>NC_140585.1:1312803219-1314094219 GCF_964204655.1 Triturus cristatus
AACGGATTGGAGTAAGAAGACCAACCATAGTCAGATGATAGAACAATCGAAAGGAGTGCAGTGCTAACAAAAGAAAATAGAGTGGTGTGTTAAAATAGAATTGTGAGAAAACACTACTAGTTTAATATGTGTCTCACATTCTAAGTAAAACAACAGTGCAAAAAGCAGTGTTAAACAAATAACTGCTATATAGAGAGGTCGACATGTTTCAGCCTAATGAGATACATTTATCCCTGCGGCTTTCTTCAGGACCCTTGTTGTTAGATTTTCGCTACTGCAAACATGTGAAGAAGAAAATGTATAGTGGAGAAAAGGAAAAAAGAAAATGTAAATGTATCTCACTATCATATAAAGGGTCCCGCATCGTCTTTGGCATCTTTGGACTATCTTGCACCATTGTTTCCAGCAGGATTCTTCTTTGTTGTTCCTTGCTCTCGCCGAGCCTTTGCTGTCGGCGCTAGCAGTTGCTGTTGGGAAGGGAGGAAGACTACATCACCCAGGCGCCCTCAGTTGTCTCCACCTGTGGCTAGAGCCGCCCACCCGATCCTCCCGCCCACTGCCTCTACAAGAAACCTCGCGGAACCCGCTGGCGCGGGTCCCGCATCGTCTTTGGCATCTTTGGACTATCTTGCAACATTGTTTCCAGCAGGATTCTTCTTTGTTGTTCCTCGCTCACGCCGAGCCTTCGCTGTCGGCGCTAGCAGTTGCTGTTGGGAAGGGAGGAAGACTACATCACCCAGGCGCCCTCAGTTGTGTCCACCTGTGGCTAGGGCCGCCCACCCGATCCTCCCGCCCACTGGTTGCATATCTATCCATCATCGCTTCCGCAGCGCGGAACGCGCGCGGGAATGAGCCCGGGCGAAGCCCTGGCCAAGGGCGGGCCCGTCCTTGCCCGTCATCGCCAGGAGGAGGCAGGGCTGGGCCACCCCTCGTAGATCTTCTCCCCCCAACGCCTAAGGTACTGTGGCAAAGTTGAAACTGTGATCATTATTGCTACGTGGTGCTTTGAGGATAGTGTGCTACTGGAGCATATTACCCCCTGAGGACATATACCTGTTCTATTTCTTATGCTAAGTACATTTTGTGATTAACCGCTGGACTTTGCACCATTATATTGGGACGTAATCGGGATATAATTTCTCATGCAAAGTTATGAGAATCTGTGTTTTGTAGATTTTTTTCAATATATGTTTTCCTTTTGCTAGCATAGTTTTATTTTAAAGTAGTAATTTGGCCCCTTGTACTGTTTTTCAGGTTGGGCAATGGCAGGGAAGGGCAAACGCACGGGGGGGGGGGCGGGACAGTTACTGGCACTATGGACCAGTTTATAACACGCGCTGTTTCCGTTCTAGAGCATGAAATCGCCATAACTGAGCGACGGCTCTCTACTGATCCAACACTGTTAAGACGCTCATCTATTGGGCCTCTAGCATTAGCTAGATCCCCTTCAAGAGTAGTTGGGCCTGTGGTGGGTAGCCCCTCCCAGGTAGAGGACCTTGAGACTTGTCCCTCTCTGAATCAAAGTAATATCAGGATTCTAGAGTCCCCTGCTGAGGATGTTTTGGTAGTTGAAAATTTTTCAAGATCCGATGATACACCCCCCCAGACACGGGCTAGTAAGAAATCCAAAGGTATGCCTAACCCTAAAAGAAAAAGAGCTGATGATATTCAAGGAGGGAGGCAGCCGAAACTCTCCAAAAAGCCTACCAATTCAAATACTGGTACTTGTACGCTATTAGAGGGGGATTGTGATACTAATGGCGTGGGTAAAAAGATCACTCTTGACCGGTCGCAATCGGATGAGCTTATCACCAAGATTGAACAGGTGGTTCGCTCGTTACTACTTCCCCTGGTTGAGAGGGTCAAAGTGATCAAAATAAAAGTCGAGTCTTTGGAGCAGACGATGCTTGATAATTTCTGCTCCTTAAAAAATGTTATCAAACTCGTAACAAGTGAGAGAGTTAATTCTAATTTTTCCAACATTCCTGTGGCTGTACCTACAACAACAACAAATACTATAGTTACCCCTGTTGTTGGCCCTGTGATCACCCCTAGAGACAGGTCAGAGACTGACCCACCTATTGCTTTGGACAGCACTAACCATATTTTGCCATGTATAAGCTCCATCAAAACTAATAACAGGGGCAATGACACTGAAGTAAAGAACTCTAATGGGACAAATAGGGGCTTGAAGGTAGGACCCAGCAGTATTGTTCGTACAGATCCTGCGAAACCTGTAAACGTTCACCTTCATCTTCCACCAGCCTCTTTTCCTTATGTAGCAGTGTTAACTGGAGTTCCAGAACTAAAGGATGGCAAGTCTGAATCCTACCCAGAACTTAAAAATAAAGTGACCTTCTGGCTAAATAAAAATAGACCTATGCACTCTGGATTGGATGGGAAGATCTTATTTGCCAGAAGGGTTGGCTGGGTTGGAACAAGGCCTAAAGATGTGGAGGGAGACGTCATTGTTGTAAACTTCCAAGATAGACGTATAGTGCGCCTTATCTGTGATGATATCTTATCCGGGGGACAGTTGGGGATAGGGGTGCGTGATCTTGGATATTTCTACAATGTACCCTCCCACAGCGCTGAAAGTTTTTTCCATCATTGGGGAGTGCCTAGAGAGCTCCCAGAGCCCATTATTTCCCATTCTGATCATTACAATCCTAATTTTAATCGCATTTTGGGTTGTTTTAATTGACCAGAATCTCATCCCCAAAGGGAAGCTACGGCAGTGAGTGCTGACACTGTGAATAATAGGGTTGAAGTTGAATTCCCTTTTTCCGGGATAACAAATCTTTCTAGTCACTCCCCTTTGAAAACTCATCTAGGGCACTCAAACCATCTTGACAGTAGCCCCAATAATATCTGTCAGTCTAATCTGTCGGGAATAGGGCTGGGCTCAATGATCTCGTGGAATGTTGCTGGCCTTAAGTCAAAAATGGATTCCCCTGAGTGGGTCCAATTTATGGGTAATTTTGATGTTTGCCTCCTTCAGGAGACTTGGTCCTGCGAGCCGCAGTTTCTTCAAGGCTTTCTGAATTTCCACGTTCCTGCATCTAAGGGACCCAAAGGGCGTCCGATGGGTGGGCTAACAATTTGGGCTCGACAAGCATTATTCTTGGCGGTCAATGAAAAAAAACACTGGCTCCCATGACATTCAATTGGTCAGACTATCCGCGGGCCCATTGGGTGACGTGGACATCTATAATTTGTACTCGAGGGGGACTAATGGGATGAAGTCCAGGACTCTGGTTGCACTGGATTCCCTTATCACACAGCACTCAAGTGAGAGGGGAGTGCTTGCTGCAGGGGATCTGAATGTAACTTTTGAACCGCTCTTAAGTTCAGATTCCTGCTGGGGACTTGACCCAGATGAAGAACAATTATGGGGTATCCCCGGCCTAGATATGGACCCAATAAAACGCTGGTCTGAGGCAGCAGTGCAGGTTAACGCCCTCTGTTATGAAAGAGGCCTGAGGGCTTTGAATGGAAGAACCCCTGGTGATAAGGAAGGGGCCTACACCTTTGACAATGGCCGAAACAGGAGTAGAATTGATTATGTACTCTGCAGCATGAGGTTATGGCAATTTGTAAAAGACATGGTTGTAGCTCCCAGACCAGAAAGTGACCATAACCCTTTATGTGTAACGCATTGCTGGTGGAAAAGTAGCAATGCAGAACCAACAGTGGCGTCATCTACTCCACCTGAGGTATTTCCCTCTAACGACATGCGTAGGCTTAAGTGGAGTTTGGTTAGGTCTAACGAAAAGGCAATTGATAGCATTAATATATTGCTGTCTGAAGTCATTGTGGAGCTTGAAAGATGTAGGCTCTCCGACCAAGGTGTAATGACAGTAACTGGCCACCATGAAACGTTCTTTGAGGAACTACGCCAGTTTTTTCTTAAACCAACTAGGAGAGGTAGTCGACCACCCTCTAAACGCTTTCGGTGGTATGACGCTGATTGCAAAAGTGCCAGAACTGATCTAATTACAGCCCTCTCCAGTGGCAGTACTGATCACGTGAGGGAAGCTCGCCAAGTATATAAGAAACGCATAGCTATAGCCAAAAAGAATTGGGACGAGCAATATTGGATAGACTTGAAAGATGCTAGTGATGCCAGGGACTCACGATTATTTTGGAACATCATCAAGTGGGGCAGGGGAGGGTCACCAGATAGACCAACAAATCATGTCTCACAAGATGACCGGGTAAACTATTTTAGGCCCCAATATGCATGTGACCCCCAGTCAAACCCCACAGGGGAAATATCCCTTGTTTTCTTCTCTAGTGGCCCTTTTTGCACTAAAGACACTCTATTGGCCCTGGGATCCGTAGCAGCTGGGCGCGCTCCAGGTCTCGATGGGATACCATCTGATCTTTTCCTTGGTAACAAAAATCCCTGGAGCGAATACATTACCCTTTTGGCAAATGCAATTGCTGTTGGTGCGCCAGTTCCTAAATCCTGGGGGGGGGCTGTCATTATTCCTGTGTTTAAAAAGGGTGACAGAACCCTCCCTGGAAACTACAGACCAATCAGTTTAATTGACACAATCCAGAAGGTTATCGGGAGGATGTTATTGAACCAGGTGTTAGCGTGGGCTGACGATAATATGATTCTCTCCCACCTTCAAGCTGGTTTTCGTAAGTCAACCAGCACACTGGATCAGGTCTTTAGATTTGTGCAACTCCACTGGAAAGTGGTTACTTTGGGGAAAGGCAGTCTCTACGTAGCATTTGTGGATCTGCGAGCTGCCTTTGACCTTGTCCCCCGTCATCGGCTATGGGCTGTGCTCAATAAATTAGGACTCCCGGTAGAAATCTTGACAATGATAAGGAGGCTCCATGAGTCTAATTTTGCAAGGATCCAGTGGGGTGGAGCAGGTGAAGTCACCCCAGAGTTTCCGGTCGAGCGGGGTGTGAGGCAAGGCTGCACCATGGCTCCAACCCTTTTTTCCTTGTATATTAATGGGATTGCCCAAGCTATGCTCAATGCCACTATTGATGCCCCAAAACTTGCTGGAGTTACTACTCCGATATTAATGTTTGCGGATGATACGTTAATCGTATCAAAAACTCCAAACGGCTTGCAGAGAGCATTAAAAGTCTTTGAGGAGTTTTGTCTTGGCCATGGTTTGGAGGTAAACGTGGCCAAGACTAAACTCATGGCCTTTAATCCGCATCCAAATCGTAGAGAGAGTAAGTTTTTTCTGGATGGGCAACAAATAGAAATGGTTTCCAACTTTGTTTACTTGGGTATACACATAACTAGTACCAGCAAGTGGGACAAGCACATTGAGGTCGCTGCCTTGAAGCTTAGACAAATTTCGGGAACCCTGATAAGAGAACACAAGAAGTCTTTTACCAAGCCCGTTAAACCTGTACTCCAAGTTTACGAGGCAAAGGCACTGGGTTCAGCTTTGTACGGGGCAGAATTATGGGGGTTTAGTCGGTTGGCTCCCCTAACAACAGCAGAAAATTATTTTCTCCGTAGCATAACGAGCCTCCCGCAGAGTTCACCTATGGTCCCTGTAAGGTACGAGCTTGGCCGGAATGCTGTTGCAGATATCGCCAGATTACGTCCAATTTTATACTGGCGAAGGCTTTGGACTACTCCCGAGCTCTCTTTGTACGCCAAAGGGATTATTGATGTTATAGAACTAGATGACTTTCTTAAAATTGAATGGCTGAGGCAGCTTCGTCAGACCTTAATAGCCATGGGCATGGCGGGACTATGGAGTGAACCAACAACTGCGCAGTTCCCCCCAAAGAAAGTTATGAAAGCTATTTATTGGGAGTGGGTTAACCACCAGGTGTGGAATCGTGTAAATCCTAATGGGATGGCTGGTCGTTATCTGGAGGCGAAGTTTACACCCGCCTTTGAGCCCTACTGGGACCTGATCACAAAGCCTAGAGACAGGAAGCTGTATTTTCAGCTGCGAGCAGGTTCTCTTCCAATTAAGTCTCTTACAGGCAGATGGTCTAGTGCAAATGAAGAGATCTGTCCAGCTTGTGGGGTGCATGTTGAATCTATCGCCCATTCACTGTTTGTCTGTCCAGCACTTGCTGTTCCTAGGCGAGTGTGGTTGTTACCATTGTGTAGGAACCTGGGTACCACGAGCAGTGCCATTGCCTTAAGAATTTTATGCACCAGCACTTCCCCAACCATTTCTATCCCACTAGCAAAATTTCTGGGTTGGGCGTGGAACCTAAGGGCGAAAGCCTCTAGCAAATCACAGATAATTCCCTCTCAAGCTACCCACATCGCTGTCGCCTAGTGTCAAATTCTGTAAAATGTTTTTACAATGCTGTAGCCCAGGGGGTTTTTTAATTATACATTGTTAAATTTGCTGTTAGTCCGACTAGTTTAATGCTTTTTTAGAATCCATTTTAACTTATTTATTGATGAACTTAACAATTTTAATGTGTTTTTATATGTAATGTTTTGATTTATGTTTGTGTCTTTCATGATTTTGTTAAATCGAATAAAGACTAATGGTAATGGTAAAGGTGGCACAATGTACAACCTTAAGTAGATCCTCCGCCTCAAAAGGATGCAGCGTGCATCTGTCAAGAGAACAAATGGAAAGTGTCTCAGTCTTTAAAAATAGGAGTACTCCCAATATTGTATTCGTACCCAGCCTTGTGTTAGGGTGCTTACCCGTAATGATCGAGGAACGGACCTCACCTCGCCTGGATCCTGGCTCAGGACTAGGAGGCCCCGCTCTGTATGGAAGAAAAATTAAACTCCCAACATCCAGAGAATAATCATAAAAAACTTAATACATCTTCATAGGTGTTCTAGTGTAGTTAACTACTAGCGACTGTGTACCAAGTATTTGTAAATAAAACCACACATATGTCAACCCAAGGGAAGAAACCCTTGCCCATATACTCTGATAAAGTGCCGTAAGACAAGGAAAGAGGCTGTGTGAAAAACCCATCTTTTTTCCTTTTGCTTACCCATGATGCTAAACGTCAAGTTTACACTATGAAAGTTCCTACAGAGTGTAAAAGTTATCAGGTAATACTACAAATAAATGTTGTTAGAAAAAGGAGGGTGTTCTCTATAATGTTAAAGGCATAGTGGGAATGACAAACTGTATGTGTCAAACATTCTAAGGTTTTAAATAAGCTCCTATATAAAGTATCCACCAGATGGAGCCTAAAACACAAGAGATTGCATATAAAACTGCAGGCACAATGGCAATGTTACCTATGATAAACCTCGTAAGGGTAGGGAGAGTGCTCACCTATCCGTCGTTGCCTCGTTGTGGCTGCAGAGTCAGGAGAGAGGTAACCCGAGCATTCAACCAGGCATGTTTATGAAGCCGAGAAAAACCTTGTCAATTGCAAACGCGGGAGCCTATGATGTGCGTCATCGACTGTTGCCGGAAAAACAGCAAGGACTACAAAGTGACGTCACAATGGAGGCGTCTGTAGTCCGTGTATGTAGTTTACGCGCTAAAGATGTAGCTCGCGCGTTGCGGTTTGAACGGGAATCGCAGAGTCAGGAGAGAGGTAACCCGAGCATTCAACAAGGCATGTTTATGAAGCCGAGAAAAACCTCGTCGATTGTAAACTCGGGAGCCTATGATGTGCGTCATCAACTGTTGCAGGAAAACATCAAGGACTACAAAGTGACGTCACAATGGAGGCGTCTGTAGTCCGTATATGTATTTTGCGCGCTAAAGATGTAGCTCGCGCCTTGCGGTTTGAAAGGAAATCGCTGCACATGTACACTGTAGCATTAACTGTGTATTGTCTGGTTTTTATTTTTTTATATTTTATAGCCACTATTACAGGCACCAGATTAAAGCGCTCGAAACCTCAATGTTGAAAAATAGAAGCAGAGACCATGGGAACGTAAACACGTGACTGCTAATGTGTAGTAACTGGCTACAAAAGGATGGCATATGTAGTACTTAAGGAGATGTATAGGTACTGATTATACCTCTTGAGTGCTTGTACACAACTCACTCGTTACTGTGTGGGAGAGCCATGAAAAAACAACGTGAGTGCATAATCCCTAATGGGTAGTCACTACTAAAGAGGACTACAGAAAGATGTCAACAAAAATAAAAATATATGTTGGCATCTGTAGTTGATAAAGATGCACTGCCTGGCCTAGTATGCGATGTAAAGATGTCATGGGACACTTAGCTATAATGCAACATCCTAAACCTTATGTGCATACTATGGTGTCGTGGTGTCAGAACGTACCCAACGCCAAATGCCATGCCTTGGAACTGTAATGTAACTTCAAAGACCTCATGAGGGTTCCAAAGTGACAGGGCACCCTAAATGAAAGAAACCAAAACCGCATAAGGGAGATATATAGAAACCATGAATTTCACAAACCCTTTTAAAGGGTGGTCCAAGGGATGTCGTCGTTGAGACCCCTGACATCACTATGTAATCTAAACACCCATTTCTGCTCCTTTGTAAAAAGGTATTTAGTGATGTCACAGATATGTGACGGTATCATAGGCTTTTCAAGCACTGTCCACGAAAAGTCTTCTGCCTTGTGATTGTTTTCAATGAAATGTCTGGTTAATCTAGTGGTTGATTTCTTGCATCTGAATGAACTCTTGTGTTCTAACATACGAGTCCTTACTTTGCGAGTTGTCATACCCACATATTTACATTGGCATGGACAAGTGAGTAGGTAAATGAGATTATCACTATTGCAATTAGTGAACCTCTTAATTTTTCTTCCATACAGAGCGGTGCCTCCTAGTCCTGAGCCAGGATCCAGGCGAGGTGAGGTCCGTTCCTCGATCATTACGGGTAAGCCCCCTAACACAAGGCTGGGTACGAATACAATATTGGGAGTACTCCTATTTTTAAAGACTGAGACACTTTCCATTTGTTCTCTTGACAGATGCACGCTGCATCCTTTTGAGGCGGAGGATCTACTTAAGGTTGTACATTGTGCCACCTTTATATGATAGTGAGATAAATTTACATTTTCTTTTTTCCTTTTCTCCACTATACATTTTCTTCTTCACATGTTTGCAGTAGCGAAAATCTAACAACAAGGGTCCTGAAGAAAGCCGCAGGGATAAATGTATCTCATTAGGCTGAAACATGTCGACCTCTCTATATAGCAGTTATTTGTTTAACACTGCTTTTTGCACTGTTGTTTTACTTAGAATGTGAGACACATATTAAACTAGTAGTGTTTTCTCACAATTCTATTTTAACACACCACTCTATTTTCTTTTGTTAGCACTGCACTCCTTTCGATTGTTCTATCATCTGACTATGGTTGGTCTTCTTACTCCAATCCGTTGACAATCTTGGACCACCCTTGAGTGAAATCACTCCCATTTAGATGCTCTCTATGATCAAGAGAAGCATCTTATTTTGGATTGGATGACCAGATGATAAGATTGATCACACAAACAATTGATGGGTATCCAAAATTTCGCTCTGAGGTCCTCATAGATTGCATTTGGTTGTCTCTTTCTTTTTCTTGCACTCCCTCCTCTGCTATGTGGGACTAATTAGCCCTCTATTTCATATTTCTGCTCAATTTGCAGGATTTTGCTAGACCCCCAGTTCCTTTATTTGTTTTTCAATGATTATTTGTCGGCAGGATAGAACCTGAACAGTTCTAATTTAAAGCAATATAGGTCCAGATAGAGGTCCCTTTTTGGTTTCTCTTTTGTTCTTTCCCCCTTCCTCTTAGACCTAAAAGTACCTTGAGGGGGAGCCTTTTTCCTTTAAAGATAACTGTGTTTTAGACAGAATTGATAAAACATTGGTCAAATGCAAGGAGATACTCGCCCACCCACCGACGTTTTGACTCCATGCACTTCTAGTCCCACTACCACCAAATACTTGAGGCAGCAAAAGAGAATTCCTGGGATGTTTAAGAAAACCGCCAAACAGGGACATGAGCTAACTAGCATGGACAAAGTAGACTCATCGCTTAAATCTTCACCAGTGGTATGGTCTTTGCCTCTTTTCATCCAACTCAGGCTTCTCACAATAGGATTTTGCTCTGTAGCAACCATTTCACTCCTTTTTATGAATTGACAAATGAGTAGGTTGCTGATAGCAACTCTTTGTGTACACTTGTTGTACATCTTGTATATGTTCCAACCTCTCCTGATCAGGCCTATTACACTTCATTCTTACTGGATTTAAAAGCTGAGGTGGGTGTGTTAATGTCTATGGTTTCATCTTTGACTACTTTGCTGAATTAATCTTTAGCCTCCAACAGGGAAAACATAGCTACTGGCATCACTCTACAATTGCATCTACTGCCGAACCTCCTCCTGTTCCTGATTTCTTTGAACACAGGCCCCCCTTTCCTTGGGCCGGGCCCCCCACTGAAAACCTCAACCAGTGCTCCTCTGGGTCTGTAGCAACATGGAATTCATGGCATAATTGGGCAACTACCAACACTCCTAGCATCCAGTACCCACAGTGGTTGTATAATATGTGACAGCTCTTTGTTTCATACTGCCGCCCATGGCCATATATATATGTTTGTTTTGCACTATTTCAACAACAGACATACCACTCTTGATTCTATCATGGTGACCAATGTTCCTAAGCTGACCTCTCAGGCTAGTTGCGAAGGAGAGGACTCTATCAAAAATAAGGTTACACACTAGATATGCCACGTTAAGGGTTGTCATTGAGTTATCTGAGATTACATCATCAGTCCCAAAAGGATAGTAAATCCCAACTCCAACTTTGACACAATTGAACTGACCCTTATTTATTTATTTATTTATAACGTTTTATATAGCGCGAACGTGACCCACGAGGGTATCAGAGCGCTTTACAGTATAAGAACATAAATGGTTGAGGTGGTATACACACATTCAAAAGTGTCAATTCGTACATAAGAAATATAAAATATATGAAAAACAAACATAGAGGACCATGAAACTGCAGGACATTGTACAATAGACAGTTAGTGAACATTAGGTGATTGTTCTAGCTAACATACATATTTTGACCTCAAGCAATTCACAATGGATATAAATTGTATAGATAAATCAAGGGGGACCCACAGACGGCTAAGCTTTACACTACATACAGTTATTGAGCAATAAGAGCTGTGATATTAGTCTTACAAAAAATAGTCTCATCCATTCCACCTGAGATAGGCAATGGCATTCGGATCATAAAGATGACTCGGTAACATCCTAGAATTGAAACTTAGGGCACGAATATGTTTATTAGTAGTATTTTTACTTCTTTTTTGAATGCGGTAAGGGAAGTGATTCCACGCACTACTGGAGGTAAGGAGTTCCAAATCTTTAGTGCAATCCCTGAGAAAGCTCTACAACCAGTTCTTCTCTTATGGAAGGATTGAGGTTTCATAAGGAAAGTGCTCGCACTTCGAAGTTGACTATTTCTTTTGGTTCCGGATACCAGTCTAGCCGCAGCATTCAGTGCTGCTCTCAGCGGAGCCAGCTTGTATTTAGGGAGACCACAGAGGGTGGTGCTTCCATAGTCTAATCTTGGTAGCACTAGGGCTTGTACTGCCATTTTTAGATCAGCCGGAGGGAGGAAGGGTTTGAGTTTCCTTAATATACTCAACTTGTGATTAGCACCCTTGGTGGCAATAGAGATGTGCGACTGCATATTCAGATGTTTGTCTATGGTGATTCCTAGGGATTTTGCTGAGTCAATGATGAGGGGGACACAGTCAAAGGAGGTTAAGTGTTTTAACCATAGGTCTAGCTTTGGTGTGTGGTTCTCGGTGATGAGAATGAATTCTGTTTTTTGGGTATTCAGCATGAGGTGGTTGTTAGTGAGCCAGCTTTGTGTGTTCAGTAGAGTAGCGTTGAGGGCAATGAAGTCTTCTGGCGAGGTGATTGTCATATACAGCTGGGTGTCATCCGCGTACAGGTGATATAGAATGTTCGCTGATTTCAGTGCGTTCGCCAAAGGCTCCATTAGGAGGTTGAAAAGAATGGGTGATAGGGCAGATCCCTGAGGAACACCAAGGGTGACCATAGAGTATTGCGAGAATGAATTCTTCATCTTTGAGTTCTGTTATTCAAGAAGGAGAAGAGCCATTTCAACACGGTGCCCGAGAGGCCCATCCTTCGTTCCCATAGGGACAGAAGGTTGTCATGCTTGACCGTATCGAAGGCGGAGGACAGTTCAATAGGCATGATTCATTGCGGTCAAGCATTTTTAGTATGTCATCCATTATATGTGTGAGAGCAGATTCTGTGCTGTGTCCTTGACGGAAGTCCGATTGGTGACTGTCTAAGAGGTTGTAATTCTCAATGTGGTTGCATAATTGAATTTGTACACATTTCTCCAATAGTGGGGATGTTGGTTATAGGACGGTAGTTGTTTAGATCGGATGGAGTGGCGTCAGCTTTCTTTAGAATAGGTGTGACCTGCCCTATTTTAAGGCAGTCCGGAATGACACCTTGACTCAGGGAGGCTTTTACAATTTTAGCGCATAGCGGTTGGATAGATGTTTTTAAAGTTTTGAACAGGGCAGGAGGCAGGGGGTCAGATAAATGATTGGAGGGGTTGATTGCTTGAAGAGTATTGTCGATACATTGTTGAGAGATTGGCGAAAAGGTGTGCCATGAGGCATTGTTTTTAGTGAATTCCCAGAGATTATCAAAATGTACTTTGAATAGATCACCACAGTTAGAATCTTGGACCATAGTTTGCGGGAGCGCCATCCTGGATTGTAGGTCAAGCTCTATGGTCTTAGTCTTTTCGCGGAAGAAATTGGCAAGCACGTCACAGGTAGGTGTGGCCAGGTCTTTTAATTCCCTAGAGTTAGTTGTATTGCATGATTGATGCTTGATGATTTCAAAGAGTTTTTTTGGTTGGTTGATAGCTTGGTTCAGCTGAGTTCTGAAAAAGTCTGCCTTTGCCTTAAGAATATTCCTATTGTAAAACCCTTGGGAACAATCATATGTCAGATAATCTGGTGGCCCTTGATGCTATGACATGCCCCTCCAGCCACATAAACATCCACATTAGGTACTCTAGGACATCCCACCACACTGAAAAGACATCTTGTCTGGTGTCAGCTATTTGTACCTATGACTTAGGGGGTTCATTGACTCCTCTGATCTGCTATTTCCCCCGCTACCGAATTTCACACAGCAGCAAACAGTAGTGGCTACTGGGATGCAAGCTTCTTCAACCTATCCCTGCCTACTTCTGGTTCTGCCTAATCCCAACCCTAATCTTCTGATTATTGCTTGGTCTAACCTTAATAGCTCCAACAACTGTGACTCTCTCCCATTCAATATCATCATCTTGCATGAGATGATCCAGGGTCATGGCTTAATGTATCTGTAAACTTCAACCCCATTGAGTTGCTCCTTATCTCTGTGACTGGGCTCAGGTCCAAGGTAGCTCTCCCTCATTGGAGTACATTTCTGGTTGATTATGACATCTGCCAAGTTACCTGGTCCCCAGGTATGATCCATAGCCTGGGGTATCTCAATTCTTTTCACTCCCGCAACTTCTAGCCAGAGGGGTAGAGCCCCAGGTGGTCTAGTCACATGAGTTAGAGCTTCACTTAATTTTCAAAAATGCCAACTAAATGTTGATTCTCCTGACATCTTGGGTAGCCAGCTTAACACTGGAACCAAGTCTGGAATTATTATTTTTTATGGTTATGCAAGAGCGGTTAGAGGAGGTAAGGTATCATGCACGCTCCAAGTGATGGAAAGTTTCTTTGAGCTGCATTCATACTAACATTACCTCATTGCGGCGGGTGATTTCAATATAGCATTCCAACCCCTTGACATGGATGACTTTCACTTAACTCGAGATGAGGATTTTGCATGGGCTTTCCCCTCTCTAGATATTCCGCCAATCAACAGATGGTCGCAAGACACCCTCCAATTAAAGGCATTAATGATTGAACTTGAGCGTTGGGCCCTCAGTGGAAGAACAAATTCAGACCTAAGAGGAGCTTACACGTATAATAAATTAATCCATATGAGTAGAATTGACTGTATTCTAGTTAACTAAAGGCTGTGGGCATCTGTTACTGACATGATCATAATAGAAAAATTGGAAAGCAACCACAACCCTCTCTCACTGTCTATGCAGGGGTTTTGTGAGAGCACTCTTTCTGATACTGGTCTGATTTCCCACACTTAGGGCATTGCTCTGACAACTGATAAAAGTCATCTAAAATTGCGCTAGCTGGCAGCTCGCCCAGACATACTATCTGTTGTGGATGATGATCTTATAGCAGTCCTTGCACACGTTGAGGGAAGTCACTTCAACACCTCAGAACAGCATATGCTTACCCACAGTCTTTCTTTGAGCGTATTCTAGCACATTTTACCATCTGTGCATACCTAAAAGCACTGGAATTACTTAGAATTGTTCTTGGTTCAACAAGGAATGTCGCAAACCTAAATCCCTTGTTAGTCAAAGCCATTAAAACCAAGGATATGGCATGCATTCCTTTGGTTAGGAAAGCCTATAAAATAACTATCATTAATGCCCAAAAATATCTGGGATGACCAGAGAAGGAGGGCTTTTAGGAAGCCTGGGTGGTGAACTCCCCTCTGCTCGCGGAGTTTGCGGAGTATTCCGCACGCCGCATTATGCGGGGCTCGTGGAGTTCCGAAAAAATCTGCTCTGCATAGCGTTCATCAGCGTCAAGTTGGCAAGCGTGAGTGGGAAAAATCCTCCTCCCGGCAAGATTTTTCCTCGTTTGCAATTGTCAACATCAAGTTGGCGAGCGCAAGCATAGAATATAAACCTTTCGGTGAGCTTGCTCAACACGGGGGAGTCACGTTTCTCATTGCGAGTGGTCGCGTATGCTTGCGACCGCTTGCGTGGGAAACTGTCCGTTGCCGTTGAGAAAGCTGCCACTCGAGTAAAAATCGATTCAAGCAGCAAAAAGGAAAGCAACGCCCGCTTGCGCTGTGCATGGTGCCATTCGCGATAATTGCAAAGTGCAGACAAGCATCTGGCACTGAAAATAACTGCAAACAGCATTTTTCTATCGCACACCGCTGCTTGCTGATTTCCGCGTAGCGCGGCAGATTTTTTTATTTTCCACCTCGCGGAGTTTCACGTAGCACAACTCCGCAATCTCCACCCAATTTTGCTCTTAAGTACGCATGCTAAGCTAGTGATTTTTCCAGATGTTGCTTATTGGTTGCATGGGGCGGCACTTCAACTGCACTGGAACCCACATAATGTTGCTCCCGCTGACATGGTTGACTACTTCCACAAATTATATCCCAATGACTCCCTATGCACAGTTCAGGACACCACTGCTGTGGTAGGGCTGCGGGGATGGGTGGTGTCCTGGCTGACATATTTTTATCCAATATGGAAGACTGGCCCAGTTACATTCTAACCATTGCTAATGCCATCACTGAAGAGGATCCCATCCCTAACTCCTAGAAGGGTGCAATAGTACTACAGATTTACAAAACAAGGAGACCGATCCTAACCAAACAACTATAGACCAATTAGCTTAATAGACTGTCACAAAAAGTCTTTTGCTGTTGTGTGTTGGCAAAAATCCAAGACTGGATATCCGAGAAAGATGTCCTTGGCCCCATCCAAGCAGGGTTCAATAGTAAAGTAGTAACATAACATAAGGAAGGCCCGATGGGGAGGTAGAAGTTTTGTTTACGGAGCCGTTAAGGCCTGGAATGATCTATCACTCTATCTTAGAACCTTGCCTGATCTGCTGTCCTTTAGAAAGGAACTTAAGACCTGGCTTTTCCTGTATGACTGACCTCCCATCTCATGCCGCTCGTAACTTACAGGCTTGACCTTTCAGGACTTTCTAGACAGCGCCAGGACACCTCCGGGTATTTGTCGCGCTTTAAAAGTGTCATTAACATAACATAACATAACATAACACACCATTGATCAGGTCTATCATTTTTTGTTGATTCAATGGAGGACCATTGTGATCGGCAAGAGCAACCTATATGATGCCTTTGTCGATTTAAAATATGCTTTTGATTTAGTACCCCGGTCTAGTCTCTGGAAGGCCCTTACTGGTCTGGCAATGCCACCTGACATCCTGCCGCTAGTAATACGCCTAGACAAGGACAACTTTTAATGCATTAGGTAGAGAGAACGGGTCCAGCAGACTGACAGGATACCAGTTCTTAGTGGCGTCTGCAGGGGATATATACTGGCGCCCACTCTTTTCTCATTATTATTAATGATATTGTGCACTTCTTGTCCCAGGTTGACATGGACGCTCCTCCCTTTCAGTCAAAGTTAAAACCTCCTATTTGTGGACAACACTTTGATGATCTCCAGGACCCCAAGTGGACTACAGAAACTACTGACCCACTTTTCTGAGTTTTGTCTTGCTTGCAGCTTGGAGAGAAACACTTCCGAAACAAAACTAATGTTGTTAAATCCACATAAACCTCAAAAAGGGAGTATAGTTCTTGGAGGGGTTCCCCTTGAGAAGGTGGACTCCTTTCCCTACCTTGCTGTGACGTTCTCTGGAGGCATTTCCTGGAAATCGAATGTCAACAAGGCGGTCACAAAACACAAGCAGATTTTAGATGCATTACTCAAGGTATCCTGTACTTCATAAACTACACCTATCTCAGCTGCACTCCAAATCTATGAGGCCAAGGCTTTAGGCTCTGCCCTTTATGGGGCAGAATTATGGTGATTTTTGAACACAGAGGAACTAACTAGAGCTGAAAACAAATTTCTGAGAAACCTTGCTTTTCTCCCTCCTAGCACTCCTCTGCATCCACTCCTCATGAACCTTGGTGTAAGAGGTTGGCGGGCTAAATTAGACTGTGTCCATTATTGCATTGGAGGCATCTATGGACTACTCCTGAACTTTCACAACCGGATGTAATGAAAGCTGACCATTTAAGCAAGGTCCATGTCCAAGGACTCTTTGAAACACCACTACTAGGCATTTGTAACAGCCGATAAATCCAGGGCAGCTGCTTGCACTATGTTGTCAAGTGAAATCATTGATTTCAAGCCCTCTTGTGGGTATGAGTTGCATGGGACCAGGTGTACGTCATACTGAACGGGAAGTCATATTTTTTGTTTTGAGTGGTCATCCCACCGCTTCAAAATGGGCCAGTGGGGGAGTTGCTTTTTGTCCAATCTGTAACTCCTCAGAGGAGAGTGTGTTGCATGTTCTTTTTGCAATCATCAGCTTACTCTTCCCCCCATAGAACTTGGTCAGCACCTGTATGTAGACTTCTAGGTGTACGCAGACATTCTATCACTCTACGTATACTCAGAGCCATCTCTGTAGCCAAGTTTCTGGGTGCTCTGGGGGTACTTAGGAGGATGGTTCTTTCCTCCTTCAGTAGTATGAAGGTGTTCGCACTGTCCGCATGGAAACGTCTTGTGTCCTTTACATGTACTCCCGCTTGTTAAACTGTTGTATTTTGCACATATTGCTATGTTTTAACTCTGACCCTTTTTAAGCAACTGTTAAAATTTGTTTTTGGACTGTATCAATTGTTTTATGAACCATGATTGTGTTCCCTGTCAAGATATATTGTTTTTTCTATTTGTTATCTGTCTTTTTTATCTGCATGCACTTTTATGGCCCTGGTAGCCAAAATAAAGTTATTTGAACTGAACTGAACATGCAATTGTGGAGGGTGAAGAAATTACACACAGGTGTATCAAGAGAGATCATACTGCTAATGTTTATTTTAGATTGCTTTATGAGTACTTAGACCCGATGAAGGCTAGCAGTTGCTATGTTTGTACTCAGATACCTACTTCTGCTTCAGCAGGAATGACCTATCTTCATGTCCCTCTGACATGTATTTCTTGCAGTCTTCTATTAAGTACATTTTATGGAGAAGATAGTTTTCAATATTATTTTTCGAATTATGACATAGATCTTCCACAAGTCCCCATTATCAAACATTTCAATAAGAATCCAGATTTTAAAGGTGCAGAGATTGCAGGCAAATATTTAGTGTCTCTTAAGTCTCTAGACACTGAGTATCCACACAGACATAATTTGATGTGATGTCAAATGTTGAAAAGACATTTTTGGATTTGGTGGACAACAGATGGAGAGACCTAAAATCGCAAACTAAAACTCATAAGAATCTCAAAAATCACAAGTGAAGTAGTGAAGAAATTGAATATCAGGAAAAAGGATATTTACCTGCCTTAGTTTTAGATTAGAAACACAAAGAAAGTTGTGTATACATGTTGATCAGAGTTATATAGATCTGTTGTTTCTAGGAGAGAACTAATGTGAACACACTTTTGAAGCTAGAAGGAAAAGTTCTCATTTCCTGTGGTTCTCTGATTCCTGGAGTCTAATTTATTTGTGAAGAAAATGCATATTTCAAATTCCCAAATGTATGGAATGGTACCTGTTTTCCTGACATAGTTTTCTTGAAGATTCATCATGTGGAGCATTTGAATGATCCTGTATGGGAAGAGAAATCCATAACCAATGTGGTGTTAGTGCAGCAGAAGTAGTAGGAGATATTTTTGGTCCCATAATCCCATCTGTGGGAGTGATTATGAATTACCTGATTAGAAAGCTGTCTACAATAATAGACAGATTGACTACTAGCACTGCAAATTCCCTGTTATTTGTAAATACTGAGATGAATGCGATAAAGTCTAGGGTCTTGCAGTACTGACTTGCGTTGTATCTTTTGTTCATAAAAGAGTGCGGAGTCTGCCAGATAATCTGCAATTCTGTACTTATATTCCGGATGAAAGAAAGACCCAGAGAAATATATTAGGAATATATCCGGGTTGACACAGGATTTGAGAGAGTTGAAAGTCACAGGTTCTTGGGAAGCTATTGGAAATGGGGTTGGTTCGATACACAGATAGTTTGTAAGCTTGAGAAGTGGAATTTTAGGCACCATTTTTAAACCCCTTTTGATAATCATCCTTTTTGCTATATACCTTTATTCGATCTTTAAGGGATATCAGCATGCAGAAGTAAGACAGGGAGTGATTAGAAACAGAGAGGTCTAATCTGCTAATGATCTGATTGCAATCTGTGATGGCTCAATAGCCATTGGAGGGGAAATTGGAGCAGGATAATTTTGGCTCCATTCTTCTACTCTAGGCCACATATATATGTATTCACACTTGGCCTTATGTACTCGTGTGACACAAAAATACTATGTAGAAGGGCATCTATTGTGTGGTTTGACATATATGTGTGTGTGCATATTAGGAATTTCCTTTTCAGAAACATCTGGATTGCTGAAATTAATCTTTTCTTTAGGTTCAGATTGTAAGGTGGTGTGCTAAAATGCATTTAATGCAGTGCATTTGCCAGGGATCAGTGAGAATGAATTATATGTGTGTTAATGATTTCATTATAAATTAATTTTGTTATAATTGTGACCAGTTTTCATTTTTGCTTAATAAAAAGTATTAGTTATTGTGCGACAGTACCACACAATATACCTTGATTCATTATTAAAGATTTCATTTTTTTAGATTATATGTAGGTTTTAGAATTAATATATTTTAAAGAAAAACATTAAGTTAGCATGATTGTGGGCCTTAAGCTTACAGTCGAGCCAGTTAATACTAACGTGACAGTTGTTTTTTCACGTTTTTCTCTTTTTGCAGTTGCACACCAAAACCATTTGTTAGTGAAAAGCAGATTGTATTTCAGAGAGGTGAGGGAGAGCTGATCAAACACCTTACATGAAGAACAAAGGAAGTTTTACCAGTTGGTACTACCGGACAAAGGGAGGAACCAAGGAAGCTTTGGAACCGGAGAATCGAATATGAGAGTAGTTTTCAAGCCGCCAAGTTCTTTTCTGTGAACTGGAAAACATATGATATGTATGAGGTCATGTTCTCAAATGTTCTTTGTGCATTTTAATTAGTGAACCCACCTTGGTGTAGTCAGATTCCCTTGAGACTTGCAGAGGTACAGACCTATCTTGACATTTGCAATTCTATGGCTTTGTGCTATACATGATTCTTTACTTATAGAATTACTCCAGAGATTGTGATGCTGACACCATTCTTTCTACAATAGGGTTTTGCTTACTCTTAATTTAGTGTAGAGTTTAATAGATGCTGCAAATCTTTTCCATGTATGTGGAGAAGGATCGAAACCATTCAACAAGTCACCAAATTATATTTCTTATTTTCTGTATTGCGGCTACTGAGATACTTATATGTTTACAGTTGAGACCAATATTGTATATATAATTTGGTCTCCCTTTGGTTAGTCTACAATTTTATACTATGTTTTTGAGGTTGATTTACATTATGGTGGCTTTGAGTTTGTAATAAACCTTTTAACGTTAAGTTACTGACTTAGACTTTGTTCGTTTCCTGGAGGGACAGGATCCTGTGACTACTGGAGTCTATTTATTTGTGAACAAAATGCATATTTCAAATTGCCACATGGATGGTGTGGTACCTGTTACACATGTTGATCAGAATCATTAGATCTGCTATTTTTAGGGGGCAATAAATGTGAACACACTTTTGAAGAGGGAGGGAAAAAATTTCATTTCTTGGAGGGACAGGATCCTGTGATTACTGGAGTCTATTTATTTGTGGACAAAATGCATATTTCAAATTGCCACATGGATGGTGTGGTACCTGTTATCTTGGCATCAACTTTTATTGTATGGTCCTACGGATCACACTGTACTTTAAGATTTAAATTCCCTCTAAACCCTCTTCCTCTCAGGCTACTACAAAGGTCTATTGATCAGAGTTGAATTGGAAGAAGCGGCCCAGAGCATTCTCAGTAGCGGCTGCTGACCTTGAAGGACCACTCCTAACCTTGTGTATTGAAATTGTAACTGGCATAGTGCATAATCCGTAATAGTTATGCAGTACATTAGCCAGATAGTGCCTTATTTTCACATGGAACACACCGGGGAATACTTGGAGATTCTTCATCAAAAGGCCTGTTAAGTAAATCGGTTGCCAGGTGCATTTCTTTAATACCAAAGTGCTGAAAGAAGCTCAAATAGGGCACAATTGATATGGCTGTTTCGTCCCAGTTTCTGTGCTCTGTGAAATGTTTATATTATGGACATCTTGGTCTCCAATTTTGTGACTGAGCACATTTCGAGAAATATAAACTGATTAAGTCCCAAAAATGCGCACTTGCATCTTAATAGAAAGTTATCTTGACTTTGTTGAATCTATATTGATACCAGTAATGACGCTGTTTTTCATTAGTAGCCTCACAAGACTATATCATTATCTAATGAATGGGAACAATTTATGATTCTATTTATTAATGAAGATGGATGCCACTTTATTGTAGGAAATACAATGTAAGTTAATAAAATGCCATGGACAGTAGAGAAGGGTTTGCAGATCCATGGAAGCATGCTTGATTATGTCACATGGTCCAGTACACAAAGATATGCTGGTGGCCAGTGCCATCATTGAAGCACTCAGTTGAAAGGGATGCAGGAAGAGATGAAAGACAATGGCACAAGCATGGTAACACTATCTGCTTGTCTTGCAAGAACATACATCTGCAAGAGGAAAGACTTTGCCAACTCTACTTAGATCAAGTGTTTTAAACCATCAATCTGTTATTTTCTGCAGCAAGATGCTGATGGATTGAGTTAGAAAATTGGACAAACACAATCACCTGTAATTGTAAGAATAGATCTACTTTAAAAGAGTGAATTTTATCATGGTGTTGACACAACTGCTTTAATATACAAGGTATTCATTATGTTACCATGATAAAAGTATCTAGTTAGCTGTCCCAAAGGACCTGACTGTTATTGGTGCATTTAGTATCATGATACATCCATATGTACTCAATATGTATTTGCATTAATTTTGTGTCAACATCATAAGAAAATGTCCCAAAAGTACCAATCCACTGTTTGGTCAGTTTGTTACTTACCTTTTGAGACTTCACTATTTTTGGACTTGAGTGCATTTCAAGATTGCGTTTTTCTAGTTCCAAACCAGTTTGCGACTTGTTTCCAAATTACGCTTTATTGATACATTGCACCCCAAAATCTGTTGTCACCCTTTTTATATGGTCCTTTTTGTGATCTTTAAAGCCAGACATTAAAGAAAGTCAATTTCAATAATACAAAAGTGGCAAAGCCTCATGAACCAAAAAAATCCAATCTGCCATGCTTTATGTCAACCCCACCAAACTAGTACTATGAAAAACATGCCAACTATCAAATAATTTGCAGTTTTGTGGATTTCTTCCAAAATGTAAAGGTCTGATTTACAATATTGCTATTATCCATGGGGGCATGCATTCACAGTTAATTATTGTCTGGAGTGGAGTAGGGCCCTGGATTTGCCTCAGGCCCCTGAGTTCATTACGATCAAAAGCTACCTGGGATTGCACTCCCCATTGGGTAATATTGTTTGAATAGATACTGCCATGTGTTTCAAATTCAATCTTTCTCCTCACCAATCATGATATCACTGGAGCCAGTTATGTATTCATACAGTGTAGAACATAAGAAAATACACAACATCTACTGTGGGCCAGAAATCAAATGCTCACTTACATGTGCAAAATAACTAAGCAAATCACTGTTACAAATCCAAAGGAAAGCCGGGTGCGTGGCTAAGTGCGCAGCTAAGATGGCTGCTTGTGACTGAAATTCCGCAGCTCATCTGTGCAGAATGCTGCTTGGGACACATTTGAGGAGGTCATAATGACTTTTTTCAGGCAGCAGAATATTGCGAGGATCCGATGGTGTGCCTGGTAACTGCGGTGTCCATTTCTGCACGACGTTTTCCACCACTCTTGGTGCTGTTCCTTGTGTTATCCTCCCTGAGGTTTTGGGGTCTATGTACATTTCTCCTCAGTTGTATATGTTTGTTGTCCATTCTTGTCTCGGGTGTCTTATCTCTTGGTCTCACACCCTCACAGTCACTCTAACATTTCAGTCACACTACTTTCATTTTTGATGTGCTCATTCTTGTGGCTGGGCTATTACCTGCTATCTTCCTCTATTCATGGGCACTCATCTCCTACTCTTGTGGGTGTTTTTTTTCAACTTCTTTTTATGGCTGATTTAGCTTATTAGTATTACTATTATTTAGACGGCACTCGATGGTGCTACGAATTGACATTAAATACTGTCTCTTCAGGATTTAGGTCCTTTCATCTGTACACCTACTTATGGTTCACTTTGTAACGGGTCACGGTTCATATTTGTCTGGACCTGCTTGGATTCAGATATTGCTTTAAACATTTAGGGGCATATTAACAATGCAGCGATAACAAATTATTGCCGCGGCTATAATTTTATCGCCTTATCAGCAAAGATACGGTGTTGCGTGTTTTGCTGATTTTGCTCCCGTTTCCAGCACGCCTAACTTTGCATCGCTAATGAGATGCAAAGTAGGCGTGTCTGTGGAAACAACATGGGTAAATATCACGATGGCAGCTTCGTGATATTTTCAATGCGGGGAAGCGATTATTTAAATCGCGCTAAGTATGCCTTAACGCAGGAATTTAACGCCTGTTAAAGGCATACTTAACATGGGGGGTGGATTGTGTGGCTAAGACCACAGGCCCCTATTATCGCCGTTTTCCATGGAACATCGCTGGAAAACCAGCGATGTTCCATGGAAAACATCGCTATTGATAGGATAATTATCGCCATTGCGCTGAGCGTTGTTAATACAGCGCTAGCATGGCGATAATTATCTGCGGTAGCTGGCGTTAAACATTTTAACGCTAAGAGCGGCCAGCGATAATTATCGCTGGCCGTTGATGATATGCCCCTTAATTTATTATCAAACATGTTTTACTCTTGTTTTTCCGTGCTTTCGTTTTCGCACACGTTGGTTTTACATGCTAATGTAATGTGTGGTTTCCTCCTAAATACCGGATTTTCTTTATGCATTTGCTGCTCTTTATTTCTCACCACCTTTCTAACATTTCCCAGCTGTTTTTTTCTGCACTGACATTGTCAGACATTCGCTGCCTAAGCGCTATGTCTCTTACAGACATCCCCTGGTGGGAGGGGGCCACATCGCCTCTCTGACTTGGTTCAGTGAAGGCGAGAGTCCCCACTTTTGTTCTCTAGTTCCTTGCACCGCTTTCTCTTTTCCGTTTCCCAGTGGGATATCTGCTACACCTCTGTTGTACTTCTTTGCTCAGTTCCATGCTGAGCCCCTCACAAACCATTGTATATCTGTCATTCAGATATTGCACAAATACCTCCGAGAACTTAGCTCCGTAAACACCAAAGGGATAAATCACCCTGTGAAAAGGGCCAAAATCCTGGACTGCTGTAAATATCTGAAAGGGGATGTAGCTCCCCCCTCAGATGACCAAGATTGGTTTCAAGGAGGCACTGCTCATGAGGAAGGGATGGGTTGTGGATGTTACATGCCCTGCAGCTATGGTGAAATGCAATGGGTTCCTCACTCTTATTTCTAAACAGTCAGGTCTGTCCGTAGTCATAGCTGAACATGACACCAATAGGAGATGGCTACTTACTAGACTGACCAGAGGTTCTGAATAAATTATGAATATTTATGCACTCAACACAGATGACCCCGAGTTTGGTGTACAATCAGTAAAAAAAATCTCTGACATCCCTCAATGGTCTAAATCAATCATAGGAGGGGACTTTAATCTCCCTTGGATCCTATCTTAGACCAACACTCGGCTTTCAAATACAGAGTTCGCAGGGCACACAGGCAATTACTTAACCTTTGTACTTCTTATCAGTTACTAAATGCTTTGAGATTACATAACCTGCAGGGCAGCGGTTTTATGTTCTTCTCTTCTCCCCCCTCTAGTTTTTCCCATATTGACAACCTTCTCATGGATGCCTCTCTTATTAAGGATATGTGTGATACATGGATTCACCCAATAATTGTCTCTGACCATGCTGCTATCTTATTATCCATTCTTAACCCAGCCAACATAGGTGGTAATGTGGCGCTTATATAGCAAGATATTGGACAACAAGTCTGATGTGGACATCCAAAAAGAAAATGAAATGATTTTCAAAAAAAATAAACATTCTGTTAACTCCCTTATAGTCAAATGGGATACGTTTAAATGCGCTATGAGAGTTAATATCATAAAATAAAAAGTGCAGGAGAAACAGCGATATTAGGAACACACTTTAATCCCTTGGAGATGAAATCAAATGGAAAGATGATCTATACAGACATTCCAATGATAAGACCCTCCTGCAGGATATTAAACAACCAAAATACTCCTTTAATTCCATCGTTAGTATGAGATCCTACCTTGTGTTCATGCTCAAAAATCCCAACATCATTTACTACGTAATAGAGCTGGAAAACTATTAGCGGCTATGCTTAAATCTACCAATCTTAACACCCAATTTTCCCATATTACTGACAAGACGGCTCAAACAAATTCCACAATAATGATTTTCTTGAGATTTTTCAAGACTTCTATGAGAGCTTGTACACCCCCAATTGTCGTTTGATAAATTAACATGTCTTGTGTTTCTTCACCCTCTTTTCTTGTACGCAGTGTCTGATGCTGAAAGGTTACACTTGAATAAACCAATTCATTGTTAAAGCCCTTAAGGCCATGCAGTCGGGCAAAGCTCCGAGACCGGATGGCTTACCAATCATCTTTTTTAGGAGTTTTACACATTATTTCATCAGCCACCTTAAAAACGTCTTCGATCAATATGCCCTGTTGAGCACTGTCTTGGGTGCGGCGACCGAGGCTACCATAGTAGTCATTCTGAAAGAGGGCAAGGATCACTCTGATCCAAAATAATTCCGTCCTGTTTCTCTTTTAAACATGGAAGCCAAAATCTATCTGAAAATCTTAGCCACTAGATTGGAAAACTATATCCTAAACTTGTTAATAACTCACAAACTGGCCGCCTTGCAAGAGACAATATCCAAACTTATTGTCATATTTCAGAAAAAGCTTGATCATCAGCACTTCCTTCAGTTGCACTTGTTTTGATGCGGAAAAGACATTTGATAATGTTTTTGGGCGTTTTCTGCAAGCAGTATTGGAGTCTCACAATTTGGGCTCTTCCTTTTTTAACATGGTCTTGGCTTTGTGTGCCAATCCCAAAGCAAATATTGGAATCCATTGCTCTACTTCCTCTTACTATGACCTCCATCAAGGTACTCACAAGGGTGCTCCTTGTCCCCCCTGCTTTTCTTGTTCACTATCGATCCTTTACTTAGATCACAAGCTCGGGCTTGATGCCCCACTGCTGCCTGTGCCACGACCCAGGAACACAGCCCCCACCAATCACCACACCTGCACACCACCAACACGATGCACCAGAAGGTGCCTAAAACCGCTGCAGGGCTCCCGCTGTGCAGCAGCCCAAGCTTGACATACCACTGCTGCCTTTGCCATAACCTGGGACCACAGCCCCCAACAACCACCACGGCTGCACCCCGCCAATGCGATGCGCCAGGAGGAACTTAAAACCGCTGCAGGGCTCCCACAGTGCAGGACGTGCATAGGCGTGCCCATGCAGTGCACGGCGGAGCCCTGAGGAGGCTGGGCTGGGCCCCCTTTCTTGGCCTCACACCACTTTTTGCTTATTTTCAGAATTCTACTATCTTGGCTTCTACAGGGACTGTGGTAGTCTGGATACCCGGGCATCATATAGACACCAGTGCATTGGAGGCGACAACGGGTCAACACATGCAGCTGTCTTCAAGCTCAGACACAACTACACGCAGCTGTCTTCAAGCTCGGACACAGCTGTGTTACAAAATTGATGCCCACTTGCTTACGGCCTATCAAGTGATCGAATAACCTTTTCATCGGGGGCAAGTAGGCTTTGTGAGTACTATTTTAAATTCTCTATAACTATAGAGATCCCTGTCGGGACTAGTATTACAAGTTCTAACACCTAATGGTTTTGAGGCACCATTTATAAATCGCGAGGTATTGCTGAGATTTGGCTGTGAATCCGAGATGCCAGCCTTTTCGCACAGGATGGGAAAAAGAAAGGCTACTACCAACCAGCCACCTACATCGGCAAAGGCCACGGGTGCATCTCGTTTACCAATAATGAATTACCTTACCGGGGCAATGGTGGCCATTGAAAAACAAATCACTACTGTGGAAGAGATTTTGAACTCTGTAAAACTGGGGGTATTGGCAAGGACAAATCAGCCCTTCCTCTGCACAGGCAGGTCCTCTTGGGCCCCCAAGGGTAAACAATCCCAGAATGGATGCATTCAAAGTATACCAGAGCACATATCAGTTAGCAACCAGGAGTCTGACACACAACCACCGTCGAAACGTCCAAGAAATCTGGCGGCAATTAGAGAGCAGGAGGTGGTTGCTGTGGAAAGTGAGAAAATGCATGGGCAATCTATGTCCCCACTCTTAAACCCCACAAAAAAGTGACTAAACGTACCAAAGCATCTGCCTCTCTTGATGCAGGACAGAAGGGACTGGCGTAGCCTAAAATGCAATCTAGTAATAGCCCCGATGATCTTGGGAAGCGTACCAAATTAATGGCAGAACTAGATAGCTTTCTAAGAAATACACTAGCCATATTAACTGAAAGAGTTACTCAAATTGAAGTGAGATTAAATAACGCCCATGGAATTGATAAGATCGATAAATATGACAGTTGACCTTCTAATCCAGAGGGTTTCGGAGACTCAAAAAGGGGGAAGAGAACCGACAACCCCATTAGATAGTTACTTCCCACATCAGTTAGTGATGGTGCAGGGATCCAAGGCACAGGGTGTCAGACAAAGACTGTGCCGAGAACCCAGCAGAATCCCCAATAACCTTTCAGCTCTCCAATCAGGCCAACTTCAAATTAGACAATGATAGAATAGGTATCAATCTACGAGTCAGTCATTTTACTCAGTCATACAATAACTATTCTAATGTGCCTTTACCCCAAAGGACAGCCCCACCCTACTTAAATCATTTATCTTCTGCCACCAGCCATGACCGCATATACAGTTATCCTATACTGTGGTATTAATGTTTAAGACCCCACAATTAGTGGAAAATGTCTTCTGGAGAGCAGGTAGTAAGATGATAACGACCCATGGCATTTACATACTACCACTGGGCTATTTTTATCAACCAACTTCTAACATTGGCCTGGGAAATAACAGGAGAGAGTTACATGAAAACAGCCACTGTACTTATAACGTTGCGGTAAATAACTGGTTTGATCCCCTCCCTTTGCTAGATGAGGTAGATTGACTAAACACCCTAGACATAAGCGATACATTTAGAATGATGGACATTTCACACTAGCCCCTAGATGTACTTGGGCTTAATATTGAGAGTGGATTACACATAAAGAAGGGTATTACTACTGACTGCGGAGAAAGGTCCTTAAGAAATTTTCATACATGTCTAGAGACCCCATCTTCTAACCTTCTAACCTGGGTACAAGATATATTGGAGGCAAGGGCTTGATACAAGAGGTGTCATCAACCACCATAGAACCACAGGATAAGTTATACAAGTGTAATGGTAATGCGAACAATACTTCTATACTATTTTGGAGCATTGCAGGCCTGCATACAAAGCTGAAAAATCCCCTATGGCTTGAGTTTGTAGGGACATTCAATATTCTCTGTCTCCAAGAAACATGGGAAGTGGATAGAACCCATATAAATGGTTTTAAGCCTGAGTACATATGTTTCAAATAAGGTAAATGCAATTAAGATTAACCTGTCGATATCAGATACTTATTATCAAATCCTAACCATGTATATGGATAAATATGATTGTTTTGCACTGATAAAACTTTTTACAATGCCCGACGGACCAAATTAAGGGAGTACTGTCAAAATTAACCAGCGATTTAAAAAATGTAATAACAGGAAAATGTGAATGATGTGTTTGTGGTATGGGGCGGGGATTTTAATACTGCTTTGTGCCCGTTAATTGGAGGGAAAAACTGTGGAATGCTGTCTGAAGATGACAATATTGATCCCCATTTTCCTCATCCAACCTACGCGGACTCCTTAAATGATATTCTATTCTCAATGGATTTAGGATTTGCTAAAAATGTATGCTCTCCACCAGTTCCCTTTGGACAGACGTTTAAGTGGAGGGATTTAAATTCAATTATTGACTTCATACATTTGCCCAATAGGCATTCAAAAAGACTCAAAAACTACAGACTGCATAAGAACGCCTTGAGCGATCACTTCCCATTGAGCATGACCTTATCCCTACATAACAATGTGCATAACCCCTGGCGTAATCCACCTCACTTAGTACAAGATATAGCTGTGGACAAAATAAATGGTTACTCTTTACGGTGGTCCAAGGTAGAACCAATCGAGTTTACTAAGAAAATTGTGGCAAATTGTTATAACTCACTTTTAATTTGTCTTGATGATTCAACCCCCATGCCGACATCCTAGAATCCTATGCACAGGTTAATTGTGAAATAAAAAAGGCCCTGAGGATTGAGAGTAAAAAAGTACATGTGAATAACCAAGGGAGGTTTGACTCTATATGCACAAAAGCTTATACAAAATTAAAACACGCACTACATAAACCAGTAAGAAATAGCAACAAAATAAAGGAGTGTAGAAAGGAATATAATCAGGCCCTGAAAGCCCGCAAGGGTGAACTAAGAGACAACGCATGGGATAGTCTCCATGAAGCTATGCTGAATAGAGATATCACTGCATTTTATTGAGCAGAAAGGCCCCATTTCTTATAGCTCAAGACACAACTATAGAGACTGCCATAGATGAACATCAATGGGTAGGTTATTTCTCAAAACTATACAAACATACACTGGAAGTGAGCATCACGAATAATGCACATACGCCGCAGGGTATAACTTCACCAGTAAAATACCCTATAGATCTCTGTCTTACACTAGATGAAGTCAATAGTGCAATAAGGGAGAGCAAGGGAGGGAAGGCGCCTGGTCCAGACAGCGTCCCAGTAGATCTTTTTAAGTCAAATTGACCTTTATGGGGCCCTCTTTTAACACAGGTACTAGCAGCCTGTTGCTCTACTGGATCAATTGAGACATGGTCAGAATTAATACTGGTACCAACATATAAACAAGCATTTGCAATGCAATGGGAATCGCATTTACACGAGACCTAATGCATTGCAAACGGTGGTCATCACGGACAATGGGAGTGCAGGCAGGGAGAGGTGTAAGAGAAGGGGGCGAGAAGGCACGGACTTCGGAAGTGCGGATGGTGGAGGAGGCACGGAAAACGGGAATGTGGACGGGGGAGGGGGAGAAGGCACGGACAACGGGAGAGTGAGCGGAGGAGGTGGTGAGAAAGCACAGACAACAGGAGGGAGGGGGAGTAGAGAAGGCAGTAGGAGAACCTCATTAAAGAAAATAGTGCTCACACTCTAAATAGCACGTACTGTGTAACACTCAAAGTAAAGGGGCCAGTAGCCATGGGAGGATACAAATGATGACATGGCCATTATAAGGGGGGACTAACAAACCTATAAATGAATCCGAAGGCAGCATTTATGAGGGACAAAGACACAAGCCAATGAAAAATATGAGCGGGTTAGTGGTCGGGGCTTCCTTCATGTATTGAAATACAGCAGATCTTCACCAGAGCACCACTTGTGTGGCTGACTCTAGGCTCGACCTAAAAAGGCGACTGACAGAGTCCAGTGTGTTACCGCCCAATATCATTGATGGACCCCTTGGTTAAGGTGGTGGGACGGATCGTGCTCAACCTGCTCCTGGATTGGGCAGAAGATAAGAACATCATATCAGATTTACAATTTGGTTTCTGACAGGGATTAGGCACCGGGGAAGAAGAACTAAATCTCAACATTTTATTGGGGAAGTACACACTGTCTAAACAAGGAAGACTATATCCGTCATTTGTAGATCTTACGGCAGCCTTTGAATGTGTAGTTCATGGGAAATTATTGAATATTCTAGCAGAGATGTGGGTGGAAGCTTCACTAATTCAGTTCTTGAGGCAGCTCCATAGTAACACAAAGCAAGGGCTCGGCACGGAGTCAAGGGCGAATGCACGGCACCGTTCAACATGGAGAGGTGGGTTAGACAGGGCTGTGTCCTGGCACCATTTTCATTTGCACTCTACACCAATGGCCTGGGATAAGCAATAGTGGAGAAGTGTCAGGACTTGCCACAAATAAACAACTGCCCACTACCTGTCCTTAAATACGCGGATGATGCTGCACTGATGGCCAGAACGTAATTGGGATTACAAAAGGCACTTACAAGTTGTACTGATTACATAAATTACTTGGGCCTGAGAGTGAACACCACAAAAATGTTCATTATGAAGTGGGGGAAAGGCAGTGAAAAATGTAGGGATATTTTCATAGATAACAAAAAAGTGGAAACCACCAAGACATTCCCCTTCTTAGGCATTCTATTTGACCAAAAGGGGACATGGTCCCAGGCAGTTAAACTAGGAAATTACTTTTCATGAAAGCCACTGCAGCTTTAGCTATCTTTGCAAAAAAACTAAGCAGAAGGTCTCCAGTCGAGCTACTGCATATATACCAGGCAAAATGCATCAGTATGGCTATTTACGGTGCAAGTGTGAAGAGCTATTGTGACACTAATTCCAAACAGCAGGTTGAGAATGCCTTTTTTAAATTTCTTCTTGCAGTACCAGGGAGCACTTTCACCTACATCTGCCACAATGAATTGGGGATATCGTATATTTCAGACCTAACAAAAACCCAACCTGTCCTTCTGTGGCACAGGATTTGGACTTCCTTAAAAACGATTGCCTCAAGCTGGACCGGGCACTTTAGATCCCATGGCTAAAATACATAAAAAAACGTTATGAATGATCTCGGCCACCCTGAATATTACGATGACCCAGGTTCCATAAAACCCGTCTCTAGAAAGGATTTTAAAAGAACAGTATGAAGCATCTTGATGCAAATAGATTTGGAGTGGAGGCATCCAGATCATCGGCACAATCAAATCAAATGATACTGATCACCTATGGCATTCAGCCATATCTAAAAATAATTTTAAGCGGTTACAATAGATTTGTTCTGACCGGTTTAGATTTGGGATCTTCCATCATTTGATAAGTTTTCCTATACTAAATGATTGGTTAAAAAACGAGTTATTTTCCATGTGATGAAATCTCCCAGCAATCGACAATCCATGTAGTTTCATTTTGTAAATTCTATGAAATGCAAAGAAAGAGTTGGATTTCACCAATTTTAAGATTACTGGGTTTGAGACAATGTCGGACAGCATTTTTATTACTGCAATTTCAAGAAAACAAATGTTTCACAAGGTAAATTGGTACTTTTTTTTAAAGTATAGTTAAATGTAGAAAGACTATCAATTTATGAAATTTCAGAAGTAAACTGATTTGAACCAGAATTATGGGTTTAACTAAATGCTGCACTATCAGATGATTCGTAACTAACGTTATTTGTATCCAGTGTTTAAGCTTGTACTGTATTTGTGTTTTAACTGTATGCTTTTATGATTTCAATGCAAAAAAATCAAATACCGCTTTTTTTCTAATTTGATTTGATTTTCTTAGATCACTTAACTCAGACCCAAAAATCAAGGATTTTCAATTTGGACAACTTGTCTTTAAAACAGCTGCATACCGAGTCAATATCCTTATTTTGTCTGAGGATGTAGAATTGGCAATCCCCTCGATATATAACATTATCCAGGGCTTTTTAGTGGTTTGTTGGGTATACCCTGAATAAGGACAAAACCGAAGTATTCCCTTTAAATCCTCTATGCCTATCTTCCTATCCGGGGAGTCTCAGGTCTGAAGTGACAGTCTTCTTGCCTTAAATATTTGGGTATTTGGTTTTGTAGAGCTCTTGAAGATACTGTTTCTTTCAATTAATCTCATACGATTGGCAAAGGTAAACAAACATACAAGGATCTCATATAAATTTCTTTGGAAACCTCCTGCATTAGGTGGTTGCAACCTCCCGAATTGGAACCTTTATCAAAAGGCCATCCTAGCATATCAAGGTGCTAATTTGCTTACTCCAGACTCACTCAACTCTCCCCATGGTTACTTATTAAACATAGGGCCAGATGTATGACCCTTCCATTTTGCAACTTGCCAATTGCATCATTTTGCTACTTGCAATTTGCAACTGGCAAAATGTAATTTGCAACAGTGGTTCAAACACTGCTTGTTATTCCAAATGGGGTCACAAACGACCTTCCTCATTCATATTGATGAGGCACTTCGCAATTTGCGGCCCCATTAGGAATGGCCAGCACTCACAGGGATGTTGGCCTGCTGAGGTCAGCAGACCACCATGTGTGTGAATGCTTTTAAAAATAAAGCAATTTTTAAAATGCAGCGCTACCAGTCACATAGAGGAAGGGGTCTTCTAGTGACCCCTTCCCGTTTGCGAGTGGCTTACCACCTTTTTGAAATGGGTGGTAAACTACCGCAATTGTGGTCACAAAACAACGTGTACATTGAAGTGCGACTCCCTATGCTGTGATCTGGAACCATGTACTTGCCAACACATGTTCTTCGAGTGCAAACTATTAACTGAATATTGAGCCTCTATTCAGAGACACTTATCGGCTATCTTTAATGTTCCCATAATCTTGTCCTTTTCTATGGTAATATTGGGACCTTAGGCCTCAAAATCCCATTTAGCCTTGGATAAGACCAATATTTCACTTCCGGACTTTCTCTTAACCATTGCAATTAAAGTTATATTTACAGAGTGGAAGTAATTTCAACACCTAGGTGTCGATTCCGATCCTGTAAAACCCGGGTACGATTGGTAGTACAGAGCGTTTTTTCCGTCTGACTCGAACCCGGGAAAAACACCTTACAAACTCGCAAATACGATTCGCACAGAACTACCATTTCCGTACGAGTCGTTAAAAACACCGACCGGCCAAAAAATACATATAAATCTGATTCTGGACGGCGCATACGCGACATCCGGACGAAGTCAGGCAGCGTTCTACGGACCAGCAAGTACGATTCGTGCCGACGTCACTCCGCACGCAGCATTTTTTACGGGAGCCAAAAACTGTCAGGAAATTGAGGACGACGCGAACAAGGAGCGACGGACAGCGATGGACCCCAACCTACGCGTCATCCCGGCCCTCATAGCCTACCACCTCGTGTCCAGAAACCGACGCAGACGCCGCAGAAGGTCAGAACAACCCCCAGGGGCAAAGGGGGGGGTGTGTGTGTGCAAGGGGCAGGAAACACAACCCACACCCCACAAATTATTAAAACATCCTGCACATTAATTACCTCCATGGTCTGGTCACTTCGGGGGGCGTGTCCACCAATACCACGTCCCGCCACAACGGAAGTGGACGTGGACGCGTACCCATCACCACCACAATGGTGGTACGGGACGTCCCTACGCCCCTCAGAGCGTGGGTACGGGCCGTACCACGCCTACCCCAACGTCACACCAACAATGGCGGTACGGCCCGTACCCCTGTCCCAAAGGCATGGATACGGGCCGCACCCCCAAAGTTGGGGTGCCGTAGGGGTACGGGCCGTACCCAGGCCATCAGCGCGTGTGTACAGCACATAGCATGCCTACCCCTACGTCACACCAACAATGGCGGTACGGCCTGTACCCACGTCCCAAAGGCATGGGTACGGGCCGCACCCCCAAAGTTGGGGTGCCGTAGGGGTACGGGCCGTACCCAGGCCATAAGCGCGTGGGTACGGCTCGTACCACGACAGTGGACAGATACATAGGGGTGTGTGCCTATCACTCCCAGAAGTGCCCAGACATATGAGGGGTGTGTGCCTATCACTCCCAGCAGTGCCCAGACATATGAGGGGTGGGTGCCTATCACTCCCAGCAGTGCCCAGACATATGAGGGGTGGGTGCCAATCACTCCCAGCAGTGCCCAGACATATGAGGGGTGGGTGCCTATCACTCCCAGCAGTGCCCAGGCATAGAGGGGTGGGTGCCTATCACTCCCAGCAGTGCCCAGACATGTGAGGGGTGGGTGTAGAGGACCCCCAGCAGTGGACAGACACATGGGGGTGGGTGCAGAGGACCCCCAGAAGTGGACAGAGACATGGGGGTGTGTACATCACCCTCCAATGAGCAAAACTCCATGGGTGCATGAAGGCATCCACAATGTGCGACAATGTGGAGAGTGCCATGACAACACATCACTGACAGCAGTGTCCCACTCCCATGAGGATGGATGTCCTTCCCCCACTGCATGACACACCACATGTGGGTCTGATGACAAATTACACATGCATACCCACCCCTGGCGGAGGCAGCACAATACACACACTGAGATCATGCAACAAGACTGTATCCTCATGTCCAACACCACTAAACTAAGAGAGCCTAAGGGAACACACACTGTCACCCACATTCCAGGACTGATAGGAATGTACAGGTGCCGGGGCAGCCAACAAGTTGTAGCCTCCCATGGAAGGAAAAGGGTGGAGTACACACAGATACAATGCCCACAATTGTCAGTCAGGTGCCCAAATACGCTGCAGAACACGTAACACATGTGTGTGAGGCAGGGAGTACACACATGCATAGTGCGTAAAAGGGAAAATGTCCACATGAAGTCATGTCAATATACTCCATACACAAGTACAGTGTCCAGCAAGGATGCCACAAATGATGCAGGTGGAGACATTGCAGAGCATGCATGGCCAAAGTCGAAGGGATGTGTCACACACCGAGGAAATGTTGACACAGCTCAGCACAACAATTGGGAAACACCCTGCAGGGAAGATGTCAGGTGCCACAGAGGAAGGAACACACCTTGGGACAATGTCACCGTGCAGTAAGAGCTAACATGACCTACGAATATATGCAGACACCTTGTGACGGCATGCAGATACCAGGGTCCACCCCATGAGCAGCACACTACAACATTTCCCAGACACCCAACACATTAGCACCACCCCAACTCAGGGAGCAGCAGCACCAACAGCAATACCAGAAAAGCAATAGTGTGCAAACGAAAAACAAAAAAACACATTCAGCATTTCGAAGAAAATTAGCTACAGTACACTATTCACCAAGCCCATAGGCCACGCCAGATGCGAAGTCCTGGGGGGGGACACGTTGAGACGCGTCTCCCCTAGCTTGCCTGCACAGTTCACTGTACCATATCATCCACAGAAGGGGGGGCATCATGTGGGGGGAAGAACCAGGCACCGCAGGGACAGGAGGGGCACGGGTAGGTGTCGTGGGTGCAGGGACGGACGACTCCACCACAGGGGGTGGGGCAGCGCCAAAGGAGGACGTCAGTATGGCGCTGCACACGGCCGCAAGCTCTTCCAGTGTCTCCCCTGCACCCGAAGGAACCACAGGCCCCAAGGAGGGGGGGGTCGGAGGGATGGGTCGCAGCGCAACTGGGGGAGGGTGTGGACAAGGGGGGGAACTACCCTGCCCGGGGAATCCCTCAAACGCTTGCGGGGTGGTGTCACACTGGGGCTGAGGGACAGACTGGCCATGAAGGACTCACTGTCCGACTGTTGGGCAGGAGAGCCAAGGGAGTGGTTTTGGAGGTAGTGGGTCATGAGGACTGCCGACTCCTACTGTGACAGCGTGGCTGCTGTTTGCCCCCCGACTCAGTGGCTGTGCCTTCTCCCCCCTGTATGTGCGCGACAGGAGGTGTGCGCTTGGCCATCCCTGGTGGTGTGCTGCCTGTGTCTGGTGAGGTGCGTGCATGGGGACGTCTGGGTGTGTATGGGACATGGGAGTGCGAAGTGCGGATGGTGGTGGGGTAGGGAGGGACGGAGTGCTGCAGGAGACCCACTGCTGCCGTCAGTGACGAGTCCATGGACCTTAGCATCATCCGTTGGTCAGACATCACTGATGACATGCCCTCCATGTACGACACCATCCGTGTCAGCAGTCTGGTGTGTCCATGGAGGACACGCAGCAGCGATGACTGACCAACCTGCAACTGGCGCTGAATGTCCACAGACTCTGCATTGACGGCAGCAGGGGAGACAGGGGCAGGGGGTGCAGTGCCTGGCACGAAGGAGACATGTTTGGTGTGCCTCAAACTCCCCTCAGAACCCAGAACCCCTTATCCGACTAGCTTAGTGTCCTTAGTGTTCGTTAGCCGAGGTTGAGCTCGGCGGTCCCAATGTATAGACAACCCAGAACAAGCGACTGACAATATTCTCAGGAATGGTGGGAATCAGACATACCTGTTCGTCATTATTCTCAGATCAGTTCACAACAGAATGGAGAAAGACACGGTAAAGTTGAATGAGTTCATTCAATGAACCTCGCATCCTAAGATGCAGTACTGTGGCTAACATAAGCAGACAAATGGTTAAGTTCAGAAGCATCAGCATTGTTGCAATATCCTAGACAATGAAAGGAGCAATCATGAGAAAATGACAGTGGAAATAGCAACCTTCCTGTCGCCAGTAAACCAACAGTAGTATCATTCGACTAACAGAAGGTCTCTAGGCTTGAATGGGGGACCCCCCACCGTACAGATCAGCTCAGTGGAATCACATCACAGGATCATCTAGTCTCGTCTCCTGCGAAAGTTCTCCATCACAATGAAACTAAAACGTGCTGCACTGCAATATGGCAAGTACTCGTCTATCAGGTATCTGCAGCTGTGTGCATGTAATGGCTAAATAGTGGGACGATCAACCTGCACACAACAACATGCACCGTCTAGTCACCCAGACTGTTTGTGTACACAATGTACAGTACAAGCTCGCTGCTCACTGTGAAGGATGTCAAACAACAGACAGTTCTCATGTGAAGCAAACTCGAGTAGGCATTTTTCAATTATTAACACGCAACTACAGTGTCGCGTGCAAAAGCAGCAAAATTGGCAAGATGGCTTACTAACAACTAACGCGGTGGTGCCAATTTAGGATTGTACATAGGGAGATAGGAATCATCACTACACCCCCCTTGTACGTACCACTAACCACTAGGGGCGCAAATTCAAGAACGCAGAGTTCAAGTTTGATAGAACGGAACCAAGGACATGAACTGGAAGTCCATAGAAGGGAAGCGAAAAAGTCAGAAAAGAAATTTCAATAATGAACGATGTTGCAGGGAAATTAACCATGTAAAAGGGCAAAAAATATAACATCGCTGGATGCACCATGAAATGAGCAGGGCCAAAGTCAATCCATCAAGGTATAAGCACAATAAGTTGCAACAGCTTCCAAGAGGAAATCATTTGAACGTTACGCAAAATTATCTGCCATCCAGTTCAGCAGGGGGAAAGAACACACGTGTTCCTCAACAATCGGGGCATCCAGCACCATTTGTGGACAACAGGTGGGGACATCAAGATAACTTCTGGATAAGAATTCAGTTGCAGCCGTTCCAATGTCCCAATTCCCTAGGACTCCATGTGCTGCAGCACAGGCCATAATCCTGACGCCAGAACAGTCCAACTCATGAGCCACTAAGGGGCTCATCAGTCGATCATAATCCGGGTCAGGAGACACCGAGTTAGACAGGCACAAATCCAGAGCCCATTCGAATGGACAATCTAGGCAATGAAAAACAGGTTGCACGCAGGTAAAGAAGGGAAACCGGAAGGACAATCCATAGGCACTGCATAAGGTCGCCAGCGGCAGAGTGCCGTAGAATTCAAGCATCTGTTTCCGAAGATGGAGCAGCCGGTGCATGCTGTCTTGTAATGCAAGTTGTGCAGCCATAGCGTAGTACGCAGATCAATAATAGCACCCCAGCTACGAGGGCGAGAAGCAAAGGCAGACCTCCGAAGACGCTAGAAAAAATCGAATGATGAAATGCGGGGATCACACCAAACAGAGTTTGGAAGGAGGTCACGAGGCCGGAGCCCACAATTTAGAAAAAAACAGCCAGGCGACTTGTTGACAAGGCATGAAAGATAGTCTGAATCCGAGTCCCAAAATGTAGTGGGAGATCAGTGTTCAAAAGCGCTTGCACCTCTGTGCGCGTGTTAGCTACGTGATGGACAAATGTTTCTCGAGATGAAGTCAACACGACTTGTTTTTGAGACAATCGAGCCCTTATTCTGCTCATCTTGTTGAACTCTGCTTTCAAGGTTGGAATGGAAGGCCAGATGGATACATCGAGCCGGCCATGCGTGGGTGGGAAAAGGATGTAATTACAGAAAACCACTCGTAGTGATACAGTCACGATGTGAGGAATTCCCAGCAGCATCCCACAGCAAGCTTCATCATTGAATAGCACATAACTACCGTTAGCAAGCAGCGTACAAGACGGGGTCATAACTGGCACATGAATCCCTTTCAGAATACAAGCTAAATTATGAGCGTGGATATGACAAGCACCATGCAATTGAATGTGCCTACACACCACAGAATGATCCGGAGTGGAAGTGCACCCTTCACCTTTTAAATACACCTCCTTGCTGTCTCTCATGCACCTGTTGTCGCCTAGCACGGACACAAGGGACCCGAGCAAGTGGAGGGCGGTGATGGGAATGGAGGGTGCGGCGAGAGATGGAGTGCTGCTTTCAGCTCTGGGAGCAGTCTCCGTCCCCTCTGGGAGCTCTGCCTCGGACCGGTCAGCGTCATAGTCGGTGTTGGGACTGGACAGGTCCTCCGCCTGACTCCCCAGGGCCTCCGTGCCACTTGCTGTGCCAGACTCCCCAGCACTGGTGGCCCTGGTGCTGGATCCCTCCCCCACGTCCGTGCCAGTGTCATCCTCGGTTTCCCCCGACGATGCTGTGGGCAAGGTGAAGCGACAGGAAATGATCAGACACCTGTATACATATGACACATGAGTCCATACTACATAGGACACAGCGCATAGCATGAACAGCAACATGAGTAACATCTACAATACTACAAACATATGTAGGCCCTGCACCACACAGTTGGTTTACCCACCATGCCACTGGGAAACAATGGGGAGCATGACACAACAGCAAATTACTTGATATCAATTTATACAGAGGAGCTACTCTCTGGGGACAGTCGAGCACTGTATCACTAGCATGGCACAGTCACCTACACCCGCAACTGTCCCCTGATGCCAGGGACACGGATAATGACACCTGACATGTAACTACCGGCGTTGCACGATGTGACTATGTCATGTGTGTGTCATGTGTTCCCATGAGCTTGCTGTAGTTGTTCCGTGACATGCATCTGCAGTTGCTGCATCCAACATGTGTCTGCGTGTCGATGAGCATGGCACACTATTACGCACACCAAGCCACATGTGGAATCAGACGTAACGGGTGTATGTATGCATCGCACATGGACTTGCGAGACAAGGACATATCTGTGTAGTCTCAATGTATGTGTGATCAGTCTTGACATGTACCCCTTCATGGCAAGGTTTGTGGACTGTCCTATTTCAAGGACATGTGACCTGTGCCTCTAGTGTTCCGCAACCTGTCTGTATGATAAACATGCTTCTTCTGCACATATGTGGATGTCTGTCACTCCTGTAATGCGTCTGCCTGTTCACTTACACTGGCCAACAGCTAGTTTCATGGCATGTCATGTTGACCTTGAGCACCCACGTGTGTAGCTGACTCTTGGTAGGGGTATCACCTGGCTGGCATACATGTCCTGGATGCATTGCACAGAACAGACTCTGTATGTAGCATATGTGTATTAGCTGTTGTACATGTGCTCAGTTCATTGACATTGGTGTAGTGCTGTACTCAATCTTCGTTATTCCTTCAAAATTTCTGCAGGGCACCGCCTCTCCCCTGACCAATGCCAGACTTGGCTGCCATGAGGGAACGTGACTGTATACGCCGCTACCGCTTCTCCCAACAGTTGATTGACAACTTGACCGCAAGGCTGGCACCACACTTCCAACCGCTACACAGGTATCCTACTGCACTGACACCCAAGATGAAGGTGATGGCAGCCCTACATTTCTTTGCCACGGGTACGTTTCAATTGACCATAGCTGATGTAGGTGGCATGTCCCAGACCATGTTCAGCCGTGTCCTGCATGATGTGTTAGAGGCCATGTTGGTACACCTGGATGAATTTATACATTTTCCAACTTGTGAGCAGTTGACAGGTGTCAAGGGTGAGTTCTATGCCCTGGGAGGGATGCCCCATGTCATTGGGGCCATTGATGGGACACATGTGGCTTTGGTACCACCACAGGCACAGGAGGTAGCCTTCCGTAACCGCAAACATGCCCTTGTGGTATGTCTTGCTAACATGCTGATATCCCATGTCTGTGCCCGTTTTCCAGGATCAGCACACCATGCCTACATTATGAGGCGTAGCAGGGTGCCTGAAATGATGATGCAGCTGCGCAACGAACGTGCATGTCTTGTTGGTGGGTATACTCTGTTAGTCCTGTATTTAGCGGTATCTTAATATCTTACTGCTTCTCCTGACCCACTTCTGTCCATGATGTTTCCATGTAGGGGACACTGGCTATCCCAACATGCCATGGCTGATGACGCCTCTCCGCAACCCCAGAACTGCCGCCGAACACCGGTACAACGACACCCATGGGCAGACGAGGCGCGTGATTGAGAGGACGTTTGGACTCCTGAAGAGCAGATTCCGGTGCCTCCACAAGACCGGCGGCGCACTCCCATATGCCCCGGTGAAGGTCTGCAAAATCTTCCTTGTGTGCTGCATGCTGCACAACATGGCAGTGGAGAAGGCCGTGCCACTCATCCTGGATCCGGATGAGCAAGATCATCCACCCATGGAGGATGAAGGGCTTGGGCACGGGGCAAGTGAGGATGGGGAGGAGGATGAGGATGAGGACATCCGGAGTCAGCTTATCCGCAACTTCTTCTCATGATGGTGAGTCCCTGTGTCTGAGTGTGCACGCTTAGAGCCTTGTGTGGCATGTGTTGCAATGTGTGTGTCGAGCTGACTGTGTGCTAAGTGACTTGGAGGTGTGTTCTGATGTGTCATTCAAGTGATGATGTCATTCCACAAATGTTTTCGGGAACACAGAAATCATTAATAGCATGGTGACAACATCATTCCTGTAGAGTACATGTACATGTCTGCGGATTACTAGCTCTTCGCTGACTTGTTGTGTGTCTGTCCTCCCCAGGTTCCTGCGGCTGTCGTCTGCTCATGTCATCATTGCCCTCCTGCTATTCCTCATGAGTATTGCAACGTGTGCTGGATCAGAGTTACATGCACAGACATGGTAAAAAGTCATTTTGGGTAAGGAGTCCAGCAAGGCGTTTTGTGGGTGGTACGTGTTTATGATATGTGGGGACTGCTCCTGTGCATGTTGTGTTACCATGCATACATGTCGACTCACCATGGGCCACATGACGTGTTGCATGGCTCCCATGAATTGATAGTCACCCTTCCTGACAGTCATCTGTCATGGATTGTGGATTCTGATGAAGGCATCAATGTGTGCATAACGTCCCTCAGGAACATACGGGATGCTAATGGAGGACATAGTGTGGGACATCCCCATATGAGGCTCAATGGGGAATTGTAGACTCTCCGTGTGCAGCAAGGGGTGTGAGGCTCAACCCCTTCACTTGTGTGCCAGCTCAGTAGGATTGACCACATCTGTGTGTTGAAGGGGGTGTCCAGTGTAGGTCACACATGTTCAGCCAACTGACCTGTGAGTCTGTTCCAATGGATGCATTTCCATTAGTGTGAGGCTGAGTAATAAAGGTGTTCGTCACACTCCAAGGTGCCTCATCTCTGTCAATGCAGGTCTCTTGCCACTTGGCATGCGGCATCTCTGGCATACTTGCTGTGGATAATGCATAGGAGTCCATGTGTAGTTTAGCGACATGCATGCAGTTGCTCATGGATTAGGCTCCCTATTGGGCATGAAGTACATGGTTGTGTATGTTTTTTAGCAAGGTCGACCACACAATGAGCCATCAACAGCTGCTGAGGGTGTGTCTCCTGTGCGCAGGTCGCCCTTCAGTTTCCTGATCCGGTGTAATGGCTCTTTGGTGATTGTGCATGCATTGTCTCTGGGTGTGCCATGTGACACTGGACACTCCTTACTTGACACACGCGCCTGTTGCAGTTGTCCTTCTGACATCCTAGTCTTTGTGTGCAAAATGGGGCATTTTTCAGGGAGATGGCGCCTGCTGCTGTGGGCCCTGCACAAGCACCCAGTGGCCACACACACAAGATGGTGTGCATTATGTTTGGCTCGCTCACGTATGCCATGCTAGTCCACAGCATCTGGACCTCATGCTGCAACGCTCTCTGCATTATGCACATGATCCACAGATAGATCCACTCCAAGTTACGACAGACCATCCCCCAGGTCCATGAGAACATCCGTCTCATATACTGCCCTGCCCTCTATGGAGCAAGTACATCCAAACTCCAAGGAAACTGGTCCACTTCCAGGGGGCATCTGCACACCTCAGCTTCAACACCCTGCGCCCCAGCCAACTCACCATCCACCATAGATGGCTGCAATGGATCACTGTCTGCTGCAGGATGACCTCCACACTCCCCACCCACACTCAGGAGGCAGTCCACAAACCCGACCCCACACCAACCTTGTACGTCTGTCATCCTAGAACCCGTTGGTCCATCTCCGTGCATCCAACCTTGCCCTGGCCACCGTTCTTCACATCCACCGTACTCCAGCATACAGGACATTGTTCTCGCACCTGGCCACACATACCTGGGACTCCCTCCCCGGGTACCTCCGCATGGGCCATGACCTCTACGCCTTGATGATGATCTCCCAAATAGGTCTGTCCGCACAGTTTAGCAAGCACCCCCTCAGCAGCCAGAGGCCATCACAGATGACTGTTGTGCTCCATGCCTACATTGAATGATACCTTGTGACCCATGTGTGTCCTGCACCAGACTCTGATCCCAGGGTATGGATGGCTGGAGTTAGTTCAACACTCAGGCATAGTTAGACTTTTCCACACACATATGTCGTTGAATAATGCCACATGACAGCAACATCTCATGTGCAGAACAATAAGAATTTATTTTTGGTGGGGTGAGTCTTTTGGTAGATGTGCTAAGGTGCTCTACCGGGGGAATAGAATCCTAAGTTCACAGGGGGAGATGGCATCCTTGTCAGTTGGAGTCATCAGAGTCCAGACCACAGTGTTGGTCATCATTGGTCAGACTGTGACCAGCAAGTCCATGTGGCAGAGAATGTCATTGGATGAGGTGCTGCTGTTGCGCCAGAGGCCCAGGTGCCAGACCAGGTGACCTGGGAGATGGGGATGGTCCGCTGACTCTCACGGTCTTTTCCGTGGACGATCCACCTTCCTCCGGGGACCCTCAGATGCAGGCCTTGACGATGTTTGGGACGCTCCGTCAGACGAATCCTCCTCCTCCCTCCCTGTGTCTGATGCTGGTCTACGCCTGGTGGTACAGGGAGGGTTTGCCAGGCTTTGGGCGATCTGACGGAGTGATTGGCTCACATCCCTGTGCACCGCCAGGAGCTCAGCCAGTCTTGCCTCCATCCATCCTTGGTGTTGTTGATGACTGGCATGATGCTCGACCTACAGGTTCTTTATCTCCTCGAGGGTCCCCTGCATCCCGGAAAGTCTGGACACGACCTGGTCAATGCCTCTGGTGTCACGCCGGTATGAGTCCAGGATGTTGCGTATGTGTGACATACCGGGGTCCTGAGCTGGCTGAGCTGCCTCCACTCCCACCACCCCTGCCCACACGAGCCTGCTAGGCCGTTGTGGGCCCATCGGGTCTACAGGACCCCTGAGGGATGGCATTTGCAGGGTTGTCTGCCTCCTCCTGGGTGTCCGCAGAACCTTGTCCCTCCTGGTCAGACTGGCTGTGTTGTTCAGTGCGAGCAGGGCTCCTGGGTGTCTCCTGGGATGTGGCAGGAATGGGGGTGGGGATTGGCACAGATGTACTTGACGCAGGTGCTGCAGGGGCTTGGACACCAGAGGGGCCAGGTAGGTCGGGGTCATCCACGGAGTGGTGAGAGTCGTCGCTGCCGGTGGGATCGTCTTCACGCGGTGCCTGGGACTGTGATTCTTCTCCCCCAGTGTTGGGGGGAGATCGTCGACGTTGCCCTGTGTGTGAGAGAGAGACAATGTTAATGCTGTTTCATGCCACATCCATGTTTCATACATATTCAAGTTGACACAGTTCCTCCAGGTAGTTGGATGTCCCTAGCATTCCTCTCAGTGTCCACTTGGGGATGGGTATGTTGCGGGGGACAGATTGGGATGTTCTCCCAATCTGTCCCCCGTGTGACCTGTAGATAGTTGGCTCTGATGCTTACTTGGCTCTGGATTGGTCTTGTTGTGTCACATGTCCATTGTGGGAGTGTGTGAATCCGTTGCCTGCCCCGGGGGTGTGTGCTTGTGTTAGGGGGGGGGGGTGACCGGGCGTGCTGTTGTGTGTAGTGTGAGTTGTCATTGGGTCTCCCAGGTGATGTGTGTGTCCCTTCATGGTGCATGCTGGCATGACAGTGAGTGTGAGTTCCTGTGCTAGATAGCTGTGCTTGTGGAGTTGGTGTTTGAGTGTACAGTGGTCCCAGGAGGGCCTTGTGCTGCATACAGCAGGGCCCAGTGTCAGCTACCTTGTCAGTAGTTTGCCAGTCCCTGTGCATTGTGCATGGGTATGTACCTATGCCATATGGGCTGAGGGCATTGTTGTCTGCGTCTCATTTTCACAATGTGTTGTGTGGGGCCCACCCTCCCAGCCTCCCGGACATCCAGTCTTGTGTTTGTGGTTGTTGTAGCCTTGGACATGGCCTTGCCTTGATTTGTGAAGGGTGCATGGTGGCGTTAGTGGCATGGGTGTGGTTTTTGAGTGTGGTTGTGTGCGGTGAGTGCTTGGGGGTAGGTGCGTGCATTTGTTGTAGTTGGGGTGTGGTTGCCATTCCCCCCATGTTACGTGAGTTGTTTGTGTACTCACCAGGCTCTGCGACTCCTTCGACTCCGTGTACTCCCACCGGCGGTAGCATGGCCATCACCTTCTCCTCCCAGGGATGGTAGTGTACGGGTCTGCGGGGCGGCCCACCTCCAGTGATGTTAGTCTGGGCATATTCTTCATTAATTTTCCTCTTGACCACCCTGCGCAGATCGTACCACCTGGCTTGGCATTCATGCCTGGTCCTTTGGATGGGCGCAACAGCATTCACCTTATCGACAATCCTCTGCCACATGGCAGATTTTTCAGCTATGCTGGTCTGTCTGACCAATGTTCCAAACAGCTGTGGCTCGACTCTGAAAACTTCGTTGACAAGGAGGTCCAGCTCCGCCGTTGTGAACTTTGGATTCTTGTCTGTGGGCATGGTGTGGGGTGTGGGTGTGGGTGTGGATGGTTGTGGGTGTGTGGGTGTGAATGTGAGTGTGTGTGAGTGAATGTGAAGAGGGGGATGTTTGTGGAGGAGGTTGTGTGAAGGTGTGTGAGTGAAGGTGTAGCGCAGGTATGAGTAATGTGGGATTGTTTGTGTGTGGGCTCTGTCAGCAGTAGGTCTGTTGCAAAGGCTCATGGTTTGTGTGTGTGGGCCCTTTTTATTGATCAGTTTTTGGGTGTGGCTGTGTTTGAATTTTGGTGGGTGTGTTATAAGAGGTGGTGGTTTTTGGGGCCTCTGTTGGCCAGTTTGGATGTGGCAGGTCAGTCATTGAGATGTATTTTGTCATGTAGACGTGTTTTGTGTTGTTGTGCGAGTCGATTTGACCCTCCTTGTGCTGTTTTACAGTGTCCTGGTTCTGTATGAGTCTTTTTCGCGTAGGTACGATCCGTACATACGCGATGCTGGGTGAGGGTGCTGGGGTATGGTGTTGGTGTGCGGTGCGTACATGCGGTGGGGGGGCTGGGGGTACAGTGCGTATGTGCGGTGCTGGGGTACGGTGCGTACATGCGTTGGGGGGCTGGGGGTACAGTGCGTACATGCGGTGGGGGTACGGTGCGTCCATGTGGTGGGGGGGCTGGGGGTACAGTGCGTACATGCAGTGGGGGTATGGTGCGTACACGTGCGGCCCTGGGGAACGGCGCGTACATGCGGTGGTACGGCGCGTACATGGGTGGGGGTACGGCGCGTACAGTTGCGGGCCTGGGGGCAGTGCGGACAGGGTGGTGTACAGTGCTGACATATTTGGGGGTGGGGGGCTGTATGGATCGTACACGGTCATGAGTTTACCCGTGTACATGTGTGCTACTGCATTGGATCCGTACGGGCCTTTTTACATGTGATTGTGTATTCGGACGGACGGTCGGGATCATACTTGCGCGCTCGGACATGTGTTTTACGATTTGTACGTGAAACTGTCCGGCTCCCTTTCGTACACTTTTCCCGACGATATTCGGACGTAGACACTTTCTGACGCACTCTCGTAGACTTTTCCCGACGCTATTCGTAGTTATTTGTCACGGACGAATCGTACTTGCCAGTTTGTACGGTACTTGTACGACTCGTACGTGAAAAACTACGGATACGGGTCGTACGCAAATTATTTTTAACAGATCGGAATCGCCACCCTATTGTTTCATACATGGTGTGCTTGGGTGCCATATCTTTGTGGTGCCCATATGATGCATACTGACTGGCACTCCGCACCAATAATTTCAAGCTCAGTTTGGTGTTCCGCAGACAAATATAATAATCTTTGCTCTCAGGATTTCGAGGCTCTTTCCAATACTGCTTCGGCTCCTTAAGACTTTTTTATTAACTATATGAAGCATTAGTCCCTCTCCCCATCTCCCCAATTCCCTTTCTATCTTTACCGCCCCCATTTTCCCCTTTGATTAGCAATTGCTGTAATATTTGTGATACAAGGCTTTTCTTCCTGCAGACTATAATTATTAGATATCCTCTGCCTCTATAGGCTATTTTTGCTTATATACCATTTTTCATTTTACTGTATTGCCATTATATTGCTATGTACAGATGTATGCCTTACTATTTTTGCACTATTTTGTCCCTCTTTTTTTGCCATTTGATATATATGCCACACACTTTCTGATCTTTAGCTTGTATTGCTTATTTTATTCACCAGTTTGTATAACTCTTTAGCTCAAACTAATACAAAAAAAATTGAACACAAATCCAATGCAAAGCAACAATTGCAATGAGTCTAGAAAGGTGAATATTTACACAAATAACGGCCATGAACAGACTGCACATTTAGGTGATTTAAAATGCTTCATGTGGACAATAGAACTGTTTTGCTTTCGGTATGTGGCTGCTAACAGTTTAGTAGTATCAATCCTTTTCTATGACTTGTGTCTGTCTGAGAAAGTACAATCTCTTCTCTTGTCTGATTTGTCAATTTCTACAAAGTTACAATTTCCATTTCCATGCATGTAATGTGAATTGCTTTAAAAGGGACAAATACAAACCATATTTTAAATATAAGTTCTTGTTGCAGAACACTATGCTGGAGATACTAGACCCATAAATAAGAAAAGAATATTTTTGAGAAACTAAGAGCTTCAGTATGTAACTTGGACATGTGGCAAAGTACTCTTTATCTGAAACATAGACCAATGCTTTGTCAAAGTTTTTCAGTGATTGTCACTAACCAGTGATAATTTGATCACTTTTATGTCCATGTATGAACCAATCTGCACTTCAAATTTTTGCTTCATTTTACTAGGGACAACTATGGTAATATTTAAACTATTTGTTTCCATTTTAGAGAGAGGCTTCCTACCACTAACTCCTGTCGTTCTCCCTCTCCTTTTGACACTTTGTTGTTTATTGGGTGTGGGTGGAATGTTTCATACTGCTCTGGGAATGGGGGAACTTTGGTTACTCTGTGTTACTCTTGTGAAGTGGAGTTCTGTTTAATTTCCACCAATCATCGCCTCACAGACTTTTTTCCTGCGTGGCTCCATAAATGTGAGTGAGACTTGATGACCCCTAGTGGCATTTTCTAATGTGTGTGGTTGCAACCTTTCGTGGTCACAGGGCTGCTTCTCTAGTAGATTTGCTGGCACACTGGTAGATTTTCTACTCGATCAGCAGCAAAATCAACTTGAATGGCTGCACGCTCCTGCGCTGATTTTTCAGTGGTGCTCCTGTTACGGGTGCTAAATTGTAGCGCAAGCAGTGCAACATCCATATTTTCAACAAATTTATGGAACTCTGCGGGATCTCACTGAGTTATTATCTAACTCCATGAAATTCTGCAGAATTACATAACCTTGTGGCAGATAGTGCCACATTTCTTCTAACAAACCCAGCAGTCACTGAGAAAACAGTGGATTGTGTCCCTCTCCATTGGTTCGACACAGACTGTACATAGGCCAAGAAGGCATATTGCTGGCTAATAAAAGCAACACAAGTGAAGACATAAATTAAAAAAGGCACAAATATAAAATCTAATTCAAAGAAAAAAGAGATGTGAGTGTATAATAGGTGGCAAAATCTGCTTAGCAGTTAATTCCAAAAATTCCAAGATGTGCTTGCACTTTATATGCTATGGCAGCACACAAGTGAACTGCAACCCTGAAGAACACATTGCAAAAGACTGTTGGTCTGGACACTTCTCATCAGTCTACACTGAAACATGCACTCAAACCAATGGGGGGGGGGACAAAATCTCTAGCCCAGTAATTGAATGCACCGTGATAGAACTGTTCTTGTTAGATTGCGTTAGGCAATCACTAGGCAAACAAGGGTCAAAGCACCTGGCCTGTATACAATTCCAGTGGACATATATAAATTGAAACCTATGATGTGGGGAGTTGGATACTACCATTTCTGCAGGGTCAGCCCCAAATGTTTTGCCTTCCCCCTCCCCTTTTACTGCCCATGTTTTTGTTGGCTTTAGGATTTTGGGAACTTTACCACTGCTAACCAGTGCTAAAGTGCATGTGCTCTTTCCCTAAAACATTGTAACATTTGACTCATCCACAATTGACATATATAATTTACTTATGAGGCCCTAGTAAAGTGCAGTACAAATGCCTAGGGCCTGTAAATTAAATGCTACTATTGGGCCTGCAGCAGTTATTTTGCCACCAAAAGTAGTAACCCTTTAAACATATCTCAGGCCTGCCAATGCAGAGTCTGTGTGTGCAGATTTAAACTGCCATGCAGCTCTGGCAATTGAACACTCTTGCCTGGCCTAAACCTTCTTTTTAAGACGTATAAGTCACCCCAAATTTGGACCTTGGACAGCCCCAAGGGTGCAGTGTATTTAAAAGGTTGGACAGGTACTTCTAATACATGTCCTGGTAGCAAAAATTCATTGTTCACTTCTACAGGGCCCATATTTCCAATAGGCTAACATAGGGATTACCTTATTACATATTATAAGGGTAATTTCCATTTGGGAAAAGATGGATATTTTGTGTTTGGTGTCTCTGGACTCACAATTCAAAATCACAATTTATGGTCAAGTTGGACTTTAAGTTGCAAGTCTGAAAATGCCACTTTTAGAAAGGACTGTTGTGCTACTGAAAGGACTATCACTCTGAAGGCCTCTGCTGGACTTTTCTGTAATTCTGCTTTGCTGGTCCTGCCCTGCTGTCTGCTGCCCTCCTTGCCTGGGATTGAGAAGGACTGGACTGTCATGTCTACATCCCCAGAACGAACCTGACTCTAAGGGCTTGCTGGCTTGTTGCCTGTTCTGAAGTCTCACGGCCACTGTGGACAATAACATTGCTTAACTGGCTGCGTGGGTCGATATTGATGCATTGCCTTCATCACAAAGGGTTCAACAATGATGAATCCCCAAACTTCCCGACTCAAAATCAGCACATCGCCTACACTCCTAAAGACTGAAACTGACTGCTCCTCGCATCGCAGCCCGTGTGACTCCTGTATGCGACCTGTTGCCTGACTTTGCAGAATAGACCCGGTCTTGCAAGACCAGATAGTCCCGGTTGGCACATAAGGCTTTTAAACACTATATTGCATTTAATCTTTAAAAATTAATATCTTGACTTTTAATTTTAGAATTTTAGTCTTTTTCACTTTTTTTCATTAAACTAAACTCTATTTTTCTAACCTAGTGCGGATAATTTTTGTTATGTGTTTTCACTGTTTTACTGTTCTAACTATTGCACAAATACTTTACACATTATCTTTTAGGCTAAGCCTTCCTGCTCTGTGCCAAGGTACCAGAAGGTAGGCACAAGTTAACTTAAGGTGTGTAACTGACTGACCCTGACTAGACCAACAAGCTTCCCAATTTCTAACATAGAATATATATATTGAATGCATGAGTAAGGCAATTTTAATTGGGGCATCTATGCCAGGAACCTGGCTTGATTTAGAAATTATGCCCCTATACAAACAAGATAATGTCTCTTTGCCAGTTTGGTTGTGGAAGAAAATAAGCACAATTGATGAGATATTCAGATTTAATTTACTTCTCCAGAAATATGTGAATTATCAGTAGATAAGCCTTGCATGTGGTATTGGTATACCTGCACTGTGTATTCAATAATGTCCCAAGGCACCTTACCGAACTATCATGCTATTTGCTGATGACATCTTGCTGGTCTCGAAGATACCAAAGGGCCTGCAGAACATTCTGGATGAAGTTAAGATTAGCAAATGGGCTGGTCATCAAAACATCAAAAATTAAAGGGCTTATTTATCAGCCCCTTGCGAGCCAGTGCATCACTTTTATTATGGCAAATAGAGACGTACTGGAGGTGCAAGGAGTTTGTAGATAAGACCCTAAGTTAATAATATTTTGCCCCCATACTAGGGTGAAAACTGTGTTTAAGCTGGATGATTCACCCCTAGAACAGGCACACTAGCTTAGCTATGTGGGAACAGGTCTGACTCCCAATGCAAAGTAGACAAACAACATAAAAAAAGAGCAGCATCATCCTTGCACAGTGCTTGGGGGCACGAAAAAAGGGCAGGTGCTTGGTTTCCCAGACACTTGAGGTGTTTAAGCTACAGGCACAGAGTGCTGCCCTATATGGAGCTGATATTTGGCATAACTCCAACCTTTCCACTTTAATTGGGAGTGGAAGAGCTTTTCTCAAACATCTACTACGTATTCCTCCTGCAGCCCCACAGTACCCTTGCTCTGAGACCTTAGGCTATTGGACATTTCTATTTTAGCCAAATTACGGCTTGCCTAATACTGGATCAAGGTATGGGGTACACCAGAGCTGTGGCCTTTTAAGAAATGCATTAAAGATGCATTGGCCCCCAGAGGGAGTGTCCTTCTTGGATGGGACATGGATGATACAATCTGTTAGGACATATAGGACATATAGGCATGCTCGACCTCTGATTCAACCCTGATTCCATCACCCAAGATATTGCGAGTGAGCTTAAACTTACAAATGAAAAAAAATTGTATATAAATACAATAAATCTTACATTTAGTAAAGGCACCCTAACTAAGGCCTTTCTTGCTGGGGAAAGCACGCCCTTGTTTGAGACTTATTTAAATCAGGTGGAACCAGCACTGGCTAAAACCTTGTACATGATGCTAAGGTTTAGCACTTTGCCTCTTAACCATTTCGCTTAAAAGTAGCCCACAGGGAAAACAAACTACTCTCACAACTGTTCAGAGTATACTGAAGATGAAATCCAAATTTTTTATTATTTTGCCTAATGTATTGCAACCCAAGAGTGAAATGGCTTTAGCAATTATTCAATAATGTATGCATTCATAATGTGGGTGTTGCTGTGCATTTAAATATGTCGGACACGCGGAACGCTGTTGAGTTTGATGTCTCTCATTTTTTATTCTATGCCTGTAAATTAGACAATGCTTTGTTTATTCCTTTTTTTATTCCTTGCTCTGTGTTTTATACTATGCTTTGTATTAATTTTATTTTGTCTACTTATATCATGAGATAACAATAATTGATATTTAGGTGGCTTTAAATCATTTCTATATTTATGGCCAGTGACCTGAAAGAAACCATGAATAGATCTACCTCTGTATCACTGTGTTGTTCCCTGTGGTTTCTTTGTTATATTGCATTTGGTGGCACACTGATAATATACATGATTAATGCCAAGACATTTCTTAATAAATGAATACCACTGTTTTCTTTGTTTATTAAGCAGTGTTGACATAGAGGTGATGTTCAGGGTTAAAGCTACATTATCCAAAGTCACCTAAAATCAGGGAAACTGGAATTATCGTCTGTTTGCTCAGATATGAATTTACCTTAAAAAAATGAAAAGACAAGAGGCGTTTGGCAAAACAGGAACAAGTTGGTTTAATAAAACACAGTGGTGGGGAGAGTATAAACAGAGTAGCATGTGAAGAATGTCTCTCCATGTACAGAAGTTTGTGCCGACCATACTGTGTGTGCGGTACAATAAACCAATCTGGCATTCTTGGCCTAGTGTTAAACAAAAAAGACATCAATCTGATAATAGAGACAGAGGTGGCTCATGACCTCAGGGAGAGCTAGTGTAGGCCAGTGTGTATGTGTCCAGATGTCAGGCATGGGGAGCTCGTGAACACTACATGTGGTGTGTATGCTATTTCCTGATTAGCTGAGTGTTCCTAACTGTATGTGGCATCTATCTTTGTGGTAGTTTGGGAACACGAACCTTTGGCCAAACATGCTTTATTGGGGCCAAATTCCTCAAACCTGTTTGTGGTGTGACTGCCTATCTGTGGAATCGATCAGGGTTTTCCCTGGGTGCGCATTTGTCTTTGGGATAAGTGTAACCTCACCTGTGAACTGTCAATCTGTAGGCTTGGGTTTGGGTCATAGGACCTGTCTGACCAGGTATCTCTGACAAGGGGCTGATGGGGAGGTCACCTTGGGCAAATCCGGCAGCAATTAATTCACTAAATTGTGTACTATTAACATGGGAGTTATTAATATAATTTCTACCAACTTCCACAGTATTGTGGGTACAGTTGTCATAGCGTACATCGATATTTGGTTTACGGATACTAACACTGTTATACGTGCATAGATTATGTGATACATTGACAATATTTCTGCTGGTATTGACAATGTTATGCAGACATAGATTATGGCATACATTGACATTGTTTTCACTTTAATCGATATTGGTATGCAAAACACATTTTATGATGCACATCGACATTGCATTTATTGGTATTGCCATGGTGCGGCCTGCATATATCATGGTGTGTAATGACATCCTATTCACATATATTAACCGTCTGCTATATAATTTTCATAGTTTAACAAAAACAATTCTTTCTACCTCAGACGGATCTAAAGCTACTAAAATGTGGTGACACATATTACTGCCACTGGAAGGCCCTATGGAAAGGATGACTCCACATCTTCCAGCTGCTATTGCTGTATTTGGATGCTAAACAGGTACTAATGAAGTGAAAGCTTTGCTTTGCCCAGACCGACTGAACATCTGTAAAAATTACAAAATAAAGAAGTAATACCATCACAAAATGTCCCACTTTACGCCTTGTAATTTGCCGTTTCTTGCTTCATAATTTTGTCAAATTTAGTTTCTTTAATGATCTATGTCAGGGACATCTTAAGGATTTTGGGTGCCTAGGCCAAACATGTTTTGAGGGCCCCTGTCCATAACAGACAGTTGTATTTGTGATCCAATTTCTGCTCTTTCATTCCCTCTTTGGCCAGGTCATGACAGTGCACAGGCACAGTGGTCCAAATTCTAAATGTCTTTATATCTAATAGGGATAGTGGCATGTGTTTTCTATATTGTAACACGGCATCAGATCACTAACATTATTGCATATAATCTCTGTGCCCACCTCCCATTTTTTCTTTTTTTCTCTAAAAGAAACCGTTTTTATGGATGTTGTATAAAACATAAACAAAGCATTTCTCTGCAAAATGAATGAGATTCTCACACATCACCCACATTCCAAATAAATTAAAGGAAAACAGTATTTAAAACATTTCATTGAAGAATTATTTAAGACTCACTGAGAACAGAGCTGGCTCTATCGGGGGCCCCCCTGAAATTCTGGGACCCTGGGCCAGTGCCCACTTGTCCATGCATTAAAACGTCTCTGATTTGTGTGCGGCCATCTTGTTTTTTTATAGGCTCTTATGTATGATATCTATTTGTGATATAGTTGTTTTGTTGTAAGGGGCATGTCCAACATTTGACACTTAACCCTCTGTGAAGCACTCTTTGCCCCCTTGCAGTCTGGCTCTTTATGTGCGTTTAAGACGCTCCCCTTCAGGGACAAGGGATCACTTGCCTGACGTGTCTCCTTCTGTTCTGTCGCCTTGATCTTCTTTTGTCTACAGCAGTCAATATGCTTTTGTTCTTCATCTTATTCCATTAAATGCTGATTGTAGCAGCTCCACAAAATTGGCTTTTAAAATCAAAAGCTAATTAAAGTCAGCATAATTTATTTGGGTTTCAAGCCAAACAATTTGTTTGGATAAATGCTTTGAATGTGCTATATTTTCTTATCGATCTTCAGGGCTGAAAACCTTGTTTCTGATTCATAACAGCATTGCCCTATCATTATAAAATATAGACGGACAGCAATGAAAGGAGTTAATGTATTGGATTTCGACATATGAGAGATCAAATCTCATTGCAGGCAAAATAAACTCCAGGCAGCAAAGGTTTGCAAGACATAAATGTTAAGCCCTTTGTATTTGGATTCAAAACATCTTGAAGCGATATTGGAGGAAGTTATACAGCTGTTTGATGCTGCGAAAGAAAAGTTTTTGATGGGAAGAACACCTTATCACAATCCCTGTAGGAATGGGTAGTTTGGCTCTGACTTCATCGAATAAGCATTTTCTTTGTGTTAATTCTTTGTGATATATTTTCTTTTTTTTTAAACTCCTGCTCTTCTGTTCGTGCGCTGCATAGATCGATCACTCTAGATTTTGGAAGGTTTACGACTGAAGGCAGTTGCAGAAAAAGGCATTAAATTTATGAAAAAGGAGTTCCAACCTGAAGGAACAAATGCGAATAATACTGTTGCTTTTTTTTTTTTAGAGCAATGTCTGTTATAATGAAAAAGTCCATCAACATGTCCCCATGTTAGTTATTTGCTACATTTCTCTGTGTGTGTAAAGCAAGGTTATTTTCTTACGGTGCTCTTTGTGACTGAAAGTCCTAAGTCTCTCTCCCTTGCCACCTCATCCTGCAAACTTCACCCAGAAGCCTTGCTTGTCCCATTGCCTTTGTATTTGTGCTCATTCATACCTTGCCTTGGGTCCCTACTATGCCATATTTGTAGGCAGAAAAGTTCACACATGTTTGTTACCATCAGGTATTGGCGATCTGAAATAGTGTCCTCTGGGTGTGTGTACTCCTGTAAAGACTCACTATGCAGGTGCGCCCTACTCACTCAGCTTACAGCAAAGGCAAGCTGATATTAAAATTAATGAGGGTCAGGGTTTGCAATGTTTCTAACTCTTCTGGGCTACATATGCAGGTTCGTTTTTTTAATTCCTACATACCTTTTGAGAATGGAAAGACCGATGGAAATATTGACTAATACTGGGCAGCTACCTTCAAAGCTGGACTCTTCACAAGAGAACTGCTGCTTCCAAATCCCAGGGCTGAAGGTGCTCAATGATATGTGGCATCTATCTTTGTGGTATTTTGGGAACACAAACCTTTGGCCAAACATGTTTTATTGGGGCCAATTTCCTTGGACCTGTTTGTGGTATGACTGCCTACCTGTGGGATCAATCAGGGTTTTCTCTGGGTGCGCATTTGTCTTTGGGTTAAGCGTAACCCCACCTGTGACCTGTCAATCGGTAGGCTCGGGTTTGGGTTGCAGGACCTGTCTGACCACGTATCTCTGACTCAGGATTGATGGGGAGGTCACCTTGGGTATATCCGACAGCAATGAGCCCAAAAAATTGTGTACAATTAACATGTGAGTTATTAATATAATTTGTACCCACTTCCACAGTATTGTGCGTACAGTTGTCATAGCGTACATCAGATGTAAAGGCAGACGTAGTCAGGGCAAGGTGTATGTTGCAATCAAACGATTGAACATACTCTGGTGCTTCCACCAAGGTTTATTCAATATGATGTTATGTCCTGGTGCCAAGGAACAAGTTTTGGCTATACAAGACTCTACCCTGGTCGGAGGACAGCTGACTAATTACCCGAAGGTGTTTTCAGGTGAATTGGGAGAAATTAAAGGTTTCAAACATAGAATTAGGGTAAAATAGGGGCTGTCCCCATTAAACATAAGTTAAGGAGTGTCCCTTTCAGCATGAGGAGGATTTACAAAAGCAACTTGTGGTGCTGTGTGAATTGAACCAATTGAATCCTCTATTTGGCTTTCTCTCATGGTAGCAGCATGCATGAAGAGTAATGAGCTTAGAGTATACATTGATTTATGCAGTCTCAACAAAGAGATTTGGGTGACTTCCATCCCCTGACCAGCATTACAGAAATGCTGGTCATGGTTGTGGGAGCCAAGTTTTTTTTACAAAACTTGATCTAGCATCCACGTATCATCAGATGGAATTAGACCCAGAATCACGTCATCTTACTGATTTCGTTTCCCCAGCAGCTATTTTTCAATTTTGTCGTACGCCTTTCGGGTTAGCCTGGGTGGCATCCCGTTTTTCAGCATCTTATGGTACACTTACTAAAGGGGGTAAAGAATGTAGCCATTTTTCAAGACACAATGTCCTAATTCATGCTCCTGATAGAAAGACACATAATGAGATTTTGAGCAAGGTTTTGTCTATTTTTCAGGATCAGGGTGTTCTGAAACACAAAAAAAAAACAATTCTTAAACAATCAGTGGAATATTTGGGACACATAATTTCCAGCACAGGAGTCCAGCCCAGGCACGGTCTAGTCAAGGCAATATTGCAGGCACCCTCACCCCAGGACAAAGCAGGTTTTAATTTGTTTCTGGGCTTAAGCGAGTTCCACTCGCAGGTAATTCCTAAATATGCTACTAAGGTTAGACCGATATCCAATTTGTTAAAAAAAGATACTGTGTTTGAATGGGATACTGAATGTGAAACTGCTCTTGAGTGGCTTAAAAAACAGTTGATTATGGGCAAAGCTTGAAAACCCTATGATGCTGCTGCACCATGCATCTTAATGGTTGATGAAAGTAATCACGGTTTAGGAGCAGTTTTGAATCAAATCATTACCAATGTGGAGCACACTATAGGCTTTGGAACTAGAGTACTGAAAAATGCTGAAATACACCTTTCAGTAACCAAGAAGGAACTGCTGGCGTGATGGTGGGCCATTGAGAAGTTCAGGTGTTATCTGTGAGGTGGGAGATTTACGTTATAAACAGATCACAAGCCTTAAGTATCCATCCTAGGGAATATGTCTAGCAGAAATAAAACTCACAGTATAGCCAGATTGTCCAGCAAGTTGTTACAGTTTCAATTTAATGTTGAACACATTCCAGGTGGGAAGAACATTCGTGAGGATGTTCTCTCACATTTTCCCATTAAGGCAGAAGACTCAGAGGATGGAGGTAAAAAGTGTTACGATGAGGACGTTGATGACAGCATAGTTGCAGCGATAGAAATTAAACATACTTGTGCCGTTGCTGAAGGAGAATGGTGGGAAGCCATGGAGCAGGCCTGCACTTTGAAAAGTGTAATGAAGTTTATCGTTGAGGGTTGATCAAGGGAGAGGAATGTCGACAATAACTTCAAACTTATTTCAAGGTGAGTGACGAATTGTCAGTTGAAAATGGTCTAGCGTTCAGATCAGAAAAATTATTCCTTCTAGAGATGTAAGAATTGTGCTGCTATCTAAGGCTCATGAAGGGCTTCTGGGAGCCACTCTCACGAAGCGTAGAGTGCGGGAATATTTTTGGTGTCCCCAGATGAACAGAGACATCGATACCATGGTACACAACTGTGTTATTTATTCTAGCAGTGAAAAAGTACTGCGTTCTTCTAATCCTTCCGTGAGTTCCATTCCATTGCCTTCTAAACCTTGGGAAAAATTGGGTAATAACGTTATTGGACCTTTTCATGCTTTGGCGGTTCATTCGCGGTTTGCTTTAGTATTAGTTTATTATTACTCCAGGTAGCCAGAGGTCAAATTTGTGGGAAAGGCTGATTCTAAATCTGTATTGGTATTCTTAAAAGACATTTTTATGCGGGCGAGGTTCCCTGAAACAATGGTCTCAGACAATGGAGTCCAATTTATATCTAATGAAGTAGAAACATTTTTCAAAGAATGTTCGATAAATCACCTCAGGAGCTCACATCACCACCACCAAATAAACGGTCTTGTTGAGCGCCTCAACAGAGTGTTGGGTGATTGTATACATTGGGCAATTGCCCTCAGTTGTGTCGTACTCATAGCAGTGAGAAACATGTTGGGGTTTTATAGAACCACACCTCATTTCACTACTGGTGTTTCGCCATCTGAGCTTTTGAAAGTGGTTTAAACAGAGTACGTGTTTTTTTACTAGGATGGCATTGTTAGAAACAAGGTAGAGAGTACTCAAGCTAAATAAAAAGTATGAAAAGCTTTGTAGTGGGGGATGTGGTACGGATTAAGAAAGTGGCTTTGTGAGGAAGAGTGAACCTAAGTTCTCAGAACCTATCTGTATTGACAAGATCTGTGACAGTGCTGTGCGTGTAACTGGACACAACTGGTGGAATATGAACAAAGTTGTAAAAGTGGATCATAAAATGTTAAATGAAGATGTACATGTCACAAGAGATGAAGTAAGGAATGGGTTAGTCTGTAAGCAAGCTTACTCCTGTGAAGATAGGGCATTTCTTGTTACCCTTAGAAAAAGTGAAAGAGATATAAGGTTGCATTTGAGGTACAGGTAGGAGGCATTCTTATCCACTGCTTTTTGCCATGTTTGTTTAAGGTTAGTGGGACTGTTTACTTTTCTTATTCTTACATTTACTTCAGCATTACTAATATAATTTCCATTTGTTTGGTCAAATATATACTGGTGGCTTATATGAACATTTCCTAATTTCTACATGTTATTTTCCCTTTCTTTTGGTTGTATTATAGTTGCTCTAAATTTATGATATTCTGTTGAAACACTGTTTTTCTGTACTCTGCATGTTTTCTTATTCCTCTTTATTGTTTTAAGATTTCATCATTTTGCTATTTTTGTCATCTGTAAGGAAAAAAGATGCAGTATCCTGTCCACAAGGGCAACCCGGCGTGGGCATTGTGTGATGTCATGAGGGCCATTGACATGGACCGTGATGAGTGAAGGTTGGAGGTTGGGAGTCACAGGGGAACTCGGTTGCTGGTCTGTGGAATGATGCCTTTATACTTCATATCAATAAACTACGCATCCAGACCAATACAGTGTTGTGTGATTACTACACTCTGACCTGTCAGTGAACTTTTCATGGTTTAAAAATGTATACTGTCTACATGTCATCCTACTAATCTCAACAGAGAGACGGAAATTTGCTTTGTGTCTCTAAAATAGTGAAAAATACTTTTCTGCCCTTTTGGGAGGGTGATGGGCATTGTTGTCTGATTTTATTGACAAAACTATCAATACAAACTTGTAATTATATCACCTTGATTATATGATGTATGTCAGTACAGAACGATGGTATTTTATATAGAGATATATATGTTTTTAATTCTAACGAATTCGTGCACAAGCTTCTGGTACCTCTACATCCCCTGCACCTACCTGGTGCATTTTGAGATCTTTACAGTAGTGATTGCTAATATTACTTGTTGGATCGAATGGTTCCCTACGGTTCTTTCCTGCACAGGTATCTTTGAAAGGAGGTGAAACCTTTCAAACGAGGGGATGAGGTAATGGTGTTAACTTAAAAATCGTCTCTATTACTTTCCAAAACCTTAATGCAGTGAAGCAAACAGAGGCACCTGTTCGAAGGACTGATGCATGCTTGTTACACCATGGCAAGCCAGCACTTAATCTTTCCAAGCAATGGGCACATCACATTTCTGAAATAATAGCACTGTCATCACAGGCAGAGATTGCACTGACTTCTTTACAACGAGAAATATGTTGGGCATCAGACTCTGAAATTTGTTTTCTTTAAGGGAACGAATGTAACAGGAAGGAACACTTTATTTTTCAAGATGACTCAGAAAATGATTAAAAACTGTTATTTCAGCTCCTTAGCACAAACCGATGACTTCACAGATGCTATCTCATTCCAAAACTGGAAAAACACTGCTCTTAATCCATTCGCTCAGAAAGTCTAATTTACTTTATGATAGCTTTTTTGTGTTTTACAATAAAGGGCAAAGAAGTATGATCCTCTCTGGTGTATTACGGTGTAACAGGCAGTGTGATTGAAACAGATAAATATAAAGTGACTCTCAAAAAGCTATGTGACAGTGTAATCTGTGCTTCACCCCTGACCTATGATAGATAGCTCCGAAGCTTTAGAGAATTGGGCTGTTCTGCCAAATTTATGGGAGTCACAGCGTGCTCCAGTTTACAAACTAGAGAAACAGATTTTTGTCTAAAGATTTTAATTTCCCGACGGTGTAACAATACATTTTTGTCTTCTCTGAAATCAAAAATAAATTGGATCTATTTGAAGCTTTTGAATCAATAATGTAGTCCATACTGTGAAGACTGTCGTTCTCCTGAAACATCTTCCACTAGAAGTGAGTAAGTCGCGTATTTTTATCTCTATTCGTTTCCGATTTCTAATATAGTTTCGGGGATGGACAAGTTGGATTAAGTCACTGGCAGGAAAGAAAAATTAAAACTATCATTTGATCTAACTCAGCTTCCACACCACCCACATACATATCCACAAAAAGGTGGCCTTTGAAGTAGCCTGTACAAGTTCAGAGGCTTAACCTCTTTACTTTAGGTGTTCAGGGTGTATTAAAACTGTAGTGAAATGCAGCCAGTCAGTTATAAAACCTGTATTTATTAACAGCTGACAATCATAAAAGTACATACAGAATTAAAAACACTAAAATAAATATCACATAAATACATAAAAATATCATAGTTTGACCTAAACAGTTCAAAAAGCAAGCATGGTTTCCTAATAAATGAGTATCTGCAATAAAGAAAAGCTAATCTATGACATCTAAAATTATTGTCTTTCAATAAAGGGTATAAATATGTGTTAGCACAAAAAAAAGTAAGTCTGCAAAATAAAAATTAAATGCATCACCATTTGTGTAGAAACACCATCACAAGGGTATATGACTGAACAATCCCCATCAAACTGCCACATCGGGAAACATAATAAAGTACAGAAAGAGTCAGTTCGGTATCTAAACAATAGTGCCCTCTCTGAAAGGCCAGGCATATACAGTACATACTAATCAATGCCTTGGGTAGTTTCCAAGTTTATTTTCAGTCTGTTAGTGGGCATAACAAGCTCATTTGCATCTTTCTAGAGGCACCCGAAGACAAACAAATGAGGAGAAATAAACATATTCCTCCTTGTTACGCCTCACCTGGGGAGGCATAGGTTTTTGGCAAATTCCCAGGTCTACCACTTCTCGTAAATCTGGGAATGCGTCAAAATCCATGGATGTTGCATGAGAACACCCACAAAACACCCATGGATATGCCTTCCTGGAGTAATGCAATTCAGCAATTTGTGCTGTGTTGCATTACTCAAGATTTATGAAGCCACTCAGGGCCACTCAAGGTGGCCTTGAATAGCTTCATAAATTCAATGTTTAATTTGTGTTACTCTTGCAACACGTTGTGTGGCACAAGAGTGAGGCAAAGGGGCTTCTTAATATGATCCTTTGTCTTTAAAAAGGTACAATTTTGACATAGCTTTGCTTGCTTCGTTTGGAGCTTGGGTCTACACAAAGGGAGGGCCTACTGTGAGAAATTTGGTTGTTAGTTGATATGGGTGGAAAACCTACTCAAGCATCAACCACAGTCCCTGTTAGGGTGAAACAGAAAAAGTCACTAAATAACCTGTGCTTAGCCTTCTTTTAGCCTGGCACAAAAGTAGTCCGACTTAACTTAGAGGCAATGTGTAAAGTATTTATGCAGCCCACAAACAGTAATAAAGTGAAAACAAAGCACAATAATAATTTCAAACCAATTTCGAAAAATAGAGTTAATTTTATTACATAAAAATATTGCAAAATGACAAAAATTCAATCAGTAAAACTGGAGATATTCAATTTTAAAGTTTCTAGTGAAAGAAGCACCTAAAAGCACATAGCAACAAAGGCGACCAGGGAAAAGTTAAAAGTTCAAGATACAGTGGCAAGGTTAGTTCTGCCGATAAGTTACCTTCAAAGTCCAATGCTAAGAGTTCTATTTGCATTGGAGGAGGACGCAAGGAGGAGGGGAATGGTCATCACTGTAGCACGAAGAGTAGGTCCGGTGTCTCGGATGCTCAATGCTGTAGCTTTGCATGGGTGGTCGTCATGGACTGTTCTTTCCATAGCATGAAGTGCAGGTGTCACATTCCCAGTCGTCTTCAGCAGTCACGGTTTGCACAAAGAGCAGGTCTTACCAGAAGTTCCCGTAAGCAATTCTCATGGGCAGCAGAGTCTTGGCGCGAATCAGCCTGTTCATGTGAGGAGCCCAAACTTTAGAATTTTCACCTTTTTTCAGGATGAGTACACTCTGGGGCATATCCTCAAGGATCTATCGCCAAGTTATCGGCACTTTAGTGCACCCAAAGTCACGATAAGTTCATCGCACCATTCACAAGCTGGTGCAAACAGTCGATATCACCAGTTTTCCTGCGATAGCATCCTCAAAAAACATCGCCACAGATGACCCCGGCAACTATCCCTAATGACATGCAGAGTAGGCGTTCCCGAGCATAAAGCAGCGACTATACCATACCTCAACATTCTCAACGACCAGCCAGATTGGCGATAAGAACACAAAACATGCGATAAGGCGCGTTAGCAGCAGGAAATTAACACCTGCTCTGACCTGGTGCAAAGTCGGATGACAACTGGCACCATAAAACGGAGACCAGACCACAGCCACACCTGAAGACCAACAGATGGCATGGAGCCACTGATCATGCATCTCGGAGCCCCAGCAGTGCCACAAAACCCACCGTTACCACCACCAAGACCGCCACCCCCCGGACCACCACAGAGGCAGCGCAGACAAAGACAGCGTACCTTCAGAAAATGCACCAGCCTCACAGACCCAACACCAGAGAATGTCAGTGCCCACCACAGGCTCAAAAGCACAACCATACCACGCATCCTGACCACCATTGCCCACAGGCTGATGGCACCAACACAGTGGACAACCAACATCCCACCTCAGACAAAGCTGCTGGCCGTGCTGCACGTGTTGGCCTCTGGTACCTTCCAACCAACAACTGCCAGAGTCAGAGGAGTCTCACAGCCAGCCCAATCCAAGTTCCCCACAATGGTCTTGGATGCCATCATCAGCTTGGTACCACACTACCTATACTTCCCCCACAATGCACAAGAACAGCTGGAGACCAAGCAAGGCATCCACGACACAGCTGGCTTCCTGCACGTGTTAGAGGGCTATCGACTGCACACATGTCCTACTTGTGCACCCTGGCAGCACTGCACACAATAACCACAACCTAAAGCACATGCATTCCATCAATGTGCAGCCAACAGTGGACCACCGGAGAATCTCCGCCAACCTCGATGTCAACCACCCAGGCAGTGTGCATGATTCCTACATCTTCCGACAATCCATCATTAACCAGCGCTACCAGGCTGGCACCTACTGAAATGCACTGCTTGTTGGCAAGTACCAAATGAACACACCACACACCTCAACTCCACAATCATGCAGCTCACAACACTGGGAATGCACATGTCATAAACTCACATACAACATGCCAAATAACATGCCCACCCACCAGACACGACAGCACAACTTACTGTGGCAACTTGGGTCATCCATGCACATAAGCCATCAACGGCATGGCACCTCAGCCACATGATAGCACATTGTGGGAAGAGGTGGGGACCAGGCATGTGCGAAGGAGGCAAGTGAGCGATGAATGAGAATGTACACAATGCCAAGTGTGGCATGGATGTGAAGGCCAGACTGCAGTATGCAGACCACACATACATCCATATCGACATACACCACTGGTCTCTGGAGTGTAGTGGACAGTGGACGCAACCATGTCAACCCAGCCAGTGGGGAAGATCCCGGAAATGTAGTTTGTTACGTCCCCCCCCTGTGAGCGTGAGTGGAGTGGGCTGTCCTGGCATATGCCAGGCCAGCTTAGGGGTGTGAATAAAAAGCACCTAGCTCTGGGTGTGGTTCTCTTCCGGAAAACCCAACGTCTCTGCCAGAGCTGCGCCTCTCACCCAGCTATGAGGCCGATGCCGTCGCCGTGAGTGGTGTTGCCTTAGAACCAGTGTGCCTGCTGCACCCCCAGGCCGCTGGTCTCCAAACCAGTCCTGCCCGGCCCTGCGCACCCAGGCCTCAATGCACACCTGCCAACACAAGCGTGTGTTGAAGAGGGCCCACCACGTGCCTGTGCAAGCTCCAAGCCGAGTGCCGCGACCCTGGCATCCTCCTCAGACCATCACGGCCTCCGCGACACAGTCCCGCAGTACTCCTTTTTTATTGACGTAGTCCACCGGCATACACGGCGGACTAGTAGGTCACACATTTGATTACACTATGGGAAAGAACATAAATTATGTCACTATACTCCCTTCGATGTGGTGACACCAAGTCTGTGTATAGCATTCCAACCACACATGTCTGTGGGCTCACAAGGACTACTGCCCTCGGGCCACACTGTGCTCGAGTAGGTCACACATTTGGGTCACACATTTGGGACGAATTTCGCATTTGGCGATGCAGCGCGTGCAACAAAATTCATTTTATTTATTTATATGTTTACTTACCTCTAATCAGCCGTAATCCATAGTTTACTACCCCCCCCACCCTGCCCCTCCCCCACCCCACATCAGCACCCGGCAGCCTCCCTACCACGGGCCACTACTTCTGAGATCTCTGAAGCTTGTGGTGTTCCTGTAGCTCACAGAGGAGGTCAGCCAACTGACCCATGGAGTCCCTCTTGTTAGGCTGGGATGAAGGTAAGCAGGTCCAGTCTTCCTTCTCAAACAGCAATGCAGTCCTTCATGAACAAGGCCAGTCCTCTGGCAGCATAGCAGTTCTTCTGTAATGTCCACAAGTCTAGGAGTATTTGGAAGAGTGGCTCTGGAGTTCCAAAATGTATACTTTGTAGCAGCCTTTGTGTGGCCCTGTCCTTCCACCTAGCCTGGTTCTGGAAAGTTATTCCCCCGTCATGGCTCAGAACTGTCTAGGGTGACGAAACACAGGGCAGGCCTAGTGAAAGGTCACTTAGTGTGTGCATGAGGCAATGACCTTTGAAGTGTAAGTGGGATTGTCCACACCCAAGTCCCCTTTGTGTCACTGTCTGGAAGCATAACACACACCCCAACAGCAGAGCCATTCAAAATGATGTGGCTTAGAACACTGGCATAAAGCACAAATGGTTGGTACAAGAGAATAGCAACTTTCTAAAAGTACTAAAGATTTGTGAACCCCCTACAACATACATTCAACCTCCTTTAGTGTATCAGAGACCATGTAATTACTCCCTAACTCATTTGACCATGACAATTGCTAATTAGTTCATATCCTTTTATCCTGCTTACTCTCACATACCTGTAGCATTAAACAATAAGCCATAGCCCTACAGATTCAAGGAGAAAGGTATATATATATATATTCACTAAAAATACCACAGGTTTCAGGGACTTTATAGTTAGTTGGACATTTCACTCGTACAAAAAAAGAGAAATTCCCCCGTTATAGTTAGTTCAGCTAACTATAACTCATGCCCCAGCAATGCACTGCTGATGACATCACATATTACATTATTCATGACATGGTCAGTGACATCACTGATGACATCTCAAATGACATCACTGATGACATCACTGATGACATCAATCACATAAAAATCTGATCCACCTCCTCACACTCTAATATGACCTTTGATACCTTCCTCTCCGAACCCACAGACATCAACTGCAAAGTGCCCCAAGGCTCATCACTAAGCTCCATGCTCTTCAACATCTACATGGCCCCCCTCGCCACCATCGTCAGACAGCATGGGCTCAGCATCGTATCCTACGCAGCCGACACCCAGCTCTTCCTCTCACTTCACGAAGAATCCCGAAAACACCAGTTTGCTTCCAAGAGGGAATGAAGAACGTGGCAACCTGGATGAACGACAGCTGCCTTAAGCTCAACTCGAGGTCCTCATCCTCTGACCCTGTAACTCCGCCTGGGACAACACCTGGTGGCCCTCTGCCCTCAGGAATCCACCCACTCCTACAGACCACAGACGCTACCTTGGCATTATCCCCAACTCTTCCCTCTCCATGAACCGCCAGGTCAACGCCTTCGCTTCCATCAGCTTCAACTGCCTGCGCATCCTCTGAAAGACCTTCAAATGGATTCCTCCCAACTGCAGAAAGACCGTCAACCACATACTCATAACCAGCAGACTGGGCTACGGCAACACCCTATACTCCAGAATCAACAGATCTCTCCTATACAGACTGCAGACCATCCAAAATGCTGCCGCCAGACTTGTCCTCAGAACTCCACACCACGAACACATGACCCAACACCTACAAGACCTCCACTGGCTCCCTGTTGAGAAGAGAGTCACCTTCAAACTCCTCACCCACGCCTACAAATCCCTCAGCAACATCAGACCCAAATACCTCAACGAAAGACTATCCTTCCACATACCCAGAAGGAACCTCCGCTCCACCGACCTCGCCCTGTAGAACAGGGAGGAGAACCTTCTCCTACATCGCAGCCAATACCTGGAACGAGCTCCCTGTGAACATCAGACACTCTCTAACCCTGCACACTTTCAGGAAGGACCTCAAGACCTGGCTTTTCGACTGATCCGGAGCTCCCCCCAGGGCCTTGAGACCCTCACACGGTGAGTAGCGCACTATGTAAACCCCTGATTTATTGATTGATTGATACACACACTGTAAAATACAGACTACCATTTTCGAAACCATCGACACACCAATACCAGTTACTAAATACACACTCACTGATTCTCCAAACATATCCACTCATTCACCCATACATTCACTCATACATGCAGTCACTCATCAATAGAACACTATCATATGCACTCATAAACCTATACAGACACTAACACACCACTACTCATCCAGAGTTACTCCCACACCTAGTCAGTCATGCAAAGAATCAATCACACATCCATTTACTGACCTATACAGTTATACACACACGACATCACTTATTCAAACAGAAACAAATGCATACTTACTCTCTTCTACAATCACTGATACAAGTACACCCTCATCCATACAGCCACTCTCACAATCACTGACTCTCACGTATAGTCATTTATATACTTCAACTTTCACATACACCGCCTTTTACATATGTAATTACTTGGACATGTACCATTGAGACATCCATTCTCTGACCAACACACCCATACACACACTTACCCACCCATACAGCTGTTTCCACATGCACTCTTAAACCCATACACACAGTGAATAAACCACTCAAACATCTATGCACAGACTCACACGCCTCCCACCCACCCACACATACACCCAGGCACCCATACAAATACTCAGGCAACCAATTGATAAGCCATATAGACACTCAAGTAGCTACTGACCAACCCATGCAGGAGCTTATATAACAACAGACAGACTGATACATACATTCATCAGTTTAGTCACTAACCCATGCATTTAGTAAGACACATTTAATCCCTCACTTAAACAGTCAGTCACGCACCTACTAAATCCTCCACTCAGACACTTATACACGCACTAATTCTTCAATGCACCTTGCCATATATATAATACATATTTAAACTTTAACGAAAAACACAGTCACTGGATGATGTCCTCAGTGATGTCATCAGTGATATCATTAGAGATGTCATCAGTGATTTCATCAGTGATGTCACTGACCATGTCATGAATGTTGTAATATGTGACGTCATCAGCAGTGCATTGCAGGGCTGCAAGTTATAGTTAGCTGAACTAACTATAGCGGGGGAATTTCTCTGGTTTTGTATGAGTGAAATGTCCACCTAACTATAACATGTCTGAAACCTGTGTTATTTTCAGCGAAAATATATATATATATATATATATATATATATATATATATATATATATATATATATATATATATATATATATATATATATATATATTATCTACTGGCGGTCGCCAGTAGATAGTTATAGTTAGGACCGTGTTTCCATAGGAAATCTGAAAATTCTATTTTGAATAACTTTGACGCCGGTTGACGGATCCTCGCGAAATTTTCAAAACTAATGGGGCGCTCCGCTCAGCTCCTACCCTGAAAGTCTTTTGGGGATTCGTCAAGTGGGGGCTGAGAAAAAAAGGGGGTCCCAAAACGCGTTTTCCCCATGCATTTTCCCATAGGACCTAAAGTCGAAGGTACAGCCCGAACGGCTGAACAGAATTACTTGAAATTTGGCAAAGAGGTAGTCCTCAGGTCAGGGATGTGCCTTTTGCATATATGGAGTCAATCTGTTCAGTAGTTCCTGAGAAAATTGCAGTTAAAAGCACATACATATCTATAGCCGCGCACCGTACGCGCAGGGTGCGCGCACCCTAACGTGCTCGAGCGTAATTCTGATTGGTGGATTCATGACAGTCAACATTCGAATCGGTCGAAATCAGGAAGTGTCGGCCGCCATTTTGTGTGTTGTATGTCTGACAGGGAAAAAGAAAGGTGGAGAACGTGAAAAGGAGGCAGGGTAGAGAGTTCCTGACCCCCTAGCCTTTGTCAGGGGGTGCCTGAAGGACCCTTAAGGATGAAAAAAAAACATTTTATTTTTTTTAAAAAAATCGCACGGTGCGCGCACCCACAGCCGCCATTTTGAGTTTTAGAGGTAGAAGAGAGGTAAAAACACAAGTGGAGAACGTGAAAAGGGGGCAGGGTAGAGAGTCCCTGACCCCCTAGGCCTTGTCAGGGGGACCATGAAAGACCTCTTAGGTCTCAAAAAAAAAAATAATTAAAAAAAATATCACGGGGTGCGCGCACGGTGCACGCGCGGTGGCAAAAAAAAACATTAAAAAATCAAGTATAAGTGTTTAGATGTTGGTTGGCTCTAAAAAGAGCCGTTGTGTTAATTGAGTGTTTTTTTGTACCTACAAGTAAGTACCGATGCAGAGTCTAAAGTTCAAGAGGAAGACTCTGTTGCCTTCATCCGTGAAATGAACACCGTCTCCTCTATAAATGCCTTGCATGTTGTAATGCAAGTTGTTGTGGTATATAGAACCCATACCATAGTCTCTGAGGAAAGCAGAAACAGACTTATTGACATGCTTTCTTGCTTTGTCAATCTGTGGACAATATTGGTTGGACCAGTTCCACTTTTGCCTTTGGCATATATCAGAATATACAAAGGTAGTTTGTGGAAAAAGTGACATCAATTGCACAAAGGTGTCCTTAACAAGCATTTCCAGACCTACCCCAGTTAAAGTGCCTAGGTCATTTCCACCACAGTGCACAATTATAAGGTCAGGCTGTGGGAGATGTAGAAAGGATTTCACCAAGGGCATTAATTGTTCCACTTTAACCCTCTCTGACCAATCCATTTAATGTCTACATTTGGCAAAGCAAGGTCTTTGAAAATACTCTTTTTTCTGCATACTTTTCACCCCAGAAGACATAGCTATGACCTACAATCCACACTGTGACCATCTTTTAAGGAGATCTGGATGCACTCAGAAGGTGTCTTTCAGTAGAATGGCAATATGAAAGAAAGATAGTTGTAAAATGGAGGCTTACAAACTTTGTTTTAATAAAAAGAGCTCATTGGCTGTTTCAGATCATTCTACACTAAAAACTAGGCTGTAAGTTTAAATTTTTAAAAGCATGTTTTGTATTGGTTCAGAAAAATGTGTACCCACAGAACATTACTTTAGATTTGCTGTTAGGTTTGAAAAGTCAAGCACTCTTGCTCTTTGGATTAGAAACATTGTGTGCTGAACTTCTGACCTCTCTGCTCACACCAGTGTTCCATGACCTGTTGCTATGGTAGGAGGCAGAAGTCATGTGGGGGGTAGGGATCATTTTGAAAGGGTTGGAATTTGCAACCAATAGAAATGTGTGTTTCCATTTGAAAAAATGTGGGAAGCACTGTGATTTGAAGTTAACATGTATATGTGTGAAAAAAGAGAGGGAAACATTGCCATTTACTGGGTCTGCTGAGAGGTGTACAGTTCAGAGATTCTGGCTCTGATAATCTGCTGTGTGAGTGCCACATTTCTCTCCCAACTAACTACTTTTAAAGGTGAGTTATGAATTTGAGAGGGGATGTATGTGGTGCATTTTGATAAAAAAAAAATGTAGATGAGATTCTTGTTTTAAAGTTGTGTTTTACATTTTATGTTTTGGAAGATATTTAACTGCCTTGAACTTAAGAGATATTATGGAGTATGTCTTCAAAATAAGTAAAGGTGTACTGGTATCAGCCAGGAATATTGTTTTCTGCCTAGAATCACACCATGAGTCTGTGTGCACACAGGAATTTGTTGTGAGAGATTTAATTTGTGGTGGTCTGGTTCTGTAAGACTTGCATTCGTAGGAAAGGGGCAGCTTGTTTTCTTGAACTGTGATGGTTTGCACTGTGTGGTATTTCAGATAGCAGTGTGTAACGCTAACACATTCAATGTCACCCAGGCTCATTTCCTTTGCTCTAGTCTAATCAATCACCCAGGTTCCACATGCTCATGCTCTCAAGTAGCTGTTAGGACATGTGCTATTTTCTGCCTCTCTAAACTATAAGGAAAATGTGTCAGGCTCTTACAGTAATTATCACTTGTAAAACCACAGCCGTAAATGTGCTTTGAAATTACCAAAGAAAAATCGTTTTCTGCCTAGAATCACACCATGAGTCTGTGTGCACACAGGAATTTGTTGTCAGAGATTTAATTTGTGTTGCACTTGTTCTGTAAGACTTGCACTTGCAGGAAAGGGGCAGCTTGTTTTCTTGAACTGTGATGGTTAGCATTCAGCACAAATCACTATCTCACAAATGAGAGGCAAATGCTAACACATTTGAAATCAACATGGTAGATTTTCCTTCCTCTCCTGCCATGGGTGAGGTAGTTCCTACATGTTCAAAAATGCAATTAACCCTTACCCCACATGTACTCTTACATACATCTGTGCAGTCTTCATGCAGTTCTGCAAGTGTCAATGCAGATCTCTCTTGCACCTGACAATACACAGTCTCCAGAAGCATGCTCTTAGCACACAGGCAGCTGCTTCTCCTGCACTACCATGCTAAGTATTCAACATTGTGTGGTATTTTAGATAGTAGTGTGCAACGCTACCACATTCAACATCACCAAGGCTCATTTCCTTTGCTCTAGTCTAATCACTCACCCAGGTTCCACATGTTCATGCTCTCAAGTAGCTGTTAGGACATGTGCTCTTTTCTGCCTCTCTAAACTATAAGGAAAATGTGTCAGACTCTTACAGTAATTATCACTTGCAAAACCACAGCAGTAAATGTGCTTTGAAATTGCAAATGAAAAATCGTTTTCTGCCTAGAATCACACCATGAGTCTGTGTGCACACAGGAATTTGTTGTCAGAGATTTAATTTGTGTTGCTCTTGTACTGTAAGACATGCATTTGTAGGAAAGGGGCAGCTTGTTTTCTTGAACTGTGATGGTTTGCATTCAGCAGAAATCACTATCTCAGAAATGAGAGGCAAATGCTAACACATTCGAAAACAACAGGGTAGATTTTCCTTCCACACCTGCCATGGGTGAGGTAGATCCTTCATGTTCAAAACTGCAATTAACCCTTACCCCACATGTACTCTTACATACATCTGTGCAGTCTTCATGCAGTTCTGCAAGCGTCAATGCAGATCTCTCTTGCACCTGACAATACACAGTCTCCAAAAGCACGCTCTTAGCACACAGGCAGTTGCTTCTCCTGCACTCCCATGCTAAGTATTCAGCAGTAATTATCACTTGCTCAACCACAGTAGTAAATGTGCTTTGAAATTGCCAATCAAATATAGGTTGCTGCCTAGAATCACACCATGAGTCTGTGTGCACACAGGAATTGTTGTCAGAGATTTAATTTGTGTAGCTTTTATTGTGTAAGACTTGCAGTCGTAGGAGAGGGATAGCTCATATGATCTGTTTTGAAAAGCTCATAAAAAATATAGTAATATATATAAATTATATAAAGGTATTTTGTTTTTAGTTTCTTTCAGGTATTGCTGAACAACACTGAAATAAATTAAAGATGCCTATAAAATCAAGAAAGAGAAAAGAACAGCAACAACATCTATATTTGAAGACAACTGGACAAAAAAAAATAGTTGAAGTACCTCATGTTGGAAAAAAGAAAAAGCCTTCTGGTAAGCAGACTAAGGATTTTTTTTTAAATATCTTCAAGCAAAGAAAAAATGTAAGAAATATATCCACTGGAAATAGTGTTTCAAGTAGAAAACAACCAGACAATCGACAGAATATACTAAATGCTAATGTACAAACAGAAGTAAGAAAGAATGACTTAAAAAGTTTGAGAGAAGAGTGATATTCAATTTGCTAAAGGATGTGAAAAAATATAGGAAGAAAGCCAAATTTTATAAAAAAAGAAACATATTGAAACAATTGTTGCCAAGGCTTTGGAGTTAAAAAGGAAAATATTTATTTTAATTTTGAACAGGATCCGTACATTAGATAAATTAGTGAATGTAATGAAGTCAAAAAGCAAAAGAAAAAGGCAAGTGGAAAAAAAAAACTTTTGTAAAGTGTTCTTAGGAGAATGGAAGCATAGTTCAAGTACTGAACCATTTTTTAATGAAGAGAGTTATCTTCAAAGTAATAGTTTGCTGCATGCAGTTGACACCAGTGGTCGAGCATATGAAGTTAAAGATGGTTGTGTAATGCAAAAGGAGAAAATGGTTGCAAGAAATGAGGAAGAAGTGTTAGCTAATGAGGTTATGGGGAGACGTCCTAAAGCCCCAGTGTATACTTGGAATTGTAGTAGTATTTGTACTGTACGACAGGAATCTATTGATACATTTTGTGACTTTCTAAGAGAATATAGTAAAAAAAAGTGTTAAACAGAAGATTAAGGTGCTTCAAAGACTAGATCCATGCAGAGTGAGAGAGAATACTGGTTTGCAAGGACATTCTCTGGCTTGTCTTTCTAGGAAAGTTTGTCAAAGTGTTTTTCACCATTTTAGGATCCTGGCAGTTCATCATACTAAAATGAGAAAGTTTGTGAGAAGATTGTATTTTGCTAAAAATCCAGCACTAAAGTTACATGAGTTGAATAGTGCTCTGTTCCGTGGATCTGTAACAGATGTGAAGAAGGTTTGTGAGGATATTGAGTTTTGTTATTTTGGTCCAGAGCAAGAAAGAGCAGGAAATGACACAGTTATTGAAGAAAATGTGGAAGAGAATGTAGAACCCACTGTTAGTAAAACATTTGAAGATCAAATGACAAAATTTACTATCTTCTCTAATGAAAGACCAAATATTACTTGTATTTGTTGCCGGAGAAGCCATTACAAAAATCAAACAAGGAAGGTTGATCTCTATAAAAAAAGTGAAAAAGAAAATAATTCTAAGTGGAAGGATTTTGCTACATCTTTATTTCTGGAAAATTGTTTTGATTTGGGTGAAGATCAGTGTATTTGTACGTTGTAAGTTAGAAGAAAATAAAATGCCTGCTAGAGCTGTACATAATAATTTAGAACTGGTTGATATTCCTGCAGAACTTAGTGATTTAAATACGTATGAGTCTATACTCATTCAATGTGTCCATCCGTTTCAGACTATAGTTCGTATGGAGCCCAAAACAGGCAAATTACCTCCTTCAGATTTACAAAGAGGTTTAAAAGGAAGAGTTGTCTATTTGCCATTGGATTTGAAAAAAAATATTGAAACAATTGATGCAGATAGTTTGGAAACTGAACCATTAGTTATTCTGGTTAATGGTGTACCTACAAAGAATAAGAAAATTTGGCAGGAGCTGGTGGATGTACGAAAAGTACAAAGAGCAAATTTATATTTGAAAAGAAATAATAAATGGTATGAATCAATTTATATGGATGAAGATGAAGAAGATTTACTAGCAGACACAGGAATACCAACTGGGCAAATTGAAAAAGTCGATAAGTAAAAAGAAGAAGAAATTTATGAACATTTCAGCATACATCCTCTTCATTCTAAAGAAGTTATGGGAAACACTATTGATCTCTTTCAGATGAAAAAAGCAAATGGAACTCCCGTGAGTGTATGGGAGGAGAGCTTGGAAGCTCGTTGTTTTCCCCAGCTGTTTCCTCCAGGAATAGGTGGACAATATGATGAACGTCCAGTACAGATTCCTGCTTCTGAGTATCGGACTACAAGGTTATATGCAGAAGATCCAAGATTTCGTCAAAGTATTCCTTATTTGTTCCATCTTTTATTTGAAAGTGACTTATCAGCACTATCTTATGCAGTAAATCACATTTTGAAAACTGGAGTACATCTACATAATGTGTCTGCAAAGGATTTTCTGAACAAAGTGCAACAGCGAGATGATCATTTGGAATCACAATTAATTAATCTGATGACTTGTCAGTGTGGGACTAATGAATATTGGTACCGACGCCATGGAGAATTGAAATGTATGTTACGGAATTTAGGAACTCCTACATGGTTCCTTACCCTAAGCTGTGCAGAGTACGCTTGGGATGATTTACTGGATTTTCTTCGAGAGGCAAATTCAAATATTGAAAACATCCAGTACAAGACAGCAGGAGAATTGTGCTCATTGCATCCGGTTAATGTTTGCAGATATTTCAATCATAGATTTGAGGCTATGATGTCCTTCATCTGCAATAAAAAAAATCCACCTCTTGGAGAAGTTGTTGATTTCTTTTGGAGAAAAGAGTACCAAGCAAGAAGTGCTCCTCATATTCATATGCTGTTGTGGATCAAGGATGCCCCAAAATTTGGAACAGATTCTGATGATGCAGTTTTATCTTTCATTGAAGGATATGCAACATGTGCTATACCTAAAAGCACAGAAGAAAAAAACTTAAAAGAGCAAGTTTTACATTTCCAAAGTCATCGGTGTGGAAAATACTGTCGAAGAAAGTACAAGAGTAATAAATTCTACACAAAATGTCGATTTGGATTTCCACAACCTGTTCTTTCAAAAGGAAGAGTAAACAGTTTTATGTCAGCTGTGCGACATACTAATACAAGAAAATCGCCTAAGAATACCTACAACCTAAGAAGAAAAGAAGAGTCAAAATATATAAATGACTACAACCCAGTCATTTTATCCATGTGGAATGCTAACATGGATATACAGTATGTAGCTGACAATTCTATTGCTGTTGCTCGGTATGTCACATCTTACATCACTAAATCTGAAAAAACGGAATTGAAAGAAATGTGGGAAGAGATTTCTCACGAGAAGACTGTCAGTAAAAAGCTATACAGTTTCAGTTTAAAGATGTTATCGCATCGAGAAATTGGATCCTACGAATGCTCAGGTAGGTTATCATCTGCAAGTCTGTACTCCACATCCAGAAGAATAATTTGGGTAAGTTTAGGCCTTGCAGGAATGCGAAATCGGGTACTGAAATCTATTCGAGAAATTGAATATTTAGCAGAGTACGAACCTGAAAGTACAGACATTTTAAGAACAAACATGTTGGACACATATTACCCAAAGAGAAGTCATCATCTTGAGAACATGTGTCTCTATGAAGTGCTGCAGAACTACATTTATAAACGGAATGCAACAGAAGACATCAAAAATGGAAAATATAAAGTCATTGGTGAGGAAGGATGTTTGGTAAAATAAACAAAAGGAAGTTTGATTAATCACAGAAAGCTGAGTTGCGACACTACTGACAAGAAGGAATTTTACCACTTAGCACTTTTACAGTTGTTTAAACCACGGCGCTCAGAGGATGAATTACTTGGACATTTTCAAAGCTATGAAGATTCCTTTAACGCATGCAAAGATACCATCGAATGCAGTACGTTCACAACTTATGTAGAAATGTTAAATGAAGAAATTGAACAAGAAGCAACAAATGCAGCTGAAGTAGCTAGAGACAGTTCTCAAGACAGTCAAAGTTCTGGGACGCTCAGTCAAGATCCCCTAGGACAACCAATCGTAGAAAATGAAGCTGCAATAGCCATGACTGAAGTGGAAACAGCTATGAATCAAGCTCAGGAAGATTTAATAAACTTTGGAACAGCAACTGAATGATGAACAACAACAAATTTATGAGGAAGTCACAAAACAAATTGATCATGGACTACTACATGAAAATAAAGAGTGCTCATGCACATCATTTGAACCAATCAGAATGTATGTGAGTGGACAAGCCGGAACTGGAAAAAGTTTCTTGATTAAAGTAATTAGAAGCTACCTACAGAAAAAAACTGATTCAACTTTGTCTTGTGTTGTTACTGCTCCAACTGGGTTAGCAGCATATAACATAAAAGGAATTACCCTCCATCGTTTGCTAATGTTACCAGTAGAGCATGAGAACAAAATACAATACCACAAGCTAACAGGAGAAGCATGTTTTGAAGTTGCAAAAGTATTGAAAAAAATGAAAGTTCTCATCATTGATGAGGTAAGCATGGTATCAAACTTAATGCTTGCCTTTGTGCATTTAAGAATGCAGCAAATTCTAAAGACAAACTATGACGTGCTATTTGGAGGAAAACATGTTATAGTTTTTGGGGATCTACTGCAGCTCACTCCAGTTAAATGACAACCAGTATTTCAAACTCTTACACATGAAGACACGAAAAAGTCGTTAGGAAGTATAGGTAATGTGAATATTTGGACATACTTTGAGTATAAAGAACTCATTACCAATATGCGGCAAGCAAATGATGATGATTATGCAAGTATTCTCAAAGATATCAGAATTGGACTACTCACAGAACATGGCAGAAAAGCTTTACAGAGTCGATTGCTATGTAATTTGTTCCCAACAGAACAAATTGTTCCAGAGAAAATATACAAGAAAACTGCTGGAATAAATACTGTAATCTGCTTAATGCCAACACTACATGAATGCTCTATATTCAATCAAGAACTTTTGAAATTGGAAAATGAAGAGATTGTCAAACTGGAAGCTGTGGATAAAATACAACATGAGGGAATAACTATTATATTGACAAGCAAATTGACAACTAAATTGGATTCTCTAGAGAAAAACATATCGAAAACAGCTAGTTTAGAAAAATATCTTTATGTATGTATGAACTGTCAAGTAATTTTAAGACGTAATTTGGATGTAGAAAAAGGTTTAGTTAATGGAGCTATGGGTAAAGTTGTGGGGTTTGTTAATTACCAGAAAAAAGATGGAATTGAATTTTTAAAAATAAAATTTGATCAGATTGAAGAGGGTAAAGACATTTGTCGTTGTTCAGTTTGTTTCTTGCTTGTGAAAGACTTATATGTACGTAGGAAGCAGTTTCCATTTTCTCTAGCATATGCTGTAACTATTCACAAATCTCAAGGATTAACTGTAGATAGTGCTTTTGTAAACATGGGATCTACTGTGTTTAAAGAAGGTATGGCATATGTTGCTTTGTTACACGTGAAAAAAATATCTGGTTTATTCATGATAGACTTTGATGAGTCGAAAGTTAGTGCTGACGCAAACTGTGTAAAGGAATATAATAGATTAAGAAGAAGCTATGTTCCTCATTTAGGTCAGTATCCTGTGTTTGAAAAACGTGTTGTTTGTCGGAAAAGGAGAATTGAGAATATCTGTAATGAGGATGTACAGAAGAGAAAACAAAAGGAGAGTGATGTGATTCCAAGCAAAAAGAAAAAGGACAATGTTGAAGAGGTTGTTGGTTGTCATTTTGAAAATAGCTCTGGTGTCAACTGCTACGCTAATGTAGTGCTGAATGTTGTATTTTATCTTGAAAGTTTGCAAGAGCAGATAATACTAAATCATGAAAAAAGATTCTGTTCTCTGCTGAGTTTTCTTTTTGAGAAGCTGAGTAATGATAAAACTAAAGTAGAAAGTGCTTCTGATGTTAGAAATCGTTTAGATGTATGTTCAGCATGTACACAGTTTACTCAAAATGTCCAGCAAGATGCATAGGAATTCTTGATGTATATGCTTATGGTACTGGAAGATGAAGGGGTAGAAATAGAAAATATGTTTGGTCTCTCTTATAAATGGGAACATAGTTGTGAGAACTGTTTGAACACATGCAGCTCTAATGTTGATTCTGAAAGGTTCATATATTTAACATTACCAGAGAGTAAATCAGTGACTTTTAGTAAATTAGTTAAAGATGCCAATCACAACATGGAATGTTCTCAATGTAAATCAGACATGTTATCAACGTTATTTTTAAATAAATATGGACAGTATGTAATTTTAGTGATGCAACGTTGTGGAGCTGATGGTACAAAATTGGACACTTTAATAAAGAAGTTTACAGGACATCAGTTATCAATATCTGGAAAAACTTTTGTTGCAGTTGCAATAATTTTCCATGATGGACCTTCTATAACTTCTGGTCATTACACAGTTTATCTAAAATGCAAAAAAGGCTGGACACTGTGTAATGATTCTCAATTGATTTTCAAGCAACGTTTGCCTGCAAAATTACCAAATTCCTACTTAATTTTTCTAAAATCAACATTTTTTATACAAATTGCAGCATCTGAACAAACCATTATTTCGATTTTATTGGATTACCATTGGTTATTTCACCAAAAAAGAATTTAAAAATTACCATTTGGCCTCACGAAAAGGTAAAAATTTCTCTTGTGGACTTCTTTGACAGATATTATTTTGGTGTATGTGCTTAAGCAACAAGATTTACAGACGTTATTTATTGCAAATAGTTATTGTTCTTGGAAGATATTTTTATTATATATGTTACATTTCCATCAAGGTATGTTTTACTGAGAAGAGATTCAGGGCTTTTTTTAAACAATCTTTCAGATTGTTAATTTTTTTGCCCGCTGTTAAGTGATGAATGCAATTGGTTTCACAATTTGCAGTGAAATTCAATATATTCTGAAAACAGCAAAAAAAGGGCAAACAATTACTTTGTTAAATATGAAAATATGTGTACTGTATTCTAAAATGTATTGTTAAATATTAATACTTTTTTTCTTTTTTTTCAGATCGAGAAAGAAAATTTAGGAAAGTTAATCCTTTTTTCTAGCAATTAAAAAAAAACATTTATTTATAATTAAGTTATTTTGTTGGTCAGGTAAGTTTGAAATATCTGTATTTCTCACCCCTTCACTTTCATGCTCCCTTTTTTTCACTTCTCCTCACTCTGCTTTTCTCATTCCCCTTCTCTCTGTCTTCTTCCTTTACTGCTGTTTCGTAACTCCCTCACTCCTTCTCTACTACTCCCCTAGGTTTACTGCCTCCATAACTGCTTTTTCTACCATGTATCTCTCCCTGTCTCCATGTGTCTCAGTCATTCTAACTGCCTTACTCCTTCTCAGTTCCTTGCTCTCTGTGTCTGATTCTGTCTCTCTCCCTTTGTCTGTCTTACCCTTAATTTCCATTACATCTCTGGGGCAGATTCACAAGGCCTCTGCACCACCACTACGTCACTTTTCATAACATACTGGTGGCGCAGGGAGCTCCTTCATATTTACAAGGAGAGGAAAAGCCACCCTATGTGACTTTTCCTCTCCACATAAATACAGCCACTTCACACGCAGCAGTGTGTGTTGAAGGGGCGTTCCATGGGTGTTGTTGTGGGTGTTCCCACGCAACACACAAAGAACTAGACACATCTCCAGGTTTACGAGAAATCATAACTCTGGAGATGTGTGTGAATGCTAAGCAACCCTAAAGGTGGTGTTGCGAGGCACAACGAGGAGAAATGTTTTTATTTCTCCTCGTTTTTTCCTCTTTTAGTGCGTCCTCCATTCTACAGCACGCATTGAAAGAGGAAAAAGCCTCTTGTGATTGTTTTTGTGCTGGAAGGTGTCCCTTCCTGCACAAGAACAATCTCCCCACCATGCAGGCATCCTTGTACCATGGTGCAAGGGAGCCTGCGCTGGCGCATGGCTGCAGTTTGTAGGCCTGCGCAGGGGAAGCATAGAGAAGCGACAAAAAAATCGTATAAAAAATAGAATTAAAAAAAAAGATTAAGTGTTTGGGTGTTGGTTGGCTCTAAAAAGAGCCATTGTGTTAATTGATTGTTTTTTGGTACCTATGAGTAAGTATCGATCCAGTGTCTAAAGATCAAGAGGAAGACTCTGTTCCCTTCATCTGTGAAATGTACTCTTGCTCTTTGGATTAGAAACATTATGTGCTGAACTTCTGACGTCTCTGCACACACAACTGTTACATGACCTAATGCTATGCTAGCAGACAGAAGTCATGTTGGGGGTAGAAATCATTTAGAAAGGATTAAAATATGCACAAAAAAAAATGTGTGTTTCAATTTTAAAAAAAAGGTCGAGAACGTGAAAAGGGGGCAGGGTACAGAGTTCCTGACCCCCTACCTTTTGACAGGAGGTCCCTGAAGGACCATGAAGGGTGAAAAAAACATTTTATTTTATTAAAAAACACAAGGGGTGCAAGCACCGTGCGCGCACGGCGGGGACATTTTTTTAAAAAAAATGATTAAAAAAAACAAAACATTTTTAGATGTTAGGTGGCTCTAAAAAGAGCCGTTGTGTTAATAGAGCGACAGAGGAAGGAAAGAATGGCAAAAATTATATGGTGCCACATGTGTGCTGCCGTATCTTGTTCTCTATTAGGGGAATGCTGGTCTCCCCCAAAGCAAAAAGAGCATAACACGTATTGCACCGTATATGCCCCCTCTCAAACAGAGGGTGAATGTCCAGAGGAGCAGAAGAAGGTGAAGCTGCTACCGCAGAGGAAGTGCTCGGCTGAGCTGCCGATAATGTACTCGGCTGAGCTGCTGCGGATGTGCTCGGCTGAGCTGCAGGAGGGTTTTCTCTAGCAGCTCGAGCATAAGCCACAGGATGTACATCCCTAACGTGCCTGATCATAGTGAAGATACTAAAAGAGTACTTCTTCTTAGGATCTTCTCTAGATAAGACACGTTTGCAAAGAATGCAGGTGACTTTGGGAGCATTCACTTTCTTCTGCCCCTCTGGAAATGAAAAAGATTGCCAGATAAAAGAATCTTTCTGTTTCCTCTGTCTCTGTCTGACAAGGCTCTCCTGCTCACTCCCAGAAGATGACTGCTGCTCTGCCATTGTATCACAAAAACAGTTCAGCTCCTTCTCCCAGGGAATCAGAAGTAATAATGAGGGGAATGGGTGTGGTGTTGGAAGTTTCTGGAAATTAAACTACTTTAAACCAATGAAAAGTGTTGTTTCTTGATCACATGACTTACCGTGCGCGCACCGTACGCTTAAGGTGCGCGCACGGTACAAGAACGCATGCGCGTACGACGCACGCACGCATGCGCATTTGGAGCATGTGCAAAAAGAACACGCACGCACGCGCTTACGGAGCACGCAAGTACGCATTGCAGATGAAGTACCGTACCATGCGCGCACCGTAAGCTTACGGTGCGCGCACGGTAAAAAACCTTTAAAAAAAAAAAAGAAACAATGTTTAGAGGTTTGTAGAAGATATTAACTATGCTGTTCAACTATATCTAAAACATTTTTAAAAAAGGTGAGCCATTCCATATTGCAGGATACAGTAAATCTATAATTATATACATAGGTAGCATATTGTTAAAAAAATAAAAAAATAATATAATAATACATTCATAAATTAGCACTTAAAAAACCTTTGAAATTCACAGAAAAAACCATAGGTTTCACACACGTTATAGTTAGGAATTAGCGTTTAAAAAACCTTGCAAATTCACTGAAAAAACCATAGGTTTCACACACGTTATAGTTAGGAATTAGCATTTAAAAAACCTTGCAAATTCACTGAAAAAACCATAGGTTTCACACACGTTATAGTTAGCTGGACATTTCACTCGTACAAAACCAATGAAATTCCCCCGTTATAGTTAGTTCAGCTAACTATAACTTGCGCGCCCGCAATCCACTGCTGATGACGTCAAATATTACATCACTCATGACATGGTCAGTGACATCACTCATGACTTCACTGATGACATCTCAAATGACATCACTGATGACATCACTGATGACGTCATCCATGTGATAAATTACCACATCTTCTCACACCCTAACATAACCTTTCATACACCGACTGAAAATTTCAGAGTTACATTCTCAAAACCATACGTACTCCAATACCAATAACTACATACTCACTTATTAACTCTTAGGTCTACATACAACTCCACTCATTCACCTGTACAGTCACTCATACTTACAGTCACTCCATACAAGACTATCATATGCATTTATACACCTATATAGACACTCACACACCGCCAATCATCCATTGAGGTACTGACACACCTAGTCAGTCGTGCAAGTAATTAAACACAGTCCAATTTACTCACCTATACAGTTAAACACACTCAAGTTCACTTACTCATAAAAATAGTACCACATTCTTACACTCTTATACAATCATTGATACAAGCACACACGCCATGGTGACATGGTGGTGAGATGGATTGCTGCTACAGTTGGGTATGAAACCTAGAGCCTAAACCGGGAGGTCATTACTGTAAAGTGATGTGCTCTGATGTTTGTAGGATACCTGTGGAAGTCGTGTTAGTAGGTGTTTATACCATACAGGGAGTGGGAAGCGAACTACTGAGCTCTACCGTGCATTTATACTATACCGGAAATGGGAAGCGAAGTACTACGCCTACCGGTGTGAAGACTCGGGGATCAAACTGAGCTGATTGTTCTAAAGTGATGGGCTGTGGGCGCTCTACCATACTGGCCGCTGTAGTCTAACTGTAAGTAGTGTTAGTATGCGTTTATACTATACAGGGAGTGGGAAGCAAACTACTCACCCCTACTGGTCTGAAGACTCGGGGATTAAACCGTGAGCTCATTGCTGTAAAGTGATGTGCTCTGTGTACTATTTCAATGTAAGTCTTAGTACAATGTTAGTATGTAATGATACTATAATGTAAGTATGTAATGTTAGAATGTAGGGCTGTCATGAGGGGAATCTTGGGGCGTTTGTACACCGTGCCGGAGAAGACGGATGCATTGGTGTCTGGTCCTGTTGGTGGCTGTTTAAGCTGTTTTCTTCTCCTGCAATAAATCTACTTATCGGATCCACTGCTGTCTTCCTGTTCACTACATAAATTTGGCGACGAGCGGGAGAAGGTGAAAAGAAGGCAGCACTCACCAAGATTTTGCGCTTGCTTGCGTTGTGCTGAAGACCCGTTTTCTTGGTGAATCTGTTTCTACTCATCCATGGGTCGTGTGCTGAAGACCCGTTTTCTTGGTGAATCTGTTTCTACTCATCCCAGGGTCATCGGCTGATTGAACTATGTGATCCTACCTCTGGTAGGATTTATATTTTTTGATTTTGGGCTTCCTCTGCCTCTTCACTACACTCTGGTTGCTGTACCACACGTGTGCAAGTAGTGTTAGTATGCGTTTATACTAATTCTGTAGTTATGCATTAAATAAAGCATCATGGTCCCATGGAGCGCCACCTCCCAGGCGCAGGTGATAAAATGTCCCGGGGAGTGCAAGCGTGGGACATTTATGTTTGCTATTACAGGGCAGGAGCATTGCTTGCACCCTGTGATAGTAAATTCTTGTTTGCCACGTTGAAGCGAGAGAAGGAAAACCTTGTATCGTTTCAATAAAGCGGAACCGGATGGTAAAAATGGAGAAAAAAAAAATGAAGCGGGGTCTCACCCGTTCATTTAAATGAGCCCACTGGTGGGTAATGTTCCGGGGCCAATCCTATTATTATATTGCAGGTCTCTGCAGCACTGGAGATCTTAATCTCACATGTAAATTAGGCACGGGAGGACACAGAGACGTTTCGCAGACTAGGGGATCAACACCTCCCCGGGTATTTTTATGAATTGTTCAGGGGGCTTCGAGGCAAACTCAAGACCGGGGATCGGCAACATTTGGGGCTTTATTTAAATATGCAGGGTGGGCCTCGCCAGTCCTTGAAGCCTCGGTGGCCCTAGGCAGTGCCTTATTGGTTCTGAAATCACACGGGAAGTACTCATGGTGTCATAAAGTGATAGACTCATAGAACTCTTGCCATTGTACAATTACCCAGGCTTCATTTAAGTAATAGTCTGTTGGTTTATATTTGGTAGGTGCACCGGAAAATTAAACAAAATTTCCCTTATAACCTACTATCAACCGTCTATTTTCACAATAAACTGCAGACAAGTGTTGTCAGAAAAAGATGACCCATACACTCAGTTATTTATTGGTAAAAAAAAATAATTTTTATTAACACAACACAAATAAATGGAAATGTACGTTTATTCGAACAACAGTAAAACATGAAAGAAGTGGGTGGGACTCCTCTGGAAGCAGCGTACAAAACCTGCAAGACAAAAAAGAAACATAAGTATGTGTGCCATGTCTAAGAGAAAAAGAAAGGTAGTGAGAATGAACGGAGGAAAGCGAGAATGGGACAGAGAGTGAGTGGGTGGAGGGGAGAAGGGGAAGGAGAGTGAAAAGAACAGAGGGAGGAGGAGACAGAGCGCCGGCCTACTCACCCAGCCCTCACTGTTCACCTCCCGTCACCCGTGTGTCTGGGACGCTGGGGTCCGCGAGAAAGAGTGTGGTCCAGCAAGTCCTTAAAATGAAACAAAGATATGAATGAGGCCAGAGATTACATTATTATCTATGGCAACATCGCTTGCCTGCACCTGTGCACCCAGGCTGCTGCACCCCAGCCCCTTTCTCCGTACTGTGCTCAATTGCAGCTCCTGCGCGCTGAGGCTTGACTGCTCACCTGCCACAACTGGTGTGTCCAAGGACATGCTGGTGTGAGCTCCAACTCTGGGGTGCCGCTATCAGGTGGCCAAGCAGGTCTCCGGTCGGGGTCGGTGTCTTGATACCACGGTGGAAGGCATCACAATGCCAAGGGCATCATCACGGGGTGAGCACCCACTCCGCCCATTTTGGCACCACTAACCCAGTGTCTGAAAAGGGAGAAAAATATAATGTTGGAAACGTCTTGAGGTAAATGAAGGTTTCTTTCAACGTTAATAGAGAACACCAGTTGAGTGCATCCTTCCTTCTTGAAGTACGATCTTCGAACTGTTAGTGGTAATCGTGGTTCAAAGAGGAGTTGGAGTGCACGAGAATACACAAGGTTAAATAATAATATGTTATGCCAACGTTCACATACAAAGGAACAGAGCGCATGGTAGAAGCGTAATGTGGGCGTGTAATGCAGTGGCGAAAGCCTGTGTGCATGTGCACTTAGTAATCAGCTCACTACAGTGCCCCAAAAGCCAACGCCACATGTCTGTAGGGCAGCGCTGCCCGCTGGCTCAGGCCTACAATACGGTCCAGCAGGTCCTTAAAATGAGACAGACATGTGACTGAATGAGGTGAGAGAACACATTATTAAACGTGAATCTGAAAGTCTCAAATATGACACACTACTATACTAGTAAAGCCTTACAACAGAGAATACAGCAATACAAATGTACACATTACTGTTTACTGTTTGTCACATGTGATCTAGGATGTGCACTCTGCCCGTGGCTGATGATATCCCTTCGGGCCAGCAATACCCAGGCCGAAAGGTAGCACAATAATGTGCAGACACACACACCAGGGGCATCGTGTAACACACATTTGATTTTTGATGTAACGTTTGAAATGCATGGCCATCACACGTGGATGGCTAATGTACAGACCATGAATATTGATCAAGATGATCGTTTCATGTTGTGTGCAGTAGAAGATATGTGTACACAGCAAAAAAACTTTTCAAAAAAGCTCTCTAAGCAGAAGGGGTGTGTCTCATCAAACGCTGTAGAGAGGGTGGGGTCCTCCAACTGTTACAATGGGAAATGTTATGAACTAATCAAATGCTTCTTTTTAAGGTCACATGGCAATCGCGCATCAAGGGCGCAAGGAGTCCGCACCCGACAAGAGTTTATTACAGTTAGAAATATATAAATGTTTAAATTATTTTAGATTATCACTTGCTCTCATATACAGTTTAAAGTTATTTAGATATAGTTTTGAGACATAAAAAAAAGAGGGAATGGCGTACCCGGCGTGACACCATACGTCTATGGCATAACGCAGGGCATGGCAGCGTGCACTCGTCGCATACGCAACACGCAGTGGGCACGACCCCATACGTACATGACGTAATGCGTAGCTTGGTACTACGTACCTGTCGGATACCTATGTAGCAGCTGGCGCGAACTCATTCGTATATGATGTTACGTGGGACGCGGTGCCACTAATCCGGTGGATACGAAATGCGCATCCCTTATGAGTTTAGCATTATGGTGGATAGGATTCGCGTGGTGATGGAGCTTAGTACACTACCGGTATGGGAGTGCAGTTTTCTAAAAAAAAAAAGGATATACAAATTTTTTGGGGAAGATATAAAACATTACTTAATTTTTAAAGTTAAAAAAAAGAAGTATAATAGAGTTCCAAAATATTACAAAAAAAATAGAAAAAATATAGGTTTTATAAACATTCAAATATGAAATTAACATTTAAATAACCTTTGAAATTCACTGGAAAACCCATAAGTTTTACAGACGTTATAGGTAGGAATTAGCATTTAAAAAACCTTTGAAATTCACAAAAAAAACCATAGGTTTCAGGTACGTTATAGTTAGTTGGGTATTTGACTCATATAAAACCAGAGAAATTCGCCTGTTATAGTTAGTTGAGCTAACTATAACTCGGGCGCCCGCAATGCACTGCTGATGATGTCACATATTACATCACTCATGACATGGTCAGTGACATCACTGATGACATCTCAAATGACATCACTGATGACTTCACTGATGATATCATCCACGTGAAAATCTGTTGCACATACTGATGCCCTAATATATACTTTGAGACACCCATTCTAAAATGCAGACTACAATTATTGAAACTATACACACAACAATGCCATATACCACATACTACTCACTATTCCTAGGTCTACACACACATCCAGTCACTTATACATGTAGTTACTCATCAATACAGTAGTATAATATACACTCATACATCTATACATGCAATCACACTCCACCGCTCATCCATAGAGTTACTCACACACATAGTCAGTGATGCAAAGAATCAATCACATATCCATTTACTCATCCATGCAGTTATACACACCAAGTCTGTTATTTATAGACACACCATATCACTTATTTATAGAGATATTAACACATATTTACTGTCTTATACAATTACTGATACAAGCAGACACTCATTTATACACAAACTCTTCAAATAACTTACTCTCATGTATAGTCATTTATATACTCCAACACTCACATATAGTGCCTTAAAACATATGTAGTTAGTCACAAATATACCACTGAGACATTCATTCACTCACCAACACACCCATACACACAGTAACTCATCCATACAGCCCTTCCCAGATGCGCTTTTGAATCCATACAACCAGTGAATCACCCACTGAGACATCTATGCACAGAGTCATACACCCCCCTCCCACACATACAGACACTCAGGGACGCATACAGCTACTCAGACAACAAATCAATAACCCATATAGATACTCATGTAGCTGTTCAGCAATCATGCAGTTGCTTACACACCAACTAAGAGACTAATACAGAGTTTCACACAGTGTAGTCACTAACCCATGCATTCAATAAGACACGTTCAATCACTCACTTATACAGTCAGTCACGCACCTACTAAATAATCCCTTCAGGCAGTTGTAAATGCATTCATTCTTCAATACACCATGGCATAGATATATATGAATTTTTTTTAAACTTTACAGAAACACACATTTACTGGATGATGTCATCAGTGATGTCATTTGAGATGTCATCAGTGATCTCATCAGTGATGTCACTGATCATGTCATGAGTGATGTAATATGGGACATCATCAGCAGTGCATTGCGGGCGCGCAAGTTATAGTTAGCTCAACTAACTATAACAGGCAAATTTCTCTGGTTTTATATGAGTCAAATGTCCAACTAACTATAACGTCCCTGAAACCTATGTTTTGTTTAGTGAATTTAAAGGTTTTTTAAATGCTAATTCCTAACTATAACATCTGTAAAACCTATGTTTTTTTCAGTGAATATATATATATATACATGGACAAAACCGCTGCTTGTGCAGCAATAATCCAGCACTCCGTGGGCAATTTTTTACTCGATTTTATTTATTTCGTAGTAACAGCATCTCCGCGTTTCGCCAGCACCCCGCTGCCTTGTTTACAATGCAGGATGCCATTTCCAAAAGCTTTTTAAAGCACTCAATCATGAACAACAACAAAGTACAACACCAACATCATGCTGGCACATTAGAATTTCATAATTTCATCGTTTTTCGTACGCGCCATCTTAAGACATGTATAAAACATCACTTTTAACATGTGTTCCCTTGTGTGCTATACATTATTTACCTCTGGAAGTGCAAATTTAAATCCCTGTTTCCATATGAGCAATTACATTTTATAATTTACTCAAAACTTATATAGTAAATCACATCACCGGGAATTACATTATTGTATAGACAGAAACATTCAACATGTGCAGTAGCTGCCTCTAACATTGTTAAAAACAATTCTAGATATATACCAATTTTTTGTCATGACAAAAATTCCCTCCAATAAAGTGCAAGTGCTTAGCCTCCTTTTCAACTTTTCCTGTCTCTTTCATGTTTTTACAGTACTCAGATAATTAAAGTGCTTTGTATATTAAAATTCATATACTTTTTTTTTTTACCGTACTAGACTAATTCACGTGCAAATTCCATTCAACTAAGTGTCAGTGCTATATAAAATGCCAGTGCTTCAGTATATTAAAATTACTATACCCTTCACAAGACATATATCTCATACAATAGTACATTAAAATTCATATACATATTTTAACCTATATTCAAGATTAAAAATATTTAGTACTATTGTATTCACTTGAATGACTTAAAGTGCTAAGTCTTAAAGTGCTTGATAATAAAGTGCCATGTGCCCTTTGATAAAAGGTTCTTCTTACATCCGAATGTGTAGACTCATCAGCTCTTTTTAACCTAGGCAGGTGAATAAATCTTCATCTATATTTAAACCATTTGGTTCTTAATTGTCAAGCTCCAGGATATAATACGTCTTTAACCTCTGGAGTTCTTTCTCTCTATTTTCCCCTCTCTTCTTTTTAAGGATCTCTGCAATACAGCTGTACCGTATGAATATAGGGTTACTTTGATGATTTTTTTCTAAGTGCCTGGCTACCGGGTATGTTCTGTCTTTGTTAACAATTGCCTTCCTGTGTTGCAATACTCTCTATATATATTTTACCACAGGGACACCTCTGCATGCAAACCACAAAACTTGATCTACATGTCAAAAAGCCCCTAACTTCAATGGTTTTTACTAAACAGTGTTTTAAAATGTGTTAAATTCTCTCCATGCTGACACGCTTTGCATTTAAAACGCTTTCTAAAACCCATCTTTTGTTGAAGCCAGGTAGAAGTACTCTCTTTCTCTCTGTACTAACTGTTTACTATTTGATCTTTCAGAGACTTTGACCTTTTGTACGTTATTTCAGGATGTTTCTTAATTTTAGGGCCTATTATTGGATCCCCTTTGATGAGGTGCCAATGTTTTTTTAAATGGCCTTTACATCCTTATGCTTCATATTAAAGTCATTACAAATCTATAGATTTCCATACATCCTTTCTTATTTGTGTCCGAGATGGTTCAAATAGCACTTTACCTCTATCCATATTCCTTGCCTTGGCAGCGGCTCCACGTGCAATTTTTAATGAATAGCCCCGCTGTAAAAACCGGCTGGTCATATCTTACTCTACTTTCTCATATTCCAATAAGTTGCTGCAGGTCCTCCGTTCACTGTAGAACTCACCAAAGGGAATGCTCTTAATGAGTGGTGCAGGGTGGGAGCTCTCCGCATGCAAGATAGTGTTTCCAGCAGTCGGTTTGCCGAACACAGTAGTTTCCAATTTGTCCCCCTGAGTTCTGATTCTAATACCCAGGAAATCTATAGAGGTTTTCAAATTTAAGTTATTAGAGTTAAGGTCCCTGATGAAAATGTCTATATCAGTTTCCATGCACTGCCACAGCACAAAAACATCATCTATGAACCTTACCCAAAGTAGGACATTGTCAGTCCAGTTTTCCAGCAACGAACCACAGAGCACCTGCTCCTCCCACCAGCCAAGATGTAAATTACCATAACTGGGGGCGAAGCAGGTGCCCAGCGCTGTTCCCTGTTCTTGTTGAAACAAATCTTTAACAAACAAAAAAATATTTCTTGTATGACACTATTCCATCATCTCTAAAAGCATTCGATTGTGTTTTAAAAATCACATAGGTCTTCTGTTCAAATAGTATTCAGTGGCTATTAGTCCCTCACTATGTTTTATACTCGTGTAGAGTGTAGCAATATCGAGAGTCAATAAAACCATAGTATTATCCCAACGTACATCATAAATACATTAAAAAAAATCCTTAGAGTCCTTTAAATGTGATGTCAATGATTTTACAATCGTATTAATAAAATAGTAAATGTATTTTGATGAATTTTCAAATAGACAATTACATGAAGATAGTATAGGTCTCCCCGATGGACAATTCATGTTCTTATGAACTTTAGACATCATATAAAAGACTGGTTTCACTGGGTTGTCTTGTTTTATAAACATGTATTCATCCCAAGTTAAAAGTTCCTCTTGCTTCCAACATTCCAGTCTTTCAAAGAATTGATCTTTCACCATTTCATATTCTTTCATTTCAATTCGTTTGTAGCACTCTCTATTATTCAGTTGACTCAATGCCTCTTCTTTATATGCTTCACGCCCCCAAAACACGACATTCCATCCCTTATCTGGGGTTTTACCAGAATTGCCTCCTCATTCTGAATTTGTTTCAAAGTTTTTTGAATTTGGACCGTTTTGAATTAAACTTCCTCTTCTAATGTGCTATTTTGTATTGTAGATTTTTCAAATCCGATATCACATTATCTGAAAAGATGTCCAAATTATCTCGTGCCATTTGGGGTATGAGTCGAGAGCGGGGACAAAATGGAGTATGATCTTGTTGCTCTAAGTTTATATTGGGGAAATCATATTCATCTTCATTAATTTTACGTTGGTCATTTGAATTCATCATGCCTACATTGTTTTTATTATATAGTCACCAAAGATCTTCAAAAATTGATACATCATTCACAGCTAGAGAAGATTGTTTGTCATGAGAACTAACAACTGTTGTCGATGTAAAGGGCAATTGGAGGTTTTTACTACTATGTAATTTCGATAATTTGAGTTTACGCACAAACTTGCATAAATCCATTCTACTTTTAGCATACTTGAATTCATTTTCATCACAGTAGGAAAGGCCTAATTCCAGCACTGCTTTATCCTCTGCTGATAGTGCTATATTACTCAAATTAATTACTGTAGTGCTAGGAGTTATTGTTTCATTGTTTTCCTGGTATTGGAGAGCATTGATCTGGGCATTCGCCCTCCTTGTGATTCTCTGGTATCCTTCTCCTCCTCTTCTATGTTTCCTCTTCCTCTTCCTCCTCCTTTTCTCCTACCTGACTTCTCGTTGTCCGGTGGTCTGTTTGTTGGACCAGTTGTAAAAAACCAAGTTTGTCTGTGACCGTGAGTCTTGTCTTCATACCACCTTTTCCTCCCATGGGTCTCCTGTTCGACCTCAGAGCCTGTGTCTGAGCTGGTCTCCGGAAGTGTTACTACGCCGCTTTGGATTTTTTGTCTTCTTGCGGAATTAAACCTCTTAGCAAAGGTGTATATGCATCCCGTTTCATAGTCTATACGGTCACATAAGAACTTTGTAGCTTTTCTGTCCTTTATCCGTTACTCATACTTCTCTAGTCTAAATGTTGTCACCTTTGCTTGGTCACTGTATTTCTCCAATATAGTATTCAATTCCTTCAATTTCATCATTACATCTTGTCTCTCTATTTCCACATATTTAATTAAGATGCAAATCATATTCATGGAACTATCGGCACTATTAGCTGCCCATTCACACAACAGTTCTGGGTTTGGATTTTCGTACGTTGGGGTGATCATAATCCGTAGTCCCCTCGGGACTCGGCCGACCTGAATATACTGTCTTAGGGAAGCTACCTCCCACCACCGGGAGATCTCCCTCTTTTTTAGTTTTTCCCATTGCTGCAGTTGCTTTCCAATTTCATTACGTTACAACGGGGCAGTTACACCCCTCTCTCTATTAGCCGGTATTTCAGTTTCCTCAAACAGCTTCAGAGCCTCTTGCTCTTGAGCTGGGCATTCTTAGTCACTCATATTTAAATATGGTAAATTGCCACATGCTTATTTGGTGACTCCTTCCCTCTCCTTTGCTCTGCCAGGAGACGTTGTCCCTTTTCCGCCTGACTCCTGTTCTTCCCCTCACCTCGCCCAGTTTACCGGAGCTTCTGGGGGTGTTCTTTGAGTTCTCCTCTGCCGTCGGAGATCCTCCGATCTTCATCCGCAGAATCCTTCTCTTTGATCACACCCCTTTTCCTCCCTCTACAGCTTAGGTGGTTCACATCGGGAATCAACGGGGGCACGCCTGTCTCTTTTCCTCAGTATCCAATGGCGGTTAACCTGGTGTGCTTCCCAATTGTCAAGGGTGCTGGTTGTAAGACATCCGCCGAGTCTTAAAATATACGGACCAAACCACTGCTTGCGCAGCAATAATCCAACACTCAGTGGGCAATTTTTACTCGATTTTATTTCATTCGTAGTAACAGCATCTACACGTTTCGCCAGCAGCCCGCTGCCTTGTTTAAAATGCAGGACGGCATTTCCAAAAGCTTTTTAAAACACTCAATCATGAACAACAACAAAGGACAGCACCAACATCGTGCTGGCACATTAGAATTTCGTCATTCATCGATTTTCGCACGCGCCATCTGTATAAACATCACTTTTAACATGTGTTCCCTTGTGTGGTATACATTATTTTCCTTTGCAAGTGCAAATTTAAATCCCCATTTTCATATGAGCAATTACGTTTTATAATTTACTCAAAACTTATATAGTAAAACATATCACCGTAAATTACATTATTGTATAGACACAACTATTCAACATGTTCAGTAGCTACCTTTAACATTGTTAAAAACAAATATATATATATATGTATATATATATATGAGAAGAAAAGCTCGAAACGCGTCGGCTCCCAACTGCTGCTTATGATATGGAATGAAATAAAGCACTTTCATTATGGATTTTACCTGCTGCGAGTGTACTCTACCTGGGGGCAACTCTTTTCTTCTCACATAATTCGGCCGGCCCGGTCGAGGAGTGCACCACCGAAAGAAGTGAAATGGGTCCGCGACTTGCACACTGGGGCAGGTTCCAGTGGAGCAGCTGGATCCTGTGTAAAACGAAGGTGACTTTGTTTGGTTTCATTTGCGGGATTTTAAATTGACTGCATGGTGGCGGCAATCCACACGGATACCACATGGACTACATTTCCCATAATCCCATGGCATTTGCCTCCCATTCACTTGGGTGTGATGGACATAAAAGAGGGGATGGTGTTTGTAGCGGCCGTTTCGTGACAGTCTGAAAGCCTTTGATGAAGAGCGCTATGCTCGAAACGCGTCGGCTCCCAACTGCTGCTTATGATATGGAATGAAATAAAGCACTTTCATTATGGATTTTACCTGCTGCGAGTGTACTCTACCTGGGGGCAACTCTTTTCTTCTCACATAATTCGGCCGGCCCGGTCGAGGAGTGCACCACCGAAAGAAGTGAAATGGGTCCGCGACTTGCACACTGGGGCAGGTTCCAGCGGAGCAGCGGGATCCTGTGTAAAACAAAGGTGACTTTGTTTGGTTTCATTTGCGGGATTTTAAATTGACTGCATGGTGGCGACGATCCACACGGATAACACATGGACTACATTTCCCATAATCCAATGGCACTTGCCTCCCATTCACTTGGGTGTGATGGACATAAAAGAGGGGATGGTGTTTGTAGCGGCCGCTTCGTGACAGTATGAAAGCCTTTGATGAAGAGCGCTATGCTCGAAACGCGTCGGCTCCCAACTGCTGCTTATGATATGGAATGAAATAAAGCACTTTCATTATGGATTTTACCTGCTGCGAGTGTACTCTACCTGGGGGCAACTCTTTACTTCTCACATAATTCGGCCGGCCCGGTCGAGGAGTGCACCACCGAAAGAAGTGAAATGGGTCCGCGACTTGCACACTGGGGCAGGTTCCAGCGGAGCAGCGGGATCCTGTGTAAAACGAAGGTGACTTTGTTTGGTTTCATTTGCGGGATTTTAAATTGACTGCATGGTGGCGGCGATCCACACGGATACCACATGGACTACATTTCCAATAATCCCATGGCACGTGCCTCCCATTCACTTGGGTGTGATGGACATAAAAGAGGGGATGGTGTTTGTAGCGGCCGCTTCGTGACAGTATGAAAGCCTTTGATGAAGAGCGCTATGCTCGAAACGCGTCGGCTCCCAACTGCTGCTTATGATATGGAATGAAATAAAGCACTTTCATTATGGATTTTACCTGCTGCGAGTGTACTCTACCTGGGGGCAACTCTTTTCTTCTCACATAATTCGGCCGGCCCGGTCGAGGAGTGCACCACTGAAAGAAGTGAAATGGGTCCGCGACTTGCACACTGGGGCAGGTTCCAGCGGAGCAGCGGGATCCTGTGTAAAATAAAGGTGACTTTGTTTGGTTTCATTTGCGGGATTTTAAATTGACTGCATGGTGGCGGCGATCCACACGGACACCACATGGACTACATTTCCCATAATCCCATGGCACTTGCCTCCCATTCACTTGGGTGTGATGGACATAAAATAGGGGATGGTGTTTGTAGCGGCCGCTTCGTGACAGTATGAAAGCCTTTGATGAAGAGTGCTATGCTCGAAACGCGTCGGCTCCCAACTGCTGCTTACGATATGGAATGAAATAAAGCACTTTCATTATGGATTTTACCTGCTGCGAGTGTACTCTACCTGGGGGCAACTTTTTTCTTCTCTCATGTATATATATATATATACAAATTTTTGGTCATGACAAAAATTCCCTCCAATAAAGTGCAAGTGCTTAGCCTCCTTTTCAACCTTTCCTATATCTTTCATGTTTTTACAGTACTCAGATTTGCAATTCCTTTTATTTATTTGCCTAACCCCAATAAGCCATATGCTGGAGTTTACTACTCCCCACCCTGCCCCTCCCCCGCCTCACTGCCCCCGCAGCACTCCCTTGAGGAGCCGCCACTGGGTAAGATGCATCATTATTCCTGAGAGCTCTCAGATGTTCTAAAATCCTCTTTTTCACAGGAAAAAGGGTGCCACCCACAAAGCGCAGGCCTCAGATTCAGACCACAACATATACAACAAAATCAATATTGCAGTTGATAAAGTGTCTGAATTTCCACCATTAGGGAAAGCCACCCTTTTCACATTGGTACAGTGTGTGAATGCTTTACCCTTTCCGCACTTGTAAAAACCTGGAACTTCCTTCAACCAGGTGCTTCCAAGTGCGTGCCCTGTATCCTCATACGAGTGCACCAGTATATCCTTAAGTGAGCTGCATCTCCGATAGGTGATCTGTGGGCTCGGACTGAACAACTTACCGATGGTTATGTCAGATTTTATTGAGTGCCAGTGTTTCCTCACAATAGCCCCAAAATCAGCAGATTTAGAGTTCTCTGTGGTAATCAGCCTCACTGTTTGCTTTTCGTTGCCCTTGAGTTTGGGCTTAAGGAGGCTACTCCTGTCCACCCCCCTTGCTTTTGCAACTGATGCCTCAATTACTTTGTGTGTGTATCCTCTACTCACAAATATTTCCACCATATTCTTCTCCACCGTTTGATTGGACTGTACCGTACTACAATTTCTCTTTGCTCGCAGGAGCTCACCATACAGGATGCTCCACTCGAGTTTGGCCGGATGATGGCTATGAGCATGCAAAATGCTGTTCCAAGCAGTAGCCTTCCTTAACAGTTTATAGTGTATCATGTCCTCTCTCACTTCCACCAAAATGTCCAGGAAATCTCTCCTTTTGGTGTCAGTTTTGCTCGTAAATTTCAGATTGAGGTCATTTTCTGATATCTTACCCAACAAACTGACAAACTTCCTCTGTGGACCATCCCATATCAGAAAAATGTAGTCAATATATCGTGTCCGCAAAACCAGATGTTGCAAATAATCGTCAAACCTCTCTGACCAGATGTACTCAGACTCTCACCATCCCATGAACATACAGGCATAACTGGGGGCAAAGCAACTTTCCATGGCTGTCCTGGTGAGTTGTTTATATCACTGGTTGCCAAACAAGAAACAAATATGTTCCAAACAGAACTGCAACATCTCAATCAGGGCCATGGAGTAATCATATGTTGCTAGCTGTCTGTCTCTAAAGAAATATCTGGAAGCTGTCATCCCCAGATCATGTTTTATACACAGGGAAATCACATCTACTGTTGCCAAAATATAGCTAGATTTCCAGAGGATGTCATTGACCTTTGAGATAAAATTCATACTATCCCGGCAGTATGATGGAAGAATGCGCACATATAGAAATAGGAAATAGTCGAGATAAATCAAAGTATTTTCAAGAATACTGTTTTTGGCGGAAATTATAGGTCTGCCTGGTGGTGTTTGTGTACCTTCGGTAACATGTAGAAACACAGTGCAACTGGTTTGCTGATAGTTAAAAATAGCAATCCATCCATACTTAGAATGCCCCTCTCATGCCAACTCGCCATTATACTGTGAAACAAATCAATTGTAAGGTTGTATTAAGCAGCATTGAACTTCTTGTAACTACCAGAAAAACCCAATTGTCTTCTTACCTCAGCTGTGTACTTCTTAACGTCCCACAGCACAACGTTACCCCCTTTGTCCGATGGTTTGATGACAAAGTACTTTGCTTTCTGTAGTAACTCCAAAGGTGCTCTTTGGCCTTTAGTCAGATTACAAGCAAACTGGTTTTTGTTCCTAGACCCCAATTTCATGCGTTCTCGTAAGACCACCTCATGGAAGTTATCAATAGAATCATGTGGTGTTATCGGGTTAAATCTAGATCTGGGTTTAAAATCACTCCAAGTTCTCCTGTCAACCTCCATTTCCAAGTTTCGCAGGAGTTCTCATTCAGAGACCCAGTCCCTTTCACCCAACTCCGACTCCCTCATGGTTGCCAACCCTGCAACGTCACCAATAGTTAGAATTTCGGAAGCTGTTTGGGAGGGCATGGATATAGTGCAGCTAGCCCCTACAGCTCCATTAGATAGCTTGTGGGCATGAATCTTCAATAGTTTTAATTTCCGAATAAACAGGACTATATCTATATGAATACGTGTGTAATCCAAGTTTACCAAGGGACAAAAAGAAAGACCTAGTTCCAAAAGAGACTGTTTGTCCCGGGTCAGGGTGTGGGTAGAAAGGTTTATGACAGAGAGTTGTTGCTCACTCAATATTTGTTTGCTCTGCCGAAGTACCTTCCCACGCGACTTGTCTGAATCATTTCCCTGCACCTCCCCTCCGACTTTTTCTCCTGCGTTGCCTCCTCCTCTTCCTTTTTGGGGCTTTCTTTTTTGCCCCTTTGCCGTAAAAACGGTACTCCTTTAAAGTTGTAAAGCGGGTCTGGCCACTGCTGGAGGCTACCTGATTCTCATCCAAATCTGATACAACTGAACTTGATTCAGATGTTGCCATCTCTTGCTGTCTCAGGGCCTACGTGCGTCTGAAATCCTGCCCAGCCCCATCGTACTTCCTGCCCAAGGTCAAAATACGGCCTGACGCATAGTCAATTTTGTCCAACGTAAATTTCTATTTCTTTTTGGTTTTGATCTCCTTCTCATACTTGCTGAGATGTACCTCCATCTCCTTGAGAAACCTTGGTATCTCCTCTTGCTGTGGGTGCTTTTCACGTGATTCCTGTACCTTCCGTATTTCAATTATCACCTGATCTAACTCTATGGCAGCGTACTTGGATAATAAACCCAACATTTGTTTACATGTTGCTGCCATTAGAGATGACCATTCCTCCAACAGCTTAGGGTGGGGGTCTTAATAGGTGGGGGTAATGAGAATGGAAAGCCCTCTGGGGACTCTGCCGACCTCAATGTAGTTGTCTAGGAAAATAACTTCCCAGCTGCGATTGATTTCTTTCTTCCGCAGTCTCTCGAATAAGAAGAGCATTTGTTTCAGTATCTTTGAAACATCACCGGTGATATTTGCTGCCCCACTTGTTTCCACATTAGTGACACTGTCAAGCTCTTTAAATAGGTCCCGGGCTACATCCACATCCAGGCTTCTTCAGATCGAGTCGCATATTGTTTAGGCAATAATCAGGTGACTAATAAAAAATGTTACAAATACAGGAAAACGTACTGTTCAGCACGATCCCAATGATTGCCGTGTTGCTTTACCCCGCCGTCGACACGTTCAGGTGTACACGCTAAATGGCACCCCTGCCCTACCCATACCTTCTTTGGTATTAGTCCTCTGCCATGCTCCCCTACTCAAAAGTGCTGGTTTCCATGTCCTGAATAAAGACTTGAATACAGCCAGCCTCCTCTTCGCAGTGCATCTGCAGTGAACCTCCAATTTCAAAGGGTTGGCGGGGATCATCACACCATTGAACCCTCCAGCGAAAACCAACTATCCCGCTCTGAGCCGATCTCATCCATCAGCGAGGTTGGTGCAGGGCAAAAACAGGAGCAGGACCCGTTATACATGTAATGATAATGCCGACACAGTCGCGCCGTGGCAGCAAAAGAGAGCTCACACTCCAAGGGGAGTTTCCAACAGATTTAATGTGACGTGTTTCGACCAACAATGTCTTTGTCACAACAATCCAACATTTCCTACTGTGCACAATTGCCTTTAGAAACATCACACATGCCAAGTTGTGAAAATAGAAGAAAGACTGTTCCATTGTATTCTCAGCATACAAAAACATTAGAAGACAGACTAATTGTCATCAACAACATCATGAAATTAAAATGTATTAAACAATAAATGAGAAACTTAAATTAAAATTTGGAACCAGCCAAATATCATTATAAGTGGAAAAAGGAGCAGGAGAAAGGGGAACAATACATTTTATCCTCAATGCACATTCCAAATCCAGGGTTATTCATGGTGATTCATGTTTGCAAAAAATATAAATACAACATAGGAGATCCTATTAAACACCAATTATTGTATGTGTAAAATTAGTCGCCAGTAGGTCGTTATAGTTAGGACAAAAGTTTCCATAGGAAATGTGTTTTCTTGTTTGATCCATAAGTTTGGCACTGCTTGACGAATTTCCCCAAAATTTTGGTTCACCTGCTGTGTTGAACGTTTCGGGTGATCTGTAAATCGTGGGGCGAGGAAAAAGGAGGGTCCCAAAATCTCTTTTCCCCTATGGGGATTTTTCATTTTTTGAACGCGACCACAGCCCGAATTGCTGAATGGAATTCCACTAAATTTGACAGAAAGCTAGATTTTGGTCCATGTTGGTCCATGAAGCGTGCTTCTTGTGATTTGGTGTAAATCCGTTCAGTAGTTTTTGAGATATCTATCTTTAAATAATATAGATATCTGGAGATGCGAGTCATTGCACTGGACTCCCAAATCCTACTAAAAATTGATTGGCTGCCAACACTTCAACCAGGAAGGCAAGTCCCAGAAAAAAAGCTTAAAAAAAGAAAATTGGCAGGGTAGGACTACCCTCAGATATGGTGAAGGCTTCCCACAATTTTGCAGTGGAACTGATAATCCATGGCAAAATGCATGCGGGGGCTCCTGCACTTGTTTAAAAATAACCCCTTGGTGGGAGAGGTCCCAAGGGCACATACTAATTATAAGAGGGGGGTGTATGGAGCCCCCCTCATAGGGCTTATCAAAGTCCTTGGGACCGCCGCCTCCCGGGGGAAAATTTGATAATGAATGCGGGTGGGGCAACTAGACCTGCCCACAGCCGGGAACTGCCACCTCCCCGGGGCTAATTTGTATTATGTCGGGGGGCCTCGTGGATGCCCCTACCTTGGGGACCACCACCTCTCCAAAGCTTATTAAAGCAATATGGGGCCTTGCGGACCAGCCCTTGTCCTGAGAACTGCCAAGTCTCTGAGGCTAATTGAAATTATAGGGCGGCGTCATGGACCCCCCTTCCCGGACCCTCCCACAGCCGGGGTCCTCCACCTCCCTATGCAAACATTTTTTTATATTAAGTAATGCAGGGAATGATGTAGGGCCTCCCCCAATGTCAAGCGACTGCCACCTCCTTGGGGCACAAACTTTAGGAAATAAAGTGGGGGAGGCCCTACGGCCTCCCCCGCAGCCCCAGGATCATCACCTGAATGGGGCACAATGGCAATCACAAACAGCGTCTGTTGCAGACCACTGTCCCAGGGACCACCACCTCCCTGGGGCAAATGTGATCAAAGGAGGGGGCTGGCGGATCCCTTCCAGAAGCCCTAGATGGCACTGGGGACCACCACTCCCCAGGTCTGCCACCAGCTATATCCCGGGGTGCCCACCCCTGGCACATTGTAGTTTACTATGGAATGGCTGGAGCACCGCTCCCGCCATGCCATTGCAAACTGTGTGCTCTGCTTTGAGCAAGTGAGAGCATATTGCTCTTGTTTGCTCAAAGCAGAGCACTTTGCTTTTTACACACTGGGAGCTGCATCTCAGCAGCTCCCTCTGTGTAAAAAGAAATATCAGCTCCTGTGGGCCTTCAGGCTCCCCCATGGTTGCCAAGGGAAAGGCCTTGCCCTGCGGTGTAGTGTCCCTGGGCCTGATAATGGCCTGAGAGGGGGCCGCTCAGCCCCACTCCCTTTTAAGGAAAAAACGATTTAAAAAAGAATAGGCCTGGCCCCAGGCATGGGGTCCCTGAGGCCGAAATAGGCTTGGGGAGGGTGACTGCGTGGCCCCCTCCCATGTTTTTATTAAAAAAGATATAAAGGGCTAGCCTTGGGGGATAGGGTCCCTGAAGCCGAAATCGGTCTCAGGAGAGGGGTTACATGCCACCCCTTTTTAAAAAAAAAAGCAAAATCTTTAGAAAAAGGGTCAGGCCCTGGGGGATGGGGTCCCCGGTGCCGAAAATGGCCCAGGAGTGGTGCAGTTCGGCCCACCTTACTTTGAATTATTAGAAGATAAAAATTATAAAGGCTGGGCCCCAGGAATTTTGAGCCATGCAGCCCCTTCCTGTTCTTGGTATAAAAAAGTGAAAACAAGGGTCAGGCTTCCAAGATGGACTCCCCGGGTCGCAAAATGATCCAGGGAATGGGGAAATGCAGCTCCCCCCTTCCCCTCCAAAAAGCCCTGCCGCCTTTTTCCACTACTCTGTGCTCCTGGTGGAGGGATAAAGTCCCCTGCACTGCTGAGGGTTCTTAGAGGCCAACAAGACCTCCTGTTACCTCCAGTAATCCCCTCACAGTGGGATTGCTGAGAGGTGGTCAGAGGCCATGCACCCATCTCCACCACTCTGCAAACACTCCTCTTAGCGCACTGCTGGTAGGCGGATGAAGTCCCCTTGCCTCTTGAGGGCCTCAGAACTAAAGTGGACTTCTTCCCCAACGAGTAGTGAGCCAGGAGGCATGTTTGCAGAGTGGTGGAGAGAGGGGTCGTGCCTCCAACCACCTCTCAATAATCCCACTATGTTAGAACACCACAGCCAACTAAACGTTCATTTTGTTCCGCGCACAGATACAGAACATGCCCTTCCACATATTAATAAATTTCCTATAACAAAGTGACTCTATCCGTGATAAAAGTGAACACTGCATAATAAGTAAACATTATTACGCATTATATTAAAGGAAGGCCACAATACGGCGCATTGTTGTTTTCCCAATATAATTTCCACAGCCTACTGCACCCCCCCCCAACATAAGTCAAGCCCTGGGGCTGCGGGGGCCCCACGGGCCCCCGCTATTATTTTTTTAAGAAATGGCCCCAGGATAGAGAACACTACCTACCACATATTAATAAATTTCCTGTAACACAGTGACTCTATCCGTGATAACAGTGAACACTGCATAATAAGTAAACATTATTCCTCATTATATTAAAGGAAGGCCGCAATACGGTGCATTGTTGTTTTCCCGATATATTTTCCACAGCCTACTGAACCCCCCTCCCAACATAAGTGAAGCCCCGGGACTGCGGGGGGCCCAGCGAGCCCCCGCTTTTATTTCTTTAAGAAATACCCCCGGGACCCAGACCACCCAGGGACCTCATTAAAATAAAATGCGAGAACCTGCGATCCCAGGGCGAATTGTGGCGATTTCTTTTTTTTAATGCTTTTTTTGGCCCTGGGGGTCCTTCTGGGACCCCCTAAGCAGGCCTAGGGTGTCAGGGTGTTTCTACCCTGCCCCCTTCTCTTGTTTTATATCTTTGTTTCTCAGTTTTCTGGTGACTCGCTTCTACCGAGTCACAAGATGGCTGCCAACACTTCCTGGTTTGGAGTGTTGGCAGCCAATCACAGTGAAGCTCGTGCTCGGGACTTAGGCTCTGCCCAGATATTGAAACTTTTATTTGTAAATTTTTTCAGCAAATACTGAATGGATTTACGCCATTTAAAAAAAAGTCACTTTCTGATCCAAGCACTACCTTTCTGCCAAATTTGGGGGGAAGTTCTATTCAGTAGTTTCGGCTGTAGCCTTGCACAAAGTTTCCTATGGGAAATTGATTTTTTCACTCTTAATTTTTCAATTTCTCAAAAAGTACTGAACGGATTTACACCATTTAAAGAAAAGGTCGCTTTCTGAACCAAGCTCTACCTTTCTGCCAAATTTGAGGTAATTCCGTTCAGCAGTTCGGGATGTAGCTCGTCGCCAAATTTCTTATAGAAATTAACATGGGGAAAACGTGTTTTTGCTGTCATGTGTGAACATTACAGTATAATTTACAAGTTTTCATAAGGTGCTATCAAGTGTCATAGAATGTGAAAATAATCGTGCAAGAAAGGGCAATCAAGTATGAAATTCCTAACAATATAAAAAAAACAAGATAATAGTACCATGGGATGTCACCTCTGTTAGACACTCCCTAAATGTCCTAAATCATTCTCGTGTCAATCGTAATCTGGCTATCATTTGGAAACCCATTACATATCAATATCAAGATCCTGTAAAATATTCTAGTATATATGTGAAGTGCTATATGCTATAAACTGTACCATGATTAGATCACATTGTTTATGTTAATGAACAGTACTATGATGTTAAAGTGCTATGTGCTGTAAACTTTACCAGCATTAGGTTCGTCTGTCAAAAATTAGTCTCATAACAAATGTTTGTTGCATTTAGGAGACATAGATTATAAAATGTATATTCTTGTTCATGCACAAGTGATACAATTATCATTATGATGTTTCGATCTTTAAAGTGCTAAGTGCTGTAAACAGTATAGTGGTAAAAGCTGTTCTTCCAACTAGGGATCCTTTAGGTTTTTTAAAAGTACCAGCAGTAACACTTAGCCCTTTAAAAATCCTAATTAAGTCCAACTTTTTAAAGTGCTAGTCAACAATCAACCAAATAAAAAGGCTAATGTTGTAGTGTCTAATAATCGCTTATAAAATTGACCTGATTTCTATAAACTATATTTAAGAATCAAAGTGAGAGGTATATTATTGGTCTTCACAATCCCAATATTCTATGTTCTGTTTACATATACTCAGCGGTCATTTTCTTAAAACAATCAAGGAGTTAGGACATAGGAATAGCATGCTTTAAAACTTTCATGATCCCATAGGTAAGTAACAAATACAGAGTCTCAAAATAATCAGTCCGTGGATACATATCAGTGTCTTCCTTCTTCATGTATCCATATTCCCAGATTATGATAGAATTTGGGCTATACATAAATATCGAGGGAGACTGTAAAACCCCCTACTACCACACCTTTGTTAGATGTGAATATATAGTTCAGCGCCACTATTCAGCCCATTGGGGGTCTCTGTGCCCAGTAGGAGAATCTTTTGGATTCTTCACGATGTAGCTCTAATTCTGTGTTTCCTCCTCATGGTTTCTTTTGTACGTGTTTAATACTATAATATTTAATATTTTCGATTTTCCCATCATGTGTTTCCCATATGTGCTTCACCATGGAATATTGGTAGTCCTTATTTGCAATTGCCCTCAGATGTTGCAATATACGGAGCTTAAGTTTATTGATGGTACTGCCCACGTATTTGGTGCCACATTGGCATTTTAAAACGTATACAACTGATTCTGTTTCACAAGTGATTTTCTCCTGTATATTGTTTGTTGTACCATAGATGGTTGCATATCTGCTTTTGTCTTTTACGATGTCATGTAACCTTGCTCTTAGTACATTCGAAGTAGCCTCTGGTGGGAACTGGGAGCCATGTCATTGTGTTTGTTTGAGGATCAGTTGGTTTAAAAAAGAAGCTAGTTAAAAGATCCCCCAATGAGGGTGCTTTGCTCTAAGTAATGGTAGGTTTTTCTGGCAGTATTTTTTTCATGTCTTCATCCATTAATAGGATCCACCAATTGTTCCTCAGTATGTTTCTTACCATAGCACTAAATGTGTTAAAGTTCGTTATGAACCTTACATCCTCTTCATTCTTGACTTTGGTTTGGCTCAAAATTCAGTGTGAGTAGTGTCTCTCGTTTTTTCACGTTGCTCTCTGTAAAGCATCTTTTAAAACTGTTTCCGGGTACCCTCTGATCAAAAATCTTTCATACTTTTCCTTTGCTAACTTTATAAACTCTTCCTCCTCTGAGCAGCATCACTTAATTCACAAGAACTCTAGATAAATAGATAGATAGAGATATAGATAGATAGATAGATAGATAGATAGATAGATAGATAGATAGATAGATAGATAGATAGATAGATAGATAGATAGATAGATAGATAGATAGATAGATAGATAGATAGATAGATAGATAGATAGATAGATAGATAGATAGATAGATAGATAGATAGATAGATAGATAGATATAGTGCATGCCTGCATACCTATGTTTGCATGTGTTAGCACATTAAAGCCAGACCTCTAATCTTTATGCACCGGAAGTGGAAATTCGTAGACAGCAACAACTGAAAGATGATTGAGGATGATTAAGGAACCCTGCCTCATTCCCAGTCTCAGGACTTCCCAAACAGATACGTGTCACATGATCCTCATTGCTTGGAACTCCTCTAGATCATGCACACACATTTTTAGACCAACGTTGCAAGCACTGCTCCAGACCCCTAGGACACACTCAGCAAATCTGCCCACCCCGGAAAAATAAAAGTTGCATTTGCTCCCTCATCCTGTGTATCCCCCCAAATCATTTGAGACAGCAGTCATCACAACTGAACTCATTTTGCTGAACACATCCACTCTTTTGACACGCTATCTGTCTCACCTGTCAAGGCTCTGATGGGCCCAAGCGAAGATAGCAGATACGGACCAAAGTGGTTCTTGCTCCCCCATAACCTGCCATCCCCAGGTCAGATCTGAAAAGCTTGTGCAAAGGTCTCGAAAGCTCATGGCTGCAATGATCTAGGGCTGGTAGGCCTCACCATTGGAAACCATGCTGTGGGGCTGGACAGTGGGCATCTTTGTGAGCCGGAGGTGGAAGGAATGGGACTGTGGGGACCTGCATCAGCCAGGCTCAGTCCTGGCCTGCACAGCACACCTCTTGGCGACAATGGCGCCCAGGTCTGGGGGTTTCATGATGTGCAAACATTAGCCCGGAGTGGTGATTCCTCGTTCTTTGCATTGGCATGTGATGTTGGGCCAGGATGCCCTGTAGTGGAGGCAGGCAGGCAGTCATCTGATTGGTTAGGGTCATTGGCTAGAGTCACGGCGGGGGGCTGCAGGTCCCATTTACCTTTCATTCCCTGCTTGCGTACTCATTTTAGGGGCCTTGGATTCAGACCATGGCGAAGGTTGAAGCATAGAGTCCCACCCCCGCTTATGATTCATTATTTGGCTGATCATACATATATATATATATATATATATATATATATATATATTATCTACTGGCGGTCGCCAGTAGATAGTTATAGTTAGGATCGTGTTTCCATAGGAAACCCGCAACATTCTATTTGGAATAACTTTGGCGCCGATTGACGAATCCTTGCGAAATTTTCAAAATAGGTGGGGCGCTCCGCTGCGCTCCTTCCCTGAAAGTCTTGGGGGGATTCGTCAAGCGGGGGCTGAGAAAAAGGGGGGGTCCCAAAACGCGTTTTCCCCATGCATTTTTCCATAGGACCTTTAGTCCAAGCTACAGCCCGAACGGCTGAACACAATTGCTTGAAATTTGGCAGAGAGGTAGTCCTCAGGTCAGGGATGTGCCTTTTGCAGGTATGGTGTAAATCTGTTCAGTATTTCCTGAGAAAATAGCATTTAAAAGCATATATATATCTATAAGCGCGCGTACGGAGCATTTAGTAGGTACGTCACTGACTGTTTGAGTGAGATATGAATGATTGGTGCTTTGTGAATGTCTGTATAGGTGTATGAGTGCATATGATAGTGTTGTATTCATGAGTGACTGCATGTATGAGGGACTGTATGGGTGAATGAGTGGATGTGTGTCTAGACCTAGGAATCAGTGAGTGCGTATGTAGTAACTGGTATTGGTGTGTCGATGGTTTTGAAAATTATACTCTATATTTTAGAGTGGATATATTGAAGGTTATATTAGAGTGTGAGGAGGTGCATCAGATTTTCACATGGGTGATGTCATCAGTGATGTCATCAGTGATGTCATTTGAGATGTCATCAGTGATGTCACTGACCATGTCATGAATGATGTAATATGTGACGTCACCAGCAGTGCATTGCGGGGGCGCGAGTTATAGTTAGCTGAACTAACTATAACAGGGGAATTTCTATGGTCTTGTACAAGTCAAATGTCCAACTAACTATAACATGTCTGAAACCTATGGTTTTTTCAGTGAATTTCTAAGGTTTTTAAATGCTAATTTCTAACTATAACATGCCGAAACCTATGGTTTTTTCAGTGAATTTCAAAGTTTTTTAAAATGCTAACTTCCAACTATAACGTGCCTAAAACCTGTGTTTTTTTCAGTGAATTTCCATGTTTTTTTCAATGCTAACTTCTAATTATAATGTTAATTTAACCTATAGTTTTTTGTGACACCTAAGAGTGACACAACACCCACTGCCGCAACCCTCAGGACCTCCCCCTGTACCACCCCTCTCCCTACTACCACCAAGGCAGTGCAGAACAGGACAGTGAACCCTCCAAAAACTGCATTGTCCCTAAGCCATATAATAGCTCAATGTTGGGAAATGTGGCAATCGTTTTTTCAGTAAATTTGAATGGTTTTTTTAAATACTAATTTCTACCTTTAATGTTCCTGAGACCTATTTTTTTGTGAATTTCAAAGGTTATTTAAATACTAATTTCTAATTATAATGTTCACAAAACCTATGTTTTTCTCAGTAATTTAGAATTTTTTTGTTGAAATTTTGTAAGTTTAATATCCTAAAAATAGTGCTTTTAATTGTTTTTATTTGTTATTTAAACTATATAATGTCTTCTTGTTTTTTAAATATTAAACAACTACATACAGTATGAAAGGGAGCCCAGCCCAGAGCCACATCACCCACCACCACCCCCCGACCCCCCCACTACCACCGAGACAGCAAACTTTCCGAAAACGGCATGGCCCCTCACCCACACAATAGCTGAATGTTGGGACAGGTGTGAACAAACTATATGTGAAGGAAGCAATTTATCCCATGAATAACAATGCACACAATGCAAAGTGTAGTGGTGATGTGCTGGACACATCTCAGTATGCAGAACACACACCTCTCCATGTGCACAAATACTACTGGTGCTTGTAGTGTTGTGGACAGTGGACCCAACCATGTTACGTCAAACACTAGGGAAGATCTCAGTCATGTAGCTGTGTCGTCCCCCCCAGTAAGCATAAGGGTAACTGGAGTGGGCTGGTCCGATGTACGCCACTTCAGCATCGGAGTGTGAATAAATAGGCCGGGGCTCTGGGCGTGGTTCACTTGTGAACTGTGAAGACCGAGTGTGCCAGAGCGGTGGGTCTCACCCTGCCACGAGGCTGCCGCCATGACCGCGGGTCTCCTCGACACAGGCCGCCTGCGAACCCAGCAGCACAGCACCACAGACTTATGTCTGTACAGACTAATGCCTTCGATCTATACTGTGGACAGTAGGCATCACAATTCAGATGGAGTAGCGATTGCAGATGACGCAGTCAAGTACGCACAATACATTGCTCCCAGTGCGGCCCTCTCAAACAATCATCGCAGGGTGCACACACGCTGAGTGCTTCAGGTGCCACTAACTCAGTACACCACAAGTCATCACCACATGGCCTTACCGAGGCAGAATTCAATAGACAAAAGACACTGCTCGGAGTATGGGCCCCCCGGACCACGCATCATCGCAGAGTACGTACACACTGAGCGTCAAAGATACTACTAACTCAGTGCACCATAAGTCATCGCCATGTGCACTTATTGAGGCAGAATTCAATAGACAAAAGACATTGGTCCGAGTGCGGCGCCCCTGGACCACGCATCATCGCAGGGTACATACATGCTCAGTGCCAAAGGTACTACTAACACAGTGCACCACAAGTCATCGCCACGTGGTCTTATTGAGGCAGAATTCAATGCAAGCCGCAACACATGGTGCCACTAACCCTGTTCAACACAAGCCGGCGACACGTGGTGCCACTAACCCTGTTCAACACAAGCCGTGACAAGTGGTGCCACTAACTCTGTTCAACACAAGCCGATCCCACATGTGGAACTGTGTCCTGAGTCCTGAATGGCAGTGACCCCAACTTCGTGGCAGCCCTTCGATTAGTGAGGCGTATTTGCATATGGAAGGCCAGCGACACGTGGTGCCACTGAACCTGAACTACGCAGGCCGGCAACAACCTAAGCACGTGGCTGTGGGCCCTTGCTCACCACTACCTCTGGCCTACACTGCGGTCAGCAGGGCTCACAATTCAGATAGGGTTGCGATTGCAGATGACGCAGTCCAGTAGACAAGACACATTGCTCCAGTGCACCCCGTCCGCACCAAGCATCATCACAAGCTCATACACTTTCAATGCTTCTGGTGCCACTAACTGTGCATCTCAACTCAACGCCACATGGCAATGGGCCCTTGCTGACCGCTACCTCTGGCATACACTGCGGTCATCAGGGCTCACAATTAAAATTAAGTCTTGATTCATTAAATACAGAGTCCAGTAGGCAAGTAACTATCACAGTCCTAAACCCTACATAATATCCTTTTAGTATCCTTGCTTCAAGAACTTTTTTTTATATCAGTTATAGCTTTAGTACAATGACCAAATTCATCTTCAAGTGCAAATGAACACTCATTAGCAGTCTGCACTGCGGGCAGCAGAGCTCGCAATTCAAATTTTAAATGCTAATTTCTAACAACAAGATTATCCTCAGAAAATACAACACTTCGACAGTGTATTCTATACATATTTCATCTTTTCACGATATGCCTACACTGCGGTAAGTAGGGCTCACAATTAAAATTAAGTATTGATTCATTAAGTACATAGTCCACTAGGTAAGTAACTATCACAGGCCTAAAATCTACATAATATCCTTTCAGTATCCTTGCTTGAAGATTTTTTTTTATCTCAGTTATAGCTTTAGTACAATCACTAAATTCATCTTTAAGAGCAAACGAACTCTCAATAGCAGTCTACACTGCGGGCAGCAGAACTTGCAATTCGAATTTTGGACATGTGGTGCCACTAACTCTGTTCAACACAAGCCGTGACACGTGGTGCCACTAACCCTGTTCAACACAAGCCGATCCCACATGTGGAACAGTGTCCTGAGTCCTGAATGGCAGTGACCCCAAGTCCGTGGAAGCGACCGCAGCACCAGACTCCCATTGATCAGTGAGGCATATTTCCATATGCAAGGCCGAAGACACGTGGTGCAACTAACCCTGTACAACACAATGCGCGACACGTGGTGCCACTAACCCTGTTCAACACAAGCCGATCCCACATGTGTAACTGTGTCCTGAGTCCTGAATGGCAGTGACCCCAACTTCGTGGCAGCGACCACAGCTCACAATTAAAATTAAGTATTGATTCATTAATTACAGAGTCCTCTAGGCAAGTAACTATCCCAGGCCTAAAATCTACATAATATCCTTTTAGTATCCTTGCTTCAAGAACTTTTTTTATCTCAGTTATAGCTTTAGTACAATCACTAAATTCATCTTCAAGAGCAAACGAACTCTCAATAGCAGTCTACACTGCGGGCAGCAGATCTTGCAATTTGAATTTTGGACATGTGGTGCCACTAACTCTGTTCAACAAAAGCCGTGACATGTGGTGCCACTAACCCTGTTCAACACAAGCCGGCGACATGTGGTGCCACTAACCCTGTTCAACACAAGCCAATCCCACATGTGGAACAGTGTCCTGACTGAGTCCTGAATGGCAGTGACCCCAAGTCCGTGGAAGCGACTGCAGCACCAGACTCCCATTGATCAGTGAGGCATATTTCCATATGCAAGGCCGAAGACACGTGGTGCCACTAACCCTGTACAACACAATGCGCGACACGTGGTGCCACTAACCCTGTTCAACACAAGCCGATCCCACATGTGGAACTGTGTCCTGAGTCCTGAATGGCAGTGACCCCAACTTCGTGGCAGCGACCACCGCACCAGACTCCCTTCGATTAGTGAGGCGTATTTGCATATGGAAGGCCGGCGACACGTGGTGCCACTGAACCTGAACTACGCATGCCGGTGGGGCCACCAACCTATGCATGTGGCTGTGGGCCCTTGCTCACCGCTACCTCTGGCCTACACTGCGATGAGCAGGGCTCACAATTTAGATAGAGTCGCGATTACAGATGACGCAGTCCAGTAGACAAGAGACATTGCTCCAGTGTGCCCTGTCCGCACCACGCATCATCACAGGCTCATACACCCTCAATGCTTCTGGTGCCACTAACTGTGCACCCAACTCAACGCCACATGGCTATGGGCCCTTGCTGACCGCTACCTCTGGCCTACACTGTGGTCATCAGGGCTCACAATTAAAATGAAGTCTTTAAAATTAAGTCTGCAATGCCCGAGGTGCCGGTGCCCTGTTCCAACTGTGGGCTGCTTTTTGGAGCAGTCTGGGGTGCAGATTTGGGCGATGTTGCTGTTCTTCTGATACAGCCAGCCGCCCAGTGGGTGTCTAAATGGCCTTTCTGGAGGCAGATGGGCATCATTACCTCATGTTTAGCAACAGGCAGAGGTGTCACTTTCTTTCTCTCACAGGGCTGGCCCATTAATATATGCATACCTACCAGAGCAGGGGGCCTGAGCAGAAGTAGCCTCACTTGTTTTAAGTCACCAGTGTAAACGAATGTGTGCATTTTTTTGTATCTCCCCCCCCCCCTCTTTTAAAAAAAAAGAAAATTCTCCGAAGCAGTGTTTTGAGGAAAGGCGATATGCAAATGTGGGCCTTTTTTTTAGCGTGCCCGGATTGATTTTGAATCCTAAACCAACACTGCATTACTAATTCTGTACTATCTTTTAGATGTGGGAGCTTGAGAATACCACTAGGTCGCGGCACATGGTTGAAGACACAGCGGTGGCGTAAAAGGTGAGCTGTGACGATTTTGTACATAGTGTGCGCACTCAGTATCCCTCCTCATCTCTTCATTTCTCTCCCTCACACTCTTTCTATCTCCCTCTTAAACTGTTTTTCTCTTTCTCTCTCTCTCTTCCTCTCTCTCTGTTTCTCTCTCTCACTCTTCCTCTCTTTCTCTTGATATCCAGGGCTTCTTTTCGAACAGAAGCAGGCAGGGCCCACGGAGGTTTAATACCTTCTCTGACTCCTCCTTTGGCAGCGGTTCTGATTCAGATTCAGAAAGACCCCATCCAAGCCACCAGGGGAACCAAGGCCCACATTTTTTAGGGGAAGGTTACCGCCAGTCCAACAGGGGTGGTGGCACAGAACAGAACTGGGTCTGGATGGAACAGGTGAAGTGCAGAACGAGGCAACAGAGGTGCAAAAATATGCAAGAGAGGTGCAGAAACAAGCAAGAGAATAGCAGAAAGAGGCAAGAGAATTGCTGAAAGAAGCAACAGAGGTGTAGAAAGAAGCAAGAGAAGTGCAGAAAGAGGCAAGTGAGGTGCACAAATAGCAAGAGCAGTGCATAAAGAACAACCAGAGATGCAAAAAGAGGCAAGAAGGGTGCAGAAAGAGGTAGGAGAGATGCACAGATGCAAGAGAGGCAGGAGGAGTGCAAAAAAAGGAAGTGCAGAAAGAGTCAAGAGAATTGCTGAAAGAAGCAACAGATGTGTAGAAAGAAGCAAGAGAAGAGAAAGGAAGAGGCAAGTGAAGTGCAGAAAGAAGCAAGAGCAGTGCAGAAACAACCATCAGAGGTACAAAAAGAGGCAAGAGGGGGCAAAAAAGTAGGAGGGGTACACAAAGAGGCAAAAGAGGTACAGAAAGAGGCAGGAGGAGTGCAGAGAGAAGGAAGAGAAGTGAAGAAAGAAGTAACAGAGGTGCTGAAAGAGGCGAGAATGGTGCAGAAAGAGCAGGAGAAGAGCAGAAAGAGGCAAGAGAGGAACAGAAAGAGGCAAGAGAGGTACAGAAACAGGCAGGAAAGGTGCAGAAAGAGGGAACAGGGGTACAGAGAGGCAAGATAGGTGCAGAAAGAGAATAGAGGGGTACAGAAAGAGGCAAGAGATCTGCAGAAAGAAGCAATAAACGTGCTGAAAGAGGCAAGTAAGGTGAGGAAAGGGGCAAGAGATCTGCAGAAAAAAGTAACAGAGGTGCTGAAAGAGGCAAGCAAGGTACAGAAAGAGGCAAGAGAGGTGCAGAAAGAGGGAACAAGGGTTCAGAAATAGGTAAGAGAGGTTCCGAAAGAGAAATAGTGGTGCACAAAGAAGCAAAAGAGGTGCTCAAAGAGGCAAGGGGGATGCAGAAAGAGGCAAGAGCAGTGCAGAAAGAGGCAAGAGAGGTGCAGAAAGAGGGAACAAGGGTTCAGAAAGAGGTAAGAGAGGTGCGGAAAGAGAAAAGAGGGGTGCACAAAGAAGCAAAAGAGGTGCTCAAAGAGGCAAGGGTATGCAGAAAGAGGCAAGAGCAGTGCATAAAGAACCAACAGAGGTGCAGAAGGGGAAACGAGGGGTGAAGAAAGAAGTAAGAGATGTGTAGACATAAGCAACACAGGTACTGAAAAAGGCACAAAGAATGCAGAAAGTGGCAAGGGAAGTGCAGAAAGAGGCAAGAGTGGTGCAGAAAGAGGGAAGAGAGGTATAGAAAGAGGCAAGAGAGTTGCACAAAGAGGGTAGAGGGGTGCAGAAAGAGGCAAGAGGGGTGCAGAAAGAAGCAACAGAGGTGCCAAAAGAGGCAAGAGAGGTGCAGAAGGAAGCAAGTGAAGTGCAGAAAGAGGCAACAGAGGTACAGAAAGACACAATAGAGGTGCAGAAACAAGCAAATGAAGTGCAAAAAGGGGCAAGAGAATTGCTGAAAGAAGAAAGTGAGGTGCAGAAATAAGCAAGAGCAGTGTAGAAAGAACCAATAGAGGTACACAAAGAGGCAAGACAGGTACAAAAAGCAGCTGGAGGGGTGCAAAAAGAAAGATGAGACGTGCAGAGAGAGGAAAGAGAATTGCTGAAAGAAACAACAGAGGTGTAGAAAGAAACAACAGAGGTGCAGAAAGAAGCAAGAGTAGTGTAGAAAGTATCAAACGAGGTGCAGAAAGAGGCAAGAGAAGAGCAGAAACAGGCAGGAAAGGTGCAGAAAGAGGGAACAGGGTTGCAGAAAGATTCAAGAGAGGTGCAGAAAGAGAAACGAGGGGTGCAGAAAGAGGCAAGAGATCTGCAGAAAAAAGCAACAGAGGTGCTGAAAGAGCCGAGTGAGGTGCAGAAAGGGGCAGGTGAACTACAGAAAAAAGCAACAGAGGGGCTGAAAGAGGCAAGTGAGGTGCAGAAAGAAGCAACAGAGGTGCAGAAAGAGGCAAGAGGGGTGCAGAAAGAGGAGAGAGAAGTACACAAAGAAGCAAAATAGGTGCTCAAAGAGGCAAGAGGGATGCAGAAAGAATCAAGAGAAGTGCAGAAAGAAGCAACAGAGGTGCAGACGGAAGCACGAGGGATACAGAAAGAAGGAAGAGAACTGCAGAAAGAAGCAACAGAGGTGCTGAAAGAGGCACAAAGGGTGTAGAAAGAGGCAAGAGAAGTGCAGAAAGAAGCAACAGAGGTACAGAAAGAGGCAAGAGTGGTACAGAAAGAGGGAAGAGAGGTGTAGAAAGAGGCAAGAGAGTTGCACAAAGAGGGGTAAGGGTTGCAGAAAGAGGAAAGATGGGTGCAGAAAGAAGCAAGAGAAGTGCAGAAAAAGGCAACAGAGGTGCCGAAAGAGGCAAGAGGGGTGCAGAAAGAAGAATAGAAGTGCAAAATAGAAGCAGCAGAGGTGCAGAAGGAGGCAAGAGAAGTGGAGAAAGAAGCAAGAGAGTTGCAGAAACAGGGAAAAGAGGTGCAGAAAGAAGCAAGAGCAGTGCAGAAAGAACCAACAGAGATGGAGGAGGCAAGAGGGATGCAGAAAGAGGCAAGTGGGGTGTATACATTTGCAAAAGAGGTGCAGGAAGAAGCAAGAACAGTGCAGTATGAAACAAAAGAGGTACAGAAGGAGGCAAGAGAGGTACAGAAACAGGAAAGAGAGGTGCACAAAGAGGGAAGAAGCATGTGGAAAGAGGCAAGAGATGTGCAGAAAGAAGCAAATAAGGTGCAGAAAGAGGCAACAGAGTTGCAGAAAGAGGCAAGAGAGGTGCAGAAAGTAGAAGAGATGTGCAAAAAGAGGCAAGAGAAGTGCAGAAATTGAAAGAAATGTTCAGAAAGAAGCAACAGAAATGCACGAAGAAGCAAGAGAGTCCCAGAAAGAAGCAAGAGTGGCTTGCACACCATTAGTGCCAATTTAAAACCCACATTTAGCAATAAGTAACAGGTGGCCATTCTAGGTTTGCAAAAGGCCTTCCACCATGCTGTAACACTTGTTGCTGCATTTTTGAGCTAGAAATAAGGTTTTTTTTCAAATCTGCAGATTAGGGAGCAGATGATGGATTATGAGGCTAATACCTAAAATGTATAATTGTGCGAAAGTCGGTGCAGCCAAACAGTCGCATAATTCCAGTTGCCCTGCTCATACCTCTGACTAGGTCCACAAGTGCTCCTCAGTGATTCCTTCTTGTTTGTGTCTCAATGAGTTCATAGTTGAGCCTCTCTTGCCTCTTTCTGCATTTCTGTTGCTTCTTTCTGCATGTTTCTTTCTGATTCTGCACATCTCTTTCAGCATTCTGAAAATCTCTTGTACTTTCTGCACCTCTCTTCTCTCTTTCTGCACATCTGTTGCCTTTTTTTTACATCTCATTTGCTTCTTTCTGTACCCCTCTTTTGTCTTTCTGTACCCTTTTTGCCTCTTTCTGCGCCTCTGTTCCTTCTTTATGCACTTCTTTTGTTTCTTTCTGTACCTGCCTTGCTTCTTTCTGCACCTCTCTTGCCTCTCTCTCCACCCTTCTTCCCTCTTTCTGCAGTTTTCTTACCTCCTTCTGCACTTCACTTGCCTCTTTCTGTAACTCTTGTCTCTTTGTGCATCTCTCTTGACTCTTTTTATACCTCACTTGCTTCTTTCTGCACCCCTTTTGCCTGTTTCTGCACCCCTCTTCCCTCTTTATGCAACTCTCTTGCCTCTTTCTATACCACTCTTCCCTCTTTCTGTACCACTCTTGCCTCTTTCTGTGCCTCTGTTCCTTCTCTCTTCACCTGACGTGTCTCTTTCTGCACCCTTCGTGCCTCTTTCAACACCTCTGTTGCTTCTTTCTGCACCTCTCCTGCCTCTTTTTCCACCTCTGTTGGTTCTTTCTGCAGCTCTTTTGCTTTGTTTTGCACTTCACTTGCCTCTTTCTGTACCTTTCTTGCCTCTTTCTGCACCTCTGTTGATTCTTTCTGCACTGCTCTGGCTTCTTCCTCTGTTCTAAATTTCTGTATCCCTCTTGTCTTTTTCTGCACCCCCCTTCCCTCTTTCTGCACCTCTCTTGACTCAGTCTGCACACCTGTGCCCTCTTTCTGTACCGCTTTTGCTGTTTTTGCAACTCTCTTGCCTCTTTCTGCAGTTCTCGTGCCTCCTTTTTGTACCTCTGTTGGTTCTTTTGCACTGCTCTTGCTTCTTTCTGGACCTCTCTTGCACATTTCTGCACCCCTCTTGCCTATTTCTGCACCACTTTTACCTGTTTCTGCACATCCCTTGCCTCTCTCTGCACCTCTGTTATCTCTTTCTGAACCTCTTTTGCCTGTTTCTGCAACCCTCTTGCCCCTTTCTGCACTTCTCTTACCTCTTTCTGCACCCCTGTTGATTCATTCTGTACTTTCCATGCTTCTTTCTGCACCTGTCATCCTTCTTTCTGCACCCCTGTTATCTCTTTCTGCACCCGTCTTCCCTCTTTCTGTAACTTTCTTGCCTGTTTCTGCATCTCACTTGCCTCTTTCTGTACTTTTCTTGCTTCTTTCTACACCTCTGTTGCTTCTTTCAGCAATTCTCTTGCCTCTTTTGGAAGTTCTCTTGCCTGTTTCTGCACCCTTCTTGCCTTTTTCTGCACCCGTCTTTCCTCTTTGTGCAACTCTCTAGCCTCTTTCTACACCTTTCTTCCCTCTTTCTACACCACTCTTGCCTCTTTGTGTACCTCTGTTGCTTCTTCCTGCATGTCCCTTGCTTCATTCTGCCCTATTTGTGCATTTTTCAGCACCTCTGTTGCTTCTTTCTGCACTTCTCTTCCTTCTTTCTGCACTCCTCGTGCCTCCTTCTGCACCTCTGTTGCTTCTTTCTGCACTTTCCTTGATTCTTTCTGCACTGCTGTTGCCTCTTTCTGCATCCCTCTTGCCTCTTTGAGCACCTCTTTGGCTTCTTTATGCACTTCTCTCTCTTCTTTCTGCACCCCTCCTGCCCCTTTGTGCAGTTCTGAGGCTTCTTTCTGCACTTCTATTGCCTCTTTCTGCACCTGCCTTGCTTCTTTCCGCAGCTGACTTTCCTCTTTCAGCACCTCTGTTGCTTTATTCTGTAGATCTCTTGCCTCTTTCTCCACTTTTCACTTTCTGCATCTTTCTTGCCTCATGTATATAGGTGTTTTCACTGTATTCTAAGTGTCTTTCAGCATAGCACTGGTTCCGGGTCTGGTTAGCCAGAGTCAGTTACCACCAGTAAAAGTCAGTAAAAAGTTGGGGGCACAGGTTGACTTTGCAACAAGGCCTCTCTCTGCACCTCTCTTGGTTCTTTCTGGATAACTCTTGCTTCTTTCTGCACCTTTCTTCCTCTTTCTGCACATGTCCTACCTCTGTAGGAATAGTTAGAAATTAGCATTTAAAAAACTTTTGAAATTCACTGAAAAAACCATAGGTTTCAGGGGCGTTATAGTTAGGAATTAGCATTTAAAAAACCTTACAAATTCACTGAAAAAACCACAGGTTTCAGGGACATTATAGTTAGCTAGGGCGGTCAACTTCGAATCTGGGAAACTGGGTTCGAGTCTCGGCAATGACGTTGAACATCCTGTGATTCTGGGCAAATCACTTAGTCTCCCCGTGCCTAACACAAAAACATGAATGTTTCCTCATGTAATGCAACTGGTGCTATGTAAAGCGCTCTGATACCTGATTCGGGTCAAGTTCGTAGTATATAAAACTCTGTAAAATAAAAAACTGAAAAAAGTCACTCGTACAAAACCAGAGAAATTCGGACGTTATAGTAAGTTGAGCTAACTATAACTCGCGCCCCCGCAATGCACTGCTGATGACGTCACATATTACATCGTTCATGACATGGTCAGTGACATCAGTGATGACATCACTGATGACATCACAAATGACATCACTAGTGACATCACTGATGACATCATCCAGTGACTGTGTGTTTCTGTAAAGTTTAAATATGTTTTATATACATATAAATTCCAAGGTGTATTGAAGAATGAGTGGATGTATGAGTGCGTGAATGGATGATTTAGTAGGTGCGTTACTGACGGTATAAGTGAGTGAATAAATGTGTCTTAGTGAATGCATGGGTTAGTGACATCACTGATGACATCTTAAATGACATCACTGATGACTTCAGCCACATGATAATCTGATGCACCTCCTCATAGCCTAATAAAATCTTTGATACACACACTCTAAAATACAGACTACCATTTTCGAAACCATAGACCCACCAATACCAGTTACTACATACCCACTCACTGATTCCTAGGTTTACACATACATCCACTCATTCACCCATACAGTCACTCATACATGCAGTTACTCATCAATACAGTACTATCATATGCACTCATACACCTATACAGACACTCACACACTGCCACTAATCCATAGAGTTACTCACACACCTAGTCAGTCATGCAAAGAATCAATCACACTCCCATTTACTCACCTATACAGTTATGCACACACTACCTCACTTATTCATACAGATAATAACACATAATTACTCTCTTATACAATCACTGAAACAAAAACACACACACATCCATACAATCACTCACATATAGTCATTTATATACTCCAACACTCACATATACTGCCTTTCACATATGTAGTTACTCACACATGTATCACTCATGCATCTATTCCCTCACCAACACACCATACACAAACTCACCCACCCATACAGCCCTTCACACATGCAGTCTTGAACCCATACACCCAGTGAATCACGCACTAACACATCTATGCACAGAGTCACACACTCTCCACCCACCCACACAGACACTCAGGCACCCATACAGATACTCAGACAACCAATCAATAGCCCATATAGACACTCATGTAGCTACTCACTAACCCATGCAGCCGCTGATTATCACTGATGTCATAGACCATGTCATGAATGATGTAATATGTGATGTCATCAGCAGTGCATTGCGGGGGCACAAGTTATAGTTAGCTCAACTAACTATAACTGGTTTTGTACGAGTAAAATGTCCAATTAACTATAACGTCCCTGAAACCTGTTTTTTTCCAATGAATACATATATATATATATATTCACTGAAAAAACCATAGGTTTCAGGGGCGTTATAGTTAGCTGGACATTTCCCTCGTACAAAACCCTAGAAATTCCCCTGTTATAGTTAGTTCAGCAAACTATAACTCGCGCCCCCGCAATACACTCTCACATATTACATCACTCATGACATGGTCAGTGACATCACTGATGACATCACTGAGATTATGGTACCGGACAACGGCAGACACAGAGACCGCACTACCCTGGGTAGTTCCCTTGATATTACTTGATAATATAGAAATAGATTGAGCGTGCACAAAAACAAACTCCAGCACTTGCCGTTGAAGAGTGCCTACTGCTTAGCAGGAAACTGAAGAAACAGGTTGGTGGAGTGGTGCACCACTTATTAAGACGTCAATGTCAGTCAAAGAATCAAATAAGCCTTAGTAGGTGATAAGTCCCTTTTATTTTCCAAGACAAATATAGGCCAGCCAACGCGTTTCGTTCATGTAACTGGTTCCTTCACGGAAAATAGTTTTTCCGTGAAGGAACCAGTCCGTCGGATCCTGGCTCACAGCACACAGCGCACTTAGGCCCTTATCAAGGTGGCCCACGCGCTGTACTGTGTCTACCTATAATTAGGTATCTTTGATTGAAAATTTACAAGAGCGCCTACACTTGCCCTGAAGAAGTTCATTACATGAACGAAACGCGTTGGCTGGCCTATCTTTGTCTTGGAAAATAAAAGGGACTTATCACCTACTAAGGCTTATTTGATTCTTTGACTGTCATTGACGTCTTAATAAGTGGTGCACCACTCCACCAACCTGTTTCATCACTGATGACATCACTGATGATATCTGAAATGACATCACTGATGACATCAGCGATGACGTCATCCAGTGAGTCTTTGTTACTGTAAAGTTTAAATATGTTTAATATATATATTGAAAGGCCTGTTGAAGAATGAGTGGGTGTACAAGTGTGTGAATGGATGATTTTCTAGGTGCGTGACTGACTCTATAAGTGAGTCATTAAATGTATCTTACTGCAGACTAGTGACTAAACTGTGTGAATGTCTGTATGTGTCTGTGTGTTGGTGTATAAGTGGCTGCATGGTTTTGTGAATAGCTATATGAATGTCTATATGGGTTATTGATTGGTTGTCTGAGTATCTGTATGGGTGCCTGAGTGTTTGTGTGCGTAGGCTGTGTGTGACTCTGTGCATAGATTTGTGAGTGGGTGATTCTATGGGTGCATGGTTTTAAGAGTGCATCTGTGATGAACTGTATAGTTGAGTGAGTGTATGTATGGGTGTGTTAGGGATTGAATGTATATCTCAGTGGTACATTTGTGACTAACTACATATGTTAAAGGCAGTATATATGCGTGTAAGAGTATATAAGTGGGTATATGTAAGAGTGTGTGATTGTGAGAGTGGCTGTATGGATAAGTGTGTGCTTGTATCAATGATTGTATAAGAGCGTAAGAATGTGGTACTATTTTTATGAGTAAGTGAACTTGAGTGTGTATAACTGCATAGGTGAGTAAATGGGAGTGTAATTAATTATTTGCATGACTGACTAGGTGTGAGAGTACCTCTATGGATGATTGGTGGTGTGTGAGTGTCTATGTAGGTGTATAAATGCATATGATAGTCTTGTATGGAGTGACTGTAAGTATGAGTGACTGTACAGGTGAATGAGTGGGGGTGTATGTAGACCTAAGAGTTAATGAGTGGGTATGTGAATATTGGTTTTTGAGTATCTATGGTTTTGAGAATGGAAGTCTGAAATTTTGAGTCGGTGTATCAAAGGTTATATTAGGGTGTGAGAAGATGCGGTAATTTATCACATGGATGACGTCATCAGTGATGTCATCAGTGATGTCATTTGAGATGTCATCAGTGATGTCACTGACCATGTCATGAGTGATGTAATATGTGACGTCATCAGCAGTGCATTGCGGAGGCGCGAGTTATAGTTAGCTGAACTAACTATAACAGGGGAATTTCTAGGGTTTCGTACGAGGGAAATGTCCAGCTAACTATAACGCCCCTTAAACCTATGTTTTTTTCAGTGAATTTCTAAGGTTTTTTAAATGCCAATTCCTAACTATAACGCCCCTGAAACCTATGGTTTTTTCAGTGAATTTCTAAGGTTTTTTAAATGCCAATTCCTAACTATAACGCCCCTGAAACCTATGGTTTTTTCAGTGAATTTCAAAGGTTTTTTAAATGCTAATTCCTATCTATAACTTATCTCTAAAGATATCATGAAAAGCATTCTTTTTTAAAAGTAGGGTGCACATTAGTTTTGTGGAAAAGCATCTTTGTGATTAGTTAAGAAAAAGCAGTTTCAACGTGGAGTACATATCATAGGATAAAATTTGCTCAGATCAACCACACCAGCTATTTGCATTTGGAAGGCACTTTTGGAACTTAAAACAATCATCAACTTTTAACCTGCACGTGTCGTTAAATATTCAAGAAAATGTTAAAAAAAAATCGTTAAGTTTTAAAAAATTGATGAACTTTTAACCTGCACGTGTTGTAGAATGTTCTAGAAAGTGTGTTGATAGAATACGTTGCACTTCTGACTTCTATGTGTTGTTGAATATTAAAAAAACGGTTCATATGGAAAATTAAAAAGAAACCAATAGAGAAGTTTTCAAACCTAAAAGAATCAAGGAACTATTCTAATTTATTGTTTACATGTATTTATGTGTGCAGCAACAAAATTATAGGCACAACAGCACTAGGAAGAGGAAGAAGCAGGGAGTGTGGGGAGGGGGGCGATGGGCAGAATAGCACACATGCACAATTAAGTACAACACATATAGACTAACAATGTCCAAAATGAAACACACCAACAAGGAGCACAAGTCACACAACCCGCCAACATCACACCACTGAACGAGCATAGAAGTAAAAACCACGCTGCATTCATACAGGATGTGTACAAAGGCCAGTCGTTGGTGTTGTGGGATGTCTGCGACCGTGGTCATCATGGATGAGATGCCCAGCATGTGGCACATGGTCGAGTTCACTGTGTGTTATGTTGCCAAACGGCTGCTCCTCCCTCCCACGAGCCCCCACACTTTTGTACTGTGAGCTGTTGTATCTCGTGCACTCGTACGGCACGCCATTGTAATGCCTATTTGCGCATGTCCTGCTACATTCCAACTACAACATCACAATGCCGTTTGGAGGTGGTGCATGCCACTTTACAACATCGACTGCTGCAGCTCTTGCAACAGGCCACACCAGAACACAGAGACACACTTACCGCACTTCCTGTACATGGACATGTCCGAGACACCCCGTTCCCCTTGTTGGATAGGCACACCCCTGCATTGACCTGTGAACCCCAGACCAGCACACGCCAGTTGTGCATGCAGGAGGATGCGTACGTAGCTACACATCCAGGCTCACTGCCAACGCTGAGGTGACAGCACACTGTGATGTTGCAGGGCTCGTGCCTATCATGCTAAGACAATGACCACAGGGACACACTTACTAAGATATGGGTTTGGGGGGCATTGGTGGTCCTGGAGTTGTTGTGATGAGTCTTCTGGCTCTCATGGGTATCCCTGTATCATGCTTATTGACTCTATGGCACCTGTGGGTGTTCTGGTGTGGCTCTTGTCTGTGTTCCCTTTCATGGTGCAGGTAGTTGTCCTGCTTAACACCAGCAGAAAGCAGGTGTAAAATCCCTGGTGCTAACGTTTTTTATCGACTGAATTTGTTTCGCATTGCAATTGCTGTGAAAGTTGTGATGTGATTTTTTTCGTGTGCAGAACAATATACGAACTGAGCAGTGTATCTCGTCAAGATCCAGCACCTGACACACTATTCCCAATCAATATAAATACAATGAGATTTCTTAATAGATTTCGTGTGTACACTGTAAGTGCAGCCAATACCTCAGTGCAATACAATACAGGATTTTAGTATTTAGAATAAATCGCAAACGTGCACCTCATGTCTTTTTGCACGGGAACGGCTACTCTCTATTTCATTATCAGCACTTTAACGGAAGTAAAGTTCAGAAAAATCTAACACACTATTCAGAAGTTGGTGCAAACTGCAGATATCACTAGTATTCCAGCGATAAGTGCCCCAAAATTTAACACCATGGTGGACTCCATCAAATAACAGTAATAAGAACAAGAAAGAGTCACACAGCACTTAAGAGAACAACCAAAAATATTATTAATTTTTTTTCAAACTTTATTTTTTATAATAATAAATATATAAACGTTAAACTATTTTCAAACTTTATATTTTTATTAACATAAATATAAACAATAAACTAATAAACAAAATGTAACAACCATAAGACAAAACAACAAAGCGGAACACTCCTGTGGGAACCACGGATGTCGATGACAGACCTGCAAAATCAAAAAGATTGTTAAAAAAAAAACAACATGGTATTCTTAACAAAATACCACAAGAAACAAATCACAGATATATAAAATGTAGACAGCTAACAACATTTTATAAGTTTAACTTACAAAAACTAATTGTTGCCGCTTTAAAATATTTACCGAATCTGAGGAATTGTTTTTGTAGAAGGCACCACGCCCACAACGTTTTCCTTCAGTGGTGTGGACATTTTTTACTTTTCCCAAGGGGCAAACAAAGATCAATGCCACCTTGGTCACGTACAAGATTTGCAAAAGAGTTCTGTTGCGAGGGGATCCTAACAAGAAATACTCGTACGGCACGGCAAGTATGATGAAACACCGAAGGACCCTTCATCCAAACAATCTTGCACGAGAAGAGTGCAAACGGATGAGAAACACTCCTATTCTGTATCTGTAAAAAAGAATCACAAATAAATGTATATTAATAACTTTCACATTTATACTATTCCATTACTGTACAAACACATTTTATATAAAAACTGACTAAGAAACTATAGCCCTGAACCACAAGTGTGACGATCGTTAAAACACTACATGCATAATGCACACTACTTTGAAGCAGTTCATGCCCTAAAGCCTACCTCACTAAAAAACTACATACTACTGACTAAATGATTACAGTACTATAAGGAGACACACTGGGTGAGTGACAGGGTGTTTGCTAGAAGAGTATGAATACTAACTAGGGAATTCAAGGTGTGAAACACAACTGTGTAGGTGATTAGAGGACTGCATCAATACTGCATAGGCATTTAAAGCAGTCCATGTGCTAAGGCCTGGCTCACTGCATGACTACTTGGGTACTGACTGAATGATTAGACCACAACAAAGAGAGTGCCTAGGTGAATTTATTAGTGCTAGGCTTTTCGCACAGGGAATGGATTAGTACTTGGTACTGAATGACTCACTAGAGGAGTGCAAAGGCAGTCACAAGTGCTGGACTGTATGGATACTGACTAGGAAATTGAAAATGTGAAAGACAAGTATCTAGATGGTTAGAAGACTGCATGCATAGCGCATAGGGGTTTGAAGCAGTCCATGTGCTAAGGACAGGCTCAGTGTATGTATACTTAGGCACTGACTGAATGATTAGAGTACTGCAAAGATAGTATCTTGGTGAATTTATAAGTGTTTGGGTTTTAGCACAGTGAATGGATTAGTACATGATGCTGAATGGGTCAGTAGAGGACTGCAAAGGGAGTGACAGGGTATTTCCTGAAAGTGTATGGAAACTGACTAGGGAATTGAAGGTGAGAAAGACAATTGTGTAGGTGATTAGAGGACTGCATGTATAGTGGATAACGGCTTGAAGCAGTCCATATACTAAGGCCTGGGTCACTGAATGAGTACTTGGGTACTGACTGAACGATTAGAGTACTGCAAGGAGAGTGCCTGGGTGAATTTGTTAGGGTTTGGCGCAGTGAATGGATTAGTACATTATGCTGAATGGGTCACTAGAGGAGTGCAAATGGAGTGACAGGGTGTTTGCTGGAAGTGAACGGATACTGACTGGGGAATTGAAGGAGTGAAAGACAAGTGTGTAGGTGCTTAGAGGACTGCATGCATAGTGGATAGGGGTTTGAAGAAGTCCATATGCAAAGACCTGGGTCTGTGCATGAATACTTAGGCAGTGACTGAATCATTAGAGTACTGGAAAGAGAGTGTCTGGGTGAATTTATAAGTGTTTGGGTTTTGGCACAGTGAATGGATTAGTACATGCTGTTGAATGGGTCTCTAGAGAACTACAAAGGAAGTGACAGGATGTTTCCTGGAAGTGTATGGATACTGACTAGGGAATTAAAGGTGTAAAAGACAAGTGTATAGTAAGTTAGAACACTACATGCATACTGCATAGACATTTGAAGCAGTCTATTTGGTACTTAGATTCTGACTAAATAATCAGACTACTTCTAGGACAGTGCTTAGGTAAAACTTTTAAATTTTCAGTTCTGCCACAGTGAACAGAATAGTACATGGTACTACACCTTAGTGTCAAACCCTGACTTATTGTATCAATGCATAAGCAAAGACTAGCTTCTAATGCTACTAAAACTTGACAACATAACAGGTTTTAAATTAGTTATCTGTCAGCAAATACACGATGTTACCAAATGCATCTCTCACAGTGGTTCTCAAATGCACACAGACTCACAGTGTGATTCTACACAACAACCACTATACCTAGAAGTTTACCAAAAATCATTCACTACTGTGGAAGTGGTAAGCGAACTGCACAAAATCTTCATATTTCAGGACTTTACTTTTTTTTGTCAAAGCCTGGCTCATATAATCAAAGCATAAGCAAAGTTTGGCTTCTAATTCTACTAAAACTTCACAACATGACCGGTTTTAAAACAGGTATATGTCAGCAAATACACGATGTTACCAAATGCTTCTCTCACAATCCTTACCCAAATGCACACAGACTCACAGTGTGATTTTAGACAAGCAACACTATCCTAGGAGTTTACCAAAACATATTCACTACTCTGGAAGAGTTAATGGTACTGCACACAATCTACATATTTCAGTACACCACATCAGTGTCAAAGCATGACTCATTTAATCAACGCATAGGCAACTACTGAATTCTAATCCTACTAAAACTTCACAACATGACAGGTTTTAAAACAGTTATCTGTCAGCAAATACATGATTTAACCAAATGATTCTCTCACACTGATCCCAAATACACACTAACTCAGTGTGATTCTAGACAAGCACCACTATCCCTATCAGTTTACCAAAACTCATCCACTACAGTGCAAGTGGTAAGGGAACTGCACACAATCTACATATTTCAGGACTGCACTTTTATGTCAAAGCCTGACTCATTTAATGAAAGCATAAGCCATAACTGTCTTCTAATGCTACTAAAACTGTCAGCAAATACACGATGTTACCAAATGCTTCTCTCACAGTGGTTCCCAAATGCACACAGACTCACATATTTTCTTGTACAGAATCTCTGCACTGTGCACTTCTCAGCAAAAGCAAATAATGAAAAAGTTTCCCTTTCATTTTCCACACATATACATGTAAACATCAAATCACAATCCTTCGCACATAAACTCAAAAGCAAACACACATTTCTATTGGTTAAACATTTCAACCCTTTCCAACTGAAATACATTTCAACCATTCCCCCAATCTGCCTTCTGCCTGTTACCATAGAAACAGGTCATGGAAAACTGCACTGAGCTCACAGGTCACAAGTTCAGCACACAATGTTCCTACACAAGACAGGAAGTGTGCTTGACTTTTCAACATATCAGCTTATCATATATAATGTTCCTTACAATCTGTTTTTGTTAACCAATAACAATCATACCTTTAAAAAACAAAAATATACACCCTACCTTTCAGTGCACCTCTAGAGGGTCAGAGTATTTCCACTCTGCCCCCTTTATATGTTTTACGCACTTATTCCCCTTGCTTCTTCAGCCTCGCTTCTACCGAGGCAGAAAATGGCCGCCAACAGTTCCTGGTTTCGAATGTAGAGAGACGCTCGACAGCCAATTAGCATTCAGCACGCGACCGGAGGGTGCGCACTCCGTTCGGGGAGGGTTTGCGTACGGTGCGGGTAGGGTCCGCGGATCCTCCGCGGCCATAGATATCACTAACTTTTTTACCCTCATTTTCTCAGGAACTAATTAACAGATTTACACCAAATATGCAAAAGGCACGAGTCCGAATTGAGGACTACCTCTTTGCCAAATTTGGTGTCATTCCGTTCAGCGGTTCGCGCTGTAGCTGCGACAACAGATCCTATGGGAAATTGCATGGGGAAAACGCGTTTTGGGACCCCCCTTTTTTAGCGGCCCCCGCTTGACGAATCACCACAAAACTTTCAGGGTAGGAGCGGAGCGGAGCTGGCCAAAAGTTTGGAGAATTTCGCGAAGATTCGTCAATCGGCGCCAAAGAAATTCCCAATAGAATGTTGCAGATTTCCTACGGAAAATAGGTCCTAACTATAACTATCTACTGGCGACCGCCAGTAGATAATATATATATATATGTATATTTACGTTAACCACCATCCTGTAATAAACGTAGTCTCGATCACACCAACCAGGTACGGACCACAACGTGGTTATCGAATTCTTCTTTTTATTGTTGCAGATTTAAAAAGTGCAAATGCAAGTGCAAAAAATCTCTATAACAGCAAGTGCCCAGCATGACGCGTTTCGACTGCCCGACGGCAGTCTTGATCACATGACCCGCTGGACCTATCAGTGCATATAAATAGTGAAATTCAAACAGAGCACATGATACAATTTATCCAATTACAGTAATCTGAAAATTAGCACGAATAACTGGTTTTTCAATTCTCCCCCAATGGGTAACACACATGTTAAACTTCAATTTAAAACATATTTGTTTATCAAACAGAGAATGCTAATTTCTTATGTTTCTCCTTCTTTCTTTCTTTTATTGGAGTCTCCGTTATTTAACATGATAATACGAAGGTGAGTCCTCTTATTTCCATATCTTAGATGTATGCCCAGGATATCTTTTAATATTTTCAAATGTAGTAAAATACATGTTGTTCATATTTCTTTTGTTTTTTGATTTTATTTGCAGGAGGAAAGGAAGGTGCCCAGACACAGGCACTCACTTTACATGGGCCACCTACACTTTTCCCCTGACCATCACTGAGCACCTTGACTGTACAAGCACGTATGATTTGATATTTGTTGATCTATTTTGTGAGAGATCTTGACAGTGTTACTATAGGCATTTGCCCAATAAATGTATATATATGGACAACATGATATTTTGTTATGGCAACGATTGTGTATTAGTATATCCGTTCTCAAGGCTGATCTTATGACTTGTACGTTGGGTATGATGCGATTTATTTTGTGATCATGTCACTAGGGACAGTTTATTTATTTGACTATCATAGTTTATATTGTGATTTATGTGCAAAACATTCTATAATACCTGTAACCACACATGCAGTTACAATGTGCTACTTTGAGTGATTTCAATGTTTACATGCAATGTATTTGTTGGGTAGTACCATTTGTTACTACACATCTGTTGCTTTGGTGATGAGCAATGTGGACAATTATCACTGCATTTTCCCCCCATGTGACTATAACGCAATGCGCTGATATTAATATACAACAATTAGATAGTCTTATATTATGTTTTGACTAGGACATATGCCTGTATTTTTGTATTGTATATTTACTTATACTGTAGTGGATTGACAGCCTAATTGGTTAGTCCATAGCGGCAATTGCATAACATGGTTTCAAATATTTATAATGATCATTGCCGTTTATATATAACTGTCAGGCATTATTCATGCTCAGCGTGTTACATATTTGGCTAAAAATAATTATGTTTACTAAAGATACAAGGTCGCTTTGTTTATTTCAAACGTACAAACTGCAATATACACAAGGCATTTATCGTTCCAATATGTCTGCTGCTCTCACGCATTAGAGCTTTGTATTTCATGCTTATGTCCTTCGTTCATGTCCATTATGTAAAAGAATTATCAGTCAAGGTTTTTTGTGCACTGTTTATCACGTGAAGAAGGCTTCGATGTAAGCTGAAATGCGTTGTGATTAAAACACCCATTATTTCCTGGATTGCTGTGTGATTCCCTTTTGACTGAGAGCGCACGTCATTGTTGTTTTTCGTCTGGATTGGATTACTGGCTTGCTCCGCCGGAGTGTGCGCCACCTTTCTTGGGTCCCGAGCTGTCGGAAGGAGCGTTTTGTGGAACTTTGTACAATGATGACAGCAATTTGGACCGGCCCTGCGTTGACCTGAACAGAAATTAATATTCGATGCTGTGACACGTTCGAGAGGTGAGCTTGGGTTTTGCTCGCACGTTGGTCCTGGGTGAGGGGGCGGGTTGCCCTCCGGCGGGTGGGTTGCTCGTTCACTCCCCGGGTGGCGGCGTGCTGGCCCGGTGAGCTACTCGCTTATCCACGTTTCCCTTGTTATTGAGAATTGGCAGTTTCGACTGCAAGAACAACGGGGGCATAGTGTCACGCTCGAATACACTGATGCACACGTCAGAAACGTTATATCAACCGAGGCCTGTGTGTGTATCATGTCATCTGTCATTCATAACGGATGAGGGTTATAATAACGCGGGGCAGAAGGAACTTGTAATTATACAAGGGGCAACACGGAACACACAGAACAACAGAGGAATTTATAGGGGTGTACTGCACGATGGAGGAGGAAGATGAAAGAAGGGCAGTAGCCCAAGTTCTTTTTGCACGGAGACAAAAACCCAATACAGTTACAGAGAAGGTGACAGTGCATTCTCTATCAATGGAGGACAAAATCAGGACTTTGGAAGAGTTTAAAAAGACTGAAATTTCAAAGTGGTGTAGAGAATGCTAATTTCTTATGTTTCTCCTTCTTTCTTTCTTTTATTGGAGTCTCCGTTATTTAACATGATATTACAAAGGTGATTCCTCTTATTTCCATATCTTAGATCTATGCACAGGATATCTTTTAATATTTTCAAATGTAGTAAAATAGATGTGGTTCATATTTCTTTTGTTTTTTGATTTTATTTGCAGGAGGAAAGGAAGGTGCCCAGACACAGGCACTCACTTTACAAGGGCCACCTACCCTTTTCCCCTGACCATCACTGAGCACCTTGACTGTACAAGCACGTATGATTTGATGTTTGTTGATCTATTTTGTGAGAGATCTTGACAGTGTTACTATGGGCATTTGCCCATTGAAAGTATATATTTGGACAACATGATATTTTGTTATGGCGACGATTGGGTATTAGTATATCCTTTCTCAAGGCTGATCTTATGACTTGTACGTTGGGTATGATGCGATTTATTTTGTGATCATGTCAGTAGGGACAGTTTATTTATTTGACTATCATAGTTTATATTGTGATTTATGTGCAAAACATTCTATAATACCTGTAACCACACATGCAGTTACAATCTGCTACTTTGCGTGATTTCAATGTTTACATGCAATGTATTAGTTGGGCAATACCATTGGTTCCTACACATCTGTTGTTCGGTGATGAGCAATGTGGACAATTATCAGGGCATTTGCCCCCCCCCATGTGACTATAACGCAATGCGCTGATATTAATTTACAACAATTAGATAGTCTTATATTATGTTTAGACTAGGACATATGCCTGTATTTTTGTATCGTATATTTACTTATACTGTAGTGGATTGACAGCCTAATTGGTTAGTCCTTAGCGGCAATTGCATAACATGGTTTCAAATATTTATAACGATCATTGCCGTTTATATATATAACTGTCAGGCACTATTCATGCTCAGCGTGTTACATATTTGGCTAAAAATTATTGTGTTTACTAAAGATACAAGGTCGCTTTGTTTATTTCAATCGTACAAACTGCAATATACACAAGGCATTTATCGTTCCAATATGTCTGCTGCTCTCACGCATTAGAGCTTTGCATTTCATGCTTATGTCCTTCGTTCATGTCTATTATGTAAAAGCATTATCAGTCAAGGTTTTTTGTGCAATGTTTATCACATGAACAAGGCTTCGATGTAAGCTGAAACGCGTTGTGATTAAAACACCCATTATTTCCTGGATTGCTGTGTGATTCCCTTTTGACTGAGAGCGCACGTCATTGTTGTTTTTCATCTGGATTGGATTACCGGCTTGCTCCGCCGGAGTGTGCGCCACCTTTCTTAGGTCCCGAGCTGTCGGAAGGAGCGTTTTGTGGAACTTTGTACATTGATGACAGCAATTTGGACCGGCCCTGCGTTGACCTGAACAGAAATGAACATTCGATGCTGTGACACGTTCGAGAGGTGAGCTTGGGTTTTGCTCGCACGTTGGTACTGGGTGAGGGGGCGGGTTGCCCTCCGGCGGGTGGGTTGCTTGTTCACTCCCCGGGTGGCGACGTGCTGGCCCGGTGAGCTCCTCGCGTATTCACGTTTTCCTTGTTATTGAGAATTGGCAGTTTTGACTGCAAGAACAACGGGGGCATAGTGTCACGTTCGAATACACTGATACACACGTCAGAAACGTTATATCAACCGAGGCCTGTGTGTGTATCATGTCATCTGTCATTCATAACGGATTAGTATTATAATAACGCGGGCAGAAGGAACTTGTAATGATACAAGGGGCAACACAGAACACACAGAACAACAGAGGAATTTATAGGGGTGTAGTGCACGATGGAGGAGGAAGATGAAAGAAGGGCAGCAGCCCAAGTTCTTTTTGCACAAAGACAAAAACCCAATACAGTTGCAGAGAAGGTGACAGTGCATTCTCTATCAATGGAGGACAAAATCAGGTCATTGGAAAAGTTTTAAAAAACTGAAATTTCCAAGTGGTGTAGAGAATGCTAATTTCTTTATTTCTCCTTCTTTCTTTCTTTTATTGGAGTCTCCGTTATTTAACATGATATTACGAAGGTGATTCCTCTTATTTCCATATCTTAGATCTATGCAGAGTATATCTTTTAATATTTTCAAATGTAGTAAAATACATGTGGTTCATATTTCTTTTGTTTTTTGATTTTATTTGAAGGAGGAAAGGAAGGTGCCCAGACACAGGCACTCACTTTACACTGGCCACCTACCCTTTTCCCCAGACCATCACTGAGCACCTTGACTGTACAAGCACGTATGATTTGATATTTGTTGATCTATTTTGTGAGAGATCTTGACAGTGTTACTATGGGCATTTGCCCAATGAATGTATATATATGGACAACATGATATTTTGGTATGGCGACGATTGGGAATTAGTATATCCTTTCTCAAGGCTGATCTTATGATCGGAACGTTGGGTATGATGGGATTTATTTTGTGATCATGTCACTAGGGACAGTTTATTTATTTGACTATCATAGTTTATATTCTGAATTGTGTGCAAAACATTCTATAATACCTGTAACCACACATGCAGTTACAATTTGCTACTTTGCGTGATGTCAATGTTTACATGCAATGTATTAGTTGGGCAATACCATTGGTTCCTACACATCTGTTGCTTTGGTGATGAGCAATGTGGACAATTATCAGGGCATTTGCCCCCCCATATGACTATAACGCAATGCTCTGATATTAATTTACAACAATTAGATAGTCTTATAATATGTTCTGACTAGGACATATGTCTGTATTTTTGTATCGTATATTTACTTATACTGTAGTGGATTGACATCCTAATTGGTTAGTCCTTAGCGGCAATTGCATAACATGGTTTCAAATATTTATAACGATCATTGCAGTTTATATATAACTGTCAGGCATTATTCATGCTCAGCGTGTTACATATTTGGCTAAAAATAATTGTGTTTACTAAACATACAAGGTTGCTTTGTTTATTTCAATCGTACAAACTGCAATATACACAAGGCGTTTATCGTTCCAATATGTCTGCTGCTCTCACGCATTAGAGCTTTGCATTTCATGCTTATGTCCTTCGTTCGTGTCTATTATGTAAAAGCTTTATCAGTCAAGGTTTTTTGTGCACTGTTTATCACGTGAACAAGGCTTCGATGTAAGCTGAAACGCGTTGTGATTAAAGCACCCATTATTTCCTTGTTTGCTGTGTGATTCCCTTTTGACTGAGAGCGCACGTCATTGTTCTTTTTCATCTGGATTGGATTACCGGCTTCCTCCGCCAGAGTGTGCGCCACCTTTCTTGGGTCCCGAGCTGTCGGAAGGAGCGTTTTGTGGAACTTTGTACATTGATGACAGCAATTTGGACCGGCCCTGCGTTGACCTGAACAGAAATGAATATTCGATGCTGTTACACGTTCGAAAGGTGAGCTTGGGTTTTGCTCGCACATTGGTACTGGGTGAGGGGGCGGGTTGCCCTTCGGCGGGTGGGTTGCTCGTTCACTCCCCGGTTGGCAGCGTGCTGGCCCGGTGAGCTCCTCGTGTATCCACGTTTCCCTTGTTATTGAGAATTGGCAGTTTTGACTGCAAGAACAACGGGGGCATAGTGTCACGCTCGAATACACTGATACACACGTCAGAAACGTTATATCAACCGAGGCCTGTGTGTGTATCATGTCATCTGTCATTCATAACGGATTAGGGTTATAATAATGCTGGCAGAAGGAACTTGTAATTATACAAGGGGCAACACGGAACACACAGAACAACAGAGGAATTTATAGGGGTGTAGTGCACGATGGAGGAGGAAGATGAAAGAAGGGCAGCAGCCCAAGTTCTTTTTGCACGGAGACAAAAACCCAATACAGTTACAGAGAAGGTGACAGTGCATTCTCTATCGATGGAGGACAAAATCAGGACTTTGGAAGAGTTTAAAAAGACTGAAATTTCAAAGTGGTGTAGAGAATTCTAATTTCTTATGTTTCTCCTTCTTTCTTTCTTTTATTGGAGTCTCCCTTATTTAACATGATATTACGAAGGTGATTCCTCTTATTTCCATATCTTAGATCTATACACAGGATATCTTTTAATATTTTCAATTGTAGTAAAATACATGTGGTTCATATTTCTTTTGTTTTTTGATTTTATTTGCAGGAGGAATGAAGGTGCCCAGACACAGGCACTCACTTTACACGGGCCACCTACCCTTTTCCCCTGACCATCACTGAGCACCTTGACTGTACAAGCACGTATGATTTGATATTTGTTGATCTATTTTGTGAGAGATCTTGACAGTGTCACTATGGGCATTTGCCCAATGAATGTATATATATGGACAACATGATATTTTGTTATGGCGACGATTGGGTATTAGTATATCCTTTCTCAAGGCTGATCTTATGACTTGTACGTTGGGTATGATGCGATTTATTTTGTGATCATGTCAGTAGGGACAGTTTATTTATTTGACTATCATAGTTTATATTGTGATTTATGTGCAAAACATTCTATAATACCTGTAACCACACATGCAGTTACAATCTGCTACTTTGCGTGATTTCAATGTTTACATGCAATGTATTGGGGAACAACCTTTACAACGCAACTTTTACAACGCACTACACTTACAACGCATTTTTTACAACGCACAATCCATTACACTGCATGACATTACAACGCAGGACACTACAACGCATTTTTAAAAACTACCTTTACAACGCATTCCATTACAACGCATACTACCATTACAACGCATACCATTACAACGCATAATATAGTAATTTTTACCCCTATATTATCCAACACTTACCCTACTGTTGCACCCCCTGGAGTTAGAATAGTAATTTTTACCCCTATACTATCCAACACTTACTCTACTGTTGCACCCCCTGGAGTTAGAATAGTAATTTTTACCCCTATACTATCCAACACTTACCCTACTGTTGCACCCCCTGGAGTTAGAATAGTAATTTTTACCCCTATACTATCCAACACTTACTCTACTGTTGCACCCCCTGGAGTTAGAATAGTAATTTTTACCCCTATGCTATCCAACACTTACCCTACTGTTGCACCCCCTGGAGTTAGAATAGTAATTTTTACCCCTATACTATCCAACACTTACCCTACTGTTGCACCCCCTGGAGTTAGAATAGTAATTTTTACCCCTATACTATCCAACACTTTCCCTACTGTTGCACCCCCTGGAGTTAGAATAGTAATTTTTACCCCTATACTATCCAACATTTACCCTACTGTTGCACCCCCTGGAGTTAGAATAGTAATTTTTAACCCTATACTATCCAACACTTACCCTACTGTTGCACCCCCTGGAGTTAGAATAGTAATTTTTACACCTATACTATCTAATACTTACCTTAAATGCAATTTAATATTATGCGTTGTAATGGTATGCGTTGTAAAGGTAGTATGCGTTGTAATGGAAATGCGTTGTAAAGGTAGTTTTTAAAAATGCGTTGTAGTGTCCTGCGTTGTAATGTCATGCGTTGTAATGGATTGTGCGTTGTAAAAAATGCGTTGTAAGAACATGCGTTGTAAAAGTGTGCGTTGTAACGACATACATCCCAATGTATTAGTTGGGCAATACCATTGGTTCCTACACATCTGTTGCTTTGGTGATGAGCAATGTGGACAATTATCAGGGCATTTGCCCCCCCATGTGACTATAACGCAATGCGCTGATATTAATTTACAACAATTAGATAGTCTTATATTATGTTTTGACTAGGACATATGCCTGTATTTTTGTATCGTATATGTACTTATACTGTAGTGGATTGACAGCCTAATTGGTTAGTCCTTAGCGGCAATTGCATAACATGGTTTCAAATATTTATAACGATCATTGCCGTTTATATATATAACTGTCAGGCACTATTCATGCTCAGCGTGTTACATATTTGGCTAAAAATAATTATGTTTCCTAAAGATACAAGGTCGCTTTGTTTATTTCAATCGTACAAACGGCAATATACACAAGGCATTTATCGTTCCAATATGTCTGCTGCTCTCACGCATTAGAGCTTTGCATTTCATCCTTATGTCCTTCGTTCATGTCTATTATGTAAAAGCATTATCAGTCAAGGTTTTTTGTGCACTGTTTATCACGTGAACAAGGCTTCAATGTAAGCTGAAACGCTTTGTGATTAAAACACCCATTAATTCCTGGATTGCTGTGTGATTCCCTTTTGACTGAGAGCGCACGTCATTGTTGTTTTTCATCTGGATTGGATTACCAGCTTGCTCCGCCGGAGTGTGCGCCACCTTTCTTGGGTCCCGAGCTGTCGGAAGGAGCGTTTTGTGGAACTTTGTACATTGATGACAGCAATTTGGACCGGCCCTGCGTTGACCTCAACAGAAATGAATATTCGATGCTGTGACACGTTCCAGAGGTGAGCTTGGGTTTTGCTCGCACGTTGGTCCTGGGTGAGGGGGTGGGTTGCCCTCCGGCGGGTGGGTTGCTCGTTCACTCCCCGGGTGGCGGCGTGCTGGCCCGGTGAGCTCCTCGCATATCCACGTTTCCCTTGTTATTGAGAATTGGCAGTTTCAACTTCAAGAACAACGGGGGCATAGTGTCACGCTCGAATACGCTGATACACACGTCAGAAACGTTATATCAACCGAGGCCTGTGTGTGTATCATGTCATCTGTCATTCATAACGGATGAGGGTTATAATAACGCGGGGCAGAAGGAACTTGTAATTATACAAGGGGCAACACAGAACACACAGAACAACAGAGGAATTTATAGGGTTGTAGTGCACGATTGAGGAGGAAGATGAAAGAAGGGCAGCAGCCCAAGTTCTTTTTGCACGGAGACAAAAACCCAATACAGTTACAGAGAAGGTGACAGTGCATTCTCTATCAATGGAGGACAAAATCAGGACTTTGGAAGAGTTTAAAAAGACTGAAATTTCAAAGTGGTGTAGAGAATGCTAATTTCTTATGTTTCTCCTTCTTTCTTTCTTTTATTGGAGTCTCCGTTATTTAACATGATATTACAAAGGTGATTCCTCTTATTTCCATATCTTAGATCTATGCACAGGATATCTTTTAATATTTTCAAATGTAGTAAAATAGATGTGGTTCATATTTCTTTTGTTTTTTGATTTTATTTGCAGGAGGAAAGGAAGGTGCCCAGACACAGGCACTCACTTTACAAGGTCCACCTACCCTTTTCCCCTGACCATCACTGAGCACCTTGACTGTACAAGCACATATGATTTGATATTTGTTGATCTATTTTGTGAGAGATCTTGACAGTGTTACTATGGGCATTTGCCCAATGAATGTATATATTTGGACAACATGATATTTTGTTATGGCGACGATTGGGTATTAGTATATCCTTTCTCAAGGCTGATCTTATAACTTGTACGCTGGGTATGATGCGATTTATTTTGTTATCATGTCAGTAGGGACAGTTTATTTATTTGACTATCATAGTTTATATTGTGATTTATGTGCAAAACATTCTATAATACCTGTAACCACACATGCAGTTACAATCTGCTACTTTGCGTGATTTCAATGTTTACATGCAATGGATTAGTTGGGCAATACCATTGGTTCCTACACATCTGTTGCTTTGGTGATGAGCAATGTGGACAATTATCAGGGCATTTGCCCCCCCATGTGACTATAACGCAATGCGCTGATATTAATTTACAACAATTAGATAGTCTTATATTATGTTTTGACTAGGACATATGCCTGTATTTTTGTATCGTATATTTACTTATACTGTAGTGGATTGACAGCCTAATTGGTTAGTCCTTAGCGGCAATTGCATAACATGGTTTCAAATATTTATAACGATCATTGCCGTTTATATATATAACTGTCAGGCACTATTCATGCTCAGCGTGTTACATATTTGGCTAAAAATAATTGTGTTTACTAAAGATACAAGGTCGCTTTGTTTATTTCAATCGTACAAACTGCAATATACACAAGGCATTTATCGTTCCAATATGTCTGCTGCTCTCACGCATTAGAGCTTTGCATTTCATGCTTATGTCCTTCGTTCATGTCTATTATGTAGAAGAATTATCAGTCAAGGTTTTTTGTGCACTGTTTATCACGTGAACAAGGCTTCGATGTAAGCTGAAACGCGTTGTGATTAAAACACCCATTATTTCCTGGATTGCTGTGTGATTCCCTTTTGACTGAGAGCGCACGTCATTGTTGTTTTTCATCTGGATTGGATTACCGGCTTGCTCCGCCGGAGTGTGCGCCACCTTTCTTGGGTCCCGAGCTGTCGGAAGGAGCGTTTTGTGGAACTTTGTACATTGATGACAGCAATTTGGACCGGCCCTGCATTGACCTGAACAGAAATGAATATTTGATGCTGTGACACGTTCGAGAGGTGAGCTTGGGTTTTGCTCGCACGTTGGTCCTGGGTGAGGGGGTGGGTTGCCCTCCGGCGGGTGGGTTGCTCGTTCACTGCCCGGATGGCAGCGTGCTGGCCCGGTGAGCTCCTCGCGTATCCACGTTTCCCTTGTTATTGAGAATTGGCAGTTTCAACTGCAAGAACAACGGGGGCATAGTGTCACGCTCGAATACACTGATACACACGTCAGAAACGTTATATCAACCGAGGCCTGTGTGTGTATCATGTCATCTGTCATTCATAACGGATGAGGGTTATAATAACGCGGGGCAGAAGGAACTTGTAATTATACAAGGGGCAACACAGAACACACAGAACAACAGAGGAATGTGTAGGGTGTAGTGCACGATGGAGGAGGAAGATGAAAGAAGGGCAGCAGCCCAAGTTCTTTTTGCACGGAGACAAAAACCCAATACAGTTGCAGAGAAGGTGACAGTGCATTCTCTATCAATGGAGGACAAAATCAGGACATTGGAAAAGTTTAAAAAAACTGAAATTTCCAAGTGGTGTAGAGAATGCTAATTTCTTTATTTCTCCTTCTTTCTTTCTTTTATTGGAGTCTCCGTTATTTAACATGATATTACGAAGGTGATTCCTCTTATTTCCATATCTTAGATCTATGCACAGTATATCTTTTAATATTTTCAAATGTAGTAAAATACATGTGGTTCATATTTCTTTTGTTTTTTGATTTTATTTGAAGGAGGAAAGGAAGGTGCCCAGACACAGGCACTCACTTTACACTGGCCACCTACCCTTTTCCCCAGACCATCACTGAGCACCTTGACTGTACAAGCACGTATGATTTGATATTTGTTGATCTATTTTGTGAGAGATCTTGACAGTGTTACTATGGGCATTTCCCAATGAATGTATATATATGGACAACATGATATTTAGGTATGGCGACGATTGGGAATTAGTATATCCTTTCTCAAGGCTGATCTTATGATCGGAACGTTGGGTATGATGGGATTTATTTTGTGATCATGTCACTAGGGACAGTTTATTTATTTGACTATCATAGTTTATATTCTGAATTATGTGCAAAACATTCTATAATACCTGTAACCGCACATGCAGTTACAATTTGCTACTATGCGTGATTTCAATGTTTACATGCAATGTATTAGTTGGGCAATACCATTGGTTCCTACACATCTGTTGCTTTGGTGATGAGCAATGTGGACAATTATCAGGGCATTTGCCCCCCCATGTGACTATAACGCAATGCGCTGATATTAATTTACAACAATTAGATAGTCTTATAATATGTTCTGACTAGGACATATGTCTGTATTTTTGTATCGTATATTTACTTATACTGTAGTGGATTGACTGCCTAATTGGTTAGTCCTTAGCGGCAATTGCATAACATGGTTTCAAATATTTAAAACGATCATTGCCGTTTATATATAACTGTCAGGCATTATTCATGCTCAGCGTGTTACATATTTGGCTAAAAATAATTATGTTTACTAAAGATACAAGGTCGCTTTGTTTGTTTCAATCGTACAAACTGCAATATACACAAGGCCTTTATCGTTCCAATATGTCTGATGCTCTCACGCATTAGAGCTTTGCATTTCATGCTTATGTCCTTCGTTCGTGCCTATTATGTAAAAGCTTTATCAGTCAAGGTTTTTTGTGCACTGTTTATCACGTGAACAAGGCTTCGATGTAAACTGAAACGCGTTGTGATTAAAGCACCCATTATTTCCTGGTTTGCTGTGTGATTCCCTTTTGACTGAGAGCGCATGTCATTGTTGTTTTTCGTCTGGATTGGATTACCGGCTTGCTCCGCCAGAGTGTGCGCCACCTTTCTTGGGTCCCGAGCTGTCGGAAGGAGCGTTTTGTGGAACTTTGTACATTGATGACAGCAATTTGGACCGGCCCTGCGTTGACCTGAACAGAAATGAATATTCGATGCCGTGACACGTTCGAGAGGTGAGCTTGGGTTTTGCTCGCACGTTGGTACTGGGTGAGGGGGTGGGTTGCCCTCCGGCGGGTGGGTTGCTCGTTCACTCCCCGGGTGGCGGCGTGCTAGCCCGGTGAGCTCCTCGTGTATCCACGTTTCCCTTGTTATTGAGAATTGGCAGTTTTGACTGCAAGAACAACGGGGGCATAGTGTCACGCTCGAATACAATGATACACACGTCAGAAACGTTATATCAACCGAGGCCTGTGTGTGTATCATTTCATCTGTCATTCATAACGGATTAGGGTTATAATAATGCTGGCAGAAGGAACTTGTAATTATACAAGGGGCAACACGGAACACACAGAACAACAGAGGAATTTATAGGGGTGTAGTGCACGATGGAGGAAGAAGATGAAAGAAGGGCAGCAGCCCAAGTTCTTTTTGCACGGAGACAAAAACCCAATACAGTTACAGAGAAGGTGACAGTGCATTCTCTATCAATGGAGGACAAAATCAGGACTTTGGAAAAGTTTAAAAAGACTGAAATTTCCAAGTGGTGTAGAGAATGCTAATTTCTTATGTTTCTCCTTCTTTCTTTCTTTTATTGGAGTCTCCCTTATTTAACATGATATTACGAAGGTGATTCCTCTTATTTCCATATCTTAGATCTATGCACAGGATATCTTTTAATATTTTCAAATGTGGTAAAATACATGTGGTTCATATTTCTTTTGTGTTTTGATTTTATTTGCAGGTGGAAAGGAAGGTGCCCAGACACTTGCACTCACTTTACATGGGCCACCTACCCTTTTCCCCTGACCATCACTGAGCACCTTGACTGTACAAGCACGTATGATTTGATATTTCTTGATCTATTTTGTGAGAGATCTTGACAGTGTTACTATGGGCATTTGCCCAATGAATGTAGATATATATGGACAACATGATATTTTGTTATGGCGACGATTGGGTATTAGTATATCCTTTCTCAAGGCTGATCTTATGACTTGTACGTTGGGTATGATGCGATTTATTTTGTGATCATGTCAGTAGGGACAGTTTATTTATTTGACTATCATAGTTTATATTGTGATTTATGTGCAAAACATTCTATAATACCTGTAAACACACATGCAGTTACAATCTGCTACTTTGCGTGATTTCAATGTTTACATGCAAAGTATTAGTTGGGCAATACCATTGGTTCCTACACATCTGTTGCTTTGGTGATGAGCAATGTGGACAATTATCAGGGCATTTGCCCCCCCATGTGACTATAACGCAATGCGCTGATATTAATTTACAACAATTAGATAGTCTTATATTATGTTTTGACTAGGACATATGCCTGTATTTTTGTATCGTATATTTACTTATGCTGTAGTGGATTGACAGCCTAATTGGTTAGTCCTTAGCGGCAATTGCATAACATGGTTTCAAATATTTATAACGATCATTGCCGTTTATATATAACTGTCAGGCATTATTCATGCTCAGCGTGTTACATATTTGGCTAAAAATAATTATGTTTACTAAAGATACAAGGTCGCTTTGTTTATTTCAATCGTACAAACTGCAATATACACAAGGCATTTATCGTTCCAATATGTCTGCTGCTCTCACGCATTACAGCTTTGCATTTCATGCTTATGTCCTTCGTTCATGTCTATTATGTAAAAGCATTATCAGTCAAGGTTTTTTGTGCACTGTTTATCACGTGAACAAGGCTTCGATGTAAGCTGAAACGCGTTGTGATTAAAACACCCATTATTTCCTGGATTGCTGTGTGATTCCCTTTTGACTGAGAGCGCATGTCATTGTTGTTTTTCGTCTGGATTGGATTACCGGCTTGCTCCGCCAGAGTGTGCGCCACCTTTCTTGGGTCCCGAGCTGTCGGAAGGAGCGTTTTATGGAACTTTGTACATTGATGACAGCAATTTGGACCGGCCCTGCGTTGACCTGAACAGAAATTAATATTCGATGCTGTGACACGTTCGAGAGGTGAGCTTGGGTTTTGCTCGCACGTTGGTCCTGGGTGAGGGGGCGGGTTGCCCTCCGGCGGGTGGGTTGCTCGTTCACTCCCCGGGTGGCGGTGTGCTGGCCCGGTGAGCTCCTCGCGTATCCAGGTTTCCCTTGTTATTGAGAATTGGCAGTTTCGACTGCAAGAACAACGGGGGCATAGTGTCACGCTCGAATACACTGATACACATATCAGAAACGTTATATCAACCGAGGCCTGTGTGTGTATCATGTCATCTGTCATTCATAACGGATGAGGGTTATAATAACGCAGGGCAGAATGAACTTGTAATTATACGAGGGGCAACACGGAACACACAGAACAACAGAGGAATTTGTAGGGGTGTAGTGCACGATGGAGGAGGATGATGAAAGAAGGGCAGCAGCCCAAGTTCTTTTTGCACGGAGACAAAAACCCAATACAGTTACAGAGAAGGTGACAGTGCATTCTCTAACAATGGAGGACAAAATCAGGACTTTGGAAAAGTTTAAAAAGACTGAAATTTCCAAGTGGTGTAGAGAATGCTAATTTCTTATGTTTCTCCTTCCTTCTTTCTTTTATTGGAGTCTCCGTTATTTAACATGATATTTCGAAGGTGATTCCTCTTATTTCCATATCTTAGATCTATGCACAGGATATCTTTTAATATTTTCAAATGTAGTAAAATACATGTGGTTCATATTTCTTTTGTTTTGTGATTTTATTTGAAGGAGGAAAGGAAGGTGCCCAGACACAGGCACTCACTTTACACTGGCCACCTACCCTTTTCCCCAGACCATCACTGAGCCCCTTGACTGTACAAGCACGTATGATTTGATATTTGTTGATCTATTTTGTGAGAGATCTTGACAGTGTTACTATGGGCATTTGCCCAATGAATGTATATATATGGACAACATGATATTTTGTTATGGCGACGATTGGGTATTAGTATATCCTTTCTCAAGGCTGATCTTATGACTTGTACGTTGGGTATGATGAGATTTATTTTGTGATCATGTCACTAGGGACAGTTTATTTATTTGACTATCATAGTTTATATTCTGATTTATGTGCAAAATATTCTATAATACCTGTAACCACACATGCAGTTACAATTTGCTACTTTGAGTGATTTCAATGTTTACATGCAATGTATTAGTTGGGCAATACCATTGGTTTCTACACATCTGTTGCTTTGGCGATGAGCAATGTGGACAATTATCAGGGCATTTTCCCCCCCCATGTGACTATAACGCAATGCGCTGATATTAATTTACAACAATTAGATAGTCTTATATTATGTTCTGACTAGGACATATGTCTGTATTTTTGTATCGTATCTTTACTTATACTGTAGTGGATTGACAGCCTAATTGGTTAGTCCTTAGCGGCAATTGCATAACATGGTTTCAAATATTTATAATGATCATTGCAGTTTATATATAACTGTCAGGCATTATTCATGCTCAGCGTGTTACATATTTGGCTAAAAATAATTGTGTTTACTAAAGATACAAGGTTTTTTGTGCACTGTTTATCACGTGAACAATGCTTCGATGTAAGCTGAAATGCGTTGTGATTAAAACACCCATTATTTGCTGGATTGCTGTGTGATTCCCTTTTGACTGAGAGCCCACGTCATTGTTGTTTTTCGTCTGGATTGGATTACCGGCGTGCTCCGCCGGAGTGTGCGCCACCTTTCTTGGGTCCCCAGCTGTCGGAAGGAGCGTTTTGTGGAACCATATATATATATATATATATATATATATATATATATTATCTACTGGCGGTCGCCAGTAGATAGTTATAGTTAGGACCCTCTTACCATAGGAAATCCGCAACATTCTATTTTGAATAACTTTGGCGCCGGTCGACGAATCCTCGCGAAATTTTCAAAATAGGTGGGGCGTTGAGCTCCGCTCCTACCCTGAAAGTCTCTGGGGGATTCGTCAAGCGGGGGCTGAGATAAAAGGGGGGTCCCAAAACGCGTTTTTCCCATGCATTTTTCCATAGGACCTTTAGACAGAGCTACAGCCCGAACGGCTGAACAGAATTAAATTAAATTTGGCAGAGAGGTAGTCCTCAGGTCAAGGAAGTGCCTTTTGTAGGTTTGGTGTAAATCTGTTCAGTAGATTCTGAGAAAATAGCCTTTAAATCAATATATATATCTGAGCCAGCTTACGGTGCGCTTACGGTGCGCTTACCGTACGCGTACGGTGACGTGCGCGAGCGTGATTCTGAATGGCTCTTAGATCTTAGTAAACATTCGAATCGGCCGAAACCAGGAAGCGGCGGCCGCCATTTTCTCTCTCACACTCTGAGTGGGGCAGCAAAAATGAAGCCAAAAAATGTCTAAAGGGGCAGTATATTGAGATCATAACCACCCAGCAGTGATATACGGGTCCCCAAACAACCCCCAAGGCCAAAAAAAACCTTTTTTTTTTTTTCGAAAAATCGCCGATTACGCTTACCGTACGCGTACGGTAAAAAATTTAAAAAAAAAAAAATTATCCACACTCTCCCCACCACGTGTGCAAATGGTGCCCGAAGGGCACCATTAGTGCATGGCACATCAAACATATGAAAATAATAAAGAATACATTTCCCAATGATGCGCATAATATGTCCCCCATGTGCGCACGGTGCGCGAAGCGCATCGTGCGTACATGGCCCATCCCGCATAACGTGGGCACGCGGTGCGCGCACGGAACGAACTGCGTTAACTGGGCGCGCACGCTACGAATGGCGTAAAGTAACTCAGCATTTAAAAAAACGTACAAATTCACTGAAAAAACCATAGGTTTCACACACGTTATAGTTAGGAATTAGCATTTAAAAAACCTTGCAAATTCACTGAAAAAACCATAGGTTTCACACATGTTATAGTTAGCTGTACATTTCACTCGTAAAAAACCAATGAAATTCCCCCGTTATAGTTAGTGCAGGCAACTATAACTCACGCGACCGCAATCTTCTGCTGATGACATATGTGTCTTTATGAAAAAAAAATATTTGTAATATATGTATAGCTGAAATTTAATGGAAGAAGACATGGGCAAATAAGTGTCTAAATACAGTATTAGCATCAGCAGAGGATTGCGGTCGCGTGAGTTATAGTTGCCTGCACTAACTATAACGGGGGAATTTCATTGGTTTTTTACGAGTGAAATGTACAGCTAACTATAACATGTGTGAAACCTATGGTTTTTTCAGTGAATATATATATATATATATATATATTCACTGAAAAAAACATAGGTTTCACACACGTTATAGTTAGGAATTAGCATTTAAAAAACCTTGCAAATTCACTTAAAAAACCATAGGTTTCACACATGTTATAGTTAGCTGGGCATTTCCCTTGTAAAAAACCAATGAAATTCCCCCGTTATAGTTAGTACAGGCAACTGTAACTCACGCGACCGCAATCCGCTGCTGATGACGTCAGATATTACATCACTGTATTTAGACACTTATTTACCCATGTCTTCTTCCATTCATCTTTAGCTATACATATATTAAATTTTTTTTTTCAGAAAGACACATATGTCATCAGTGATGTAATATCTGACGTCGTCAGCAGCGGATTGCGGTCGCGTGAGTTATAGTTGCCTGCACTAACTATAACGGGGGAATTTCATTGGTTTTTTGAGGGAAATCCCCAGCTAACTATAACATGTGTGAAACCTATGGTTTTTTTAAGTGAATATATATATATATATATTCACTTAAAAAACCATAGGTTTCACACATGTTATAGTTAGCTGGGCATTTCACTCGTGAAAAACCATTGAAATTTCCACGTTATAGTTAGTGCAGGCAACTATAACTCACGCGACCACAATCCTCTGCTGATGACGTCAGATATTACATCACTGATGACATATGTGTTTTTCTGAAAAAAAAATATTTGTAATATATGTATAGCTAAAAATTAATGGAAGAAGACATGGGTAAATAAGTGTCTAAATACAGTATTAGCATCAACAGAGGATTGCGCTCGCGTGAGTTATAGTTGCCTGCACTAACTATAACGTGGACATTTCAATGGTTTTTCACGAGTGAAATGCCCAGCTAACTATAACATGTGTGAAACCTATGGTTTATTAAGTGAATTTGCAAGGTTTTTTAAATGCTAATTCCTAACTATAACGTGTGTGAAACCTATGGTTTTTTCAGTGAATTTGTACGGTTTTTTAAATGCTAAGTTATGTATTTATTTATTTATTTATTTTTTTAAAGTTTTTTCACCGTGCGCGTACCGTGCGTGCACGTTGCGCTTCGCGCACCGTGCGCCCACGTTACATAGTTCGCGGAATTTTTCCGTTTCTACCGTGCGCGTACGCAACGCGCACTCTGCGATTTTTTGTAACAAAATTAAAATACATTTTTGCCCTTGGGGGTCCTTCTGGGACCCCCTGACCAAGGCTAGGGGGTCAGGAACTGTCCAGCCTGCCCCCTTTTCACGTTATCCACCTTTGTTTTTCACCCCCTCAGACTGCGAGAGACAAAATGGCGGCCGACACTTCCTGGTTTCGACCGATTCGAATGTTTACTAAGATCTAACAACCAATCAGAATCGCGCTCGCGCACGGCAGCGTGCGCATACGGTAAGCTTACGGTACGCGCTCGGAGCGCGCCTATAGATATATATATTGATTTAAATGCTATTTTCTCAGGAAATACTGAACAGATTTACACCAGACCTGCAACAGGCACATCCCTGACCTGAGGACTACCTCTCTGCCAAATTTCAAGAATTCTGTTCAGCCGTTCGGGCTGCAGCTTGGACTAGAGGTCCTATGGAAAAATGCATGGGGAAAACGCGTTTTGGGACCCCCCCTTTTTCTCAGCCCCCGCTTGACGAATCCCCCCGAGACTTTCAGGGAAGGAGCGGAGCGGAGTGCCCCACCTATTTTGAACATTTCGCGAGGATTCGTCAATCGGCGCCAAAGTTATTCAAAATAGAATGTTGCGGATTTCCTATGGAAACACGGTCCTAACTATAACTATCTACTGGCGACGCCAGTAGATAATATATATATATATATATATATATATATATATATATATATATATATATATATATATATATATATATATATATATATTCACTGAAAAAACCATAGGTTTCACACATGTTATAGTTAGTGGAAATTTTACTGATAAAAAACCAATGAAATTCCCCCGTTATAGTTACTGCAGGCAACTATAACTCACGCGACCGCAATCCTCTGCTGATGCTAATACTGTATTTAGACACTTATTTGCCCATGTCTTCTTCCATACATTTTTAGCTATACATATATTACAAATATTTTTTTTTCATAAAGACACATATGTCATCAGCAGAAGATTGCGGTCGCGTGAGTTATAGTTGCCTGCAGTAACTATAACGGGGGAATTTCATTGGTTTTTTATCAGTAAAATTTCCGCTAACTATAACATGTGTGAAACCTATGGTTTTTTCAGTGAATTTGCAAGGTTTTTTAAATGCTAATTCCTAACTATAACGTGTGTGAAACCTATGGTTTTTTCAGTGAATTTGTACGGTTTTTTAAATGCTAAGTTACTTTACGCCATTCGTGGCGTGCGCGCCCACTTGGACGAAAAATTGTCGAGTTCTGCGAACCCAGTCAAAATTTCAGACAAAAATGTAAAAAAAATGAAGCGCTGGCGGGCCAGGTCCAGGGGGTATGCAAAAAAATGTGTGGGGGCCCCAATCCCCCTACACTGCACAAGGGACTGCCACCCCTGGGGCTTTCTATAATTATTTGCGGGGGGCTCACAGCCACCTGCAGCTCCGGGGACCGCTACCCACAAGGGCTTTATTTCTTTATGTGTGGGGGGCCTCCAATGCCCCCAAAGCCTCGGGGACCGCCACCCCCTGGGGCTTTTATTAATTATGTTGTGGGGCTCACGGCCCCCCCGCTGCGACGGGGACTGCCACCCACGGGGCAATTAAAAAAAAATACATATACCTGTGTGGGGGGGCTCGAGCTCCCCACACGCCCCAGGGACCGCCACCTCCCCTGGGCACTGATTATATAAATTCACCCGAGCCCCGGGGACCACCACCTCCCCGGGGCTTAGCCAATGTAATGGGAGGGTGGGCCATGCGGCCTCCCTCCTGGAGCCTGTGATGGCCCTGGGGACCGCCACCCCCCAGGGCCGGCTCCTGCAGTGTCCCGGGGTGCCCACCCCAGGGACACAGCTGTTTGCTATGGCAGGGCGGGAGCCTCATGGCTCCCACCCTTTCATAGCAAACTCTAGATTGGTTTTTGGAAGAGAGAGCAGGGAACCAGTTCTCTCTTCCAAAAACCAAGCCAGATTGCTTTTCCACACGGGGAGCTGCATCTTAGCAGCTACCCGTGTATAAAAGCAATGGCGGCTCCCGCAGGAGGCGGGGAGCCGGCCGGACCGTGGGGGAATTGGGGACCCCCCACGGTCCCCAACGATGTGGCCAGGCCCCAGGGGATGGGGTCCCCGGGGCCAGCAGTGGCCAGGGAGGGGGGCCACATGGCTCCCTCCTCCAAAATATTTTTTTAAATAATTTTTTTTTTTAAAAGTAAAGGCAGGCCCCAGGGAATGCCTCGGGAGGGGGGCCACGCGGCCCCCTTCCGTTTAAAAAAAACAAAACAAAAAGGAGTCAGGCCCTGGGGGATGGGGTCCCCAGCGCCCATAAAATAGAAAAAGGAAGGGGGTCCACACAGCCCCCCTTCTTAATAAAGAAAAACACGTGATCGTGCCAGAGGCCCGCCCCCTCCAGCAACACTCTGCAAATGCGCCCTGTGGTGCGTTTTAAGTTGCAGAATTAATTCATCTTCAATTCTGAGTGTCCCTGGGGGGCAACTAGGCCACCAGGTACCTCCAGTAAGCGTCACAGGGCTGCGTTGCAGAGAGGTGGGCCAGACCACGCCCCTTTTTATACCTCTCTGCAATGTAGCTCTGTGGCACTTACTGGAGGTACCTGGTGGGCTAGCTGGACCTCTAGGGGCCCTCAGGATTCAAGGGGACTTAATCCCTCAAATTAAAACGGGCCACAGGGCGCGTTTGCACAGTGGTGAAGGAAGGGGGTGGGGCCTGAAGTGACATGTGTGCAAACACACCTTGTTGTCATGTGTCCCTCGGTGGCCTCTCAGGATCGGCTGGTTGCTCAAATGGGTCCACCTATTGACACCCTTAATTTCGAAAAGCTATAGTAGCACGGAAGCTTAAGGTGGTCAATCGGGGGAAGGAAAGGATGGGGACAGCAGGGAGGGAGACCTGTAAACACAATAGAGATATTCAAAACAATGGTACATACACCCTTACATAACACATCAACCTGTATGGGAGACCCTTTCTGTCTAAGATACCTGTAAATAAAAAGAAACTTCCCTCTAAGGTTAATCAATGAAGGTTGATGCAGGCCTTTCATGAATCACCAAGAAGTACCATGGGAGTGTATTCGTCCTAGATTCTACAGTACCCCTGATGGTTGACTAGAAATAGAAACAATGTTCAGACTTCTACACAAAATGCCCTCTCCAACTGTTTTATCCTCACAAGTAAGCACCCCTTCTTACCCACCATGCTCTGGTTTAGGTCGTGCTTCACAAGGGAGGAAGGTGCAACTTCCACCTCTCACTGGTCCCCCCTGCTATAAGACGGACAACAAAACACACGGCATTCCGATTAACATGAATAATGGAGAAGGCAAAGCTCTGCGATCTACGGCTTGTTAATGCTCACTGCACACCCATACAGATAGTATAGTTGTTTGGCTTTAACACACCTTGAGTTGTTTGTTCCACTCATGCACAGTATTCACACCATGTCCAGCTTATCGCTGTGCCCACACTCTGTATTCATAAACAAGGTTTTTGTTTGTGCACTCCCAGCGTGTTACGTCACACACATTAAGTATTCGTGAACAAGGTTTGTTTTTTATCCAGCATGTTATGTCACACACCAACAGTATTCATAATCATTGTTTGTACCCTTAGCGTGTTGAGTATCCCACACTAATCTTCCATATAGACTGATATACCACCTGGTATTCTTGAGGCAAAAGCAGGCAAAATATAGAGCGCTTTCCGTTTAGTTACAAACAAATGTTCATGTACACACACCTAAGCGCTATTATCTTTCAGGGCTACGAAAGTGCTTGCAACTCCTTAAATAGGAAAGGTAGAGAATGCTGGTGTCACCGACACCCTTACCGCGCCCCCAAAGATCTCCCGGGTCCGACTCCGAGCCTTCGTAATCGCCAACCCGATCAGAATAATCTGCGGCGTCTCCCTGACGCCGCCGGCTTACATAGCCTGCTTGGTGTTTCTCCATCCGCTTCCAGTGCGTGCGTAACGTGGCGCACGGGATGATGGGAGCGGTAGTTTTTATCGTGGCGTGTGTGATTACTGCCCCTTTACTTCCCTCCAGCCTTACTGTAACTGCCGTAGGATGGAAGACTAGGTTCCTCAGCTCGCCTCCTTTGGCTGCGGGACGTGTAAAGCGGGGGCTGGAGCCAGGTACCTGTGGTGCGTTTTAAGTTGCGGAATTAATTCCTCTTCAATCCTGAGTGTCCCTGGTGGGCAACTAGCCCACCAGGTACCGCCAGTAAGCGCCACAGGGCTGCGTTGCAGAGAGGTGTAAAAAGGGGCATGGCCTCAGACCACCTCTCTGCAATGCAGCCCTGTGGCGCTAACTGGAGGTACCTGGTGGGCTAGTTGGACCCCAGGGACCCTCAGGATTGAAGGGGACTTAATACCCCAATTTAAAATGCGTCACAGGATGCGTTTGCACAGTGGTGAAGGGAGGGGGCGGGGCCTGAGGTAAAATGTGTGCAAACACACCCTGTGGTGCGTTTTAAGTTGCTGAATTAATTTCTCTTCAATCTTGAGTGTCCCTGGGGGGTAACTAGGCCACCAGGTACCTCCAGTAATCACCACTGTGCAAACGCGCCCCATAACGCGTTTTAAGAGGTAGTTTTAATCCCCTACCCTATTATGTACTAGGGACTTACAGAGGAGGTCATGCAAATTACAGGGGTACCCCTACGCATAGTGTTCCCTAGTGTATGTAGGTGTTTTCACTGTATTCTAAGTGTCTTTTAGCATAGCACTGGCTCTAGGCCTGGTTAGTCAGAGTCAGTTACCAACAGTACCTGTTGTGGGCGCAGGATGATTTTGGAAGAAGGCGTCTTTCTGCTCCTCTGTTGGTTCTTCCTGCACATGTCTTGCTTCTTCCTGCACTTTTCTACGTCTTTGTGGGTATGTAGTTATTGGTGTTGGAGTTTCTATAGTTTTGAGAATGGCAGTCTGTAATTTAGAGTGGGTGTTTCAAACGTTATATTAGGGTGTGAGAAGATGCATCAATTTATCACATGGATGATGTCATCAGTGATGTCATTTGAGATGTCATCAGTGATGTCACTGACCATGTCATAAGTGATGTAATATGTGACCTCATCAGCAGTGCATTGCGGGGGCGGGAGTTATAGTTAGCTGAACTAACTATAACGGGGGAATTTCACTGGTTTTGTACGAGTGAAATGTCCAACTAACTATAACGCCCCTGAAACCTATGGTTTTTTCAGTGAATTTATATATATCGTCATGGCGGTGGTGCAGGGCGTTTAATTACAATAAATTAAAATATTGCACTGAACTTGGGTCTGCGATCGTCATTTGGATGGTATAACAGCGATATATGAGACGAAGAAACAAGCATATATATATACATATATATATATATATATATATATATATATTACCTACTGGCGGTCGCCAGTAGGTAGTTATAGTTAGGACCACGTTTCCATAGGAAATCCGCAACATTCTATTTTGAATAACTTTGGCGCCGGTTGACGAATCCTCGCGAACTTTTCAAAATAGGTGGGGCGCTACGCTCCGCTCCTACCCTGAAAGTCTCGGGGGGATTCGTCAAGCGGGGGCTGAGATAAAAGGGGGGTCCCAAAACGCGTTTTTCCCATGCATTTTTCCATAGGACCTTTAGACACAGCTACAGCCCGAACGGCTGAACAGAATTACTTCAAATTTGGCAGAGAGGTAGTCCTCAGGTCAAGGAAGTGCCTTTTGTAGGTTTGGTGTAAATCTGTTCAGTAGATTCTGAGAAAATAGCCTTTAAATCAATATATATATCTGAGCCAGCTTACGGTGCGCTTACGGTGCGCGAGCGCGATTCTGATTGGCTCTTAGATCTTAGTAAACATTCGAATCGGTCGAAACCAGGAAGCGGCGGCCGCCATTTTCTCACTCGCAATCTGACAGGGGGATGAAATTCAAAGGTCAAAAACATATAAAGGGTCTGTTTAGACAGCTCCCAAGCACCTAGCCATGTCGAGGGTGTCCCCAACGATCCCCCAAGTGAAAAAAGGCAATTTTAATTTTTTTGAAAATTTCGCCGATTACGCTTACCGTACGCGTACGGTAACAATTAATAAAAAAAAAAAAATATATCCACATTCTTCCCACCCCGTGTGCAAATGGTGCCCGCAGGGCACCATTTGTGCATGGATTATTACATTAAATGCAAAACATATATTTTACCTGTCACAACGATGCTCATCATATGTCCTCCATCTGCGCACGGTGCGCGAAGCGCATCGTGCGTTCATGGCCCATCTAGCGTAACGTGGGCACGCGGTGCGCGAAGCGCACCGTGCGCGCACGGAACGAACTGCGTTAAGTGGGCGCGCACGCCACAAATGGCGTAAAGTAACTTAGCATTTAAAAAACCGTACAAATTCACTGAAAAAACCATAGGTTTCACACACGTTATAGTTAGGAATTAGCATTTAAAAAACCTTGCAAATTCACTGAAAAAACCATAGGTTTCACACATGTTATAGTTAGCTGGACATTTTACTGATAAAAAACCAATGAAATTCCCCCGTTATAGTTACTGTAGGCAACTATAACTCACGCGACCGTAATCCTCTGCTGATGACATATGTGTCTTTATGAAAAAAAAATATTTGTGATATATATGTATAGCTAAAATTTAATGGAAGAAGACATGGGCAAATAAGTGTCTAAATACAGTATTAGCATCAGCAGAGGATTGCGGTCGCGTGAGTTATAGTTGCCTACAGTAACTATAACGGGGGAATTTCATTGGTTTTTTATCAGTAAAATGTCCAGCTAACTATAACATGTGTGAAACCTATGGTTTTTTCAGTGAATATATATATATATATATATATATATTTATATATATATATTACCTACTGGCAGTCTCCAGTAGGTAGTTATAGTAGTTATAGTTAGGACCTTGTCTATTCAAAAAGCGTTTTTTTACTTTTGCCAATATCTTTGGCGCTGTTTGACGAATCTTCGTGAATTTTTTTAAACTAATGGTTCACTCAGGGGTGATTCGTCAAGCAGGGGCCGAGAAAAAAGGGGGGTCCCAAAACTCGTCTCCCCATGTTATTTTCCATAGGAATTTTGGAACAGGCTACAGCCTGAACTGCTGAACGGAATTACACCAAATTTGGCAGAAAGGTAACTCTTGGTTCAGAAAGCGCCCTTTTTTAAAAAAATGGTTATATTTCCGTTCAGTAGTTCCTGAGAACTTCAAAAAATAAAAATGTATATATCTGAGCACCAAGGAGGATTTGCGACTCCTCCCGAGCACGAGCTTCATTCTGATTGGCTGCCAACACTCTAAACCAGGAAGTGTTGGCAGCCATCTTGTGACTCGGTAACCAGTAAAACAGTAACAAAAGATGAAAAACAAGAAAAGGGGGCAGTTTGGAAACACCCGACCCCCTAGGTCTGCTCCGGGGGTCCCACAAGGATTCCCAAGGGCCAAAACAAGCATTTTTTTAAAATAAAGATTCAGCTAAATTCACGCTGGGTGCGCAAATCCGGCTGAAATATTTTTTTAAAAACAAAGCACGTCCTCCTGCGCTTTGTTTTCTATAAGCCACTGGGTGCGCCAGGTCCCGGGTGCAATGTGTAATTAAAAAAGCTCCCACCCTGCCATAGCAAACACTGCTTTGCTTCTTGGAAGTGAGAGCAGGAAACCTGCTCTCACTTGTGGGATTCCCTACTAACTGTGACACACAGAACTGGCACTTCGAATACGTGACACCCTAAACAGCCTCTCTGCACAGAGGTGACACATCCACCATCCATAAACACATCATAAAAATGTTACCCCCACAAGTCGCACCCACACCTGTCTGAGTGATGTGCCTGTACAGATGAGTGACATGCACTCAGTGAATGTGCTTTTGGAATGCATTTATTTGCACATGCTGTGCCTTTGGTCATTTTGTACTGTCCCATGATTGCTAAGGACTGTCACAATGTGACATGCTCATGTGAAGAAATTGTCAATGATGATGTTCCTACTGGCTATTCCTGCTGTGGCTGCAGTGGGGTGTGGTCCACCTGCCTCATCTTCATCATCATCGTCCGGTGCATCTGGCACTTGTATCCATGGGGCATTGCTACGTACACATATGTTGTGCAACAGACAACATGCAATGATCATCTTGCATACGATGCCTGGGCTTCCACCTGTGACGTCCAGGCACCTAAAACGTGACTTCAACACGCCAAATGTGCGTTCCACAATGCCCCTGGTGCGATTGTGGGCCGCATTGTACTGCCTCTGGGCCTGTGTGTTCGGGGCTCAGAGGGGTGTCATCATCCAAGCGCAGAGTGCATATCCTTGGTCACCTGTGACAGTGCAGAGAGACATGAGTCAACAGTTGGTTCTGCATGATGTGTTGGCAGGCTCACAGGTTCATTGGTGTGTGATATGTGTGACTTTGTGATTCCTGTATGACATGTACTGCTTGTTGCAAATGAGCAGCATCAATGTGTATTACGTAGCCTCACTGCTGCTGCTCCCTCCACCCGAGCACATTCAATAGTGTGCACAGCCCGGTTGCATCACTTGCACCCCTATGGCACACCATTGTCATGTCTGTCTGTACATGTCCACAAGCCTGACAATGACACTGTGATGTTGTGCGCTGAAGGTGGGCAGCCACGTGTGTGTAGGCCTATGGTAACGACAGGGCATACACAGATGTAGAGTTCATACCTGGCTGAACTTGCCATGCTGTTGAGGGTAGACCTTTGGCCTATGCTGTGGAAATAGCGACACACACAACAGTTGGCATGTCTGATCCCAGACCCCGAGCGGGCTTGTGCTCCTTCATTTATCCCTTCGGCCAAGCCCGCATTCCGGGGGCATGCTACATAGCAACATTTTATATTGCGCGACGGGTGGCGCCAACACTACACCAGAGACACACGCATTAGTAACTTCCTTGGCAAGGCCTAAACTCAACCACGCCCAGAGCCACGTGTTGAATGACCACACCCCTACACCATACTGTCGTACGCTAGTCCACTCCCTTACGCTCACAAGGGGGTCCGACACAACTACATGTCCCAGCTCTACCCCACTGCCTGAGGTGACAAGGTTGCGCCCGCTGTACACAGCACAATGTAATGTGGTATGGCCCCGGGCCCTCATGCATACGTAATGACCACACAGACACACTGAGATAATTTATGGAACTGGCTACGGGCACGTGCGCCTGGCACCTTTTATTGCCAGGGTCACATGTCCAGTGACGCCTGTGCTGGATGGGTGTTGGGTAGTGTAAGCCATCCCTCAGGGGTTGGTTGGTTCTGGCAACAAATACAACAGTGATCAGACAATCAGAAATTCAAAGTACAATCAGCAAGGGTCCATGACTTGAGCTGCACAGAGTTAGTGGACTCGGATGCACTGCGGCCGGCACAGGCACACGCGCAAGGGACGGTGACTTGCGGTGCACTGAGATAGGGCCACGAGAGCTGAGCGGGTCCTCGTTGATGTTCAAGGAGAATGTCGCGGAGTGTTATGGGTTGACAGTGGAAGGTGTCATGATGCAGAGGGCAGAAGCAAGCAGAAACAGGCAATAAGGAGGAGTTTAATGCTACAGTCTCCTTTTTCCCACCATGTCAGCATCAGCAACATGATGATGAAGACAACACCCAGGCCATACACTCAGACGCCACCAAAGTTCAACCAGAGAGTGTCCCTGACTCCCGTGGCACAGAGTCAGTGGCACCAGAGCTGGAAGAGGATGCAGTCTGGTATGAGGCCTGTACAGTGATATCAAGCCAGCCATAAATTAATCAAGGCTCAGTTCTGTATGTGTGACCTACTCGACCCCAGTGTAGGCCGGAGGCCGAAGTCAGCAAGGACCCACAGACATGTGTGGTCAGAATGCTATGCACACAGTTGGTGGCACCACATCGAACGGAGTATAGTGACATAAACACAGCCATGAAATATGTACTCTGCCATTGTGTAATCTAGAGTCAGTTCCAAATATGTGACCTACTTGTCCGCTGGGTATGCCTTTGGAGTACATCAATGAGAAAGGAGTACTGTGGGCCTTGCTTGCGGAGGCCATGATGGTCTGAGGAGGCTGCCAAGGTCGCGGGCATCGGGCTTGGAGCTTGCACCGGAACGTGATGGGCCCTCTTTGAGACACGCAGGTGTTGGAAGGTGAGCAGGGAGGCCTGGATGCGCAGGAGCGGGCAAGACGAGGTCTGAGGACCAGCGGCCTGGGGTGCAGCAGGCACACAGGATCGCAGGCAACACCGCTCACGGCGTCGACCTCGTGGTGGGGTGAAAGGCAGACACGTTGGCCAATATGGAAGAGAACCACGCCCAGGGTTACGTGCGTTTTATTCACACTCCTACGCTAGCCTGGCGTACGCCGGGCCAGCCCACTTCGCACAGGCTTACATGGGGGATGTAATGAGCTACATTTCCGAGATCTTCCCCACTGGCTGCAGTGACATGGTTGCATCCACTGTCCACAACACTACCTCCACCATCAGTATATGTTGACATGGATTTGTCTGTGGTCTGCATACTGCAGTCTGTCCAGCACATCCACGCCACACTTGACATTGTGTGCATTCTCATTCAAAGGTCAATTTCCTCCTTCGCACATGCCTGATTCCCACCTCTCCTCACTTTTTGCTATTGTGTGGCTAAGGTGTCATGCCATTGATGGCTCATGTACATGGCTAGCCCAGGTTACCGCAGTACGTTGTGCTGTTGTGTATGGTGGGTGTGCATGTTGTTTGGCATGTTGTATGCGAGTTTGTAACATGTGCATTCCCTGAGTTGTGAGTTTCATGATTGTGGAGTTGGGGTGTGTGTTGAGTTCATTTGGTACCAACGAGCACTGCATTTCAGTAGGTGCCATCCTGGAAACGCCGGTTGATGATGGACTGTCGGAAGATGTATGAGTCATGCACACTGCCTGGGTAGTTGGTGATGACATTGGTGAAGAGTCCCCGGTGGTCCCCTATTGCCTGCACATTGATGGAATGCGTGTGCTTCCTGTTGCAGTAAGTGTGTGCAGTGTTGGCAGGGGGCACAAGTAGGACATGTGTGCAGTCAACTGCCCCCAACACGTGCAGAAATCCAGCTATGGCATAGATTCTTGCTTGGTCTTCAGCTGTTCCTGCGCAGTGTGGTGGAAGTATAGGTACTGGGGTACCAATCTGACGATGGCATCCAGGAAAGTTTTGAGGAACTTGGATAGGGCTGGCTGTGAGACTCCTCCGACTCTGGTGGTTGTTGGTTGGAATGTCCCAGCGGCCAACAGGTGCAGCACAGTCAGCAGCTTTGTCTGAGGTGGAATGTTGGTTGTCCGCTGTGTTGGTACCGTCAGCTTGTGGGCAATGATGGTCAAGATGCAGAGGATGGTTGTCCTTTTGAGTCTGTAGTGGGCAATGACATTCTCTGGTGTTAAGTCTGTGAGGCTGGTGCGTTTCCTGAAGGTTCGCTGTCTTTGTCTGCGCTGCCTCTGTGGTGGTCCGGGGGTGGGAGGTCCGGGGGGCAGTGGCGGGCCTGGGGGCGGTGGCGGTGGGTGTTGTGGCCCTGTGCTGCATGATGAGTAAATCCATGGCATCTGTAGTTCTTCAGGTGTGGCTGTGCGCTGGGCTCCTTTTTCTGGTGCTGGTTGTCATCTGACTTTGCACCAGGTCAGAGCAGGTGTTAAATTCCTGCTCCTAACACACCTTTTCTCCTGTTTTATGATCTTTTCGCCAATCTGGCTGGTCGTTGAGAATGTTGCAAAGCAGTGTGTTTGCTGCTTTTTGCACGGGAACGCCTACTCTGCATATCATTAGCGTTAGTTGCCGGGGTCATCTGTGGCGATGTTTTTAGCGGCTGCTATTGCAGATAAACTGGTGAGATGGGCTGTTAGCACGGGCTTGTGAATGGGGCGATAAATTTATCGCAAATATGGCTGCGATAAAGTGCCGATAACTCAGCGATACGTCCTTGAGAATATGCCCCAATGTCTTTTAATGTTATAAAAGGCATTGCCAGTTACAATGCCAATAGCTCAAAATATCGCAATTGCGAGACCTATTGCATGGCAAATGCTTGTAGTCGAAGCGTTCACTTGGTTTTCCCTCGTAGTAAACCAAACATTCTTCTGGGTCCACTCGACAGGAGTTATGGGTATCCTCTACAATCAGGCCCAGATTTACTATAACAGTCTTTGCGCGCATTACCTGGCTTCGGCCGAAATCTTAGAGCAACTTAAAGCAAGCAAAGACGTGGGCAAGCGGAATACTGTGTGATATTCCTATGCCTTGCATGTTTAATTCACATGAAATTACATATTTTTCACGGTGTTCCCTTTCCTGGTTGTCTTCGCATAGGAATTCCTACTGGAGGACATTAATTTTACATTCCACACTTTCTCCTTTGATCTATGAATACTATTATTAGTTCAGGATCAGAACTATGCGGAGCTTTCATATTCTTTCAAATTTCCAAGATCAATTAAACAATTATGATTTATTTTAAGCATTGCGAGCACCCCCTCACCCCAAAAGGTGTCTTTAAGATGAGCATTATAAGAAATGGGCTCTATTTTCCTTTTCAGATACATCATACATAGATGTTAAAAAGTGACACAATCTCTGGTCCTGGTATGTGCTGGTATAAAATATGACAATAAGTCCACCAACAAGCGGCCCTCCACTATACTACCACGTACTTATAAGTATGAATATACAATCCAGCATATACTATGTGCTGTAGAAATGGTAAGAATTGCACATTGTTTAGGAGTGGGTATATCTTCTCGAGATGTCTCGTTTATCCCTGAGTCATCTGGAAGATGGGGGCATGGTGCCAAGATATTTAAAAATCGCCGAGGTCAGTAGGGAGCGGGGAAAAAGCTGACTTGTAAGCCAGCGTGTCCACGATTGAGAACGATAGTATACAAAATGGCATTTTCATCGGAAGTGCATAAAGGAATTATGATCGAGATGCCGGCGCGGAGCAACACATTCCTTATGCAACCCAAAAAGTCCCGTTTGTGCCAAATGACTTATCACCGGAGGGACACTTTTACTGGTCTTCCTACAGCAGATATGAACCACTTTTAGCACCTAGTAAATGGAAAAGACAAGCGACATCTCCAGTAACAAATGGCGCATTATTAAACGAATCAGGCGCTTGTTACAATATTAGCTCTGAAAAATGGACTCGCGGGCCGCCCTTCATCATTTCTTTCAGAAAAGCGACGGCAAATAAATGAGTTGCATGTTGCACGCATTTGTTTAGATTTAGCGGCCGGGGGACAAAGAAAAATAACAGTAAGCATTTAAAGATGAAGTCATTAGAAAATTATGGTGCATACCGGGAAAGAAAAATGACTAATGAGACAATGATGAATTGTGTCAGGCTGGGTAAAGAGGACTTTGTGGTCAGTGTGTACAATTACAGAATATGTGCCAACAGCACGCCAGCCTCCACATTAAAAAGTGTTTGAAATATGGTAGATGAAGGAGAACGTTTAGGTTCGTTCTTCTTTGGCCTTCGTGACAATGCCTGGTTCTTGTGTAGGACAACGCCATCAATTTCTCGCAAACTTAAGTGCTGCAAACTTGCAGTTCGATCATTCGCATAGTCAGCTGAACAGGACTGCAGAATGGCTGTGAAGGAATAGCCGCCTCTCGTTACTTCTTCACAATCTGATAGGGGTATCATGTAGTTTGATGCACAGTAGAACCCCTTGATATTGTTTAACTATTTTATGCTCTTTTCTGTTCGCAGCTCAAAAGACAGCCACTTCACACGCTCAGTCATACGACGATGAATAAAGTTCTCCTCTTCTAAAGAGCTGTCTGTGAGAGGAGTGGTCATAACGTCTTTCCTCTTGTTCTTGAGGCAGTCAGTAGAAAATGGGTGGTATTTCTGGTATATACTGTCATTTACTTCAGGTGCCCAAGTGTGTTAGGTACTGTGCTCCAACATGATTTTTACCTAAATAATTGACTCAAACAGAAAAGTGATGATGGGAAGGCAATGTGAGTTATAGGAGGCAGTAGAGGGTCTGAAAATTAGTTATTATTAGGGGTGGGAGGAATTTGCGAAATCCACTTTCGCAAATTATCGTGAAAATGTTAAAAATCATCGCAAACACGCGGAAATATCGCGAAGATGCAGAAGTTTTTTTCCCGCATGTTCGCGAGATTTTCTGCATGGTTGCGGCTCGCCAACTTACCCATGTGGTTGCTCGCGGGCGCGGCCATCTTGTTTTCAGTTGTCTCGCAGTGCATGATTGCGAGAAGAAAGACGTGATCGCGCGACGCATGACGTCACTGTGGGCGCGAACTGTCGCGAGACAGTGCAAATGGCTAAAAACAATACAACATCTCATGGAGAACGCGACCGGATCAAAAAAACTTGTCGGCGAATGCAGGGATTCAGGTAAGGCGATCGCGCGCGCGCGAGAATGTATTATTTTACAGTGCGAGCAAGAAACAAATTATCGCCAAGCTGCGGAATGCGGAAATTTTGACATTTTCGCGCTTTCCGCGGAACGCGAAAATGTCAAATTATCGCAATTTCCGCGAACGGAACGAAATTTTCGCCCAGGCCTAGTTATTTTAGAAAATTATATACATAACCAGGTACGTTCAGTAAGCGCCACAGAGCTGCATTTTAGAGAGGTGTAAAAAGGGGCATGGCCTGGGCCAACTCTCTGCAACGAAGTGCAGGGACCCTCAGGATTGAATAGGAATTAATTCCCCAACTTAAAACACACCACAGGGCGTGTTTGCACACATGTGTCACCTCAGGCACGCCCCCTCCCTTCACCACTGTGCAAACGTGCCCCGTGGCGTGTTTTAAGTTGGGGGATTAAGACCCCTTGAATCTTGAGGGTCCCTGGGGTCCAACTAGCCCACCAGGTACCTCCAGTAAGCGCCACAGAGTCCTGTGGCGCTTACTGGAGGTACCTGGTGGGCTAGTTGGCCCCCAGGGACCCCCAGTATTGAAGGGGAATTAATTCCCCAACTTAAAACGTGCCACAGGGCGCGTTTGCAGAGTGCTGCTAGGAGGAGGCGGGGCCTCAGGCACGATCGCGTCTTATTTTGTTTTTGTTTTTTAAGAAGGGGAGCTGTATGGTCCCCCTTCCTTACCTATTTTATGGGCCCTGGGAACCCCATCCCCTAGGGCCTGACCCCTTTTATTTTTTTTAATGGAACGGGCCGCGTGGACCCTCTCCTGAGGCAATATTCGGCCCCGGGGATCCCATCCCCCGGGGTATGGCCAGTTGTTTTTATTTTTTTGGAGGGGGATTGCATGGCCCCCCTCCTCAAGCCATTTATGGCCCCGGGGACCCCATCCCCCGGGGCCTGCCTTTGTTTTTTATTTATTTAAAAAAAAAAATTTTATTATGGGGAAGGGGGCCCCCCTCCCTGAGGCCGATTTCTGCCCCGGGGACCCCATCCCCCGGGGCATGGCCATATATATGTTTTGTTATTTCTAAAGGAGGGGGGCCACGTGGCCCCCCTCCTGAGGCCTCTGTTAGCCCCGGGGACCCCATCCCACGGGGCTCTGCCTAGTTTTAAAAAAAAATTATTGGGGAGGGGGGCCTCTCGTTGGGGACTGTGGGGGGAGCCCCAATGCCCCCATGGTCCCAGCTGGCTCTCCACCTCCTGCGGGAGCCGTCATTGCTTTTCCACACGGGGAGCTTCTAAGATGCAGCTCCCCATGTGGAAAAGCAATCTGGTTTGAATTTTGAAAGAGAGAGCAGGTTTACTGCTCTCTCTTCCAAAATCCAAATCAGAGTTTGCTATGACAGGGCGGGGTGGCGGTTCCAAGGGCCATCACTAGCTCCAGGAGGGGGGCCGCGTGGCCCCCCCTCCCAACATTGACAAAGCCCCAGGGGGTGGTGACCCCCGGGGCTGGGGGTCCGTTATGGACCCCCAAATTTAAATATTAGTGCCCTGGGGAGGTGGCGGTCCCCTGGGGCATGAGGGGGGCGAGCCCCCCTCACAGGTATGTTTATAAAAAAAAAGTAGCCCCGGGGGGTGGAGGTTCCCGGGGCTGCAGGGGTCAGTGTGCCCCCTCGTGATTTTAATTAATGAGAGCCCCAGGGGTGGTGGTCCCCAGGGCTTGGGGGGGCCTTAGAGGCCCCCCAAACTTTAAAAAAAACAAGCCCCAGGGGTGGCGGTCCCCGGGGCTGCGGGGGGGCCGTGTGCCCCCACAAATATTTATGCAAAGCCCCGGTGGGTGGCGGTCCCCAGGGCAGTGTGGGGGGATTGTGGCCCCCCACACATTTTTTTACTGCCCCCGGGACCTGACCCACCCGGGGGCTTCAATTAAACGAAGCGCGGGAGCCTGCGCTTCGTTTTCTTTTTTATTTTCTCAGCCGGATTCGCGCACCCAGCGTGAATTTGTCTGAATTCGTTTAAAAAAAATGCTTTTTGGGGTCCTTGTGGGACCCCCTGAGCAGGCCCAGGGGGTCAGGGTGTTTCTACCCTGCCCCCTTTTTTTGTTTTGCGCATTTCTTTTTCTCTTTTCTTGTGCCTCGGTTCTACCAAGGCACAAGATGGCTGCCAACACTTCCTGGTTTGAAGTGTTGACAGCCAATTAGAATGCAGCTCGTGATCCGCAGGGTGCGCGGATCCACCGCGGCCATAGATATCAAAACTATTATTTTTTGATTTTCTCAGCAACTACTGAACGGATTTACACCATTTAAAAAAAGGTCTCTTTCTGTACCAAGGGCAACCTTTTTGCCAAATTTGGTGTAATTCCGTTCAACAGTTTCAGCTGTAACCGTGTCTAAAGTTTCCTATGGGAAATTGATTTTGTGACCTCTATTTTTTTAATTTCTCAGGAACTACTGAACGGATTTACACCATTTAAAAACTGGTCTCTTTCTGAACCAAGGGCTACCTCTTTACCAAATGTGGTGTAATTCCGTTCAGCAGTTCGGGCTGTAGTCGTGTCTAAAGTTTCCTATGGGAAATAACATGGAGAAAACACGTTTTAGGACCCCCCTTTTTTCTTGGACCCCGCTTAGCGAATCACCCCGAAACTTTCAGGATAGGAGCTGACCGGAGCGGTCCATACGTTTTGAAAACTCCACGAAGATTCGTCAACTGACGCCAAAGTTATTGGGAAAACAAAAAACGAGTTTCCTATGGAAACTAGGTCCTAACTATAACTACCTACTGGTGACCGCCAGTAGGTAATATATATATATATATATACACACACACATTCACACACACACACACACACACATGTATATATATATATATATATTCATTGAAAAAAACACATTATAGTTAGGCTCAGATTTCACTCATACAAGACCATTGAAATTCAGCAGCTAAAGTTACCTGGGTTAACTAAAATTTAGACCCCCACAATGCACTGCATATGACCTCACATATTACATCACTCATGACATTACTGACAATATCGCTGATGGCAACTCAAATGACATCATTGATGACATCATCCATTGATTGTGAGTGTTTTCTAAAGGTTTCTGAGTGTTAAACATGTATACTAAGTTAAATTAGTATACTTTGTGTAATACTGAGTGATACTGTTTATAGCATATATAATGTGATTGAGTAGCTGTATAGGTAACTGAATGGTTTTGTGAGTGGCTGTATTGGTGTGAGTGGCTGAGTGACTGACTGTATGGGTGGATGAGTTGATGTGTCAGTGGTTGTATTGGTGACTGTGTGGCTGTGTAAGTGGGTTTATTGGTGAGTGACTTGGTGTGTTTATTGCGTGAGTGAGTGGCTGATTTAGTGGGTGGGTGAGTGAAATGCTGTATGGTTAAATAAGTGGGTGTGTGAGTAGAAGCATGGGTAAGTGAATGGTTGTGTGAGTGACTGTATTGGTGAGTGAGTGGCAGAGTGACTGACTTTATGGATGGGTGAGTTGATGAGTCAGTGGCTGTATGGGTGACTTTGTGGCTGTGTGAGTGGGTTTATGGGTGATTGACTTGGTGTGTAAGTGGCTGTGTGAGTGAGTGAGTGTCTGTTTGAGTGGGTGTATGGGTGAGTGAGTAGATGTGTGAGTGTCTGTATTGGAGACTGAGGGTCTGTGTGAGTGCCTGAGTATACATATAAGTGTTTATATGTATGTGTTAATAGATATAGAAGTGGTTGTGTTGGTGTGTGAGTGGCTCTGTTATGAGACTGTATGGGTGAGAAAGGCAAGCCAGTCGGCACCCGTCGGTGCTCAGCCCGCATTCAGAGTCAGCCACTCTGCCAATTTTAACTTGAATCACCAGCAATACTCACGCAATAAGCTGACTCAAATAAGGGACACAGGCATTTACTGCACTGGCTCAACGTTAAAACCCCTGCATCCCCTGACTCTGAGGTTCTGCCCAGACCCTACACGCTCAGAGAAGGGTGCTAGACTATTTAAAGCAGTATTTATCAACGCAAGCTCACTGATAAAAAACGCAGTGGCCTTCTCTGAGTTTATAGACTCCCAGGATCTGAACCTAGCATTAATCACAGAAACCTGGGCAGACACAGGTTCAGACCCAGATCTTATCATGGCCATACCCACAGGCTTTGCCATCTCCAGACTAGACCGTCCCCTAAAAAGGGGCGGAGGTCTAGCAATTATTTCTCGATGACATCTGAAAGTGTCCTTAAAGCCCCTTCAAGCAGTCTCCAACTGTGAAGCCTTGATCTTTAAAATCACCTTAACCAGCCGTTATTCTTTTATCGGAGTACTACTTTACAGACCCCCAGGTCCCAGTGCAACCTTTTTACACAACAGCGCCCACCTGTTTGACATTATAGTCCTTTTTCCTGACTTTACCATCTTAGGGGAGTTTAACCGCCACCTTGAAAATGCAGCATCTAAAGAGGCAGTGCTTTCAACGACCTCATGGGAAATGCAGGCCTTGTTCAGCTAGTGGACAGCCGTACCCATATGGCTGGCCACGCACTAGACAGCTTTTTCTCGGATAATCCTTCTCTTAAATTCTCCTCTATTGTCCCTTTAACTTTGTCTGACCATTCAGCCATGATGTTTACCATCTGTCCTGAAGCAGCAACTGAGCTGGAATCCCCGCTCCCGACCACAATAGCAAAATGCCCTTGGCACAAAACCACTCCAGAAATCATTACACATCACCTGGTACACTCTAGACCAGGTTTCCCTGTGGACATGGACGAGGTCACAATAACCTACCATACCTGGTTTGCCAATAATCTTGATGCCATAGCGCCCCTAAAGACTATTATTATTAAAATGATTCCCCCCTCCGAGCCATGGTTTGATGACATTCTGAGACTCCAGAAGCAAGCCTGTCGAAGGCTGGAAAGGAAGTGGTGCTCGCATTATGACATCAATGACAAGATCACGTATAAAAAAGTTATTGCTGATTACAAAACTAAACTCTTAACCACTAAAAAATACATTTTTCCACCAAAATAAGTGCTTCCCTTAGCTTCTCCAAAGAATTCTTTGCCACGGTTCAGAAATTGAGTAAACTCCCCGCCCACAAAAATACTGGATTAAATCAAGATTTTTGTAATCAGCTAGCAGACTCATTCCAGGCTAAGGTCAAGGCAGTCTCCGACTCCTTCCTTCCCACCCATCAAGTGGGGAGAAGGCAACCCAAAGGTCCCTCCCCTACCATGATGGAGGTTTCAAGCAGTGAAGGTTCTCCAGTAGACTCTACCCCTTGCCTCTATAACTTTAACAACATCTCAGTAATAGAGGTTATGACTATGCTTAGTCAGATGAGATCAGGCTCACCCTGGGACCCCTGCCCTCCTAAAATTTACCACTTGGCTCCAGAGGCCATGGCCTTCTACATCACAGACATTTCCAACCAGATGTTTGCCAATGGATATTTTCCAAGAGCCTGGAAGAAGGCTCCTATCCTCCCGCTGTTGAAAAAACCTAACTTGGATAGTATAGATGTGAATAGCTACAGGCCCATCTATCGTCTTCCTCTTCCTGCCAAGATCATTGAGAAGGCCATGAACACAGAACTTACCAAGTTTATCGATGATAGCAAGCTGCTGGACTGCGCGCAATATGGTTTTAGAAGTCAACACAGCACCGAGCTGGCCCTGATCAATGTCTCGTAAGACATAAGAGAGGCCCTGGACAAAGGCGAGAAGTCAGCCCTGATCCTTCTGGTCCTCTCGGCGGCTTTCAACCTGGTTGACCACGATCTGCTTATACGTGGACTCTCTTCAGTAGGGATCAGGGGTAAGGCACTGGCACTTCTGAAGTCCTTTCTCAGTGACAGAGAGCAAGGATAGAGCTTGACGGTTACAGTTTGGCCTGGTTCACCTTGCCCTGCAGGGTGCCGAAGGGCTCCACACTGAGTGGGTATGGGAGGGGGGGTGAGAGTGTGTGAGTGGGTCTGTGAGTAGGGGTGTGAGTGTCTTAGTGGGTCTTTGAGTGGTTGTGTCAGATAGTGAGTGCATCTGTGAGTGAGTAAAATAGTATGTGAGTGGTTCTGTGAGTGGGTGGGTGAGTATCTGAGTGAGTATGTCAAAGTGTGAATGGGTGTGTGAGTGGGTCTCTGAGGGTTTGTGTGGGTATCTAAGCAGGTCTGTGAGTGGGTATATGAGTGTCTAAGCAGGTCCCTGGGTGTGGGACTGTCTGAGTGGGTCTGTAAACTGGTGCATAAGTGTTTGAGTTTGTTCTTTGAGTGGGTGCATGACAGTGCGAGTGGGGTCTGTGACTGGTTATGTAATTGTCTGTGTGGGTCTCTGGCCTGGTATATGAGTGGGTCTGTGAGAGGGCATGAGAGTGTGTGAATGAGTCTGTGAGTGTGTGTGTGAGTCTTAGTGGGTCTGTGAATGAGTGTATCAAAGTGTGAGTGGCGTGGGAGTGTCTGTGAGTAGATGTGAGAATGGGTTAGGTGGGTCAGTGAGTAGGTGTGTGAGTGTCTGAGCGTGTCAGTGAGTTTGTGTGTCAGAGTGGGAGTGGGTCTATGAGTGGGTGTGTGAGTGTGTGAGTGGGTCTGTGGGTAGATGGTAGAACCTGTCAGTGGGTCTTTGAGTGGGTGGATGAGTATCTGAGTGGGTCTGTGAGTGGGTACCCAAGTGTCTACGTGGGCATGTGAGCAGCAGCAATAATATCTATCTGTGTCTGTGTATGGGTGGCTGAGTTTCAGTCAGTGGGTGTATGAGTATCTGAGTGAGTCACTGAGTGGATATATTGTCGGGGTGTGAGACTATCTGAGTGGCTTTGTGAATGTTTGTGTGAATGTCTGAGTTGGTCTGTGAGTTGGAGTGTGAGGGTCTGAGCAGACCTGTAAGTGAATGTATGAGTGTCTGAGTGGATCTCTGAGTAGGTGTGAGACTGTCCAAGTGGTTCTGTGAATGGGTGCATGAGCATTTGGGTGGGTCTGTGAGTGGGTGTGACAGTGTGAGGGGGCTGTGAGTGGGTGTGAGAGTGTTTGAGTGGGTCTGTGAGTAGGTGTGTGAGTGTCTTAGTGGGTCTGTGAGTGGGTGTGTCAGAGTGTGAGCAGGTCTGTGAGTGGATAAGATAGTGCGTGAGTGGTTCTGTGACTAGGTGTGTGAGTTTCTGAGTGGGTCTGTGAGTGGCTGTATCAGAGTGTGAGTAGGTGCATTAGTGGGCCTGTGAGTGGGTGTAAGAGTCTGTGAGTGGGTCATTGAGTTGGTGTGTGAATGTCTGAGTATGCCTCTGAATGGGTGTATGAGTGTCTGAGTAAGATTGTGAACAGCTGTAAGAGTGTCTGTGGAGGTCTATAAGTGGGTGTCTGAACATCTGCGGTTTGGTGTATGAGTATCTGAGTGGGTCACTGAATGCTTGCATTTTAATTTTTTCACATTTATGACCAGATTTGTGGATCCACCATGAATTTACACAGGGTGCCACACTGAGAGTCACAGCACATCTGGGAATTTCGATAAATGTAAAAAATACTTATAAGGCCATTTCTTTTCAATCATGGGTCCTTTATACACCTCTGTTTGCACACATGGGGTCAGATTACCTCTACCCTAACCCTTCTATTCAATTGTTTTGCAAATTCTCACAACCAGTGACCATTCCCTAATATCTAAAATGGCGGCTACAACTTTTTTGAGTGGTGCATGAGTGAGTTTCTGAGGGGGTGTGTGAGTAGGTCTGTGAGTGGATATGAGAGTGTGTGAGTGGTGTGTGACAATGAGAGAAATCTATGAGGGGGTTTGTGTGTGTCTGAGTGAGTCTGTGATTGGGTCTGTGAGTGTTTGAGAAGGTCAGTGAATGGGTGTAAGAGTGTCTGAGAGGTTCTATGAGTGAGTCTAAGACTGTCTGAGTGGGTTTTTGAATGGGTGCTTGAATGTTTGAGTGGTTCTGGGATTGGGTGCATGACAGTGTGAGTAGGTCTGTGAGTGGGTGTGCAAGTGGTTGAGTGGGTGTGTACATGTCTGTGTGGGTCTCTGAGAGGGTGGGTGAGTATGAGAGTAGGTCTTTGAGTGTGTGTGAGAGTGTTTGAACGGGTATGTGAGTCGGTGTGTGAGAGTCTTTGTGGGTCTGTGAGCGAGTGCATCAGAGGGTGAGCAGCTCTGTGTCTGGGTGTCTGAGTGAGTGAATGGGTCCAGGAGTAGATATGAGTGTGTGTGATTGGGTCTGTGACTGGGTGTGAGCATGTTTGATTGGGTCTGTGAGTAGGCATGTGAGTGACTATGTGGGTCTGTGAGTTGGTGTGTCAGGGTGTGACTGGGTCTGTGAGTAGGTGCGTGCATATGAGTGGGCCTAAGTGAAGGTGTTAGAGTCTGACAGATAGTCAGTGAGTGGGTGCAAGAGTGTCTATGTGAGTCTGTCAGTGGATATCTGAGTGTCTGTAAGTGGGTGTATGAGTATCTGAGTGAGTCACTGAGTATTTTTTGAGTGTGAGACTGTCTCTGTGAATAGGTGTGTGAGTGTCTGTGTTGGTCTGTGAGTGGGTGTGTGAATATCTGAGTGGGTTTTTGAGAGGGTGTATAAGTGTCTGAGTGGATCTCTGAGTGGGTGTGAGACTGTCTGAGTGGCTCTGTGAATCAGTGCATGAGTGTTTGAGTGGGTTTGTGAGTGGGTGTGTGACAGTGTGAGTGTGTATATGAATTGCTATGTGAGTGTCTGACTTTGTGTATCAGTGGGTCGGTGAGTTTATGCATGGGTCTCTGAGTGGAAGGGTCAGAGTGTGAGGTGGTCCCTGAGTGGGTGTGTGAGTGTTTGAGTAGGGCTGTGAGTGGGTGTGTGATCTGTGAGTGGGTCTGTGAATGGGTAAGCGAGTGTGAGTGGGTCTGAGTGGGTGCACACGTATTTGAGTGGATATATGAGCCGCTGCAAGAGTGTCTGTGATTGGTCGTATGAGTATCTGAGTGGCTCCCTGAGTGGATGGATTTTTTTTGATTTATGATGGAATTTGTGGCTCCACCATAATTTTACATGGGGGGCACCACTGGGGGTCCCAGCAGATATGAAAATGCCAGCACGTGAAAAAATACTTATATGCCCATTTCTTTTCAATCTACCCTAATCCCTCCTATTGAATTTCTTTACAAATTCTCACAACCAGTGACCATTCCCTGTTATCTAAAATGGTGGCCAAAACTTTGTGAGTGAGTGTATGAGTGTCCTACTGAGTTTCTGAGTGAGTATGTGAGTGTCTGAGTAGGTGGGTGAGTGCATATGAGAATGTTTCAGTGGGTCTGTGAGTGGGTGTGTGACTGTGTGAGTAGTCTGTGAGTGACTGTGTGTGCAAGTCTCTGAGTGATTGTGTGAGTGTCTAAGCAGGTCTCTGAGTGGGTGTTATACTGTCTGAGTGGGTCGGTGAATGGGTGCATGACTTTTTGCTTGGGTCTGTGACTAGGTGCTTGACAGTGTGAGTGGGTCTGTGAGTGAGTATGTGAGTGTCTGAGTGGGTGTGTGAGTTTTGGTATGGGTGTGTGTGTGAGTGTGAGAGTGGTGTAGTGGGTCTGTAAGTGAGTGTGTCAGAGTGTTATTTGCTCTGTGTCTGTGTGGGTGAGTGGGTCTGTGAGTCGATGTGAGTATGAGTGAGTGGGTCTGTAAGTGGGTGTGAGCATGTCTGAGTGGGTATTAGTGTTGGTGTGACAGTGTGAGTGGGTCTGTATGTGAGTGTCTGCCATTGGGTCTGTGAATGGGTGCATGAGTGTCTGAGTGGGTCTGTGAGTGGGTGCTTAAGTGTCTGAGTAGGTATATGAGCAGCTGCAAGGCTGTCTATATGGGTCTGAAAGTAGGTGTGTGAGTGTCTGTGAGTGGATGTATGAGTATCTGAGTGAGTCACAGAGTATTTTATGGGTGTGAGAGTGTGAGTGGGTCTGTGATTTGGAGTGTGGGTTTCTTAGTGGGTCTGTGAGTGGGTGTTTTGGAGTGTGAGTGCGTCTGTGAGTGGATAAGATTGTGTGTGAGTGGTTCTGTGAGTGGGTGAGTGAATGTCTGATTGGGTCTGTGATTTAATGTGAGAGTGTGTGAATGGGTCTGTGAGTGGGTGCATGAGTGTCTGAGTGGGTCTGTGAGCAGTTGTAAGAGTATCTGTATGGCTCTGTAAGATAGTGTCTGACTGTCTGTGATTGGGTATATGAGTATCTGAGTAGGTCGCTGAGTATATGAATATTTTTAAATTTAAGACCGAATTTGTGGATCCTCCATGATTTTACACAAGGGGGCCGTGCTGAGGTTTGCAGCAGATCTGAGAATTACAGCATGTGGAAAAAAAATACTTATAAGCCCATTTCGTTTCACTATGGGTCCCTTTTACACCCCTGTATTACACACATAGGGTCGGGGTACTGTGTAAGCTAAGTTTAGATAATAATGGTGGCATCCATGTTGTTTAACTTGACATTGCGATAGTTCAATGAGGATGGAAATTAGAGACAAATGTAAAACCATTGCTTGAGCTCATATAACAGTGCTGATAAACAGTTTGTACTTTATCTGCCAGTAAGCTGCCAGGAACATAACACATTGCAAGGCTTGTGCAAGAGAATACATTTCCATGTTACTGAATTCTGCCTGCTTGGCTTAGCAACAGGCCTTGTAGGCCTCATAAATATATCGAGACACACATAAAGATAATATGGACTGTTCTGATTGGTCAGCATCTATTGCTTGGACTTGGGAGTAATGCAACTGTAAAACTGTTCAAATGAAAATACGAGGGACTGGTCTTATACATATTAGGTGGATTCCAGATCTATTCTTGTGTAACATTGTACTGTAAATTTCAGAGCATGATGTATTTCACCACCACCTGCCGGAATATGATGGCCCAGCCCATCTCCTGCTATGCAAGAGATATTGTAACGAAATGTTGTGGTTTGCAACTGTATATTCTTGTATTGTACTTCTGCTTATGAGAGCATTCAGTACCCCAACTGATGCTCCCATGCATGTAATAATTCTCTGTATTTCACTCGGGTGTTGTAAAGGAGTTTCTTTCTGGGTTGAACTGGTTTTGGCAGTTTCTACATTTGGTGGATGAATGCAGTCCTTTGAGCTTTGGCCACCTGCTGCTGACCGTCACCTTCGGGCCCCCTGAGAGGGCACACTACCGCCTCCAGCTCCTGTTTTCAGCCTGCAGTGACACTTTGAGGGCAGCTTGGAGTGGGCAAACTACAGCTCCTTTTGCCTGTGGTGACTCTCAGAGAGAGGGAGGCTGAACGCTCTACTCAGCACTGGCTGGTCAACTCCTTGGTAAGATTCGCCGCTCTTTTACATTTCTGCTCCATTCACTTTGCCTGCATGGCCCTCTCCACAGTGACTCTTGGAATTCTTTCTACTGCCCTGTGTATGGGCATTCAGATTTTTGGCATTTGCTGTGCCTGTTATGATCACCCTGCTTGTACTTGTGACTACCCTCCTGAAGGCTTTTCAGCCAGTTGTTTCTTCTAGACTGCCCATGTTAATTTCTATGCAGCCCGTTCTGGTATACGCTGTCCTATGGATCTTACTGTTGTTGTCTTCTCTTTGGTGGTCTTTTTTTGTTTATATTTCATATATTACCTTTATCAACTAATAGTGCTACTATCTCAAAATAGTGATCAGGCTGCCATCCGGTTTTCTGAATGTCTGGAGGAGGTGGCACTTTGGATGAATAATCACTGCCTCAAACTGAACAGTAACAAAACAGAGGTTTTAGTAGTTGGCAAATCACCTAATATCTGGTCCTCGGCGTGGTGGCCACATTCATTAGGACAGGCCCCCAGTCCCTAAAGATGAAGTGAAAAACCTTGGTATTTGGGTCGACGCCAAACTATCATTCGACAGCCAAATACGTAAAGTTGCTGGAAAATGCTATGGAGCAATGAAAACATTGAGGAAAGTGGTTGACCTTCTCCCCTTAAAAGCCAGGAAAACGGTGGTTCATGCTGTAATTACTTCCCAATTAGACTACAGCAATGTACTGTATCTGGGAGCCTAAAAAAAAGGACTCACGAAATTACAGAGAATACAAAATGCAGCCGCCCGCCTAGTACTCAGCCTCCCTAGGAGAACTAATACGAGGAAAGCTCTAACTACCCTACACTGGCTGCCCATCGAAAAAAGAATACTGTGCAAGGCCATGTGCTATGTACACCGCATTTTGACAGGTAAGAGCCCCCTCTACCTTAAGTCTTTGGTGTCAAGATACACCCCTGCTCGAGATCTACTGTCTAAGGAATTGGCCATACTGAATATCCTGAGAATCTTTAGAGCCAGAATGGGAGCTCGCTCCTTTAGATATCTAGCGGCAAAATTATGGAACACGCTACCAATAACTATGAGAACCGAGCCTAGCGAACTCGTTTTCCATAGACAGCTAAAGACATGGCTATTTCTGAATAACAATGAATAAGCGCTCTGTCAAGTCTCTTTCTGAGCTACTCATCTCGATGTCTCAGCGCGGGGACACACCGTTAGGTATAACCATGCGCTTTATAAATGAATAAATAAATAAATAAATTGTTATGTTTGCTGTGAAGATTCTGAGCCACCACCGGTTGTCGTTGTACGACCCTTTCAACACGCACTTTAGCTTCCTGCCAAGTTTGGTATTTTCTTGGTCCAGAGGGAACCTGGGTTTGTACTGATCCGAAGGGGACAGTAAAAGGACAGTCAAAGGAACCGTTAGGATGGGGTGCAGTCACATTTTGGTGCACAATGTGCTAGTCAGAGTCCACAGGATACTCAAAACAGTGTTGGCCCACAGGAAAAGGGTGCGGTCGCAATTGAGGCACACCCGGGATTGATAGGGTTGTAACTGCAGATACGCCCCTGGTATTCTCTCTTTGACCGTAACTAGGTCTTCACCTCATTCCAGTAGGGCGGGAGGAATTAATTGGTTTCTTTGGTTTTGAATTAATTGGTTCCTTTACCTTTGCAATTTCTGTTGTTATTCTTGTTCATTAATTAACAATATGATTGGAAGTCTGCATTTTGACTGATCTGACTTTGACATGACCACACCAACTTATATTGTCGTTTTTATAAACAAATGATGTCAGATTGCTAAATAGACATTCTGACATCGTTTCTGTACTGCACATTACCCTACGTCTGTGCACTCCTACTTATGAAACTAAAGTCTCCAACACTCCTCATTCTCACACTCATTCTTCTTAGGGACTAATAACACTGGGAAAAAAGTGCTTGGGGTGCTCATCACCACCTAGGGACTGACTCTGGCTATTTGTGTCATAAGTTTTTGTATGAGTAAGTGCAGAGTTCACCGGTTTTTGCTTCACATTTTCATGTGATTCTAAAATTCCAACCAGCCACACCTCTGTGGGTCTAGGTGGCCTCTGGAGAAAGCAAGGGGATGGAACTACTATTCTCAATCAATCAATCAGTGACACTTGTAAAGCGCGCTACATACCCGTAGGGTCTCAAGGCGCTGGGGGGGGGGGGAGGGGGGGTGCCGCTACTGCTCGAACAGCCAGGTCTTCAGCTTCTTCCTGAAGGAGAGGTGGTCTTGGGTCAGGCGCAGGTCGGTAGGGAGGGAGTTCCAGGTCTTGGCGGCAAGGTAGGAGAAGGACCTTCCTCCTGTAGTCGCTCTTCGGATGCGGGGGACGGCGGCGAGGGCGTGGTTGGCTGATCGGAGGTGGCGTTTGGGAGCGTGGAAGTTGACTCGGCTGTTGAGGTAGCTCGGGCATTGGTCGTGTAGGGCTTTGTGTGCGTGGGTGAGGAGGCGGAAGGTGATTCTTTTGTTGACGGGGAGCCAGTGAAGGTCTCTCAGATGTCCGGAGATGTGGCTGGTTCGTGGGATGTCGAGGTTGAGTCTGGCTGAGGCGTTCTGGATCCGCTGGAGTCTCTTCTGGAGCTTGGCGGTGGTACCGGCGTAGAGGGCGTTGCCGTAGTCCAGTCGGCTGGTGACGAGGGCCTGGGTGACGGTCTTCCTGGTCTCGGTGGGGATCCACCAGAAGATCTTCCGTAGCATGCGTAGGATGTTGAAGCACGCCGAGGAGACGTTGTTGACTTGCCTGGTCATGGAGAGGGAGGAGTCCAGGAGGAAGCCCAGGTTGCGTGCATGGTCTGTCGGTTTGGGTGCGGTGCCCAGGGCGGGAGGCCACCAGGAGTCGTCCCAGGCGGAGGGTGAGGAGCCCAGGATGAGGACCTCCGTCTTGTCCGAGTTCAGTTTCAGGCGGCTGGTCGTCATCCACTCGGCTACCTCTTTCATCCCTTCGTGCAGGTTGGATCTGGCGGCGGCGGGGTCGTTGGTCAGGGAGAGGATCAGTTGGGTGTCATCGGCGTAGGAGATTATGCTGAGGTTGTGTTTGGGTACGATGGCCGCGAGGGGGCTCATGTAGACGTTGAAGAGGGTGGGGCTCAGAGATGATCCTTGAGGGACGCCGCAGGTGACTTCGGAGGCCTCTGACTTGTACGGTGGTAGGCGGACTCTCTGTGTTCTTCCGTCGAGGAAGGAGATGATCCAGTCCAGCGCCTTGTCCTGGATTCCGATGTTGCTGAGGCGCCGTACTAGGGTGCGGTGGCAGACCGTGTCGAATGCCGCAGAGAGGTCTAGGAGGATGAGGGCCGCTGTTTCTCCATTGTCCATCAGGGCTCGGATGTCATCGGTGGCGGCGATGAGGGCGGTCTCGGTGCTGTGATTGGCTCGGAAGCCGGACTGTGAGGGGTCGAGGGATCCGTTTGTCTCGAGGAAGGCGGCCATCTGCTTGTTGACGGTCTTCTCGATGACTTTGGCTGGAAACGGGAGGAGCGAGATGGGGCGGTAATTCTTGAGGTCGGTGGGGTCCGCTGTAGGTTTCTTAAGTAGGGCGCTGAGTTCGGCGTGCTTCCAGCTCTCAGGGAAGATGGTGGTGTCGAAGGAAGTGTTGATGATGTCTCGCAGGTGGGGTGCGATGACAGCGTCAGCCTTGTTGAAGACGTGGTGAGGGCAGGGGTCGGTCGGTGATCCGGAGTGGATGGAGTTCATCGTGCGGATGGTGTCTTCGGTGCTGATCGGGGTCCAGGCGTGGAGGGTGGTGGTGGGGGGTGGTTGTTCGGTCATGGTGTGTGTTGGTTGGTTGTTGAAGCTGTTATGTATGTCCGCGATCTTGTTGTGGAAGTATGAAGCGAGGGAGTTGCAGAGGTCTTGCGATGGGGTGATGTCGTTGTTTCCTGCGCTGGGGTTGGAAAGCTCTTTCACGATGTTGAAGAGTTCCTTGCAGTTGTGTGCGTTGTTGTCCAACCGGTCTTTGAATGCTGTTTTCTTGGCGGCGCGGATCAGCTGGTGGTGTTTCCGGGTGGCAAGTTTGAAGGAGGTCCTGTTGTCTGGTGTCGGTTCCCTTCTCCAGACTTTCTCGAGGGCTCGGCAGTTCTTCTTGGAGCTCTTGAGTTCGTCGGTGAACCATGGGGCCTTCTTGCTGCCGGGTCTGCTAGGCGGGGTCCTCAGTGGGGCGAGTTCGTCCGCGCAGTTGCTGATCCACTTCGTGAGGTTGTCGGCGGCTTGGCTGGGGTTCGCTGAGCTGGCAGGAGGGTGCTGGTTCAGGGAGGTGGCGAGCTGGTCTGCTGTGATCTTGTTCCAGCTTCTGCGGGCTGCCTGTTGCTGGTGTTGGTGGGTCGTCGTTCTCTTGAAGGTGAAGTGGACACAGCTGTGGTCCGTCCATTGAAGCTCTGTGGCGTGGCTGAAGTCTATGTCTGTGCTGGATGAGAAGACTGCGTCGAGTGTGTGTCCGGCGAGGTGGGTGGGGGTGTACACCAGTTGCTTGAGTCCCAGGTTGGCAAGGTTGTCGAGCAGGGTGCTGGTGTTGCGGTCGTTGTTGTTCTCCAGATGGAAGTTGAGGTCTCCCAGGAGGATGTAGTCGGCGGAGGGGAGGGCATGCGGGCTGACGAAGTCGGCGATGTCCTCGCTGAATTGTGTGCGTGGTCCAGGGGGTCGGTAGATCAGGGTGCCTCTGAGGGTGGTGTTCGGGTTGGTGTGGATCTGGAAATGCAGGTGTTCGGCGCTGGTCAGGGTGTTGTCGGTGCTGGTCGCGAGACGGATGGTGTTCCTGTGGATGATGGCGATGCCTCCTCCCATCTGGTTGGCGTTTCGGTCCCTCCGGACGACCTTGTAGCCCTCTGGGATAGCGATGGCGATGTCGGGAGCTGAAGAGGCGTTAATCCAGGTCTCCGTGAGGAAGGCGACGTCAGGGGCTGTGGCGTCTAGAAGGTTCCAGAGTTCGATGGCGTGTCTGTGGACGGAGCGGGTGTTGAGCAGGATGCACTTGAGGTGGTTGCTGCTGGTGTTCGACTTGGTGGGTGCTGGTGCGAGGCTGGTCCGGATGCAGGTGAACTTGCAGGCGTGGCAGCTGAAAGGTCCGTGGGTACGTCGTGGAGTGGCTTGATGGCATTCTGGGAGTCGGCCGGTGTTGAGTGCGGTGAGGGTGGCGGCGGAGTACGTCAGGCGGGTCGGTCGGGATCTTCGTTGGCCAGGGGTCCTGGCGCTGGGCGCGGTCCGATAGCGGACGGGCGCAGACGGGCTTACCTTTGGCGCGCCTTCGGCGCACAATCGGCGCGCCCGCTGCGCGTGACCGCTGCGCGTTCGCACGGTCGCCATATAAGGCGAAGTGCGCGGGTGGGCGGGGCAGCTGGGAGGCGGGAGCGGGGAGGGAACAGAAAGGAAAAAGGGGCGTGGTCAGCGGTGGTGGCGGGAAGCGGGGAGCGGGGAGCGGGGAGGGAAGGCGGAGGGCGGCGAGGTAGGCGGGCAGACAGGCAGGAGAACGCAAAGGGCTGAAACTGACTAGAAAAAAAATACAGGCACAAAAGTCAGACAAAAGCTGCTAACACGGGAGGAAAATGCAGTTCAAACAAGCAAGGGGATGGAACTACTATTCTCCCTCTGTTTCTTTCCTCCAACCTCTGAACACTTATTGTGAACTTATAGTAAATGTGAAATCACTTTGCCTGGTGAATGTCTCTCTTTCTCTGCTTCATTTAACACAACACAGCTGGCTTTTTGACTATTACATGACTGATTGAATGAATTTGTTACCCTTACCCATGCCCTTTGGGAATGAGCAGCAAGAGTTAGTCTGCTGACCACCTTCTTTGTCACTGTACTGGAGCATGTATACATGTTTGTTTGCAATAAGGTCAGCTGACACTCTCCAAAACCATTGGTACTTCACTTAGCGCAAATACCTAAAACAATAGTCAACCTGCACCACCAATAACTTTGGTGCTCCTGGATGAATCTTCATTACATTTTCCCAAAGAAGTGCCCTTCTTTGGCTAGTTCTGCATGAAAAGTGTTAGGGTGATCTGTCAAGCGGGGTTGAGAAAAAGGGGGGCCCCAAAACACTTTTTTCCCTTGCAATGTCATTGGAGGTTTTGCCTTTTTTGTACATGCGTACAGGCTGAACCGCTGAATGGATTGAAACGAGATTTGGTCTAAAGCTAGATCTTGGTCCAGAAAGGTCTATTATTGTAATTTGATGTAAATCTGTTGCGTAGTTTGGTGTTATTACAGAAAAAAGAAATATATATATCTGGACAAGGTCTCCATAGAGATCTCATGGTGAGATCTAATTGGCTGCATTTGCTTTGCTAATAACTTTGGCACCATTTGACGAATCTTCAGGAAATGTAAAAACTAGTACGCCAATCACTCCAGCTGCTGTCTGAAATGTTGGGGTGATTTCTCAATCAGGGGCCAGGAAAAACGAAGGTCCCAAAATGCTTTTTCCTCATGCAATGTCTATGTGGATTTCCCATTTTTTTAACATGACTACAGCCCAGACTGCTGAACAGATTTACACCAAATTTGGTAGAAAGCTAATCCCAGCCGAAGGAAAATTTTAGAGTGGTTAATGAAGCTGTTCAATATCTTTACACATGGTTCTGGATTTGACCCTTAAGATTATAAATGATGACTCTATTTCCAAGTGGTAGTTTGACGAATCTAGTATATGCTGAGGATTCAGACTTAACACCTTTGACAGAGAAAATGTTACATAAACTTGTGTCAATTTTTAAATTATATTGCAAAAAAGTAAAATTGTGAAAAAGCTCAAGACGAATGCCTAGAAATGTAATATTTTAATTAGGTTTAAATATGTACCTAACGTTATTTAAACTTGCTGGAATTAGTATGGAGACAAAATAGTTGAGTTTGACTACCTTGGTCTGAGATTTTGCAATAAGTACTTGGGTGGCCAAAAACACTAAGGGCCATATTCATGGACAAGTCACACAGCAATTCACCTTGCTGCGCTGCACTGTGTGACAGGGAAAGGGAAAGAATGTGCCGCATTTAAGTCAATATGGTGCATTCCTGCCTTTTCGCTTGTGCTGGCGCACTTTTGGTTGCCTAGCGCCAACGCAGGGCACCCTTGCACTACAGTGCAAGGGTGCCCATGTTATAAGGAGGATTGTTTTTGTGTAGGAAGAGGCACCTTCCTGCACAAAAACAATCCCCTGAGGCTTTTTCCTCCGTCTATGTGTGCTGCAGTATGCAGCACACATAGAAAGAAGAAAAAACGAGGAGAAATAAACGTATTTCTCCTTGTCACGCCTCACCTGGGGAGGTGTAGGTTTTGTGCGGAATCCAAGGTCTACTACTTTTGGTAAATCTGTGAATGCATCAAAATCCATGGCTGTTGCGTGGGAACACCCACAAAACACCAATGGATATGCCTCCCTGGTACAGAGTAATGCAACCCAGCTGTTTGTGCTGCGTTGCATTACTCGAGATTTATGAAGCTACTCAGGGCCACGCAAGGTGGCCTTGCGTGGCTTCATAAATCTCCTTTTTAAGTTGTATCAATCCTGCACCATGTTGAATGGTGCAAGAGTGAGGCAAAGGGTTCATAAATATGCCACTAATTATTTGCAGATCCTTTAAAAAACCTGGGTTACTATGTGATATTGTCTCAAGGCTTGACTACTGTAATGTGCTGAATCTGGGGATTGATCCGGGTCGGATCATGAGACTCCAAAGAGTTTAGAACATGGCTGCACATTTTCTTTGAACCTCCCAAGGCAGGCGCAGATGGCGGACGCATTTGAGAAGCTGCACTGGTTGCCGGTGAGGCATAGGTCTACTTTTAAAGCCTTGTGCTATTGTCACAAAGCACTTGCAGAAAAAGGACCACATTACCTTCAATCTCTGGTAAGACCTTACATACCAACTAGAAATCTATGATCGACTGGGGAGAGGCTGGTATCTGTTCCCAACATTAAAAGAGCAAGTTCAGATGGGAGTTCTTTCAGCTACCTGGCACTGAAGTTGTGGAACTCTCTGCCACTGACGGTTAGGCAGATTCAGTCGGAGTCTGTTTTTAGGAAAAACGTAAAACTTGGGGTTCATTTGCAAGCCCTTTGCGCCACCGGTACATCTCTTTGTCCCATATTAAAAGTGATGCACCATCAGCGTAAGGGGCTTGTAAATAAGCCCCTTGGTGTTTTAATGTGGGAGTTAGGAGAGACTAATTGTTGTATTTGGGGCTGCGGATACCTGTACCTAGCTCTGGGACACCTCTCTCCAGGTAGCTAAGAGCTCTATAAAAATGTGTTATTAATAAGGACTTTAATGACATCCTTTGTCATTACTTAGAAAAGCTCTAGGGGAAGAGAGAATTATATTTATTTGTATACATTGTCTGCATTGTCTTTAGACTAAATTCTGGTTAGAAATCTTACTATTGGTTATTTTTTTTTGGAGGTGTCAGGGGAGGGAAACATGGCGGTGGGCTGACACCGGTTGCGGGAGTTCCCCGAACAGAGGGAGGAGAGGAGGCGAGAGAGGCGGGGAATCGAGAAATGATGTTCAGTTATTACTATAAGGCATAGCGACATAGGTAATTATTCAAAATTTGTTAATTTGTTATCTTGTGGTATTACGTACCGGAACTCCTAAGCCCCGGTGCTCATGGTTCCAGCAGTGGAAACGCGATACGGGGTCTGGCAGTGAGGTGCTGGGTTCTTACGGAAAACTAGAACGGTGATTGTGGCAGTCGGCGTCCGGGTCGACGGAGGAAGGTCAGGAAGATCAGGACGTGAGCCGGTGCAAGAGAGACACTGGGAGCACAGTGGCGAGAGGCAGCGGCAACGAAGCCCAGAAAATATCCCTGCTCAGAAGCACGCAAGTAAACTTTCAAGGCTGGCAGGCTGTTGGGAGCAAGAGGTAGAAGACGAAGAGCCCACAGGTACAGGGGGGGCCTCGCAAGGCACCGAGGTCGATGGAAGAGTTTCCCCTGAATGTTATAGAATCAGGCCATGATTTAAGGGGCGAGAGTAAAAAAAAGGTACTGTTTGTGTGGCCGGAGGTAGGGGTAAAGGGGAAGAAAATAACCTCACCTTATCAAAATCTTTAGGTGAGCTGTGTTCGATGCAAAAGGTTATGGAGAACACATCAACTGAATTTGAGACACGAGTGAGGAGCCGGTACCAGCTGAGGTCACTCCCGGACATAAAAAAGAAAGGCAAAGGGGGAAAAGGGGGGCAGACCAGGGAGCAGGTACCTCAGGAAGTTACTGCAGTCTCCCTCAAAAAGAAAGCTTTAAAAAGTGGAGGAAAACCACAGCATTGTGGTCAAAAGGAAGTGCGAGTCCCTGCGAAACCTTCCCCTTCCTTAAGGTCGTACTTCAAAATAATGGAACATGTTGAAAGTTCACAAACGAAGGGGGAAAGCTTATGAAGCAGCCGCAACCAGCCCCTCTTCCTTTGAAGAATAGATTTACTGTATTAGCCAGATTACCCCTGAGCGATGACGGGCGGCAGGTTGTAAATGATAGGGTGCTAGTTAGTCCTAGTTCAGGTTTTAGCCCTGGCACCAGTCTGTGCCCTAGCCTCACTACTAGCCCTAACCCGGGTCTCAGCTTTAGCCCTCCTATCTCTCCACATGTAAGCGTAGAACCCTCGCAAAGCAGCAGCTAAATTGGAAAGATGGTAAACTCTGAGCATGGGGAGAATAGTGATGAGAGCTTAACTGGTTTTGGAGGTGGGGGAGGTGAAAATTCCATGGAAAAGCTGCTTTTGAATTTAAAGCAAGGCATTTTTGAGAAATTTGAAATATCTGAGTCTAATCAAAAGGGGATACATGATAAGTGCGAAGTAATAGAGGATATTGCACAGAGTACCAGTATCTTGAAAGAGGAAATTAAAACATTATCAGCAACCGTCTCGGAAAACTCTAAAGATATCGAATTATTAAAGAAACAGAACAGAGGGCTTCAAGAGAACGTAGAAAGATCGGAAACGCAATCTCGCTGTAATAACTTGAGGTTCCGTAAAAATCCCGGAGGGGGCCGAGAAGGGAGACGTCAAGACTTTTATATGCGGTCTTTTGGGGGAGATCGTGACAGACAGATCAGATATCAATTGGGAGAAAGAGATTCAGAGGGCACATAGAGATCCCTTTAGATTACACCCAGACAGGAAAACTCCGCGAAAGATATTGATCAACTTCTTGAATTTCATCGTGAAAGAGCTGGTATTAGGACGGACACTGAAGGAGGGCACCTTAAACCATGAGGGCTTTTTGTATCAGATAAGATCAGACCTAAGTAAGAGGATGGCCCAGAGACAGTGGGAATTAGGCTCAAAGATGAGCGAGCTACAAGAGAAGGGAGCATAGATAGAACTAAAATTTCCAGCTATGTTGAAAATAATGTGGCAAAATAAAATGTATAATATTAGTGACCCTGAGGAAGTTGATGTTTTCATACGGCAAATGGATAGATGAGCCACTACCTCTCAGGGTTCGGTAATGATCTGAAGGTGATGTAGATAGTCTGTTTTTCTTTTTCTTGTCTGCTTTCTCCTTCTCTCTCCTCATGGGACTGAGACTCACGAAGGGCGGATTGCATTGCCCAAGAGGTAGAAAGGGGATTTCCTGGGGGAGGGGGGAAGAAGAGGGGCACTGGGTGTGGGGTGCAGTGGGAGAAAAAAAAAATTGTTGTCATCAATTTATCTCTGGACCTTTTCTGGGGGAAGCAGTTAGGCCTAATAATACTAGGGGGATTTAAGGTCTATATTAGATGATTCGACCCTATAGAATGAGTATAGATAAGGCAAAAGTAGTCAAATTATTAACTTTGAATGTAAAAGGGTTAAGATCCTGAAAGAAAGTGTCACGGGTCATAGAATTCTTAAAGGACAGTGAGGCTCAAATAATATTATTACAAGAGACTCACCTGGAAAGAGCGTAGTGTAAGCAGTGTTTTGGAAAACTTAGATGGGTGCAGGAGGTGGTTTGTTTTGACCAGATAAGGAGTACCAGGGGAGTCGCTATAATTATAAAGAGCAATTATGAAATAAGATTAGTTACTTATGAATCAGACCTTTCGGGTAGGTGGCTACTGGCAACTCTTTTAGTTCAAGGTAGGCCCCTGGTGTGTGATGTATACTATGGACCGAATAATGATAACCCACATTCCCTTGAAAAATTGGAGTCCTGTTTATTGGAAACAACAGCCCCTATCATACGAGGAGGAGATTTTAATCTAGTTCTTAATGAAGGATTGGATAGGACCTCGAAAGTAAAATACAATAACCTGCCGAAAACATTTTCCAGACTGACAAGCATTATGAAAGAACTTAATTTAGTTGACATATGGCGAATTAAAAAAAATGATATGAGAGAGTTTACTTTCTATAGTAAAAAGTATAGAAACCCCTCCCATATAGATTATTTCTTATTAGATCAGGAGTTATGTGGAGAGGTAATAGAGGTGACTCATATACCAGCAATAGTGTATGATCATTCGGCTGTGGTATTATCAATAAGGTATTACCAGAAAGAGGAGAATAGAAGGTGGACTCTAGATAGGGCGATTCTCTTAGATGAGAAGGTAGTTGGAGATTTGAGGGGAAAATCTGAGAGCTACTTTATAGTCAACAAGGGCTCAGCAGAAGGGAATATAGTGTGGGATGCTTTTAAATCATATTTAAGGGGAGCCATAAAATCTATCATGGTAGGGAAAAGTCGGGCAGGGAAACAAGAAAGAGAGAATAGAATTAAAGAGATTAAGAATAAAGAAGGAGAGCTACAGAAGGCATCTATGGAGGACCCAAATAGAGGACAGGCCCTAAGCAAAGAGTTAGAGGGGCTACAAGCTGCATTCCGGGCCAAGGTGGACAAAAGATCACTTGACATTTTGCCTATGGAGAGAAGTGTGGATCGCTATTAGCCTGGAAGGCGAAGGCAGATAGGGAAAGGAACACTATCTGGGAGCTGATTAGTAGAGGATCAGGAGACCTACTTAATGTTAATTTCGATATCTGTAGAGAGGCCAGTAGTTTTATGAATGATTTATATAAAGATGATATTTTACCCAGTCAAGAAGACATAATGGAGTGGCTTGGGTTGACAATACTCCCACGGTTAACTACTGAGCAACTGAAAGCCCTAGAAGGAGAGATTAAGGAGGGGGAGACAAGAGCTCAGTGCAAAAAAAGGTTTAAGGGCAAGGCAGCTGCACAAGATGGTCTTCCGGTGGAAGTTTTTCTCTGTATCATAGACACTGTAATTCCTTCCTTACAAGTTTTATTTAACAAGATATATATGGGTGGGAAGAAGGTCCCTGAATCGTGGTCAGAGGCCAGAGTCACCTTGATTCTGAAATCAAATAAGGATCCATGGATGATAGATTCATAGAGGCCGATATCCCTTTCTAAATACAGACTACAAGATCTTTTCTGGAAGTATTGCATCTCGGGTGGCTAAGGCAATACATGAGGTTATCTACCCCAATCAAAGAGGTTTTACACCAGGGAGGCAACTAAACGAATTGACTTTTCAGTTATTGGGAGCTATTGAAATGGGGGAGTCCCGGAAATCGCCCTTGACCATAGTGGCAGTCGATGCAGCTAAAGCTTTCGATCAGGTACACTGGCCATACATGTGGGAGGCTTTGTGAAGTTTCGGTTTCCAACAGAATATGATAAGGGCAGTGGAGAATTTGTACTGTGGTCCTAATGCCAGGGTATTGATAAATGGCTGTCAGATTGGTTTGAAATCTTTAGAGGGACAAGGCAGAGCTGTCCCCTTTCCCCGCTCCTTCTTAATATATATATCGAGCCTCTTGCTAACCAGATTAGGGCGGATGCTGATATTATTCCTTTTAAATCTCATAATTTTGAAGTTAAGTTTGCGCTTTACGCAGATGACCTGATGATGTATATGAGTAACCCACAGGATGCAATCCCTAACCTGATGAGGAAGGCAGAGGCTTTTGGCCATATCTCTGGGTATAAAGTGAACACAGGGAAAACTGAGATTATGGATTGGAATCAGGGCCTAGTAAACTGCGGGCGAAGGCTCAAATAAGGTATTTGGGAGTCTTAAAATAGAAGATATTGTAAAAACTCATTGGAAGAAAGTTAGCCAGAAAATAATCGGCCTACTCTCAAAATGGGCGAACCTACCGCTGAATATCTATGGAAGGGTAAACCTCATAAAAATGATAATTTTACCAAAAGTGACATCTTTTTTTTAACACTATCCCTTTAGCTTTCCAGAAGAAACACATAGCGAAACTTTAAGGGAGAGTAGGAAGTTTTAGATGGGCCTCAAAATGTCCTAGGATCTCCTGGAAAAAATTGCGTAAGAGGCTCGAAACCGAAGGATTAGCACTACCAGATATTCTTGCGTATTGTTATGCTTTCCAGTTTAAGAATGTTTGTATGTTGGCCAACAAAACTGATAAATCAATTACAGGCGCTCTTTTTGATGCACTGCTGATTGATGTTCCACAAGGTCATACCTATTTTCTTTTTAAATATGGCAACCCCAAGTTTTAAAAAAAGGTGAGGCTCAAGATTCTGAAGTCGGCACTACATACGTGGATTTATGTGCGAAAAACTTTGAGCGTCCCATATTTTTCATCATGGGCACCAATTTGGGACTCTCCAGGTACCCCGGAGGGCTTGAGGGACCAACTAAGTCAGCCTTTGAAAACGGGGGTCATTTGCCAGTGGGCAGACCTTAAGGTAGGTGTGAATTTGATGAGTTGGGAAGCATTGAGCAATTGTACTAATGGTCGCTTTACAAGGTTTAAATACTATCAACTGAGTTCCTGGTGGCTAATGCAAGATTGGGTGGAGGTATAAGATTCTAAATTCGATCGAGTGATGAGAATTGGTCAGTGGAAAAAGGAAACATCGTTTTGGTATTGGGCCTTCGTGGAGATGGGTGGGAATATTGGGAATGACATTTTAAAGCTGTTGGGTGAAGAGTTTGATAATGGAGATTTGATGCAAATGTGGGGCGACTCTTATAGTATATTACGACAAGTAGTAAAATTGGCGCCACTCAAACGGAACTACCTGTTTACTACGCACAGAGTTTATTGGTCCCCTGCAAAACTCTTTAAAATTACTGGTAACACCTATATCTGTCCCAGGTGTGCGCAAGTAGCAGCCGACGACATTCATCTGTTTATGTTATGTCCAACTATAGCCCCATTTTGGAACTTGATAAGTGATTTTTTGGGAGAAACCATTGGGACACAATTTAAAGTAAGCCCATGTATAATCTTTTTTGGGTTAAGTGTGGATCAAGAACCGCAAATTACGGCGGTAAAAAATTTGTTTTATGTAGTGCTGTTGGCTAGGCGTGAGATTTGCACACTATGGAAATATGAGAATCCTCCGACCTTCCCCGATTGTCTTAGGAGTATCATCTACATAAGCGAATCCGACATGGCATGCGATCTAAAAAGCAGAGAGAAAGTGTGGGCTCAGTTAATAAAATGGAGAGAGAAGGAAACGTGAGTCCTATAATTATGCCATCGACTCTGTTGGCCTTATTATCTCCTTTCCTCCGGCAGGCCTAGTTTGTGAAGGAGATGGAACTGGAAACAGTAGTATACTTGTGGGTGGTCACTCTTCCGGTCTCACTCTATGGTCTATGGTGTGGTTTCCTCTGGTAAGATCTAGAGAGACTAGAGTATAACCCAGTAAGATATCTGGCAAAATGAGGAAAGAAAAAAAATTAAAATAACTATTGGCTATTTTTTCTTCAAGATGGATATCCACCAAATCTAAATATAAATAATAACGCTATGTTGGAAATTGAAATACGTTTTTAATTTTTATCTTTCCCTTACATTCAAAGCTAAGAAAGTGTAGACTTAAAATATAAATTAAATAGGTTTAACAACGAAGAAGGAGGTCACATTGACCCTCGCAATATTTAATACTTGTGTTCTTTTTTTATATAACTACATTCACATTGTTCGGGGAATTTAGATCCAAGCCAAGCTTCAAAGATTTTTTTGAGACAGTTGAAATTAAAACCTATTATTAACTGTGCTTTGCTACATGTGCAAGCATAGGTGAGTCCCTCTCTTATCGATCAGGAGAGTCATCACAACAGGGGTGGTTGTAGAGGCTTGAAGCTGTAAATCTAATGCTGCCACCAAAAAGGCACTGAAATCAACGCCAGGTTGATGAGGTTGTTAAATTCCCGTTAGCTGCCATGTGAGTCATTTACCTTCTCTATTGCGGGCCTCAGCCCCATTAACCAGTCTGATGAGAGGGCATTAATACTTTCTTCAGAGTACCAATTCAGAATTTCCAGAACCCGCAACGTTACGCCTTTCTCCACTGCATTAGCGGTTCATGATATCGACTTTGTTTTTGTAAAGTGGTCTCAAGAGACATGATAGGCGCTTTAAAAGAAAAAATATTTAGAAGTGTGTATGTTATGCGCTATCACTTTAAATTCTGCACATATGGCTGCGGCATTGTCAACCTAGCTTTTGATCACCATTGGCAGAAACTTGAAAATCAGTCGAGTGGCAACACTTGCCATCAGAAATTGCCTAATGATGCCACTAATGAGTATAGTTTGATAATTGCTGGAAAGCCACCGAATTGGAAAAATGAAGATTTATTGACAAATGGAGAGTGTAATTATCTCTTTCTTGGCAATCCAGCTATACTCAAAAAGCAAAGTCTGCCAAATGGGTGTATGAATGCTGCGCATCCAGCAGAAAAAAACAATCATTAAAAAAAAAAGAAGAAAAAGTGTATGACCGTTTGGTCGTTCTCGAGAATAAATTGACGTGTTCGTTTCCATACGTACACGCAGGAACTCGCTTTCTATCGATCGCTATAGACGAAGGGGCACCTTTTAGGTCAGATCTCAATACGGTGTGACTTTGGATTGCTAATGTGTTTTATTTCTTGCTCATCTTTATAAGACCCGTTCAAAAATACAGTCGAAAATTCTTTCTGTAGCATAAGACAAACATATTTCATGACTACCACGGACTAATAAAAGTCAGCACCATGAGAATTACAGCAACCTTGATACCCCTTAGGAGGTACAGGCCAATACCGTCCTATCTAAGGTACTCAACAAACCTATAATGGAAAGTTCCACAGTATGGGAAAAGTAGGAAATCCCCCCCCAAAAACCCTCATCATATATAGAATGATGTTAAGATCACTAGATGCAATTTGAAGAAAAAACACCTGAACACATGCAGCTGCAAAGACATCTAGCGCCAATAGAGAGAAAGTAACCAAGGACGTCATAGACTTTGACACATCAGAGAGCAGGCCTGTTCGTTTTTTAGAATATAATACAATGGTACATTCCGACTGTAAACATATAACATCAAGTTGTTAAATAATCATTACGAACGACAAAAAAGGTTGTTGTGAGATGCCTGAATTGTACATGATCACCCAGCTCCGGATCTCACAAACACTGGGCCTAAAATAGTAAGAACATGGTTTGGCAGTGGTTTAGTATGTTATTTGTCTGGTGCTTTGATCATTATGTGTGTACTGTGTGTGGTATGTGTTTTGCGTGTTTGTGAGTGTGCATGTGTATGTGTGTGATGTCTGTTCTGAGATGGCTTGTAGCTTTTGTGTGGCAGAGGCTGAATATAGCTGCTGGCCCAAATTCAGTGTTGGATTCAAGTAGGGTAACTATGACAAATTCTTTCACAATGTAGGGGTTCGTCTAGGTTTAGTTTTAGTGTTGTCGCCCTGCAAGAGGTGATTAGGAAGTACAGGAGAGAGTGGAGGAAGTAGGAACAAACACGAGGTGCGAAGGAGAACATGAGACACTTGAGAGTGGTGTTAGCAGTGACACGTTGTACAAGTAATAGTTTATCTTTTGTTTTCAGGTGATTGTTCTTCATGCAGAGAGGCTGCTAGGAGTATGGACTATTTTCTCTATGTACTGATGGGGCCGGATTCTTGCCTACCTGGTTATCTCCAAGAATCCTCTTAGGTCGCCAGGATCTTTTTATCTGCTAAATAGTGTAGAGGGGAGGAAATACAATTATCAAAACATAATTACCAAAGGTAGACTTCATTTGGGAAGGACCACTGACTCCGAATCTAAAATTGATAGGATTTCATTACAACCAGAAATAGCTGAACATACAGACACCTCAATACGAGATGTAAAAGGTAAATGGGCACTAATACAAGTCTACGTAGGATTCTCAACCGAGTCAGAACGAAAAGAATCACTGACTCCAAAATCATCAAAAAGGCTATGGTTAATCCGATGTCTAAATTAGGAATAATTAGTCAAAGGAGAAAACATTAATCTATCCCTACTCTACCTCTAAGGTGACATCCCTACTTAGCATTTCCCTTTCCCAGGCAAGAGTATCAAAAGGTGTCAGAGTGAAGACTTCCTAAGAAGTACATTTACTTAGTCAGATCTCGATCTAAGATGCTCTCTCTAGCTTCCCGTCTACCTCAACTACTCAACCCACGGGGCACTGTCCCTAATACAAAACCCCCAAATCATAGAACACGCCCTTCGGCACACCTCTTCAGCCAGGTCTTCTCCCAGTAGTTTGCCATCAGGTTTGACCGGCATCCAACAACAGTTAGCTTGACCTTGGGTCCCAGGCACCTTCTCCGCTGAAAGTATCATCCTCACATTCCAGTGTACTCCCCTGTTGGCTTCTCGCAGCATCCTAACTCCTAAAACAAAGACCTAGTCTCACTAACAAGCTAAATGTCCTTGCACCTGCAACAGAAACATGGGAACGGAAAGCATTTCACGTCTCCAAGATTTGGCATCTCCCTGCATCCCAAAGCCTCTACCAAGGGAAATCATTGTCGGCCTACAACGTTTAGCTAACATAAGAAATGAACAGGCCTCTCGCTCTACATATATACGATTAGGCCTTTACTCTTAAACACACGATTAAATCACACTCTAAGCATTATTTGATTCTCATACAAGTGAGTAAGCAACTTGTACTTATAATTTTAACATGGCACGCGTTTAACCTAGTACATTGCATTACATAAACATAATCACTATGCATTTACTGATACATTCACATCAGCTTACAGCGTTACCCTTCACAAAAGCATTATTACATTTCTAATCACCTCTATGTTAAACGATTACAGCATTACATTTCTATGACGCTTCTTAACACACATCGAATAATATGCGGGTGCTGACTAACGGTGAATATGATGCACCCCTACAGATTTCAGGATCACATGACGCTCTATCAGTAACAAAAATAGGTAACAGAAGGGTTTCTTAAAAAATATAGTTTGTAGTGGATAGACATTTCCCACTGTGGCAGTTAAGAATAAGAAAACAGGAATATGCAGGAAAGGTGGGATTCATGTTTTTGGTGGTTCCCACATTAAACCTCTTCAGACTGGACTTACCACGTTTGACATTTCATAAAGTAATGAGCCATAACCATCAGTACTGAAGGCTTTAAAAGTCTGTGAAGGCTGATAAGATTCTGCAGTGGAGAAGAAGAAGAGATGATGACTGATAAAGACTTTGTTGTCAACCCAATCAGTAAAAGAAAATAAAGTTTTTCTGAGCAAGTGGCACAGCTAGCACCTTAACCAATAAATGTCTTTACACAGATAAGATTGAGTCACTCAAAAATATCCGTACCTACAGACTAGTCAGTTTGTATATCAAGCAGCTGCATCGATCATTAGCCAGAATAGAAACTCATTCAATTCAATGGCTTGATCTCTTTGTCTTTAAATATATTAAGTTATTAAATTAACATTAAAAAGATATCTATCTACCTATCTATCTATTGACCTCTATCTCTCTCTCTATATATATATATATATATATGAATATATATATAAATATTCACTGAAAAAACCATAGGTTTCAGGGGTGTTATAGTTAGCTGGACTTTTCACTTGTACAAAACCTTTGAAATTCCCCCGTTATAGTTAGTTCAGCTAACTATAACTCGCGCGCCCGCAATGCACTGCTGATGACGTCACATATTACGTCACTCATGACATGGTCAGTGACATCACTCATGACATCACTGATGACATCTCAAATGACATCACTGATTACATCATCCAGTGAATGTCTGTTTTTCTGAAAATTAAATATGTTTTATATATGTATATCTCAAGGTCGATGGAAGAATACATGGATATATAAGTGTCTAAATGGATGATTTGTTTTTGAAAAATTGATTGTGTAACTGACTGATTAAGTGTATCATAGTGAATACATGGCTTAGTGAGTAATGTTTAAATATGTAAATATCTGTATCAGTCTCTCACTTTGTGTATAAGTGGCTGCATGGGTTTGTGAGTAGCTACATGGGTGTCTATATAGGCTATTAGTTGGTTTTTTGAGTATCAGTCTGAGTGTCTGCATGGTTCGGTGGGGGGTATTACGTAGTGCATAGGTGCATGAATGAGTGACTCACTGTTTGTATGTGTTGAAGACAGCATGTGTGCAGGACTGTATGGGTGGATGAGTGTGTGTATGGGTGTGTTAGTGAGTGAATGACTGTCTCAATAGTGTCTTTATGAGTAACTACATATGTTTTAAACTAGTAAATGTGACTATTGGTGTATATAAGTGAGTATATGTGAGAGTGAGAGATTGAAAGAGTTCCTGTATGAATAAGTATGTGTTTCTATAAGTGATTGTTTAAAAGACTAAGTATGTGTAAGTTTCCGTAGAAGTAAGTGTGGTGGTGTGTGTATAACTGTATATGCAAGTAAATGTATGTTTGATTCTTTATTAGCATGAGTGACTATGTGTGTGAGTAACTCTATGGATGAGTGGCATTGTGTAACAGGATGTATAGGTGTATGAGTACATATGATGAGTGAGTACATGTATGAGTGACTGTATAGGACTGTTGGTGAATGAGTGGATGTGTATGTGGATCTTAGAATTACTGAAGAGGTTGTTGTAACTGGTATTGGTATGGCCATTGTTTTGAAAATGTTAGTCTCTATTTTTGAATGTGTGTATCAAAGGTTATATTAGGGTGAGAGGAGGTCTGCCACTCTATCACAAGGATGATGTCATCAGTGATGTCATCAGTGATGTCATGAGTGATGTCACTGACCATGTCATGAGTGATGTAATATGTGACGTCATCAGCAGTGTATTGCGGGCGCGCGAATTATAGTTAGCTGAACTAACTATAACGGGGGAATTTCAATGGTTTTGTACAAGGGAAAAGTCCAGCTAACTATAACACCCCTGAAACCTATGGTTTTTTCAGTGAATTTCTGAGGTTTTTTAAATGCTAATTTCTAACTATAACGTGCCTGAAACCTATGGTTTTTTCTGTGAATTTCAAAGGTTTTTTAAATGCTAATTTCTAACTATGCCTACAGAGATAGGACATGTGAAGAAAGAAGAAAAAATGCACAGAAAGAAAAAAAAGAAGTGCAGAAAGAAGCAACAGAAGTCCTCAAAGACGAAGAAAAGTGCAGGAAGAAGGATAACGTGCAGAAAGAACAACAAGAAGAGCAGAAAGAATCCTTGTTGCAAAATCATCCTGTACCCTCAACTTTTTCAGACGGATACTGGTGGTAACTGAGTCTGACTAACCAGTCCTAGAGCCAGTGCTATGTTAAAAGACACTTAGAATACAGTGAAAACACCTACATACACTAGGGAACATTATGCGTTGGGGCATGACCTCCTCTGTAAGCCCCTAGTATATAATAGGGCAGGGGGATTAAAACTACCTCTTAAAACAGGCCACAGGGCGTTTTTGCACACGTTAACTTTTCACACCCACCATTGCCTGCAGAGTGCCACACACCTCTGTGTTGTATTCCACCAGCTTGTGCATATGCTATGACACTCTCTAGCCCATGTGCACTGTAACACCACCCCGTGAATATGTCATGCCACACTTGTCTTCGCAGGGGTTATATTGCCCCATCTAACGTGCCTTTCCCGATGCCTATGTTATAACGCACAGTGCTATGCCATACATATTACAATCTGGGATTCATATCTTTGTCACAGTGCATATGCAACGTTACACTCCCCAGCACATATTTTATATTACAACTTTAGAGACTAGTTAGGTTACACAACACTGCCCTGTGCATATTACACTCCAAGGCGCACATCGCATAGCACGCGCTAGTGCCTGTGCTATCTCGCGCTCTCCAATGAATCTGTCATTGCGCACAATGTATTGCATATTTTATTTCACGCCCGGTTCATCTTATATCACACTTTTTGGTGCATAGTTTATAACATACACTATATCTAGTTTTCATTTTCAATCGTGCTCTCAGGACTATGTTCTATATAACACTGTGTTCACCTACCCTTTTCACGGGCATTACATTTTGCGATAGGGGGTGGAGGGTCAGGGGGTGTTTCTGCCAAGTGAGCCCGGAGTAACAGTCACAAACGTCCTCTTCTTCCTGAATAAAAGTGAGATTATGCTGCATACTTGTTCATATTTTAAGTAGTTCGCACAGACACACGTTTTAAAAACAATAAAGTTCCTAATACCCGCCTTCTCTGAACAGTTAGCTTGCTGCCCCATCCCCCTCCTCCCTATCCTCTGTTGTGTGAATCCATGGACTAGCCTCCTCCCTCCTGCCATGCATGGTCTGATGTGCTGCCACTGCCCTCAATTTAGTATGATGTACCAGTCCCCTCCTCCTGCCCTCCATTGCCCAATTCTATGCCCCGTCATTGACCTCCTGCTTAAACTCTGTGCTTAGCTTGCTGCCCCTATTCTCCTTCCCCCTGCCCTCCGATGTCTTTGTGCATGCCCCTGCTCCATCCTTTTTGCCCACCATGTACCATGGACCTGCCACTCCTATCTACTCTAAGTGTTCTGTTGAGCTGCCACTCCCCTCCTACCTGCCTAGCATTGTCAGATGACTGTAACCTGTCCCTGCCACCTCCACCCTGCCTGTCCACATGCCATGCCCCTATCATCTTCCTCCTGTCCTACATGGTCCATTGTACTGCCACACCCTTCTGCCCTCCCTGGTCTGTTTTGCTGCAACTGCTCCTCCTGCCTGCCCCGTGCAGTCTGTTGTGAGGCCCCTTCCCCTGAACTTTCTTGTCTGTGCACAGGTCCTGACCCTCCTTTCTATCCTCCATCGTCCTTTGTGCATGCCCCTGCACCCTCCTTCTTGCCCATCATAGCCATTGTGCTGCCACTAACCCTCCCACTTGCCATGCATGGTCTTCTGTGCTGCCATGGCCCCTCCCACCTTCCCTGTGTGGTCAGTTAGCTGCCCCTGACCCCCTCCCACCTTCCTTCCATGGTCTGTGTGTATGCCATCACAGTCTCACTGTTGCTCTTCATGGTGTGTCTTGCTTCTAGTGCCCATCCTGCCTGACCTCCATGGCTATCTTGCTGCTCCTGCCCTGCCACCTTGCCCTCAGCCCTCTGTTTACATGTGCAGACCCCTACTCTCTCCCTCCTGGCTTTTCTGTTCCATTGTAATGCCCCTGATCCGTCCCTCCTGCCCTTTATGGTCTGTTATGCTGCAGCTTTCTCTCCTGTCTGTCCATTATGGTCAGCTAGCTACCATTGCCTCTTGCCCCTCTGTTCTCTGTTGTCCATGTGCATGGTCCTGTCCCCTCCCTCTTGCTTTCTATGGATTGTTGTGCTGCACTCCCGTCCCGCATGCCCTGTGTGGTGTATTGTGCTGCTGCTTACCCTGATGCCTGCCCTGCAGGGTCAGTTTGGTGCACCTCTCCATGTCCCTCCTCACCTCTGTTATCCAAGTCCATGTCCCTACCCCATTTCCTTCCATGATCCAATGTACCATACTTGCGAACATTTTGAACTTGGTAAGAGGGAGATTTTGAAAAAAAACTGGGGTATTGATTTTCCCCTTTGAGTTACATTGAAAAAGAGGAGATTGTAGACAGGAGACAGATCAAATAAAGCCCATTTGAGCTTAAAAACATTGGACGTTTCCTGTCTGAATCGGGTCTGTTGGCATGTATGGTTGTACTACCATTGCCTCTTCCTTCTGCCCACAATCGTCTATTACATTGCCACAGCCTCTCTTGCAAGTCCTGTATTGTTGGTTTGTTGCCCCTGCCCCCCTTTCCACTGCCCTCCATAGTCTGTTGTGCTGCCACGGCCCTTCCTGCCTGCTCAGTGTGGTTAAATTGTTGCCTTTGCACCCTCCTACCTGCCTTCAATTTTCAGAGTCCGTGCCCCTGGCCTCTGCCTCTCAACAGTATCCTAATGAACAACTAGATTGCTAACATTCTATATTTATTACAAAAGTGTGGAACGCCTGATGTCATCTTGATGTAATCAAAACTGTAATACCTAGAGCATTTCCTTTAGAAATTACATATATGAGAGGGTCTTATTGGCATCAAAATTATGGTTAGTGCTCTAAAAGACTAAAATAAGGACATATTTTCTGAGTTTTCAAATAGCGACAAAGCACTTTTAAATTATTTGTTATCTTTATGTTTTTTTATCCAGTTGACCACTTGATTAAATGTTGCACTTAGGGGAGAGGATGTGGTGTTACTTCCAGAACTGCAGACTTTGCAACTGGGGAACCAGGTTGGAGTTTCTGCTTCAGCTCGACATTCTGTGATTCTGGTCAAATCACTTACACCCTTATGCATCAAGCCAAAATCCAGTCGGTAAAATACCGATTCCTTATTAGCTCCCGGTATTAAGTAAAAAATACCCAATCCCAATGCATCAACCCAAAAGCAGAAATCGGTATTTAAGGAATCCTTAAATAGCGATTCTTTAAATAGGGATTCCTTAAATACCGATTCCTTAAATAGCGATTGCATTTAAGGAATCCCAAAGTGAGATTCCTTAAATGCAATGCATCAAAGTTAAAAAATTTGCGATTTCACTAATAAGGGGAGCAAATTACCATGAAGATGAACTGCATGGTAATTTGCAAAAACTTTGGAAAATGCACTTTTGTGCATTTTTCAAAGTGTCATGTTGCGCACACACATGCCCTTAGAGCATGTGTGTGTGCAACATATGTGCACATATCATTTTCAGGGGTGCAACAGGGTGTCCTTTTGACACCCTGGCACCCTTGAAAGTGCTCCAGCTATTAGCGATTCGGTAATACCGAATCGCTAATACAGAATGGCTTTACATTCATTCCTATGGGCCTCCAAGGCCATAGGAATGAATGGGTAGGTATTCCTTATTACCGATTCGGTATTACCGATTCGGTAATAAGGAATGTTAAGGAATCGCTATTTGAATAGCGATTCCTACATGCATAGCCTTTTGCTATTCCTTATTAGCGATTCCTTATTTTTCGCTAATAAGGAATCGCAAATGCTAATGTTGATGCATATGCCCCTTAGTCTCCCCATGTCTACAACCAAAATGCATTTGTTCTTGTGTGATGTAACCAATGCTCATGTAAAGCACTCCAATACCTGACAAGTCTGCACTATATAACACTGCAAAAACACAAAATATTAAGTGTTTTGCACACTTCTGTCATTGGGCTATATTTGGGCTACATCTGGGTGATTTTAGGCTACATTTGGGCTCTTTTGTCTCCGGTGGCCATCTTGGGAGATTTATTTGTTATGAAGTTTCCTAATTTCCTCATGTACTGCAGTCTCCTCAGTGGGAAATGCTTTCAGTTTTTTACTTTGATTCCATCATGAAGGTATTCAGATATGTCACACATTTGCCATAAATTCTGAAATTTAGCACTCTAGTTGCTCATTAGATCACTGTAGTAAAACTACTGTTCACCATGGAAGTCTGCTCCTGGTATTAAAAGTGCATGTTTCAGTCTGCATGTCAAAAATTTTTAATGAAATAGAAGAGAATTTGAGAAGTCACTCAAAATGTGCCCTCATTTTCTTTCTTCAGCATTAATCATAATTTCTATGGCAAAATGAACCCCCTCATTGTGTTCCTTTTGAAATTAAATGTTTTAAGTGTTACCAGTTTATTCCAATCAAGATGGCTTCAGGTGTGCCATACTTTTGTCATAATGAAGACAGTAAGCGCTCTAGTTGTTTTTAAGAACACTCTGGGACATTCTGTCATTGGGCTATACTTGGGCTACATCTGGGTGATATGTGGGCTACATTTGGGCTCTTTTGTCTCTGGTGGCCATCTTGGGAGACTTATTTGTTATGAAGTTTCCTAATTTCCTCATTTACTGCAGTCTCCTCAGTAGGAAATACTTTCAGCTTTTTACTTTGATTCCATCAAGAAGGCATTCAGATGTGTCACACATTTGCCATAAATTCAGAATGTTAGCACTCTTTTTGCTCATTAGATCACTGTAGTAAAGCTACTGCTCACCAGGGAAAACTGCTGCTGGTATTGAAAGTGCATGTTTCAGTCTGCATGTCAGAATTTTTTAAGGAAATAAAAGAGGATTTCAGGGGGGGGAGATTGGGGAGGGCGGGGGTGCAGTGAAGGGGGGGCAGGGCACGACAAACTAAGAACTGTATAATGAAAGAAATGCAAGTTTGGGAAGGATTAGTATTGCTCTGTATTTTAAGAATAGAGGGAAAGTCATTTGAACAGAAACTAGAAAACAGAATTAGATGTAATGCAATGATATCTTTGAGGCGAAGTCTCTTTAACTGCTGTCTCTTTTCGGGAATATCAATTCTATTTGACCTACAATGGCTATTAGAGTAGCGACGTGGAACGTTAGTGGTTTGAACGATCGTCAGAAAAGACAAAGGATTGCCGTGTCATTAAAACAAATGAATGTTGACTTTATATTTATGCAAGAAACTCATATTATGGCCTCACAGGCATATCTTTTGGACCAATTCGGCTTTCAAGTTTTAGCATATTCACAACAAGGCTCTAAACATAGAGGGGTTGCAATATTATCAAAGAACAGAAACGTGAATACCAGGAAAAAGTAAGAAGACCAATGGGGTAGGTGGGCATTAATTGAATGTCTTATTGAGGGAGAGTGGTGTACCCTTGGGGTAATTTATGGGTCAACGGAGGACGATCCAGAGAGTTTCGAATTCTTAGATGCAGAACTATCCTCCTGGGCACCTCAGATTATATTAGGAGGGGATTTTAATATAAATGGTGCAGATGGGCTAGGTGTAGAGACAGGATCATTCGGGAGGTATCAGGGAAGAAAGAAAAGAGTACATCGAGCACTAGGAGAGCTTGCGAGGAACAATATGTTGTCAGATGTTTGGGGGAAGCTAAAAGATGAGGATTGTAGATTTACGTATTACTCTGCCCCTCATCAGGTCTGCGTAAGACTAGATTACTTCTTTACTTCTAACTCGATGATCTCCTATGTAAAGATAGAAAGACTTCCCCGTATACTTAGTGATCATAACCCTTTGATCCTGAGCTTGAATATGCCCTCACGACCCAGGAAAGTTAGAATATGGACATTTGAGCGTGGGCTTCTTCAGGACCAAAAATATATTCAGTATATGACTCGATGGATTAAGGAGTTCTTTGAAAATAATAGAGGCAGTGCAGAGACAGGAATAGTTTGGGATGCTTTTAAGGCGGGGATACGTGGGGAAACTTTAAGTTTTAATACCTTTACACGTAAACAGGAGCAATCTAGATCTAGAGAACTAACTGGGGCAGTCTTGGATGCTGAGGAAGAGCTGCAACACTGTGTTATAGCAGGGGCTCCCTTAGATCAAGCCCTTCTAAAATTAACTAAGGCAAAAATGGATGCTGAAGAGGTTATTGCGAATGAGGCAGCTAAGATATATTCGACCAACAGAGAAAGGTGCTATGAGTTTAGTGAAGCAGCTGGGAGAACATTAGCTATTCGCACAAGACAAAGGATTCCTTCAGGCGAGGTAAGAGAAATCACAGACTCTGAAGGTAATCTGCGTACAAACCCAGATGAAATAAGGGAGGTATTTAGGAAATTCTATACCACGCTATATGATGAGCAAAATGGTCGGGATTTGGATGAGATAGGGATATACTTGGAGGATATCCCAGTGGTGCGACTGACAGAGGAAGAATCAGAGGGGCTGGAAGAACTATTGGACCTACAAGAGATTAAAAATGCCATAGCGAATCTCCCTTCGGGTAAAGCATCAGGCCCTGACCAAATACCAATTGAATTTTATAAAGTATTCTGGGATGCTCTTTTTCAAGATCTGGCGACAACGATACAGAAAGCACAATCTGGGGTCTCCATACCAGGGTCATGGGGTGGCGCTAAAATAGTGGTAATTTTGAAAAAAGGAAAACCTCCCACTATGCCGGCATCATATAGGCCAATCACGCTCATGAATTCTGACGCCAACGTTTTTTCTAAAATATTAGCAACAAGATTTGCTCAAATAATAGGTTCCCTCGTGGGTAGTAACCAGCATGGGTGTATTCCGGGTAGGGGTACGACCCACCATACTCGCAAGGTTATTACATTGTTTGACGCCATGGAGGTCTCAGGAGACCCGATGACTGTAATGTTACTAGACGCAGAAAAAGCATTCGATCGGGTCTCCTGGAACTATTTGTGGCATATTTTGAAAAGAACAGGCATAAAAGATGGATATATTAAGGCAATCCAAGCACTATATAGAGCTCCAAGTGCTGCAATCCGGATTAATTCAGCCTTAACTAATTCTTTCCAAATTAAGAGAGGCACCAGACAGGGCTGCCCTTGCTCTCCGCTTTTATTTGCGATGTATATCGACCCCTTGATACGAAGATTAGAGAGTTGCAATAGGATTTCCCCAGTGTATACGCACATAGGATATTCTAAGGTGCTCGCATACGCTGATGACGTGGCAGTGATTACATCTAATCCCACAGAAGCTATAGGGCAGGTTGAAATTGAGGCCACTAGATTTGGACTGGTATCAGGTTATAAATTGAACTCCAATAAGACACAGATAATTAAGAATAAATATGTAGATTGCTCTGATCATCGAGTGGTGCAGGATGGGGCGTACTTGGGGGTAATTATCTCTTCCAACTTAGACACTCTGGTAGAGAAAAATACGACACCTGTTTTGCTAAAGCGAGAAAGGGTTTAGATAGGCTTGAGAATCTCCATCTCTCAATTGTGGGGCGTACTAACATCATAAAGATGTTGATCCTACCTAAGTTTCTATATCTTTTTAGAGCAATACCATTATTATTTGAATCAAGATGGTTTAAGGAATGTGAAAATATGATTAATAGATTTATCTGGGCAAAGGGAAAGACAAGGGGAGCTCTTAGGTATATGGCATTGCCTCGTGATAGGGGTGGATGGTCGCTCCCGGATTTAAAACTATATTACTGGGCAGCGGCCCTACAGAACATGGTGGGCTTGATAGGAGGGGAAGAGATTGAAGGACAGGACGAGTATGGCACGTTGGCAATCCATGGCTTAGTCATGGGGGCAGAAGCTGAGAACTTATTTTTGAAACATACTGATTTTTGTTACTTTAAAAGGACGCGATTCAAGACGGTTTTAGCGGCTCATAACATATGGAAAGCATTTTCAAAAAGTTTTGGTTTGGGGAAATATAATGCATACACCAGAATGAGTGCGAACCCTACTTTACCAGTAAATATTTTTTCAGGATGGGTTTTTGAAGAATGGGGAAGAAAGGGGATAAGGATGTTGGGAGACATTAGGACTACACAAGGGGTATTGCAATTCTCGGAGTTGCAGGCAAACTATGGTATAGAGACAAGACATTTCTTTAAGTTCTTACAAATAAGAAGCTATATTGAAACAAAGCGGGGGGGTCCGATTGGGTTTGGTAGGATTCCAATTATGGATTTAGTACAAGCAGGATCAGACTGCACTATTAGGAGGTTCTATTCGGAATTGATAAAAGCTAAACAGGATGACAAGGATAGAATGGCGCAGAAATGGGCGACAAAGCTAGACATAGTAGAAGAGTGCTTTCTTGTATCATTAGAGCTGGGACAGAGTATTCTATGCTCTGCATCCCTACAGGCACAGCACTATAAAACTATCTACCATCTCTACTATACTCCTGCGAGAATCACACAGTGGGGAGGGATCTCGGGGATTAGATGTCCCAGGTGCGGAAGTTCAGAGGCTGATTTGACACACATGATTGCAACATGTATCCATTTGCAACCAACTCAAAAGAATATCGAGGAATTTCTTTCCAGAGTGTTGGCTGTTGAAATAACCCTGTCTCCATCGATAATTCTTCTTGGCGTTAATCACAACGATATTCACATGAAGGGGGGATACCTTATATTTGTTGCAATGGCAGTATGAAGATTATGCATAACTTCCGCCTGGCTAGATCCTATACCGCCATCGTACCATCAGTGGCTTGCTCGATTATTGGCAATATACAACTTAGAGAATGCTAGAAAGGGGAAAAGAGGGAGAAAATTAGGGAGAAAAATTTGGGATCCAATTAAGCAATGGAAAGAGGAATCTAATTGTCTCCTTATTGAAGCTTTGTAGTAATAAGAGTATCTTATAAGACTTGTTTTTATTTTGTACAGAAAGGGTACCTATTTGGTTATTGTTTTGTATACTATTTCATTTCAAATGTGTCGTGCCTTGTATATATTTATATATGCATATCAGAAACTCAATAAAAATATTAAAAAAAAAAAAAGAAATAAAAGAAGATTTCAGAAGTCAAAATGTGCCCTAGTTTTTCTTTCTGCAGCACTAATCATAGTTGTTATGGAAAAATGAACCCCCTCATTTGGTTCCTTTTTAAATTAAATGTTTTAAGAGTTACCACTTTAATCCAAGCAAGATGGCTTCAGGTGTGCCATACGTTTATCATAAGTAGGACTGTTAGCGCTCTAGTTGTTCTTTGGAACACTCTGGGAAACTGCAGTAGAACACAAAGGAATCAACTGACAGTCTCTGCCCTTGTTGGATGTACATGTTTTACTGAGAATGTCAGACTTCATTCTCACATGACTGAGAAAGATAATGTGAATTTACAGAAAATAAGCTCTCAGTTTAGCTTATAGATCACCTTCCAAACCTCTGTGGGAAAAGCATGAGAAAATATTTTTCTCTCAATCATGATATCCCAGCAGAAGGCTTTTTCACATGGTGAAATCACCTTAGAACATGCCACAATTCCTAAAATGAGTATGGTACCATCAACAAATGATTTATAATGTAACTAAAGTCTTAAAACCTTCTATTAACTGCAATGCTTTTTAATGAGGTGCTATCATGTATATTGGTCCCAAGATGGCTGCCAACACTTCTTGGTTGAAGTGCTGACAGCCAATCAGATCTCAGGATGAGATGTGTGGTTAGGCTCCGCCCACATATATATATGATTTTACTTTTGATTTTCTCAGGAACTACTGAACAGATTGACACCAGACCTGAAAAAGGCACTTCCCTGAGCTGAGGACTACCTCTCTGCCAAATTTCAAGTAATTCTGTTCAGCCGTTCGGGCTGTACCTTGGACTAAAGGTCCCTATGGAAAATTGCATGGGGAAAACGCGTTTTGGGACCCCCCTTTTTTCTCAGCTTGACGAATCTCCCCAAGACTTTCAGGGTAGGAGCGGAGCGGAGCGCCCCACCTATTTTGACAATTTCGCGAGGATTCGTCAACCGGCGCCAAAGTTATTCCAAATAGAATGTTGCGGATTTCCTATGGAAACACGGTCCTAACTATAACTATCTACTGGCGACCGCCAGTAGATAATATATATATTATCGATTGGCGGTCACTAGTAGGTAGTTATTGTTAGGACCTCGTTTCTATTGAAAAAGCATGTTTTGACTGGCCTATAACTTTGGCATCTTTTGACCAATCTTCATGAAAATTTCCCAAAAAAGTGTCAAGGTAGGTTTTGGTTGTCATGGAAAGTTTGGGGGTGGATATTATCACGTCAGCCAGAGACGCGTTAAGGGGCCCAGTTCTATCAAGCTGGCTGGTGGCATTATTGGTGTCTGCGCAAGCAGTTGTTCGTCGCCCAAAGTATTGGATTGCTCCAGCCCACCTCCCGAGTACGGGTCAAGCAAGGGACACTGCCAGCTGGCAGCTCGTGACTTCACGAGGAGTTTTGGTTTATTAAATCAGCTCATGACCCGGCGTACTTGTTCCTGGGGGTTAGAACGTATGCGGGGACCCAGGGAGGTCTGAGGATTGAATTCACGTGCAACAACAAAAAGAAACCTGTCAGGCGCTGCGCTCCCGCTTACTGCTCATTTAAATAGTGGATGAAGCAGTGTGGCGTGCAACAACTAGTGCGCAGAGCAGGAAAAATGCGTGGCATAATCAAAAGGGCCGCTGCGAAAAATTCATCATTATTTTTAAAAGCCAGCAACTGAGTATAACACACTCAGTGCAGGACCAAAGTAAAAAAAAACAGCTAAAAGCGTCTGTGCTCAATTCTTAAAAACAGCAAAAGTTTCAGCAGTAAATCAAGGATCATACAACATGTGCAATACAGATAATGTGCAAATTCGGCAATTTAGGCAGAGAAACAAAAAAAAAACCTGTCAGGCCTTCATCCACTATTTAAATGAGCAGTAAGCGGACACGCAGCGCCTGACAGGTTTCTTTTTGTTTCTCTGCCTAAATTGCCGAATTTGCACATTATCTGTATTGCACATGTTGTATGATCCTTGATTTGCTGCTGAAACTTTTGCTGTTTTTTAGAATTGAGCACAGACGCTTTTAGCAGTTTTTTTTTACTTTGGTCGTACACTGAATGTGTTATACTCAGTTGTTGGCCTTTAAAAATAATGATGAATTTTTTGCAGCGGCCATTTTGATTGTGCCACGTGTTTTTCCTGCTCTGCTCACTAGTTGTTGCACGCCGCACTGCTTCATCCACTATTTAAATGAGCAGTAAGCGGACGCGCAGCGCCTGACAGGTTTCTTTTTGTTTCTCTGCCTAAATTGCCGAATTTGCACATTATCTGTATTGCACATGTTGTATGATCCTTGATTTGCTGCTGAAACTTTTGCTGTTTTTTAGAATTGAGCACAGATGCTTTTAGCTGTTTTTTTCAACTTTGGTCCTGCACTGAGTGTGTTATACTCAGTTGTTGGCTTTTAAAAATAATGATGAATTTTTCGCGGCGGCCATTTTGATTGTCTACACGTTCTTCCTGCTCTGCGCACTAGTTGTTGCACGCCGCACTGCTTCATCCACTATTTAAATGAGCAGTAAGAGGATGCGCGGCGAACGCGCGCCAAAGGCAAGCCCGTCTGCGCCCTTCTGGGACCAGGGGCCACGAACCTTGGCCAAATATCTGGCCATCTTCACACTTTAATAAAATATTCCTCTGAACAACTAATTAAATATCGCCCCTACACCGATCCTGATTGTACTGTCAATTTTGTATTTAATAACGCTTTTTGCTGCCCTTGTTGTAACTTTGCATTTTGCACAGTACTTCCTAAAGATAAGACAAGCGAAATTTTGATTAGTTCCTCCCCCCACCTTTAAAAACCACCGCTTCGTTGTTGGGTAAGAATGCCGCTAATAAGGTTTTTACATTCTGGAATGTCAATTGTCGCTCCCTTCCCAAACATAAAATGGACATATTTGATCTTTTAAACAGTGAACATCCAGACACTATCTTTCTAACTGAAACGTGGTTACATACCAGTTCTGGTCCTGATGTAGCTTTAGCCTTACCACCTAATTACGCTATAGTTAGAAGGGACAGAGTCAGTGGAAAGGGTGGAGGAATTGCCATAATCTATGACAAATCCTACCAATGTAAATTGGAAGACGTATCTTTTTTAAACTGTGAAGCAGCCTTATTTTAAATCACAATGACCCCTCAAACTACTTTTTCAGGCATTCTTGTCTATCGTCCCCCTGGACCATCAAGTTCCTGGGCTTCCTCACTGCCAGATCTGGTGACGACACATTTTCTTAAAGCATCGAATTTCACTATATTGGGTGATTTTAACTTACATCTTGATAAACCTGAATGCACGGTCAGTAGTACACTGATCGCTGATTTCGCAGCATTAAATCTTTTACTTTGTAATACTGGCCCTACACACATTGCTGGGCATTTGTTGGATCCCATATTTTCTAATCTACCTTGTCTTCGGTGTGATTCTGCTCTTCCTTTATGCTGGTCAGATCACTTTGCAGTTAAGTTTCACTGTATTCTTTCGCTGACTTTAACTGTTGCCCCTGTTAGTATTCCACAAAGATTTCGGAATTGGAATAAATTGGATATGGAAGTCTTTAACAAGACTCTTGTTGATATTGCCCCTACTATTGAGCATATATCAACTACTTCATTGAGTACAATACATGAATGGATTTTTGATGCTGTTGAGTACTGTCTTCCATTATCTATAAAAAAAAAAACACAATCCTAATCCTCCTGCCCCTTGGTTTACAGAGCAATTAAAAACTGAAAAAAACAAATGTAAAGCTCTGGAAAGGAGCTGGAGGAAGAATTACACGCAGGACTCTAAATTAAAATATAAGCAAGCTTTAAAACACTATCAAGCTCTTTGTAAATTAGCAAGGAAGGAATATGTTTCTTCCACCATTTCCAATGCCTAGAATTGTTTGCGTATCCTGTTTACTGTGGTAAAAAACTCACTGGCTCTGATACACAGTCAATGCCACCTATCTTAAATGAACAACAATGCGACAGTCTCGCTAACTACTTTGTGGATAAAGTAGAGCAAATATACTTTGCATTACAAAATACTCAGCCTGTGACATCTGTTATGTCGCCCTCTACGACCGAGTCTGATTACAGGGTGAAGGACTCATTAGATTAGAAACCTGGACACCTTTTGATAGTAATTCTTTTGAAAAGATTTTAAATAGTATTAAATCTGGTTCCCCTTGTGACCTCATCCCTGTATCTGCTGCAGCAGTTGGATTCATCTGCTTTGATGTTAATTATGCAGCTGCTTAATGCCTCTATTCAAGAAGCTATTGTTCCTTCGGACTGGAAACATGCGATGGTTCTTCCTCTTTTAAAAAAGTCCAATGCTGATCCATCTCAGCCATCTAATTTTAGGCCTATCTCTCTGCTTCCTACCTACTCCAAAATTCTGGAAAAGCATGTTATCCAGCAATTAACTCAATTTGTCTAATCTATTATTTTCTACACTCCTCTCAATCCAGCTTTAGGGACGGTTAGTCCACCGAGACAACTCTGCTTGGAGTATCAGAAATGTTACGACATCAACTGGACTCTGAGGACACCGTGGCTCTCATATTGCTCGACCTGAGCGCTGCATTTGACACGGTGTCCCATACTGTGTTAATTAAATCTTTGCAATCCCTTGGCATTACTGGCTCAGCACTTGGCTGGCTTTCATCTTTTCTAGCTAAACGGACTTTTCAAGTTTTTTCATCCAGAGCCACTTCTTAAATTCACTCTTCTTCCTATGGGGTACCCCAAGGCTCTATCCTAAGTCCTATTCTATTTAATCTGTATGTTAAACCTTTGGCGACAATAGCAGAGGAGGCGGGTTGTGCCTTTTCTCTTATGCTGATGATACCCAAATCATCTTTTCCCTTTCTATGGAAAAGACGCTTGGACATTCAGTTCTTCAGACTGGTCTGAGGAACATTTCATCTTGGATGCAAGCTAATCTTCTTAAGCTTAACGGCGTAAAAACTGAGGTCCTTATTTTGGGTAACAATAAAAATCTTTGGGGCTTCCAGCATTGGCCGTGTGAAATGGGTGATCTTCCTCAGCCCATTGACTATGTCTGCAATTTGGGAGTCCTCATTGATGACAAATTATCTATGAAGCAGCAGGCAGTAAAGGCGGCAGCCACCTGTTTCACCATTTTAAAATGATTGAAAAAAATGATTTGGATGCTTCCGGTTTCCACTCAGAAAACCGTAGTCCTTGCGCTTGTGACATCTAAAATGGACTGCGGAAACATCCTTTATTTGGGATCAAATAAGGATGTTACACAAAAATTACAGGTGGTACAAAACTCTGCTGCCAGGCTGCTCTGCCAGCTCTCTAAAACTTCTTCCACTTGCAGTGCTTTGCGCAATCTTCATTGGCTTAAGGTTGAAAACCGTGTTAAGTTTAAGGCCATGAGTTATATGCATAAAATTAAAGCTGGCTCTGCTCCTAAATATTTGCAAACTCTAGTTCACCCTTACCAGCCCCCTCGCTTACTTCGTTCGGCTACTCAGGGAAAATTCTTGGTGCCCAGAATTAAACTCAAAAGAATGGGAGGTCGTTCGTTTGCCTATCTTGGTCCATCTATATGGAATTCTCTTCCTATTGCACTTCGTAATGAAACTTCATACATGAATTTTCGTAAACTTTTTAAAACTTGGTTATTTAACCAATAATTCCCTTTGAACTGTATTTCCGATTTCTTTTATTCTTTTGTCCTCTGTCAGGTTTTGCGCTGGGAAACCCTTGTTGGGTAGCTGTGCGCTGTATAAAACTAATTTAACATAACATAACATATAGCGCGCCCTGCTCTGCAGCACACCGAAGCCACATTGATTTTACATCACCAAGTTTCCCCATGCATCACCCACCCAGAGATGATGTATTCTGGGAGTTGTAGAACTTATTGAACTACATCAGGTGAGCGATCACATGGCACGGGAGGTATGCCTTTCCAATCAAGGGAGGACTGCAGAAACAATCAGAAGTGGTGGCATGAGGCCGATTCAGTGAAGCAGTGGCATCTGAGGAAGACATTAAAGTCGAAATGCATTATGCCAGAATTGCTTTCCAATTAAAAATCTTCACCTGGATTTACCCGTGTGGCCTCTTCCTTCTACTTGCTGGAGGTTTCGTGTGGATATATATATATAAATATATTACTGCTCCCAAACACCAGTCAGGTGCACTCTCAGGTGGGTGCTTTCTCAGTGCGGGGTTGTACCCGCATATCTATTACCGCTGCAACTCCCCTTCTCTCATTCAATTTCTCTGGAGAAAGACAGCACTCGCGGGACGTTTCTGTAAATTTATTAACAGAAACCTCACACACTCACAAAACAGACGCGTTTCGGTAACAACCTTTTTCTATGTTTACCGAAGCGCCATTACGCCATGATTTTAAACAATCAACAATTACATGGAAATCAACAAGGGACAAATGTCGATCACGTTGTTCCAAACATTTCATTTCCTCCTTAACATCAGCGCCATCTTGAAATGTCCAGGCCCAATCCCGACATATACCAGAGGCTCAGATGCTCTAACAAATGAGTGCTATCCAATAAAAATATTTGTAATTCAACCCACAAACGGGTATACCTTGATTCCAAACACATATATATGAAAAGTGTATAGGAAACATTCACATCATCAAGCCCTGAATGGGCAGAACCTCGGAGGAAAATAAAGACTTCTAATTCTAAATCATGACTCAGGCTGCCTGGTTACACATATGATGTCTTACATAAATATTTACAAGTCTATAAACAAATTTACAAATTCACAAGTGGGCTTACGCTAACCTACAAGATAAGAAAAAAGATGAAGAAAGGGAGAAGCAACAAAAAAGAAGAAAACGAGAAAAGAAAAGAATCAGGAATAACAAGTCTGAATGTAAAGGACTTATAAGAGAAAACAGAACAAGAAATCCAGTTCTAATTCATCCAATATATACAATATATACAAATGTACCACTATACACGTATAAACCAGCCCTATGCATCAATCATAAAGAATCCATCACGCCACTAAAGGTAAAAATACATAAAGCCACTAAGGCTAGTCACTGCAATAAATGTATGAAGCAATACTATTACTAATACTCCCCCAAGTGGATAGCCAGCTCCTCACTACTATTCAGTCCCCAGGGTGTTTTAGTCTGCAGATCAATAATGTACCGTGACTCTAATCTCCGGAGTCTCAGTATCCTATCCCCTCCTCTGGGATTCATCGGTACATGATCAAGACAAAAATAGCTTAGCTGAAAAAGGTAACATACGGGGTCAGAGTAGAGGTACTCTGACCACATATTTGAGAAATGGGGATGTTAGTGACACAAGTTGTGTGTCCAAATTGACTTTTTCACAATGTCGACACAACTGCCAGCTTGGCATCCCCATGTACCATCGTGGGCACTTGCGCTAACTGACGTCGTTGTAAATATGGATGAAAATTAATATTTAATACATTTTATACAGATATATACAGATTTCTCCACTTCCCAAGGACTCCAGCGTACTCCGGTGCAGGCTTGAATTATTTTAATCCACAAATGCAGGCAAAAGGCAGTACTGGCTTTTGCTTGCATTTGTGGATTAAAATAATTCAAGCCTTTCACCGGAGGGCCGTGGAATCCTTGGGGAGTGGAGGAAACCATATAACTTTATTGAATACAGCGCGCGGCGAAGCGCTGTCACTAAGCACCACCTGCGGTCTGGTGAGCCTGTGAGCAACTCGCGGACAACAGAGGGAGATATATATATATATGTCATTTGAGATGTCATGTATGATGTCATCAGTGATGTCACTGACCATGTCATGAATGATGTAATATGTAATGTCATCAGCAGTGCATTGTGGGGGCGCAAGTTATAGTTAGCTGAACTAAATATAACAGGGGAATTTCTCTGGTTTTCTACGAGTGAAATGTCCAACTAATAATAACTGAATTGCTAAGGTTTTTTAAATGCTAATAACTATAACGTGCCTGAAACCTATGCTTTTTTCAGTGAATTTCAAAGGTTTTTTAAATGCTAATTTCGAATTATAATGTTCATTAAAGCTATGGTTTTTTTCAGTAGTTTGAAAAACAATTTAGTGATATTTTGTAACTTTAATATCCCAAAAATATTTTTTGTATTTTTTTTGTTACTAAAATAATATAATGTCTTCTGTTTTCTTAAATATTAATATATATATATATTATTTTTTTTAGAAAAAGTGGAGTCGCGCACCCATCGTGTACCTATCTCGCTGGGTGTGCAGATTCAAACCGCCATATTGGTAAAGTAGTGAAGAATGTGCGTTTCAGCCAGCCCACTCCACTTACGCTTACAGGGAGGGAACTACAACGCTACATGTGCCAGGTCTTCCCCATAGTGATCGGCTGATCACAGGCCTAGTTGTCAGCATGCCACAGCCACTCTCTCATGGCTGCTTGACACCCACACCACACCCTTGCAGCACAGGTGTCACAGGACATGTGACCCTGCCAATAAAAAGGGCCGGGTGCACGTGCTCAACGCCATTTCCACTCTCTATCTGGGTGTATCCGTGTGCTTACTATGTTGGTGGCAGCCGAGACACTTTGACCGACATGGGCCTCCTGCAACGTCGCGATGAGTTGAGGTGCACAGGGATGGTGGCACCCGAAGCACTTTGCCGGACACTGGCCTCCTGCCATGTGACGATGACTTGAGGTGCACAGAGTTGGTGGCAGCCAAGGCATTTTGGCCGAGATGGGCCTTCCGCCACGTGGTGATGACTTGAGTTGCACTGATTTAGTGCCACCCGAGCTGAGCAGGTGTGCAGCCTGCGATGATGCCTGACCTTGATACGCTATCCTGGCAATCAAGACCCGATTTGATTTGTGAGCTCGGCTGTATTGCGTGTATGCCAAAGGAGGCTGGCTGTACAGACATGACTCCTCGGTACGGTGCAGCAGGATGCGCTGGGGGCCTGTGCTGCGGAATCCAGCGACGGCTGAGGAGGTTGCTCCGGCACGTGGTGGGCCATCTTGGAGACACACCGGTAGCAGCAGGTGAGCATTGAGATCTGGGTGCGTAGGGTTGGCATCGCTGGGCGGCGGACTGGTCTGGGGACCAGGGCTGGGATGCTTGCGAAAAATGTAAGTATCATGCACACTGCCTGAGAAGTTTGTGAGGACAGGCCCCGGTGGTCCAGTTTTGCCTGCACATTGTTGGAATGCATGTGGTTTCTGTTGCGGTGATTGGGTGCAGGATCGGCAGGGGGCACAAATAGTACATGTGTGTAGTCAGTTGCCCCAACACGTGCAGGAAGGCTGCTATGGCATGGTTCCCTTGCTTGGTCTCCAGTTGTTTCTGCGCAGTTTAGGCGAAGTGAACATGCATGTGTATCAAGCTGAAACAAACCCTGATGCTTACAGGTATGATAAATCCTGCATAATGAGACCGTAACAGAAGTTTGTGTGGTTGTAACGTTACTTTTCTTTCCTATGGAGGTTACGACCACACAAACTTTTCTTTCCTATGGAGGTTACGACCACACAAACTTCTGTTATGGTCTTTTTGTGCAGGATTGAACATACCTGTAAGCATTCCGGTTTGTCCAAGTGCAATACATTGTACCATATTACATTTGTGACCATACTAACGCTTGACCATTATCTTCATTTATCCAACAGGTTTCTGAAAACGGACTTTTAGGATTTCCAGGACGATCTACAGTTATTTCGATCCACAAGGTGATGTTCCCCGTTGCCAATGTCACTCGTTGCTTGAGTGTTTTTGTGTTGTTAATTTATGTTTTTTTAATAAAGTACTGTTTTTCCACTACTGTTGACTACTAGACTTCATAACCTGTCGCACCCCCATTTCAGTGACTACAATCTTGGATCTGGAGCACAGAGGCATCAAGCAACGGCTGGGGTTGGGGTTGGTTGTGCAGGATGCAGGGGCCCTAAGTTGCTTTTGTAGACATGCATCCAAGATATGTGAGGAAGTTTAATAGGGCTGGCCTTGTGACTCCTCTGATTCTCGCAGTTGTTAGTTGGAAGATACCAGAGGCCAACAGGTGCAGCACAGCCAGCAGCTTTGTGTGCGTAATGATGTTGATTGTCCACTGTGTTGGTATCGTCAGCCTGTGGGCAATGTGGCAGTGTGCACCAACTTGAGAATGGGGCGATAATTCTTTTGACACTTTTTCTGCACTAAACTGCCGATAACTCGGCGATAAGTCCCAATAGTTGGGTTATATGGTGACTCTAAAACAAGCCCTGGTGTTTATTAGGACTTTGTTGTAGCTACATGCGAATCACAAAAAAAAGATGAAAAAACAAGAAAAGTGAGCAGGGTACAAACACCCTGACCCCCTGGGCCTGCTCAGGGGATCCACAAAAAGCCCCAGCGCCCAAAAAATATTATTTTCCTTTTTTTTAAAAAGCAGCTGGGTGCACGAATCCGGATGAAAAAACCCAAAAAATTATGGGGTGTATTCTCAAGAACTTATCGCTGAGTTATTGGCACTTTACCGCAGCAAAAGAATTATCATCCCATTATCAACCTGGTGAAAACTGCCGATATAGCCAGTTTTACAGCGATAGTTTCCTCAAAAAAACATTGCCACCAACGAGAGCTACAACTAACGCTAATGATATGCAGAATAGGCGTTCCTGTGCAAAAAACACCACTTCCCGATACTTTTAACAAAAAGCATAATCTGCGATGTCATCCAAAAACATGCGATAAGCCGCGTTAGCAGTAGGAATTTAACATCTGCCTTTTACTGGTGTAAAGCAGAAAGACTACCTACAGTATGAAAGCCCAGCCCAGAACCACATCTGAAGACCAACACATGTCATAGTGTTACTGACCATGCAGCTCTGACACCCAAGTAGGCCACAACACCCACCGCCACCACCCCAGGACCTCCCCTCGGACCACCAACCCTACTACCACCGAGGTAACGCAGAACAGCGGACCTTCCCAAAACGGCATGGCCCCTCAGCCACACAATAGCTGAATGTTGGGAGACGTGGGAACCAAGTATGTGTGAAGGAGGCAAGTCACCCATCAATAACAATGCACACAATGCCAAGTGTAGCAGTAATGTGCTGGACAGACCTCACTAAGCAGAGCACAAACCTCTCCATGTGTACATATACTGCTGGTGCTTGTACTGTTGTAGACAGTGGACGCAACCATGTTACCTTAGGCAGTGGGGAAGAGCTCAGTCACGTAGCTGTGTTGTCCCTCCCTGTAAGCGGAACCGGAACCAGAGAGGGCTGGTCCAATGTACGCCACTCCAGCGTAGGAGTGTGGATATATAGGCTGGGGCTCTGGGCGTGGTTCACCTCTGGGAAGGCCAACACGTCTGCCAGAGCAGCTACTCACATCCTGCCACGAGGCCACCGCTTGACCGCCGGCCTCCTCGACACAGGCCCCTTGCGAACCCAGCGGAACAGCACCGCAGAGTTATATCTTTACAGACTACTGCCTTCGATGTACACTGTGGACAGCAGGGCTCACAACTCAGATTGAGTCGCGATTGCAGATGATGTAGTCCAGTAGGCCCGCCCGGACCACGCATCATCGCAGGCTGTGCACACACTGAGTGCTTCAGGTGCCACTAACTCAGTGCACCACAAGTCATCGCCACGTAGCCTTATTAAGGAAGAATTCATTAGGCAAAAGACATTGCTACCAGTGCGGCCCGCCGAACCACGCATCATCGCTGACTGCGCACACGCTGAGTGCTTCAGGTACCACTATCTCTGTGCAGCTCAAGAGAACGCCACATGGTTGTTGGCACTTCCTGTCCGCTGCCTCCAGCCTACACTGCGGTTAGCAAGGCTGACAATTCAGAGTCGCGATTGCAGATGACACAGTCCAGTAGGCAAAAGACATTGCATCCAGTGCGGCCTGCCTGGACCACGCATCATCGCTGGCTGTGCAAACGCTGAGTGCTTCATGTGCACTATCTCTGTGTAGCTCAAGTCAATGCCACATGGATGTGGGCCCTTGCTGACCGCTGCCTCCGGCCTACACTGCAGTCACTTCCATAAATATATATTCGCCCCGAGGACCTTATCCCCTGGGGCATGCCCAATTATTGAATGTTTTATTAATCATTAGGAAGGGGGGCCGCGTTGTGCCCTTCCTTTGTCCACTTCTGGCCAAGGGGACCCCATCCCCCGGGGCCTGGCCTCTTCGTTGGGGACCGTGGGGGGAGCCCCAATGCCCCTACGCTCCCGCCGGCTACACGCCTCCTGTGGGAACCGGCATTGCTTTTGGCCAAGGGAAGCCGCTAATATACAGCTCCCCTTGCCCAAAAGCAATCCTGCTTTGCTTCATTGAAGCGATAGCAGGTTTTCCTCCTCTCGCTTCAACAAAGCAAACCAGGGTTTGCTATGACAGTGTGCGAGGCATGCTTCCCCCCTGTCATAGCAAACAACATTGTCCCGGGGGTGGGCTCCATGGGACATTGCAGGAGCTGGCCCTGGATGGTGGCGGTCCCCAGGGCCATCAAGGGCTCCAGGAGGGGGGCCGCACTGAAGGACTAGCAGGACGTGGGGTCAGGGTGTTTCTACTCTGCCCCCTTTTCTTCTTTTTTAATCTTTTAAACTTCCTGGTTTGGAGTGTTGACAGCCAATCACAGTGAAGCTTGTGGTTGTGGCAGCCAATCACAGTGAAGCGCGTGGTCGGGAGGGTGCGCGAACCCACCGCTGCCCCAGATATCAAAACTTTTATTTTTTGAATTTCTCAGCAACTACTGAACGGATTTACACCATTTGAAAAAGAGGTCGCTTTCTGAACCAAGCTCTACCTTTTTGCCAAATTTGATGTAATTTAGTTCAGCAGTTCGGGCTGTAGCCTGTAATAAAATTTACTATGTAAGTTAACATGGAGAAAACACTTTTTGGGACCCCCCTTTTTTCTCATCCCCCGCTTGACGTATCACCCCCAAACTTTCAGGATAGCAGCTGACTTGGAAAGACCTTTTGTTTGGAGAATTTTGTGAACATTCGTCAAATGACGCCAAAGTTATTAGTAAATCACAAAATGCTTTTCCTATGGAAACTAGGTTCTAACTATAACTACCTACTGGCGACTGCCAGTAGGTAATATATATATTATCTGCTGGTGGTAGCGAGTGGTTAGTTATAGTTAGAATGTAGTTTGCATAGCAAGAGTGTTTTTTCATTTGCCAATAACTTTGGCATCATTTGACTAATCTTGGTGAAAATGTCCAAATTAATTTGTCGGTTAATTCAGCCATTGTTTTGAAAATTACGTGGTGATCCGTCAAGCAGGAGCTGAGAAAAATGGGGGGCCTCAAAATGCTTTTACATCATGTTAACTTCCCTAGGAAGCTTTAGACATGGCACATCCCGAAATGCTGAACAGAATTACAGCAAATTTGTCAGGAAGGTAGCTCTTTGACCTTAAAGTGTGCTTTTTGTTAAATGGGGTAAATGTATTCAGTAGTTGCTGAGAAATGTAATGATTTTCCTGATATACAACTCAGGACCTCCCACTCTCGTGTCTGAGGTCTGATTGGTTACCAACAATTCAAACCAGGAAATGTAGGCAGCCATCTTGTGACTCAGTTGAACCGAGCCACAAGAGAAAAAGAAAAACAAATAGAAAAGGGGCCATCAAACAAACAGCCTGATGCCCTTGGTAGGGGTGGGCGGAATTCGCGTAATCGCGTTACGCAAATCTCCGCGAAACGGTAAAAAATCTCCGCGAACACGCAGAAATTCCGCGGAATTGCTTGTTCGCAATACTTTTTTCCTGTTCGCGATCGCTGTTTGCGTGCTCGAGGTGAAATATCTCGCGAACACGCATATTGAGAACGCGAACAAGCAAAAAATTTCGCGAAGTCGCGGAACGCAGATTTTTGGGCAATTTCGCGTTCTCCGTGGAAAGCGAAATTACCCAAATTCCGCAAATTCCGCAAACGGAACGGAATTTACCGCCCAGGCCTAGCCCTAGGCCTCTTGGCACATGGACCCCCCAGGACCAAAAAAGCATTTTTTTTAAAAAACAAGTTTTGCTGGTGAGGGCTGGATCCGCGACACAGGCAAAAATATTTAAAAAAGAGGCGTGAGCTTCCGCCCTTCATTTAATATAGATCCCCAAGTGGCTCAGGTCCGACGGGCAATTCCTTTAAGTAATGCGGGGTGTGCCCATGGAGCACCCCTGTGTCCTGCGGACAGCCTGCTCCCCGATGCAAAAATATGTAATGTGATGTGGAGGCTGCATGCGCCCGCTGCACCAGAGAATGCCACCTCTAGGAGTTAATCAATTAAATTAATGCAGGGGAGGCCTTTATGACAATTTTATGACAATTTTGGGGGTCACACGGCCCCCAGCAGCCCAGGGGCTAAATTAAATATCAATGTTTGGGGCCCCAGCCCCCCCATGCAGCCCCTAGGACTGCCAACTCCCTTGTTCTAGTTATGACAACTGCGGGGACCACACAGTCCTCCACAGCCCCAGGGACTGCCACCACCCTGGGGCTAAATTAAATACCAATACTTGGGGAGGCCAGCCTCCCTTTCTTCACTACCCTGCAAATGCACCTTCTGATGCACTGCTGGTTGGAAGTTACCTAGGCTGCTGAGGACCTCAGAAATACAGGGGACTCCATCCCACAAGCAGCAGTGCACCAGGAGACGTGTTTGCAGAGTTCTGGAGAAAGGGGTGTGGCCTCTGAGAATCTCACAGCAATCCAGCTGTGTGGGTCTTACTGGAGGTAACCGAAGGGCTAGTTTGCCCCCAAGGACCCTCAAGAGCCAAGGGGACTTCATCCTCCAACTAGTAATGTGCCAGGAGGCGTGTTTGCAGTGCAGTGGAGAAAGGGGGCATGACCACCAAAAACCTCTCGGCAAACCTGCTGTGTGGGACAAACTGGAGCTAACAGGAGGGGCAGTTGCCTCACGAGTATTCCCACTAGCCAATAGCTGGAATTGCTAAGAGGTCTTTAGAAGCCACGCACCCCTTCTCCAACACTCTGCAAATGTGCCTCCTGGCACACTACTGGTTGAGGGATGAATTCCACTTTAGTCCACGTTAGTCCTGAGTCACTTATGACATCATCCAGAAAATGACTAACACACCCACTCACACCCCCATAGAACCTTTCACACACCCGCTCCCACACAACCATTCACAAATCCAGTCACAGACCAGTACTTGCACACTCACTCACTTATTCATAGATCTACATACACATCCACTCACTCACGTATACAGCCCATTATAGACCTACTCACTCACTAATAAAGCCACAACATATTCACTTATTAACCCATACAGCCACTCACATGCTTAGTCAGTCACCCATAGAGCTACTCACACACCTACTCACTCACCCACACAGTCAATTACACAGCCTCTTACTCACCCATACAGTTACACGCACACCCACCTACTTTTTCACACAGCTACTAATATGTACTCACTCACCTATACAGGTAATGAAACAAGCACACACACACCCATACAGCCACTCTCAAATCAGTCACTCATCCATAGGTCACTTGTATACCCCATCACACACCAAATTACTCAACCATATACCGCTGACATATTAATTCACTCACCCATACAGCCAAACACACACTCACTCATCCATAAAGCCCCTTATACACACAATCACTAATGCATACAGCCACTGACTCACCCACTCATTCATCCATACAGGCAGTCACACACCCTCACCTACCCACACAGATACTCAGACACCCATAAAGGTACTCAGACAACCAATCACTCACCCATACAGCCACTCATGTACCCACTCACCCACCCATACAGCCACTTTGACACCAACTCGTTGAGTGATACAGCCATTCACACAACCAGTCCCTCACCCATACATTCATTGAGATACCTGATCACTGACTTATACAGTTAGTCACACAGCTACTGATCATCCATACAGGTACTCATACACCCGCTGATTTAGCAATACACCTTGGTGTATATATTTAACACTGATAAACGTTTTAAAAACTCTCGCAGTCCCCGGATGATGTCATCAGTGATGTCATTTGAGATGTCGTCTGTGAAACCTGAGCCTAACTATCATGTCTCTGTAAACTTTGTATATATATATTCACTGAAAAAAACAAAGGTTACATAGATGTTTTAGTTAAGAACTAGCATTTAAAAAAACCTAAGAAATTCACTGAAAAAAACAAAGGTTACAGGGACTCAGATTTCACTCGTACAGAACAAGTGAAATTCAGCAGTTATAGTTAGCTTAGCTAATTATAACTTGCGCAATGCACTGCTTATGACCTCACATATTACATAACACATGACATGGTCAGTGACATCACTGATGACATCTCAAAGGACATCACTGATGACATCTCTGATGACATGATCCAGTGACAGTGAGTGTTTTAAAAAAAATGATGGCAGTTAAATATATCAAGATGTATTGGTGAAACAGTGGGTGTATAATTGCCTGTATATATGGCATACAGTGTTTCTGAGGGTTCTCCATTCTATGAAAACTTCTTTGGTGAACTACTTAGTAGACATACAGCTCTGTGTTATTTCAGTTTTGGGGGGGCAGGCTTATCAGCTTCCTCTGTCAAGGCTGTTTTTAAGGTAGTTGAGATATGAGTTTTGGTCCAGATCAGACATTTTATTTCTTAATTTCCACCAGATTGAATTTTTTAGGTCATGCTGTTGATCTTTACAATCCCAGAAACCACACATTGGCGTTTATTAGGATGGTGGGCGGTGGCACTAACGTGGTGCCTGCGGTGGTGGAAAATGCCTTTTTCCGCACGCCAGCAGCGGGCCTCACGCCCGCCATATTAGTATGGCCAAACACAGCCTATTTCCCGTCCGCCGCGGTGCAACGTGCACTGCCATCACAGTGTGAGGTTCCGTATGACACGGGACCGCAGTTTTGAGTGGTAACGAATATGGATGAGTTTGGTATCTACGAACCGCAAACGACGAGTATAATGGGTGTACGCAGTTTCGCTATGCAGCCATGTATGGTTCATCTCATTTTTGGGTTCGTTCATCTGGACCCTCGGGTTCCATTTTAGATACAGCATCCATTTTGTTTCTTGCCCTCAGGTAGCCAGCGAACGGGCTTCTTGTCCGCTCCGTGACCCTGGGACTCTCAAGCTTACACGAAGGACACGTGTTTCTTTGAGGTGACTTTTACGATGAGGGAAACGACACGACTAAGGCAGATGGCCCCGCTCGAGGCTCATCTTGCCGCGCCGGTCTATTGTTTCAGCCATGCATACATTAGACATGAGGTCTTTGACCCCTCTATCAAGTTTCCTTTATTGCCCCAACACTCTTTTCTAACCTGTTGTGCATCCTTGTCCTTTCCTTGCATCTGTTCTTCGTTCTTCCTCTTAATGTGTTTATGGTTAGGATGGAATGTGTTTATTGCGGAGGAAATATGTTTTTACAGTTGGGAACCGGCAAGACTGTCGTAATTATGTTCCGGCCTCCTGAGACATGAACGCGACCCTTTTGAAGTTTATTGTGGGAACTGAGTTGTAACCTTTGTTCGCCATACTGCGCTATGGCAAAAACCTGTATAAAAGGACCGACCCACTTCTACGAATTTGAAGCAGTCTCCGAGAACCTACACGTTGTGTACTTCTTGTGACCTCTGTATCCCTGCAGTAAATAAACGCTGATCTCTGACGTCGCTGGAAGTGTCCCGTGTCTCTGTGTTTAGTACGCCAGAACAGGTAACCCACGAAGGTTTCAGGTGTTGTTCCCTGGCACCGCTGGGTCTTAAGAATAACCCAGTCCTTCAGTTGGCGCCCAACGTTGGGCGACATCAACGGTACCGGTCCAAAGCCCGATGATCGTGAGGAACTTCGTGTGAAATCTCCGAGGGAAGGTGCACCCCGCTTCATCGATCCAGTTGTCGAAATAAGTGGCCCGACGTCTTTTCCCGCGAAGATCCCCGCCTCCTGACGGCTGCGACGGACCGATGCCCTGACTGTCGACCTGTTTTGGCGCCTGGCGTAGTCCTTTGTACGGCGAGACGATTGACGGGCCTTCCTGGTGACGCCATTGTTCTCTCAGTTAAGTATTTGTGGGTCGCTCCCAGTGTTGCTTTGTTCTTTGCATGGTTCCATAGCATTCGTGGTTCTTAGTAGTTGGGTTTTATTTGACGATTGCAATTGCCAAAACCGAGGGTCTTGCATTTTTGTGAGGACATCGTAATTCGATAACCCTTGAAGTTTGTAAACTCGGTTAGTGTGCACGATGCCTGGCCGTAGTACTTTGTTTGGGTTTCTCAAATGTTGCAGCATGGATTCCCGGCTGGAGGATTCATGTCCGATACCTCCGGTTGGAACTCCGATTTACGAGCTCTATAGTCGTCATGGCGTGGGTCCTATCGTATATAATGAATATTGGGTCCGCTACACTAAAAAGGATGGCGTCCTCAGTTGGCCATCTCATGGTAGTTTCGAGACTGCCGTTTTAGATAATTTGGAAGCTAAATTGTTTAAAAAGAAAGCTAGGCCGGCCATGTTTGATTCCTTCCGGTTGTGGCGGAAAGAGGCCAAGCAGAAAGAAATCAAACAGAATAAGAAAAATAAAAGAGAAGGTGTTATTGCAGTGATGCGAAATGCAGAACAATATCAATTAGACAAAGATGAGAAAGAGCAGGAAGTTAGTGCTCGGCTACACCATATGGCAGTGGATAAGTGTTATCCGGTGCTATCTTCTAATATCGATAAGACAGGAGAAGAAGCGATGGAGGATCCGCTCTTGTCTTATCTGATGAAATCGCCACCTCCCTATGCTCCCGATGTTATGGGTCCCGTGCGTCCACCTCTTCCTCAACCCGCTGTTTTTGCGGCTGCTGGTCAGCCCGCCGTTCCTCTCGTACTCCCGAATCCCCTGGGGCCCCAGATCGTACATCCTCTTGTTCCGGCTTCTCTCCCTCCTGCGCTTTTCCAAGTCCCTCCTCAGCCTGTTGTTCCCGCTGCTCCTGCTGCTGCGTCTACTTCTACTGTTTCCACCCCTATTGTTGCTGCGCCCGCATCTTCTTCCTCTTCTCCTTCTGTTCGTAGTCGTCTTTTGACTGCTGTTGCTTCTCTTTATTCTCCGCTTTTTGGGCCGATACTTGGCTCGACTCTTTCAGATGTCGCTCAAAGGCGCAGTCAGCTTCCTGATGGTAGGGAACGTGAATCGTTGGTGAAAACGGCACGTAGATGGATTCGTAACCCTGTTAAATACACCTCACGTGTAGTGTTTGAAACGTTCTCCCAGTTTAATGTGCCTACGCAACGATTTGTGTTTGAAGAACTGTGCAACTCGTTGAAGGAGGAGTGGGACGATGATGTGACAGATAATGTACCGTCAGAGGTTTCTGAGCTGCAGCATCGGTTTGCCTCGGGTGTAATCGTAGGCGACAAAGTTCGAGAGGCTTTAGAGCGCTTGTTATCCTTTCGATGTACAGTGCAACCTCGTGCGTTGTTTAAGGACGAGACTGCAGAATGGATGGCACAACCTGGTCAATATCCTATGCGAGAAGTTCCTCCGGTATGGATGCCAGGTGATCCTGCTGCTAACCCTCCTGTTCCAGGCCGTTTCCAGAGAGTGTGGATACACCTCCCTTGGAAACGATCGGAAGTTTTACAAGTGAAGCAATCTTTGCCCGATCCCCGTAAGAATCCTGCAGGTTATTATAAGGAGTTGTCCCAATTGGTGGATGCTACTGTTATGAACCTAGCCGATATTGATATGTTGTTTGGCAATGTGGTGCCTCAGCCGATTTGGGCAAAAATTCGTCACGAGAATCACGCAGCCGAGTTAGGCGGTGACTGGGCTGCCCTTACGGCGGCAGATGCCCAGCAGGTCGGTGGGGCTAAACCTGAACAGCTTATTGTGGCTTTGCCTCAGAGGATAATTACCCTCATGAAAACGCTTATGCCAGCGATGCGCGTCAATTGGGACAAATTATCAGCATGCAAGCAAAAGAGGGATGAAAGCGTTTCTGATTTCTTTACGAGATTCGAGGAAGCGTTTGTTGATCATAGTGGTCAGGACATGGGATCTGAGGGTGGTCAGCGGCTGTTTGTTGATAAGTTTGTATCGAACTTGCTGCCCGACCTTAGCAACAAGTTGAAGAATTCTGAGAGTTCGTGGGCTGTTTCTACCACTGCCCAAATATTGGCTACGGCCCAATATTATGAAAACAGAGAAAAAGAGGAAAGTGAGCGTGCAGATAAGAAAACGAAGGATCTTAAAACTAAGGTCTTATTGCAGCAAGCCTATCCTCCGCGTTCACATTTCAGTGATACACAACAGCAAAATAGATCACAATCACAGTTCTCCAGATCGCAGACGCGAAATGCTTCCCCCGCACCTCGTTTTGTGCTGGGATATAATCAATGCGCATATTGTCGTGGGGAGGGCCATCTGAAGTTTGATTGTCCGGTTCTCCGTGATAGGAACAATGGTGTGTCGGCTCGAGGAGGACGTAGTGGCCCTCAACAGGCTTCCCGTGGTAGAGGTCGTGGAGTTACCCAGAATCAGGCCGAACGCTTTGCAACGTCTTCGGACTCGCAAAATTGTTTCGATAGGCGCGAACCATCGTCCGGTCGGTCTGCACAGTATCATGTGGATGACTGTTATGTTGAGTGTGATGTTGATACGGATGGTATCTACTAGGACAGCCATAGACAAAGGAAGGGAGAAGTATCAGTTCCGGTTGATCAGAGAGGGCCTTATGTTGCAGTGGCCACTTTGGGCGTCGTTGAGCCTTTTCTGTTGGACACTGGTGCAGCAAAAAGTTCCATCATGCATTCGAAACTCCCTGGCGCGCCTTTGTCTGGCTTAACGAATGTTTCCGTTGGATTTTCTGGCGCCCCCGTTAGCAATCCAGTTTCTAGCCCTTTGCCCCTTACAATTGGGTCTCATGAGCTAGAAGCTCCTTTGATTTTGACTACTGGTTGTGGTGAGAATCTTTTGGGTCTGGATTTGTTGAAAAGGTTACATGCGACTTTGTACTGTTCTCCTACGGGTGTGGAGCTCACGTTGGGTAAGAGCGTGATTTCCCCTATGTATTTATCGATCGACAAGCTCCCACCAGAATTGAGATCTCTTCCGGACTCCTTGTGGGCGACAGGTCCCAATGACGTGGGCCTGTTGGATATACCACCTTATGTTGTCCAACTGAAAGTTGGTGCGCGTTTGCCACGCATACCCCAGTATCGTATTTCCCTTGATGGTGAAAGGGCACTATTAGCGATCATTTACGACTTGATCGGTAAAGATGTTATTGAGGAGACACGGGGTAATGTGTGCAATAGTCCCGTGTTGCCTATTCTGAAACGAACGGATCCCTCCAAGCCTCCTGTGTACCGTCTAGTTATCGACTTACGGGAGGTGAATAAGGTCGTTGTTCCGCAGTTTCCTGTGGTGCCAGACATTACAGCTTTACTGACTCTGATTCCAGCCACTGCGTCATGGTTCTCGGTCATCGATCTGAAGAATGCGTTCTTTAGCATTCCGATTGCTGAGGAAAGCAGAGACTTGTTTGGTTTCTCATTAGGTGGTCGCAGCTTCAGATTCAAGCGCGCACCACAGGGCTACTGTGAGAGTCCATCAATCTACAGCCAAGCTCTTAAGAGCCAACTTGATGCGTTTGTGTTACCGGCTGGTGCAGCCTTGATTCAGTACGTTGACGATCTGTTCATCGCTGCTGACACCGAACAGCGTTGTAGGACTGCTACAATGTCACTGTTACAGCATCTTTGTGACTTACATCATAAAGTGTCACCTTCCAAACTGCAATATTGTTGTCAAGAAGTAACCTATCTAGGTCACTTATTGTCAAAGGCGGGAAGAAGGTTGACCCCTGAAAGAATTGCAGCAATTGCTCGAATGTCTGTGCCAACAACTCAGAGAGATGTGCGTGCCTTTCTAGGTATCACGTCATACTGCAGACAGTGGATCCCGAACTTTTCACTGTTAGCGAAGCCATTGGTAGCTCTCACGTGCAAGGACGTTTCGACTCCTTTGCCTTGGACGGAGGAATGTCAGAAAAGTTTTTCTGAATTACGTGATTCATTGTGTTCGGCTCCTGTGTTAGGTACTCCTGATTACAGTAAGCCTTTCACATTATACGTCCATGAGAGGGACGGTTGTGCGTTGAGTGTTTTAACGCAACAATTTGGTGATAAACAGCGTCCGTGTGCATATTTTTCCTCGACCTTAGACCCGGTAGCTAGAGCGTTGCCGAGTTGCTTGAGGGCGACAGCGGCAGCGGCGGCGTCTATTCGACAGTCCGCAGGCCTGGTCATGGATAATATGCTCATAGTAATGGTTCCGCATGCAGTTGATACGCTCTTGAATCGGACAAAGACTCAACATCTGACGAGTGCAAGGTTGTCTGGGTACGAGCTGACCCTTTTGGCAAGTCATATACAGATTAAACGTTGTAATGTACTGAATCCGGCGACATTGTTGCCGATTAATATGGAATCAGATGATGTGCTGCCACATGATTGTTATTTACGGACTGAGGAAGAAACAAAAGGTCGTGTGGACCTGAAAAATACTCCCTTGGCAGATCCCGATGGTACTTTGTATGTGGATGGTTCTTGCTTCAAATTGCCGAATGGCGATGTGACGACTGCGTATGCTGTAGTGACGTTGAGCACGGTTGTGGAAACTGCGAGATTGAATCAGAATTCCGCACAAGCGGCAGAGTTAATTGCATTGACAAGAGCGTGTGTTTTGTCGAAGGGAAAGCGAGTGAATGTGTTTACTGACAGTCAGTTCGCGTTTGGTGTTGCGCATAATTTTGGAAGGTTGTGGAGAGAAAGAGGATTTATGACATCTCATGGTACGAAGATCCAACACGGGCAGCTTGTGAATAATCTTTTGGATGCACTTACATTGCCTAAACAAGTGGCGATCGTTAAATGTAGTGCACATCGGAAAGTGACGGATGATGTTTGTCGTGGTAATGCGTTTGCGGATGAGATTGCTAAGGAAACGGCTGAGAATCTTGCGACTCGAATGTATGCCACGAGTTCAGTAAGGTGGTCGACGGAGACTGGTATGTGCGAGAATACTGTTGAGAGTGTGAAAGCAATTCAGAACGAAGCTACTGAAGCTGAAAAGACCAAGTGGGAAGAAAGTACAGGAAAATTGGATATGCATGGATGTTGGGTTGACCTGATGGAATGTCAGAGGTGGATGTTACCAGATGCGTATGTATTAGCTGTTGTGACGATGGCTCATGGGTTGTCACATATTAGTGCGAAAGGAATATGTAAGTTCTTGTCCCCTGTATGGAGGAATGAGGGTATTGCTAAGTGTGCCGAAAGAGTGGTTAAGAATTGTATGGTGTGTTTGATGCACAATCCCGGAAAAGGTGCCCCCACTCCGCCTGGTCATTTCGCTCCTCCTGCTTGTCCCTTTGAGGTTATCCAGTTGGATTTTATCCATATGGAAAGATGCAATAACCTGAAGTATGTTTTGGTTGTGGTTTGCGCGTTCTCCAGATGGATTGAGGCCTATCCTCTTAAGGATAATACTGCCCTGTCCACAGCAAAAATCCTGCTGAAGGAGTACTTTCCTAGGTACGGAATGCCACGGATTGTGTGGTCGGATAATGGAAGCGAGTTTGTGGGAAGTGTGATGCAGAGTGTGTGTAAGGGCCTTGGAATTCGGCAGAAATTCCACAGTGCTAATCATCCTCAGGCAGCGGGTTTGGTTGAAGGGTACAATGGTACCCTAAAGCTGAAACTCGCTAAGATTCAAGCTACGACTGGTCTGTCATGGCCTGATGCCTTGCCTCTGGCTCTCCTATCGACCAGAGCAACCGTACACTCTCGAGTAGGGCTTAGCCCATATGAGATTGTGTTCGGTCGCCCTGCGAATATTTGGGGAGTCCCGAGGCCTAGGGCTTTTGATAGTCTTGAGTATCCAATGTTGATTGATTATCTGCATGATTTGACCACTAAACTACGGTTAATCCATCAACAGGTCTTTGAAGCTCTACCGGCGCAGACAGAGGGTTCTGGACACCAGCTCCGGCCAGGGGACTGGGTGGTTACCCGAAATTTTGGTCGGAAACGTAACTTGGAGCCAAGATTCGTTGGACCCTTTCAAGTTTTGTTGACGACGAGGACAGCGGTTCGACTGGAGGGCCGGAAAAACTGGGTCCATGCCAGCCACACAAAGAAGGTACCGATCCCTTTACCAACTGACGGTTGGGTGAGGACTGGGATTTCGGCCACAGAAACTGAGACTCCTTTGCACTTTGTGCCGTTTAGTGACGCTCAACTTGTGGATGAGGATTCGTCACTGCCAAACCCATATGTGGAGTCATCAGTAGCAGAAAACCCAAGGTCTGACTCGTTGTCCACTTCATCGAATCCTGTTGCGCCAGCTGAACAATTGTTTGTAGAGCAAACTCGACCTGGAAGAAATCGATACTTTCTTCGTTCAAGGACTAATAAAAATTAATAGTACGGTGGTTTTTGACGTTACGAATATTATGGACAATTACATCCTTTCTTTTTGAGTTTTTATGTGCCTTTCCACTGCTAAGAGATTTGTAATAAATTTGAAAGTTTCGAGGAAGCCTCTCCATCCGGGTTACCGTAGGGCCGTGCGGGTACTTCTTTCTGTTTAGCAGGTTTCTGACGTTAGGTCGGTTACTTTTGTCGATCTCTGGGAACTCCTGGGGATTGATAATCGCTATTCAGAACGAAGTGCGTCAAGTACGTCACGGACGGTTTGTAGAGGATGGCATTCTCTAAGCTGTTGGAAGAAGAAAGGGTGTCGGCACAGAGATTAGAGTTATGGAGGGTTGTACGAACAAAATGTTTTTTGTTTCAGGTGTTTCTGCTGTTTCTGACTTTATCTATGCTATTGGTGGGTGGAGTGTATTTTGGAGTATCGTTGTTCTTGCCTTCTGTTTCGCCTACCTTTTCTCCTAACCTAAGTTCCCTCACCACTGTCTCCCCACATTCCTTTCATCCTTTGCCTCAGCATGAGCAGGTTAGACGTGCGGAATTCATGAATAATTCCTTTGTTCAACTTCTACATCAGCATCAGTTGGTGGTGAATACTACCAATTGTTGGGTATGTGGTTTAATGCCACACACTATGGATAGGGGTATTCCGTATTTGGTCCTTCCTTACAGCTCCCAGGGTTCAGCTCGAGCATTCCAAACTATGTTCCGTAGTGCACTAGATTCCTACCCTAGTCGAGAGCCACGGTCTGTCAATTTTGGTCCTGGGCCGTACCACAAGCCTTTGGCGATAGCCATAGCAGATCTGGATAGAGATGTTTTTGATGCATCACTCATTCCAGATGAAGAAGTGCAGGCCTATAAGGATCTGAGTGAGACTGAGTATAGTACGTCAGTGGGTGATAGACAGCTTAAGAGCTCGTCCCCGATATGGATTGTACCGCACCTTGGTAATTTCTGCTTGAAAGGTTTGGGTCGAAATCCGAGAGCACAACTTGGGAACAGTGCTTGCACTGATACGTATGTTCTACCCATGCTCTCCTCCCCTGTTTTTCTGACTGCTAAGGGCACCTATTTTGTATGTTATGAACGCGCATATACATGGTTACCCCGCGACTTTTCGGGTACCTGTTATATTGCGAATCTTTTACCTCCGACTTTCACAGTTGCTTCAGACTACCACAGAACCAGAGTCGTGAGAGGCGTTATTAGCAAAGAGGACACTGCTGGTCAAGAAGCAGGAGACTTCTTTAAAGGTTTCTTGCCGTTTTGGGGACCTATGGTTAATAGTAGGAACCTAAGACAGTTGACCCGTGTAGTTGAGTCGACTGCTAATATTACTGCAAATGCCCTTGGTAATCTAACAGCTGAACTACAGGCGGATAGACTCATGACGTTGCAGAACCGTATGGTTCTAGACGTTGTTCTTGCAGATAGAGGGGGTGTGTGTAAAATTATCCATTTGAGTTGTTGCATTTTTATTCCTGACAATGCTCCAACTGTATACCAAGCCATCTCGAAGTTGCACAAGATTTCCGAGTCCATACACGTGGACGAAGGTAATTGGACGTTCCTAGGATGGTTGTGGGGCCTAATGTCAACCTGGGGTTGGAAGATTCTAATGATCGTAGGGGCTGTTGTAACGTTTCTGTTCACGTGTTGTCTTTGTGTACAGTGTGGTCCTGCTTTATGTGGCCTATGTGCTGCGACGTGTATAAGGCGGCCATCTGTTACCAAGGAGACATTGATGAATAGGATGATGTTCCAGCAGCAGCTGAACGATCTGATGAATATTGACATAGATTCAGATCTTGACTAGTGCTTGCCTACATGAGGGCAAAAGGAGGGTCTGAGGTTCCGTATGACACGGGACCGCAGTTTTGAGTGGTAACGAATATGGATGAGTTTGGTATCTACGAACCGCAAACGACGAGTATAATGGGTGTACGCAGTTTCGCTATGCAGCCATGTATGGTTCGTCTCATTTTTGGGTTCGTTCATCTGGACCCTCGGGTTCCATTTTAGATACAGCATCCATTTTGTTTCTTGCCCTCAGGTAGCCAGCGAACGGGCTTCTTGTCCGCTCCGTGACCCTGGGACTCTCAAGCTTACACGAAGAACACGTGTTTCTTTGAGGTGACTTTTACGATGAGGGAAACGACACGACTAAGGCAGATGGCCCCGCTCGAGGCTCATCTTGCCGCGCCGGTCTATTGTTTCAGCCATGCATACATTAGACATGAGGTCTTTGACCCCTCTATCAAGTTTCCTTTATTGCCCCAACACTCTTTTCTAACCTGTTGTGCATCCTTGTCCTTTCCTTGCATCTGTTCTTCGTTCTTCCTCTTAATGTGTTTATGGTTAGGATGGAATGTGTTTATTGCGGAGGAAATATGTTTTTACAGTTGGGAACCGGCAAGACTGTCGTAATTATGTTCCGGCCTCCTGAGACATGAACGCGACCCTTTTGAAGTTTATTGTGGGAACTGAGTTGTAACCTTTGTTCGCCATACTGCGCTATGGCAAAAACCTGTATAAAAGGACCGACCCACTTCTACGAATTTGAAGCAGTCTCCGAGAACCTACACGTTGTGTACTTCTTGTGACCTCTGTATCCCTGCAGTAAATAAACGCTGATCTCTGACGTCGCTGGAAGTGTCCCGTGTCTCTGTGTTTAGTACGCCAGAACAGGTAACCCACGAAGGTTTCAGGTGTTGTTCCCTGGCACCGCTGGGTCTTAAGAATAACCCAGTCCTTCAAGTGCGCCCGCCACCATGGTGGTGGGAGCCAATGGAGACTCACTGCTGTGCGGAATGACGTCCCATTCGCTGTACACATCAGGATGCCCCAAAAAGGCAGTTGCACCGCAGAGGAGAAACCGCCCAACCTGAGACGGCGGAACCTCGACAGCGGAGCGTGAAACCTGATTCCCGGTCCTGGTCACAATGGATCCAGCTCTTCACGTCTTTCCGGTGCTGGACCTGATACATCACCAGCAACTCATGGACCGTCGCAGACGCCGCCGCAGGTACAAAAAACACAATCCCGCACACAACACAAAACACATGGGCTGATACAGGGTCCCTGGCCACACCAGACACCCTGGTGGGAACAGGAACACATCCACAAGTGTACCCACACATGTCCTACCTGCCACCAAGTCACCCCTCCGCAGCCAGATCACACATTTCCGCGATCTCCAAGTAATGTCCCGATCACGTCACCGCAGCGGTGAAGACAAGAGAAAACATGTGCACAATGCAGAAGGCACGGCCAGTAACAGGCATGGGCAGGGCATAAAGTAAATAGGGCCACACCTCCACATACTGCCCCCCAACATGAAGGGACATGCCATGTGCCTCCCTGTGCACCCCCATGCCCAACAACAAGCTAGGTGAATCCACACCCTGTACCACACAACAAACAACTAGGGAGACAGCCACAGCAGGATTGGCTGCAGAGGAACACACAGCACAGAAGCACAGGCCCAGGGCAACCCACACACCACAACAACACCACATTCATGGCAAGAAAGCTGAGTACAAGCACAAAATGAACACACACATATACAATGAACAAACATCCTACTGGACACACAGCCTGCCAAGTCACACAGACATACCCCCCACTGACACACAGCCACATACACAGACCATATGTCACCAGCAATGGAGCACAACATTTAGGAAAGCCAAAGTGAGGTGCACACAAATAGAAGGTCAAAGAGATAACCAACAAGCATGTATACATCACATGCAAGACAAGGAACAGAGAACAACACCCTCACCTCATCAAAGCACATATGGCTGGCACAGTAAGTGAAGTCAAACCACAGTCACCTCAGTGCAACAACTCAGGGAGACAGCAAAGTAATCCATGTATAGGCACAGGGAGGAAAGGAAGGCCCTGAAGTCAAACTGTGAACAGCCACACATATGTACACAACTACTTCACAGGAGTATGCAAGCAGCACAACACACAGGGCAAATGGACACACTCTATGACTGTCAAACACAAGAAGGAATCTTCACACATACCCCCTTCACACCTGCAGCACACAACCCCAGTGTCAGACTCACAGAAGGGTGTCAATAATTTTCAGTCACAGACAAACAATCACACTCCCTGGGGGTATCCACAAACATCACACACACACAAAAGGGGTGCCAGAACCAATGTCTGCACAAAAACCACAGCCAAACACATAACTCAACAGAAACACACACAGAACCACAACAAGACCACACATGACTTGTGGAGCAAAATTGTGGAAATGCAATGGGAGCACAGACAGAACAGGAGTACACAACCTCATCAGCCAGGAACAATGCATACACAACATACCACAATACAGACAAGAAGTGCACCATCACAGAACAACACAGCCACATCAAACACACAACAGATGCACATGTCAATAAACCACATTGCAAACACAGCATGACATCAGGGGATGCACACCAGGCCAGGACAAGGCAAGGCAACTTACACCCACAGCACTGCATGCACAGCAAGCAGTGTGTGCACAAAAACATAACAGTCTCACACAGCCATGAGTGACACACCATGAACACCCACAACAATCCAAACAGCACACTGACAACATCACACTCAGGAAGTCAAGCAGTACCCCAGCATACACACATACACCTAACACAACACCCACAGATGCACAAGTCTGGGACACAAACGTGGAAATAACTTGACCAGAGGACTGGGCAGCACAAACAGTTGAACTGCACATGAGCAAACATGACTGCTGAACAGTACAAGAACAACACAGATAACCAATTGGGGAAATGTCCTGAGTGGAACATTGCTCCTGGCCAAAGATCTGCACCACAAAGCACAGTGTCACAAATGAATTGATGGGGAGGCACACACACAGGCAACCCAAGTGGACAGCTGACATCAAAGTGAAGTGGTGTGCACTTCAGTAGTGGACATGGCAGGAGTGTACCATACACCAATAGAGGGAGTGCAGACTCACACTGCAAGGCATCTAAAGCACAGATAGAGGATGGTATGACACCACACACCACATGCCACACTGGAGGCAATAAAGCACCATGTGACAGCAATGCATGAGAACATCACACCCACAATGTCAGTGTGGTTGATCAGGTATGCACAGTGAGTGCAAACAGTATCAAGACACATGGCTGTTCAACAAAACACAACCCTGACTTGCCAGTCAAACACTCTGCATACTCACAATTGGCAAAAGCAACAAGTAGGAGTCAGCCAGAACTGCAAGGACACACCAACACACTGCACAGTGCACAACATACAACTCACACATGTGCACACAATCACAATCACAGACCTGAACAATCACACAAACAGGTATTCTACTCGTGGGTGACACGTGTGTAGTTGACATTGCATGGGCACACAAAAATCAACACTCACGACAAACTCACCCCCTTCACACTGCTCACTTCTTGACCACCCAATGGCACATATTGAAAGTAACCCATGTGACTAGGATGACTGCCCATCACAACATGACCATACACCTACACTGCTGGGCACACAGAAAGTATGAACACACATACATGATGACCCTGGCCAGTCTGCCTGCAATCCTGTGGAAAGAATCCCACACTGTGCTGGCAGTGCCCCCATACCTGACATGTGTACAATATAGCCAACATGAACAAACAATGAAAATGATAATGGCATACCATCTAAAAACAACATCATTGCACCCACAAGTATCACAGTCAGGAAGAACTGAATTCCCTGTCATCCTGTACAATATTTAACAAGTCAAACAAGCCATTGGCAATGTTGAAGTGGCACACAGGGCATGTGGCACAGTAAACCATATACACACAGGAAAAACCTTATTCAGTAAAGACACTGACAAAAGAGACAACAGGAGCAACTGTCTTTATTCACAAATTGCACAGATAGGCAGCAACATTAGAGTAAAGCAAGGCACAAAATGCAGAGCTTGTCCATGAGAAGCTACACAGGGAATAGTTCAACACAGCAAGGAGCAACAAGGCAAGTGGTCAAAACGAAGTGCAGAGTGAGTCCATGAGAAGCTGCACAGGCAGGGGGCACACAGCAGTGAACGACAAGGCCAGTGGGCAGGACAAAGTGCAGACTGAGTCCATGAGAAGCTGCACAGACATGGGGCACACAGCAGTGAACGACAAGGCCAGTGGGCAGGACAAAGTGCAGAGTGAGTCCATGAAAAGCTGCACAGGGAATATGTGCCACTGTACCCTGCCATGGTCAGCAACACAGTCTGGGGTGTCATGATGGGCAGTACAGGCCCCGCTGTGGGAGAGACAGGTGGATGAGGGTGACTAACATTCAGACTTGGCTTTCAGTCGGACTGGGAGCTGGCAGTGTGTTGGATACAGTTAGAGCACTTGACTGGGGAGAGAGAGGCCCAGCTGAGGTAGAGCTATCAGTGGCTTGGCCAGCCAGAGGGCTGCTTGGACCAGGTGGTGTAGTGGCACATGAAGCTGGAGTCATGCAGACGTGAGACACAGTGTGGGTGGGAGATTGTGGAGGGGTGCCTTTCCACTTCTTAGGGATTCTAAAAGGTTTGCCTGACTTGGGATCAATGGTAAGTAGTGTGGACACAACAGGCACACTCAACACCGAGGCTGCATCAGGTGCTGGCCCTCCCTCTGGGGATGTGCTGGATCCAGTGGTACGCTTCGCATGGCCTTGCCTTTGCCCCTTCATGCCCTGTCTACCGGGTGTTCCCCCTACAGTACCCTCATTTCAGTTCACTGGGCTTGGAATGGGAGTCTAGGAGTGGGTGAATCTGCCTTGGGGCCCTTCTTATGTGTACCCTTGGCAGGCACCACCCTCTCAGTGGGCACGGAAATTGTCTGATTTTTTTTGCGTGACACTTTTGGGACAGGAGAGTCCTTGGCTGGGGATGCCTCTGAGGCATGTGACCCTGAGGTCTGCTTCTTAGCTTTTTGGCCCCTAGTGTCGCCTGACGGGCTTTTGTCTGCACTCTGGGGTGGCTTTTGGTTTTCTGTGGGGGTGGTGTCTGCGCCCTGGACCACTTGGGCTGCTGCTGCTGCTGTGTGCTGTGTGTGGTGTATCGTGACCTTGAGGACTGTGGAGCATGGTCACTATCGCCAGATGTGGCCACTGGCATGGGGTGGACAGAGTGACTGGAGCTGGACTACGAGATTGTGCCAGTTGAAGCGCTGCTGTCACTGCAGAGGACAAATTCTGGACAGTCCGGTGCAGCCCACCCAGGTCTGAATGTATGCCCTCCATGAAAGCAACCACCTGAGCCAATATTTTGTCGTTGTCTATGAATTCATTGAGGAGAGCTGTCTGGCCTACACACAGCTTGCGCAAAAGGTCCACGGACTCAGCACTGATGGCAGCAGGGGGGGCAGGGGCAGTGGCAGTGGTGCCTGGGGGGAAGGACACTCTTTCCCTCTTACTGGTGCGAACACGGGCAGCACCAGAGGAAGTGTCTGGTAGGGTGGGCACTGTTCACTGTGTGGTGGAAGTTGATGCAGAGTCCCCGTTCCCTGTGTCCGCCAACATGGATGCATCACTGTTGGCATCAGATGACGTTGAACTTTGCGTCTCTGGTTATGATTCCTCCAGGAGACACCTGTCCCCCTCCGAGGTGCTGGTCACATCTGTGTCACTGGGCTCCTGTGCAGCTGTTGTGCTTGTTTCCCCACCACTGGTGTCCGTCCCCTGTCCCTCCGTGACCACGGGAGATGCTGCATGAGAGAGAGAGATGTAGATTCAGTTCAGTGGCAGCAACAGAAAAAACATATGCAAGCAAAGCAACACTGAAGATGACGAAATCTTCATGTTGCACGCCACCCTGTGCAATAACATTGTGCTTACACACTTTTGTTACTCAAACAGTGCGTGTAAACAAGAAAACCAGTCATAAGTGAGCCATGTGATGACCACACAACACAACATTGTGTATGTAGCTCCATTCAAACAGAAACACAAATAGCTCAGACCTGAAGCCCACGACCCAGAATGCTATTGTAATGCCCAGTACTCGAATTCCATTAGGAAGTCCAGGTAGGACAAATGCATGACAGCTGCACCCAGCACAGAGGCCACTTACAAGCCACAACCAGCCAAAGTCACCCTTCCCAGAATACTCACCCCTACGTTGCTGCTGATGCTCCTTCAATCGTGCATCCAGCTCCGGCTGTGTCATGGCCAAGATGTGGCACATTAGTGGTGTCATGCTGTGCCAACCTGTCAGTGCAAGGGAGCAGCCCCAGTGTCATCTCTGCAACGTTCTTTGCCAGCCGTGAGATGTCGACCCACCTTTTTTGGCAGTGGGTGCGCCGTCGGTTTGAGACACCCAGAGCCCGCACCTTGCTCGCAATGGCCCTCCACATGGCCTTACGCTGGTGTACTTTGAGCTGCAGGCATGGGGGAGAAGAGGGGGAAACATCAGTGACACAGTGTCATGTAACAAAATCACTGAGGACAGTAGCATGAAATACATTCATCCCAAATCCACAGATATGTCTTGCAGAAACAGGAATGCATCTCATATGTGAGAAGCACACGTGAATGCATGCAGGTTTGAGGGGGGACACAGTACCTGCACATCTCATATACAAGCAGGATGCCAGAAAGCCATGTGTAGTCTGCCCACATCTGCTGTCCATTTCTAGGTAGAGTAAGACATACACCACATATCAACATGTGTATGAGGGGAGACTCACTGTGTCCAACACTGCGCAGGCCTCAATGACCTTGCCCTGTGAATAGCTTACTGTGTCATGGATGTCACATTGAGGGACATGATCTCACAAACCCACACCCTTCTTACAGGGCCCGTCATGTGCAATCTAAAGGGCTGATATGGCTTGTTGATGGAGAGTCTTGCAAAAAACACACATGTAACACTGTACATTCAGTGATGTGTCCTTGTCAGATTGGGCGGTGCCTGTGCAGGCCAGGTGGGCTCACACTGAGATGGACAACAGGTACCCACACAGCCATTCACACAAGCAATCACTGTCCTGACTTCAGCATCTCCAACTTGCTGCATCACCATATGGCTGACAAGACAACACATGTCCCTCCAATCTTGATGTGCAGGCAGGGTAACATGTGGAGTAGGGTACACCCCCCTTCACCCTTGGAAACAGCATGCTAGGCAGTGCATGACACAACCCCACACTCTCAGGCACATACTGCATCAGACCGACTACATGTGTGCCCCTCCTGCACTGTAACCCCCACTGTTGAAGACTTACCACAACATTTGGGGCACCATATAGCCTTGGGTACAGTGTGAGCACCTCGTCCACCAGAACCTCCAGCTCCTCGCTTGTGAAGGGACTGGCACAGATCTTCCCAGTCCTTGCCATCACTGTGGACATGAGACAACAGCAGCAGCAGTAGGTGGTGAGGGCTCTCAGGCAGCAGTCCCTGGAGGCAGCAGCAGGTGAGGGCTCTCAGGCAGCAGTCCCTGGGGGTCTCAGGCAGCAGTCCCTGGAGGCAGCAGCAGGTGAGGGGTCTCAGGCAGCAGTCCCTGGAGGCAGCAGCAGGTGAGGGGTCTCAGGCAGCAGGCTCTATGAGCAGTGGAAGTGTGGGGCTCTCTCCCACACATATATAGCTCCCTGGTGTTGTTTCAGTGGTTCTAAGCTGCTGCAATTGGTGTTCCAGGTCAGCCTTTTTCAAATGCATCCAATGACCGGCTCCACTGTGGCAGATCACGCCTACCGCGATTTTCAAAATTGCATCATGCTACCGCGATTGCGGATCCCCTTGGCTGTAAGGGCATGGTCCATGGCGGTGACACACCGCAGGGGCCAGGCTGTAGCTGCCGTGAGTTGGTTGCCATACAGTGACATGGGTGACCGGGATTTGGGTGGCAGAGCATGCTAACCGCCATTTTATCATGTGTAGATGCCTATCACTACCGCGATTGTTTCCTGGGCATTGGCGGTGACACACCGCAGGGGCCAGGCGGTAGCTACCGCGAGTTAGGTGCCTTACAGTGACACTTGGTGATCGGGATTTGGGTGACGGAGCATGCCAACTGCCATTTCACCATATGTAGATGCCTATCACTACTGCGATTGTGTCCCAGGCATTGGCGGTGACACACCGCAGGGGCCAGGCGGTAGCTACTGCGAGTTGGGTGCCATACAGTGACATGGGTCACCGGGATTTGGGTGGCGGATGACTGTGACAGCACCAATGGACACATCATGCTGTGTTAATGGCCATCTGGCAGTCATCCACAGTGCACAGTGGCCACATGGTTGATGGCATGTCATTGTGCACACAATGCCAATGTGCCATGTATCCCACTGCTGACGACTCATGCCATGTTTGTGTTTGTGATTTCTTATATTGGCATGTGCGTCCTCACATGTCATTTGTGATATTGATGGGCCTGTACACAGTACAGTGTTGTTATGGACTCCCCAATGTGTACACATGTCAATGTGAAAAAGTGCAGGGAAGATCACTGCGATGTTTGTCAAGATGAAGATTGTCCATATGTGCCTGTTCGCTTATGTTTGACCATGCACATACTCGTCATGTACGCTCAGCCTGTGGTCATTGTGTTGTTGATATGTGCCATGTTTGACTAACGCCTGAAGGTGTGTCAGGTGGAGGAGCTAGATGTGAGACACTGGTGTTGCATATTTACACAAATGCTGGATGACATACTCCCAGGCATGCCCATGGTGAATGTGGCCATATCCCTATGTGCATTCTCATATTGCAAGGATGATTTGGAGGTACTTGCTGTGTGTCAGTTGAGAGGTGTACGATTAGTGTAGCTGACGGAGTTCCTACATGTCAGCTGGTCTGTAACACAATTTTGATGACAGTCATTGTTGGCGTTGTGTCCGCCATAACGTGAGATGGTGTGCCCATCTCATGATGTATTGCATTGACATGTGTCCACTTTCTTCTCAACTAGGAGGAGACCAAATCTGCATCGTCCCTTCACAGTGCTGGCAGACATGGAGAATGAGGAGATCGTCCAGAAATACAGTCTGAATAGAGCCACCCTACATACTCTTTGTTCTAAGTTGGAGCCCCACCTGCAGCCTTGTCGAACCTATCCAACAGCTTTCACCCTCACGTCTAAGGTGATGGCGGCCCTGCATTTTTTGCCACTGGATCATTCCAGCACACGGTGCCCAGCGCAGGTGGGATGTCACAACCTATGTTCAGCATGGTGCTGCGTGATGATCTGTCCGCTATGATGATCTACAAGGACACACATATCCCTTTCCCCAGAGGGCAGGAATTGGCTGCTGTGAAGGGAGACTTTTATCCTCTTGGACACATCCCTCATGTTGTTGGTGCCATTGATGGCACCCATGTTGGGCTTGTACCACCACAGGCACGTGAGCACATCTACAGGAATCGGAAACATTTCCACTCCATAAATGTGCAGGTGGTGTGCCAGGCAGATATGATCATCTCACACGTGTGTCCCAAATTTCCAGGCTAGGCCCATGAGTCATACATTCTGCGGAACATCATTGTACCCCAGTTTATGGCTAATCTGCTTCCCGAGCGTGCATGGATTGTGGGTGAGTATGCCTAGTCAAATAGTGTGCTATGTGTGTGACATGCTGTCCTCTGACCCAGCAACATTGCAATGTGTATCTGTGTTTGTCACACATAGGTGACTCTGTATATCCCAACCATCCTTGGTTGCTGAGCCCACGGCGGAATCCCAGGACACCAGCTGATGTCTGCTACAATGATGTCCATGGGAGGACACGTCGTGTGGTAGAGCATACCTTGGGTCTGCTGAAGTCACGTTTCTCCTGCCTGGACAAGACTGGAGGTGCACTGATGTACTCTCCCGGAAAGGTGTGTCAGATTATAGTGGCATGCTGCATGCTCCACAACCTAGCCATTCGCAAGGAGATCCCCCGATCCAGAATGATGATGAGCAGCAAAGGCCCCCACCTGAAAACCAACTCATGTCCAGTGATGAGGACAGTGGAGAGGAGGAAGGTGTTGACCTGTGTCAACAGCTCATCACCCGCTACTTCACTTCAAGGTGAGTGACAATGTACAATGGATCCATTGGCTGATGCAGTCGGTTGTTGACTCAGTGGTTGCTGACAATGTTTCAGGGACATGAAAGTTTTGTACATCAACAGGATGTGTATGTTGGCACTTGTTGCCCATTGTGATGTGTGCATGTTGGATTATCTTGATGGTAGGTGTTGTGTGATGTCTGTGATGCCACACCCAGACTAGTGAATGTTGTTCTGTTTTGTTTTCCTAGGTGCCTTCAGCCTCTCCTTGCCTACATACATTCCATACTCCTGGTACATTGTAATCATGTTGAAGACTGTACATCCTGGAATAAAAATGGAGCAGACACAACAAGATGTGTGCACGGATTTTTTATTTACAATGGTGACATGTGAGGGGTGAACATTTACATTGAGGTGGTTAGTGGAGCAGTGAGTTGACAGTTGTGGCAAATGAGAAAATCGAGTAGTCACAACATTGATGTGGTGACCCAGTCCAGCAGACAGATGCCATTCACAAGGCAGTGTGGGGAAGGACAGTCCAAAAAGTCAATGCTGGGGTGAAATGGGTTGCCATCATGGCTGGCTCCATGACTGGCGTTTGGCAGGTGCTTTGCCTCCAGTTACTCCCAGGGTTTTCTTAAGACAGCCTCTTCATCACTTGGCAGGGGGGGCCCTGCTGTAGGGCCAGTGGGGGCTGAGGACTCACCCCTCTCTGTGACTGCAAGGGAGGATGGTGAACTGTCATCCTGCAGCCCACCAAAGGGAGGTGGAGGTGTTGGTTGTGGTGCAGGCCTGTCCCTCAGTACCGCCACTTGCTGGCCCAAGAGGTCCACAATTTGTCCCATGCAGGTGTCGATGGACCTCATCAGCAGGATGAGCTTGCGGAACACTTCTTCCGACTGGCCCGTTTGTCCCTGGGCATGTTCATATGCCCCAAGGACTCTGTTAATGTGGTCCAGGGATTGGGTTCCAGCCTCTTGGTGTCTGTGAGTGACCCTGCCCCTCCCACCTTCCCTGCTGCCACGAACCTGTTGCCTCAACACTGTAGGAACCCGCATTCTCTCCCTGCCCTCCTCAGTTGGTGGGGTGGGGTGGTCATCCTCTGGGACAGGGGGAGTGTTGCAGGCAGCACTGATGGTTGTGATGTTGGTGGTGGTGATGGTGGTGGTGGAGGACGCACAGGCCGTAACAGCAGGGGTCTGCAGAGACTTTGGTATTGCAGCAGATGTAGTGGGGGGAACGATGGGGTCGTGGGACCTGTTGCACCCTGGCACACCAGATGGGCCGACTTCGATATCAACATCCAGATAATCCCGGGAATCAACATCCGAGAGTTCATGTACCGGGGGGGGGACTGGCTCTGCAGGTTGCTGGAGTTGTCCTCTGCAGTGAGTTCTTGGTCACCTGTGGGTCAGATGGGAGATGGTCATTGTAGTGTACCCTGAAAGCTTTGTGTTAGCTGTATATCCTTCACTGCTTGTACACCATACAGTTGAATAATCATCACATTTTTTTCTATGTGCACTACTGTGCCTCCTGACATGATGCTGTGGTACATGCATTACATGTCCATGGTGTGAGTTGTCAATACCTACTATGCGCAACGTGCATAATTTGTGAGTACAGGGACATGTTGCCATCTAGGGACTAGCGCAACCAAGATTTTCTGTGAAGACTATTTTTGGCTTACTCTGCCCTGTCAGACGTTACATCTGAGCATGAACTGGCCATTGTCATCTCCAGCATACCTTTGTCTTGTCATGTGCATATCTGGATTTGTACCAACAACCATGCTTTCTTGTTTCTCATTTGGTCCTACCTGTTCTGACCCCATGGCACTTACACATGGAATTTAGTGCTGTGCATGATTGTGCCCAGACATTCTTCTACATGTGCATTGGTGTGTCATTCTTTGGTTGCTGTGACAGTTTCATTTGCTTAACTGTGTGCACACTGTGAGTGGCAATAGGATCTGTGTGTGTATATGTGCAATGAGAGGGCTGGTGTTTTCATATGGCACCATGCTTTTTGAGGACAATGGCTGTGCGCACATACTGGCTACTTACCTGTTATGTTTTCACATTTGTCTTTGACTTGAAACATCTGTGTGTGTGTGTGTGGTGGAGACTTGTATCCTGCTCAGGGGTGTTACAAGCAAGCATGATATGTCTACCTACCTGTTAGTTTGTTTGTAGTGGGACAGTGGCTTCCAACTGCTTCTGGATGGGGTGAGTGCTCCATCCTGCTCAAGTATGTACATGGGGGCCTGGTGGGAGTGTTACTGCAGTCTTCCCACCCACATACACCCCTCCATGTGACGATGGCTACCTACCTGTTAGTTTGTTTGTAGTGAGACAATGGTTTCCAACTGCTACTGGGTGGGGGTGGGTGGTCTATCCTGCTCAGGGGTGGGACAGGGGGCATGGTGGGAGTTGTAGTGCAGTCTTCCCACTCACAAACACCCCTCTCTGTTAAGATGGCTACCTACCTGTTAGTTCGTTTTTACTGGGACAATGGCTTCCAAATGCTTCTGGGTGGTGTGGAGTGCTACATCCTGCTCTGGGGTGCGACAGGGGACATGGTGGGAGTTGTAGTGCAGGCCTCCCACCCCCAAACAGCCTCCATGGCAAGATGGCTACCTACCTGTTAGTTTGTTTGTAGTGGGACAATGGCTTCATAAAGCTTCTGGGTGGGGGGCAGTGCTACAACCTTCTCAGGGGTGGGTCAGGGGGCCTGGTGTGAGTTGTTGTGCAGGCCTACCAACCCCAAACAGCTCTCCCAGGGACGTGGTCTAACTACCTGTTAGTTTGTTTGTAGCGGGACAATGGATTCCAACTGCTTCTGGGTGGGGGTGATTGCTCGATCCTGCTCAGGTGTGTGCATGGGTGCCTGGTGGGAGTATTACTACAGTCTTCCCACCCACATACACCCCTCCCTGTGAAGATGGCTACCTACCTGTTAGTTTGTTTGTAGTGAGACAATGGCTTCCAACTGCTTCTAGGTGGGGGTGTGTGCTCCTTCCTGCACAGGGGTGGGACAGGGGGCATGGTGGGAGTTGTAATGCAGTCTTCCCACCCACAAACACCCCTCCCTGTCAAGATGGCTACCTACCTGTTAGTTAGTTTGTACTGGGACAATGGCTTCAAAATGCTTCTGGGTGGTGTGGAGTGCTACATCCTGCTCTGGGATGGTACAGGGGCCATGGTGGGAATTGTAGTGCAGGCCTCCCATCCCCAAACAGCCTCCATGGCAAGATGGCTACCTACCTGTTTGTTTGTTTGTAGTGGGACAATGGTTTCCAACTGCTTCTGGGTGTGGAGTGCTCCATCCTGCTCAGGTGTGACTGGGGACTGGTGGTAGTATTACTGCAGTCGTCCCACCCACATACACCCCTCCCTGTGAAGATGGCTACCTACCTGCTAGTTTGTTTGTAGTGAGACAATGGCTTCATAAAGCATCTGGGTGGGGGTATGTGTAGGCTACCCACCCCCAAAAAGCCCTCCCAGGGAAGAGGTCTACCTACCTGTTAGGTGAGTGTGAACCATTCAATGGCTGGCAAATGCCTCTGGGTGGGGGTGAGTGCTCCATCCTTCTCAGGGGTGGGTCAGGGGGCCTGGTGTGAGTTATTGTGCAGGCCCCCTTCCCCCAAACAGCCCTCCCAGGGATGTGGTCTACCTACCTGTTAGTTTGTTTGTAGTGGGAAAAGGGCTTCCAGATGCTTCTGGGTGGTGTGGAGTGCTCCATCCTGCTGAGCTGTGGGACAAGGGGGGCTGGTGGGAGTTGTTGTGCTGGCTGCCTGTGCACATGCCCCCATAGTAATGTTGCTAGCTACCTTTGGGGTGGATGGGAGTGAGTGAATGTTGGATCTGTGGGACATGTGTTGCGGAATGTGTGGTGCATATGAGTGTACTTGGACCTAGGTGGTGTAGCTTTGTAGTTATGCAAGACAGTACATAGCAGTGTGGTGGTAGTAATTTGTTTGTACTTACCAGCCTCCACTCCCCCGGCTACTCCTGTGAGACTCTCTGGGTGCAGTATGACAAGCACCTTCTCCTCCCATGCATTGAATGGTTTTGGTGGGATGGGAGGGCCACCGCCAGACCTCTGAGCCAGCTCATGGTTCTTGCTCCCCTTCTGTTTGACAACCCTCTTCAGGTCATGCCACGGCTTCATGATTTCATTTTTTGAGCGTGGGGTGGTCCCTACTGCATTGACCTTATCGACTATCCTTGCCCACATTTGTGCTCTTGTGGCTAATAGTGTCTGTTGGACCAGGCTACCAAACAGTTGTGGTTCAACTCTGACTATCTCATCTACCATAACCTTCAACTCACTCTCTGTGAATTTTGGCATTTTATGTGTTGCCATGGTGTGTGATGTGCAAAGGGGTTATGGGTGCAGGGGTGTGAATGGTGGGGGTGATGTGTACGGCGTGTGATGTGCAGGGGCCCAGAGGTGCAGGTGTGGTAGTGGTGGTGGTGCTGTGTGTGGTGTGAGTAGTGATGGTGTGTTGCTTTGCCTATCCTTTGCTGTCAGGGTTAGTGGCCTTCGGTCTTGGAATGTTGCAAAGGATTGTGGTCCTGGAAGGGGCTTGTTTTATACTCAGCTATGTGGGTGTGTCCAAATAATATGGGGTGTTGCTGTCAGGTGTGTTGTGTGGGTTGTCCTGGGATTTGTATTTTTGTATTTGCCATGTGGTTGTGTCATTGGGGTGTGTTCTGTGTTTTTGGGTGCATGGCTAGTTTGCTGTGTGCACTTTTTGGCCTTGTTATGGTTTTTTTTCTTTCCTCCGCCATATTTGTCACAGAGCGTCCGTAGCGGTGGCTGTGCTGCAGCTCTTCCTCCGGCTCTCCCATTCATCACTGTTTGCGGCAGTCGGATACTGCGGAATGCACCGTGGTGGCATCAGGGTTATCCTAATTTAACGTGCGGTGTCCCCGCTGTACTGGCGATGGTTCGATTGTTTTCCTCCACTAATGCGACCGCCGCGGACGGGTTCTGTCTATCTCCGCTCACTATGAGCGGTTTTCTTGGCCGCGGTCGGTGTTTTTTGGTGGTTGTTCCTAACTTTGACGCCGGTTTTTCCACGGTGCCGTCAGGCGGTTGATTTCCGATTCCATGGCAGTCAGGGTGGTTTCCCGCCCGCCATCCTAATAGGCCCCTATGTTTCTGTTTTGTTGCACAGGTGATAGAAAGGTACTTGAAAATAATATTATAAGACCATTTTAGTATAGAGCCCTTGATATGGTATGGAGAAGTAAGTAATTGACCTAAGTTGGTGTCCAAAGTGCCATTTGGAATGCAACTGGATCACAAAAATGTGACAGCGTTGTGTTTCCCAGATATGAATTCAATTAGTGATTCAACTATTATGAAATATGATCATGTACACCAATCGTGCAACTACGGTGTGGTTTCCCTGACCACTTATGGGCATATTTGTATTGATTTAATTTGAGATAAAGTCTTACTTTAATATTTAAATATTCAAAGTAGAACCGTAATTTATGTACAATTTTGCTGTTATTTATAAGTGTCTGCTCTTCCATTTCAGAACAAACAATGTAAGATGGGAACGTTCAAAGGCATCACATTATTTAAAGTATGAAAATGTGCTCTATCGATGTGTAATTATTATTTCAGGATTATGCTGCTCCTTGGGGTAATTTTCAATGCAGGCAAATATTCAGTTTTAATAATTGTATGTTGTTGTATCTTCTATAAAATCATGAGCAGAGTGTGTATGTTTCAAGTTTGAAGGTATCCAACAAGTCTTGCTAATTTTCTGAAAAACGTAAGAACATAAGACTGCACCAAAAAAAAAAAAACACAGGAAAAAGACCTTATTCTAAAGCAGTTTTTCAAGAAAATTGACTTAATTCAAGTTGAGCTTTGATTAACATAATTTTGACTACTGTGGAGAGAAGCGCCTGTACTCCTGTGAAATGAGAGTTATTTAATTGGATAATTAAATGTACCTGAATAGAAAGAGTGAGAAGATCAACACTTATAACCCTCCACCCCCTGCGTGAAAAAATTGAAATCGCTTACAGAAAATTAACAGAACAAAATGTCACTAACCTGACCCGTTTAGCACCCCCGTGTATATACAAGATAATGTGCCTTATTTTAAATCAGCTTTGAATAATCGCTACCGTGTACTTGAAGCTATAAATGTCATTTAGAATGCTTTGGTTTATGTATGATGAATAATTTCGTAAAACAGTGCACATGTTTTGTATGGAATTATCACCCGACTAACGGGCCTGATAACTACGAATATAGGACTGATTACAATTGGCCTGTTAAATTGCTATCCATGTGCAAGAAACCGTTTGCACGGTGATTGCAATAGCAATAGATGCAATGTTTATCAGACATGAAAATTACCGTGTGTCAAGCTTGCTCAAATTTAAGGGGGAGCCCAGGAGTTTCCTCCAAACTCACAATATACTTTAATTATCCCATTCCAAAAATTCGAAACACCTTAGTGGTACATATATAAATATATATATATATATATTATCTACTGGCGGTCGCCAGTAGATAGTTATAGTTAGGACCTATTTTCTATAGGAAATCCGCAACATTCTATTGGGAATATCTTTAGCGCCGATTGAAGAATCTTCGCAAAATTCTCCAAACTTTTGGCCAGCTCCACTCCGCTCCTTGCGGTGATCCGTGAAGTGGGGGCCGAGAAAAAAGGGGGGTCCCAAAACGCGTTTTCCCCATGCAATTTCCCATAGGATCTGTTGTCGCAGCTACAGCCCGAACCGCTGAACGGAATGACACCAAATTTGGCAAAGAGCTAGTCCTCAGTTCGGACTCGTGCCTTTTGCATATTTGGTGTGAATCTGTTCAGTAGTTCCTGAGAAAATTAGGGTAAAAAAGTTAGTGATATCTATGGCCGCGGAGGATCCGCGGACCGTACCCGTACTGTTATCGCACCCTCCCCGAACCGAGCGCGCACCTTCCCGATCGCGTGCTGAATGCTAATTGGCTGTCGAGCGTCTCTCTACATTCGAAACCAGGAACTGTTGGCGGCCATTTTCTGCCTCGGTAGAAGCGAGGCTGAAGATGGAAGGGGAATAAGTGTGTAAAAGATATAAAGGGGGCAGAGTGGAAATACTCTGACCCTCTAGATCTGCTTGTGGCCCCCCTTTTTTTTAGAAAAAAGCGGCAAAATGCACGCATGGTGCGCGCATCCTATCGCGTTGGATGCACGGATTCTCTTGCGGTGGGTGCGCAGATCCACGGCAACGTTTTTTGAAAAACGACAGGAAATCATTGGTTGTATAACAACTTTCTACACTGAAAGGTAGGGTGTATATTTTTTAAAGGTATGATTGTTATTGGTTAACAAAAACAGATTGCAAGGAACATTATATATGAGAAGCTGATATGTTGAAAAGTCAAGCACATTTCGTGCCTTGTGTAGGAACATTGTGTGCTGAACTTGTGACCTGTGAGCTCAGTGCAGTGTTCCATGAGCTGTTTCTATGGTAACAGGCAGAAGGCAGATTGGGGGAAGGGTTGAAATGTATTTCAGTTGGAAAGGGTTGAAATGTTTAACCAATAGAAATGTGTGTTTGCTTTTGAGCTTATGTGCGAAGGATTGTGATTTGATGTTTACATATATATGTGTGGAAAATGAAAGGGAAACTTTTTCATTCTTTGCTTTTGCTGAGAGGTGCAGAGTGCAGAGATTCTGTAAAAGAAAATATGGTGAGTGATTGATATACTCCTTAATCTACAAAAGAACTTGAAAGATGAGTTATTTAATTGTGAGAGGATGTATGTAGACTATTTTAATTTTAATCAGACTAATGTATTTTTGCTGCTAAAGTGTAGGGAGCACTTTTTTTCTCCACAATGTGTGTGCATGTAGAAACCATTCTGTGATAGGCATTTGTGTTTTTCATGTGTGTGTAGACAGATAACTGTGCAGTTTTTATATTTTGGTAGAATTAGAAACCAGTCATTGTTTATGAATTTGTGAAATGAGTTATGTTATGTTTCTACACTAAAATGTAGTACTACTTCTAGATGGAGAAATGTGTTTTGATATAGTGCAAGGGATAGTATTGTTTGTCTAGAATCACACAGTGAGTCTGTGTGCATTTGGGAACCACTGTGAGAGAAGCATTTGGTAACATCGTGTATTTGCTGACAGATAACTGTTTTAAAACCAGTCAGGTTGTCAAGTTTTAGTAGCATTAGAAGACAGTTATGGCTTATGCTTTCATTAAATGAGTCAGGCATTGACAATAAATTGCAGTCGTGAAATATGTAGATTGTGTGCAGTTCCCTTATCACTTCCAGTGTAGTGAATGAGTTTTGGTAAACTCCTAGGAATACTGGTGCTTGTCTAGAATCACACAGTGAGTCTGTGTGCATTTGGGAACCACTGTGAGAGAAGCATTTGGTAACATTGTGTATTTACTGACAGATAACTGTTTTAAAACCTGTCATGTTGTCAAATTTTAGTAACATTAGAAGCCAGTCTTTGCTTATATGTTGATTAAATGAGTCATGCTTTGACACTGATGTGCTGTACTTAAATATGTAGATTGTGTGCAGTCCCCTTACCCTTTCCACAGTAGTGAATGAGTTTTGGTAAAGTCCATTAGAAGCTAGTCTTTGCTTATGCATTGATAAAATTAGTCAGGGTTTGACACTAAGGTGCAGTACCATGTACTATTCTGTTCACTGTGGCAGAACTGAAAATGTAAAAGTTTTATCTAAGCACTGTCGTAGAAGTAGTCTGAGTATTTAGTCAGTTTCTAAGTACCAAATAGACTGCTTCAAATGTCTATGCAGTATGCATGTAGTGTTCTAACATACTATACACTTGTCTTTTACACCTTCAATTCCCTAGTCGGTATCCATACACTTCCAGGAAATATCCTGTCACTTCCTTTGCAGTCCTCTAGAGACCCATTCAACAGCATGTACTAATCCATTCACTGTGCCAAAACCCAAACACTTATATATTCACCAAGACAGTCTCTTTCCAGTACTCTAATGATTCAGTCACTACCTAAGTATTCATGCACAGAGCCAGGTCTTAGCACATGGACTTCTTCAAACCCCTATCCACTATGCATGCAGTCCTCTAAGCACCTACACACTTGTCTTTCACACTTTCAATTTCCTAGTCAGTATCCATACAGTCCAGCACTTGTGACTGCCTTTGCACTCCTCTAGTGACTCATTCAGTACCAAGTACTAATCCATTCCCTGTGCGAAAATCCTTGCACTTATAAATTCGCCTAGGCACTCTCCTTGCTGTACTCTAATCATTCAGTCAGTACCCAAGTAGTCATGCAGTGAGCCAGGCCTTAGCACATGGACTGCATTAAATGCCTATGCAGTATTGATGCAGGCCTCTAATCATCATCATCATCATAAATACTTTATTTTGGTTCTTTTATAGACCATAAAAGTACATATACAGTATAAAATACATATCATACATAAAAAACACAATTCATGTAAAGTGCCAGATAACAAATGGTTATACAATTTACCACAGAATACAACATTACTAGAGATAAAGGCATAGGGAAGTGCAAAATACGCAATGAGACATTACTGGTCCATACAGATTCTCAGTTTAACAGTTAATTTTAAAAATTCCTAAATTTGGAGGATACAGTCACTATGCAAAAGTTGTAAGTACATTAGTGCCGGTCTGATTTGAGTAAAATCAAGTTTTTTTAAAAGATTCACCAGATAGCGCTTTCGGGGGAACTCATAGAACTTACATAAAAATATGAAATGCAGCAAGTCCTGCAGAGACTTTCCGTCGCAGCCGCAGGGTGCTGCCAGTTTATTAAAAATATCTGTTTTTGGTCTAATCAGCAGGTGATGAAAAAGGTTCAGCCTAAACTTTGTCAGCAAAAAATGTTCATGGCAGGCCTCTAATCACCTACACAGTTGTCTTTCACACCTTCAGTTCTCTAGTTAGTATTCCTACTCTGCTAGCAAAACACCCTCTCACTCACCCAGTGTGTCTCCTTGTAGTACTTTAATCATTTAGTCAGTTAGCATGTAGTCTTTTAGTGAGGTAGGCTTTGGGGCATGAACTGCTTCAATGTAGTATGCACTATGCATGTAGTGTTTTAACGATCGTCACACTTGTGGGTCAGGGCTATAGTTTCTTAGGCAGTTTTTTTATAAAATGTGTTTGTACAGTAATGGAATAGTATAAATTTGAAAGTTATTAATATACATTTATTTGTGATTCTTTTTTACAGATACAGAACAGGAGTGTTTCTCATCTGTTTGCACTCTTCTCGTGCAAGATTGTTTGGATGAAGGGTCCTTAGGTGTTTCATCATACTTGCTGTGCCGCACGAGTATTTCTTGTCAGGATCCCCTCGTAACAGACCTCTTTGGCAAATCTTGCGAATGAAGAAGGTGGCATTGGTCTTTGTTTGCCCCTTGGAAAAAGTAAAAAATGTCTTCACCACTGAAGAAAAACGTTGTGGGCGTGGTGCTTTCTGCAAAAAAAAATCCTCAGATTCGGTAAATATTTTAAAGCGGCAACATTTACAGTTTTTGTAAGTTAAACTTATAAAAATGTTGTTAGCTGTTTACATTTTATATATCTGTTATGTTTTTTTCTTGTGGTATTTTGTTGAGAATACCATGTGGTTTTTTTTTCACAATCTTTCTGATTTTCCAGGTCTGACGTCGACATCCGTGGTTCCTACAGGAGTGTTCCGCCTTGTTGTTTTGTATTATTGTTGTTACATTTTGTTTATTAGTTTATTGTTTATATGTATGTTAATAAAAAAATAAAGTTTGAAAATAGTTTATCGTTTATATATTTATTATTATAAAAAATAAAGTTTGGAAAAAAAATTAATAATGTTTTTGCTTGTTGTCTTAACTGCTGTGTGACTCTTTCTTGTTAGTATTACTGTTATTTGATGGAGTCCACCATGGTGTTAAATTTTGGGGCACTTATCGCCGGAATACTAGTGATATCTGTAGTTTGCACAAACTTCTGAATAGTGTGTTAGATTTATCTCAACTTTACTTCCGTTAAAGTGCTGATAATGAAATGGAGAGTAGCCGTTCCCGTGCAAAAAGACATGAGGCGCACCTTTGCGATTTATTCTAAATACTAAAATCCTGTATTGTATTGCACTGAGGTATTGGCTGCACTTACAGTGTACACACAAAATCTATTAAGAAATTAAGAAATCTCATTGTATTTATATTGATTGGGAATAGTGCATCAGGTGCTGGATCTTGACGAGATACACTGCTCAGTTCGTATATTGTTCTGCATACGAAAAAAATCACATCACAACTTTCACACTAATTGCAATGCGAAACAAATTCCGGCGATAAGACACGTTAGCACCAGGGATTTTACACCTGCTTTCTGCTGGTGTTAAGCAGGACAACTATCTGCACCATGAAAGGGAACACAGCCAAGAGCCACACAAGAACACCCACAGGTGCCATAAAGTCAATGAGCATGATACAGGGATACCCATGAGGGCCAGAAGACTCATCTCAACAACTCCAGGACCGCCAATGCCCCCCAAATCCATATCTTAGTAAGTGTGTCCCTGTGGTCATTGTCTTAGCATTATTGGCACGAGCACTGCAACATCACAGTGTGCTGTCACCTCAGCGTTGGCAGTGAGCCTGGATGTGTAGATACATACGCATCCTCATGCATGCACAACTGGTGTGTGCTGATCTGGGGTTCACAGGTCAGTGGAGGGGTGTGCCTATCCGGCAAGGGGAACGGGGTGTCACGGACATGTCCGTGTACAGGAAGTGCGGTAAGTGAGTCTCTGTGTTCTGGTGTGGCCTGTTGCAAGAGCCGCAGCAGTCGATGTTGTAAAGTGGCATGTACCACCTCCAAACGGCACTGTGATGTTGTTGTTGGAATGTAGCAGGACATGCACAAATAGGCATTACAATAGCGTGCCGTACGAGTGCACGTGATACAACAGCTCACAGTACAAAACAGTGGGGACTCGTGGGAGGGAGGATCAGCCGTTTGGCAACATAACACACAGTGAACTCGACCATGTGCCACATGCTGGGCATCTCATCCATGATGACCACGGTCGCAGACATCCCACAACACCAACGACTGGCCTTTGTACACATCCTGTATGAATGCAGCGTGGTTTTCACTTCTATGCTCATTCAGTGGTGTGATGTTGGTGGGTTGTGTGACTTGTGCTCCTTGTTGGTGTGTTTCATTTTGGCCATTGTTTGTCTATACTTGTGCTGTACTTAATTGTGCAGGTGTGCCATTCTGCTCATCTCCCCCCTCGACCCACTCCCTGCTTCTTCCTCTTCCTGGTGCTGTTGTGTCTATAATTTTGTTGCTGCACACATAAATACATGTAAAGAATAAATTAGAATAGTTCCTTGATTCTTTTAGGTTTCAAAACTTCTCTATTGGTTTCTTTTTAATTTTCCATATGAACCATTTTTTTTAATATTCAACAACACATAGAAGTCAGAAGTGCAACGTATTCTATCAACACACTTTCTAGAATATTCTACAACAGGTGCAGGTCAAAAGTTCATCACTCTTTTAAAACTTTACGATATTTTTTTGTAACATTTTCTTTAACATTTAATGACACGTGCAGGTTAAAATTTGACGATTGTTTTAAGTTCGAACAGTGCCTTCCAAATGCAAGTAGCAGGTGTGGTTGAGCTGAGCAAATTTTATCCTATGATATGTACTCCACGTTGAAACTGCTTTTTCTTAACCAATCACAAAGATGCTTTTCCACAAAACTAATGTGCACCCTACTTTTAAAAAAGAATGCTTTTCATGATATCTTCAGAGATAAGCTATAGATAGGAATTAGCATTTAAAAACCTTTGAAATTCACTGAAAAAAACATAGGTTTCATGCACGTTATAGTTAGGAATTGGCATTTAAAAAACCTTTGAAATTCACTGAAAAAACCAAAGGTTTCAGGGGCGTTATAGTTAGGAATTGGCACTTAAAAAATCTTAGAAATTCACTGAAAAAACCATAGGTTTCAGGGGTGTTATAGTTAGCTGGACATTTCCCTCGTACAAAACCCTAGAAATTCCCCTGTTATAGGTAGTTCAGCTAACTATAACTCGCGCCCCCACAATGCACTGCTGATGACGTCACATATTACATCACTCATGACATGGCCAGTGACATCACTGATGACATCACTGATGACATCTCAAATGACATCACTGATGACATCACTGATGATGTCATCCATTGAGTATGTGTTTCTGAACAGTTTTAATATGTTTAATATATATAGGGAAAGGCCTGTTGAAAAACAAGTGGGTGTACAAGTGTGTGAATGGGTGATTTTCTAGGTGCGTAACTGACTCTATAAGTGAGTCATTAAATGTATCTTACTGCAGACTAGTGACTAAACTGTGTGAATGTCTGTATCTGTCTGTCTGTTGGTGTATAAGCGGCTGCATGGTTTTGTGAATAGCAATATGAGTGTCTCTATGAGTTATTGATTGCTTGTCTGAGTATCTGTATGGGTGCCTGAGTGTATGTGTGGGTGGGGTGTGTGTGACTCTTTGCATAGATGTGTGAGTGGGTGATTCTATGGGTGCATGGTTTTAAGAGTGCAGCTGTGATGGACTGTATGGTTGAGTGAGTGTATGTATGGGTGTCTTAGGGATTGAATGTATATCTCAGTGGTACATTTGTGACTAACTACATATGTGACAGGCAGTATATATGCGTGTAAGAGTAAATAAGTGGGTATATGTGAGAGTGTGTGATTGTGAGAATGGCGGTATGGATGAGTGTGTGCTTGTATCAATCATTGAATAAGAGCGAAAGAATGTGGTACTATTTTTATGAGTAAGTGAACTTGAGTGTGTATAACTGCATAGGTGAGTGAATTATTTGCATGACTGACTAGGTGTGACAGCACCTCTATGGATGATTGGTGGTGTGTGAGTGTCTATGTAGGTGTATAAATGCATATGATAGTCTTGTACGGAGTGACTGTAGGTATGAGTGACTGTACATGTGAATGAGTGGAGGTGTATGTAGACCTAAGAGTCAATGAGTGGGTATGTAGTTATTGGTATTGGAGTATTTATAGTTTTGAGAATGGACGTCTGAAATTTTGAGTTTGTGTATCAACGGTTAAATTAGGGTGTGAGAAGATGCAGTAATTTATCACATGGATGATGTCATCAGTGATGTCATTTGAGTTGTCATCAGTGATGTCATCAGTGATGTCACTGACCATGTCATGAGTGATGTAATATGTGACATCATCAGCAGTGCATTGCGGGGGCGAGAGTTATAGTTAGCTGAACTAACTATAACAGGGGAATTTCTAGGGTTTTGTACGAGGGAAATGTCCAGCTAACTATAACACCCCTGAAACCTATGGTTTTTTCAGTGAATTTCTAAGGTTTTTTAAATGCCAATTCCTAACTATAACGCCCCTGTTAGAAATGGGATTTCTGGTTGGCTAGGGCTTGCGCCAAAGCCAGGCAGAAACCACCACTCTAGTCAGGGCAAGGAAGGTACACGCCAAAGATAACCCCTGCTCACCCCCTTGGTAGCTTGGCACGAGCAGTCAGGCTTATCTCTGAGGCAATGTGTAAAGCGTTTGCGCGCGCACCCAGCAACAACACCCAAGGCCCACCACAAAGGAAACTCCACACAAGGTATTATATAAAAATAACCTTTGTATTATACCAAAACAAATTAGATAAAAACACACACTTTACACTGTGCCAACAGGCACGGGCAGAATTTACAAGGGATTATATATACAGGGGACAGGGCCACATGGACCACTGTCAGGAATTAGCACTTTGTAGAAAATAGCACTTAGAACGTAGGAATAATACTTTTAGAACATAGCACATACAATCACTGTAGCACTAAAAATAGAACATGTAGCACACAACCAGTAACTACTGGTAACAGGTAAGTACCACCTACGCAACCCTAACCACCTTAGGAAAATCGCGCAGGGATCTAGGACCTCACTAGCACCACCTGTACTAGGAGAAAACAAACAACCAACTAAGTATCACAATACCTGTAGGGGTCTAAGCACATAAACACATGATGCATAAAATACATTCAGAGGTGTAAACACAAGGCACATTAGCGCAAAACTCACATTCGCCACCACCTGTGGCAGTCCCTAGGCCAACTGGCCTCATAGGGGGCTAGGACGCCCTGTGTCACAAAGTCAGGGCTGGGCTGCGCAAGCCAAAACGCAACGTAGCACTGGGCACACCCTAAACGTTGCAGCTGCCCACTAAGTGCTGGGCAGCTGGGGAAAGGGGCGTGGGCACCACGGGGCCCTTCAACACAATGCTGTCGCACTTGGAGCCTCTCAGGGCTCTGAAATACACAATGCGCCTTTTTGGAGCCTTCTAGGCTCTTCCAACCATGTGCCCCGCTGGAGCGTACCAGCGCTCTAAAATAATGATTGGCCTCCGCGTTGGAGTCCTGCTCAGGGACTCGACAGATTCATGCCCCCAGATGTAAACGACCAAGGAATGCCCCTGTTGGAGCCTCACAGGCTCGATAAACCAACCGTGGCCCCGGAGTCCCTCGGGACTCTAAAGAAATACTGCTTGGCGCTTGAGCCTCTCGGGCTCTGGAAAACGGAAATGCCCCTGAGTTACTGGAGCCTCACGGGGCTCGAAAAGAATACAATACGGCCGTTGGAGTGCACCAGCGCTCGAGGAATACAATGCGGGCCCCGTTGGAGCGCACCAGCGCTCTGTGACTGACCAGGCTGCTCCGGCCCCCTCCTGGCAAGAGCCCCACTCACCGGGCTGAAGGGAGGACTCCAGGCTCTTGCAATACGGAGGGGCAGGCACCGACAATGTGCCTCGCGCCCCCTCCGCACCAGCTCCAGCCGTACTCCTCTCCTCGGGGAAGCGCGGGGTGGGCTCCCGTCCGCTTCCTCCAATCCAAGCGCGGCTCTCCTTGCGGCCAGTGCAGGAGCGCGGGGTAGGCTCCCGTCGCTTCCTGCTTCTAAGTCCCGCCCCTGTCACAACACGCGTAGCCTGACTTCCTGGGCTTCCCCGGGGCCGCGGCGGTGACTTTTACTACGGCGGCAACGAGGGGTAGGCTCCCTCTTGATAGTGGATATACGGCGGGGGCACCCGCCGTAAAATAAACAAATTAGCGGGGTGGGCACCCACGGGCACACCACAATGCGGGGTGGGCTCCCACCGATTTAAGTAACACGAGGGGGGGGGGAATCCCTACGCCAGGGATTCCCTCGTTTGGAAAGAGGCGACACAGGAGCGCTCTAAACGCGCTGGGGCATCCAATAAAGCGCTCCTAGCGCTATATGTAAAATAAAGGCGCCTCCAGGCACTTGGGGACACAAATAAAGTGCTCCCAGCGCTTTAGGGGAGAATAAAAGAAAAAGAGAAGGTCCAGCAAAGTTTTAGGAAGGGGGCAAGGCTGGGCCAGGGGCCAGCTCACTGGGCCCTCCAGGGCAGGGAGGCAGTCCCAAGTGGCGGTTCCTCCTAGCCTCCAGCAGCAGCAGCCCCCTCCTGTCAGGATCCAAAAAGCAGAACAAATTGTAAGGGGACACAGCCCCTTTTTATACAGTAAAAGTCTTTGTCTGAAGGTGCAGGGAAGGGGCGAACCAGTTACAACAGGTTCCTGAGCACTTTGTTTTTGCTCAGCCCCTCTCCCTATTCACTGGGCAGGCCAGGGTCATCAGACGCAGCACAGGGGCCGGAGCCAGCATTGTGTGGGGAAAGCCCTGTCCTATTCAGGACCCAGGTGTACTCCTCCCCAGCCATCAGTATGCTAAACTCCCCATTCACCACTGGGTGACTCCTCCTGACCCTGGGGATTTCCCTAGTCCGTCACATGACCTCCACCAGCCAATCGCCAGACAAGCCACACATTTTACACTGCACACCGAAGTGCCCACTTCTAGAAGTGGCACTTCCACACTAGGTACATGCACGCCGCACACATCATCGCGCAGCATTCAATCACACGAGTCCGCACTTACCAAACTCGGGCCTGCACACCCCACGCATCAGGAACTACTAGGGACACATACATTCCCCATGCATTCCTATGGGAGGGCAGGCCTATCTCACCACATGCACTCAGAGGGCGCACGCACTTTACCCTGGGACACAGGGAAAATGCGCAGAAACCAAAAATCACCACACCAAGTCACCAATAAAAACAAAAAAGTTCAGGGGTGAACCTGCCAGAAGGGCCAAGTCCAACAGCCCCTGAAACCTTTGGTTTTTTCAGTGAATTTCAAAGGTTTTTTAAATGCCAATTCCTAACTATAACGTGCCTGAAACCTATGGTTTTTTCAGTGAATATATATATATATACATATATATATTCACTGAAAAAACCATAGGTTTCACACACGTTATAGTTACGAATTAGCATGTAAAAAACCTTGCAAATTCACTTAAAAAAACCATAGGTTTCACACATGTTATAGTTAGCTGGACATTTCATTCGTAAAAAACCAATGAAATTCCCCCGTTATAGTTACTGCAGGCAACTATAACTCACGCGACCGCAATCCTCTGCTGATGACGTCAGATATTACATCACTGTATTTAGACACTTATTTACCCATGTCTTCTTCCATTAATCTTTAGCTATACATATATTACAAATATTTATTTTTCAGAAAGACACATATGTCATCAGTGATGTAATATCTGACGTCATCAGCAGAGGATTGCGGTCGCGTGAGTTATAGTTACAAAGGATTTGAGACAGGTAGGGTTTAGCAGTAACATCAAAGGTATTGAATTCACAAAGGTCCTAGTCTACTCAGGTCTTGTTAAGGCAGCTATTCAGAAAGCTGAGAAAGAGATATTAAAAGAGAGTATAAGGATAATTTCTGAAGTAGAAGTTGAAGAAGGGAAACAGCGAGAGGGAGGTTTTCTGAGATTCCATGCGGGGTTGGGGGAAAGGCAGGTGAAGTTAGTAGCAGGGGGGCGTGGGGAGAAGGCTAATATTAACATAGCGGTAGAGAATCTAGAGCCTAATAAAAACTGGGGCAATTGGGGATCGGACAATAGTATCCTAAGTTCAGGCTCAAGGGGTTTGAATGAGTCAGGATGTCTTAGTGAGATCGACTAGGATACCGAGTTGCCGCATAGCCTGAGATTACTTTCATGGAATATAAATGGGTTGGTAGGACAAACAAAGGTGGATAGTCTAAATCACGTCCCAAAATATGTTGATATCATTTGCTTACAGGAGACATGGCTATGCGGCAATACCCCAGTACTTGAAGGGTTTGCCCAAATTTATAAACCAGCCAGCAGAATGAAAAAATGTGGACGTGCTTCGGGCGGGATTATGACCCTCATGTCAACCAGGTTAGTGAAAGAGGCCAAGTCAATTAGTTCACTATGTAAATGGTTGTTGGTCTCTAAGGTATCTTATCCAGGCACTGAAGGCACCGAAGGGAAGGATGATTATTTAATCCTCATAAATCTATATATACAATGGGGTTCCCAAAAAGAATACAAAACAGAAATGGGGCTCTTCAAAAAGGATATAACCGATTTAATAGAAATGTATGGGAAGGACATAATGGTGGTAATGGGTGATTTTAACCACAAATTAAACTTTGGAAAGTTAGATCGTTGGTTTGAGGAAATTTTGAGCTCTTATAATGTAGGGTCAGCAAAATACCCCACCTGTCTAACCACCAATCAAGATGAAGCCTTAGGGAAGTTTCTGGGCTCTAAGGGATTAATATGTTTAAATGGTAGGAAGGACCCAGATCGACCAGCTACACAGACTTTTTGAATGGGCAACCAACAGTGTCCTATAGATTATATTTTTGTTCAAGCCTGGAACTATGCAATGGTAAAAAAGTTCCAGGTCATTGAGCGTAGGGACAGCGACCACAATGCTTTGTATTGTGAATATTTAGGGGGGGTCAATAAGTATATGTGAAAGGGTGATCCCCCAAAATGTAGAATATTCAAAGCGCCTGACTACAAAATTGACGGAAGAATATGTAGAGAAATTGGCAAGCTTATCAACAACATTTTATGAAGGATAGTGTTGAAGGTCATCAGGTAGCATGGTACGTTGATAAAATCGCACAGGCTGTGCAATGTCTTAGAGGGTGTTTAAAAGAAAAAAAAACGGTTAAGGTAAAAACACAAGATAGTAAAGGAAGGCCGAGGTGGTTTAACCCTGTATATCTGAATTAAAAAAGGGCTATTCGTAAAATAGAGCGAGGTCAGGGGAAATGTTATGATCATGGGAACTTAGAGATTCTGCTCAACCTGAAGAAAGAATATAAATCCTTAGTAAGGAAGCAGAGAAGGATTTTAAAAGAAAAATGTTGGGCAAATCTACTCGAGACAATAGAAAATAGAAATATAAAAGGATTTTGGAGGTTGATACAGGTTGCCGCTGGAAGGTCTCCGGGTAATATGAGCTATGTCGTGGAAGAGGTGGCCTGGGTAAATTACTTATGAAATCTATATAAAGCCAGTAGGATTCCGGAAAAAGATAAGGAAAAATCAAGTTGGACAGTGTGTGTGTAGAAGGGTTAAAATCAGCATTTAATGAAGAGAAAGTAAAAGAAACAATTAAGAAGTTGAATTTATCTCGCGCAGCAGGCCCTGATAATTTTCCTGCCATCTTAATTAAAACTCAAATAGATTGGTGGGCAGGCTTTTTATCTCATATGTTCGTTGCCATTCTGGACTCAGGTTGTATTCCTAAATCATGGAGAGGGGCCATAATTAGACCCCTACATAAAAAGGGGGAAAGGAAGGATCCAAGGAACTATAGACTAATTAATTTATTGGATATTGGAGAAAAGGTTTTTTCAAAAATAATCCTTGGCAGGTTAAAGGAGTGGGTGGAGCGGCGATCGATAGTTCCAATAGAGCAGGGAGACTTTAAGGAAGGACATTCTACTATCGATCACTGCTTTGCCCTGTGGGCTGTAGCACGGAAGTCCATGGATCTGCAGAGCAAGCTGTATTGTTGCTTCGTGGACTTTCGCGCAGCTTTTGATCTGGTGGATAGGGAGTGTTTGTGGGAAACCATGAGAAATTATGAGGTCCCTGCGGATCTTTTGTTGATAATCCAGGAGCTGCACAGCCAAAACTGGGCGCAGGTAATTAAAGACACTTCTGGCGGCCTAACTCCTGAGATAGCAATAAACAATGGTTTAAGGCAAGGTTGTGTTTTGGCGCCGCTTCTCTTTGCCATATTCTTAGCAGATATGCCTATTACCTTGGGCTCTGCCAGAGGTGCAAGCCCAAAAGTAAATGGAAGGCATTTGTCCTGTTTGTTGTATGCCGACGATTTAGTAATACTGGATCAAACCGAGATGGGGCTTCAACGAAAGCTGAATATATTCAGCAAATATTGTACGGCAAAACGACTTACTGTAAACATGGACAAAACAAAAGTCTTGTGCTCTGGGAAGAGGAATATGAAGTTTAATTGGTATTTGGGCCAAACTAAACTAGAGATTGTAAATGAATACAAATACCTTGGAATATGGTTTACGAATTCCTTGAAGTGGGGCATAAATCTGGAGGCACAGAAAATAAAAGCTCATCTAGCGGTATGTCGGCTGAAAAGATTCAATCACAGTTACGGTGATATGTCCCATAAGCCACTTTTGACGGCTTATAAAGCCATGATCCCTCCGCAATTCCAATATGGTTCAGAAGTAATTTGTATTGATGGTAAAAGTTCCTCGAATAAAGAAGAAGGGAAATGTTTGAAATCATTATTGTCACTTTCCAGCTCGGCAATGATCCAGGCAATCAGAATGGACCTAGGCATAACTGCGTGGAACATTCAGGTGCAATTAAGTTTTCTCAGATTTTGGAATCGTTTGAGTCTTGGGGAGGTCACAAAGGTGTCCCAATGGTGCATGAAAGAAATTCAGGCCAGTGAGTTAAAGTGGGCTAAGGCCACAAGAAGTAAACTTCAGACCATTTGTGATCACTTGAATGTGAAAATTGACCCCATGACCATTAATGTAATAAAGAGTGTACATAAAATGCAGGGCAAATAATTTTCTAGAGCAACAGACCGAGAGTATTTGAGCAAGAAAGATTCTGTAAAAATCATGCGTTCTAGCTGGGAGAAATATACCAGCTTTCCCTACCTCGATTTATTACCGAACTACTGGTTAAGAATGGAAGTACTTAGGATAAGAATTGGTATTAACCCAGCCATAATAAATAGCGCAATAAAATCTGTTTTAATGCAAACTGACGGCAAGTGCGTGTAAGATAGGATTAAAATGCAATATTTTACACATTTTATTGGATTGTCGAAGATTATTAAATTTACGAAAATTATTCCTCCATCCGATATTTTTAAAGTATGGAGTAAGGGCGCGCTTACAAGCATGGGAACTTCTTGCCAATATGGAAAATTTTGATATTGCAATAGCCATTGGGAAATATATGCAGGGCATATATAAGTTCCCTGCCTCATTAGAGGCGTAAGAGTAGCTAGTGCCTTAAAATTGTAAATGAAATTATCCGTTGTAAAATTGTTTTAAAATCGTTAAGAATGATCTTTTAAGGATTTTATGATTCTTAATGTTTAATGTGGAATTTTTTTTATATGTTAATGTAAAAGTTGTGGTTTAAAGACCAAATGGTCTAAATAAACATTATTTTTGAACCTTAGTCTCCCTGAGCATGCCTCATAGCCTGATAGACCCGAAAGTTCAGAAAACACAGTTGCTTGATCAGGCGCGCCTGGTGCTCCAACTCCTCAGTCAAGGTGCACTGCTCTGTGGGGCTCAGGCAAGCTGCTGTTTCAAGTGGCCCCATCAAATCTTTGGTCCGCAGCAGGACCCTAAGCAAGTCTGCCCTAGCTTCCATCACTACCCTAATGCATTGGCCCCTAACCACCATTTTGAGCACCTCCCAGTTGATTTGTCAAGAGGTGGCTAAACCCTACTTTTCCTCAAAGTAATGTGAAATGACCTCTCTCATCTCCTCCCATAAGGCCTGGTCCTCCAGTACAACCAGCTGGAGTCACAAAGTGGAAATAGGAAATATCAGTGTTCCCCATTCAACATATATCTGTAGTTGGTTATGGTCAGAGAATGTTTTCTGAGATACTCAGCACCTGTACCCTGTGCGTGGAGAGTGGAGTGGCAGAGAATATGGTCTATTCACACATGTAGTTCATGCGGTGCTAAGTAATGAGAATATTTCCAAACCCCAGGGTGTAGGATATGGCAATTATCTAGTAAGGACTAATGTGTACAGCAGAGGATGCATGTGGTCCAACTGCAGATCAGGGACACAATTGAAATCACCCCTCAGAATCCAGTGGACATGGGACCATTGGGTAAAGATTACAGATAGGGATGCTAAGAAAGTCATTTGAGTTGAAATTGGTGCATAAATACTCCCCAGCAATAGTGGCAATCTACAATCTAGTTGGCCCTCAACTAGTACATAGGGTCTATTTCCACGGCAAATGAATGGAATGGAACCCCTGGACAAACCCAAATGAGGGCTTCTCTCTCAAAGCCTGGGTAGGTAGTGCTGAAGCATTGTCCCCACCAGCTATCTGCACACCCCTCTTGTGTATGTATTGCAGCACTGCATGCCACTTACGTCACATCTGTGTTGTCCCCATCCCCTGCACATTCCATGTCACTATTCCAATTTTAGCCATAGTCAACTGTGGGGGAGGGGGAACCAGAAAAGTGTAGGCAGGCCAATAAGGAAGAAGGGTGAGTGGGGTCTTGTACGTGCCTCATCAGCATGTCACATTTTATGGGTGAAGGGGCCTACGTCTGTCTCTACTGTGTGATCTGTGTGGTATATACCAAATATAAACCCTGTAACTTCCAACCCTGTCTCCAACCGTGAGATCTCCCAAACAGCTAACCAAAAGATCCATGACTCTGGAAATCTAATATTCTCTTACATACACCAAAGTCATTACCGACATGCAAGGGGGAGGTCGAGCAGGGAGGCCGCGTGCCGTCAAATCTCTCTCATTGAGAGCAATTGGAGCAAACCAAAATAAAGAAAGAGAGAAAATGTAAGGGGAGATTGCTAGACCCATTTATACATTGTAAACTTTAAGAGACGGATGATTAAGACCTGCTCAGAGTCCCCGGTGTGTGGAAGGTGAGGCCAAGTTACCCTCCCTAGCCATGGCTTGGACTGGTTGTGGTGGTGATGCAGGTGCAGCCACTAGATAAATGGTAGTCCTGCAGAAAGGGTCTGCTGCTCTGATAGCCCCAGCTTCCGGGTAAGTAGAACATTCTGCCACCATAGGAGATACTCACCAGAAAGTGACTGTATGTTTAAATCAGAATGCCAGCCATCTGTGGCATGACACCGGGGAGAAGCAGTTGGTGCTGTCCACTGAGTCTATGGAGTATGTCTCTGAGATGTTGTTCTCTGCCAAGCCAAGAGTCAGGGATGGCCTCACGGCCTACCAGGATGTTGCTGTGGTCAGGGCCAAGGACTGTTCTTCGTTCACCTGTGCTGGAGTGAGGGTTCCACACAGTTGTATAGTCCTCTATTCTGGTGCTGGCTTCCCCTTCTAGGTTCATCCTCCTGCGTCTTCTCTGATGGTGAGGCCGAAGTGTTTGATTTGTATAGGTATTGTTCCACCCAGTCCCAAGCATACGTAGGCTTAATGAAGAACTAGTTTGTGTTATTGGCTGTAACTTTTGGCTTGGCGGGGAATAATAGAGAGTATCGAAGGCCAACCTGTCGGAGCTTCTGCTTTACGCCTAGGAAAGACACCATCTGTCACTGTACTGCCACTGTGTTGTCAGGGAAGAAGTATATTCAGACTTTCTCGTATAGAATTGGACCAGTGGATTGGGTCGCCTTGTCACAATAATTCATCACTCTTACTACTATCAGGTGAGGCAGAGCACCCATGGGTGGTCTGCCGGCCGGGACACGGTGGGCTCACTTGGTCAGGAGATGTGGAGACAATTTTCCGGGTGCTATTGTCTTCGGCAGCCAGTCTTTGAAGAATTGCACTGGTTCAGACCCCTACGCTCCCTTCGGAAAACCGCAATGTGGAGGGTATTGTGGGGGAACCCTACTTCTGAGTTTTATGCCTTGCCTTCAAGTTCCTGGACTTTAGTAGTGAGAGATCAGACTTTACTTTCTAGGTCTTTCATGCTGGGGTGCAAGTCTTCTATGGCATTCTCAGCATCATCCACCCGGGTCCTGAGTTTCTGTTGGTCCTCTCTGAGCAGCCCCGCCTCAAGTGCAACTGTATCAATCCTGCCCCGAAGCTCCTATCTTGAATCTGCAATTGCTTTAATGACCTTGTCCAACTTTGCTTCCTTGGAGGTTTGTGGCATGGACTCCTGGATGGGAGCTGCATCCGAGAGGTTCAGGCTTGTCGCACCTTGGTGCTCTGCGGCCTGGGGACCCATACCACTGTATCAACCTATAAGTCAGCTGGTTTCTCACTCCTAGCAAGAGAGGAGCTGCAGATTCCACCCGAGGGGTAAGAGGCTCAAACTGATGAGACTCCACACAGCATCCTTCACCACTCCACAAGACCCGCCAGATCCCCAGGTGCCCTTGCACTGGTCAGACACTGGGGCTGCACGCACATTCATATTGACCTTGCCACTGAGTGTGAACAATCTGTACCAGTCGTTTGATTCACACGCCTCCAATAACAACAATAAGGCTCTGCCTGGTGCATTTGGGGTGTGTCACCATGCCCAGGAGAAGGTCTAAGACTTCACCGCATAGTGTGAACAGGCCCCCGTCTCACCTGAATCTGTCTCAACCCTTGTTCTTGCACAGAGCTGGCTAAAAGATGGGGCATGAGCAGTCGGACCTCCGCAGTAGAACAACACCCCCATAGTCAGGAGGAGCGCAGCTGAATGAGGCAGACTGGCAAATGAGAGGAACCAGCGCCATCTGTGCTGGCAGTTTCATATCTGTTGAGGGCCCCACCTGCACTGTAGGCAACAGGGGGTCTGACAGTGAGGAAGGCCCCAATTCAGTCATGAGGGGGACGTTTCTAAGGGGCCCGTGTTACAATGTGGCTCCCAGTGACACTGATTCATGCCACTCCAATGATTTGATCAGGCTGTTTAATGGACGCAATGCCCCCTCCGCTATGTTGAGATGGGAAGATCCTGGCAGGCGTGGCCCCCACAAACGTCTCCAGGTGACTGTTACTCCAGGCCACAGGTGAACAGGGCAAATGTACTGGGTTCCCGTCTGCCACATGGACATTACTGTCACTGGCAGGAGAACCCAGGCCCCTGGCCTTTTTGGTAGTCACCCTAGAAGCGACACAAACCCCAGCAGTGCACTAGTTTGCACCAGCTTTACCCTGTTTGGTGTGCATGACATGTATCATCAGTCGTGCATGGATACACCCATGAAATGCCTGTGGAACACCTTACTTGTACATGGTAATGCAACATGGTGTTTTGCTCTGAATTGCATTACTACAGATTTTTTAGCCCATTCAAAGCCAGGCCAACTAGCTTTGCATGTTTTCAATTATCTGACTTAGAGGTTGGCATCACACATGTACCTGGATGCATAATGCAAGTATGAGGCACACCTCTTAGAAATATGGCCATAGCTACATCGACAGGGACATAGATGGTTATTATGTTATGAATGGAAACATTTAATTTGGTATGTTGTATCCTTAAAATTTCCTTACCAACAAGTAGGCAATACCCATATCACCCATTCTAGAAACTCTCATTGATGATACTGTGCCGGAAGATGTAGGCATCATGCACCCTTCCTGGGTATTTGGCCAGAACATTGGTGAACATCCCCTTATGGACCACGATGGCCAGGACATTGATGTGTTATGTGTGCTTCCAGTATAGATGGGCTGTTTCAGCAGGAAAACCAATTGTATATGTGTGTAATCAATGACAACTAAGATGTGGGGAAATTCCGCAATAGCATACAAGCCTTGCTTGGTGTCTATCTGTTGTTGTTGGGTCTTGGGAAAGAGGTGGTACTGGGGTGTGAGCTTGATGATGGTATTGAGGACTGAGGTTAGGTTGTCAGAAAATGATGTCTGTGATATTCCTGCCACTCTGGCTGTTGTGATCTGGAAGGAACCAGATTCCAGTATATGGAGCACTGCCAACAGTTTGACCTGTGAAGGGATGTTGTTGGACCTAGCAATTGTTTGCTGGAGACTTGGCCCAATCTGGTTGAGCAATTGTATAATAGACTCCCTCCTGAATCTGTAAAATTTGATGATGTAATCCTCCCAGAGCTCAATGAGGGATATGCACTGAAGGAACACACACTTCCTTCTCCTTTGCTGCCTATGTTGTGGTGGTGGTGGTGGTCTCATGGGACTCCCACCTGAACAATGACCACCCCCATGGTGTAGTTGAGCTTGCCAATTGTGTTGTGTAGTATATCTTGCTATATTTCAATCAAAAATAGGGAAATAGAAGAAGCTGTGATCCATTCGGCTTCCAGCTAGTCAGTAATAATCAAAGGGAATGGATCACTTGTAGCTGGCACCAGGGTTCGGGTAGTTGTTTCCGATATTTGGTAAAAAACCCTTATTCACGTAAAACAGTTCGTGGGCGGTATATCTTGGTTCTCCGCCTTGATATTAGATACGTGACAGCATCATCATAGGGTTTTTCCCATGCTTCCTCCATCCTGGAGGGAACCACTGGGTGTTCCAGTAGTGATCAGGGAAAAAAATACAAAAAGGTGAGAAGTGCTCAAGTGTGGTGACTAATTACGTTAAAAAATTCCTCAAGCTACCTATAATCACTTTTTATTCCGTTGGGTGCAGGGAAAAAAAATAAAAGAACAGCTAGTTGCAGGAAGGACATGTAATGAATCCGCTGCAGTTGTAGTCTGAGTGGTAGGTCGACATGTTTCAGCCCCGTATGTGCCCAGGTGGGTCTGGGGGCTTTCTTCAGGACCTTAGGTGAGAGCAGTGTGCGATATGGATAGTATCCAAAATCAGGTGGAAGTTCCTATGTTACTTATATGGACTTCTTTAAGGGTAGTACCTATTGCCAGGTGGGGGGGAGGAAGAAAAATGAACACACGGGTCCTGATTAATACAGGAGAGGTGAGGTTGGATTCTGGTAAATCTAGAATCACAATACAGAAGCAAATAAAAAATGGCAAATCTTTAAATACAAAGTCGGAGAGGGTATTGCAGAGTTCTTGTGTTGGGAAGATGGCGTTTGTTGTGGCTGTTAGGTTGGTGAACTCCTTGATGATGTTGAAAGGCTTCTTGCAGTTGCTGTAGCTAGATTTAATTTTCAGGGTCAGGTCCTTATTGTTGGTCTCTTTCACTGTTGATAGTGTTTAAGTGTAGCCTTGTAAGTGTTTCTTGCAGTGGTTTCTCAGGCTGTTCTCAATTTCCTTTTGAGTTGATTGCAAACTCTTATGGGCTCTCTGAGGTCAGCACTGTACCAGATAGCTTGTTTATTGGATCTTTTGGGTTTGGTGTTTTTCAGGGGTGCCAGGGTATTAGTGCAGGTGATGATCCAGCCATTGAGATTGTCTGTGTTGTTGATGAGGTCCATGGTTGGGTCTGGGTAGTTGAGTTTGAGGGTGTTTGAGCCATTCAATTTCTGTAACTTTCTTCCAGCATCAGCTTGGGGTGATGGACACTGCTGACTTGGATATAGTTATACAGGAATGCATGTGAAAGAACTGAGACCAGTGCAGACACTTAGGGTAGGGCTGGGACCAGAGTAGATCATCACAGCTGTGCTCAGACAAGCTGCTGAAAGAGGGTGGGGGCATCTTTTCTTCAGACAAAAGTATTGAAGTCCATTGCAGCTAGGTAGCGGGAACCAAAAGCTGTGTTAGGGGTGGCAGTGGGCAGATAGATTGAAGCCATTTTGTTTTGCATAACCACCACAAACCTTTCATACAGAAATCAATAAATTACTTAAAAGTTAATTGGACTTTTAAATGTGCCCTAACAACCTCCATGATCTGCTGTAACTAAAACTGGGTATTGACTAGCCTGGGAAGTACATTTGGGAAGCTGTGACACGTGCTTCTTATGGTAAGCTGCATACATACAGGGTGCAAAAAGGGAGAAGCACTGTAGCTACCTCACACTACAAACCTTGCATGCAAAGTTGTAGTTCTAACTTATCAGAGTTTGCAGTGGATGGGACAATACCATCTGGGTTAGTGCCTAGGCTTGTTCGGTAACAAAGTGAGATTGAGTTAGATTAGAGGATAAACATGGAAATAGGCTTCAACAAAGCCAAAGGTTAAGCAGCTGTGAACAAAAACTAGGATGCCATGCAAATTGTGTGGCTTATACTACAGCCATAATAGTGCAGCAAGTTGATCTCATGGATACACAAGCGTAGGAAGGGTCTGAATGTGACTAACCTTTAACTTCAAACAGAAGATGGGAATGAGTATAATCGACTGACAGAAATTTCAAAGAATCCTAAGAACCTAGTTCAATTCCTTTTGGGAAATCAGTCATAAATCTTCACATGATGTATCCTTCCTTGGCATTCCTAACAAGTCAGGTAATCACAATGACCCCAAAAGAGCAGAAAATAGCGTAGCTGCCTTTTTTAAAACTACAGTAAACAAAACTTCAGGAAATGTACATCCACCAGCTTTGATATTATTTTAGGAGGTTCCAACTTTGGATTTTATAAACAAATGTGTAGTCTGAAGCCCTTTGTGTATACAGGCCAAATAAGAAGGACAGGAAGGTGGTTATGAAATAAAGGAACCCATGGGCTCTCAATCTCGCAGGGTGCTTGGGGGTCGGATCCTGGATGCCATCTACATGTGATGTCACACATGCTTCAGTGATTAATGTGTGGATTATTTGGGCAGGACTAGCAAGGAATGTACCAAAGTCCCAAAACTTGAATAGCGTGGTCATAACAAACTATTTGGGTTGGTTCTAGTAGTAGTAATAATAGGCTTATTTAAACCACACGTTTTTTCAAACTGTACAGTGCACACATTTTAAACAAGCATTTGCAATGCAATAGGTCTCGCATTTTCGAGAGTTTGATCTATTGGCATTGTAAATGGAAATGCCTTCTATTTATGTGTTCTTAAAACCTGCAAGCGATGCATGAACACCGCTTGCAGCTTATAAAAACATAAATAAAAGGCATTGCCATTCACAATACTTAGCGTGCTTATCCACCATTTTATTGCATGCAGGAAGTATTGCCTTAGAAAGAAGAGAAAATATGATATCAAAGTACACACTGGGTATAGTTAAAACTATTAAACAGAAAGTGGGAGCAGATATGACTGGGACAAACTAAACAACCATGAATCATAGAATCAAAAATGTGATCTATCCTAGGCTATGCGGACTGAGGTAGAAGTTAAAAGGGAAGCCACAGAGAGTAGGAGCACAAAGTTTACTGAATCCAGAGCAGATGGTGTCACCTTTGGAGCCTGTCTCTGATCCGCTTGATCTTTTTAATTGAGTCTCCAGGCAAAACCGCAGTATAACAGAAAGACGAACATTAGCCATAATAAACGTTCAGTCATGTTCATGGCAGCTCCATGTTATTTTCTTCTTTTCTCTTGATGGCAGTTTTTCATATTTGCCACAGCATAAGCCTTGGTTAATGTGGTAATGGGGGACCCCTAGACATACGCGCATAGGTACAAGCACATTTTCAAGCAATGGTGAACATGAAAAGCTACAGACTTGTTATGCTTTGGTGGAGTGCTCCCTACGAGGTCCCCCAAAACTCTAATTACTTACAGCTATCGCCTATCACTTAAAATAGGAAGTAATACTTTCGAGGAATAAGTCTCCATGACTCTCACCCTATTTGAAAGTTTAGCTATAAGGAATGAAACGTTCCTGCTCAGTGCAGTGAAAGAAGCACCATCTGTAGGAAAAAAAGTATTACTATTTTCACAACATTCCAGACGGTTTGATGAACCAATACTGATATGCAGCTCATGCATTCTCCAAGGTGTCTGCAAAACACACCCGGCCCACCCCTACCCTCCCGGAACGGCAGTCGCAAAAGTAGGCACCGGACAACATTCACTAAACAAGCATTGTCAATGCAATAGGTCTTGCATTATTAAAGTTTGAGCTGTTGGCATTGCTAATAATAATGCAACACCAAGAGCAGCTTAAAGATTCAGTAATGTGAGACCTATTGCATTGCAATTGTTTTTTTTGTTTTTTTATATAGCACGAACTTGAGTAAAAGGTGTGTATTTATGTTGCATTGAGTACAGTGTACTTATGCGTTGTGTTATTATGTGGCACAGAGTGGTATTGTGTGGAGTGTATTTATCTTGCATTAAGTAGAGAGTAATTATGTGAAATGCAATTATGTAGTACTGAGTGGTATGTGGAGTGTATTTATGCTGTATTGAATACAGTGTAATTATGTGATGTGTAATCACACAACCACACACAACCACACAACCACACACACACAACCACACCCACAATCACACCAACACACACAACCACACACACAACCACACACACACACAACCACACACACACAACCACAACACCCCCACACCCCCACAACCACACACACAACCACAACCACACACACAACCCAACACACACAACCACACACACAACCACCACAACCACACACATAACCACCACAACCACACACACAACCACAACCACACACACACAACCACACACATACAACCACACACATACACAACCACACCCAACCACACACACAACCACACACACAACCACACATACAACCACACACACACACACAACCACACACATAATCACACACACACACAACCACACGCACACACAACCACACACAAACAACCACACACACAACCACACACAACCACAAACACAACACACACACACAACCACACACACATACAACCACACATACAACCACACACACACAACCACACACACAAACAACTACACACACAAACCCAAACACAACACACACAACCACACACACACTCAACCACAACCACACACACAACCAAAAAGATTCTCCTACAATGCACTGGAAATGCCAGTCAGCCAGGAAGGCCTTGCCATCTTGGCCAATAAGCATCCTCTCTCTCCATCGTATGCTACATTGTCCAGTGATTCTATTCCCTGCCTAAAGCCTGTCTAGGCCAAAGTAAAAATGCCTAGGGTGTGAACCCATTCAAGGAGATGCTGGGTAAATCTCTCAGTAAAGATAGCAACTGAGCATGCAGGCTAGCATCGCTGTTAATATATGGTTCTCATGTAAAAACACAAGGAATTGCTCTGGTCCTAAGTAAGTCGGTCAGTCAAATTCCTTTATTCGATAAATCAATATCATAAAAGACATTTATACAATCATAAACAATCACAGTTAATTTAATAAATATGGATAAAAACTTGATATATACAAAATCCATATTGTGCTTGTCATGAACTATATGGCCCAATCTAACACAAACATAAATAAGTATGATCTAAAAACCACTACCATAAAATTATGCGTCAAGAACATCTTTAAAATACAAGAAATATTCTAATTAAAACCACTTAAATCCAGCGGTGTGATATCTAACGCGAATAGCAGCAACCAGAAAGCTAGCAACATGAAACATTATTTGGGGGGAATTTAGTTGCTCTAGGTACACAAGTGCTGGCCTAACCTGTGTAAATCCCGCCTCTCTCAAAATTGGGAGCAAAAACTTCCTTCTACAATCATTATAAAAGTTACAGAACATAAAAAAGTGAAGGGTATCCTGTCTTGAAAAATTATCACATTTACAGGGGTCAGCACGTTCCATAGTGCACCATGTTTGGAAAAAACCCAGAGAAAAATGTACCAGGTTAAACCTAAATCTGGTTAAAAGATACCGGTGGTATGGGGCACTCACAGTGGTCAAGTATGGCTCAGGGCCCGGACAGCTAACCAAGGCATAATTAGCTCTTACTTTTGGTTTTTTCAGTTCTGTCTCCTCTCGCTCTAGGGATAACAAAGCCAATAGGGCATTTCTTGTCAGTGCAAGGTCCTTTTTTGTTATAATTTCAGGTGAAGAGAAAAGGGCCTCGTGCCCTATTTTTTGGAAACCAGATTTTATGTAAGCCAGCCATGGGATTTTATTAGCGTTGTCCAACTTTAGGCAGTTTTTCAGTATTGTATGGTTTAGGGTAATTTCTTCGTTCAACCATATCTTTAGCCAATATATCAAAGGTGCAATTTTGATTTGATCAGTAACAAATCCGACCCCCACTTCTGTGTGTGTAGAAAAAGTGGGGGTGGACTGAGGAACAGAGAGAACATCTCTCAAAAACTTGTTCTCCATTAGCTGAATTTTATTGTGGTTGGTATAACCCCATATTTGACAACCATACGTTGCAACAGCCAGACATTTTGCTTTATAAACCTTTAAGAGGGCTTCAACTGGTCTGGCCCCCAACCTTTTGATAAACCCCTAAGCCCTGAGACTGTCCTTGCAAACGCCACACTTCGACTGTTATTTTGTGCGTACCAAGTTCCCTTTTCATCAAAGACAACCCCCAAATAGGGGAATGTTGATACCCTGCAAACCACTTCCCCACTACAGAAAAAGGTTTTAACCTTGGGTTTCCGCTTTCCCCTCCCTGCAATCAGAACCTGGGATTTTTTTGCATTTATTTTTAAGTCCAGGTTCTCCATAAAATTTCCAAAGGCATCCAACATTTTTTGTAGTCCTACCCCAGTACGAGCCAGGAGGACAGCATCATCCGCGTAGAGGAGAACCGGTATAACCAGCTCCCCTATACGCGGAATATCCAAAGATGCCTCTCCCAGTTGGGATTCAAGAGCATTTATATATAATGTAAACAGCAGGGGGGCCAGAATGCATCCCTGTCTGACACCCCTTTCTGACCTAAAGTGTCTAGTGCATCGCCCCTCAGTATTAACTCTAATTTTAGCCGAGAGGTCCGAGTGTAGGTCTGCTAGAAAGTGTACAAGGGATACTTCAATTCCCATGTCTAAAAGAATATTCCAAAGCTTTGATCTATTTACAAGATCAAAAGCAGAGGAGAGGTCCATGAACCCCATATATAGAGACCCCTCCTTGGCCACCGTGTATTTACTTATTAAAAGATGCAAATTCAGGCACTGATCGATAGTGCTCCGCTTTGGTCTAAAACCATATTGGGCATTGGACAGTATCCCTCTCTCCTCCAGCCATTCACTCAGTCTATGCAGGACCACTCTACCTAGTATTTTTACTGGTGAATCAATTAGAGAGATAGGTCTATAACAAGAGGGATCCTGTCTAGCACCTTTTTTAAATACCGGGATAATAATTGAGGTGGCCCATGATGCTGGAAAACTATCTTGCCCAATCATGTTAAAAACGTTAGTTAAAATTTTTGACCAAAAATATGGGTCAGCTCTGAACAAATCCACGGGGACCCCGTCCGGTCCAGGAGCTTTATTTTTTGACATTTCCCCTATAGCCCTTTCGACTTCAGAGACCTGAAAATTCAGGGGGGACAGGACGCTTTTGGGCAAATTAAGTAAAAGACATTTGCCATCTGCAGGGAGACTGTATATCTTTTCGAAGTGGGCTATCCAAACCTCGTCCATAATATTACAGTCCAAAGGGTGATTTTCATCGTCATTAGTAAAGAGAGGCTGGTTTATAGTTGCCCAAAATTTCCCACTGTCTTTCAGTACTTCAGTTGACAAAAGTTTTGTCCAGGCTTCATCCCTCAACTCCTGTTTTCTTTCGGTTAGGGCCTGTTTGTATACTAGCCTACAAGTGGCTATAAGTTCCCTATCCCTAGGGGTAATCTTCAGGGCCTTCAAAAGGGCAGCATGGGACTGTGAGCATTTTTTATTAAACCATCTTTTACCAATCTGGGGTTTTTGGTTCACTTTAACTAGTAAACTATGGTTTATTTGTACACAAATACTATTAAAAGCATTAATAATGTCAGGGCCTTGAGCCTCAGCATCTAAACAGATATTAAACTCTACCTCGGCTTTGGATAGGATTTCAGATAAAAAAGTCTCTGGAACCACTTTTGTCCATTTCAATTTTCTCCCCTGGTCCGTTAAGGTAACCTCTTTCACTACCTTTTGTAAAGTGTGCCTAAAGGATAATAATCGATCCCCCGGAATCAATTCCAGAATCACCGGGTTGTGATCACTAAAAATAGAAACCTCCGTAAAATATCGTACAACTTGATGTAACATTAAAGAACTCAAAAATACATAATCAATGATTGTACCTTTGTCTTTCCCCTTAAAAGTTGGGATCCTGTTTTCAACCTCCCCGCAAGCTGACTCATAAAGGTTCCAATCTGCTAAGAGGAGTTCCAATTTCTCACCCTGTCTTGTATGTTCAAAATGAGGAAATGCCGAAAATGGTGGACCCTCATGGGCATTTCCCCCGCACAATTTGTCACAGGGGTGAATATTTAAGTCCCCCATCAGAAGAATCTCAAAAGAATTTGACCTTAAACTATAGGTTAAAAGAAACTGTTCTAACAAATTCAGATTATTGTCTGTTTCCATGGAATTATAGAAATTAATAAATAGTACTTTATTTGTATCAGACACTGAAAGTTTCACAACTAAACAGTTATGGCATCCTGCATCGAGCTGCATAAGAGAGCCCTTTATCTCTAAGGAGAACAAAGTAATCAATCCTCCCTTCGCTCTCCCTGCAGCACCTTGTTTGGCTGAAATATAGAAGTGACAATAACCATCCAGAGAAAAACAGTTTTGGGTATCCCAAGTCTCTTGAAGGGATATTATATCAAAAGTTTTTAAAACCCCTGCCATCTTGTGTCACCCATTTTAGCCCTTATACCCGCTACATTCCAGCTCATAATTTTACAGGAAGGGGCTGGGGAACCTTCTGGTCACTCTTTCTCCCCAGAGTGGCGTTCCAAACGCATAAGGTTCCCCTGGGTTGATTCAGCCATTCTAACGTGAGGAATTATCACTGGATCAGTGGGCAAAGGATGAGAATACATTTTTCCCTGTGGATACACAGAGGGAGCAGAGTCTAATGGTAAAAAATATAAATCATTACAATCTGCTGATGGTGAAAAAGTATCCGTATTTGGTCGTTCACCGCCAGTTTCTGTAAGGCCCCCCAACGGACAACTATCAGGAGTTTTTCCCCTCCTGGTAATGCTACCTTGGCCATTTTTATCAGTGCAATCAAGGCCTATACTGTTTTGGGCCAGTCAATCCACCCCTTCCATGCTGCTCAGGGGTCCAAAGCGATTGTACAAAGGGAGATTAAAATCCGGTCTAGGCGGGCCTAAATGGCCCCTATGAACCCTTTCCCACCGTGCTGGCTGGGTATCGGGGGTGATAGGATAGAAATACCGCAAATCAAGAGTGAGTATTCCTCTAGACCACTGGGTGTTAAAATGGTAACATATATGCCTCACTACTCTGGGGTCCCTAAAATTTATAATGATACAATCACCCTCCACATCCTTGAATTTGGTACCCAACCAACTCACCCTTCGCACAGACAGGATTTCAGCACGCAGGTTGTGGGGGAGAGGCCTATTTCCGTTGAGCCAATGTATGACCTTATTCTTCAGCTCTCTAAAAGACTCTGTCTTATCGTGTGAAATCCCTGGGACACCTGCCATAATTACCGTGTATGGGCATGACTCTGGGGGTAAGTTTATACATGGGGGTTTGGGGAGCGAACCAGCATTCAAAGGGGCAGAGGTTCTGCCAGAAATGTGATCAGGGTTAGAGTCAGTGTTTGCTAACTTATTATTACCAACTCTATTTTCATTATAGGCATCTTCCTTTGCGGGATCCAGAGCAGGAATATTTACCGGCACTATAGGTGCAGAACATGTGGGACAGTCAGGTGGTTTACTATGCAATGTAAAATGGTTTGTGTCATTTGAAATATTCTTTTCTTGTGTCGCATTTTCAGCTGGCAATGGGCTCCCAGAACTAGGGTAGCGCTCTAGGGTTCTTTCCAAAACAGCCGTATTCGCAAGCATAAGATTTTCACAGTTCTCTACCTTTGTGCTTAATTGCTTAACTCTCTCTAATATAGGGAACAACAACAATTTTAACAGTTGTTCAAGAGTATCCAAAACACCAGTAGGGAATAAAGTTGCACAAGGCTGGCCAGGTAAGGTCTTGGTGACCGTAGGGCTTGATTTGTCTGGGGGTGAGTTAGTGTGGGCTGGGGGGTTGATTAAATTAGGAAATATGTGGGATTTTGCCACTTTATCTCATCTTCCCTTATTTGTCCCTCCCACACGTTTCCTTTTTGTAGGTTTAAGCTGGGTCATACTCCCCTTTTCCTTGATGACTCCTGATGGTAATTCTATATTGGACACTGAAGGGATGGTACTATGTTCCCCCAGGGGAGGTCTATTCTCTAGGATAGATATACAATCTGTACTATGAACACTATTAGAGCTTAGGTTGGTTATGTCCGACCCCAGGGCCTCAATACTGAGTGCCACATTGGAATCAATATCAATTGACAAATGCTCAGGGGACTCTACAGACATTATTTTCCCCAGTGAGGATCTCTTAGCTGATAGATCTAGGGACAATCTATTTTCTGTGAGAATGATTTCATGTTCCAGAACACGGGTAGCTCTGGAAATAAAATCATCTAAAGTGCCAGACACTGAACCCCCTATACAATTCTGAACAATTTTTCTCCCAGACCTTAAAGAGATGGCCATGGTTTAGTATACCGTATGTATGTAATAAAACAATTAATAACACGTCAACGATGTCAATAAATGTACATGGCAACGGGAGTTGGATTGCTTAGTCCTGGTATGGTGAACAGGGCAATGGTAGTGTCTTACGGCCAACTAATACAACCTGAATTGGCGTTTGATGGGGGGTGGCCCAGCCCGGCCTCTTCTGGCCCCTGACGGCCACAGACGGCCCGCCCGCGCGTGTCCCGCATTGCGGGAGGCGCGAGCTCCTTTCAAGGTCCGGTGCGAGAGGGAGGGGCCACAGGTCACGACACTGCCCCTCTACCTCCTGGGTCTTGAAGTCCGCTGCCCTCCGGTGATGTTTGCTGTAGTCCCCACCTGCTTCTCCTGACATGCGCGTCCCGCAAAGCGGGAGGCGCGAGCTCCTTTCAAGGTCCGGTGCGAGAGGGAGGGGCCACAGGTCACGACACTGCCCCTCTACCTCCTGGGTCTTGAAGTCCGCTGCCCTCCGGTGATGTTTGCTGTAGTCCCCGCCTGCTTCTCCTGCGATGCGCGTCCTAAGAATTTCAGGAAAAAACTATTTAACATCAAATAGTCAGCGTCCCTGCATCTCTGAAGCCCTTGTGTGTCAGATTCTTTCAGGTAACGGACAGCAAGAGAGAAAAGAACATTTCACCCAAAATTATTGGTGGGAAATTTAAAGGACAGTAAGGCGATTCCAGACAGAGAGACCCTGCTGCACTTTCTGTGATAACTATGAAACTGCGTCACACCTGGAAAAATCTCATTGATCCATTAAGGGAAATAAAAGTCCCACATCTCCCACGAATGTGAGAAAATCACAGCCAGTATATAAATGGAACAAAAACTAGAAACATAACGATCTAAAGCATCCTGATCAACTATTAAGTAACAGAGCAAGAACCTCCCGTGTTCTCAGGTTTCCATCTTGGGATCTACAAAAAATAGCGGGCCAAGAGCACCTTCAAAAGTGCTGGTGCACCTAAGTTTAGGTATTATAAACTCACCAACTACATATACTTCTATCTCCCTCTGACTCTAAGAGTTGGTGGGGGGCCCGGGGGGACCAGGAGAGTGCCCTGATGTCCTGTAATTTTCCAGGTGGCACTACATACTATGTGTACAAGAGGCATCAAAGACCCCAGTATTCGCAGCCAGTGACACTGAATTCACACCATTCAAGCACTCCAAAGACCCCATCCCCATTTTCAAACGCGCTCAACACTCACTTTGCTGTCCAGCAGATTCCATCCCGGTTCCTTGTTCACCAGTTCTGATGCAACATCAACAAAACGTGTCCGGAAGTAGACCTTGCAGTTTCCAGGTCACAGACGGTATCCAAGCAACCATGGGACGCACATTAAAACAGAGTTAGGCTCGCTCCTTGTCAGTGCTCTGCTCTCGTGCCCACTGCTCCGAGAGCGGTAATATGGTAGTTTTCAGAACAGCTTCTCGGTGTGAACGCTCAGAAGAGCGAGAAGGCGCTCTGCAATATAACGCTACGGCTGAAGACGGTACATGCCAATATTTTGTAAAAATGAAAACACATAAGCAGCGCGCAAGAAAATACAAGCGGCACTGAAGTAAAAAAAAAACACGCCTGCGAGTGGTGCGCGCATGTGCGCCACTGCGAGGCATATGTTTTCAATTATCGCGCCTGTGTCTGGGCACGATAATTGAAAACATATGGGCTTTGGTGCGCGTAACAGACACCAATAGGCTGTGGACGGAGCAATGTGCCCGCCTTTGGCCTAGTGCGTGCTCTGTTGAAACAAAACAAGCACTCAAAGCCCAATTACAGACCCCAACACAGAAAACACACGCACGAGCGTGTGCGATACCAGGGTCCATTTCTGAACCCCAGACAAAAGGACTCTCGCCTGCACAAGCACTGCTGCGCAGTGCAACGCAGGTCGCGAGACCTAAAAAAGGAAAACAAGCTAAGCAGACTGGGATAAGAGCTGCCGGAAATTAGCTCACTCAGACAGCCTGAAATGAATCATGGAGATGCCACTTCAAAGGGGAATCATAATGGGCAGCCTTTCCTACAACAATCATAAACATGACCCGAAGCAAATGAAAACCAGTGGAGCAAAACTGTGTGTATGCAAATGTGAGCATTTGAACATAATTTGGTAAAGTTTAAATGTTTCTTCCTTGCAGTCATGTCCGCATGGGACCAACCAAAGAGTGGTGCAGGGGCTGTATGGGCAATAAGTAGCAATAGAGTTCATCTTGCCGAATACCCACTTTTAGTCACCGTTACTGCCTGTTCCTTTTCACTATGTCGTAATGTACTGTTCAAGCTTCTGCGCTTCGACGCCACTCTGTGAAATGTTTCTGCTCGACAAATGAGGTTTACACTGCGAGGCTTCGAAGCCCACAGTGGAAATTCAGAACGAAACTGGACTGCATAAATGAAAACGGCCTGTCTAACTCTTGATGAAGGATTGCTTTCAAGGGAGCGATAAACCATCCAAGTTGGAATGACTGATGTGAAACCTCTCACTCTGGAGCCTCATGTGGTTTCATTTTCACTCACTGTCTGGTGAATAATAAATAGTCGCGCAGCCTTTGAGTCCAAATTATATAGAAACTTTAAAGTGAAATTGTAATTAACACTGAAAAAAAACCTGTTATTTCACTGCTTGCTCTGCTGCCAGGCTGCAGCTCGCCTGTACCAGAGACACCGAGGCCATGGTGTCAGTCTTCCGAGTTGGGCGGGGCTAGCTGCTGAATATGTACTTTGCGGGGGGCGTGGCTTGGCGCCCGAAGGAGATGGCGGCGTTCGGCTAGGAGCTCCGTCCACACCGGAGTCTACTGGCGGTTCGCGCACCAGTTTCCACCTGCGAAGGGTAGTCTTCCCTGTCGGAGCATGCCAGGATCATTTTTAATCCTTTTCTGGCGCTGAGGCACAGTTACTTTGGGTCTTACAGCCCATTTTATCTTCGGTCGCGGCTCGTCATCGGCCGCGGCCGCCATCTTGTTTATTTTCGACTGTGAGCGCCTCAGCAGCGCGTTTTATCGCGCATGGATCCCCTGGATGCCTCATGCTTTTTGACCCCAGCACTTCCCGAAGCACAGATGTGGCCAACCAGCACTCTAAGGTGACTTTTTTCTCTTCAACTATGATTATTTCTGCTGCTTCTCTTCTTTTATAAGCTGACTGGAATTTTCAACTCTCCTCATATACGGCGGCCATTTTTATGACTCCAGTCTCCAACACTTTTAACTCCAATTCTTGGGCCTGGCATTTTTCTTTATTAGTTTGCTTCCTGGTCCTTTTTTTAGTTGGGCAATAAGATATTTTATGACCTCACGCTCCATAGGCGTGCTGATGGCGGATTGCTCCAGTAAAGTTCAAAAGCGTAATTATATTAAAAATTCCAAATTATTCACGGCACTGGCCCATTTGGAAGCTTCTCAGTCTCTACCTTCAACTGAGATGACGTCGACTGCGGACACCTCCTCACAATCTTCGGCAAAAGCGAACTCTAAGAGGTTAAAAAAAGACCCGCCTTCGCCTCCTAAGTCCTCTTCGCCCATCTCTATGGAGTTAATCCTTGAAGAGATACGGGCCCTGCGCCCTTACATGGAGGAGACTAATGCTAAGTTGAAAATTCTCACTGACAATTGGGCTTCGTTGGATGAAAGAGTGTCGTCGGTGGAGCGTGACGTCTCCTCTCTTCAGGACTCTGCGTCCAAGGTCTCTCACATGCATACGCAGATTTCCTCTCTTCAGAAGCAGGTGGAGGACCTTGAAAATCGCACTAGACGTAACAATCTCCGTCTTTACGGCCTGGTGGAGGGTTGTGAGGGGAATGATCCCATCAATTTCTTCAAGTCCTTTCTTCCTAAGCTTCTGCACCTGCCTGATGACACCTCACTGAATATCCAACGTGCTCACAGGCTTGGTCGAGCATCCTCCTCTCCTTCCATGTCAACGAAGCCTAGAGGTGTAATAATGTACTTTCTAGAATATACAGACCTGTTGAAAGTCCTCTCAGCCGCCAAAGCCTCTCCTCGTCTCACATGGTCAGGCTCCACTTTGTTCTTTGCGCAGGATTATGCCAGGACCACTGCAAACCGTCGCAAGGCCTTCCTAGATATGAGACCTGACCTTCGCTCCATTGGTGCCAGATATGGGCTCTTTCATCCCTGCCTATTTAAGGTCACTCACAATAACAAGACTACAACATATGAGGACCCTGCGCGACTTCGAAGCTTCCTGAATTCCTGCGGTCAAGCTGATATGGAGCTATCTGGTCCCTCTTCTCACCCACCATGACTTTTTTCTGTAGTTGCAGTTTGATTCCCTATTTTGTTATGCTTTAATGCTTTCATTTTTACAGGTTCTTCAGATTGTATGACTTCTCGTTAAGATTATATCTTTTATTTTAGCTTCCGATATTGTTGTTCTAGTTCCTCAGCTGGTCATATGTTTTTTTTTTTTTATCTTCGTTGTATTCGAGTGCCTAACTCTGTTCTTTTTCTCCCTTCACAGATCATTGTGTTACGTTCCGTTTTGTTGTCTCTGGTTGGACACCTCCTTCGCCCCGAATGCCTTGCTTCTCCCAGTTGGCCCTACCTCCCTCCCCTCGTCTCCACGTATGTCTTCGCTTATTCCCAGTTCCTGATTGTATTTTTCCCATGCTACCCCCCGTAAGTACCCTTCATTCCTTATTTATCATGTTTCTCTTTGTTCTATACTTTCTTATTTTACCTTTTCCCTCGATGCTCTCAGGTTTATTGGTGTCATTACCTTTTCCATGGTTCTCCTCCTCTTCTCTTTCTTCACTCTTTCTTCTCCCCATTGTATATTGGATCTCTTGCTTGTATTCATGTCCCTTTGCCTATCTCACTCTCCCCTGGCCCTTACTTACCATTATCTTTGAGAATTGCTGTATTTTCTTATCATTCTTATTATTTTCTTGGCTCTTTCCTATTTACATGGCTTCTCTGGTCCCTCTCTCACTTTTTCTTCTGCTCATCTTCCACCACGTCTGTTCTCACCTCATTTTTTCTTGTGCCCTTTCTCGGTGCGAGGCTTTTCCTTGCTGTCCTATTCTCCAATTGGTCCATTCTTCGATTAACCCTTAATGTCAGTTCGAATTGTTTCCTGGAATGTTAAAGGTCTGCATTCTCCTATCAAGAGACAAAAAATCCTCTCTCATTTAGCCAAATTAAATGTAGACATTGCCTTTTTACAAGAAACCCATTTGTCTGACGCTGAAGCTGCTAAACTTAAGAGAGGATGGGTGGGTGCTGTATTTTCATCTCCGGGTGATGGTAAGAGGAACGGTGTGGTTGTACTAGTTCGCAAATCTCTTGCTCACTTGCTCTTGGTTTCTGAATCAGACCCTGAAGGTAGATGGTTGTATGTCAAACTTTCCTCGAAGGGTGTCCCTCTTTCCCTGCTTAATATCTATGCCCCCACCGGTGGTGATCATGTCTTTTGGCGCGCAATGGCCTCCCGCATCACTGAATATATTGATGATAATTTTATCTTAGCAGGTGATTGTAACTTACCCTTCGATCCTTTTTTAGACAGGAACTCCAAGGCACCTTTTATCCCTAATAAGTCTCACAAGCTTTTTGCTCAAGCGATATCCCAACATAAACTCATTGATGCTTGGCGCCTCTGCAATCCTACCTCTAAAGAATTCACCTTTTACTGCCCGACTCATCATTCCCAATCCCGTATTGACTATATTTTTCTCTCCCACCATATGTCCCAATCCCTTACCCATGCTGACATCGGCCCCATCTTATTTTCTTATCATGCCCCCGTTTTGATTAACATTGACATCTTATCCAAGTCCACTGGACCAAAGAGATGGCGCTTTAACAATACCTTACTCCTCGATCCCAAATTCTCCGCCTCCTTTGTTGATTTCACCACAGAATTTTTCATCATTAATGACACACCCACTATGCCCAACCATGTTATCTGGGATGCCTATAAAGCAGCAGCCAGGGGTTTTATTATCAGCTTTGTGGCTAGTAAACGTAAGAATGCTCGTAAGCGCACTAGTGACCTCCTTTTTACGATTAAAAAGTTAGAGCATTCCTTCTATACTTCCCACTCGCAAGAAAGTCTGACTGCTCTCATTGCTGCCAAGATGCAATTTAACAAACAATCCACTGAGGATGCTTCATTGTATTTGTTGAAATCCAGTTCAAAATTCTATGGGGGTAAAAATAAGGCGGGGAAGGTTTTAGCCAACTATCTAAAAGTCAAGCAAAACAAACTGAATATTGAATCTGTCTACGATGATAATTCTGTTTTAAAGCATACAGATGTTGATATTTTAGAGCAATTTTCCCAGTTTTATTCCAAACTCTACTCTTCTGAAACGCACCCCACTTCTCATTCTCTTGCTACTTTCTTTGCCGGCATTCAACCACTCTCCAATTTCCCTGTTGATTTATCTGCCCTTGAATCACCAATTTCTAGCGATGAATTACTTACCGCACTTCAGTCACTCAAGAAAGACAAGGCCCCTGGCCCAGACGGATTCACAGTCGAATTTTATTTGCATTTTTCTAAGCTGTTATTGCCCAGGCTACATTCCCTTATTGATTCCTTCATATTAAGTGGCTCTTCCTCAGGTACATTTTCAGACGCCCACATTTGTGTTATACCCAAAGAAGGCAAAGATACCCAGCATTGTAAGAATTACAGACCAATTTCTTTGGTCAACATTGATTATAAATTGTATGCCAAATCTCTTGCCATAAGATTAGACCCTTTTCTTCCCGAACTGCTAGGCCCTGAACAATCTGGTTTCGTTAAAGGTCGCTTCATCACAGATAACACCAGACTTTTGTTTAATGTCCTTTCCAAATCTCCACAGTTCCAAAACTCACTAGCAGCCATTGCCCTAGACGCGGAAAAAGCGTTTGATAGGGTGGAGTGGACTTTCCTTTTCTCCGCCCTCAAATGGTTTGGGTTCGGTCCGCATTTCATCTCTTTTATCTCCTTCCTTTATTCCAGCCCTAGAGCGGCGGTTTGCGCCAACGGTCTAGTTTCCTCTTTTTTCAATCTAGGTAGGGGTGTTCGTCAGGGTTGCCCTCTCTCCCCTTTTCTTTTTAATTTGGCCTTGGAACCTTTTCTTTCAAAGCTTCGTCAAAACCCTAACTTACATGGTTTCCAAATTTCCCAAACTAATATTAAACTTGCTGCCTACGCAGACGATATTCTATTATTCATGTCTAACCCCGCTACTTCTATCCCCGCATTCCTAGCTGAAGTCCACGATTACTCTCAGATTTCAGGTTATAAGCTTAATAATGACAAGTGTGAGATTTTACCCCTTACTAAGTTCACTTTTAAACCGGATTTTATGCCGTCCAATTTCACTTGGAGCCCCTCACATATCAAATACCTTGGTTTGCACATTACTCCCTCCCTCTCCGACACTGTTTCGTTATGCCTCAATAAGTGCATCCAGAAACTGTCCGACCTCACTTCCAGATGGCACCCATTATACCTTTCCTGGTGGGGCCGTCTTGACACGATTAAAATGATGCTCTCCCCGTTAGTCCTTTACACCATTTCTAACATTCCAATTCCTATCCCTGCTAAGTTTTTTAAGAAAATTAACACTATCCTCTCTTCCTTCCTCTGGTCCGGCAAAAAGGCACGCATGTCCTTGCTCAGACTGCAACTCCCCAAATCAGAGGGTGGAGTTAATTTTCCGGATTTTCCCGCTTACCACAAGGCATTCCTTTTGCGGCAAGCTTCCCATTGGTTGCAAGACCCTGCTGAGCCGTCCCCCTTATGGGTTGTCATTGAACGCCTTTCTCTATCCCCTTTTACTTTTGCTGAATACCTTTCATTTTCTCGTAAGCCTCACTTTTCCTCCATTCCTATCCACAAGTTTACGGCCAAACTGCTTCTCTCCACCTCTCCAGGCCCCCCTTCCTCTGTGGCAGAGTTTCTCAATTCCACTATCTGGCACAATAACAGTATATCCATCAATCGTAAGCCCTTTTATTGGAAAACTTGGAGACAGAGGGGTTTAATCTGGGTATCTCAACTCTTCTCTAAATCTGATTTCTTATCCTTCTCTGTTCTTAGCCAACACTTCCATCTCCCTCGTTCTTTTGCCTGCAAATATCTTATGCTTAAAAATGCAGTTATGTCCACTTATGCTCTTCTTTCTAACCCCCCTATGCATCACCCCCCCAATCCTACCTCACAGCTTCATTCCTTCTTGCGTACCCACCCTACAGCCTCCTCATTATACCACTCATTTCATACGATCCTCACACCTAGACCAAAATCCAAGGTTGAGGAACAGTGGGAATCTGATTTTGCCATCTCTTGGCCCACCTCCCTTTGGGACAAATTATGGACCAAACTCCGCAAGACATCTAGAGCTGCCTCCCTCACACAAACCCTTTTCTTTATTTACAACAGACTTCTCTTTTCTCCCCAGGTGTTGAATAAGAGGTTTTCTTCTATCCCGGATCTTTGTTGGTCCTGTTCTACTCCTAAGGCCACTCTTTTTCACATGCTTTTTTCTTGCACTCTTACGCAAAACTTTTGGACACTAGTTTGGGCCCAAATCAATGCCATATTCCACACTACATCCCCCTTCTCTTATGTCAACATTTTTTTAGGGAGCCTCTCTCCTTGCTGGGATGACACTGATTTCAACACGCAAATTGTTGATTTGTTGTTAGCTGTTGCATTCCAGCAAATCACCGTCAATTGGAAAAACTTTACGAATATTTCTTTCAAAGCATGGTGGTACAATGTTTGTCATAATCACAGGCTAGATACTGTCTTTGTGCACCCCCTTAGCTTAGCTGCTAAACGACATGATTTATGGCTTCCTGTAACCTTATACCTAGATACTTGTGCTAAACGCTCCTCTCATGTATCACCTACTCAGCAAGAGGTCTCTAAGCCTCCTTGATTGACACTGCTTTTCATTTGCATTATTCTTTTTTTATAAGCTACTTTATTGCTCATTATTACCAGCGCTGTTTTTTGTTATTTAGCCTCAAATCTTTGTTATCCTCTGATTAATTGTACATTTTCATTACCATGTTTTACTTTTCTCTTCTATTGAAGATATGTTGTATTTTTCTTATGTATTGACACCTTTACTTATCCAATAAAAATCTTTTGAACTGAATATGTACTTTGCGAAATAATGCCTCCCCGCCCGATGTGCAGAAGGGAAAACATGGTATGCGTGCGCTCCCTTTTACCTACTTTTGCTGAGTTTCACATACATGTTAAGAAGCAGCTATGGGGGCATTTTAATAACAGGCAAGTACCGACCTTGGAGGGGTGGTGTGGCGGGTTGTGGAGACCAGTGAACGGTCTGTGCTGGGATGCAGAGGAGCGGCGAGAGCGCAATGGGAACCGCAGGCACTCAAATTTCAATTCCTGCCTGTTCATACATAAAGACTGCCCCATAAAGATGTAAACGAGTAAAACAGCAAAGACATCATGTTGCCACACATTTTCTATTCAAAAGAAGACGAGATTTCAGAAGTACCACGGAAAGCAAGAGCGCGAGCTCTTGTCCACGTTAGTTGAATCAGGGGACCGAACTGGACTGTGAAGCCGACACTAAGATGCGTAATTGAGTACTGAATTAATATAGTAACATCAGTAGCAAGAAGGCCACCGAAGTAGGCGAGGCCGAAAAAATAAACAAAGTAGTCCCCTTAGGACAAAACACCCACCCACTGAGTAATTAAACTGTAGTTGGCCGGTGCCAAAACAGAAGAGATGTCCGGGGAGCGCCAGCCAACGAGGAGCCAGCACAGAGGATGGATGCAAGAGTAAACCTATAGAAAGCAGCAGGCGGGACTGCACTCAGTATAGTAAGTGCAAAAGGTCTTGCGGACAGCACATGCGCATTGACGCTCAACCTAAAAATAGAGCTGCGTGTGACACCTCTCTCTCCGCTTTAAAATCCAGAAAATCCTTCCCCCTGCACAAGTTACATCAAACAATTGCAAACTATAATCAAGTCATATCGCAGCCATTCCTAGACACAATTGCGTTTTTTTAAACCACGTCTGAATAATAACAAGCATTGAAAATGCAATAGGTCGAGCCTTTGATTAAGGTAAAGCCATTTGCTTTGCTAATGGTATTGTATTCTAGCTTTGCATTATTTAGTGTATATTTGTGATATGTGCATATATTTGCTTTCCTCTCGTCCCTTTCGTGGAGGCAGCCATGGATTCGCTTGGCGCATGCATGCACGTTCCCACCGCAGCCAACAAATCTCATGCAAAAACATAGAGTACGGACACACAGATGCAGTTTTGAGGTTACATGCAAATTTATTTCACATTCAACGGTAATATGCAGCTTGAGTCTGTTGCAAAATTGAGGATGGCATAGCGGTACACTGTTCTAGCAGGTGAGCAGTCTAAATATCGAGTTTTAAATTTCGAACTACAAGTATATCGAGTTGGAAATATCGTAGGTAAAGAATATCGAAGTCAAGAATATCGATGGACAGAATATCGACCCCAAGGTAAGTATTATCGAAGTTAATAATATCGAAGTCATTAATATAGATGTAAGTAATATCGTAATCAAAAATTTCGATGTCAAGAATATCGATATTTTATTAGTGTAATGTATTTTAATATGTATTTTATTTTTATGTTAAAGACTATTGTAATGTATTTTAATACATTTAAAAATAAATATTTAGAGATTAATAATTATGTAAAATATAATTTAGCGTTTTAGTATCAGAGCGGGTTGTGGGTGTATAGGAGAATAGGGTGGGAAGTAATTTAATTATAATTAATTAACTAATATGTATTGTTTAATTGGTATTTATGATTAATTAATTGTTAATTAATTACTAATTGTTAATTAAATATATTAATTGATTAATTAATTGTTAATTAATTATTAATTGTAAATTAATTTTATTAATTGGTTAATTATATAAGTTATAATTAGTTTAATATTACTATTTTTTTATTGGTATTGTTAATTAATTAATTGTTAATTACTAATTAATTGGTGATTTAAATTTATTAAGTGATTAATTGATGATTAAATTAATTATGTGAATTTTTATGTGTAGTGGGTTGTGGGTTTATAGGGGAATAGGGTGGGATGTAATTAAAATCAAATAATTACTGATAATTTTTATTTATTTGTAATTAATAATAATTAATTGTTAATTAATTATTAATTGGTATTTAATTGTTATTAGTACGTTAAATATAGTAAATATAAATAATGTATTATTCCATGTTATTTGTTGTTATTGCTAATTAATGTATTGTTAATTAATAATTAATTTGTGAATAATTGTAATTTGGTAGTTAATATGTATAAATTTGTAAATATTAAGTATATTAATTATAAAGAAAGTATTATGAATTGTAAATAATAGATACACTGATATTTAAATGTATTGTGTATTTTGTATGTGTAGTGTGTTGTGTGTTAAAGGGGGAATAGTGTGGGATGTAATTTAAAGTTATTTATATAAATAATTATTTTAAATAATTGGTATTTAATAATACATATTTTGTAAATGAATTATTAATATGCTATTTTTTTATAACTAATTATTTAATTGGTTATTATGTTTATAGAATCCCTATGCTATCCAGTGCTTTCCCAACTGTTTTACTATCTGGAGTTGGAATAGTAATTTTTAACCCTACGCTATCCAGCGCTTTCCCTACTGTTTCACTTACTGGAGTGGGAATAGTAATTTGTACCCCTACGCTATCCAGCGTTTTCACTACTGTTGCACTCTCTGGAGTGGGAATAGTAATTTTTACTCCTACGCTATCCAACGTTTTCCCTTCTGTTGGACTCACTGGAGTGGGAATAGTAATTTTTACCCTTACGCTATCCAACGCTTTCCCTACTATTGCACTCTCTGGAGTTGGAATAGTAATTTTTACCCCTACGCTATCCAACGCTTTCCCTACTGTTGCACTCTTTGAAGTTGGAATAGTAATTTTTACCCCTACGCTATCCAGCGCTTTCCGTACTGTTTCACTTACTGGAGTGGGAATAGTAATTTGTACCCCTACGCTATCCAACGCTTTCCCTACTGTTGCACTCTCTGGAGTTGGAATAGTAATTTTTACCCCTACGCTATCCAGCGCTTTTCCTACTGTTGCACTCTCTGGAGTTGGAATAGTAATTTTTACCCCTACGCTATCCAGCGCTTTCCCTACTGTTTCACTTACTGGAGTGGGAATAGTAATTTTTACCCCTACGCTATCCAGCGCTTTTCCTACTGTTTCACTTACTGGAGTGGGAATAGTAATTTGTACCCCTACGCTATCCAGCGTTTTCACTACTGTTGCACTCTCTGGAGTGGGAATAGTAATTTTTACCCCTACGCTATCCAACGCTTTCCCTACTGTTGGACTCACTGGAGTGGGAATAGTAATTTTTACTCCTACGCTATCCAACGTTTTCCCTACTATTGCACTCTCTGGAGTTGGAATAGTAATTCTTTTCCCTACGCTATCCAACACTTTCCCTACTGTTGCACTCTCTGGAGTGGGAATAGTAATTTTTACCCTTACGCTATCCAACGCTTTCCCTACTATTGCACTGTCTGGAGTTGGAATAGTAATTTTTACCCCTACGCTATCCAACGCTTTCCCTACTGTTGCACTCTTTGGAGTTGGAATAGTAATTTTTACCCCTACGCTATCCAGCGCTTTCCCTACTGTTTCACTTACTGGAGTGGGAATAGTAATTTGTACCCCTACGCTATCCAACGCTTTCCCTACTGTTGCACTCTCTGGAGTTGGAATAGTAATTTTTACCCCTACGCTATCCAGCGCTTTCCCTACTGTTGCACTCTTTGGAGTTGGAATAGTAATTTTTACCCCTACGCTATCCAACGCTTTCCCTACTGTTGCACTCTTTGGATTTGAAATAGTAATTTTTACCCCTACGCTATCCAGCGCTTTACCTACTGTTTCACTTACTGGAGTGGGAATAGTAATTTGTACCCCTACGCTATCCAACGCTTTCCCTACTGTTGCACTCTCTGGAGTTGGAATAGTAATTTTTACCCCTACGCTATCCAGCGCTTTTCCTACTGTTGCACTCTCTGGAGTTGGAATAGTAATTATTTTCCCTACGCTATCCAACACTTTCCCTACTGTTGCACTCTCTGGAGTGGGAATAGTAATTTTTACCCTTACGCTATCCAACGCTTTCCCTACTATTGCACTCTCTTGAGTTGGAATAGTAATTTTTACCCCTACGCTATCCAACGCTTTCCCTACTGTTGCACTCTTTGGAGTTGGAATAGTAATTTGTACACCTACGCTATCCAGCGCTTTCCCTACTGTTTCACTTACTGGAGTGGGAATAGTAATTTGTACCCCTAGGCTATCCAACGCTTTCCCTACTGTTGTACTCTCTGGAGTTGGAATAGTAATTTTTACCCCTACGCTATCCAACGCTTTCCCTACTGTTGCACTCTTTGGAGTTGGAATAGTAATTTTTACCCCTACGCTATCCAACGCTTTCCCTACTGTTGCACTCTTTGGAGTTGGAATAGTAATTTTTACCCCTACGCTATCCAGCGCTTTACCTACTGTTTCACTTACTGGAGTGGGAATAGTAATTTGTACCCCTACGCTATCCAACGCTTTCCCTACTGTTGCACTCTCTGGAGTTGGAATAGTAATTTTTACCCCTACGCTATCCAGCGCTTTTCCTACTGTTGCACTCTCTGGAGTTGGAATAGTAATTTTTACCTTTACGCTACCCAACGCTTTCCCTACTATTGCACTCTCTGGAGTTGGAATAGTAATTTTAACCCTACGCTATCCAACGCTTTCCCTACTGTTGCACTCTTTGGAGTTGGAATAGTATTTTTTACCCCTACGCTATCCAGCGCTTTTCCTACTGTTGCACTCTCTGGAGTTGGAATAGTAATTTTTACCTTTACGCTATCCAACGCTTTCCCTACTATTGCACTCTCTGGAGTTGGAATAGTAATTTTAACCCTAGGCTATCCAACGCTTTCCCTACTGTTGCACTCTTTGGAGTTGGAATAGTAATTTTTACCCCTACGGTATCCAACATTTTACATTCTGGTATTTTTGTTGGAGTTGGACTAGTATTTTTATTGTGTCTGATATTACATATGTTTTGTATTATTTTTGCTATTGTAATATATCATTAATAATAAAAATTATTCACATTAAAAATATTGATTATTATTTGCTATATGTAATTATTAAATATTTATTAATGTTATTATTTTATGTGTATAGATGTATTGGTAATTTTTAAAAACATTTAATAATTTATACGTTACAGAAAGTATTAGTAAAATTAATTATTAAGTAAGTATATATATTATATATTGTATGTATATGTTGAATTAAAGTTTTATTAAATTATATATATTAATTATACATTGTAAATATTATACAATATATTTAATTATGTTTATTTAATTTCTAAGTATAATTTGGTTTATTTTACATATATTTTTAAAGTTAAAAAAAAACGATATTTTTAATAACGATATTTTTGACATCGATATTTAATTTTCGATATTTTTGTACTTACCATGTTGTAGATAGGATGTCGATATTCTTGACATCGATATTTTTGTTGCGATATATTTGTAGGTCGATTTTCTGTCTGTCGAAATTATGTCATACAACCGTTCTAGCAGATGAAAATTATTTTGTAATCGTTGACCTGACAAGAAGGCGAGTTCAAGTGGCCATGCAAGACGTTCACGTGGAGGCAGCCATGGATTCGCTTGCCGCATGCGTGCTCAGTCCACATGCTCAGTCGCCACCGCAGCCAAGGAATCTCAAGCAAAAACAGAGTATGGACACACAGATGCCGTTTTTGAGGTTACATGCAAATATATTTCACATTTAACGGTAATTGGCAGCTCGAGTCTGTTGCAAAATTGAGGATGGCATAGCGGTACTGTGTTCTAGCAGTTAGTAATCGCTCACCTGACATCATTCTAAGATGTCCGCCAGTTGTCATTAAGTACCACTGAAAGATAAGATTTAATTTTGCTTTCCCATTTCCCTACTTCATCGAGAATTACATTTCTTGTGGAACAGACATACTAAGCATTCTTTTTCGGGACAGTCGACATTACATAAGAGCACACAACGGAGGGAAGAAAAAAGTGCTTGTGTCACACCGCGAATAAACGATCCAGGCCGGGTGGGCGGGCCAAAAGTGGACAAGGCGGCAACAAGGAGGGACTAAAAAGCCTCCTTTACAATGGAATGCCAATGTTTAGCCTAAGCTATGACGCAAGGGAAGAGGGGGCGGGGCTTCAAGTCCCCTTCCAATACCATATTGATTACAAGACGCCCTCGCATGGCGAGAGCAGTGCATGTGCTCTGCTAACGCTAGCTGAGACCTAAAATCTACCATCATTGCAGCATGAAGATCACTACTACACCAACGATCCGGCACACAAGAACGCATTTCCTAGGCAGCCATATAAAAACTTCACATCGGTATTGATCCTCCTAACCTTTCCTAACCTAGAGCTACGCATTAAGTCTTTAGAGTCATAACACACAGCCTCCCGCTTACACTGGATATATGTTCTCCTTCTTAAACCTTGAAAACAATCTTCCCATCAGACATCTCTCTTCAGAGTCTTTCAACTGCCAGATGATGTATGGCAAAGTGTTTCTTACCTGATATCTGTTCAGGGCGTTAAAGATAAGACAATCCAGCCTGAGTGGTATTCCAGCCGAAAAACAAAAACATTTTGAGGCTTAAATATTTTAGGACCAAAATATCGTGAAGGTATATCTTCAAGGTCTATAGATGTGGAGACAATAATAGTGAACCTATACTTACATACATGCATTTACCTCCACAATATTTTTGTGTTCGAGATTTAGGCCTGGATAATTTGGCCCACCATATTTTGTTCTTGATATTCTGACATACAAATGATTGGGCCATGCTCCCAAGGTCCCCTCTACTTTTCCAGAGAAGACCTCCTCAAAGCACTGATATGGACATAACTCACCCTTTTGAAGTAGGCCGGTGGGTGACCGAACCACTTTTTGCAGGAAGCTCCCAGTTTTTTGGACCATACTACTCGATTAGTTTACCTTTCAGCTCAGTATCTTCAAAGCTCACTGTATGATTCACGTTGATAGCATATTTTTCCCAGTAGTTTTATTTAAATTTGTTTGCTGCACTCTTTTCCCAGCTGTGTAACTAATTCTCAGCCTGCCGGACACAGCTCACTTAGATAAACGTGCATCTCTTGCAGCTCATCACAAGTTTGAGTCTGGCAGGCCGGCTGGGTACTATAATTCAGATAACTGTGACGTTCGCACCAGCATTTGACATTTATTCTGCAGGTCCTTAATCGTCATGGTTAAGTATTCATTTGTTGGTGGCAACAAACACTGTGGGAGTGCTCCTTTATTTCAGTTTTCTATAGCACAAACTCGACCCGAAGGTATTGGGGCGCTTTACATAAGCTCCAGTTACATTGCACAAGGACACATTCATTTGTTGGGAGGCACGGGTAGATTAAGGGCCCGATTCACAGAACTAACTTAAGACAAAATCCTAAACTTACTACTTTTGGTATTTACAGAAGTTAGGATTTTGTCTTAAGTTTGTCTTAAGACAAACTTAAGACAAACTTGAGACAAACTTAAGACAGACTTAAGACAGACTTAAGACAGACTTAAGACAGACTTAAGACAGACTTAAGACAAACTTAAGACAGACTTAAGACAGTCTTAAGACAGACTTAAGTTAGGATTTTGTCTTAAGTTTGTCTTAAGTCTGTCTTAAGTTTGTCTTAAGTCAAACTTAAGACAAAATCCTAACTTCTGTGAATACCAAAAGTAGTAAGTTTAGGATTTTGTCTTAAGTTAGTTCTGTGAATCGGCCCCTTAGTGATTTGCCCAGAATCATCGGATGTTGAGCCATCACAGAGACCTGAATATTGTTTCCCAGCTCCTTCATCCAGTTGAATACTACTACTGGAGGAATAGCAGCTCCTGCTTCAGAGTGAAAGGCACCAGGATGTTTTTGGGGTACACCAGGTAAAAATTCCGATTTGAGCTTCTGTTTCGAGTTGAACACTGTGAGCAGCACTGTCAGGAGAATTTTCATCTCAATTTTATTTTATGTCTCCCTTCATCACTGCAGTGTCTATTTCCCAACGCAAATTCAGACCTGCACCCAGCACAAACACTCTTACCCATTAAGGCAACCTTAGGGACCCCCGGTTAGACAAACATGATGCAACGTGCAGCACAGAGCCACACTGATGGATGTGGGAATGTGTGACAGCAGCATAAATTCACCAAATATTCTACACTGAATACAGGCAATCACGTCTCAGGTCTTTAAAGGGGACAGATGAGGGATAGGGGTTAACACAGGCTAACAAATACATTTTTTTCCATAAATCGACACTGCCAAAATCTCGACCTTACCTACATATCATCCTGCAAACATTTCGACCTTTATATAATTCCTCATTAGTGACCCATTCACCTCCCACAAATTCCAGGTCTGGTTTAAATTACAACCTAATTCCTGTTCTAGCGTGTAGGCAATTGGTTCTTGGTAGGGTAAGTTGCTGTAGAAAGTTATGTAGGGGGGTGTTTATGTAAGGTAATCTTTAGTACTCTCTAATTTGGAGGCTGTTTTTGTTTTCCAGTCTTGTGTTTTTACATTCCACCACTGTGCAAATCAAGACTTAACGCATTCAATCTGATCAAATACTTTAAAAAGTAACCGTTTCCCCTTTCCTGTATAAAGTGAGATTATTCCACCTTTAAACTTCCTCAAGTTTAAAGGTGGAAAAACCCCAAATATGTTTACCAAGTCTCTTGTGCCTTTTAACAAGTCTGTCTCAACATCGCGTCTCTGGATGAAACGAATTTTAAGCCAATTGTTACAGTCACGTGAGCACTTCAAAGGCTTCCTGTTTTAGCTCACGGGATATTTTCCAAAAACGTCACACAGACACGGGCCTCTCTAACAACACAAAAGGCAGCTGCATTACTAAAGCTCGTAAAGACGTGGGAGTCGGACTGACTGTTTGAGAGGTACACTTGCAGAAATACAAACTAAATCATACTGGCTTACACTTCCTTAGGCAACTGTCATCCAGCCTGCTGCCCCCCCCAGACATTGGGCAGAATGGCACATTCTGTGGGAAAAAGAATGTCGTGGCTAGCCCGTCAAAGTCAAATCATATTCTTGAAAGGTTGGCGTCATTTCCCAAGTTGCTTTTCATGTCTCCTGTCACATGCAAGACACCACCAAGATTAATTTTCCAAGTTGTGTACGCTCCTATATGCTTTTCATCTTCTGTGCTTTACTTCATACAACTGCAAAGAAAACAAGCATTGATCTCTTGTCTTTATGGGGCCATGTGTTTCTAATTAGAAACACATGACCCCATGATGATAAGAAAGTGCTTTGCGACAGCAGCAAAGCAGGTGACCCAGTCCGGATCGGAGGCGAAATGAGGGGCGGGGCTTTGATTCCCTTTCTGAAAATCCCTCATCCACAAAATCTCTCGCCGTCCACAAAATCTCTCGCCGAGCGAGCAGCGCTTTACGCTGCAATGCTACGCGAGACCTAAAAAGTGTAAAAAGGCCAATAATACAGGTAGGTGAAAACAGCGAACACCTGAACTACAGTTGCAGTTCCCATTTACATCTTGAATACTTAATATTCTCCCTGCTAGTGCAAAAGCCAAATTCAGTCCTGAGTGAAATTTTAGAATTGCCAGCTGCATTTCCGGGTCTGGTAATCAAACAGGTAGGGGAATTACCTGGCACTTTTCCAGGATTCTCTAAAGAGGAGGGTTGAGTTCTTAGCGCTGCTATTATTCATATCTCTCCTCCTTGACTCCACAGAGCATCTTTCTTTTAATTCCATTTTAGAGAATAATATAAGGGCATTGCATGCAAAATTCTGTATTATTAAATATTGTGCAATATTTTGCAAGCAATCCCTTCCTCCTCCAGCTCACACTCTTTGCTGTAACAGATTTCTTTTTTTTACACAGCTTTGACACTTTCATTTTATATGATATTATCTGTTTCTACCGATTGCATTCCAGGACTTCAGTTTAGTTCCTCTTCTTATCGCTTGCAGCATAGCATTGACAGGCAGTCCCAAAGGTTTTTTAAAACATTTACCCTACAGATTTCCCCAACCAAACCTTGAATGCAGATTAGCACATAGGCCCCATATAACACCAAAGGAGGAACCATTGCTTTCTAACCTGAAAGGATAAATTGAGTTGAGGGGCCCCCATAGCCTCTTTTACATTTCTTAAGCCAACCCACTATTGACAATGCCCGGCTTTTTAAGATACCTAGGGGCAGTTTCCATTGTAGTTTTTTGTTAAATGACATAGCAGGTGCTTATACGAGGATGCTGCCTTCACCAACATGTCGCCATCTTAAATGGTTTATATTTTTTCACTATCACCAGCGTACTCATTTTTTCCAATATTGATGGTTAGTTTGTTTGACGTACAATAATTATTAAAAATATTTTGTTTTCTTTGCAGACTCACCTGCATTATATCTAAAATGACAAGCTCGCCGGTATAGAGTAAACATGGTGTATGCTGCCCTCCCATACTTGGGAGAAAGAGTGAGTAGCCAGAAGGACTGCCGAAAGATCAGCGAGGAACAACGTAAATAGGGTGGGGGCCAACACACAACCCTCTCATAGGCTGTAATTAATTGGTATTTTCTGAGAAAGTGAGCCCTGCTCATCTAGCCCTGATTTGGCCTTGTTTCCATGATGGAACTCTTTCAGAATGCCCAACAAAACCACTTGGAATTTTCATACTATACACCTTTTGCTAAGGAATTTCCCAGTCTACCAAGTCGATTCTCCACAAAAATCGACAAAACAGCAGCACTAGGTCCCTCTAATTTCCTTGTATTTTTGAGCCATTGTGAAGACTTCCTTATCTGTAGAATAACCTTCCCTACCGAGCTTCTCATTTTCACCCATGTACATCTTTTTAATATATTGACCCAGTCTTCTTCTGGTGCCATCGAGACTGGAGCATTCTTGATTCCCCGGAAACACCTTTTGTACTGATTTCGAAAATGTTCTCAAAACATTAAACAGTGCACTTAATGCTGTTTGAGATTCCTTGTCTTTCCATAGATGCCTTTGTTTTTAAAGGAGCTGTGAGACATTTGACTGCTTTTTGAAACTTACCGAGTACCACTTAACAGCTCCCTGTTTGTTTTGCTCAACCCTGTCTAGTTCTGTAGAAAGCTGTAGGCAGGCCAAGGCTGCGAGATTGGCATCACCAATTCACGTTAACTTTTGGTTCAGAAAATTTGTCTTTAATATTATTGTTTGTTCCCCTGCCCACAGTACCAGATTAAAACCTACTGTTAGGAGCCAATGATCACTACCTTTTAAATTTTGCACCCTAAAGTTTTTGCATAACTCAAAATCCCATTACTGAATAAACATGTATTCATTGGGGCCTTTCTGATTACCTTGGGGAAATGTTTGGTTTGATGGAGAATCTGATCCCATTCGCCTATTAAGACAAATGAGTCCCCCTTTTGCAGTGGTAGCTCGCGTCACCTCATTGCCAGGAGCAGCAAAGAAAGGAAAAAATGAACTGATAATAATGGAATGTTATTATTATTTCATTTTTTCTCCTGCTGCAGCAGTGCGTGAGGGGGCGGGTCAGGGCTGCAGGGGAAGAGTGGTAGAACACTCTTGTTCGGGATGATTGTTTGGTCGGCCCTCTAGGGCCACCCAAAACAGTAATGCGCACTCCTCTGTTCTCCATGCAGGCTACCTTCCACCCTGCATGGGGAACATGCCCACCCCCTCAGGCCCCCGGCTGAGGGCCGTGCCACGCTGCTCAGACCAATCACAATGCTGCATTGCAATGTTGTGATTGGCTTAGGGGTGGGAGGCTGGCTGCCTGCTTCGTGTTCCAACCTGGAGTCGGAGACAGACAAGCAGGAGAGATGACGCGGGACCCGGTGGCAAGGTAAGATTTATTGTTTATTATTTTTCTTTAAAAAAGCAGCACACACCCCCGTTGCCTCACCGGCACCCGCACCTCCACCCACCAGTCGTGCCGGCCACCCCCTTCTGCTAGAGTTTCTGTAACTTGTGTGCAATTTTTGAATTAACACAACGTGGGAATCTGAAAATAGGTATATTATATTCAGTAAGAATTTCTCCCAAGTCACTATCCTTCTGAATCGGATTAAGATGCAAGTTCAAGGGTTGTCCTGAATAAACGTTTTTGCTTAGCAGTTTTACCTGCTCTGCATCATATTGAGTTAGTCCCATCACAAATCACTTTTGGAATATATAATATGCTTGTTACGTCCTGGAAAAATATCGATGTCACAATTGTTCCTGTTCTTAGAGCATTATATTGCTTCCACCAAAATATACCAAGAAAGAGTACTTGAGAGTGCCTAAGACCTTCAAATCTCAGTAGTTTATTTCAGGCTGAATGTATTGTATTGTATTGTATTGGCACTTGTATAGCGCATGGCTACCCGAGGCATTCCAGCGCTGAAAACGTTGCTATGGGCGCTGATCTTTAGGGGAAAAGCCAGGTCTTAAGTTGTTTCCGGAATTTTAGATGGATCGGTTCCCTCCGTGGTGTAGCGGGATGTCAAAGTCAAAGTCAAAGTCAAAGTTTGCTTTATTCGGTTAAAATATTAAAACCATCAAAGCACAGGACAGAAATTCATGATACAGATAAATGCAATTACAAAAAATATAATTTAACACAAGAATTAAATACAATACTGTTTGGCGCATTATATAATAAAAGTATGTTTTACAATTGATTCCTTCATTCAAAAATATACATTCTAAAAAAATCATGTCTACTGAAATGCTCTGTCCCTAACAACACATTTAAAAACAATGTTCGTTAGAGGATAACTATATAAGCAGAGCCCTGTTTCTAGCTCTTAAAGCACCCACAATGAAACAAGCGACCCCGAAGCAAGTCAGAGGAGAGTCCAACATTTGTAAATAAATCAATGCAGGCCTCGCTTGCTTAAATTGACATTTCTTCAAGATTGGCAAAATGAATTTTTTGCGCTGAGAAGAGTAAAATTTACAAAAGAATAACATATGCAACAAATTTTGCTCAGAAATATTGTCACAAGGGCAGGGCCCCAAAGTTCCCTCCTTAAAAAATCCTTTTGGGTAAGCCAAGAGCCAAGGGAGCACACCGTGCTTAAACCTTATCAGCAAAAACATGTGGAAAGGTTTGTTAATAAAAGTTAAATAGGGCTGAATCCCACTCCCCATACTTAATGTAACAAACCTCCTAACTGACGGTTTCCCTAGTTCCTCGCCCTCCCTTGACAACATTGATCTAGACAAAAATTGATGCTTAATGGCCTTAATTTGTTCTTTACTTAAAACACAAGGGCTGGTGAATAGGTCCAGACAGCCGAGTGATTTCAGATTGTTTTTAATGTAAAGTAGCCACGGGATAGACAAGGCTTTTTCCAAGGACAGACAGTCTTCGATAATTTGTTGATTAAGGTTTGGTGGCTGTTGTGCCCAAACCCTCAACCAACCTAATAGCGGTGCGACAGCTATTTGGTCGGCAACATATCCCATCCCCAAATCCTCATGAATGTTAAAAATAGGAGCAGACAGAGGGAGAGACAACAATTTCCGAAAAAAATCATTTTCGACTACTTGAATGCTAGGAGCAGCCTTGTAACCCCAGACCTCGCTTCCATAAAGTGCCATGGGCAAACCTTTTGCGCTATAAATTTTTAATAGGGCAGGAAGCGGTTTGCACCCTATGCGTTTTGCAAAGCCCAGCAAAGCGCCGGTGGCTCTGACTAAATTATTCTTTTTCTGAGCGCGTTGTATAACCCAAGATGATCTATCGTCAAATGCAATTCCCAAATAGGGAAAGGATTGAACTTTGGTTAATTCCTGCCCATTGCAGAAGAATTTCACCCTTTTTGCTCTCCCCGAGCCAATCGACATAGAGTGGGATTTTTTAAAATTAATTAATAAGTCTAGAGAGACCATAAAATCATAAAAACCATTTAAAAGTGCTTGTAATCCTCTCGCAGTTCTAGCCAATAAAACTGTATCATCCGCATATAGCAATGCGGGAATCATTTTGGAGACGGCTTTCGGAATGTCTTTACTAGTTGCAATTAAAACCGGGCCCAGATTATTGATATAGAGCGAGAAAAGTAGTGGTGCTAAAATACACCCCTGTCTTACACCACGCTTTACCTGCCAGGCGTCAGTCTGACTTCCGTCTTCACTATAACGAACGACTGCAGTTGTGTCCTCGTGGATAACAGCCAGGAAGGAAATCAGAACTGTGTCAAGCCCCAGGCTAGCTAATAAGGCCCATAGCTTTTGTCGATTGACAAGGTCGAAAGCAGTGGACAAATCCATAAAGGCTAAATGGAGGTCCCCCTGCTTAGCGACCGTGTACTTTCCTATGATCAAATGTAGGTTAAGACATTGGCCAACTGTTCCCCTCCCTTCTCTGAACCCATATTGTAGATCAGAAATGATAGAGTGCTCCACCAACCATGATGTTAAACGGGCAAGGACGACTTTACCCATAACTTTCACGGCGGAGTCCAGGAGAGAAATGGGCCGATAGCAAGCCGGATCTTCTCTTGAACCCTTTTTAAAAAGAGGGACAATTACCGCTTTGCCCCATGATCTTGGAGCTCCGGCCTCTGAGGCAGCGTTAAAAACGCTAGTTAAAACTTTCGCCCAAAGCCCTGGGTCAGCCTTATAAAGGTCCGCAGGCACACCATCCGGGCCGGGAGCTTTACCTGGTGCCATTGCCTCAATGGCCTCTAGGACTTCCTCCTCGTGAAAGAGGATTCTTGAGGCTAATGTATAATCTGCATAATTTATTGGGTTGTCATCCTGTATCTCCGAATATAAACCGCTAAAGTGGGCCACCCATTTATCGGGCAGAATAAAACATTCTTTAATAGTGTTCTCCTGCTCATTAAAAAGAGGGCTATTTATCACTTTCCAAAACTTGCTGCTATCTTTCTGGGTACTTGCATCCGACAACTCTTCCCATGCCTTGTTTTTTAGCTCACTTTTCCTAGCCTTAATCGCTTTTTTATAGTTTCTTCTGACCTCAGTTAACTTACTTGGAATGTTACCGCGTTCTTTAAGAACCGATAAGAGGGCAGAGTGAGCACTGACACAAGCCTGGTCAAACCAGTTTTTAAATTTCTTAGGCTTGGGTTTCCCATGAGTGGTGAGATTCCCCGTTACATGTTTAGTAATCCTATCAAAAGCGCCCAGGATAGCCAAAGCTTGAGCCGATGGCGAGAGACACAGGCTAAAGTCCTCTTTATTGCGTTCATATAACTTTACAAGGAAATCGGCCGGGTTGATAACTTCCCATCTCAATCGTCTTCCCTGGCTGGAAGACTCAAGATTAGTGTTGGAAATCACAGGCAAGAGAATGTCTTCCCTTAGTGCCTTGATTTTAATCTCCAGCATGAGTGGGTTGTGATCACTTAAAACATTATGCGTAACTCGAAGGGTACCCAATAGGTTCACCATGATACGAGGTACAAAAATATAATCAATTGTACTACAATGACCTTGACCCGAAAACGTGGGAACCGGGACCAACAGTTCTTGGACTGGCATGTGGAGGTAAAAAGACGATACCATGTTCTCTAAAAAATTCCCACCCTTGGAATGTTCAAAGTGGATAGCCTCTTGTGAGCATGGATCATGGTATTTATTTAAAAAACAGTTAAGATTACATACATGAATGTTAAAATCGCCAAAGAGTAAAAGAAAATAAGGTTTGACATTAATTGCATCATACTCCTCTAGAAAACTGAACAGTGCTTTGAGATGCTCTAGCTCATCCGACCTTGTGAATGAGTTATAAAAGTTAACCACCAATAGTGATGGTAAATTAACACATTCCAATTTCACCGCTAAAATATGAGGAGAGTTGGTTACTATCAGCTCAGTGTTATATAACAATTTAAAGCTAAATAAACAGGAGACCCCCTCGTGGTCGCCCCATGACAGAGGGCATGGCATATTTGATGAAAGAATGGTACCCATCCAGGTGATAAGGATCGGTGGCCTCCCATGTTTCTTGTAAGGCGATTACGTGATGAGTGGAGAGGAAGGCCCTCCAGTTTTAATCACCACGTTTAGCGCGAAGACCAGCAATGTTCCAAGATAAAACAGAAAATGAATCAGTTGCTGGAAATTTCACTACACCCACTTGTTTGTTAACTAAACAATTAGCCGATTCACATGAAGGGGATAATGACACAGCCTCAACTCCGTGAGAAGGCAATTCAATGCCCAAGTTTTCAGAACTAAGAGTGGGAATTGAGCCATTCTTTACTGTGGAGACTACCACGGGACCTCTCTGTGTAACATCAGTGGCAACCTCTATCTGTAAGGGTAAGTTAATTACTGTCGAAGCGGTAAAAATACCATTGTAGTCCGCTACGGATAAGCCAACAGATAAGGGCTCAAAAGGGGTAAAAGGAAGTGTACTTGAAATCTCGTTGTGTGAGTAAACTTCATTAACCCTAAGTCAATCATTTGTGTCTAAGGTACTAAGGGCTTCAAATCTGTTTTTTAAGACCAATGGGTTACTTACAGGAACATGCAAAAAAGGACGCTCTTTCTGTGTGACCTGACCTAAGAAAGGTGGAGGGTAAAAAAGCCCAATGGAAGAACGTTTATGTGATTGTGTTGAATTCTCGAGGACCCTGCTTGTCTTAAAATGTGATCAACTATGTCAGGGGAACTAAAATTCACAACAACGCAATCACCCCTCAGAGTCTTGTTCGTTTTCCCCACCCACGGAACCCTTCTCACCATTTTAAAACTATCAAAGAGATGACTCCCCAGCACTGTCTTCCCCGTCAAAAAGTGAAGAGTTTTATTTTTCAGGGAGGACCAGTGCTCTTCCTTGCCGTCGCAAGTCTTCGGGACGTTAGCCAAAATGATCGTATATGGGCAAGCCTCTGGTGGCAAGTTTAATGGGCGCTCCTTATGTGTCCACTGTCCCTATGCTGGGCGAGTATCAGTAATGTCCCTCAACCCTGGTCTGACACTGCTGGTGCACTGTACAGATGGTGGGGGGATTGTAGGGCCTGCCGCCGAACTTACCATGCAATTAACCATATCCGACACTCTAGCGGTAACTTCACCCAGGGAAGACAAATCATGGGGGATGGGTCTTGACTCCTGGGCACGTTGACCAACAATATGACGTTCAATTAGAGTGAGCCTATTATCAATCTCGCTAAGTCTATCTAAGACTGGCAAAATGAACTTACTCAAACTCTCATCCAGTCGTTTGATCAAGTCAACTGACATGTCTTTCATGGTGGCAGTGCTTCCTTGGGCAGTCGGCTCAATAAACACGCCACCTAAATGAGTGGTAGCCTCCACTGTCGAACTGCCTGTCGAATCAATCAACCCATCGCCCAGATCTTTTATTTTAGGTTGCTTAGCATTTTGGCGGTTACCAGTAGGGGGACGAATAGCTTTTCTCTTGCCCTTGGGTATTTTAACGGGGCCAGCAGAGGGGGGCTTTGATTGCCTCGAACGCAAGGTAGGAGGGGACACTGACGGACTAGAAACATTCAACCCAAGATGATCGCTAGAATGGCCAAGCTCTAAAACAGACCCGGCAGAAATAGAGTGAGGTGCCTGGGAGGGCACTGATATCAGGAGCTGGGTAAGAGGCTCTAAAGACAGCCTTTTCTCAACGATCTCAATTTCTTTAGAGACCGCATGTTCGGCTCTTTTTAAAAAGGCATCTAAGGTCCCTGAGCCCGCTACAGTTGATCCCTTACTGCGGTTATTTGCCATGACTAATACTAAGTCAAAAAACTCTTGGGACAGTTATGACCGCAGTTAACACAACATATCAAACGATTGTAAACCAAACCTTGCAACAGGCTTTGTACAGTGACAACAACAGGTAGTCCTCCAGTGCAATAGAAGCTAGTTAAGGGGGTGGCCCAGCCCAGCGCCGTCCAGCCCCAGACGGCCCCGCCCTTGTCCCGGGCTTCTCCCGGCGCCGCCCGCGCGCGTCCCGCGAGGCGGGAGTCAGAGCCGGTTTTTGTGCGCCTCCTGGTGCAAAAAGACAGCGTCGGCGGCGACTTCCTGCCGCTAGGGTCTCTGGGAGTTGAAGTCCTGGGACCACGCCGCGGCCGCTGAAGGTGTAAGAGCGGCAGCGGGAGTCCGGTCAACCAGGGGGCCAAGCACTTATCAGGAGAAGGTCAGCGTTTCACCACCACGGCCCAGGGAAGGTGGGTAGACTGCCACAGGAGCAAAGTAAGTGCCTTCCCTCTCCTCCGAGATAGCTCACTCCTTGGTTATGTAGACACAAAGAAGGGGGCAATATCTCTAGGGAGCAGAGACGGAGACAGAGAGACGTCACCAGTGAGGGTCAGTATGGAATTTTCAGGGAGGCAGGGAGTGGCAGTGAGGGGAACAATAAGACCAGCAACATAGCCTTGTACTCAGAATCCTCCAAAAGGTATGTACACCAGAGACTTTCTTTTTTACCATGCAAAGGGCTCCAGGTAAACTAGCACCAACAGAGGAAGTCTTTGATTTAGCAAGTAGAGATGCAATGAACCAGGGCTTCACTACTCATTAGCGTGAAGAGGAAGGGATGCGTAAGGATACAGGAAGCCCCAAAGTCACACGTCCATTAATATTCACAAGCTCACTTACTTTGTCTTGTGCTGGCGGTCAGAGGAAATGTGAGCGTGTTTTTCTGTGTTCGTAAGAATGCTCCCAATCAGGTTACCAATGAAAACGGGGGGGAATCTCCAGGTACTTCCACTCCCCAGGTTCAGGAAGCTATCGCGTAGCTGTTTGTGTCGGTGACGGTGACGCCGCCAGTAGTCGGCAGGGCTCGTGCTTCGTCTCGGCGGGGGCTCCGGTCTCTAGCTCTGTCCAGCACAGCTCGGCCCCATCACCGGGATGTCATTCCAGAGTTTGGCGGCATTTAGCGAAAAAAGCCTTCCGCCACTTCTCGCCTTCTTGATCCTAGGAACCCTCGCAAGGTGGAGTTCATTAGAGCGGAGTTTCCTGTTAGCCCTGTAGGGGTGGATCATGGCATTTGTAATTATAGGCTTTCCTTCACTCAGTGCCTTATGGGCTATACAAAGAGCCTTAAAGTGTATTCTCTCTTGTACTGGGAGCCAGTGGAGAGCGTACAGTAAAGGTCTAGCTGAGCATCGGTTAGGGGTGTCGGTGAGCATCCTCACCGCACAATTCTGCACTACCTGTAGTTTTGAGATCACCTCCTTTGGTGCAGCTAAGTATAAAGCATTTCCGTAGTCCAGTCTGGACAAGATCAAAGCCTGAATCACTAATCTTTTTGCAATCGGCGGTAGGAGTGGAAGGATTTTGCGAATGACTCTCAGTAACCCATAGCATAGGGCGGTCGTTCTCCTTGCCTGTGCTTTAAAGGTGAGATTCTGGTCAAGCTAGATTCCAAGGCTTTTGATCTCTGTTTTAGGGATCGGTGCCGGTCCCATGGTGGATGGCCAAAGATTTTTTGGGAATGCACTTACAGAGTTACCAAGAATCATAAGCTCTGTTTTCTCTCCATTGAGTTTTAGATGAGATAAACTCATGCATTTTACCACTTCTTGCAAGCAGGAGGGGAGATTGGTCTGTTGGATAGAATGGTTCAGGGCTACAACCAACTGGGTATCATTGGCGTAGGTTACCATATGAATCCCAAAAGGGGCAACCATCTCGGCCAGCGGGGCCATATAGGCATTAAAGAGAGTGGGACTCAGTGAAGAGCCCTGTGGGACTCCGCACTGTAGGGGCAGGGGCCGTGAGTTGGTACTGCCTTCAAAGACCTGAAAGGATCTCTCTTCTAGAAAGGACTGCAGCCATAATAGCGCTGTTCCCGTCACTCCAGCTCTCCTAAGGTGGTGAATCAAGACCCAGTGGTTAAACGTGTCGAAGGCCGCTCTCAGCTCGAGGAGGATTATTTCTGCCACTCCTCCTGAATCCAGTTTTTTCCGTGTTTCTTCCACCACTGAGAGTATTATGGTTTTCGTCCCTTGGCCGGGGCAGAAGCCTGTCTGAGAAAGGTGGAGAACACCATTGGACTCCAGAAAAGTGGAGATAGTGTGATTTACATATTTCTCTGCTCTTTTGCTGATGCCTGGCAGGAGCGAAATAGTGCGATAGTTACCCAGCTCAGCAGGGTCCAGGTTTTTTTTTTTTTAACAATGTCCGCACCATTGCCCTTTTCCATTCTGGGGGCACCACACCCTTATCTAATGAGGAATTAATCAGGGAGGTAACCATAGGGGCAATGGTTGGTCCAACAAGCGACAGAATATTCAGAGGAGCTGGGTCTAGAGGAGATCCACTTTTTATAGATGCTAATATTGCCAGGAGACGTTCCTGGGTTAGCGTAGGGAAGGATGGTAATTCCTGACTTTCTAACTGCCCACAACCCTTCGTATCCAGACCGGTCGTGTGGGGGATCGTTAGTTCCTGAGGTCCTTGCTGCCCACTATCATTCATGTCTATATTAGACATATTCCTGACTTCTTGAGGGAGAATCTTAAGAATATTCTGGACTTTGGTGGAGAAAAAATTAGCCAATTCAGTACATCACTGACTAGATGCATCCGGGAGGACCACCGGGCTAGGTGATTTCATTAGTTTCGAGGCAATGTTGAAAATTGCTCTAGGGGAGTTGCTTGCAGATAAAATCTTTCCCTCATAGTAGGAGGCTTGGGCAGATTTTATTTCTGCTTTATACCTATGAATGACTGACCTACATTCCCTTTTTTATCTGAAGAAAAATCTTTCCTCCACGCTCTTTCTGCTCTTTTACATTGTCGGCGTTGGAGACATAGTTCGGAATTATACCACTGAGACTTGTTTAGGCCAGTTTTCATCTGGGTTAAAACTTTGGGGAGCGTCAGGTCGAGGGACCCCTCAATCCAGTTACCGAAGTTTTTATTGGCTATTATTGGGTCAGTATCAGGGGTAGGTATATTTTTTTCTAGCTCTGTTATCCAACTCTCCAAGGGGAGTTTAGACCATGGTCGAATTTGGGTGTGTGGCAGAGCAGCGCCAGGTATCGAGTTAGAATGTATCCACTGAAAGGGGATCAGAAAGTGGTCTGACCAAGGGAGGGGGATAGGTTTTTTCCCTTCTAAATTCTCCAGGTTAGAGAAAATGGGATCAAGGAGATGTCCCTTTTCATGTGTTGCTGATGCGATCTTCTGGGCTAGATGGTAGATGGTGTGGACTTAACACTTCAATACGGACATATGGGCACATACATCAAGCTAATTACTGGTCGCAAAGGGGCCGATTCTGCGAATTGGCCCCTTTGTGACCAGTAATTAGCCATTTGGGATGCATCAAGCCCAAATCCCAGTCCAAAATAGGTAATCGCAAAATTTTCAATAACCAATTTTGCAAACGCATTTAAGGAATCACAATTTGCGATCCCTCAAATGCACTGCAAGAAGCAATCTGAGATTGCGACTTTGCATAAAGGATTCACAAATTACGGAGATTTTCAAGGGGATGGTAATTTGTGATTCCTTTGATAAAAGCCACACAAAGAAAAATTCTAAGTGCCCTTAGAGAATGTGTGTGCACCACATGTGCACACATGCCAATTTCGGGGGTGCATCAGGATGACCTTTTGGCCCCCTTGCAACCTTGAAATTTCATGCACAATTTGCTAGTATCTATTTTGTACTCGCAAATTGCGCATGTAATTTCCATTCATTCCTATGGGCCTCTAGGCCCATAGGAATGAATGGGAAGCTATTGCTTAATTGCAAATCGCAATTTGCTATTCGCAATTAAGGAATATGTAGGAATCACTAATAATTTAGCGAAACCTAAATGCGTAGGCAATTGCGATTCCATAATTGCGATTCCTTAATAATCACAATTATGGAATTGCAATTGCCTACCTTGATGCATGTGCCCCATAGTTGTTATACTGCTCTGTCTTATATGCAGCGGATCCTAGCACCTTCACTTTAAACTACTGCCCTAATTATCCTTTTAGGGGTTAAAGCGCCAGTGGCATCTTTAGAATTGATTTATAGGGGGCACACAAGGGGCCACAGATCAAATTGGTGGGGCCACCTTAAGCAATCATGAAGATTGTGCACGTGTGTAAATACATATATAAATATAAATATATATATATTACCTACTGGCGGTCGCCAGTAGGTAGTTATAGTTAGGACCTAATATCCATAGGAAATCCACAACATTCTATTTTGAATAATGGCGCCGGTTGACAAATCTTCGCGAAATTTTCAAAACTCGTGGCCCGCGCTGGTCCGCTCCTATCCTGAAAGTCTCGGGGTGATTCGTCAAGCAGGAGCTGAGAAAAAATGCAATTTTCCATAGGGACCTTTAGTCGCATTTAAGCCCGAAATGCTGAATGAAATTACACCAAATTTGGCAGAAAGGTAGATCTTGGTTCAGAGTCGTGCCTTTTGCTTAAATGGTGTAAATCCGTTCAGTAGTTCCTGAGAAAATCAAAATCACATATGTATCTATGGCCACGCTGGATCCACGCACCCTAAGCCACCCTGCCATGCACGAGCTGTATTCTAATTGGCTGTCAACACTCCAAATCAGGAAGTGTTGACAGCCATCTTGTGCCTCGGTAGAACCAAGGCACAAGAAACCTAATGAAAAAATGCGCAAAACACGAAAAGGGGGCAGGGTAGAAACACCCTGACCCCCTAGGCCTGCTCAGGGTGTCCCACAAGGACAAAATCCACGCTGGGTGCGCGGATCCTGCCGATGGAAAAAAAAACAAAGCGTTGTCTTTCTTTGGGGGGCCATGTCCCGGGGGCCTGATCAAAAAAGTGTGGGGGGGGCAATCCCCCCACACTGTACCAGGGACCGCCGCCCCCAGGGCTTTATCATAAAATAGGCGGGGGGCTCATGGCCCCCCTACAGCCCCGGGTACCGCCACCCCCGGACTTCTTAAAATTCAGTATGGGGGGCTCTCATAATATTTAATTTTCAGAAAGACACACATTCACTGGATGATGTCATCAGTGATGTCATTTGAGATGTCATCAGTGATGTCATGAGTGATGTCCCTGACCATGTCATGAGTGATGTTATATGTGATGTCATCAGCAGTGCATGGCGGGTGCACGAGTTATAGTTAGCTGAACTAACTATAACGGGGGAATTTCTATGGTTTTGTACGAGTGCATTGTCCAGCTAACTATAACACCCCTGAAGCCTATGGTTTTTTCAGTGAATATATATATATATATATATATATATATATATATATATTCACAGAAATAATCAGAGGTTTCAGGTGTGTTATAGTTAGCTGGCCATTTCACTTGTACATAACCATAGAAATTCCTCCGTTATAGTTAGTTCTGCTAACTATAACTCACGCGACCGCAATGCACTGCTGATGATGTCACATTTTGCATCATTCATGACATGGTCAGTGACATCACTGATGACATCTCAAATGACATCACTGATGACATCACTGATGACATCATCCAGTGAATGTGGTTTAGTTTGAAATTTAAATATGTATTATATATATACCAATCTGTAATGAAGATTGAATGGATATATAACTGTCTGGATGGAGGATTTAGTAGCTGTCTGACTGTCTGTTTAAGTGAGTAATTAATAGTGTCTCACTTAATACATGGATTAGTAACTAAACTATGTGAATGTGTGCAGCACTGTCTCTGTTGTTGTATAACATGCTGCATCAGTTTGTCACTAACTACATGAGTGTGTATAGTAGTTATTGATTAGTTGGGTGAGTATTTGTATGGACCACTGAGTTTGTGTGTGGTTGGATGGGGTGTGTGTAACGCTATGCATAGATGTGTGAATGGTTGATTGACTAGGTGTGTAGGTTAAAGAGTGCATGTGGAAACAGTTGTTTGGGTGACTGAGTGTATTTATTTGTGTGTTGGTGAGCGAATATATGTTTTAGTTGTACATCTTCAACAAAGTAAAAAAATAAAAGGCATTTTATGTAGGGGTGGGCGGAATTTGCGAAATTAACTTTCGCAAATTATCGCGAAAATGTTTAAAATTATCGCAAACAAGCGGAAATATCGCGAAGATGCGGAAGTTTTTTTCCGGCATGTTCGCGAGATTTTCTGCATGGTTGCGGGTCGCCAACTTACCCATGTGGTTGCCTGCGGGCGCGGCCATCTTGTTTTAAGTTGTCTCGCGGTGCATGATCGCGAGAAGAAAGACGTGATCGCGCGACGCATGACGTCACTGCGGGCGCGAACTGTCGCGAGACAGCGCAAATGGCTAAAAACAATACAACATCTCATGGAGAACGCGACCGGATCAAGAAAACTTGTCGGCGAACGCAGGGATTCAGGTAAGGCGATCGCGCGCGCGCGAGAATGTATTATTTTACAGCGCGAGCAAGAAACAAATTATCGCCAAGCTGCGGAAACCGGAATTTTTGACATTTTCGTGCTCTCCGCGGTACGCGAAAATGTCAAATTATCGCAATTTCTGCGAACGGAACAAAATTTTCGCCCAGGCCTAATTTTATGTGAGAGTTGGTGTATATAAATAAGTATGTGTAAGAATCAGTGATTGTGAGAGTAACTATATGAATGAGTGTATAATTGTAATGGTGATTTTTTAACATATTAACTATGAGTTACTATGTGTTTGAATAAATGAGGTGTTGTTGGATAATTGAGTAAGTGAGTAAATGAAGTGTGATTAATTTTTTTCATGAGTGAGTAGGATGACTGCATAACCGACTAAGATGACTGCTGATGTGTCAATGTCTATATATGTGTATAAGTACATTTGATAGTGTTCTATTAATTAGTGACTGCATGTATAAATGATTCTGTTGTTGAATGGGGATTAGTAACTGGTATTGGTGTGTCAATGGTTTCAAATATGGTACTCTGTATGTTACAGTGAGTGATGAAAGGTTATACTAGTGTATGATGAGGTGTATAAGATTGTCAAGTGGATGATGTCATCAGTGATGTCATTTGAGATGTCATCAGTGATGTCACTGACCATGTCATGAATGATGCAATATGTGACATCATCAGCAGTGCATTGCGGGCGCGCAAGTTATAGTTAGCAGAACTAACTATAACGGAGGAATTTCTATGGTTTTGTATGAGTGAAATGGCCAGCTAACTATAACACCCCTGAAACCTATGTTTTTTTCTGTGAATTTCTAAGGTTTTTTAAATGCTAATTTCTAACTATAACGTCTCTGAAACCTATGGTTTTTTCAGTGAATTTCAAAGGTTTTTTAAATGCAAATTTTTAAGTGTGATAGTAGTTATACCTATTTTCTACAGTTTTTTAACTGTTTATTTATAAATATTTTATTAATTAAATAACATTATATATTTTTCTGAAAATTGCAAAAATAAATTTCAAAAAAAGTTCAAACTCAAATATTGATAAATTTTTTGTTTCATTTTTTATTTTAATATATTTACATTATTTTCTTTAAAAAAAAAAATTCCAATGTATTTTCGGAGTCGCGCACAAGCGTACACATCACGGTGGGTGCGCGGATTCTAGCCGCTATTTTAGAAAAGTCATGAAGGATCTGCGTACGGTGTGCGACGGCTGCGTGTTTTTCAGTTACATCATAGACATTTAACATTACGTGATGTGCGCGATTGGTATGCGACCAGTCCGCGACTCCTGCTACCGCACATTCGCGACACATGCGCATTACGGTACGAGATGCTTGCGCGGTTGCGGGTCCCCCGTGACGTCATATACGTGCTGGGGCACGCAGGGAGCAAAAAAAATGTATGTTTCAAAATGATATCTATGTGTCTTTAATATACATATTAGGGCAAGAGATTATCTAAGATATTCATAAACATTATATATTTGTTCTTATAATAAACTTATATTATTTTGAAATATATTTTTGCGAAGTCGGGTGCGTGCATCGTGAGTGCAGAGAACCAGGTCAGCAGAGCTGCTGTAGAGCCAGAGAAACCAGGTCAGCAGAGCCATTGTAGAGCCAGAGAACCATGTCAGCAGAGGTGCTCTAGAGCCTAAGAAGCAGGTCAGCAGAGCTGCTCTAGAACCAGAGAACCAGGTCAGCAGAGCTGCTCTGGAGCCAGAGAACCAGGTCAGCAGAGCTGCTGTAGAGCAAGATAACCAGGTCAGCAGAGCTGTTGTAGAGCCAGAGAACCAGATTAGCAGAGCTGCTCTAGAGCCAGAGAACCAGGTCAGCAGATCTGCTCTAGAGCCAGAGAACCAGGTCAGCAGAGCTGCTTTAGAGCCACATAGAACCAGGCCAGCAGAGCTGCTCTAGAGGCAGAGAACCAGGTCAGCTGAACTGCTTTAGAGCCAGAGAACCAGGTCAGCAGAGCTCTTTAGAGGGAGAGAACCAGGTCAGCAGAGCTGCTCTGGAGCCAGAGAACCAGGTCAGCAAATTGCTTTAGAGCCAGAGAACCAGGTCAGCAGAGCTGCTTTAGAGCCATAGAACCAGGTCAGCAGAGCTGCTTTAGAGCCAGAGAACCAGGTCAGGATAGCTGCTCTAGAGGCAGACAACCAGGTCAGCAGAGCTGCTTTAGAGGCAGAGAACCAGGACAGCAGAGCTGCTCTAGAGCCAGAGAAACCAGGTCAGCAGAGCTGCTTTAGAGGGAGAGAACCAGGTCAGAAGATCTGCTCTAGAGCCAGAGAACCAGGTCAGCAGAGCTGCTTTAGAGTCATAGACCCAGGTCAGCAGAGCTGCTCTAGAGGCAGAGAACCAGGTCAGTAGAGCTGATTTAGAGGGAGAGAACCAGGTCAGCAGAGCTGCTTTAGAGCCAGAGAACCAGGTCAGCAGAGCTGCTCTAGAGCCAGAGAACCAGGTCAGCAGAGCTGCTGTAGAGCCAGAGAACCCGGTCACCAGAGCTGTTGTAGAGCCAGAGAACCAGATCAGCAGAGCTGCTTTAGAGCCAGAGAACCAGGTCAACAGAGCTGTTTTAGAGCCATAGAACCAGGTTAGCAGAGCTGCTTTAGAGCCAGAGAACCAGGTCAGCAGATCTGCTCTAGAGCCAAAGAACTGGGTGAGCAGAGCTGCTCTAGTGCCAGAGAACCAGGTCAGGAGAGCTGCTGTAGAGCCAGAGAAACCAGGTCAGCAGAGCTGCTTTAGAGCCAGAGAACCAGGTCAGCAGAGCTGCTTTAGAGCCATAGAACCAGGTCAGCAGAGCTGCTTTAGAGCCAGAGAACCAGGTCAGCAGAGCTGCTCTAGAGGCAGACAACCAGGTCAGCAGAGCTGCTTTAGAGGCAGAGAACCAGGACAGCAGAGCTGCTCTAGAGCCAGAGAAACCAGGTCAGCAGAGCTGCTTTAGAGGGAGAGAACCAGGTCAGAAGAGCTGCTCTAGAGCCAGAGAACCAGGTCAGCAGAGCTGCTTTAGAGTCATAGACCCAGGTCAGCAGAGCTGCTCTAGAGGCAGAGAACCAGGTCAGCAGAGCTGCTTTAGAGCCAGAGAACCAGGTCAGCAGAGATGTCTAGAGCCAGAGAACCAGGTCAGCAGAGCTGCTGTAGAGCCAGAGGACCCGGTCACCAGAGCTGTTGTAGAGCCAGAGAACCAGATCAGCAGAGCTGCTCTAGAGCCAGAGAACCAGGTCAACAGAGCTGTTTTAGAGCCATAGAACCAGGTTAGCAGATCTGCTCTAGAGCCAAAGAACTGGGTGAGCAGAGCTGCTCTAGTGCCAGAGAACCAGGTCAGGAGAGCTGCTGTAAAGCCAGAGAAACCAGGTCAGTAGAGCTGCTTTAGAGCGAGAGAACAGGTCAGCAGAGCTGCTTTAGAGCCGAGGGACCAGGTCAACAGAGCTGCTTTAGAGCGAGAGAACAGGTCAGCAGAGCTGCTTTAGAGCCGAGGGACCGGTCAGCAGAGCTGCTCTATAGCCAGAGAACCAGGTCAGCAGAACTGCTTTAGAGCCAGAGAAACCAGGTCAGCAGAGCTGCTTTAGAGCCAGAGAACCAGGCCAGCAGAGCTGCTTTAGAGCCAGACAACCAGGTCAGCAGAGCTGCTCTAGAGACAGAGAACCAGGTCAGCAGAGCTGCTGTAGAGCCAGAGAAGCCAGTTCTTTAGAGCTGCTTTAGAGGGAGAGAACCAGGTCAGCAGAGCTGCTCTAGAGGGAGAGAACCAGGTCAGCAGAGCTGCTCTAGAGCCAGAGAACCATGTCAGCAGAACTGCTTTAGAGCCATAGAACGGGGTCAGCAGAGCTGCTTTAGAGCCAGAGAACCAGGTCAGCAGAGCTGTTGTAGAGCCAGAGAACCAGATCAGCAGAGCTGCTCTGTAGCTTAAGAACTAGGACAGCAGAGCTGCTCTAGAGCCAGAGAACCAGGTCAGCAGACCTGCTGTAGAGCCAGAGAAACCAGGTCATCAGAGCTGCTTTAGATGGAGAGGACCATGTCAGCAGAACTGCTCTAGCTAACACTGACTGACTGACTGACACTGATTGATTGACACTGACTGACACTGATTGACTGACACTGACACTGACTGACAATGACTGACACTGATTGACTGAAACTGACTCACTGACAATGACTGACACTGATTGACTGACACTGACTGACACTGACTGACTGACACTGACTGACTGACACTGACTGACTGACACTGACTGACACTGACTGACTACTCTCTACTGCTCTACTACTCAGTCTCTACTACTCTCTCTCTAATACTCACTCTCTACTACTCTCTACTATTCACTCTCTGCTACTCACTCTCTACTACTCTCTACTACTCACTCTACTACTCTCTACTACTCTCTACCACTCACTCTCTACTACTACTCTCTACCACTCACTCTCTACTACTCTACTACTCACTCTCTACTACTCTCTACTACTCCCTCTCTACTACTCACTCTCTACTACTCTACTAATCACTCTCTACTACTACTCTCTACCACTCACTCTCTACTACTCTACCACTCACTCTCTACTACTCTACTACTCACTCTCTACTACTCTCTACTACTCACTCTCTACTACTCACTCGCTACTACTCTCTACTATTCACTCTCTACTACTCACTCTCTACTACTCTCTACTACTCATTTTACTACTCTCTACTACTCTCTACCACTCACTCTCTACTACTCTACTACTCACTCTCTACTACTCTCTACTACTCACTCTCTACTACTCACTCTCTACTATCCACTCTACTACTCTCTACTACTCACTCTCTACTACTCTCTCTACTACTCACTCTCTACAATTCACTCTCTACTACTCGCTCTCTACTACTCGCTCTCTACTACTCTCTACTGCTCACTCTTCACTACTCACTCTTCACTACTCGCTCTCTACTACTCTCTACTAGTCACTCTCTACTACTAACTCTCTACTACTCTACTACTCTCTACTACTCTCTCTACTACTCACTCTTAACTACTCACTCTCTACAACTCACTCTCTACCACTCACTCTTTACCACTCTCTCTACTACTCACTCTCTACTATTCTATACTACTCACTCTACTACTCTATACTACTCTCTACCACTCACTCTCTACTACTCACTCTCTTTACTACTCACTCTCTACTACTCACTTAACTACTCTCTACTACTCACTCTACTACTCACTCTCTACTACTCTACTACTCTTTCTTACTCTCTCTACTTCTCACTCTCTACTACTCTCTCTGCTACTCACTCTCTACTACTCTCTACTACTCACTGTCTACTACACACTCTCTACTACTTGCTCTCTACTACTCGCTCTCTACTACTCTCTAGTACTCACTCCACTACTCACTCTCTACTGCTCTCTACTACTCACTCTACTACTCACTTTCTACTACTCTCTACTACTCACTCTCTATTACTCCACTACTCTCTACTACTCACTCTGTACTACTCTACTACTCTCTACTACTCTCTCTCTACTACTCACTCTCTACTACTCACTCTCTACTACTCTCTACTACTCACTCGCTACTACTCACTCTCTACTACTCTCTCTCTACTACTCTCTACTACTCTCTACTACTCACTCTACTACTCACTCTACTATTCACTCTACTACTCACTCTCTACTACTCACTCTCTACTACTCTCTACTACTCACTCTCTACTACTCTCTCTCTCTACTACTCTCTACTACTCACTCTACTACTCACTCTCTACTACTCTATACTTTTCTCTCTCTGCTACTCACTCTCTACTACTCTCTACTATTCACTCTACTACTCACTCTCTACTACTCTCTAATACTCTCTCTCTGCTACTCACTCTCTACTACTCTCTACTACTCACTCTACTACTCACTCTCTACTACTCTCTACTACTCACTCTACTACTCACTCTCTACTACTCTCTACTACTCTCTACTGCTCACTCTCTACTACTCACTCTCTAATACTCACTCTCTACTACTCTCTACTACTCACTCTCTACTACTCACTCTACTACTCTCTACTACTCAATCTCTGTTACTATCTCTACTACTCTCTACTACTCACTCTCTACTCTCTATTACTCACTCTCTACTCCCTACCTCTCTACCTCTCTCTACCTCTCTCTCGACTACTCTCTACCTCTCCACCTCTCTACCTCAACTTCTCTACCTCTACCTCTCTACCTCTACCTCTCTACCTCTACACCTCTACCTCTCTACCTCTCTCTACAAGCACACATATGCACATATATATATGCATATATATGCATATGCCTTTACATATATGTATGTATATATAGATATATATACATACATATATAAACATAAATATAATCTGCATATATATATAAATACAAATATAAATGCATGCATACATATACATATATGCATACATATGCATGTTATTCACATGAAAGTTTGAAAAACACTAATACAAGCAAAGCTAAAAAGCCACCTATATTACAAACAGAATTGCTTTAACTTAAACGAGGGCGAGACCTATTGTATTTTCAATGCTTGTTTACTTTGGTTCCATCAAGAAGGCATTCAGATGTGTCACACATTTGCCATAAATTCTTAATGGTAGCACTCTAGTTGCTTATTAGATCACTGTAGTAAAGCTACTGCTCACCAGGGAAGTCTGATGCTGGTATTCAAAGTGCATGCTTCAGTCTGCATGTCAGACTTTTTTAATGAAATAGAAGAGGATTTGAGAAGTCAAAATGTGCCCTAATTTTTCTTTCTGCAGCACTAATCATAATTTCTATGGAAAAATGAACCCCCTCATATTAAATGTTTTAAGTGTTACCACTTTATTCCAATCCAGATGGCTTCAGGTGTGCCATACTTTTGTCATAAGTAAGACTGTTAGCGCTCTAGTTGTTCTTTAGAACACTCTGGAACATTCTGTCATTGGGCTATACTTGGGCTACATCTGGGTAATATTTGTGCTACATTTGGGCTCTTTTATCTCTGGTGGCCATCTTGGCAGACTTATTTGTTATGAAGTTTCCTAATTTCCTCATTTACTACAGTCTCCTCAGTAGGAATACTTTAATGTTTCTACTTTGATTCCATCAAGAAGGCATTCAGATGTGTCATACATTTGCCATAAATTCAGAATGTTAGCACTCTAGTTGCTCATTAGATCACTGTAGTAAAGCTACTGCTCACCAGGGAAGTCTGCTGCTGCTATTGAAAGTGCATGTTTCAGTCTGCCTGTCAGAATTTTTTACTGAAATAGAAGAGAATTTGCGAAGTCACTCAATAAGTGCCCTAATTTTTCTTTCTGCAGCACTAATCATACTTTCTATGGCAAAATGAACCCCCTCATTTTGTTCCTTTTTAAATTAAATGTTTTAAGAGTTACCACTTTATTCCAATCAAGATAGCTTCAGGTGTGCCATACGTTTGTCATAAGTAGGACTGTTAACGCTCTAGCTGTTCTTTGGAACACTCTGTGAAGCTGCAGTAGAACACAAAGGAGTCAACTGACAGTTTCTGCCCTTGTTGGATGTACATGTTTTACTGAGAATGTCAGACTTCATTCTCACATGACTGAGAAAGATAATGTGAATTTACAGAAAATATGCTCTCAGTTTAGCTTATAGATCATCTTCCAAACCTCTGTGGGAAAAGCATGAGAAAATATTTTCGCACGAGTTATAGTTATCTGAACTAACTATAACATGTGTGAAACCTATGGTTTTTTAAGTGAATTTATATATATATATACATTTATGAATGGAAAAAGATTTGTAAAATGCACTAAGCTTAAAGGTATCAAAGTGCTAACCATATTGGGCAACAACTGAAGGAGACCAAAGTCCCCTCACTCAAGGAAGAGGAGATCCAGGTTTTAAATTGCTTGCACAGAAAGACTCTAGGGCTGCAGGTAAAGTATTCCACAATTTGGCCACTGCCACAGAGAAGGAGAGGCCACCCTATCTGACTTTGCAGAATCTGGGAACAATCACATTCCTGAAAGAGGATGATCTGAGCAGTCTTTCAGGTGTGTACTCTGAAAAACTATTCTGAAGAGCACAGGCCCTTAATGGTGGTGAGTCGAGAAGGCCATTCAAAGAGCTTTTAAATAACACTTACTTTCCTATTGGCAGCCAGAGAAAGTAGTGAATGCCATCCCTAACCAAGAGATGCTTAAGCACATTGAAAACGAGACAGGCAGCCACATTCTGGATGACCTGAAGTCTGTTACGCGAGGACTTGCGTATGTTCAGGTATAAAGCATTGCAATAGTCTACGCTCAATGTTGTCAAGGAGATAGCCACCGCAACTCGAAGTTCAGGAGCCATAAGAGAAAAGATTCTCTTCAGGGTTCTGATGATAATTATATGCATATACACACACACACAGAAAGTAATTTAAACATTTTAAGCAGACTGTGGATTAACCATCACCAAGGTCTGTTCTGTCGAAGGTGCAGTGGTCTTTGGAGTATCCTAATCATTCCACAATTCCTCTTATCTTCACACCACTTTCTACCGCAGTCTCTCAACTAGAGACTAATGCCCCTTTTCACTTGATATCTTTCTGAAACCCTCCGATTTGCAAGCCTTGCTGGAGGGGTAATACAAAATGTTGTATACCCCCCATTCTGCATGTTTATATTAATCCGAATAATCAATTAATTGTAATATTATTAATTTGTTTGAAGTGATAACTCACCAACTATATTAACAAAGAATTACACGTGGGAATTGCACCTTGCATGGCTATATTAATTGTAAACTAACTTGAGTACGCATATTAATAGTAGAAAACTAGAATATAATGTATGTTATATGTCGCTTTGGTGATGTATTTGTAATTTGTGTTTTATTCAGTGAGTATAAACCGCTCTGAGTGTTGCTTCTGCTAGATAAATACACACACATATGGGTATTAGCAAGGGGATAACATTTTATTAGCCATTTCTATGTTTAATTACGTTTTTTGTGTTTCTTTTGCTTAAGTTGACCATTTCGGCCTAAACAAGATGGCTGAACGAGACGTTAAACGTGACTGCCCTGACAACACGAGGTTCTGGGTGAAGTGCACAGGCGTCACCGCCAGCAGCAGTGGCCTGGACCTGACCCCGGGAGCACATGTACCCTTCAAGGACGCTCTGGGAACCCATCCAAAACCAAAGACAAAGCTCAATTTAAAAGCCGGATCAAGCAAGTTTGATGACTTCATCATTCGACACCCTGAGAACTGTACCCCGCTACCCCAAATTGACCAATCAGGACATTCTAAACCCTTGACATTATTTTCATTATAAAAGTAGGTAGGAAATTGAACTGTCACGCTCTCGCTCTTCTTTGACGAACTTGATTTCCTGACGTTATGCTGATGGAGAGGACGGTGACACTGCTGGACAGCTGTTATCCTGAATCTTTGAGAGACTGAATTGCGGCCTAACTTTGCTGAATAAATTCTTCCTTGACTGATTGACTTAGAGGACGACTTTAGCCAGAATAGGTAAATATGATACCCGAAAATGCTGATGATGATTTCTAACGTTTCTTGCAATACTTCTTAGATTAAGAATATTTGATTAATTGACAAATGTGTTGTGTCGATTATTATAAAAAGAGAGTTTGATGGGATTTAACCCCTTCCATGCTCATGACGGAACGATTCCGTCATGAGCATCGGTTGAGCTGTGCTCATGATGGAACCATTCCGTCATGGCCCCGCCCGCGCTCGAACCCTTCAGCACCGCGGGGGAATCCGCGCAGCGCTGAAGGGGTTAAGACTAGATAAATGACTGTGAATCTAAACCTTCAAAACAACTAAATGATCCATCTCTTTATGAGAGGGATATCTTAGGTCTGAGGTTAATGTGTTTAAGTGTAAGGTAAAGGTATTCCTTTCATGTCAGCGTTTGGAGGCGTATTTCCCTTGGGGAAAAACAGATCGACGGAGTGCAAGTATATTTGGTGTTATAGGCCCCACCAAATGAATGTATTTGAGTGAATTAGATGCCAAGGTAGTTGGTCTGTGCCGAAGGGAGGGAATTTGACGCTCCGCGCTGCAACAGTTTTCTGGTAGCAAGACAATGGTTTTTATTGTTTTGGTTTGATGAATATTGCTTGTAAATAGCTTATTGATTATTGGTTATTGATATTGGGTCATGTACTAACACTCTATGTTGAGACGTGTCAAGTTTTATGTTGTTTGCACGGCTTCTGGGATGTAGGAAGTCGGAAGTTTGTAACGGTTCCGTAGTAGAGCAGAGGTAAGCGCTGTTCTCGGGAAAGACGGAATTGTTGTTATCCTGTAGGTACACAGGAGAAACGTGTGATGATTGAAGTTGCACGACCCATTGTGACATCGCCGTGTGTTGCCATTAGAGACATTTTCTGTGTGGAAGAAGTGTGTATGATAGCGATGGTTACCTGTGAAATTCTGGTCTTAGGTACCAGGGATCCAACTGGCATTCCGATAACGCTTATCACTGGAAAGGTAATAGGCACGCTCTGAGCTCGATAGAAGGACAAAGGAGAGATAAACGCTGCTTTGTTAACGTATGTCATAATTCTGTAGCAGGACAGACTGTTCGCTGATCTCGGGAAAGACAGGATTCTGTGTGAATGTACTAAAGTTTTCTTGTGTGAAAGTGCGTGAATGAAAAGGCATTCGGGTTAATTGTGAAACTCTAGTTTTATTTCTCAGGAGCATTGGGTCTCCAACTATGTGTCTTAAATACTGGAGAAACGGTTAGCTAATACCTGTTAGAATGGTGAAGTAGAGGGATGTGCTACTTTATCAACACAAGTAACGATTCTGTAGTAGGGCAGAGGTAAGCGCTGCTCTCGGGAAAGACGGAATTCTCGTGAGAAAGATCTATTGCTATTCTTTGGCTAGCGAAGCGGAGAATGGAGACGTTTTTATGTTGTTACTAACAGAATTGTAGAAATTGAAACAAAAACTTACTGAGCAGATTTGTAAAGGAGGGGTAGACAGGAGCAGGAGCTGCCGCAGCGGCTGCTGACGTCAGAACGACCGCGCTGGGATTGGACAGTTGGTCAGAAATGTAAAATGCTCCGGATTGGTGTGTTAGTGTGCGCCGCGCTAGGAGTGGAGAAATACAGGGTGACGTAAAACGCTCCCTATTGGTGCGTTAGTGTGAGTCGCGCTGCAATTGGACAGAGTAGCGGTACAGTCGTAAGGAGAAACTAGTAAGACACGAAAGAAAGGAAAATGTATTATGATCCACCAGAAAAAGAGAAAAAGTCATGTTTGGTAAAATTAAGAAGTGGTTTAAGAAGGACAAACCGATCATAACTAGGGAAGGACAGTTACTTCCTCCACCGAAAACCCCTGCATCCTTTATGGTTGCGAAATATGGATATCACACCTGTATTTGGTTAGACAACTGGGTTAAGTATACGGAAAAAGACGGAGTATTGGCTTTTCCAGAGCATGGTTCATTTAATTTGGCAGTTTTGAGAAATTTGAGAGAAAGAATGACGAATTTAGAACCGAGACCTAGACCGACTCAATTCGAGGCTTTGACGGAGTGGGAAGACAAATGCATGACCGAGAAAGACAGAGAAATGGTATAGGATATAGGTACCTGTTTGGCAGATCATACGGACATGAGACGCATGATGATCAAATGAGAAGGTGGCGAAATGCGAGTATGACTGAGGGTTTGTTTCCTGTAAGGACTGCAGGAGAGAATGAAGGACGAAAGTGTGTAGAAAAGAGGCATAATGTGGAGTCGAGAGGGTACGGAGTGAATCAGTCCGAAGATGATGTTCTTGATGATATGTTCTATAAGAATCCAACACCATAACGACCAGAACCAGAAATATTAACTCCAAGTGCCCCAATGAAAGAAACAGTACGAATCATAAAATCGGAATCAGAGTTCCAAGATATGGGAAGAAACAATCCTATTAGAGAGGTAGAAAAGATGTCCGGAGGAAAATTGGATGGAGAAAATTCAGCAGAATTAGCAAAGACAACCCTAGAATTAACTGAGAATATAAGAGAATTAACCAAGAATTTGGAAGCGGTAACTGTACCAGTAACGATAGGTCCAGTGATGCCTATTTTTGACAAGCAAAAAGACAGTGAACATTGTTTGACAGTCCCTTATAAAAATAATAAACCGGTTGAACAACCAAGAATGAGTCAGAGTGAGAATCCATGGAGACAGACTATGAGTATGATTGAACCGAATTTTTCAAATAACCCATTTGTAGGTCAAAACTGTGCAGAAAAACGCATGACAATGATAGAGACAATGTCAGAAACTCAAAAAGATTTTGGACAAGGAAATATAGAGAAGCCAGTAGGACCATCTACAGAGGAGTTGAGTGAATGGTTGAGAAGCTTGCAAAAGAAAGACAAGGAATCTCAGTCAATAGATGTAGCTAAATTATGAATGGTACTGGAAGAATTAATAGTAGGAAGTATCCCGACAGAGAAATTAAAAACCTACCAAGATGAGGAGTTGTTGTTTCTATGCAAAAGCGTAACATGGAGAGCAAAAAGTCTTCATGAAAGATTAGAAGAAGTGGTGAATGAAATGGGTATTGATATTGAAAAGGTAAAAGCCCTACAGAAACCCTATCGAGTAGATTTCACCGAAAAAGACAGTGAAAACATGAATACCACAGGACGAATAGGTCAGATTAAGGATATAATTATTTTGTTGAGAAAATGGGGAGATGTGGACAAATGGAAGAGCAGATGGTATCGTAAGCGAGACGAAGTTTCAGACAAAACATTTTCAGCCTATCCTATGAGAGAAAAAGAGAAGGTTGTGACAGAATACCCTATGAGAGAGATTCCGGGAGGAGGATATGTGCATGTCCCATGGACTAGACAGGATATTTTGTCATTTACGAATGACTTCCCTCGACTGCGTGAAAAACCCCTCGAGTGGTATAGACAGGTGGACAGATTTGTGAAGCTATCCAAAGTATTGTGGATTGACCTGAATAGCTTGTTTGACATAATAGTACCAGCAGATCTATGGACAGAATGTAAAATAGTAATAGATTGGCCAACACAGGAATACCCAAGGGATCCTAAGACAGGAGCTCCAGACCCTGAGGTAATGAAGAAATATGAACAGGTGATGGCATTCCTGAAGAACAAGGTACCCCCTAAAGAGACAGATTGGGTGAAAATTGACTGAACACATCAAGAAAGCAAAGAATCAGTACATGCCTATTATGAGAGGCTAATCTTAGCCTTTAAACAATTCAGTGGAGATGACAATTTGAGTGACAAGGATTTGAGTCATTTCGTATACAGGTTTGTATATGGTCTTCGTCCAGAAATTAGTGAAATGATAAAACAGCATACGGTAGATTGGCAAAATAAGAAAATAGACGAAGTATTGAGACATGCTAAATATTTCAGTGATGAAATTGAAGCAAAACAGCGAAAACTAAAAGAGAAGGCAATGTGGGCACAGGTAAAGGTAGCCGAGAGACAGGAAGCACAATTAGTGGAACAAGCTGGTTCAAAACAGAGATTTAATCCTGGGAAAAATAAAGGGAATATTGGGGAAGCTAAAAAGAAATTTCCGTGTCATAATTGCGGTAGGATAGGGCATTGGAAATCCGAGTGTAAGAATCCACCAAGTACTAATGATGAAAATTCATCCTTGAATCCACAGGTGCAGAATGAGGTGAGTGGTCAACAGCAACGACAACAGCAGGGTGTAACACAACAGAATCAGGTACCAAAACCACCTTTTCCACAGAACAAAAATTGCCAGAAGTATAGTAAGGAGAATGGATTCTACAACGAAGAACAGGTAAATAAGCCGCAACGCGCTAGTGCTGCTTCGCAGTATTGGCTGCAACGCGATGAAAGTGATTCAGAAGAGGGTTATTGACGGTGCCGAAGGGAGGAAGAGGAGTGCGTACTTGGCGCAACTCTAGAAGTACACCAGACAGGCCCATTTGTAGATGGAATGGTTAATAATGAAAATAATACTTTCCTAGTTGATACTGGAGCTACTCGATCAACTGTTAGATCAGCTGATGTCAAGAATCTTCCTCTCTCAGATGAAACAATCCAAGTAGTTGGGGTCTCCAACAGACAGATTAAAACTTACCTTACAGAACCAGTGAAAGTTAGTATAGGGAAATTTTCAGAAATGCACAGATTCGGAGTGTGTGACACTAGTCCTGTGAACTTGTTAGGTAGAGATTTATTGTGCAAGATGAATTGCACTATATTTTGTACTCCAGATGGAATAGCCTTTGAAACTCCAGATGATGATGTGTTGTATAAAATGACATTGGCAAACAGAGAGAAAGAGGTTACAGGAACCTATGCTGTATTCAACCCTGACGAACTACCAAAAGAATTGAAACAATCAGTAAAAGCAGAAGTTTGGGACTTCACAGGAGAAGATGTAGGATTGATGAGGAATATAGATCCAGTAAAGATAACTGTAAAAGAAGGAGTATGTTATCCAAATGTCCCACAATATAAATTGACCCCTGAAATAATCGAAGGAGTTACTCCTGTGATTGAGAGAATGATAAAACAAGGAATTTTGAGAGAAATAATGAGTAGCCCATGTAATTCACCAATAATGGGACTGAAAAAGCCTAGTGGAAAGTTCAGAATAGTGCAAGATCTGAGAAAGATAAACAAAATTGTTGTACCATGTTGTCCCATTGTACCGAATCCATCTGTGATTTTATATCAGATCCCTCATGACGCAGAATGGTACACAGTGATTCATTTGTGCCATGCTCTCTTTTCCGTCCCATTGCACCATGACAGTCAGCAAATTTTTGCATTTCGTTTCGGCAAGCGTATTTTGGCGTGGTGCCGATTTCCACAGGGGTATACAGAAAGCCCCTCAATATTTAATCAGCTATTGAGAAAGTCTTTGGAGAGTCTAGAAATGCCTGAAAATTCAGTACTAGTCCAGTATATCGATGACCTACTTGTGGCATCGAAAACTCGTGAAGCTTGTGAAGTAGACACGGTAGCTGTGCTGAATCATTTGGCAGATGGAGGACTAAAAGTGTCACCATCAAAATTACAATTCTGTAAGAAAAAAAGTCCAATATTTGGGACACAGCATTGAGAAAGGACACAGGAAAATAACCATAGATAGAATCAGGATCATATAAAGAATGAGTCCACCAATGACCCAAAGAGAAGTGAAAATGTTTCTGGGAATCGTTGGATATTGTCGTCAGTGGATAGGTAACTTTCATTGATTGCAAAACCTTTGGTACGATTGACAAGAAGTGATGTAAGAGATCCAATTGATTTGAATAAAGAGGAGTTGGCAGCATTCAAGAAGTTGAGAGAAGGATTGTGTGAAGCGCCAGCATTAGGTATGCCCAACTATGATAAGGAGTTTGAGTTGTATTGCAGTCAGAGAAATGGATGTGCACTCTCTGTTCTAGTACAGAAGCATGGAAAACTGAGGAAACCAATTGCTTACTTTTCATCCTTGTTGGACCCAGTAGCTGTAGCCCTTCCTGGGTGTCTGAAAGCAGTAGCTGCTACATGTCAAAGTTTGGAACAGAGTGAAGGAATTGTGATGGGATACCCTGTGAAAGTGTTTGTGCCTCATGATGTGGCGATTCTTTTAACAGTATATGACGCACAGCTGACTAAGTATGGAAAGGTCATTTTGGGTGCAACAAATGTGAGTCTTGTGAGATGTGTGAACGTGAATCCTTCAACATTGTTGCCTGATGTAGAGCATGTGGAGATAAGAGATGAAGCAGATCATGATTGTTTGGATGTACTTGACTTTTGTACAAAGACCTGACATAAAAGATGACTCTTTACCAGAAAGTGATTATGTCATGTTTGTTGATGGATCTTGTTTGAGAACAGATGATGGAGTGCTGAGTGCAGCATATGCGGTATGTACAGTTGCAGCAGTGATGGAAGCATCCTATTTGAAGGGAGTAAGGTCGGCCCAAGTAGCTGAACTTGTTGCCCTGACTAGAGCATGTAAGATTGCGAAAGGTGTGAGAGTGACTGTGATAACTGATAGCCAATATGGCTACGGGGTGGTCCATGATTTCGGCCAAATTTTGCTGCAAAGAGGTTTCCTGACCTCAAGTGGAACTCCCATTAAGAATGCTGAAGTGGTTGGGAAGTTGCTTGAGGCAATACAGCTGCCAAGGCAATTGGCTGTGGTAAAATGTGCTGCTCATAGTCGCAGTGGTGATTACATTGCCACTGGGAATAAATTTGCCAATGACATGGCACAGTATTGTGCACGAAATAAGAATTCAATCAATCGGGCAAAGGAAAAGGAACTGATTTCTTGTTTCCCAATGTTTACTAACACTGTGGGAACATGGGATGAGGTTAGACAATTGCAGGAAGAAGCAGGAGAGGAAGAAGTAAAACAGTGGGTAAAAGCAGAATGTGCACCAAGAGAGAAAGATCATGTGTGGATCTATCGAGATGGAAGACCAGTTATGCCTGATAGCATGATGTCTGCCATGGCACGGATGTGTCATGGACAGGGACATATAGGGCGAGACGCCATGATTAGGTCTTTCAAACAAACTTGGTATAATGCCAAGTTTAGGCTTGTGGCGGAAAGTGTTTGTCAAAGATGTCTAATTTGTCAGCAGTACAATCCCGGAAGAAAGACAGTGGTGAGTCTAGGAACAATAGGTCGAGAGGGAGGGCCTTTCACCAGAATGCAAGTAGATTTCATTGAGATGCCTCCTTGTAACAGGTTGAGGTATGTTTTGGTAATGGTATGCCTATTCTCTAGGTGGGTAGAGGCGTTCCCAACAAAAAGAAATGATGGAATGACAGTGGCAAAATTATTGTTGAGGGAATTTATACCTAGGTTTGGGTTCCCAATAACAATTGAATCAGACAGAGGAGGACATTTTCATAATGAGATCATAAAATTGATTTGTGAAGCATTGAATGTACGACAAAAACTGCATTGTGCCTACCGACCAGAGGCTTCTGGAGTAGTAGAACAAATGAATGGTACTATCAAAAACAGAATAGGGAAATAGTGTTTAGCCACAGGTATGAAATGGCCCGATGTCTTGCCTCTAGTACTCATGACTATTAGATCAATACCAGACAGAACTACTGGTTTGAGTCCTCATAAGATCATCATGGGACGTGCAATGAGACATGTATTTATACCAGTCAACAAGCTGATGACAATAACTGATGACATGGTATTGGAATACTGTAAAAGCCTGGCTGACGCAGTTCATTCTGTGTTTCATCAGGTTGGAGCGGATGCCACCACTCTTGAAAAGAAGCCAGCTCATTATCTAAGCCCAGGGGACTGGGTAAGGATAAAAGTACACCGAAGAAGAAACTGTTTGGTTCCCAGGTGGGGAAAACCAAGACAAGTAATTTTGACTACAACAAAAGCTGTGAAGTGTGCTGGATTGAAGAACTGGATCCATGCAAGTCATACTTTGAGAATTCCAAATCCAGTTGATTGTAAAGAAAAGGAGTATTTTGATGAGTCAGAATCCAGTACTGAGACAGATGACGGAGAGCCAAAAGATAAAGAAGGAGAAAACTCTGAAAGGGGGGAGACAGAGCCAAGGTTAACTTTGGCCCCAGAAGTAACTCCCTGAGGAAAAGGTTACAGATTTCTGAATCCAGTTCAGACTCAGAGACAGAACCAAGAGCCCATTCATCCAAGAAAGAACAAATGAAGAACAAAGAAAAGGACAGTGGAGAGACAATAAAAGAAATCCGTGAGAAAGAAGTGCCAGATGAAGGATTGAGAGAAATTCCACCTGAAACAACACCTTTAGATGGACAGGTGCCAGATACAGAGAGAGAGGGAAAGATTATTGCGGAAGACCCCCGAGGAGGTGTAGGGATCTCCAACATCCAGTTAGAAGCAGGGACAAGTAGTCAGCAGGAAGATTGCGTGACGGAGATACGAGGAGGGACAGAAGTAGGGAAAACAAAACAGGTGGAAAAAGAACTTGTTGAAGGTAAAAAGCAAGTTGAAACAGAGTCTTAGGAAAGCGAAGAGGAAATACCAGAAGGCCGAGTTCTGAGAAAGAGAGCTTGGAGAACTGAAAAGAATGATAAAGGGAGTAAATTGAAAAGAGTGGCCAAAGACGAAGTGTGGCCAAACAAAATAAAGAGACTGAGATATCGACTGACACGTGTAAAGTCGCCAATGAAGTAAAGAGTCAGGAAAAATCAAAGGAAGAAGAACAGACAGTAGTCAATGAAAACAAACGAACAAGAAAACCTAACCAGAAGTATAAATCACCGGAATGGACATATGTGGCCCTGCCTGAAGTGAAGGAAGAGGCGGATAGCCAAGGAAATCCAGAGGTGGTTGTACCGGAAGTGGTTGAGGAAGACAAAGAATCAGAAATTCTGAGAGTTATCTTGTCCGATATTGGAGAAGAAGCAGATGTTTAGGACAACCTGCATGTTGAAAACGAAGGGAAGGTGAAAGATGATGAGATGCCAAACTGAATGAGACAAGGAAGTTACTGATGGAAAAACAATAAAATACTGAAAAAGACAAAAACTGGTAGAACTACGTAGGTGCTTAGAAGCCTTGGGTTAGAAACTAGTTGTGAAGTAGAAGAGGCTAAGTCAAAAGACACGGCTCATTTAGAAAGATGGCAAACATAGAAAGTAGCAAAAGTAGATGTACCTTCCTTAAAAGATGGTGCAAAATGTGTTGTTGTTGTACAGGATTATTAATGCTTCTTTGGAGTATTCCTGCTCTACTAATTTCATTTAAAGTTACTGTAGATACATTAGAAGGACATAGTGATAACATAACTAATATAGGGAAAGGTCAGAAGGTAGTTCCAACTAGAATAGATAAAAACTATTTACATAAAGACAGGTCAATAACAGATTTTTCTAACAAAATGTTTTCAAAGTTGTTGTATGAATATGTAAAAACAATGGACGTAAGGGATTGCTACGTATGTATGCAATTACCTGCATCTGTATCTGAAGGAGTGACTTATCATCACCTTCCTGTAACATATGGAATAACATGTAGTGTAATAGCTAGTTCATTTTATCAAACAGGTAAATTAGAGTATTATTTTTCAGATGTAGGTACTATATTTTCACAAGTGGGGGGAACATTTCTACCTGAGACGAACAAGGAGGGGGTCGCGCTGCCATCACTGACTCCACAGTACCGCAGGAGTCCTGACGCTGTGGTCGCCCCCGCCGCCGAGCAGCTGACATCGCTCGGCCGCGGAGTGGGGCGGACTACAGTTCCCAGCCTCCCTCGGGACACCGCCCACTTCCTGGTTGCCGCGCCTGGTGGCGCTTAAATACAGACAGCTCCCACAGAGGAGCGGGGAACATTTCTACCTGAGACGAACAAGGAGGGGGTCGCGCTGCCATCACTGACTCCACAGTACCGCAGGAGTCCTGACGCTGTGGTCGCCCCCGCCGCCGAGCAGCTGACATCGCTCGGCCGCGGAGTGGGGCGGACTACAGTTCCCAGCCTCCCTCGGGACACCGCCCACTTCCTGGTTGCCGCGCCTGGAGGCGCTTAAATACAGACAGCTACCTCCGCTACGCGGACGTGCGCGGGCGGAGCCGGGCAGAGGGCGGGCCATCTGTGGCCGTCCGAGGCCGGAGGAGGCTGGGCTGGGCTCCCCCTCTTGCTTCTTGCATCTACAAACTTTTGGTACGTCGAGGGTAAGACTTCCGCCAGATATCTTATGCAACTTGTACAGCCGTTGTAAGCCTGTATATAACCGCGTTGGCTCTTGTAGCCACCTTGAGCATGTAGACTCTGGCCCCAACTCGATTTTTCTTCTGGTGCCGCGTCGCCTGTCCCTGTCCCTGATTTAGTAAGGCTGTTGGGAGCAGGAGTTGCTCACGGCCCTGGTACTTTGAGCTTTGTGGGGCCACCCTGTGGTGTCGGAGGCGGCCAGAGGGAACGGCGCAATAGCAGGGACTCGCTTTCTCAGGAGTCCCTGCCCTGATCAGTCCACTTGGTCCGCACTGTCTTGGGGCCACGCTCATAGCCTGTAACACGCAACGCTTTAGTGATCTTGAACCCCGCTGTGCGGGAGCCTGAGCAAAGTGCCGTGGCCGTCTGGGGCTGCATGTGGTTGGACTGGGCCACCCTCTTAAAATCGTGACTGTTGCCACCAGGTAGCCTATATTACTAGTCGCCTTTGGCTGTCTTAGGTCACTGCTAGGGGTTTTGTTTCTATATTTGGGCTGGTTTTGTCTTAGCAATGTCAACCCGCTCAGGCAAAAGCCTGAGGAGGGGCGGGGGGGAGGGGAGGGGGATGGGGGGGTATAGCTGGCACCATGGACCGGTTTAATACCCGTGTGGCCAATGTTATTGATAATGAAATTGCCATGGCTGAGCGGCGGCTTTCTCGAGGACCCTCTGGTTATAGACGGTCATCGTTGGGCTCGATAGCCTTGGCACTCTCCCCAGAGCGAACACTGGACCCACCTGTCCCTTCTCCCCTTGACCACCCCCGTGTGGCCGCCCTAAGAGCTAGTATAGACGGGCTGGAAATTTTGACGGCCACGGCACTTCATGCTGAAAATAATGTGGCCTCAGATTTAATGGCTAGCGAGGCAGCCATCTCCTTGTCGCCCCTGGCTAATCCTTCTACTCACCCGATGTTGCCCACCCAATCGGCCCTTGTGGTGCAGGCGGAAATACACCCAGTCCCTACTAAAAGGAAAAGATTGTCCACCCCACGGAAAGGTAAACTGGTTAATGGCCACAAGAGACCCAGGCGGGTTGGCGTCAGGATGGGTGGTTTACACAAGGTAGTGGGGCGGGATCCAAGCCCGCTACAGGGAGAGAAGGGGGAGGGGATATCTGGAGGGCCAGTGGCAACTGTCTGTAAAGAACAGACTGGTAGCCTTACAGCGCCTCTACCCCCAGATTCTCTCCTAATTGTAAACATGGAGAAAATGATGAAGTCCTTACTCCTTCCGGTGATAGATAAAATCAGGGGGCTTTCAGAGCGGGTGGATAAAATGGAGCAGGCAACCCTAGACAATTTTTTCTCCCTAAAATCATTTATTAAATTGCAGTTGAGAATTAGGGAGGATGGGCCAGGGGGGAACTGACAGCAGGGAGACCCCTATAGCTCAACAAGGTACAGTTACCCCAGCAGGCACTATACCAGTTGTACACGAGGTGACTGATCGTAACTTGCACCCTACCGCTATGGCTGCAGGGATAGCGAGGAAACCTGGGCCGTCAGTAGCTAAGCTTGTAGAGAAATCAAAGCCCTCTAAGGCCGCTAATAACGTTTCAGATAAAAAGACGGCATGTACCACAGCTTCCGACATCCCTGGTAAAGCTAATCTTATCACCTCAGCCGCCACTCCAGCAGCCTCTAGTACACCTGAGATTATAACATCTAAACTAGCTAAATCTGCAAAGGCTCATGCACAACAGACAGGTGAGGGTCTTAAGGGTGGGAGGGTCCACAATGTTAATCTCCCCCCTGACTGCCAGCCCTTTGTAGCTGTGCTGACTGGGGTGCCTGTGCTTAGCCCGGGCAAGCGTGAGACATTTACTGAACTGTATAACAAGACCCTGTTTTGGCTTAAAGAAAACAGACCCTTGCCCAAACTCTGGGAGGGACGGATCATTCACGTGAGGAGAGTTGGTTGGATTGGCACTAAACAAAAAAAATAAGTGGGGATTGTATCATAGTAAATGTTGAGGATCCAAGGGTTGCTAGCTATGTATGTAGTGGACCTGTGAGGGAGCATAGCCTACCAGGTAGCGGGGGACAAATTGGCATTCGCGACCTTAGTTATTTAAATCCCCCAAATTTGCCAACGAGCCCAGCCGGAACCCCCATGTGGGAGGACTGGGACGGTAGACAAACTCGTGGAAGCCTCTCCCAATTTAGCCTATTTAGTAATACCCCTTGCCAGCCGCATGGTCGCTTTTGGCAAGGCTATTGACATGCATTATGCCCAATACAGGAGATGCATAACGAGGTATCTGGGGAGACATCAATTATTAATAGCCTAACATTTGGAGAGGAGCTGGTGAGGTCACACACTAGCACCCTTTCTCCATCAACTATATCTAGGGGGCACTCACCGGTGGCTTGCCCCGAAGCATTCGTGCCGTCTCTTCTCAGCAGGGAGTCGATTGAGGGGGGCATTTTAATCACAGATGCTGTGGCGTTGCCTATCACTGAGGTGGCTATTGCCACTGCTTATGCCCCTCCTGTAAGTGAATTAGCAATGGGGTGGGGAGGGGATGGCAGTGCGCCCCTGAAGGTAGCTAGCTGGAATATAGCGTGCCTTGCACGGAACATAAGCATACCAGATTGGAATGTACTTATAGAATCGTTTGGGATTTGCTTGTTCCAGGAAACATGGTGCTTGGAACCTCTACATAAGATGGGATATACCACCTATTTTGTCCCTGCCATACGACGTGGAGGGAAGGGGCGCCCCTCGGGAGGGTTATTAATCTGGATAAGTATCTCCCTGCGGTACTCCATTAAATGTATAGCTATTAAGTCACCTGACCTCCAGAGACTAACAGTGAGAGGGCCAGGTGGAGGGAGAGTGCTTGAATTTTTTAACATTTATGTCAGAGGCTCACGGGGCGGCTCGACCATTCTCTCCTGCTAGGCACCAGAGATGATGATGCAAGGAGAGGCATCCTACCGTTGCAAATTCCGCCAATTAGAAGATGGACCCAAAGTGCCATCGATCTTAATGCCCTCTGCCTGGAGCATGGCCCTAGAGCAACTAATGGCAGATCCAATTCAGATCAAATGGGGGCCCACACGTTCAACAGAGTAGGGCATTCCTCACGGATTGACTATATTCTGCTGAATTATCGTTTGTGGGCTCATCTGGTGGACATGGTGGTCTTGCCGTCCATTGACAGTGACCACAACCCTCTGTCTCTGTCTTTGTCCCCCCTGTGGATGGGATGCTCCCTACCCCCAATCCCACACGTGTGGAGAACAACACACGAAGTGTGTCCCTCTAACTGTGGCAAGCGTCTGAAATGGAAGAATATTGCTGGTAATGAGGGAAAGATCTTGGAGATAAAATCTATAATGGCTAATATCGTACCTTGTCTAGATTCCCCCTCCATTAGTGCACAAGAGGTACCCACACTGTTCACCCAAATTACGAACGCACTAGGCAAACTGTTCTTAGTCCACAATGCGGGTAAAAGGGATAACAAAAGAGAGGGCAATGCTGGGTGGTTTTCACCTGCTTGTCGCGACGCCAAAAGGGAATTAATAAAGGCAGTGAAATCCAAGAATGGAGCCCTGATAAGCGTTGCAAGGGGCAATTATAGGAGGGTAATATTCAAGGCAAAGGTAGAATGGGAGAACCAGTTTTGGTACGACTTGAATGCCGCAAGCCTAAGGAAGAACACAAAGGGTTTCTGGGACCTATTAAGAGCTAGGGATAAACCCGTGGACACAATGATAACATGTAACATACCAGAGGGCGCGTGTTTTTTTTTTTTTTTTTTTAAAAACCTTTATTTGTGCATATGAAAAGGACAAATACGGGCCTACAACCATCAGGCCGGCCACAAAACGGTTAAGCACTGAGACACACATTACAACCCCTGTGCGTCAATGGTCAAGATTAGCAACGATTCAGGAGTTATACACTGGAGAGATCCTTGACACCAGGGGAAGGAGAAGTAAAGGTTAATTTTAAGGTTTTCAAAATAATTTTATCGAGGAAAAAGTCAGTAGAGGATAGAACCAAGGAGATTCGAGTCCGCAAGATGGCTTCATCACACGGGAGAGCAGCAGCATCATTAAAACGGCCATAGAAAATCTCAGACAGTGAGGGGATGCAGTTATATAACAGGATAGTCACATGAGTAAATACGCACCCCTCCAAAGCCGCCCTCACTCAATCCACCCCACACCCGGACCCCGAATCGGAGACAAGTGTAGCGCAGAGACATAGAAGAAAGAGGCCCATAGAACTAAAAAGAAAAGGTAATTTACCCCCCCACCCTACACCAATGCGGAGGCTACGGCCTACCCCCCCCCCCGGCATAGTGCCTGTCGCCCAATGAACCCGAAATATAGACAAGAGAGAAAGTAGGAATAGAGTAAAGAAAATAAGAAAACAAAGAAGAAAGCGGGGAGGAGCCCACGTAACCTCGGAGCGCCCGAAACCACCGGCCAACTACGTCTCCACACACTGAGAACCCACTACACCCAAAGGCGGTCGTGCGAAGATAACGTGTCACAACAATATAAATGAAGGCAGACAAATCGCGACGAGTGGGCACAACATATGCAGACAGTTCCAGTCCCAGTCCAGCCCATCCGTGACACCATGGTGATAGAAATCAATCTAGCCCTGGCCCGATCGCGGGCGTAAGATTAGACTAGCCCCCACATGAAAGCCCCGCAGCCCGTGCAGACAAAGACAATATGGCCGCTTGGGAGAAGATGGAGAAGTAGAGTCACAAAATGGCCGCCGATCATTGTTTGAGGTCCCCTTGTGCACCATATAAAATCCAGACCTGGCCTGTAAAGTACAGGAGTTCCACATAAAAGAAGCCGTAGGCCACCGTGAATGGTTCCTCGAGGACGTCAGGTGTCGCTCATCTGGATACTCTTGCGGACGCGGTGAGGCAGGCAACAACAAAGCAGGCAGCAATGAACGGGGAAACAATGTGTCCACCATTGAGCAGGAGATCGATTGATCCTGGGCGCCGGGAAAGCCAGATGCAGACACCAGTGTAGCACGGTTATACACAGTCGTTGCGTCCCCGCAAGAGGACAGAAGCACTGGCAGACCCACGTCTTGTTGAGAACAAACGGGGCGCTCACGACCCGCAGCCGACAGTATGGAGTCGAACCGCTCACTCAGCGTTTGCAAGCCAACACACAATTGCAGACGAAGGTCCCGCAGGGCAGCCAGAACGGAGCCGCATGTCAGCGGAAGCTGCGCCCCCACATCGGCAGCAATCCGGGACGGCACTGTGGAGCTGGAGTCTGGTAGAGGGAGGGCGAAGCGGGCAGCGGGCGAGACCGGAGCATCGCCCCCCAGCAGCGAGCAGGCAATCAACGCCATGTTTTACCGCTGAACTGTACAGTGGCCAGGGGGGGGGTCGTAACAAGGAGGCAATTCCACGCAGGTCTGCGCCGCAACAGGTGAAAGCCAACAGTCGCTTCCCCTCCCTCGGACTCTCTTTGCAGCCGACTAGGCAATAGAAGAAGGGGGTCCGCAGCCTTCCACAGCGCGGGCCACAGAGCGAAGCAGGCGACCCGCCACACCGGGGCTTACCCTATAACTCCAGCTCGTCAGGTGAAAGGTGAAGGAGGTGTCCGGGCGTCTCTCCCCCGGCTAATCTGGCGACAATCCGTGGTGTGAGGCGGGATCGGGGCCGCGGGGCTCAGATTTGCGCCGGGGGTCCAGTGACTGCGGAGCTTCCAGGGGGCCGGCCAAGGCCACAATAGAGCAGGGGTCCAGCGCGGAGAACAAAGGCACCAAGAACTCCGGCATCCGGGCGGGCTCAGACTCCGGGAAAGCGGCGGCGCGGTCAGCGCGTCGTCGCGCACGTTGCACCTTGAAAATCGGCGAGGATAGGAATCAGGATGATAGTCCGAGGCCAAGTGCCGGCGGAGCCGGGCGCTCAAGCGTCTGCTCCGGTCGCCATCTTGGCTCCTCCGAGGGCGCGTGGTTTGATCATTTCTCACAGCTCTATACAACGGTCCCGGGTAAGGGGGTAAGTTTGCCAGAACACCATCCTCTAGCGTCCTGCGAGTTTAATGATGAGCTCCTGTTCACAGCTAAGGAAGTGGTAGGGGCGATTAAATGTCTTGTCCCCAATAAAGCAGCAGGCCCGGATGGCATATCGGGGGATTTGCTACGCATTAATCCGGAGGAGTGGGGAAAACTTATCGCTGCACTACTGAATGCTAGTTTTGGCGGGGCAAATTTTCCGCTCTCATGGAAGGGAGCTGAGGTTGTCCCAATTTTTAAAAACGGGAGCTGGAACGACCCAGCCAATTACCGCCCCATAAGCCTTTTAGACTGTTCGCAGAAGGTGGCGGGAAAAGTGAGTCCTGCAGTGGGTTGAGGAAAAGGGTATTCTTTCTGATCTCCAGGCCGGTTTTAGATCGGGTATGGGGACGATAGAGCAATCCTTCCGGCTCATGATGTTGTATTGGAAAGTGGTTGTACTGGGCAAAGGCAGTCTGTATCTCGCTTTCATTGACCTGTGGACTGCCTTTGACCTGGTCCCACGCAGCCAACTCTGGAGTGTGCTCAATGAACAGGGTATTCCTCCATATCTACTAAGCATGCTGATAAAACTCCATGCTGATAATTTTGCACAGATCAGGTGGGGCAATCAGGGGCAAAAAACAGCACGAATACCTGTAAATAGAGGGGTACGCCAGGGATGTGTTCTAGCCCTCACTCTGTTTTCATTGTATGTCAATGGAGTGGTGGAGCACCTGCTGCAACATCCTGCAGACGCACCATCCCTGGCTGGCAGAAGAATACCTACCCTCCTATTTGCAGATGATACCCTCCTGATCTCTAAAACCCCGGTAGGCCTGCAGAGTCTGCTAACTAGCTTTAAATCCGTTTGTGATGCAAGGGGGCTAGTCATTAACACTGGGAAAACTAAGTACCTGGTCCTTAACCCTCCCAAAAAGATAGCTAAACCACTGACCTTAGATTCTGTTTCCCTCGAGAGGGTCACGGAGTTCGATTACCTTGGTATCCGTCTCTGTGACTCTATGAGTTGGAAATATCACCACCAAAAGATGCTGTTGACCCACAAGAGGGTGGTGGGTGCCCTTCTTAAGGAACAACGTGCCTCAACCCTCAAACCCATTGCGCCTATACTAGATATCTATAGGGCAAGCGGTGTTAGTGCAGCACTCTATGGGGCCAAACTTTGGGGGGTCATAATGTGGATCAGTTATCCCGCTCAGAAAGTAAATTCCACAAAGATCTAATGGGGCTCCCCTATAGTACCCCAACTCTCCCACTGCTTTTAGATATGGGTACTCGGTCAATTAGTGACCAGGCTAAGCTCTGCCCTCTCCTCTTATGGGCGCGAATCTGGAGAGTTCCAGAATTGTATACCTACGCGGATGGCCTAACTGATGTGATGGGGCTGCCAGGCTGGTCTAAGATCTGTTGGTTGAGGGAAGTCAAGCGTCTTCTCGCCAATCTTGGCCTTGGCGATGCTTGGGACAATAGAACTGCCCCCCCAAAGTCTGTCCTGAAGAAGATATATTGGAGATGGGTAGCTGATGGCAGAAGTAGCAATGCCAATTTGTGCAGGACCACCCTGGATTTCCTCTTGGTAAAGGACGTGTCTTTTTGTGAACCATACCTGGATATCATCACAAACCGCAGGGACAGGGCTCTATATTTCCAATTCAGGATAGGTCTACTTCCCGTTGGGGAACTGACCTCTAGGTGGAAGGCTCCGGCCCAAACAACTTCTTCGTGCCCATTCTGTGAAAATAGGACAGAGTCTGTTCCCCATTTGTTGTTTGAATGCCCGGCTTATGTAGCCCCCCGCAGTAGATGGTTAAAGCCACTCTGTAGAGAACTCGGAATAAGACACTACAAGGAGGCCTTACGTATATTGAAAAATGACCCACGGCCCCTCTTTGCTTGTGGTTTAGCAAAGTTCCTAGGATGGGCTTGGCGTATTAGATCAACTAGGCTTTTGCACCTTGTTTAATCTGTATTTTTAAATTGTTTTTACTTAATTTATTGGTGCCACTTGTAGTATGAAATGTATGTTTATTTTTCTATGTACTGGCTCTTTTTAATGTTTTATTGTCCATTAGTCTATGTACTGCTTTTTAAGATATTCATTATATCGAAGTAAAGCCAATTGATTGATTGATTGATTTTCACAAGTACCAGCAATTAACAAACTAAGCAATGTAAAACCTGCAAAGGTATTAGGTGAATTTTTCTTAGAGACAAATGAACTAACCTTAGAATATATATTTAGAAATAACTTGACTTGCAGTTTAAAGAAAGAGGAGAAGACATTTTTGGATGTGGTTGAATAAAGGAGATTTAAAATGCAAAGGAAGGTTTCAGAAGGGAAAGTGGAGAAAACGGTTTGGGATGTAGAAACGGAGAAACATTTAAGCGGAGAAAAGAGTCCAACTATGGCTTTAGATTGGCCTCAGAAAGGGAAATTGTGTATAAGAAGGAATCAGACGGTGTATGACAATTATTTTCTAGGGAATAGTGAGTGCCATGAATCATGGGAGGATGGGGATTTAAAGGTGGAAGAGATCCAGTCTTTCCAGGACTGTATTTCATTTGCGGGAACAGGGCATATTATCGTTTGCCAGACCACTGGTATGGCATATGTTATGTTGGCCTGGTCTTTCCAAAGATTTTTCACATGGATAGAGGAGAAGATGGTGTACATAGCTTAGGTAGTTATTTAGCACGTAGTAAGAGAGAATCTTGGACTGAAATTGTGGGTGACATTTTTGGAGCACTGATACACGCAGTGGGAATATCTCTGAATGCGAACAAAATTAGAAAACTTTCAACAGTAGTGGATCGCTTGTCAACAAGCACCGCTGGAGGATTCTTATTGGTAAATATTGAAATGGTTGCCATGCGTGCTATGGTAATGCAAAATCGACTTGCCCTTGATATTTTATTGGCAAAAGAGGGTGGAGTCTGTGGAATGCTGAAAGTTCAACATTGTTGTACTTACTTTCCTGACGAAAGTAGAGATTTGAAAATTTATATTAAGAATATTACAGAATTGCATGACGAAATTGTACCACTGGAGGTTGAAGGTGTTTGGGAGAAGATTGGTAAGAAATATCAGCTATTAAGGACTTTGTAGTAAAATTAGGTAGTACATTTATAGGTAAGATATTATTTCCATTAACGTGTGTGATTACCTTAGTATTAATAATAAGATTAGGTTGTATTTGTTGTAGAAAGAATAAAAATCAGAAAAGAATAAAAAGAGAAAACTTACGGAGAAGGGATAAGAAACAAGAAAGAGAATTTGAAGAAATAGAACTAGAAGAATTAAAGGATAACTTGTATATATGTGTATATATAATTACCAAAGGGGGGATTGCTGGAGTGGGTAATACAAAATGTTGTATACCCCCCATTCTGCATGTTTATATTAATCCGAATAATCAATTAATTGTAATATTATTAATTTATTTGAAGTGATAACTCACCAACTATATTAACAAAGAATTACACGTGGGAATTGCACCTTGCATGGCTATATTAATTGTAAACTTACTTGAGTACGCATAGTAATAGTAGAAAACTAGAATATTGCATATGTCGCTTTGGTGATGTATTTGTAATTTGTTCTTTATTCAGTGAGTATAAACCGCTCTGAGTGTTGCTTCTGCTAGATAAATACACACACATATGGGTATTATCAAGGGGATAACATTTTATTAGTCATTTCTATGTTTAATTACGTTTTTTGTGTTTCTTTTGTTTAAGTTGACCATTTCGGCCTAAACAAGATGGCTGGATGAGACGTTAAACGTGACTGCCCTGACAACACGAGGTTCTGGGTGAAGTGCGCAGGCGTCACCGCCAGCAGCAGTGGCCTGGACCTGACCCCGGGAGAACATGTACCCTTCAAGGACGCTCCGGGAAGCCATCCAAGACCAAAAAAAAAGCTCAATTTAAAAGTCGGAACAAGCAAGTTTGATGACTTCATCATTCGACACCCTGAGAACTGTACCCCGCTACCCCAAATGGACCAATCAGGACTTTCTAAACCCCGATCTTGATACTTTTTGACATTATTTTCATCATAAGAGTAGGTAGGGAATTGAACTGTCACGCTCTCGCTCTTCTTTGACGAACTTGATTTCCTGACGTTATGCTGACGGAGAGGACGATGACACTGCTGGACAGCTGTTATCCTGAAGCTTTGAGAGACTGAATTGCGGCCTAACTTTGCTGAATAAATTCTTCCTTGACTGATTGACTTAGAGGACGACTTTAGCCAGAATAGGTAAATATGATACCCTAAAATGCTGATGATGATTTCTAACGTTTCTTGCAATATTTCTTAGATAAAGAATATTTGATTAATTGACAAATGTGTTGTGTTGATTATTATAAAAAGAGAGTTTGATGGGATTTAAGACTAGACAAATGACTTTGAATCTAAACCTTCAAAACAACTAAATGATCCATCTCCTTATGAGAGGGATATCTTAGGTCTAAGGTTAATGTGTTTAAGTGTAAGGTAAAGGTATTCCTTTCATGTCAGCGTTTGGAGGCGTATTTCCCTTGGGACAAACAGATCAACGGAGTGTAAGTATATTTGGTGTTATGGGCCCCACCAAATGAATGTATTTGACTGAATTTGATGACGAGGTAGTTGGTCTGTGCTAAAGGGGGGGAATTTGACGCTCTGCGCTGCAACAGCCTCACACATTTCTTTCCTCTTCAGCCCCCTCTTTTTACTCTCTCCTGCACATGCTTCCTTGCATCTCCTTCCTCACAACCTCCGACACACAACACACCCCTCCACATGTAAGCATTGGCATTTTTTTCTTCCACCCTGTTGATGATTAGACGGCTGTGTACCTCCTTCACACACTTTCACATAGAATCACATTTACAATTGACACCCCTAATTATTGCTTTTTGCACTCTGCAGAGAGTCCAGCGATTAGATGAGCATGAATTCGGAACCCGTTTATGAGCCACTGACATGCACTGTGAGAAATTCACACAACCGTCGGCCTGGACGACACAGCTCTTGATTGTTCCCTGTTATGAACGCCCACCCACAACCTGAAATCACACAGATACACAGAGGAAACTCTACATCATACGCACACAGATGAGTAAGATGTTGCATAAAAAAGCTACAGAAACACAACATCCTGAAAAAATCATATACTCTTTCAAATTTCAAAGTAAATAAAACGTGAATTGTAGACAGGAACAGCATCTCTTTTCCCGGACTTTGAGGTCAGTCCTTGTTTTTGCTAGCTGCAACTGTTGCCTGGTGATAGGACATAAGGGATGGATGGGAGGGCAATTAAAGATGGGCACCCGCCCCACCAGGTCCCATTTCCCCCTACCTCATCCCCTCCCTCCGATAAATATATATACAAGTAAAGCCACAGTAAGTCCCCAGGGGCTGCTACAGTAATTTGCACTACAACCCTTGTAGCTCTAATGTCGTCGGGGACACTGCAAACTGATAGGTTAAAAGCAAAGCTGTAATGAAGATGTTTATTGGCAGGGCTCTCACACTTCTCTTCTTCAGCCAATAACGTGGAGCGTGGCCTCCCTTTCAACCTGTGCCTTTTATTGCATTTTGTTTCTAAATGTAAAGCTGCTTTCTGTCCACTTGACTTGAAAACCAATCATACCTTTATTTCATCAGGCTAAGCCATCCAAGACTTGGCTCAGTTTAATATATAAAGCGTTAAGAGATGGGTGATAGATACAATTTCACATTCAGAATGAAAGCCTCCTTCCTACACCACGATAGTTAGATAAGACTGTCTTATAGAATTAGCATTAAGATTTTCTTTTTTAAAGCCTCTGGACATATATTATGTTTAGATTTAGAAAACAGGATTCAGATGACTCTAGCTTTGCAAGCTGAACAATAACCTAAACGAGAACAGTTTAAAACTGCATTGTGCATGTAGCTTGACGCCATCATTATGCAAATGTCTGCCCACGCTCCATCTGAAAAACTGATGCACACTTATGTGGGTGAAATATTTTTGGGCTTTAGCCATTTGCATGCAGTAATGTTCCATTCAAGCAGCTCGGTGTTGTGCATTATGAGGAGTCAAAAAAGCCGCATCCTTAACACATTTAAAATCTTGTTAACATGTTGTAAGGCTCGTCAGCTTGTAGCTGCATGACCTTTCAATCCCTGTATCATGAAAGTACTTATAGTATGGTTATCAGAATAAAACATTTGTATTACTCCTTAGTCCTTGGAATATCAAGACTGTGCACATCACGCGAAATATCCTTACAACAATCAACCCATGAAGCTTCGACAGCACATGCTACAACCATTTCCTCTTATGATATCCAGGAGCAAAGGCAAGAGACATATTATAGGGTAAACAAGAGGGATGCACTAGGTATTTGGCTTACTAGAAGCAACAACTTGCAAGCAAAGCAGAGCAGGCAGTATACTCGTGGGTAGAAGTACTCACACTCATACTTAAATTATGGCCCACGGATTTGATGGTCAGTGGTGTAACGCAAATTGAGAAGGCCTCACTGTAGAAAGGAGCGAGGGGCCCTTGACACTTTTGTATATTACAGATATTTCTAGGTCTTTGGCACAAGGGTGGGCCCCCACAGTGCCGCAGGGGCTGCATGGGCCTCTGTTAAGTCCCTTCTGCTCCTGTTTTGTGTTGGAAGAGAATTAGGGCAATGTGTTTCACGATTTGTGGCGCAGTGCAGTGCAGCCGGTTACATTGCCGCGTTGCATAGCTGGGAAATGTCAGGAATGCACTCTCTTTACGGCAATTGGCGCATTCCGGAGTTTCTCCCCTGCGCTGGCTCACAATGGGTTGCCTAGTGCCGACACAGGCATCCTTGCACCATGTGCCTGCATTGCATGCACAATTGTTTTTGTGCAGGAAGGGACATCTTGCTGTACAAAAACAGTTCTAAGAGGCATGTTCCTCTTTCTATGTGTGCTGCAGAATAAAGATATTTCCCCTCGTTACAACTCTCCTGGGGAGGTGTATCTTTATGGCACATTCCCAGGTTGCCAAGGTAATGTAAATCGGGGAATGCGTTAAAAAACTTGGGAGTTTGGTAGGAGCACACACACAATGCCTACCCAAGGCAGAGTAATGCAGTGCATCAATTTGCACTGTGTTGGTATACTCCAGATTTTTGGAGCCCCTCAAAGCTAAGCAAAGTGACTTTGCGTGGCTTTAAAAGTCTGACTTTAGGTTTGCGTCACTCTTGCACCATGTTGCGTGGTGCAAAAACGATGTAAACTGGGTCATAAATTTGGCCCTTAATGTAACTGCTGGCATGGGAACGGAATATCAGGCACGCGCTTCACACTCCCTGTAATTCCTGCACTGGAATGGGTGCCCGCTGTCTCTACCCTTCTGCAGTGCTGCAGATGCAGAGGGTGAAAAATGCCAGGAATGTGACCTGACCAGATTTGTTCCTGTAATTTTAGGCACAAGAGTTGAGAGGAAAATTCAGCGCCTGTGTCTGAAGAGCAAATACGCTGATTCCTTACAGTCTATGGTATCAAAGATGCCTGATTGGCTGTCTGAGTCTGCAGAATGTTGATTGTTCAGTGACAAACCGCAGAATGAGGTTGAACCATGAAATCCTTTGTGAGGTGATTTGCAATATTTTTTAACATGCGATTGGCTGTATATTATTACTTATAACACATGATTGTAACAAACTCCTGTTAAATCCTTTGGATCTTCATGCATTAGATGAAATAAATCCTTCGGATACATATATTTAAGTTAAATGTGGTGTCTGTAACGTAACAATAAAAATCCCAATATGCACCTTGTAATCTGTTGTAGGATATTTTTACCATCGTGTTTTAAAGTCACTGTCAAAACATGACTTTGTGTTTTAGAATATGTGGGTAGAATCCTGTCCTCTGATGGTGAATTCTTACAACATTTTATATTAACGAAGTGTATAAATGTCTCCTGAATAGTGAAAACCTGTAAACATCTAGGGCAAGAATAAAGAGAGGAAATTACACTCTACAAATGGTTTAATTGTATATTAGTAAATCATTACCACAGTTGCAGTAAGGGAGCTAGGCTTCTGCTGTGGTCATGGAAAATGATCCCTCCTGTGCTCGTTGGGGAGTAATCTACATCGATAATCAGAGTCCTGTGGCCACTCAGGGCACTGGGTCCTGGTGCCACTGCATGTGCTGCATCAGTAATAGCTATGTCCTTCAGGCCCCTGTCCCCTGCAGCTTGGTGGGGGGGGAGGTCCACAACCCCCCAGGGGAACCTAAACCGTTTAGAGGGATCCCATTCTGCCCAAGGCCAATGACTATCTGAGATATATAGTAAACTCAGGACCCCCACTTCACATTTTTCAGGGGGCCCATCATTTTATGTAGTGCCACTGTCTGCAGCTATGTACTAGATGATGGGTGGTTGGTCTGAAGGCAGAACTTGTGGACACATCTTCCCTTTTACTGCAGAGGGGGACAACTGATTTGAAGTATGTACCAGAACTTAGATGACGACTGCACTTTTCTATTTGTCTGCATTCCTGTGGTCTGAGACTAGCACCTCCAAGTGCTATTTTATGTTTCAATAATTGTTTATTGAATAAAAAAAAGTATAACATATTTAATAAAAATATAACAATCCCCGCTCCCTTCAGATTCACCATGACTCATAGCCAAAGCTGATTACACAATCACATCTTTGGAAACGGTCTGTAAGGTGAGTACAGCCTTCCTTATTTGCCACGCACTAAGCTTTCTTGGGCATGTTACTTCTCTGCAGTCCACTGTGAAGTAATCCACAAGATGTTGCCATGTAGATGATAAAGATTTCTTAGCTTCACAGAGGGACAGTGAGATTCTTCCATGCCCAGGACATACCATAATTTAATGTACCAATCTAGTTTTCGCCGAAGGATGGTTGGGTTTGATTTTGTGTGAGTAGTTTTTTGGGACAAACAGCAATAGCTGTTAAGCAATAGGAAACATTCGTTCCTTTTCCACCAATCCACCTCAGCCATTCAATCTATTACTATATATTAACAACTGGGTTTCGGGTTGACTGAGTTGTGAGCCCTGCTCAAGCAGTAAACAGATCCTAGTCAGGGTAAGGCACCAGCAAAGCCCAAATTAACCTGCGCTCACTCTCTGGTAGCTTTGCATAGAGGAGCCAGGTTTAACTTGAAGGCAATGTGTAAAGTGTTTGTGCAACACTTCAAACAGAAATACAGTGAAAACACTACACTAAAAGATCCCACATCAGGTTTAGGAAAATAGTATATATTTTGATAAATAACACATGATGAAAATGACAAGAATCCAATCAGAGAAACTGGAGATATTGAGTTTCAAAGTTTTGGTTAAAATAGCCCCAACAAGCACAAAGCGCCAACAAGGGATATATAGTCGCACCTAACCAGAACAAAGTCACAAGTTTAGGCAGATTGCGATGGAGCATGGGCCAGCTACAGAGACCACGTTAGGCCCACTGAGCAAAGTACCTTAAATCCAGGTTGCGGAGTGTTGCGTGGACCTGAGGCAAGAAGCGCTGCATTTGTTCTGAGATGGAGTGAGTCTGAGATGCGAGGTCCTGTGCATCGTCGTCGAGGATCCCATCAAGGGGGCATGCAATGCAAAGTCCGTGCATCGAGGAAGAGGCACACAGCTAAGGCAATGCATTGGTTCCAAGGAGCTGCAAGGCTGAAATGCGGAGGCCAGCGTCATCGCCAAGTTGTTGTCTAGATGCTAGGACCGGGAAACAGCGTTTACAACGCTGGTAATACCACGCGGGTAGGTTACAACGCGGATCTTCAATCCAACACATTCCCTGCTGTTGCGCTAACTGGAGTAGGAATAGTAATTTATACTATTCCTAAGTCCAGCGCGCCACCTAGCGCAAGTCGTAGAAACGACTTGCGATGTAAAGCCCTCCGTGGTAACAATGCAGACGATGTAACGTCCGCGTTGTAACCTATGGCGTAGTAATGTCATACATCCCTAGGACCGGGGTTGGAGATGCACCGTGCCATCAGCGATGTGTCCGTTCCAGAGATGCAAGGTTGATGTGAACCTTCTGCACCGGGTCCAATCAACACAGCAGCGGCAATGCACCGGTTCAGCTCGAGGATGTGTCACTCCGAGGAAATACATCAGTTCAGCTCAAGGATGCACAGCTCAGCAGATAAAATGTGTTGGTTCCACTCGTAAGCACTTTAGGCCAATTCAAAGGATCTAGGTTTGGAGTGGCACCATTTCACAGGGTAGACTCACAGATGGCAGAGACCAGGAGCAGATGCTAGATTGTTGGAAGTCTGCTGAGTCCCTGTGGTTTCTGATCAGGAGGCCAGCCAGCAAGCCCTTGGAGGCACTCAAGGTTCTGGGTACAAGAGATGCATGTCCAGGCCTTCTCACCCAGGCAAGAGGGCGGCAGGAAGCAGGTCGGTACAGCAAAGCAGGAAGGAGTCCAGCAGAGTATCAGTACAGCAGAGTGGCAGTCCTTTCCACAGCACAGCAGTCCTTCTTCCTGGCAGAGTATCCACAGGTTCGGAAGTGTACTGAAGTGGTGGTGTCTGAGCTCCAGTACTTATAACCAGTGGAGCCTTTGAGGTGTGGGAGGTTTTAAAGAGATGACTTTCAATTTAACAACCGCAGTCTATCCTGTGAAGGTACTGACGTGTATGCACAAAGGGGGGCACATGTTGTGCCCCCCTTTGTGCATCCAGATTGTCTTGAGGCGTCCTTTGTTTCCTCACTGCCACACTTTTCATGGCATGAAAAGTGTGGCAGTGAGGAAACTCGTAATATGCTTGGTGGGGCATCAGCGGCTCCGTCAAGCATATTGCGGCCTTACGACTGCTGCGCCACTGCCAGGGAACTCTGGCAGATGCAGTAGTCCAAGGGCGGCCTGAACACCCTGGCCATATTAGGGTGGTTGGAAGACCGCCACTGCCGTGCTCCCATGAGTCTGATGGTCCGTGGACTTCCAGACTCATAAGAAGGCCCTAAGGCAAGAACATACCTACTTTCTTAAAGTGACAGTTTCAGAATTATAATTTTGAAAAAAAGACTGCACCATGAGTTAGGGTTTCTACATTAGGATTCCATAGACACCAAATTAAATCCAGTTATACATTGCCTTTTGGGAATTACTCTTACAAGATGTATCTTAAGGGAGATAGAGGCCTTGCAATAGTGAGAAACAACTTTAGAAGTTTTCCCTACCAGAACATGTAAAACTAAAAGTACATGCCCTGCTTTTAAAAATGGATTGCACCTTGCCCTCTGGGCTGTCCATGTCCTACCCTAGGGGTGCCTTATGTGCATTAAAAAGGAGGGTTTGGGCGTGGCTAAAGGTTTAACTTTCCAGATTGATATGACAGTTTAACTTGCACACACAGGCTCTGCAATGGCAGGACTGAGACATGTTTACAGGGCTACTTATGTGGGTGGCACAATGAGTGCTGCAGGCCCACTAGTGCTGGGGGAGCAAATGATGGACGGAAGGCTAAACAAATCAAACATTCACCCAGTCAAAAGATCAAGGTTAAATCCATTGTTTATTTGCTCACCATGCCACCCCAGTTTGGACCCAGCCATGTGCAGATCAGTTTGACCCTGCTCCTCATAGGAACAGTCCAGACCAAACTTCCGAGCTAGGTCCTCCTTGGACCAGAAACAAGCACCCTGGGACTGGTTTAGGGGTATCCGCCCTCAACAGTCAGGCTGGCTTGAATTAAACCCAGATCTATGACTGGGGCTGAATGTTTATTTTGTTCAGCATTCTCTCCATCATTTATTCTTTTAGCAGGCCCACTAGAAGCATTTAATTTAGAGGCCCTGTGCACATGTATTTGCACTTTATTAGGGACTTATTATTAAATTAAATTAAATATACCAATTGTGGATAAGCCAATGTTGCCAAATTTTTGAGAGAGAGCACAAGCACTATAGCACTGGTTAGCAATGAAAAAGTGTGCAGAATCCTAAGGCCAGCAAAAACGAAGTCAGCAAGCACAGGAGATCTGAGGCAAAAAATTTAGGGGAAACCAGGCCAAGTGTTCCAGGTCTAACACTATAAACTTGGCAATTGTGGGAGTCTATGGCATGGAGTACATCTCTCTAATAGCTGTGTAGTGTATTCACAGATTATTTGTTTAAAATTGTATTATCAGTGGCATGTATTTTTAGGTGTCCAGTGCCATCCAGGCAATATTATTTCTGCCGCATCTTGGCCTTATGCTTGTGTAACTCCCGTATAAGTGTTCTGCATGATTATTTTGTGTTGAGTATCTGTCAAAGAAAGAGCTATTTACTGTTCCGATGTGCATGGAAAAACACTGTCAGTTTCATCTCGTATTACAAAGGGAGCATGTAGATTCTGGATACTATGTAATTCATCTGTCACATGTTAACCATCAATGAGGGCTTTTCTGTGAGGAAGACCAATGTCTCACCAGACTTTATCTATATATACTCTTTTGCCGGTCTCTTCCCCAAGGCTTAATTGCAGATGGCTGGCTTTAATCTGAGCTGGCATAGTGGGCAAACAAACAATTGATTTGGATGCACACCAAGTAATTACCAGGGGCAGAGATTAATTAAAGGATTCTACCAGTCCTCATTGTGACACCCTAAATGTGACGGTATTCCCAGACTTAGAACATTTACTCACTGTGCCACTGCAACCATGCTGCACCCGACCGAAGAGGCCCATAAATGCCAAAACCAGTCTTTGGTTGTTTGTGTTCCTGTTCAAAGAGGGCCTGGCTTGGCAGTACAGGAAGGACTGACCCTACTGGAGCAGGACCAAGGCTCATTTGCAGATGGTGTGTCCAATCTGAGGTGGCATGGTGAAATAAAAATATAGGATTAGGACGCCGCGTGACTAATTACCAGTCAATTAGACTAATTCAAGCATTCCGCCCATCACTTTTTGTATTCTTTGTTGTGATGCCCTACGTGCAACTGGTTAGTACAAAAGTGGGTCCCATGCTCATTGTACCACTGGAACCAAGCTACACTCAGAAGAGGCCAGAATAGTCTGAAACCAGACTTTAGTTTCTTTTTTTTTAGTTCAGAGAAAGCCTGGCTTGGCAGATTGCGCTGAACTGTTCCTGTTGGAGGAGGACCTGTCCGTCCCTGCCTCCCAAATTATCACCTATAGAAAACATGTAGGATCGCATGGGAACTTCACCACTCTCAACCATTATTGTTTGTAATTGATTTCAGTATACTGGAACCATCTCTGAGGGTTTCCTGATCAGATCCAAAGACTTGGTTAATGATGGCCTTCTTTTCTCTCCGGATGGCTGCCATGTTGGGCCACATGCTTCTTCTTCTTTATAATACCCTGCTCTTTTTCTCCTTTTGTAATTCCAGGAGAGAATCCTCAGGGTTTGTCCCTTTACTGTCCTTATTTTCCCGACCATCTTTTGCCAGCTGTAGGATGGGCTTTGCTTCAGAAAGCAACCTCTTTTGGTTAAGTTGCCCCAGCAATGTAAAATGAAATATAGGGCTCAACCAATAATAATCTTTTATTCTTGGACAAAGCCGGTTAGTGAGCAGTAACTTATGTTTTGAAATGTGATGGCTAAGAGGTCTTGAAATAAAAGGACTGATACCCCCCTCCCCCATGGGTCAAATTAGTTATGTTTCCTGCTGCTGTCATGTTTTTTTCTTTCTGTTTAAAATGATAAACACAAGGGCGTAAGTCTGAGGGCATGTTTTCTGTATAGTACAATAGATTCTCAATCGTTGAAGGAGAGTCCTGAATATCCTCAAAGTGTAGTCTTCTATTTTCCACATTTCAGACCCCCGTACTGTCTAGACTTTCTAACATTGTTTTTACAAAAGCAATTGTTAAGGTCCTCTGTGTGGCCCTGAGATGCCATCTTATGCTCTGTCAGTGCCATGATTTCCTGCCTCTTATCTATTGTTGGCTAACTCTTCTAGAGAGAAGGCTCATTCATCCACATTGTTCCACGTTGTTCAGGTCCTTCTTGACCTCGTGTACATCCTGCTTTAATTCCCCTGTCAAGGATGAGAAGTCATCTGTCAGTCCCTGAAAGAGGTCATTAATAAATGTCTTCTTGATGGGAGCACCCACTTCTGTTTTTTCTAGCGAGGATATTCAGATAGGTGATGGATCTGCTGGTTTATTCTTCCTCCGTGTTTCAGATTTCTGTGGTATAGATGTTAATAGTAGTCCTTTCACCAATTGGTCTATTTTTCCCATGGAGAAGACCATTTTGTCTGTTGTGCTTCTTTGCTAGCCCTACTCTACTGACAACTTCAAGGCTCCTGGGGCCAGAATCTGAAGGTGTCACCTGTTCCCTTGTACCTAGCAGTGTCTAATAGCCTGGGTAATTTCTAATCACCCGGAATGGAAGGTACTACATAGGTATTAATCTTACAGCAGGTGCTCTATGCTGTGGGGGCTCAAGTCAGTATCTCACCATTGATTATGTAGCAGTGTTGAATGTCTCAGCCCAGTAGGAAATGGGGAGGGGAGTTCTTCCACTGTATACTGTGAGCTTTTAGCACCAGGATCGATCAAAGTGTCCATTTGTTTAGATGGCTGCTAGGATAGGACACTGGTCACTATGTATGGTGTTGATATGTGTATGGTGGTGGGGCAATGTTCTCCCTCTATGAATCAGCTAACAACTTTCTCTATAGGATTATAGTTGTGAGCTTCTCTAGGGACTGTTTTCCTAGATTTTCTTCTATTTATTGCCCTATCCCAAACCATCTTCCACCTACTGCTGTAAGACTCAAGCAACATTTCCAGCACACTCTGTGCTAAGTGCTTATCTCAGGCCTTATCTCATGGAGCAAACCAGGTCTAAAAATAACTTCACCGATTGCCCATCCTCAGCTATTCCTCTGTTTTATATTTTGTTGGTGTGGGTCTACATTTCTCAAGGTAGACCTAAATCCCTCCTTCTTGTAGACCGTGATTCTCATGAGGCATCAGTAGGAGCAGCCTCTGCAGGTAAGAGATGTGGAGGTAGGTGGGGGGGGGCAGGTGGGGGATTCAACAGACAACTACGAGAGAAAATTAAATAAATAAATAATTTCCCCTCTTCTTTGTCTGTCGAAATCCCCCCCAACAGGACCCACTGCCCCATTTCTCTTACCTGCACTGGCCGTGGCTGGGACCGAGGAGTTCATGCTCAGCTCCAAGGTGTATCATTGTCTTACTACACTCCTTCCAGGCCCTGCCCTTGTGTCAGTTTCTTACCAATGTGCCCACCGTCTGAGATACTTTGCTGGTGCTGTCCTTTGGTGATGCCCCTCTGCTGATGATGTTATTCCATCTGTGGCTACACCATTACTGGTCCCCACGAAAGGCCTCCAAAGGCAATCTGTTGCCACCCATGCGTATGAGACACAATTCTGTAATACTGGTCCCGTTTCTCGAGCAGCTGCGTCAGGAGTCCTCAGGCAAATCCTAGACTCCCACTAAACAACCCAGCCGTGACCCTAATTTCCAATCTCTTTTCCAGAAGGCCAACACGGAAGGGATGGAGAGCTCATAATACTACTCTGTCATCCTTTCATTTGCTATACTAGTCATATAAATGGAACTGCAAATGCCAACCCTCCACTTGTGATACTAGTTTATTTTGGATATGTCCTCCTGACATGCTTGCACTACAGCTCCATACATTATGCCTTTTAATGTGGCTGAAATATAACTTGTACACACCACTTGTTCCTCCTAGACAGTCTGGTATAGCAGCACTGGTCTTTTCCTTGGTACATCTTTGAAGACAATTGGTTCCTGCACTGATGGTATGCAAAATCGTCAGTAATGTAAGTAGGACACACCCACCTACGTCAAGTTTTAGGCAAGATTTGTGTCTGACCAGCCAGGGAGTGTCACACCTTGACCTAAGTTCAATACCTAGGTTAAAGATGGTCCGCTAAATATGGAAACAGAGAGGAATGATGGAGTTGACAACTCCCTCATCAAACTTAATATGAATAAAAAGAACATATATGTTAAAGACGGCTTTCTCCATGCTGGTGAGGAGGGAAATTACAGCAACAAAATTCCTCCACTAAAATATTTGATCAAAAAGTCATTGGCTTTATTATACAACAGAGAAGCTTCCTAGCCAGTGATCACTTACTCAGCTGTGATGTGTTTATATGCCAGAGCAACAAATAGTGGTGGTTTACATCAAAAGAATAGCATTGAGCCAAAAGAAAGTGAGACTATTATGACACACGGGGGGTCAAGCAAAACTACTTTCTGGAGCAATTGTTCTTCAATATATACACAGATGTTCTACATCCTGCTTTCTGTAGAAACTACTCAGATGGTAAACATGCTATAAACAGCCTATTGAAGAGTGCTGAGAATTAAGTCTTACTGCTATGAGGGGAAAGTGGCTGCAGACAATGTTATATTGATTAGCACTAAAGTCAAAGCAATCAAAGTATCTCCAAAAAAGAAAAATCTAAAATCAGGGCTTGGGTTACATAAACCCAACTGGAAATCCAATAGATCTTACTGGTGAATGGAGCTTGACACATGTCTACAACAACTGGGAGGCCTTACGATGGTAATGCACATCGACAAGACACGTCGGATGGAACAAAATTAGGAGCCACTGAAGCATTTTGACCACTGGATGTCTGTGCACCAACATTGCTAATTGATGTGACCATCACAATCCAGTTTTCTTCTCATGTTGCTTTTCATTTGGGAGGTAAAAATATAGATTATTTTAAATGTTAATACTTACATATACTTATCTGTGATGCGATGCCACATGCTTAGTAGTAACTCCTATCTGACTCCTAATGTTGGTGAATTGATGTAGCGGGGTGTACCATATTTAAAGATAAATACTATCTATTAACACTGATCTATAAAGTTCTCACTGTCTTGGAGGAGTGAGAAGGAGATCCTGCAGACTGAGCATTTGACTGCAACCATGCATGGAGCCTTGAACCTTTGCTGTAAAGTTAAAAACCTCCGCAAAAAACTGCATTTTCTTTAAATTACTGGTTTACGTGCCACGTGTTCTCGTCTTGCTTTCTTTTACAGCCCTTTTCTAACCCATCTACAGATCAGTCGTGGCTGGCATGTCTCGTTGGTGTGGGGCGGTGTGGGTCGCGCTGGGAGGGGGGAGTCATGTGGGGGGAGTCAAGCAGGGAGGGTGTTAATTTAATTAATAATAATAAACAAATATTTAAACTTACCTTTTCGCCGTTCGGGTCCTGGGTCTTCAGGAAGCAGGCAGACTCCCTCCCCTCCCTTAATACAATCACAACGCTCCAGTGGAGCGTTGTGATTGATCGGGATGCCGCCCAGGAAGGGGCTTACGAGGAGGCCATGTTCGCCATGTTCTCCATGCAGGCTTCATTGCAGCCTGCATGGAGAACTATCGAGTGCGCATGACTGGTTTGGGTGGCCCCAGAGGGCCAACCACACAGTCACCGCCATGAGCAGTGGGCACACCACTCCTCCCCTGACCTAGAGCAGGCCAGCCTGCCTGCCCCGAGCCAAACCCTTTTGCTTTCTTGCAGCGCGAGAAGCAGAAACATAAAATTCAGAACCACCCTACCCCCACCCTAGAAGAGACGGGTCTGCATTTCTCCTTGCTCGAAAGCCAGCTAACCATCGTAATCCAGGGCTACAATGAAATCATAACCAACCTCACCTCGCTCCGTAAACCTTACCAAAATCCCCATAACACCCCCACCATCAACAACCCCACCCACCAAGGGCTCCCCACGTCTCCCCGCCACAGGGGGATCACAACCCCCCCTCGAATCACATTTGGAACCCAGAACGTACCAGCAGAACTAGAACAGCTATGTCCCTGAGTGAAGCAGCAGATCTTCCCTCTTCACACGACTCCCCAGCTACTGCCACCCCTCTATCCAAAATCCAGGTGATCGCCGGATTCAGATGGGACCTCTCCCCTCTTAAACACCCCAGACCCCCAGCCTCCCTTTCCAACATTCTCAGGGCCCCTTTTAAGAAGAACCCCACTAAAGAGGCACTTACCACCAACCGCATGCTCATAAACTGCAGATCAGCCTCTATACATTCACCTGAGCAGAAGATCCCATCTACACCCATGACATAGACATAGCCTTCATCACCGAGACATGGCTAAACGAATGCCCAACACCAATCTTGGACACTCTTGTGCCACCAGGCTTTGCTATCATCAACAAAGATTGAAAAGACCAAAAAGGCGGAGGTATAGCAATCATTCATAACAACAAAATATCTGTGACAGAAATGGACATCTTTAACTATAACACCTGTGAGTGCCTCTCCGCCAACGTCAACACAAGTGACAACAAGGCATTCCAGTGCCATCTCCTATATCATCCCCCAGGAAACACCACCACATTCACCGATCACCTGTCCGACCTCATTGTTCATTGCTCACACCGAGACGCCAACAACCTAATTCTGGAAGACCTGAATCTACACTGGAATGAAAACAACAACCCGGTAATCCAGAACCTAAATGAGCTGCTGCACAGAAACAACCTCACCCAGCATTGTTCAGAAGGTACCCACAACAAAGGAGCGACCCTGGATGCCATCATCTCCCAACAGGACACCATCATGATCGATCAGATCCTACCTGTGGACTGGTCTGACCATCACCTTATCCTATTCCACATCACTCAATCAATCACTCATCAATCCCCCACCCAAGACCCCCCAAATGGACGAGAAATCTTAGACAGATCTCCATGGCCGACTCTGCAGAAAGGGTAGGCTCACTCCTGCCTACCTCCATGGATGATCTCTCTACAACGGAACTCACCACTGACTATAACTCTACTATGACTTCCATCCTAAATCAATTATCCCCCCTGAAACTAAAAAAAACCAGGAACACTCCGTCTAGATCCTGGTTCAACTCAGACATCAATGCTGAAAGAAGACAACTAAGAGCTGCAGAACGACGATGGAGGAACAACCTTTCTACAAGCCTCCACAAGCAACTCAAAGCAGCCCGAAGGAAATACAAAAAACACATTAACAATGAAAAAAACACCTTCTTACGCACCGCCCTGGACAAGGCGAAAAACAGACCCAAAGAACTATTCAATATCATCAGACAACAAACATACAAAAGCCTCCAAAGACCTGTGCGACAGCTTCGCCAACTTCTTCATAGACAAAATCACCAAGATTGAGCTCTCTCTAGGCGTCAATCCCAACACCTCTGGCACAATCTCACCCCCAGAAACCGAGGCCAATGCACGCAAGCACCCTATGAAAGTCTGGAAATCCTTCAACCCCATACCGGAAACCGAGATTCTCTTACTGATCACCACCTCCAAACCCGCAGCTCACGCATAAGACCCTTTACCCACACAATTGACTAAAAAGCTGAAACTCTACATAGCTCCATGCTGGTGCAAGATCATAAATAGCTCCCTGAGAACCGGCGTCATCCCTGAATGACTCAAAGCCAGCAGAGTTACTCCACTCCCGAAAAAACCTGGCCTTGACTCCGACAATCTGAATAACTTCAGAACCGTTTCCAATCTCCCCCTCCTTGCCAAAATCCTTGAAAAGTTCATTTTTGCACAATTGACTCAGCACATGGACAGCATCAACCTTCTAGATCCCCACTAATCGGGTTTCAGAAAAGGGTGTAGCACTGAGACCACGGTCCTTAACATTGTGGATGACATTCACAAATCTCTAGATACCGACAAATGCTGCCCACTCATCCTACTGGACCTATCGGCAGCCTTTGACACGGTGGATCACAATCTTCTTATCAAGGCTCTCCAAGACAGGGCAGGAGCAGATGAGGTGGTCATACAATGGTTCTCTTCCTTCTTACACAACCTCTCCCAAAGGATAAAAATCAAAACCTTCATGTCCGACTCACACACTGTCAACAGAGGTGTCCCCCAAGGATCAGAGCTCTCTCCTCAACTATTCAACATTTATATGGAAGCCCTCACCTCCATACTCAAAAAAGCCAGCATCACCTTTCACCTCTATGCAGACGACACCCAGATCTATCTGGAAACCTCCTCCTTTGAAGATATTCAGAGACTAAACAAAACTCTTAAAGAAGTCCAGCATTGGCTATCCATGAACCACCTCAAACTCAACCAAGACAAAACTGAAATTTCACTCATCTCCAACATAGAAGAAAAACCCCAAATTATGGAATGGCTTAAAGAAATCTATGCTCTCAACTGTAATCTCACCCTGCCTAAATCCACTAAATCATTAGGATTCACCCCATACCCCAAACTTGACATGGTCAGTCACATCAAGAACTCCGCGAAGAGTGCCTTCCTCAATCTGAAGCTTCTCTACAAAATAAAACCCTTCATCCCGCCCAATGACCTCAAACAAGCCACCCAATCCCTGATGTTATCCAGACTCGACTACGGAAATGCTATCCTCACAGGTACAGCGAAATCCCACCTAGTCCCCCTCTGAACAACTCTAAACGCAGCAGCCAGAATGGTCACCGGAGTCAGGAAATTTGAACACATTGCACCCGCACTCAAAGATCTAAAATGGCTCCCAATAGAGATGCGTGCCAGCTTCAGAACTGCCTGCCTCACGCACAAAGCCCTCCACACAGGGAAACCTGAATAACTGACCTCCAAACTCAAAAAGGCCGGCCAGACTAGGAACCTCAGGAGTTCCAACTCCCTTTTGCTCATTCCCATGAAAACACGCAAACAGAAAACCGCTGCACGATCCTTCACCGGAAACGCACCCAAAATCTGTAACTCCATGCCAGCAGACATTAGGACTATCCCGTCCTTTGTAAAATAAAAAAAACTCCTAAAAGACCTATACCTCAACCGTGCCTTCCAGGACAGGTAACCAGCGCTGAAGGGCTCATACCTGCATTCCGCAGCACCATGACACTTTGTCACCATAATCTACCTCCTCCTAGCACCCTTTTGCCCCTCCACGCTCACCCCTCCCTGAAAATAGTTCTACACAAGACAATCGTGCACTCTGCGAGGCTCTCAGGACTGCCCTGCCTCTATGTTGCACTACACGCTTCCGAACCAAGATGTATTCCTAAAATTATTTGAGATTCCTGGACTATAACTGCTGTAAAGCACTCCGATACCCTCGGGTCTGGCTAGCGCTAGATAAAACTCCTAAATAAAAAAAAATAAAAATAAAATGGTAGTTATTACCATTTTATGTGTCTGCTTCTCACTGCGAGAAGTGGAGGAACCGCCACATCCTCCAGGTTCATGTCCACATAGGTCAACACCCCATTGGAACTCTTCACAGTCACCTCTACAGTTTTGTTATCACTGTAGTCCATCATGAGCTGTGGGACATGACTGGTAGCTGCTGAATCAATGACCAACATCAGCCAACAGGCCCTTTAACCGGGTCCAATAACTAATAGCAAATTAGGCTCCACTCTTACTTTTGTATGTGAACATCTATTTCTGGAACCATCCCTTTGCTCGTGTGGAAGTGGGATGAGTTTTTAGTGTCACTGATGGTACTGTATCAAACCCAAAAAGCATCTCTGCGACTCATGTAGAACAATCGATATTCATTTATTAGAGTTCAATGTATATTTTACAGAATTTAACCCGTGAACTTCTCCTTATTTTTCTGAGTTTGCATGCGTTTTGGAGTGATCAGCACACCTACCAAGTGGAAAAAGTATTAAAAGGTATTTTTTGCACTGGAAGGGCCTGCTTCCAATACAAAACCTATCCCTTAGAGAACGCACACACCCTTGCACTATGGTCCAAGGGTGTGTGCAGTGGCGTATTTCAGCCAGTGCTGGGAGAGAGAAAAAATGCACCATATGAGCGCAGCAACTTTGTTTGCTGAGCTGTCTTTCATCACATATTAGAAAACATGGGGTGTAAGTGACCAGAAGAACCTCAAAGCATTAAAAGAGGAATCCACATTGGAAAGAAACTCTAGAACGAGAACTCACGAAATGTAAAATATTGAGCCCTAAAGGGACTCCAATAAAAAAAACAAAAAAAAAACAGGGGTGCTCGTGTGGCATTAGACACTTTTGGGCTGCGCTTACTGGAATTTTTATTCTACAGTAAACAGACTCCTCTTTTTGCGCTACTTCGTGCCTGAGCAACACTTAAGTAAATAAAGGCCCCAGTCTCCTAGGCTTAATATGATCAGCTAGAGTTTAGCTCTTGAAGACCTAAAAAAGATATAGCCGAATGAGATCAAGACTCAGTGCCAACATCAAGCCAATAACATTCAAGGATTATGTGGACGATAGAACAGCTGGCTGCCTGCTTCTTGTTCCTGTAGTCGGAGACAGGAGACCAGGAAAAAAGATGTGGGACTGGCATCAAGGTACGTTTATGGTTTTTTTTTTTCATCCCCTGTGCAAAACCCCCCAGGACAACCCCGCAGCCACCCTCACGCCCCCCTGCGCCCACCTACCCCACCCGCGAGCCATGCCGGCCGCCACTGCATAATGACCTCCACCACAGTGATGGACGGAGTACTGTCCCCCAAACAATAGATCAAGGCTTTAATCATTATCCGCTTATAGAACTGTTGTCCTACAATACCATTTAAGTCTTGCTGAAAAGTAAAAGGCTGCTAGTCGTAAATACTTTTAGCCATTTTTCAAATACTTGTTGATGTTTTTGTCCTTATGCATGTGTTAAAGACTAATACCCAAGCTAGGAATTGAAAATCAATGAAGGTAAGTTTAACAAAAAACAAAATACACTGTAACCAAAAATAAAGCTCAGTTCTGTTCCTCTTCAGTTGTCGCCACTTCCTATTTCCTTGGTTTTCCTTCTTGGTAGGCCACTGATGCACAGAGTGCCTTGTGTGAATCTAGTTGTCAGCAGTCTTGCTGTAGCATACTGCTATCTCCATTAGGCAAACGAGAGCTCTCATGGACAGTAATTTAGTAATCCCAACCCCACACCTCTCGCTGAGCGCTGATGTAGTGGAGGGACATTTTTTACCAGAGACAGCATGCTATTAAATGCAAAGCCTAGCAAGAATCATTCAAATGAAAGGCACGCTGCAAATCAATTGTTATTAATAATGGCGGCGCTCACCATGAGCAGCACATCTGCATGTGTGCTAAGCTGGATCTTGAAATAACGCATCTTGCATTCATGGGCGCAGCTAGCAGGCGCCTCTTTTGATCACACTCCTCTCTGAGCAATTAAATGAGCAATGTTCTACTTCCACGCTCCCAATTATTCTGCAACTTTTCGTATCACTAGGAGTTTTGTTTGTCGTTTCCTCATGGGGTGGCTGCCAGCCAGTGAGTCCCAATTATTGCGAACACAGCATGTTTACAGTGTAAAATCGTGTGATTATGTTTTTCCAGAGAATATGAATTTCCAAATTTAAAGGAACATTTCAATTCTCGGTGTCGCTGCTCTTCTCTCTGCCGAACACACCACCATGATTTTGCACATTAAGCAAAGCTGGGAATTCAAGATTTCATATTTGCATTTCGTTATTTGGATAACATTTTGAACATCATAGTCATTAATGTGAAAGGCGGAGGGATTTCCTGGTTGGGCCTGTTATGGCCTAATAGCCTTGATCATCTTCCCTTACATCCTTCCCAAACCCACTGCCCTCCTAAGCCTCTCTTTACATTAATCTAGACACATTGATTTCACAGAATTGCTGAGCATCAACCACATCAATGATGTCGGCACTGGACTTAATTTCTGGATGGTTGCTGAAAATGGCCATTTCTTCAGCGTCACCCCCAAACATTTTGCCTTCCTCCTCTCCTTTTTGATGAATTTGTTTTGATTGGCTTTAGGACTCTGGCCACTTTACCTCTGCTAACCAGTGCTAAAGTACATATGCTCTGTACTCTAAACATGGTAACATTGGCTTATCCAAAATTGGCATATTTAATTTATTTATAAGTCCCTAGTAAGGTGTACCATATATGCACAGGGCCTGTAAATTCGATGCTACTGGTAGGCTTGCATGACTAATTGTGTCACCCACTTCAGGAGCCCTTTAAACATGTCTCAGGCCTGCCACTGCAGAGCCTGTGTGTGCAACTTTAAACTGAATTTTCGACCTGGCAAGTTAACCTACCTGCCATGCCCAAACCTTCCCTTTTATTACATACACGTCACCCCTAAGGTAGGCCCTATGCAGCCCTATAGCCAGAGAGTGTGTATTTCAAAGGTAGGACATGTATGTTTGAGTTTTGCATGTCCCAGTGGTGAGAAACTAACTAAATATGGTTTTCAGTAATGCTAGGCCTAGCTCCCATAGGTTAACATTAGGATTGCCTTAAAACATCTTTTAGTGTAATTTCTAATTTGGAAGAGATTGAAATTGTACGTTTGATGTCTCTGGACTCTTATTGTAAAGTTGGATTTTAAATTGTAAGTCTGAAAATGCCACTTTCAGAAAGTTGGAATTTTCTTATTTTAACCATTCTGTGCTTCTGCCTGTCTCTGAATTCACATCTGGGTTGAGAGACAGCTGGGCTTTGTGCATTCTCTCTAGACTGTCATACAAAGGTAGCTGGGGTGTGACATTTGCATCGTATTGGTCTATCACCAGGATGATGGGCCTTCCTGAGATAGATTGTGAGGGAGGAGCAGACACTTGCACCTGTCTGTGGCTGCGGCTGTACCTGTCCCCACACAAAGAGCTGCACACCCTTCTATAATGAGTCAGGAGCCAGGGCAGGAAAGCAGGGACCGTATGATCTTCAAAAGCCTCTTTGAAGTCTTCCCCCAATTCAAAGGCATATTTAGGTATAAGTACTGGATCGCTGACACCACCAAATCAGAACTTTGCTTGAACCAAGGAAATTCTGCCTGGAAGAAGAGTTACTGTGCTGTAGGGGGGCTGCCACTTTGCTCGTTGCATAGCTGTGTTCGCCTGCTGCCTGCTGATTGCTGTGCTGTGGGAGGCACCGCCACTTTGTTACTTGCTCTGCTGTGTTGACCTGCTGCCTGCTGCTTCTTGCCTGGGAGTGAGAAAGGCTGGACCTGTTCTTTACATCCCTTAGAGTCAGAAAAATCTTCTTGCAACTCTGCTTGTGCTGCTAGACTCTGCGATCTGTGAGTCCTACCTTTGTCTGAGGTGCTTTCTCCAGTCCTAAGCCTCAAAAGTGGGTTCTGATGATGTTTTCCACCAAAACCGATGCAGTGCCCTCCGAATGCAGTGCCAATTCGACGACGATGTGGATCTCAACTGCAATTTTTGATGACAAAGAAGTGACAATCTAGAAACAACACTGCGAGGCTCGCAGTGGCGGCTGCTCCCGGGCAGCAATATTGGGGCAAGGAGGGGGGGGGTTTAAGAAAAAATAAAGATCACTTATCTGCCAGCCGGCTGCTACTTTCATCCATCCTCTCTGTCATTTTCCTGCTGGGTGAACCAGAAGCAGGAAGCACACAAGCTCCCCTAAGCCGATCACAACCTTGCTGTTAGCACCATGGTTCGTCTCTCAGTTGAGGACAGGGAGCTTCTGCATATTCTCCACCCTGGCTGTACAATGCAGCCGGTGTAGAACATGCAAAGTGTGCATGACTGTTTAGTCAGCCCGAGACGGCCAGCCAAACAGTCATGCGCACATGGAGAGTGCCACCACTCCTCTCCCCTGCTCAGCTCAGCCCTTCCCCCTACACATAACAGCCTCAGCACGGAAAATTAAAATGATAATAACATTGTGTTATCATTTTATTTTTCCTTTTTTCAGTGCTGAAAAGCAGTGGGGCAACGATTCTTCACCTTAGTGGAGAAGCTGCCCCTTGATGCTCGACTTTTTTATTTTTAACTGGGGGCTTCCAGATTAATCTTCATAAGCCAAGAAACGTTTTTATTTCTGGGTTTTTATTCAACAAATCCCTGTGTTCTACAAGTTGTTGTTTTTGTTTGTTTGATCTACACCAATTGAGGAAACACACCTACTAATGATTAGGAAAGATCATAATTTTACACACAGTGTTTGTCTACATGGAGCAAAGTAGCAACCATGAGTATGTTAATAATGAGTCACATACTTAATTATTATGCTATTCATATGTTTTGCTCTGGCCTGTGCCCTGAAGCCGCTTCACACTGCTAGTCAGTTTACAGTTCCAACATAAGTATGATTACACCAAAGAAACACAGTATAAAATAAGGATACCAAGGACGCTTTATCAGTGCATATAAAATCATTGATAGCTTGGATTGTGTTGGCATGGGTCTTGAAATATTCCTTTTTTTTAAAAATGTATTTTATTTTATTTTACCCGGAGGGGAACACAGAATCAAAATACATTTTACAGACAATCATGAATAAATATCAATGGTGGGAGAACAGTTGAGCATGGTTAAAGAAGATAGTTTGGCCAATGAATGTCATCAATATTTACATTGAGTAGCTACTTGTTCATGGGGGGCCAGAGCTAGAACCCCCTGATTTAGACAAAAGAAGATTATGGAGAAAAAAAGTTAAGGTAAACGTACAGCCATTTCTATCCATTCAGAATATTCCGGGCATAAGTTAGTGAGTTATTTAAAACATATAGGTCTGATATATACACGCGGCGGGAGAATTTATGGGACCGCTGTGGATGTTCATCCAGGCCGACATAGGGGACCAGATTTTCTCCCCCAGCTCCCTGGCCTGCCTGCCCTTGCATGCATAAAGTGCGGTCTCTTAGTTATATATATCCAGCAATCAGGCAAGCCAGGTGTGGAATGAAGGGGGCTCTAGGTCCTTCCATCTGGCGGTGATTAACAATGGAGCCACAGCAACTGATATAAAAACAAAATGGGTCTGGGTCACATCTAGCCTGCTGCTGTTATCGTGGCCTGAAATCATCATGGAAGGGCTGAGGCTAATCCTTCGCCCAAGCAGTCTTTCCCAGAATGACTCCTGGCCATTTTCCATGGGAGAAAGCCTGTTGCAACTGTAGAACATATGAACCAGAGCAATCGGGCCATCCCCACATCTGGGACATTAATCACCTGTCATTTTTGCCCACCCAAACAACTTAGCCAGTGTAAAATAGAGATTAAATAGAGTTTTATAGTGTTGTGCCTTCAAGCTGGTGGACAGAAGGATTTTTGAGGCTAGTCCAATTGCCTTATCTATTTCAACATCGGGATCGCCTAGCCTCCTAGCCCAATCTGTTTTGATCTTTTCAAGATCGTCCGGAAGGTTGTCAAGCAAGATGCTGTATATATTTCTTATTTTGCAGTCTGTGCTGGCAATTGCCTCGAGAAGATGGATTTTATCTAAGGATATGTCCACCCTGCAGTTATTAAAAAATTCTTAATTTGCACACATTTAAAATATGAGCTGTCTGGGATGGCATTTAGACACTATATTGAGTTGGAAATGTCGACCTACACAAATATCGAGTTGTAAATATCGTGACACAGAAATATCAACAGCAAGAGTATTGTGGTCAGGAATGTCGAACTTAAGGTAAGAAATATCATTTAAAAAAATATAGAAGTCATTAAAATCGTTTGCAAAAATATAGTTGTTGAAAATATCCATTTTTAAATTAGTGATATGTATTTTAGTATATATTTTAAATGTATGTGATGTATTTTTTTATAAGTATTGGTTATGTTTTTTAATGTATGTGTTAAATTTGTAGTAGTTATCAATTTTATTTTAATTACATTTTGCATTTTTTAGTTCCGTAGCAGATTGCTGGTTTAAAGGCGAATAGGGTGGGAAGTAATTTAATTATAGTAAATCAATGTTTATTTTTTATTTATTAATGCTTATTTAATTGAGATTTTATAGTGTTAATTGTGTTTTTAGTTATTTTTTGTAAATGTTTATGGGTGGGTGTGGGTTTTATAGGGGTATATGGTGGGAAGTAATTTGTTCTTAAATAATTATTATTTGGTTGTTATTTTATATTAATAAATTAATAGGTAATTAATTGTGGTAATTGTGTAATTTTTTAGGTGCGGGTTGTGGGGTTTATAGGATTAAAGGGTGGGAAGTATTTTTTTAAAACTAATTAATAATTTATTATTAATTACTAATTAATTAACTGATAATTAATTAGGGTAATTGTTTAAAAAAAATGTGTCTGTATTTTAGTTTCATATGTCTCATGGGTGGGGAGTAAATTAATTTAACTTACTGTATAATTAGTTGTTAAATACTATTAGTTTTGAAAATAAATTTTAATTGTGTAATTAATTTTTTTACAGTTTAATTTTAGGTGTGCGTTTTTGGGATTATAAGGGTAAAGGGTGGGAAGTTGATTAATTGTTTTGTGTTTTAATCTGTTTTTTAATTCATAATATTTCTTTAATTGATAATTATGTTGATTATAGAAGTACATTATTTTAAAAATGTAGATGGGACTGTGAATTGTGTAGTGTTATAGGGTAGGAAGTAGGTAAACACATTTCTTTTTTTAAATATTTGTATTGCAATTTTCATTTATAAATAGCACAATTTATATACATACAATTTGTTAACGTATGAGGATTAATCATTCCTTCTTTTGTATACGACATTCAAAAAACACTTTCTTTTACATACTCTTTATATTATCTCAAATCGGAAAGTAAAAAGTAAAAAACAGAGTTGTCAACGGCTAAAAGGGAACCCTAGCTATTATCCCATAACATGAAATTCATAAAAGAAACCAAGCGGAGGGGAAAAACCAGACCAATAGTTACATTCCTGTCTTTTTCGGATGTCTTGGGCCCATTATTAAACTGACATTCCTTCCACCTATAAATAGGTGCCCAATACGTCTACCGAGAGTTTTCCCTCTCTTGCCCTTCCTTTCGTAAATTCCCCTCTCCAAATTAAATACAGGAAGTAACCTAGCGAGCCAATGCTGAAATGTAGGGGCAGCTTGATCGAGCCAAGCTGAAGCAACACAAATTTGCAGAACTGCCATAGCAAGAGAAAGACAAAGCTTGCCCCCGGCTATTATCAACCCCAAGAAGCATTAAGGTTGGGGTTAGCTTAACTTTCAAGTCCAATGTATGTTCACAGAATGTCTCAATTGATGATTTTAACATATCAAGACGCGGACAGGTGGAAAACATATGGATTAGGTCAGCACTCGGAAAATCACACCGAGAACACCTAGTTCCTTCCTGCCCTCCCCACTGTGCTATCCTTGCCGGAGTATAAAAAAGTGAAAAAATTGTCTTATAGTGCTGAGCCTGAAGCCCAGCAGAGCACAAAACTGTCTGCCCCAGCTCTAAAGACTCAAGAAAATTATCCTGATCTATACCCAACCTACCTTTCCACTTTTCTAGATCATACTGCTTAAGTAATGTAAGTTCAAAATAAATTCATTTTATGGTGCAGCCCTCACCGCTTCTTATAGCGTCTATGACTTTAACACTAGGGTCTTCAGATCGCCCACCTAACAGCCCACACATATATTGAAGAGCCGCAGCCCAATAATAGAGTTTAAAATCTGGAACCGCCCAGCCTCCTCTTTCCTGGGGCATGGTCATATATCGTAGAGCCCTCCTAGTTTTACAATGTGCCCAGACAAACCGGTTTACCAAGTTCTCCAATGCAACAAACCATTGGTTCCCAAAATTCTAGGGGTATTGCCCTGAACAGATACAGTATTTTTGGTAAAAATACCATTTTAAACACATTGCAGCGGCCCACCAGTGACAAATGCAAATTGTGAAATTGATCAAAATCTTTTTTAGCCTTCCGGATTACAGGTTCAATATTTATGGCCACCAAATCCCTTAGTTCAGAAGTTATATCGATACCCAGATAAACCGCTGAATCTGTCACCAGTGAATCAGAGAGGCAAATCCCCCAATTCCTAATTATCTGGGTCTTCTGCCTGTTTAGGGCATATCCGGAGATCCCACCAAATACTTGAGCTGTCTCCTCGACTGCGGCTATAGCTGCTAGAGGATTGGGGGTGACTAAAGCAACATCGTCCGCATACGCAAGGACTTTTGTTGCTAGTCCATGATAGATGATAGGCTCAATTACCCTACAGGCCTCCAGCTGCCAAATTAAAGGATCTATATATATATGTAGCAAATAAAAGAGGTGAACACGGGCAGCCCTGCCTAGTGCCCCGTTTAATCGCAAATGGCGTAGTATATTTCCCATTTATTCTCAAGCGAGCAGTTGGTGCTCTATACAAAGCCCGAATAGCTTTAATAAAAACCGATACCAAACCATTTCATTGCCTCCCATAGATAATCCCAGGAGACCCTATCGAAAGCTTTCTCTGCATCCAAAAGCATCAAAGCCATAAGGTCCCCTGAGACTTCTGCTGCATCATACAGGGTTATTACCCAACGTATATGCTGGGTAGTCCCCCTCCCTGGTATAAACCCATGCTGACACGGGTGGATTGCTTTCCCTATGATAGTATTTAATCGGGCCACCTGGGCTTTCAACAGAATCTTAGCGTCACAGTGCATGAGCGTTATCGACTGGTATGATCCAGGTTCCCGAGAAGGCTTACACTTTCTTAGAAATATTATTATGTCGGCACCTGCCCAGGACTCGGGAACCGAGCTTTCCGATTGTGCTCGGCAGATCATATCAACCAGGTCAGGTCCAATTACATCCCAAAAAGTTTTAAAGAACTCCAGGGGAATCTGGTCAGGTCCAGCAGCCTTGCCTGACGGAAGATTCCTTAGCGCACCATAGATCTCATCCTGTGTCAATATTGCCTCCAGCATCTCACTATCTTCAGATTCAATACTCTGCAATGGAGTAGTATTAAGGTACCCCTGAATTAAATTCTGCCGCACCTGGGATTCCTCACCATAAAATGGTTGATAAAATTGTCAAAACACTTCCTGTATCCCAGGTGAATCTATAACTAGATTTCCACAATCATCTGTAATTTCATTTATCTCGCTCGCCACGCTCCTTTGTCTGAGTCAAACTGCCAGCATGTGCCCGACCCGTTCACTGAATTCATGACAATGCTCTCTTTTAGCTAGGAAGCATTCCTCTGCCTTTACAGCGGACCGATCTCCAATTTCTGCCTTGGCCCAGGCAAGCCGAAGCAGGGTATCGTCAATTAATAAATCCACATTCACAGCTACTGCCAGATCTTCCTCAATCCTAATTAAAGTTTTATAGAGCATTTCTTCACATTGCGCCTCCCTCTTCTGCCGATGTAGGCAAAAGCTAAGTGTCTTCCCTCTGATCCCCACTTTAAAAGCGTTCCACACAACGCCTGCACCTGCGCTGTTCCTATTTATATCCCAGAATGCCTTGATCCACTCCTTCATATGGGGAACATATTCAGGATCTGTTAGAATCCCCCTTTCAAAGGTCCATATCCGCTCACCCCTCTCTCCATTAGTGAACGCCACTGTAAGGACTAGGGGGTTATGATCCGACAATATCCTAGGATATTTCTTTATTCTAGACCAATGCGCTAAAGAATGTGAAACAAAAAATAAACAAGTCTATAAACCACCTTGTGTGGAGCGGAAAAGAACATACTACCAAGATCCTTTATATTTAAATGATCCCATAAGTCTATAAGTCCATGATTGCTTACCATATTAGTAAGTGCCTTAAAGTGCCTTAAAGACCTTTCTCTTCCACCCTGAGTATATATCTCCAGCATTTCCCCAGAGTCCTCCAAGCCCATTGATGTTAAAATCGCCACATATTATTAGTGGGGTAGGCCATTTGGCAAGCTCATCATCCAAGAACTCCAATACCTCTAGGTCATCTGCTGTTGAGCCATACACTGAACACACAGTGAATGGCTACCCATCAAACACACATTCTACTAGTGCCCAGTGTCCCCACCTATCTGACAGTCTCCTTTTAACAGTTATATCTTTCCTTCGGGTAAGGATAGCTCCCCTCTAGTTTTAGTACCTTGCTTAGTGGCCACCAGGAGCCTAAACCCAAGTTGTTCAATAATTACTCCTCTGGTACCCTCTATATGGGTCTCTTGAACACATAGGATATCAGCTCACAATGTTTTCAGGATAATTGCAGCCCGTTGATGCTTGGCTTGATCGTTAAGCCCACAAATATTGATTGAGACAACGCTAAGATTTATTGGGTAAATTCCCTTCAGAGAAGAATGATTTTATTGCCACAACATCCTCCCACTTCCCTTCTAAGAGAAAACCATTCTCTATATCGCTGTTAGCATGAGCTGAAGCCATCTTAGCAGGGAGGCAAGATGGATGCCGACTGACCTCAATGAGAGTTGCTGCAGTTTCTTTCCCTCCGCTATTTCTAAGGATGCTGTGACAAGGGGACGCTAAACCACCCCGCATTTAGCACTCACATTCGTCATTGATTGCTGATGGTATGTGGGCGATGAAATGAGGCTACTGGGCATCGGCTGTCAGCTGAAAGCCAGGTCGATCGCTATTATCCTTCATCTGCTGCCTCGAAATCTCTGGTGTGTTCCTGGCGTGCCCTGGGAGTGTTGCTGGCACTGTGAGCAGATCATGGCCCTCAAAATGGATAAAGCTGATAAGCCGGTCAAAGCAGCAATTAAAGATTCCTCAAATGTACCCGTGGGCACAGGGGGGGCCATCGGTGCCTCCGGTGCCCCTAAAGTCACCCGCACTGCTCCCACGACTTCGCGGGGGCCAAATCCAGCACAACGAGGGGGCCTGGCGTAAAAGACTGATGGTAGTGGGAAGGATACCGGCGTTGCTGGCGGGACACGGTTTCGTGCGGCGGCAGCCGCAGAGGGAACATTGCGACAGCCGACGGTGGCGGAAGCCTTCCTCATGGCCTCGGCTTCGGCCCCCGCCGTCCCTGCCAAAAGCACAAAGCAGAGCACTCCCAGTCTGACGGAGGCCAGAGCATTGGGAATTACAGAGACTTTGGAAGCTGTATCATGTTCGGCGAAATCCCCCACCATTCAGCCCTCCGCGGATACAATGTTACATGAGCAGCCCAGACTGGAACAGGGCTTGCAGGTGGATCTGGCTCAGCAAGCCGAAGAACTTTCACCACCACAGCTGCCTTCGCTGGAGCCTGCAGGTGAACAGGCTGAACAGGCCAAGGCTGCACATGGGGATAGAAGCTCCACAGAATCTGGGGGGTTTTCTGGGATCAGCGCTAAGAGCGGTACTGAGATTGGAATTACATGTAGCAATAGCACTATTAGTACTGCTGTAACTGAAGGGGCATGTATCACCATACCTGTGGATAATGTTGCAGACCATAATTCAAAACAAATCCCACAGCAACACGAAATGACGCATGGATCTCCCAAAGGGGGATACATTTTATTCGCTCAACGATGACTCTGAGTCACCGGCACCTAGCGACTTCAATACTTCTGAAGAAACAGACTCAGGGGAATCCTCCACTGTGCACAAAGTGTGCCGTTGCAAGTCAACACTTCAGAAGCGCAGAGCGAGGTACAGAGCAAGTCCTGCTAAAACAGATTTGGAAACGGCCCGAAAACTGGAGTGGGATTATTCGGCTACCAGTATGGTCTATGAGAATGACAGACAAGTGGGACCAGGCGGGCTGGCTGTGTCTCGTGGACTCTCTGCTCCACCCTCATTGAACTTAGTGTACTCTACCCTAAAACAAATGCAGGAGGAGGGCAGATTGGAAAGTAGGAGGTCGCTCCAAGCTACTAAAAAACTGCAGGCCTCCATACGCAAAGTAAATAAGTTATGCACCGAAATGGCCAAAAGGGTCACTCATGTGTCGCTCTAGAGGAGGAGGTTGACAAACTACAGGGATTCAAGGAACAGCAGGAAAAGCAAGCAATGGATGTGTGCTGGAAACTTGAAGATTTTGAGAATCGTCAACACAGAAATAATGTCCGATTATTAGGTACTGCCGAAAATGCTGAAGGGGAAAAAATAATGCCCTATGTTGTATCCTTGTTAAAAGGAGCTTTTCCGGATCTTGCCCATTGGAACTGGGATATGGAGGTTCAGCTGGTTTATCGCTTTCCAATGATGCAGAAGAGGAGTAACTCAGCCAGGCAAGGGGAGCGCCCCAGAGCAATCTTGATATATATCGAGAATTTTCATCTCAGACAAGCTATAATCGATAAAGCAAGGCTAGATGCCAAACGGACCTTTGATGGACATACCTTTTTCGCTTGCCCAGATTTTTGTCACACCATGGTGGAGCGCAGATGGAGACTCCGGCAGGTGATAACTCTGTTTCAGAGGTTGGGCTGTGAGGCGTACTTGTTATTTCCCGCTCATCTAAGGTTATTTTTAATGGGCGGGTTCTAATGTTTTTTTCTGAAGTTAAGGCACAAGAATTTATGACAGAGCTGAAGGATGCAAAAGGAAGGGGTGATGTAGGCCGTCAGCTGCAAGGGGGTTCGATAGCAGAATGACTGATTATCAACCATTGTTCTTGTACTTCTCTTGTTAAGCTACGTGGGGGTTGTGGGTGGTGGTATCTGTTTGTGTGAAAAAAGCTGACATAGTTCTCCCTCTTAATGAAGATGTTCAGTATTGGTTATCACGGCAGTGCGGGTTGGGTGTTAGCGGTAAATAGGGGAAGGGGGAAGAGACAGCGGCAACTTGAGAAGTGAGATTGGTTGCCACACATACGTCATGCCTGACCTATTTGCCTGTAAGGGTTGTTGGGGGGAGGGGGTGGCTTGGTTCAGAGTGGGGTTTGGGGATCAGGGCGGGGTAGGGCACAGCACAGCACATTGTATGAGGAAATACGGGGTTAAAGGTTTTAGAAGGTATAGAGAATGGTTTTCTCTTAGAAGGGAATTGGGAGGATATTGTGGTAATAAAAGTAAACAACATTTATGTAATAATTAATGTTATTGTTTATAAATAATTTATAATTAAAATGTTATTTTTTTTTAATTTTGTACATTTTATTTAATATAATATTTGTAGGTATTTGTGATATGTATTTAAAGCAATAATAAGGGGTCGATTACGATCCTGTATTTTTTTTTTTCGTACGACTCGTATCCGTAATTTTTTCCGTACGAATCATACAAGTCCCGTCCGACCCATGAAGTACGATTCGTACGGGAAAAATACATACGGATCGGCCCGATCCGTACGAATCGGATCGGGAAAAATTGTACGAGACGGACCCGGACACTTTTCCGTACGAATTGTAAAAATGCAGTCCAACCGTACTAGTACGATCCGGTCCGGCTTTCCGATTTACGATCCGTACGGAAAACGTCCCGTACACGGGGAATGCCTTTACCCGCTACGAAGCGAACTTTGTACGACTCGTATCCCGGGAAAATTTGTTCCCGGGGTGCAAGTCGTACAGGGGTACGAGTCGTACAGGCCCCCCCATGCATATGTACGCACCTTACAACAACATCGCGTATGTATGGTGCGTACCCCAACATCGTGTATGTACTCATCTTACAACAGCATCGCGTATGTACGGTGCGTACCCCAGCATCGCGTATGTACGCACCTTACAACAACATCGCGTATGTACGGTGCGTACCCCAACATCGCGTATGCATGCACCTTACAACAACATTGCGAATGTACGCACCATACATACGCAATGTTGGGGTACGCACCGTACATACACAACGCATGGGGTGTATGCCTGTACGACTCGTACCCCTGTAAGACTCGCCCCCCCTGGGAACATGTCGGAGTACAACTCGTACTGCGGAGAACGTCGCATATGACTGAGTCGGACACACAAAAAAAACCAGAAGCAAATACAACGAAACAAGTCATACTGAACCACGGACACTGTAAAACAGCACAAGGAGGGTCTATTCGACTCGCACAACACCACAAAACACGTCTACAGTGCACAAAGCATGGAAATGACTGACCTGGCTACATCCAAACAGGCAAAAAGAGGGGCAAACTCACAACCACCCCTTATAACACACCCACCAAAAATTCAAACTGAGGCCCACCTGAGGAAATATGAATTTTATGATCAGATTATGTCCCCTATCTTAGACCCCAACGGCTCCATGTACATGCTACAAGTACATGTATGTTCCCTCCAGTTGCAGTTATGAAGACGCAAATACATGTGCGTCCACCGTCAACATGTCCTCTTTCAGATCCGCCATGAATGAGTCGGATATTCCGTTCCTAAATATGAAAGGCCACCGACTTTATGTGGTTCACTTTCCACGTTTTACAGTTCAGGCGAGTAGGCCCTGAATTCTGCCATCAAGCCTTTTCCTGCCTTCTGCCTCTGAAAGCTCCAGTCCGAGCCCGCATCTGTATCCATGAACTTTGTCCTACTCCCTGCGCGGCTAACGGTGCCTGATCCGGCCTGTTGCCTGCCAAAAACTGTATTTCACCTTCAAGATTATCTGCTCCGCTCCTCACCCGATGCATTCCTGTCTAGTAGTTTAGGTAAACATTCTTCCAGCTACCGAGCAAAGGGCCAGGCCTCACTGTCCTCATGCAAGTAATTCCTAGCCCCTGTTACTATGGAGGATTCCTGCCCCCTCGCATCTCATGTAGACACTTAGACGCTTGTACACGCACTAACAGTCAGTATAGAATAGATTCCGTCCGAGAGACCTTTCCTTTTGGATAATGCAGTTCTTTAAACATAAGATATTAGATATGATTTGGGATTAGGTTGACATGACCCCCCAGACTTCTGTCTCCACATGTAGAGCTGAATGTCAAGTCCCCTTCACCCTCTAGTTTCACGTCAATCACACGTCATGCGGCTGCGCATGCATCTCTGCCAAGTATTTCTGCTGACATTGCAGGATTCTCTTATGGATCCACCCACCTGTGACATCATGTTTAATGACGTTTCTAGTCTACGCCTATGTTTACGCCTATTTTCATTACGTATGTGTATTATTATCTGTATTATCAGCTGTTACGCCTCCTGCATCTGTCTTAATGTAATGCTTTTCATATAAATATCTTTACTTGTCAATAATGTATTGCCTTCCCTTCCTGAACCCTCGTGGTGATGGAATTTGATGCCTATGGTTCGAACCATAATTCCTTGTAAGGAATAAAGCCTTTCAGAACCTCTAATACCACGGATTCTGCCTCTTATTTTTACTGAGTTATTCTTACTAGACTTTACCGCATAAAAAATAGTACAGGTAATTAAATATTTACCACATAAATTGGCGCCCGAATAGGGACACTTTCTCATCTCACGCGCCGGAGGTGCGTTGCAGGCCCGGTCTCCTGCCACAGCCGGACGGACAACAACGCGTACCCGCAGGATTTCCTGTATCTCCCTCCGGCCAAGCGGGGGCGACTGAGGCTGCGATCAACACCCAGACGAGGCGGTGAGAAGTGCGAAGTATCCCGACCAGAGCCTAGCTGAGAGAGCAAGATCCGAGGTATACAGAGGCCCACCAGGTTCCGAAGTTCCGAGTCAAGTCGAGTCCAGTCCGGTCCAGTTCAGTTCAGTTCCGAGGCCTTCTGTTCCGTGCTACCCGGTGAGTACCGTTGCCGGGGAGGCATTTAGACGTGCACATTAGGTTGTGCCGGTCAAGACGGGTTTGGGTACACAAATCCGGTCTGAACTGTTTCAGCAGTGTATATGTACTGTTTAGCAGTATATCTAGTATGTCTTGCATATAATTCAGTATTATCTAGTGTTAGTATTATGTCAGTAACTAGTTTCCTATTAGTTATCATTGTTCGTTGACTGTTAAATGTTAAATGTTTTAATACGTTCTACATATTGTGGTGTGAATGATTGTTCATTATTGTGTTTATTGTATTAAGTGTGTTCAAGAATAAGTAATAAGGTCTAAAAATGCCGCTCTTTTCAAAATTAAGACAGATCAAAACCAGAAAAGGGGTACTCGAAGAAGCTGTTCCCATTCCACCTAGGGACACTCCAGGGTACTTTATGTATCATAAGCATGGCCTAGATGCCGTATTATTTCTTGATTTATGGGTGGACTACACCAAAGATTTACCAGAAAGTCAGAGGTGGCCCGCAGCTGGGACCTGGGATGCAGATTGCATCATAAGAGTAGAAGAAGAATTATGGAAAAAGAAAGCCAGACAGTCACAGAAAGATGCCATTGAATTATGGCGTAAAGAATCATATAGACGTACAGAAAAGGCGCTCAGACAGGAAGAGAAAAGTAGGGAGAATTCGAATAAAGCCCGAGAAAATATATTAATTGAGGAAGGTACCCGAGTAAAAGCAGAACAAGTAGACAGACAAAGAAACACCCTTATGAATGGTATGTATCCTCTTCTGGCCGAAGGGTTACCTCAGGCCACCCCGGAAATACCGAAAGACTTGACACCTCCATTACTCCCGATAAAAGCACATCCCAAAACAGCAAAAGATGTTTTCCTTTCTTCCTATTTAGATGATGTAGCTCCTGAATATGCTAATGTTCCGCCACACACACCGCCTACCGATGGTGCTCAGCGCCAAGATCATCCGTCTGTATCCCCGCAACAACAAACTCCTACGCACATTCCCACAGGTCCATCTGTTTCTACCGCTTTTCCCACATCTACAGTTTCTATCTTACATCCAACAAATCCTTTCGTGCCTAGCACCTCAGACGGTGCGACAGGAGGAACGACAGAAATTTTTGCCACGCCACCCCGAGGAAATAAATTATCCCTTAGAGATTTAGCATACGAACGTACACCCCAACTAGCAACTTCCGACATGTTTAAAGAGCATCTAGTGGATTGTAGATATGATCCTGTGCCCGGTAGACGGGACGGTATGCTGCTGTCATCACTACGTATACGACGAGCTTCAAGGTATTTAGCGACGCTACCAGGAATGGTGGCACATTTAGACAATATATATCACTTTGTCCAATCAGGGCGAGGCCCTGAAAGTATTGACGAAGCCATGGAATACCAGAAAGTGGATGTACAGAGACAACTGTTACGCTTCTTCATAAACTGTGTGATCAGAAACCAAGACAGGCCTGAGGTAGAGCAGAAGGAAATGCAAGTACTTACCAAATGGGGTCAGAATATATCAGAAGGGAAACATGATAGACAGACATGTATAGTAGTTATGTGCCGAAAGATCCACAAAGAAGTAGAACGAATACATAAAGAAAGATTAGAGACAGACCAACATGAATCAGAGGGAGAGGAGGACGAAGAATCAGAAATGCCCACAGGACACTTAGAGACAATGGCTTATGTAGGTAAAGGAAGATCTTTTAATAATACCAGATGCTTTAATGATCCAATACGTCCGATACGTCCAGAATGTAACAGAAATTTTCAAGCCCCTATGTTAAATATAAGGTCTCCTGAACACCTATTCCAAGCTGCTGATAAACTACTCCGAGACCGAAGGGGGTACCATATGCTCGATTCCATGGATGAACAAGAATTAGCCAGGTCAGCAGTACAATGGGCTGACAGTCCCGGCAAATACAGTGATGATGCACTAGCACACACGTTTCTGAACCTTACCCCAGACGAACAGCGTTTAGCTGGTATATACATGATTCAACACCTCCTTATATTATATAAAAGCCAACACTCCGATCCTGGACCCCTACCTGACATATTGGCAGAATTACTCACGAATAAATGGAGAGGTTCAGGTACTGATTTAATTAAAGAAATTCTAGAATTTCGAAACCAGTATATAGTTTTCGTATGCCCAGAACATGTTCCAGTTCCCACTATGGGAAGAAAAATGTATCACATAGATAGACAGAATCCCTTACGCGAAGTACACCCAATCAGAGGTGAAGATAATACCTTTAAACGCGTGTTTGTGTACACGCCTATAACTAAAATTGAATTATTAGAAATGAAGAAAGTAGTACCCAGCCATGACAAGGATCCAGCAGGTTTCCACCGTGAGATAAAAGACATGTTACTCATGGGAGAGTATACCTACCCCGACATTATGAAAATATTAAAAGTATTAATGCCTGCCGGTATTTACGAGAAACTCAAAGAAAAGGAATGGGAGGTGGGAGACCAAAAGATAGATTGGACAGCATTAGAAAACGAAGAAAAGGCCCGAGCTGCAGGATCAGGGCTTGGGGAAAAGACTACAGCGCTACCAGGATTACTAGTGCAGGTACTGCCACGTTTATTAACGACGAAAAAGGAGGACTGGGGTGCAATCTCAGCCTGTAAACAAAAGCAAGATGAAGACACTAGTGATTTCTATTCCCGATTTGAAAAATGTTTTGGTATAAATAGTGGCATAAAAGCAAGTAGCGAGTCATATCCACATCTGTTTGTGACAAAATTAGTTGAAAATTCCCTACCGCAAGTTAAGAATAGAGTATTGAAATTCGAGAGTACCTGGCAAGGTAACACCCCGTCACAGATGTTACAGATGTTACAATATCACCACAATAGAATTAGAGAAGAACAAGAACATGAACAAAGACGTATGAAAGACACGAAAATGAAAATGCTTGTGGCTCAGTCAGTTCCAGCTGATGGTCACAAAAAGGGTGATTCCGCAGGTCCGGCGAAAGGGGCATGCAACTATTGTAAACAACAAGGTCATTATATACACGATTGTGCAGTTCTGAAACATAATATCGCCACGGGTAAAACCCAGGAAAGACCACGTCCACCTAGACAGGATCAGAACCAACCACAAATCCCTCAGCATGCACAATCTAGGCCAGCTCCGCAACAGGCAGCTCCACAACAGACCGTAGCAACACCACAAGCGCAGCCTATTGCTGCAACACAAGCAACGACACAACAGATGTACCAGTACGCACAAACTGATTATCCCGATTATCAGCGATACACATGAAATAGCCTAGAGAGGGAAGTTGGCTTACCCCTTATCGAGGTTCCTGTAGATCAAGAGGGACCTTATGTACATAGTGAACTATTAGGGGAAGACAGAAAGTTTTTACTTGATACAGGGGCAAGCAGAACAACTATACGACGCAGTGAAGTTCCAGGGGCACCCCTCTCAGGCTCACAGAATATTTCCCTTGGATTCTCAGGAAAGCCTATCATTAATGAAGTATCGCAACCCCTTCCACTTACGGTTGGTCCATTGACACGAACTACAGATTTATTGCTTACTAAATCATGTCCAGAAAACTTGTTAGGTATAAAAACATTGAAAGCTCTAGGAGCTATAATATGTTGTTCTCCGGATGGAGTACGATTATTTTTACGTGACTTCAAAGGTCACTACGTGTCCAGAGACATGGATCACCGGCTGCAGAATTTACCTACACATTTATGGGCACAAGGCCCTACTGATGTTGGTTGCATGAACATAACACCATATCGAGTCACACTAAAAACAGGAGTGGTACTACCACGAATGCGACAATACAAGTTACCACCAGATGCTGTTGTGGCTTTGCTGCACATCATTGACGAGCTCATTGCACAAGGAGTGGTTGTGGAAACCGACTCCAATGTATGTAATTCCCCGATAATTCTGATTCTTAAAAGAACGGATCCAAAGGCACCACCAGTATATCGATTAGTTATTGATCTGCGCGAATTAAATAAATGTATTGTACCACAATACCCTGTGGTCCCAGATATCTCTTCATTATTGACAGCTATTGATTCAGAAGCAACGTTCTTTACTGTAATTGATCTCAAGAACGCTTTCTTTAGCGTCCCAATCGATCCGGAAAGCCAATATTTGTTCGGATTCAGTTTAAATGGACGAAGTTTTAAATTCACACGCGCACCTCAAGGATTCACAGAAAGCCCCAGCATCTATAGCCAAGCACTGAAACGAGAACTTGACAGTATCCACATGCCAGTTAACACTGCCTTGCTTCAATATGTCGATGATCTGCTGATCACCGCCCGAAGCGAACGTAAATGTGAAGAAGCGTCACTGACGGTTTTACAAATTCTGGCCGACAAGGGGCACAAGGTGTCCCCTTCTAAGCTGCAATTCTGTGTCCAGCAAGTTGTTTACCTTGGGCACTTGCTGTCCAAGGAGGGAAGACAGCTTACACCTGATCGCATCCAGTTAATTGTTAACATGCCACCACCCAAGACACAAAAGGAGGTGCGGGCTTTTATAGGCCTCACTTCATACTGTAGGCAGTGGATCCCTCAATATGCATTTCTAGCAAAACCACTCATTCAGTTGACAACACAGGAGGCAGCGACATCGACTGTCCTCCCTTGGACTCAGGAACATACACAAGCTTTTGAAAACTTAAAGAAAGCTTTATGCCAAGCACCTGTTTTAGCAACACCATGTTACAGTAAGCCTTTTACACTCTTTGTTACAGAACGCGAAGGTACTGCCTTGTCAGTACTCACTCAGGAACAAGCAGGATCACACAAACCATGTGCTTATTTTTCTAGTACGTTGGATCCCGTAGCTCAGGCTCTTCCTGCGTGCCTGAAATCAGTGGCAGCAACAGCTTTAGCAATCAGACAAAGCGATGCCATAGTATTAGGACATCAATTGACAGTACAAGTACCACACGCAGTAGAGGTTCTCTTGAACCGCACACAAACACAACACTTGACTATAGCAAGACTCACCGGTTATGAATTAACATTGTTTCAGCCACACATAGAAATCAGACGTTGTAATACATTAAACCCTGCCACACTTTTGCCAGTAAACGGAACAGATCCATTAGCACATGATTGTATTGAAGTCATTACTATCACGACGAAACCCAGACAAGATTTGACAGATATCCCTTTATCAGATCCGGACCTAACATTGTATGTAGATGGTTCATGTATGAGAACAAGTACAGGAGAGTTAGTGGCCGCTTACGCAGTCACAACAGACACGGAAGTCATTGAAACCAATTGTATTAACACTCTGTCAGCTCAAGCAGCAGAGCTCATCGCTCTGACACAAGCCTGTATTCAAGCCAAAAATAAGAAAGTCAACATATACACAGATTCACGTTATGCATTCGGAGTCGTCCATGACTTCGGTGTACTGTGGCGAGAGAGAGGTTATTTAACTTCTCACGGTACCCACATCCAACACGGACCCCTCATTCAAGCTCTATTAGACGCAATTCATCTACCCACTGCAATATCGATTATGAAATGCAAGGCCCATACGAAAGTTACCGATATCATTTCCCAGGGTAACGACCTAGCTGACAGAACAGCTAAACAGACTGCTCAGAACCAGACTCATACAACTGACACGACAAAGACAATAGTTCCGACACCAACACACTGCATGACAGTTAAGGATCCCGCCCTTGATGTAATTGACATACAGACACATGCTACACCAGAAGAAATAAAGAGATGGACTGAATTAGGAGGGATCCAAACGGATCAAGGATGGATGACGAAGGGAAAATCTATATGGTTTCTTCCCGACTCCATGGTTCAAGTCATCATTAACACAATACATAGTCCAGCGCACCTAGGAGAAAAAGCTATGCTAGACAGCATTCAACACATTTGGTTCAACAAACACTTGCGAGCAGCAGCCAAACAGAAAGTACGTACTTGTATGATATGTTGTCAGTTTAATCCAGGTAAAAGCATTCCCGTAGAGCAGGGTGGATTTCAACCTCCCGATCACCCTTTTGAAGTCCTCCAGATGGATTATATCCAGATGGAACGATGTCGAGGATTCAAATATGTTCTCGTAGTTGTCTGTGCTCTTTCCCGTTGGACAGAAGCCTACCCGGTTTCAGATTACACTGCCCCGACTACTGCCAAACAGCTAGTTCGAGAATTCTTCCCACGGTACGGTTTGCCTCGTATCGTGTACTCAGATAACGGCCAGCCATTCTCATCCGAACTAATGAAACACGTTTCACTTCTGTTAGGCTACCAATGGAAATTCCACTGTGTCCGACATCCCGAGGCAGCAGGTCTCGTGGAACGTCATAATCAAACTCTGAAAATTAGATTGTCCAAAGTATGTAGAGAAAAAGGTGTCGATTGGATAGTAGCCTTACCAGTTGCGCTCTTTTACATGAGAATGGTAGCACATTCTCGAACAGGGCTATCCCCGTATGAGGTGATCTTCGGTAGACCACCAAATATGTGGGGGACGCCTATACCTCGTAAAATCACTGATGTTGACTGTAATATGCTGACAGATTACCTGGCTTCCTTGATGTCTGCACTACAATCTTGTCGTTCACAGGTAGCTGCAGCTTTTCCCGATAACACTGAGGTGAAGCCCCATGACGTGGTTCCAGGTGACCTGGTTCTTGTGAGGAATTTCGACCGGAAGACCCAGCTGGAGCCCAGGTGGTAGTCGCCCAAGCTCGTCTTGCTGACCACAAGGACAGCCGTGAAGATTGAGGGACGTAAAGGGTGGTTGCACTCGAGCCATATCAAAAAATTTTATGGACTACCGTCCGACGTGAACCCTCAGCCCTGCATTCCCTCACAGACTGATTCAAAACTACCCCTGGTTGAAAAAACCAAGAATGAAAACTATAAACTGAAACTAAGGTCTAGCAAGTCAGACAATTTGATTGTTTAAGTCCTCTCCAAGGTGAATCGGTTGAATTTGTCTCTGACATGTATCCTCTAGACCGAAATAGAGAGAGAAATAGACAGATACAGCTTAAAAAACATGCGTACTGTAAATCGCTTCGTAGTCACTGCATAGTGACATTATTAATTTTGTTTTTTCTAAGTCTTCTGATCATCATTTCTAGTGTATTGCTACATATGTATTACCCTATTTCTAAGCGTGTTTACAATGCTACTGCTGAACATTCTTTTAGCGAATTACCTCCGCATGAGTTGTCTTATAGATTTGCGCTGCGCAACAACACATTCATTAGTATGCTACATCATTCTCAGCAGACCAGCAATGCTACCAATTGTTGGATATGTGGCCGACTCCCTCCCTATCAGAACTATAAGGGAGTTTTGCCTCTCTTTCCGTATCCGTTCACACACAATGGCTCCTGTGGAGCATGGTTTAGTTTGATTAATTCCCTAGATTCAAATTCCGTAGTTTATCAAGACAACTGGGTATGGGGAAACCTGAACCTAGTTTTGCTTAAAGTCTGCTACCCTAACAAGGAGGGACTTCCCAAAAGAACAGGAACTGATCTAGAAAATGAAGTATATGGATTAGGTAACTTTACACTTAACCTCATGATTCTGAATGTTGAATCCGAAGCTACACCAATCTTGCCCGCTATGTCAGTATTTCCAGTTAAAGGTGAATTATGTGTAAGAAAGAATGGTTCCATACACATGGGCCATAGTAAATGCACCACTGTGATAAAATTCAGTGATCAAGGCAAGTCTACATTCAGAGCTTCTCGTCATTCCTACTTCATATGTGGCCAGACTGCATATATACGTTTACCTCTAGATTGGGATGGTACCTGTTACATAGCATTCCTTCTGCCACCTGTTTTCCTAGCCCCTCCTGACTATCACAGAAATACCCATTTAGTACACAATAGACAGCAGAGAGATCTCCCGATTGTCGATTACACTGAAACGGCATGGGAGCAATACGCAGATTTCAATAAAGGTTTCTTTCCCTATATAGGTACAGTCACTAATAGTAAACTGATACGTAGATTAACTAGAACCCTTGAAGCAGTAGTGAATGAGACTACTTCCGCCCTAGGCGCAAAGTAATAAGTTATGCACCGAAATGGCCAAAAGGGTCACTCATGTGTCGCTCTAGAGGAGGAGGTTGACAAACTACAGGGATTCAAGGAACAGCAGGAAAAGCAAGCAATGGATGTGTGCTGGAAACTTGAAGATTTTGAGAATCGTCAACACAGAAATAATGTCCGATTATTAGGTACTGCCGAAAATGCTGAAGGGGAAAAAATAATGCCCTATGTTGTATCCTTGTTAAAAGGAGCTTTTCCGGATCTTGCCCATTGGAACTGGGATATGGAGGTTCAGCGGGTTTATCGCTTTCCAATGATGCAGAAGAGGAGTAACTCAGCCAGGCAAGGGGAGCGCCCCAGAGCAATCTTGATATATATCGAGAATTTTCTTCTCAGACAAGCTATAATCGATAAAGCAAGGCTAGATGCCAAACGGACCTTTGATGGACATACCTTTTTCGCTTGCCCAGATTTTTGTCACACCATGGTGGAGCGCAGATGGAGACTCCGGCAGGTGATAACTCTGTTTCAGAGGTTGGGCTGTGAGGCGTACTTGTTATTTCCCGCTCGTCTAAGGTTATTTTTAATGGGCGGGTTCTAATGTTTTTTTCTGAAGTTAAGGCACAAGAATTTATGACAGAGCTGAAGGATGCAAAAGGAAGGGGTGATGTAGGCCGTCAGCTGCAAGGGGGTTCGATAGCAGAATGACTGATTATCAACCATTGTTCTTGTACTTCTCTTGTTAAGCTACGTGGGGGTTGTGGGTGGTGGTATCTGTTTGTGTGAAAAAAGCTGACATAGTTCTCCCTCTTAATGAAGATGTTCAGTATTGGTTATCACGGCAGTGCGGGTTGGGTGTTAGCGGTAAATAGGGGAAGGGGGAAGAGACAGCGGCAACTTGAGAAGTGAGATTGGTTGCCACACATACGTCATGCCTGACCTATTTGCCTGTAAGGGTTGTTGGGGGGAGGGGGTGGCTTGGTTCAGAGTGGGGTTTGGGGATCAGGGCGGGGTAGGGCACAGCACAGCACATTGTATGAGGAAATACGGGGTTAAAGGTTTTAGAAGGTATAGAGAATGGTTTTCTCTTAGAAGGGAATTGGGAGGATATTGTGGTAATAAAAGTAAACAACATTTATGTAATAATTAATGTTATTGTTTATAAATAATTTATAATTAAAATGTTATATTTTTTTAATTTTGTACATTTTATTTAATATAATATTTGTAGGTATTTGTGATATGTATTTAAAGCAATAATAAGGGGTCGATTACGATCCTGTATTTTTTTTTTTCGTACGACTCGTATCCGTAATTTTTTCCGTACGAATCATACAAGTCCCGTCCGACCCGTGAAGTACGATTCGTACGGGAAAAATACATACGGATCGGCCCGATCCGTACGAATCGGATCGGGAAAAATTGTACGAGACGGACCCGGACACTTTTCCGTACGAATTGTAAAAATGCAGTCCAACCGTACTAGTACGATCCGGTCCGGCTTTCCGATTTACGATCCGTACGGAAAACGTCCCGTACACGGGGAATGCCTTTACCCGCTACGAAGCGAACTTTGTACGACTCGTATCCCGGGAAAATTTGTTCCCGGGGTGCAAGTCGTACAGGGGTACGAGTCGTACAGGCCCCCCCATGCATATGTACGTACCTTACAACAACATCGCGTATGTATGGTGCGTACCCCAACATCGTGTATGTACTCATCTTACAACAGCATCGCGTATGTACGGTGCGTACCCCAGCATCGCGTATGTACGCACCTTACAACAACATCGCGTATGTACGGTGCGTACCCCAACATCGCGTATGCATGCACCTTACAACAACATTGCGAATGTACGCACCATACATACGCAATGTTGGGGTACGCACCGTACATACACAACGCATGGGGGTGTATGCCTGTACGACTCGTACCCCTGTACGACTCGCCCCCCCTGGGAACATGTCGGAGTACAACTCGTACTGCGGAGAACGTCGCATATGACTGAGTCGGACACACAAAAAAAACCAGAAGCAAATACAACGAAACAAGTGATACTGAACCACGGACACTGTAAAACAGCACAAGGAGGGTCTATTCGACTCGCACAACACCACAAAACACGTCTACAGTGCACAAAGCATGGAAATGACTGACCTGGCTACATCCAAACAGGCAAAAAGAGGGGCAAACTCACAACCACCCCTTATAACACACCCACCAAAAATTCAAACTGAGGCCCACCCACAAATGGACCAATAAAAAGGGCCCACACACACAAACCATGAGCCTTTGCAAAAGCCTTTGCAAAAGACTCACTGCAGCTAGAGAGCACACACCAACAACTGCACCCATCCACCTTAACATATACACCTTCACACAACCTCCTTCACACATACCCCCTCTTCACATTCCGACCCACACCTTCAAATTCAGACCCACACACCCACAACCATCCACACACTCACCCCACACCATGCCCACAGACAAGAATCCAAAGTTCACAAGGGAGGAGCTGGAGATCCTTGTCAATGAAGTCATCAGAGTTGAGCCACAGCTGTTTGGAACATTGGTCAGACAGACCAGCATAGGTGAAAAATCACGCCTGTGGCAGAGGATCGTCGATAGGGTGAATGCTGTTGCACCCATCAGAAGGACCAGGACTGAATGCCAAGCCAGGGGGTATGATCTGCAGAGGTCAGTCAAGCAAAAAATGAATGATGACTCCGCCCAGAGTAACATCACTGGAGGTGGTGGGCCCCGCAGACCAGTACATTCCCATCCCTGGGAGGAGAAGGTGATGGCCCTGTTTCTGCCGGTGGGAGTAAATGGACTTCAACGACTTCCAGAGCCTGGTGAGTACACAAACACCTTATGTAACATGGGGGTAATGGCATCCACACCCCAACTACACAAAATGCACGCAACTACCCCCAAGCCCTCACCGGCCAGAACCACAGTCAAAAACAACGCTAATGCCACTAACATGAGTATGCCCCATTGAGAAAGCAAGGCCATGCTATGTCCCATGCTACACGAAGCACTAACCCAAGAATGGATGTCCGGTATACTGGGAGGGTGGGTGTCACAAAACGCATTGTTGAACTCCAAATCAGACACAATTGCCCTCATCCCAAATGACCCAGGTACATACCCATGCACCATGCGCAAAGCACAGGGACTGGGAAAGTACTGACAAGCTAGCTGACACTTGGCCCTGGTGTAGGCAGCAAAAGGCCCTCCTGTGACCAGTGCAAACACAAACTCCAAGACAACAAGGTCAGATATCTAGGACAGGAACTCACACTCACTGTCATGGCAGCATGCTCCATGGGAGGACAGCTACAGCACCTGGGAGCCCCACTGCCAAATCACACTACACCCACCAGCAGGCCCTGTCACACACACCCCTTACACAAGCAGACACCCCTGGGACAGGCAATGGATTTACCCACTGTCACAATGGACATGTAACACAACAAGACCAATACATAGCCAAAGAAGCACCCAAGCCAAAAATCTACATGTCAAAGAGTCAGGAGAACATATCAATCTGTCCCCCGCAACATACCCATCCACAAGTGAACATTGAGGAGAATGCTAGGCACATACAACTACCTGGAGGAACAGTGCCAACTTGAATGTGTATGAAACATGGATGTTGCATGAAACAGCATTAACATTGTCTGTCTCTCACACACAGGACAATGTGATGAATCTCCCCCCAACAATGGGGGTGAAGAATCACAGTCCCAGGCTCGGGAGGAACCTGATCCCACCGGCAGCGACGCCTCTCAACACTCCACGGATGACCCCGACCGACCTGGACCCTCTGCTGTCCAAGCCCCTGCAGCACCTGGTTCAGGAACATCTGTGCCAACCACCACCCCATTCCTGCCACATCCGAGGAGACACCGAAGAGCTGTGCCCGCAGTGAACAACTGAGCCAGTCTGACCTTGAGGGACAAGGTGTGCCGGGCACCCAGGAGGTTGCAGACAACACCGCCACTGCCATCCCTCAGGGGTCCCGAAGACCCGATGTGCCCACAACGGCAGCCCAGGCTCGTGTTGGCAGGGGTAGTGGGAGTGTAGGCAGGCGGAGGCGAGAACCTGACCAGCCAGCTGAAGGGACCGGTATGTCACACATACACAACATCATGGACGCATACTGGCGTGACACAAGGGAGTTCAGCCAGGTAGTGGGGACCCTCACAGAGATAAAGGGGACCATCACAGAGATGAAGAACCAGCAGGCCGAGCAACATGCCAGTCAACAAGAACACCAAGGACGGATGGAGGTAAGACTGGTTGAGCTCCTGGCGGTGCAAAGGGACATAAGCCATTCACTCCTTCAGATCGCCGACAACATGGGCAACCCTCCCTGTGCCACCAGGCGAAGACCACCACCAGCCACAGGGAGGGAGGAGGAGGAGGATTTGTCCGACGAAGCGTCCCAAGCATCGTCAAGGCCTGCATCTGAGGGTCCCCCGAGGAAGATGGGTCATCCACGGAAAAGACCGTGAGAGGCAGTGGCCCATCCACATCTCCCAGGTCACCTGGTCTGGCACCTGGCCTTCGTGTGCGACAGCATCACCTCATTGACTAACATTATCTGCCACATGGACTTGCTGGTCACAGTCTGACCAATGATGCCAAACACTGTGGTCTGGACTCTGCTGACTTCAAATGCCAAGGATCCCATCTCCCCCTGTGAACTTTGGATTCTATGGTCGCTGTATTGCACCTTTTTCTTTGCACAAATCACGCCCCAGACTGTAGAGGGGTGGTAGGTACAGCACGTAGACCAGGTCTTTTTACATAAGGCTTTATTGAGGACAATACACGTCTGTGTTTGCTAGTAAGTCTTTCTTCTTTCTTGGTGGGCTCCGTAATGAAAGCTGGGTCGTTGTTCTCTTTCCCAGCTCGAGAGCGTCCTTTCCCGATGTTCCTTGGCGCTCCAGGACCCCCTGGGCAGGCGTGCAGAGAGAAGGAGAAAGGGGAACGTTAGGGTTAAGGTTCACGAACTGTGTCGCACCTATGACCAGGACCAGGGGTGGGGGAACACCTCTTCTTGTGTTTCCGTGTATCCAACTTAGTACTCTTAGATACTACCCTTCTGTGCGATGTGTGTGGGGGGGTGTTTTTTGTGCAGGGCTAGAGGAGAAAGGAAGCGGGTGCAGTGCTAGCGGCTTTCTCGCCTACCCATCCAACCCCTGAAGCGCTCCCGTACCTGAGGAAGCCACCCTCCTCCGGGAACGTGGCTCGGCGGAACACGGAGTCGTTGGCCTCCTGGCTTACTCCCTGCGTCCGTCTTCGCGTCGTCTCTCCGATCCTCCTCCGGTGCTTCTTCCTCGACTCTCGTGCTCGCTCGATACTCTTCACCTCCGGGGTTCCGCTCCTGGGTGACGTCACACGCTGTTTTCTGTTCTTCCGGCTCTATATCCAATCCTGTGTGTCCTCGTGATACCGGGGGCATGGCCACCGCAAAAAGACGCTCCTGGTTAAAGGGACCCGGCGTAACCTCAGGGAAAGCCTCTGCAGAAATGAAGTTACACCACTCCTCCTGCTGGGGTGTAAAAGAACAAGGTAGTGGAGTTACGGGCGTCCACCAGTTCTGTTGGTCACACACATCATCCAGAACCGGGGTGCTCCATTTACACAGACCTATAATACAAAAAAGAATAATTGAAATTTTATGTTGCAGTCATTTAGCATGAGTCTCCAACATACGTGTGGGGATATGTCAAAGTATGCCTGAGTGTGGAACTAACTCCAGCCATCCATACACTGGGATCTGAGTCTGGTCGAGGACACACATGGGTCACAATGTATCATCAAATACAGACATGGAGCCCAATACTCACCCGTGATGGCCTCAAGCTGCTGAGGGGGGGCTGGCAATACTGCTTGGACAGACCAATTTCGAAGAGTATCATGAAGGCGTAGAGGTCATGGGTCATGTGGAGGTGCCCGGGGAGGGAGTCCCAGGTCTGTTTGGCGAGGTGGGAGAACTATCTCCTGCATGCACTTGTTCTGTGGATGTGATGAATGGTGGCCAGGGCAAGGTTGGCTGCACGGAGTTGGGCCAATGGGGTGTTGGATGACAGACGTCCAAGGTCGGTTTTGGGCCTGGGGTTGTGGACTGCCTCCTGAGTGTGATTGAGGAGTCTGAAGGTGATCCTGCAGCAGACAGTGAGCCATTGTAGCTATCTCAGGTGGACGGTGATGTGGCTGGGGCAGGGGATGTTGAAGATGAGGTGTGCGGATGCACCCTGGATGTGGACAAGTTCTCCTGCAGTTTTACTGTTGTTCCTCCGTAGAGGGTGGTGCTGTAGGTGACCCGGCTGGTGTCGTGGACCTGGGGGACGGTCTGTCCTGCCTTGGAGTGGATCTATCTGTGGATCATTTCCAGCATGCGGAGGGTGTTGCAGCATGAGGTACAGATGGTGTTGAGTTGCATGGTAATTGTGAGCGAAGAGTCCATGATGAACACCAGCTGCGTGCGTGGCCACTGGGTGCTGGTGCGGTGCCCAGGCCGGTAGGACACAAGTAGTTGACCCAGCCATAAGGGGACAATCCTCAGATGATGACCTCAGTCCTGTCCAAGTCCAGCCTCAGGTGGCTGATGTTCAGCCATTCGTCAACGGATCTCATGCCTTCTCGAAGGTTGGATCTGGCAATGTCCGGGTTTTTGGTGAGTTTGAGGAGCAGCTGGGTGTCAATGGCATACGAGATGATGATGAGGTTGTGTGCGCATGTGATGGTGGAGAGGGGGGCCATAGAGACTGTTAGAATTGGGAATCTCTAGTTGGCACAGGTATGCACTTGCGACAAGCAGGGACTCTCAATTCTAAGTCAGGATATGGGGAGCACCCTTTCAAATAACCCCTGCTCACCCTTTAGGTAATGTGGCGCAAGCAGTCAAGACTATTCTCAGGGTGTCATAGGTTAAGCATTTGTGAACACATACAGTAATACAATGACACACAACAAATGGACACCAGTCAAGGTTATATCAAAAATAGGTTTCTTTATGTAAGGCTTAGCACAAGACCAGAATAACGATTAGAAATGACCACAGTATTATTTCAAAGTTCAATGTTCTTGTAAAAAGGCTTAAAATACAAAAATGGGCTTCTTTTAGTCAATTCGTACCTGGGTGTGCGACTCGTCCGCATTAAAAACAAGGAAAGTACGAGTCAAACAATCGGTGCGGACTCCGGGGTCCGTAACAGGCACACTGCGGTGCGAACAGAACAAAATACCTTAAGTTCGTGGGGTCCGCGACGGACAGTGCGGGACAAGTTGATGGGTCCGTGCCGTAGTTCGGCAGCGTATTCAGATGCTGGTCGGGTCGCGGCATCAGGACGCGGTGTTTGTACGGGACCTTCAGGGATATGTGCGGATTGCCCGGATCAGCTTGCAGAGTCCGTGGCGTTCAGCGTTCGAGCCGTACCTTCGGTGCTGATGGGCGGCGACACTTCTCGGCGCCGTACAGCATACGGGGAGGATCAGTGTACTGCGGCTTCTCGGCTCTGAGTACGGCACGGTGCAGTACGTTAGCAGCGTACGGACCGTACCTGCGGGACGATGGAGCTTGGGTCCGGCGTACAGGGTTCGGCAGCCAGTGTTGTACGTCTCGAATCGGCGGGGAAGGTTAGGTGCAATGCGGCCGGGAGGGATACGGCACGTACTAACGCTTTTGGATCAACGTAGACGCACGGTGCCGGGCGGCAAAGACATGGCTTCGCGGCGGATGGGGTACGAGGCGTACTGGGGCCAAATCCAGCGGGAAACAAGCACAAATCGTCCAGGCAACTCAATTTTGCAAGGCAGATGAGTCTAATGGTCCTGGGACTCAGTTCAGGGGGCAAGCTCTTCTTTCAAGCCCTTGGAGATAGTTGAAAAACAATGTTGCAAAGTCTCTTTCAGTCTTTTCCTCTCCTTTCTCAGCAAGGCACCAACTGCAGGCCAATCCCCAAGGTCAGGGAAAGTACTCCTCCTTCAGCTTCTTCCAGGTCCTTCTAGTCAGGCAGAGTTCCTTCGTGGTTCAATCAGGATCTGATTTCTTAGGAGCAGGGCTCCTACATTTATACCAAGTTTCTTTTGTCTTTGCAGGCCAGGGGGGCCTTTGCCTAATCCCAGTCCAGTTCTTTTCAGTGAGGAGCACTTTTTTGTTGGGACTCTGGCTTCTTCTTTCAGCAGGCAGGGCAGAGACATCAGATGCTCCCCAGGGGGTGGAGCCAGCATTGTGGTGGCAGAGCACTGCCCTATTCAGAGTCAAGGTGCACTCCTCCCACCCATCCTGGTGTAATCTTTCTATTCACCACCTGGCAGCCCCAGCCTGTCTCCTGGAACTTCCCAGCCCTGTCACTCAAGCTACACACAAAGAAGATAGCCCTCCCCTCCAGAGGCAGACTGAAATGGTTAGGCACGCAAAGGCTAATTTTCTAAAAGTTGCATTTTCAAACCCAGGATATTAAAATAACCTTTACTAACAGAAGTATTTTATTATTCTGAGTTCAGGCATACTAAACATGAATTTCTACCATGCTTCCGGAGCCTGCTAGGATTATAGAGTGTTATAATCTAGCAGCCCATTCTGGCCTATGGAGAGCAGGTAGTCTTACAATAGTGAAAAACGAAAATGACGGTAATTCACTATTAGGACATGCCACACACCTCAGGGCATGTCCTACCTTATCCTTACAATGCACCCTGCCCTAGGGCCTACCATAGGGGTGACTAATATGAAGGTAAGGGAAGGTTTAGGGACTGGCAAGTGGGGACACTTGCCCAGTCAGCATGACAGTACCAGACTGCATGCAGGTTCTGCAATGGTAGACCTTTGACACATTTTACCCCGCTGTTTCTGTGGGTGGCACAAGCAGTGCTGCAAGCCCACTAGCAGCATTTGGATATACAAGCCCTTGGCACCCCTGGTGCACTCTACTAGGGACTGATAGTAAACCAAATAAGCCAAACATGGAGGTCAATTCACAAAATACATTTTACCATAGGGAGAGCATATGCACCTTAGCACTGGTCAGCAGTGGTAAGGTGCCCAGAGTCATAAAACAGCCAACACCAGGTCAGAAAAAATACAGGAGGAAGGCAAAATGTTTAGGGATCACCCTGCAAAAAGGGCCAAGTCCAACAGAGACATTGAAGATCGTCACGCTGAGAGATGAGCCCTGGGGCATGGGCCAGATGACCCCAGTGTATTACCTGCTGAAGGGTGGAGGCCGACTCCCTGGGCCTTGCTGGTGAGCTACTTGTTGATTTAATCCTTGGCCCTCCTCTGGATACCAGTGTTGGAGATGTGTGAGCTGACAGTGTGGTAGCACATGGTGTAGAATGCCGTTGAGAGGTCAAGGGGGGTGGTCTGACCATTGTTGAGCAGGGCAAAGTTGTCATTGGTGGTGGCAATTATGACGGTTTCTGTGGTGTGATTGCTGTGGAAGATGGTCTGGTGCCGGTTGCCTGGAGCTGTTTGCATGGAGGAAGTTTGTCAGTTGCTCGTTGAGTGTCTTCCTGATGACATTTGCTGGGTAGGGAAGCAGGGTGATGTTCCAGGAGATCCTGTGGTACTGCCGTCCGTTGTTTAAGAAGGGCCTGGGTCTCTGCATGCCTCCAGCTCCCATGGAATGTGGCAAACTCAAAGGAGACATTCATGACGTGTTGGACGTGGGCTTCAAGGATGGGGAATGATGTGGTTGAGATGTTGTGTGGGAATGGGCCTGATGGAGAGCCAGAGTGGATGGTGCACATGAGCCAGGTGGTGTATTTGCTGCTGACGGGAGTCCAGAACCTGAGGGGGGTTTGTCCTGCAGATAATAGTGCTGTCTGCCTCTGTGTGCCAAGGCTGTCGTGTATGTCCATGAGCTTGCAGTGGTAGAAAGTTGAAAGGGATTTGATCTGCCTTGCAAGGGTGGGGTGTCTTTTGGATGGAGAGCTGCTGTCAGTTCACTCACAATGCTGATGAGCTCCTTGATGTCGTGTGTTTTTGTGCCTCGGCCCTATCTGAAGAATCTCCACTTGTCCTTGCTGATGATATGATGATGGCTGTGTGTGGCGTTTTCCAGGGCTGTAAGGTAAGTGATGGTTCTTTGTGTTGCAAGGTTTGCACAAGAGTCCGGCTAGATCTGTATGAGTCCAGTAGGTCTGCCTTGTCCCAGGTGGCTTAACTGTTGTTGTGCTTCACATGAAAGTCCGTCAATGTTGCAAGATTGTTGGATCAGTTGCTGATCCAGTGTGTGAGGTTGCAGGGTGTGGCGGTGGTGTTGGTTCGAGTGTCCCACACAGCTTGTCTGTGGTGACTTACATGAAGCATCTTTGGGGGATTGGTAGCGGGGTGTGGGGCAGTGTGTTGCTTGTCAGAGACGTGGATGCAAATGTTGATGGACCAATGATGGATGGTGGTGTGGTTCTCCTCCAGCAAGAAGTTACTGGCCCCCAGCCACATGTAGCCTGTGGAGGTGAGGGTGTGCATGCAGATGTACGTGTTGATGGCTTTGCGGAATTGTGGATGTAGGCCTGGAGATCTGTAGATGAGTGTTACTCTGAGGGTTGCCAGGGGTTGGTGCGAAACCGGATTTGTGACTCTGAGGGTGTACTTGTGAATAAATTGCAATTCATCCTCTGGGATTGTTGGTGCCGTCCCTGCGGTTGATCTTGTATCCATCAGAGATGGCAATGAAGAAGTTGTGTGCTGAGGATGCTTTTATCCAGGTTACTGTCATGAAGGTGATGTGTGGGGCTGTTGTGTTGAGGAGGTAACAGAGTCCAATGGCGTGCTGGTGGACGGAGCGGGTGTGGAGTAGGTGGCACATGACCTGGTTGTTCTGACAGGGTCTGGTAGGCGGGGCAGCGCTGTGTAGGCAGTTGGATTTGCACACTCAGCATGCAAAGGTGTCGTGTGTGCGGTTAGGGGTTGCCTGATAGCAGGCGGTTGATTGTCTGGTGGACATTGCTTGGAGGGTGGCTGCATCATGAGCCTGTTGTGTGATGTGGGTCATGCAAGGACCAGAGAGTCATGCACTGTGCACGTTGCAGGCGCAGACGGTCCTGCCTTTGGCACGGCGTTGGTGCAACAGTGGCATAGACAAGCTGCTGGCTGCATTAATAATGGGTGGAGGGGGGAAGGGAGGAGCATTTTGGAGATGTGTGGGGTGCTGAATCAGGGCACTCGGTGGGGCAGTGCTGCAGGTGAGGCACCAGCAGGCGGAAGGGGTGAGAAACTAGGCAAAAAGTAGCACACAAAGACAAGGAGGTCAGAAAGGCACAGTCCAACATGTGTATGTAAAGGAAGAAGTGTCAGGTTACTCATGGGTCACTCCGAGAAAATGTATGAACAATCACCAAAAATGACGGCCACAGGATCAGGCAACAAAATGCAGAACTGCGCACAGGAGACACACCGTCAGCAGGCGTTGACGTCCTGTTGTGGGGAGCAACCTGCACAAATACATACACAACCAGGTACTTCATGCACAATAGAGATTATTAGCAATGAAGAACTGCATGCATGTTGCCGAAGTACACATACACTCATATGCTCAATCTTTGACAATTATGCCATAGATGACGCATGCAAACTGGCAAGAGATCTGCAGTGACAGAGATGAGGCACTTTGGATTGTGGTGAACACCTTTATTACACAAACTCACACAAAGGGAAATGCATCCATATGAACAGACTCACAGGTCAGTTGACATAACATGTGGGACATACGCTGGACCCCCTTCACAACACGGATGTTGTAAATCCCAATGAACTGGCACAAAAGTTAAGGGGATGAGCCAAACACATCCTGCTGCACACGGAGAGGCTGCAATTCACCATAGAGCCTGTTGTTGTGATGTCCCACACTATGTCCACCCGTAGCATCCACAATGTTTCAGAGGCAAGGTTTACACACATTGATGCCTTCATCAGACTCCACACTCCACTACAGATGACTCTCAAGAAGGGTGACTATCATGTCATGGGAGTGATGCTACATGTTATATGCTCCATGGTGAGAAGACATGTATGCATGGTACCACAACATGCACAGAAGCAGTCCCCACACATTCCCAACCCGTACCACCACCAAAAAGCCTTGCTGCAATCCTTACCCAAACTGACATTTCCACATGTCCGTGCATGGAACGCTGATTCAGCACACGTTGCAATCCTCATGAGGAATAGCAGGAGGACAAAGATGACATGAGCAGACAACAGGCGCAAAAACCTGGGAATGACAAACACACAAGAAGTCACCTAAAACAATTCTCGCCACACACATGGTCAGCTACGAAACATGAACAATGTTGGACACATGCAAATTTCAAAGAAAGTCTCTCCGCAAAACTGTGTGGCATGACATCATCACTCGAGTGACACATCAGAACACACATCAAAGTCACTTTGCATTCAGTCAGCTGGACACACACATTGCAACACATGCCACTCAATGCTACAAGCTTGCACACTCATACCCAGTGACTCACCATTATGAGAAGAAGTTGCGTATGAGCTGACTCCGGATATCATCCTCCTCCTCCTCCTCCTCCTCATCACTTACCTCGTGACCAAGCCCTGGATCCTCCAAGGGTGGATGTTCCTGCTCATCCGGATCCAGGATGAGTGGAACTTCTTTCTCAACTGCTATTTTTTGCAGCATGCAGCACACGATGAAGATTTTGCAGACCTTCTCTGGTGCATATGGGAGGGACCTGCCTGTCTTGTCAAGGCACCGGAATCGGCTCTTCAGGAGCCCAAACGTCCTCTCAATAACTCACCTGGTCTGCCCATGTGCATTGTTGTACCGGTGATCTGCAGCTGTTCTTGGGTTGCTGAGAGGTGTCTGTAGCCATGGCATGTTGGGATATCCAGAGTCCCCTACATGGAAACTTCATGTAAATAAGTGGGTCAGGAGATGCCGTAAGAGCCAAAGATACCACAACACACAGGACAAACAGAGTATACCCACCAACAAGACATGCTCGTTCGTTGTGCATCCACAGCATCATTTGTGGCACCCTGCTACGCCTCATGATGTAGGCATTGTGTGCTGATCCTGGAAAACGTGCACAGACATGGGAAATCAGCATGTTAGCAAGACACACCACAAGGGCATTTATTGAGTGGTTACGTTTTTGGTTGCGATAGGCTTGCTCCTGTGCCTGTGGTGGTACCAAAGCCACATGTGTGTCCCATCAATGGACCCAATGACATGGGGCATCCCTCCCAGGGCATAAAAATCACCCTTGACATCTGTCAACTCCTCAGGAGTAGGACATTTGATAAATTCATCAAGGTGCTCCAACATGGCTGCCAAACATCACGCAGGACACGGCTGAATATTGTCTGTGACATCCCACCAACATCAGCTATGGTCAATTGAAACGTACCTGTGGCAAAAAAATGTAGGGCTGCCATCACCTTCATCTTGGGGGTCAGCGCAGTAGGTTACCTGTGTCGCGGTTGGAGGTGTGGTGTCAGCTTGTTAGTCAAGTCCTCAATCAACTGTCGAGTGAATCTGTAACGTCAGATGCAGGCACGTTCCCTCATGGCAGCCAAGTCTGGCATTTGCTCTTGGGACAGGCGGTGCCCTGCAGGACATTGTTAGGAATAATGAAGATTGAGAGTCTGCCAACATCAATGTCAATGAACATAGCACATGCTAAACTGCTACTAAACATCAGGTAACTATGGAGTCTGGTGTGTGCAATACATCCAGGACACATATGCCAGCTTGCTGGCACTCCTACGAAAAGCCAGATACACCTGTTGATTGTCAAGTCTACATGACATGCCCTGAAATGAGCTGGGGGCAAGTCTGAGTGAACAGCCAGAGATATCACCGGAGTGACACACATCCACATAGCTGCATTGGACGGATGTCATCTCATCCAGACAGCTGACTGCAAGGCACACGCACAGGTCACATGGAATTTCAAATGTACATATCAAACATATAAGGCCAAACGCGTTTCGGGAAGACTTCTGCCCTTGATCACTGGCAAGTTCAGAAACCCCGGCAGGCAGTTCACTGTGGTTTAATGCTGGGGAACTACACGGACCAGGAGGCTTTGTGGCCACACCCACTTATATGATGCACAACAGGATGAAGCTGTTCTGTGTTGCCAACCTGCAAATTAAAGGAGTTCAAACTCTCTCGTTTGGGGCATTTCTTCAGGGGGCAACCTTGTGGAACTTTGTGTAGCGGCTGGCCCGGCCGCAGAAACACCCAGCTGCTCCTCGAGCAGACCGCCAGCGTCGGATTTCCTGGGCTGCTTGGGACACAGAATCCGGTGTGTGGGAGCAGAAAGGCAATGGAGGCAAGACTTTCCCCAATCGAGCAACCTACTGGGGTAACAGATTTTGTTTTATTTCAAATCTAGGCGGCACCCACTGTGGTTTAATGCTGGGGAACTACACGGACCAGGAGGCTTTGTGGCCACACCCACTGGGGCTGGTCCCTTTATCAGGTGTTCCTCATTGCCTGCTGGGGTTTCTGAACTTGCCAGTGATCAAGGGCAGAAGGCTGCCCAAAACACGTTTGGCCTTATATGATGCACGACAGGACAAAGCTGTTCTGTGTTGCCAACCTGCACATTAAAGGAGTTTAAACTCTCTCGTTTGGGGCATTTCTTCAGGGGGCAACTTTGTGGAACTTTGTGTAGTGGTTGGCCCGGCCGCAGAAACGCCGAGCTGCTCCTCGAGCAGACCGTCAGCGTCAGATTTCCTGCGCTGCTTGGGTCAGAGAGTCCGGTGTGTGGGAGCAGAAAGGCAACGGAGGCAAGACTTTCCCCCATCGAGCAACCCACTGGGGTAACAGACTTTGTTTTATTTCAAATCTCGGCGGCACCCACTGTGGTTTAATGCTGGGGAACTACACGGACCACGAGGCTTTGTGGCCACACCCACTGGGGCTGGTCCCTTTATCAGGTGTTCCTCATTGCCTGCCGGGGTTTCTGAACTTGCCAATGATCAAGGGCAGAAGGCTGCCCGAAACGCCTTTGGCCTTATATGATGCACGACAGGATGAAGCTGCTCTGTGTTGCCAACCTGCACATTAAAGGAGTTCAAACTCTCTTGTTTGGGGCATTTCTTCAGGGGGAAACCTTGAGAAACTTTGTGTAGAGGCTGGCCCGGCCACAGAAACGCCCAGCTGCTCCTCGAGCAGACCGCCAGCGTCGGATTTCCTGCGCTGCTTGGGACAGAGAGTCCGGTGTGTGGGAGCAGAAAGGCAACGGAGGCAAGACTTTCCCCCATCGAGCAACCCACTGGGGTAACAGACTTTGTTTTATTTCAAATCTCGGCGAAACCCACTGTGGTTTAATGCTGGGGAACTACACGGACCAGGAGGATTTATGGCCACACCCACTGGGGTTAGTCCCTTTATCAGGTGTTCCTCATTGCCTGCCGGGGTTTTTGAACTTGCCAGTGATCAAGGGCAGAAGGCTGCCCGAAACGCATTTTGCCTTATATGATGCACAACAGGATGAAGCTGTTCTGTGTTGCCAACCTGCACATTAAAGGAATTCAAACTCTCTCGTTTGGGGCATTTCTTCAGGGGGCAACCTTGTGGAACTTTGTGTAGCGGCTGGCCCGGCCGCAGAAACGCCCAGCTGCTCCTCGAGCAGACCGCCAGCGTCGGATTTCCCGCGCTGCTTGGGACAGAGAGTCCGGTGTGTGGGAGCAGAAAGGCAATGGAGGCAAGACTTTCCCCAATCGAGCAACCTACTGGGGTAACAGATTTTGTTTTATTTCAAATCTAGGCGGCACCCACTGTGGTTTAATGCTGGGGAACTACACGGACCAGGAGGCTTTGTGGCCACACCCACTGGGGCTGGTCCCTTTATCAGGTGTTCCTCATTGCCTGCTGGGGTTTCTGAACTTGCCAGTGATCAAGGGCAGAAGGCTGCCCAAAACACGTTTGGCCTTATATGATGCACGACAGGACAAAGCTGTTCTGTGTTGCCAACCTGCACATTAAAGGAGTTTAAACTCTCTCGTTTGGGGCATTTCTTCAGGGGGCAACTTTGTGGAACTTTGTGTAGTGGTTGGCCCGGCCGCAGAAACGCCGAGCTGCTCCTCGAGCAGACCGTCAGCGTCAGATTTCCTGCGCTGCTTGGGTCAGAGAGTCCGGTGTGTGGGAGCAGAAAGGCAACGGAGGCAAGACTTTCCCCCATCGAGCAACCCACTGGGGTAACAGACTTTGTTTTATTTCAAATCTCGGCGGCACCCACTGTGGTTTAATGCTGGGGAACTACACGGACCACGAGGCTTTGTGGCCACACCCACTGGGGCTGGTCCCTTTATCAGGTGTTCCTCATTGCCTGCCGGGGTTTCTGAACTTGCCAATGATCAAGGGCAGAAGGCTGCCCGAAACGCCTTTGGCCTTATATGATGCACGACAGGATGAAGCTGCTCTGTGTTGCCAACCTGCACATTAAAGGAGTTCAAACTCTCTTGTTTGGGGCATTTCTTCAGGGGGAAACCTTGAGAAACTTTGTGTAGAGGCTGGCCCGGCCACAGAAACGCCCAGCTGCTCCTCGAGCAGACCGCCAGCGTCGGATTTCCTGCGCTGCTTGGGACAGAGAGTCCGGTGTGTGGGAGCAGAAAGGCAACGGAGGCAAGACTTTCCCCCATCGAGCAACCCACTGGGGTAACAGACTTTGTTTTATTTCAAATCTCGGCGAAACCCACTGTGGTTTAATGCTGGGGAACTACACGGACCAGGAGGATTTATGGCCACACCCACTGGGGTTAGTCCCTTTATCAGGTGTTCCTCATTGCCTGCCGGGGTTTTTGAACTTGCCAGTGATCAAGGGCAGAAGGCTGCCCGAAACGCATTTTGCCTTATATGATGCACAACAGGATGAAGCTGTTCTGTGTTGCCAACCTGCACATTAAAGGAATTCAAACTCTCTCGTTTGGGGCATTTCTTCAGGGGGCAACCTTGTGGAACTTTGTGTAGCGGCTGGCCCGGCCGCAGAAACGCCCAGCTGCTCCTCGAGCAGACCGCCAGCGTCGGATTTCCCGCGCTGCTTGGGACAGAGAGTCCGGTGTGTGGGAGCAGAAAGGCAACGGAGGCAAGACTTTCCCCCATCGAGCAACCCACTGGGGTAATAGACTTTGTTTTATTTCAAATCTCGGCGACACCCACTGTGGTTTAATGCTGGGGAACTACACGGACCAGGAGGCTTTGTGGCCACACCCACTGGGGCTGGTCCCTTTATCAGGTGTTCCTCATTGCCTGCCGGGGTTTCTGAACTTGCCAGTGATCAAGAGCAGAAGGCTGCCCGAAACGTGTTTGGCCTTATATGATGCACGACAGGATGAAGCTGTTCTGTGTTGCCAACCTGCACATTAAAGGAGTTCAAACTCTCTCGTTTGGGGCATTTCTTCAGGGGGCAACCTTGTGGAACTTTGTGTAGAAGCTGGCCCGGCCGCAGAAACGCCCAGCTGCTCCTCGAGCAGACCGCCAGCGTCAGATTTCCTGTGCTGCTTGGGACAGAGAGTCCGGTGTGTGGGAGCAGAGAGGCAACGGAGGCAAGACTTTCCCCCATCGAGCAACCCACTGGGGTAACAGACTTTGTTTTGTTTCAAATCTCGGTGGCACCCACTGTGGTTTAATGCTGGGGAACTACACGGACCAGGAGGCTTTGTGGCCACACCCACTGGGGCTGGTCCCTTTATCAGGTGTTCCTCATTGCCTGCCGGGGCTTCTGAACTTGCCAGTGATCAAGGGCAGAAGGCTGCCCGAAACGCGTTTGGCCTTATATGATGCACAACAGGATGAAGCTGTTCTGTGTTGCCAACCTGCACATTAAAGGAGTTCGAACTCTCTCGTTTGGGGCATTTCTTCAGGGGCAACCTTGTGGAACTATATATATATACACATGTTATACTTAGGTGGACATTTCACTTTGAAAAAACCATTGAAATTCCCCCGTTATAGTTAGCTCAGATAACTATAACTCGCGCGACCGCCACTCTATCACAAGGATGATGTCATCAGTGATGTCATCAGTGATGCCACTGACGATGTCATGAGTGATGTAATATGTGACGTCATCAGCAGTAGATTGCGGGAGCGCGAGTTATAGTTATCTGAACTAACTATAACGTGGGAATTTCAATGGTTTTTCACAAGTGAAATGTCCAGCTAACTATAACATGTGTGAAACTTATGGTTTTTTAAGTGAACTTGCAAGGTTTTTTAAATGCTAATTCCTAACTATAACGTGTGTGAAACCTATGGTTTTTTAAGTGAAAAAAAAAATATATATATATATATATATATATATATATATTACCTACTGGCGGTCGCCAGTAGGTAGTTATAGTTAGGACCCTGTTTCCAAAGGAAAACCGCAACATTCTATTTGGAATAACTTTGGCGCCGGTCGACGAATCCTCGCGAAATTTTCAAAATAGGTGGGGCGCTACGCTCCGCTCCTACCCTGAAAGTCTCGGGGGGATTCGTCAAGCGGGGGCTGAGATAAAAGGGGGGTCCCAAAACGCGTTTTTCCCATGCATTTTTCCATAGGACCTTTAGACACAGCTACAGCCCGAACGGCTGAACAGAATTACTTGAAATTTGACAGAGAGGTAGTCCTCAGGTCAAGGAAGTGCCTTTTGTAGGTTTGGTGTAAATCTGTTCAGTAGATTCTGAGAAAATAGCCTTTAAATCAATATATATATCTGAGCCAGCGTACGGTGCGCTTACGGTGCGCTTACCGTACGCGTACGGTGACGTGCGCGAGCGCGATTCTGATTGGTTGTTAGATCTTAGTAAACATTCGAATCGGTCAAAACCAGGAAGCGGCGGCCGCCATTTCGTGTGTTTCACTCAGAAAAAAAAGAGTGATATCTTGAAAAGGGGGCAAGGGAGAGAGTTACAGACCCCCTAACATTTGTAAGGGGGTCAAAGAAGGACAGAAAAGTACAAAGAAAACATTTATTGATTTTAAAAAAAATCGCGGGGTACGCGTACGGTAAGCTTAACGTACGCGTACGGTAAAAAAAAAAGAAAAAAAAAGAAATGAAATGCAGATTTAAGAGTTTAGATATTAGGGGGCTCTAAAAAGAGCCGTTGTGTTTATGAAGTGATTTTTTAGTGGTACCTACAAGTAAGTACCGATGCAGAGTCTAAGGTTTAAGAGGAAGACTCTGTTCCCTTCATCAGTGAAGTGCACACCATCTCCTCTATAAATGTCTTGCATGTCGTAACGTAAGTTGTTGTGGTAAATGGAACCCATACCATAGTCACGGAGGAAAGCAGAAACAGATTTGTTGACGTGCTTTCTTGCTTTGTCAATCTGTGGACAGAAATGATTGGACCAGTTCCATTTTTGCCTTTGGCATATGTTAGAAAACACAAAGGCAGTTTTAGGGAAAAGTGAAAACAGTTGTGCAAAGGTGTCCTTCATAAGCATTTCCAGACCTACCCCAGTCAAAGTGCCTAGGTCATTGCCACCACAGTGCACATGAGGTCAGGGTGTTGGATTTGCATGAAGGATTTCACCAATGGCATCAATTGGTGCCACTTTAACCCTCTCTGACCAATCCATTTAATGTCTACATTTGGCAAAGCAAGGTCTCTCACCATATCTGTTTTCTCTGCATACTTTTCACTCCAGAAGACATAGCTGTGCCCTACAATCCACACTGTGAACATCTTCAAAGTAGAACTGGATGCACTCAGGAGGTGTAATTCAGTAGAATGGTAAAAAGAAATGAAAGACAGTTTGGAAATGGGGGCATACATATTTTTTTTATAAAAAAAAGAACTGATTGGCTGTTTCATACCATTCTACAATAAAAACTAGGCTGTATGTGTAAATTAATAGAAGCATGTTTTGTATTGGTACAGAAAAATGTGTTACCAAAGAACAGTACTATGGATTTGCTGTTAGGAATGAAAAGTCAAGCACTCTTGCTCTTTGGAAATGAAACATTGTTTGGTGAACTTCTGACCTAACTCCACACAGCAGTGTTCCATGAGCTGTTGCTATGGTAGCAGGCAGAAGTCAAGTTGGGGGAAGGGTACTAGGCAGAAGTCAAGTTGGGGGAAGGGTACTTTTGGAAAAGGGTTGGTTTTCAAACAAAAGAAATGTGTGATTACATTTGAAAAAAAGGGGGAAGCACTGAGATTTGAAATTAACATGTATATGTGTGGAAAAAGAGAGGGAAAGTTTGCCATTATCTGGTTCTGCTGAGAGGAGAGAGGTGTAAAGAACAGAGATCCTGGCTCTGATAATCTGCTGTTTGAGTGCCACATTTCTTTCACAACTAACTAATTTTAAAGGTGAGTTTAGAGTTTGAGAGGGGATGTATATGGTAAATTAAGAAATGAATAATAGAAATGGAATTCCTTTTGTTGAAGTTGTGTTTATCATTTTCTGTTTTGGGAGAAATTTAAATGTGAGGAACATGTAAAATAATGGTCACTCCAGCACAGTTACCTGCTTGCCCTTGTTGAGTCCAGGCTCGAATTCTTGCTCCTTCGTGTGTGCCATATTTGTTGTGCCTGCCGCCTCCTTCCTCCCGCCGCCGCGTTTGCAATCCTGTGGCCGCAGTGTGGAGGGAGGAAGAGACTACATTACCCAGGCTCCCTGCTTGTAACCACCCCGGAAGCACCGCGATTCTATCTCCCGCGCCCGGAGGCGTTTAAATTTCGGACACTCTCCCGGTGGAGCGGGTGTCACTCCAGCACAGTTACCTGCTTGCCCTTGTTGAGTCCAGGCTCGAATTCTTGCTCCTTCGTGTGTGCCATATTTGTTGTGCCTGCCGCCTCCTCCCTCCCGCCGCCGCGTTTGCAATCCTGTGGCCGCAGTGTGGAGGGAGGAAGAGACTACATTACCCAGGCTCCCTGCTTGTAACCACCCCGGAAGCACCGCGATTCCATCTCCCGCGCCCGGAGGCGTTTAAATTTCGGACACTCTCCCGGTGGAGCGGGTGTCACTCCAGCACAGTTACCTGCCTGCCCTTTTTGAGTCCAGGCTCGAATTCTTGCTCCTTCGTGTGTGCCATATTTGTTGTGCCTGCCGCCTCCTCCCTCCCGCCACCGCGTTTGCAATCCTGTGGCCGCAGTGTGGAGGGAGGAAGAGACTACATTACCCAGGCTCCCTGCTTGTAACCACCCCGGAAGCACCGCGATTCTATCTCCCGCGCCCGGAGGCGTTTAAATTTCGGACACTCTCCCCGCGTCGCGGGACCGCGCGCGGGCTGAGCCCGGGCAGAGGGCGGGCCGTCTGTGGCCGAACGAGGCCGGGCTGGGCCACCCCTCATGCATCCACGAAATCAATATTGATTACAACACTAAGTGTAAGATATTTAAGTTTTTGCATCACCAAAATTTTTTAACAGTGGTATTGCCTTGTACATGGACTGTGTATAACTCTTTGCCCCACCTATCCGTGTGTTAATTATGTCTGTTATGTCGCCAGCAAAATCAACTAAAGGCAAGAATACATCTATAGGAGGCCCACGCAAAGGAACATTAGACCACTTCCTGGCTAAAGCCGTTTCGAAGTTAGACCACCAAATAGCGGATACTGAACGTCGCCTGTCTTCTGGTCTATTTCCCAACAAACGCTCATCTCTGGGCCTTATTCAAACAATCCCCTCCCCCACACCACAACTCATGGCTAGCATGCCTATTCAAACTAGCGACCCGGGTATCCCCTTATTACTACAAGATCAGTCGTTGATAATGGATACTCCAAGGGAACTCGCGACTAGTATTACTAACATGGACCCTTCCTCATATTCCATCTTGGAAGAGGTTCCACCAAAAAGGCCACCTAAGGTAAAATCAAAGCTTAAGAAAAATAACAAACCCCACAAAAATTCAAGACCAGGGGCTACAGTTAAGAGAAAACGGGGGGGTGAGGACATGAAAGATAGCCGTCCAAAAACACCAAGATTACATTCTAGCCCAATACAAGATAAAAATGCTCAATTAGCCATTGTGCCTGATTTAACGGATGGTTTAACTCAGAAAATTGAACATTTAGTTAAAAGTTTATTATTACCGCTATCTGAGAGAATTAAAAGGCTAAGTGAACAAATAGATACCTTAGCAGCAGCATCTACTTCGAACACCAAACTGCTGCAAGATCTGGTTAATCTTCAAACCATAGAAAGTCAGAAATCTTCTGGCACCAGCTCTCTAGGTGATCCTTTATTACCATCTAAAGTCAACACACAGCTTCCGCTTAAACCGGTTAGCGTGTTAACTCCCACAGGAGAGGGGAAAAAGTTAGCCCCACCTAACATCTCAGGACATAAAACTACAAGTAACAGCAGGGCACTCTCCCCGTATAACGCTCTGAAAGGAATGGCTAAACATATTGACTTACCACCTGAGGCGGCTCCCTATGTTGTCATACTCACAGGAGTTCCAGAATTGACCTCAGGAAAGAAAGAGGGGTTTACAGAACTTAAAAATAAAGTAATCTATTGGCTAAGTAAGAATAGACCTTTACCTGCTGATATTAATGGTGAGATTCTATTTGTGAGAAGGCTGTCTTGGCTAGGGTGTAGGCCTAAGGACATAGAGGGTGATATTGTAACTATTAATTTCAAAGATCGGAGAGTAGCCACCCATATAGCGGATTGGTTTCTTGAGAGAGGAGCGGAGGGAATATCTACTCGACTTCTGAGCTATTTCTACCCCCAATCTCTCCTCATCCCCTGTAATAATAGACCTACCCGACAAATATCTAGAAATGACAGACATTTTTCATTGTCTCAACATCCTAGTACATTCAGTCGCCGGATTGACCTTCTCCCTTATCCATTTCGCCTAGATGGGCCTCATCCTTACCAACAGAAACACACATATAATATACCTCAGTATTCACCATGGTCTGTTCCTGTTACAAATCGTTTTGAGGTACTAACAAACCTAGATGATCTGGATTGACAGTCGGAAATTAACCTGGAAGCCCATTCGTATGAATCCCCCATTGTGGCACCTAATTTTCATGCTAACACTGCAACCCCTGGCAGTGTTGTTAACAACCACTGCGATCAGGGAACCTTAATTGACGAGGCAACTAAAAATCAGGCACATATCAACCTTGATAAATCCTATACTGGACCCCCCCTTCAATCTGATTCCCTTATTGACTTTAGTTCTCTTCCTACCTTAAATTCTATATGTAGAGACATAACCATCAACGATGTCTCAATAAGGAAGACATTGGTTGCCCATAATATCATCTAATGGAACGTTGCAGGTCTTCTTAATAAAATTTCGCACCAACCCTGGTTAGACATAGTGACTAATTATAGCATCATCTGCCTTCAAGAAACGTGGGCCGTAGATGAACTACATATACCAGGTTATCAGACTTTCCATGCACCTGCACAAATAAGCTCACAGGGGAGAAACAAAGGAGGCTTGATTATATATGTCTCTATAACACAGGGCATAAGAGTCATAGGACATCTATTTACTGAGTACTACCAGATTTTAGCAATTAGTTGGGGCCATGTAAAACTTCTGACCCTTATTAATTGTTATAATAATGTTCCAAGTAACAGCCTAGAAAGCCAGATGGATAAACTCATGCAGAGTGTTGACACTTTTAAGTCCCAGAAAGAAGATGAGTCGGTTCTCATTTGGTTGGGTGATTTTAACTGTACAATTTGCCCACATGGCTCCAAAGGCATTTGCGGCCTTGGAGAACATAAAGATGATAACCCAACCCATTTCGCCCATTCTAATTTGGGAAATTCTTTTAATAATATCCTTTTTTATCTTAATTTGTCCTACATCAATGAATTATGCACCCCAATTATCCCCTTCCAGCCAACCTTTCATGGGCGGGGTTGCAGTTCAATCATAGACTTAACCATTATATCCTCATGTAGTGCAAGGTTAATTTCTAATTGGGAAACACATGATGTTTTTTTCCTTAGTGATCACTACCCAATTTCTTTCAATCTGAAAATTAAAAACATCCATCAGACTTGTACAGATAAGTTCAATTACCATCCTAATATTAACTTAGCCACAAAAAATGGCTATTCTATAAAATGGGACCAGGTAAATCCTTCAGATTTCATACATAATTTACTGGAAATCTCCCAACCTGACATTCTTGTCTGTTTAACAGAAACTGAGGAGTCTTCAGAAATTATGGCTTCCTTTCTAAAAATTCAACGTGACCTTAAAAAACTCTTAACTAGAGAGCATCGATCTAACTCGAAAAATAACCCAGGTTGGTTCGATAAAAGTTGCACTAAAGCACTCCAAGCTCTCAAAAGGGCATTGCATGAAACTATAAAATCTCCAGCTGAGATTCTCAAAACCAGAAAATCCTATAATTTGGCTGTAAAAATGAGGAAACAAACACTAAGGAAAGAGGCCTGGTTGGCCCTAACTGATGCCTCTAAAGCTAAGAACAACACAGCCTTCTGGAAAGCGGTTAATGCCCCTTATCTACAGAATAATCAAACAGATATTATAGATACAGCCATAAATGGGGAAATTTGGGTAAAGCATTTTAGAGATCTATATGATAAAGCTGAAAATTCCAACTATGGTAACCTTCTGCTGGATGGGGTACTCATCCAGCAGCCTGCAATCTCATTGGAACCATTTCCGTTAGGCATAATTTTCTCCTGTTCGGAGATTAAAAAGGCAATCAAAGACAGCCCCTCAGGCAAAGCACCTGGACCGGATGGAGTTCCGACAGATGTATATAAAGCTGAGATCGATCTCTGGGCTCCGTTGTTAACCAACGTTTTAAATCATTCCAATCGACATGGTCTTCTACCGTCCTGGTCTGAAGCCATAGTCGTTCCAATTTTTAAAAAAGGAGACAGAAACGACCCCACCTGCTACCGGCCAATATCACTCTTAGATGCACTGATGAAGGTAGCAGCCCGGGCAATTTTAAACAGAATACAACTTTGGGCAGAAGAAAATAAGGTAGTATCACATTTACAATATGGATTTAGCCCTGGCAAAGGCACCATAGAACAGAGCCTAAACTTGGCCTTAGTCCTATCAAAATATACTCAGGCAAAAAAGGGAAAACTATTCATTACTTTTGTGGATCTGAGCTCCGCTTTTGACTGCGTGAACCACGAGATACTATGGTCTATTTTGTGTGAGATGGGCATAGATTTGAATATTCTTCAATTTATAAAAGAATTGTACAGGGATGCAGGAGCTAGGGTACTCTTTGGTAATAAAGGGGAGTGCTCCGATAAATTTTCCATTAAGAGAGGGGTGCGGCAGGGGTGCATTTTAGCGCCCCTGCTTTTCACCCTTACATACATTCTATTGGCAAACACCTAATGGAATCACAGTATGATTATCCGATGATTCGGGGAACTCCGGCCCCATTACTCCTCTATGCTGATGATGCGGCCATCATGTCTCGAACTAAGATTGGCCTTCAGAGGGCTGTCCATAAATTTGCAAATTATATGGAGGAACGAGGGCTAAGAATTAACATCTCAAAAACATATACTATGGCCTGTGGTTCGGGAACAAAGAAAGTTGCTTGCTCAATCTTCTTAGACAAAAAGAGGATTGAGACCACAGACCAATTTTCCTATCTTGGAATAAACTTCGATAGGAAGGGAAACTGGCACGCAGCTATTAATGCCAGAAATCTAGCCTTCATCCGAGAAATTGGCGCCCTGAAAAAGTTCTCAGCTAAACTAGGTGGTAGACCAGTGAAAGAGCTGATCGAAATTTATAAAGCTAAATGCATTTCTACCGCCATATATGGAGCTGGTCTTTGGGGAATTGAAAACCCACATCTGATACAAAAATCAGAAAACCAGTTCCTACGTTACTTATTAGGTGTATCCAAAACAACAGCAACATATTTTATACATATCGAATTGGGCATGCTGTATATCTCAGATGTTATCAAAATTGCGCCTATACTTCTATGGCATAAAATCTGGGTTACGCTCGAGACTTCATTAAACAGAGACCTAATTATAGATTGTCTCAGTCTCGATGGATTATCTAACATTAAATGGCTCACCTATGTAAAAAATATGTTGACTGATCTCGGTCACCCTGAGTTTTTCGTGAGGCCATCAAGTTTGGAACTGGTGTCCAGAAAAACCCTAAGAGAAATGGCTCTTAATCATCTAACAACTAAAAGATGGAATCTGGAAAAAACTAAACCAACAGTAACCGATTTCCAAAAAATAACCATGTGTGAAGGCCTCCAAAGGTACCTCTTAATCCAGCCAAACTGTTATGCACGAACGCTACTGACCCGTCTCAGATTTGGTAATTTTTTCCGTATGATTACTTTTCCTGCCTGTAACACTTGGTGTAATGAAATTTTATTATGTCCCTGTGATAACACTTCTGCTCAATCAAATATTCATTGTATTCTATTCTGTAAATTTTATCAGTTGCCCAGGAGAGCCTTTCTGAAACCAATCTTAAGGGCCTGGGGAATTCGCACTTGCAAACCAGCCATGATCAGGCTATTACAATTAGAAAATGAATATATTATTTTTGCAGTAACCAGCTTTTTAAAATTGGTCATCAAGTTTCGGAACTCAATGCAACCGTCCTAAAAATGCACTGTGCCTTTAATTATTTTAATGTTTTTCTACCTGTTCTTATCTGTTTTTAATATGCATCGTATTTTATGAAATGTATGCTTTTATGATTTCACTCTGAAAATCGAATAAAGCTTTCTTGACTGACTGTAAAATAATATGGACTATGTTTTCACGATAAATTAAGGTGTACTGGTATAAATAAGGAATACTTTTAGGGTTTGAGGTTGCACTCAGTAATGCAAATACATTCAGCATTACTAAGGCTGGTTGCCCTTGCTGGAGTGTAGTCAGTCACCCAGGTTACACATGGTGCTGGTCTGAAAAAGCAGTTTGGACATGTGCTTTTTTAAGAATCTGAAAAGTGGATTCATAATGTGTCAGTCTGTAAAAGTGTTTATCACTTGCCAAAAAAAAGAGTAGTAAGTGTGCTTTCAAATTGGCAAAGAAATTTCGTTTTGTGACTAATATGAAAACATGACTCTGTGTGCAAAAAGGAATTACTGGCTGAGATTTATTGCGTATTGCTCTGGTGATTTCACAGTTGCATTAGATGGAAAGGGGGAGCCATTTTTTGGTGCAGAAGCAGACTCTTAGCACACACCCAGCTGCTCACCCTGTGGAATCATGCACAGTATTCACAAGCGAGTGGGGTTTGAGGTTTCAGTCAGTAATGCAAATACATTCAGCATCACTAAGGCTGGTTGCCCTTGCTGGAGTGTAGTCAGTCACCCAGGTTACACATGGTGCTGGTCTGAAAAAGCAGTTTGGACATGTGCTTTTTTAAGAATCTGAAAAGTGGATTCAAAATGTGTCAGTCTGTAAAAGTGTTTATCACTTGCCAAAAAAAAGAGTAGTAAGTGTGCTTTCAAATTGGCAAAGAAATTTCGTTTTGTGACTTATATGAAAACATGACTCTGTGTGCAAAAAGGAATTACAGGCAGAGATTTATTGAGTATTGCTCTGGTGATTTCACAGTTGCATTAGATGGAAAGGGGGAGCCATTTTTTGGTGCAGAAGCAGACTCTTAGCACACACCCAGCTGCTTACCCTGTGGAATCATGCACAGTATTCACAAGCGAGTGGGGTTTGAGGTTTCAGTCAGTAATGCAAATACATTCAGCATCACTAACGCTGGTTGCCCTTGCTGGAGTGTAGTCAGTCACCCAGGTTACACATGGTGCTGGTCTGAAAAAGCAGTTTGGACATGTGCTTTTTTAAGAATCTGAAAAGTGGATTCATAATGTGTCAGTCTGTAAAAGTGTTTATCACTTGCCAAAAAAAAGAGTAGTAAGTGTGCTTTCAAATTGGCAAAGAAATTTCGTTTTGTGACTAATATGAAAACATGACTCTGTGTGCAAAAAGGAATTACAGGCAGAGATTTATTGCGTATTGCTCTGGTGATTTCACAGTTGCATTAGATGGAAAGGGGGAGCCATTTTTTGGTGCAGAAGCAGACTCTTAGCACACACCCAGCTGCTCACCCTGTGGAATCATGCACAGTATTCACAAGCGAGTGGGGTTTGAGGTTTCAGTCAGTAATGCAAATACATTCAGCATCACTAAGGCTGGTTGCCCTTGCTGGAGTGTGGTCAGTCACCCAGGTTACACATGGTGCTGGTCTGAAAAAGCAGTTTGGACATGTGCTTTTTTAAGAATCTGAAAAGTGGATTCAAAATGTGTCAGTCTGTAAAAGTGTTTATCACTTGCCAAAAAAAAGAGTAGTAAGTGTGCTTTCAAATTGGCAAAGAAATTTCGTTTTGTGACTTATATGAAAACATGACTCTGTGTGCAAAAAGGAATTACAGGCAGAGATTTATTGAGTATTGCTCTGGTGATTTCACAGTTGCATTAGATGGAAAGGGGGAGCCATTTTTTGGTGCAGAAGCAGACTCTTAGCACACACCCAGCTGCTTACCCTGTGGAATCATGCACAGTATTCACAAGCGAGTGGGGTTTGAGGTTTCAGTCAGTAATGCAAATACATTCAGCATCACTAACGCTGGTTGCCCTTGCTGGAGTGTAGTCAGTCACCCAGGTTACACATGGTGCTGGTCTGAAAAAGCAGTTTGGACATGTGCTTTTTTAAGAATCTGAAAAGTGGATTCATAATGTGTCAGTCTGTAAAAGTGTTTATCACTTGCCAAAAAAAAGAGTAGTAAGTGTGCTTTCAAATTGGCAAAGAAATTTCGTTTTGTGACTAATATGAAAACATGACTCTGTGTGCAAAAAGGAATTACAGGCAGAGATTTATTGCGTATTGCTCTGGTGATTTCACAGTTGCATTAGATGGAAAGGGGGAGCCATTTTTTGGTGCAGAAGCAGACTCTTAGCACACACCCAGCTGCTTACCCTGTGGAATCATGCACAGTATTCACAAGCGAGTGGGGTTTGAGGTTTCAGTCAGTAATTCAAATACATTCAGCATCACTAAGGCTGGTTGCCCTTGCTGGAGTGTAGTCAGTCACCCAGGTTACACATGGTGCTGGTCTGAAAAAGCAGTTTGGACATGTGCTTTTTTAAGAATCTAAAAAGTGGATTCAAAATGTGTCAGTCTGTAAAAGTGTTTATCACTTGCCAAAAAAAAGAGTAGTAAGTGTGCTTTCAAATTGGCAAAGAAATTTCGTTTTGTGACTAATATGAAAACATGACTCTGTGTGCAAAAAGGAATTACAGGCAGAGATTTATTGCGTATTGCTCTGGTGATTTCACAGTTGCATTAGATGGAAAGGGGGAGCCATTTTTTGGTGCAGAAGCAGACTCTTAGCACACACCCAGCTGCTTACCCTGTGGAATCATGCACAGTATTCACAAGCGAGTGGGGTTTGAGGTTTCAGTCAGTAATGCAAATACATTCAGCATCACTAAGGCTGGTTGCCCTTGCTGGAGTGTGGTCAGTCACCCAGGTTACACATGGTGCTGGTCTGAAAAAGCAGTTTGGACATGTGCTTTTTTAAGAATCTGAAAAGTGGATTCATAATGTGTCAGTCTGTAAAAGTACTTTTCACTTGCCTAAAAAGTAGTAGAAAGTATGCTTTGCAATTGGCAAAGAAATTTCGTTTTCTGTCTAATTTCAAAGCATGACTTTGTGTGCACACAGGAATTATTTTTAGATATTTAATTTGTGAAGGTGTTATTGTGATTTTCATTTATAGGAAAGGGGTTTATAGTATTTTAAGATTTCTAAAGAACATAAAAAATGTAGTAATATATTTAAATAAAATAAAGGAATTTTTTTTTAGTTTTTTTCAGGTATTGCTGAAGAGCAGTGAACAAAATTTAAGATGCCTACAAAATCCAGAGTAAAGAAAGACCACAAAAAAAACCTATATTTGAAGACAACTGGAGGACCTAAGTTAGTTGGAGATGCTCATGTTGGGAAAAAGAAAAAATCTTCTGGTAAGCAAACAAAAGATTTTTTAAAGAACATATTCAAAAAAAGGAAAAATGTACAAAATGTCTGTACTGGAAAGAATGTTTTCAATAGAAAAGGAGAGGAAAAAATTGAGAATTTAGTTAATGCAAATATACCTTCTGCAACTAAAAAGATTAACTTAAACAGAAAAACAGCGTTTAAAGAGATACGTAGAAAAATGTTTCAGAGAAGAGTTATGTCCAATTTGATAAAGGATGTGAAGAAATATAAGCAAAAGGCTAAATTTTACAAGAGAAAAAAAGAAATTGAAGCCATTGCAGCAAAGGCATTAGAATTAAAAAGGAAACTATTCATTTTAATTTTGAATAGGATGCGTACATTAGATAAAATGGTTAATGTACTGAAATCACAAAGCAAAAGGAAAAGAGTAGTGAACAGAACAAACTTTTGTAAAGTGTTTTTAGGAAAATGGATGCATAGTTCAAGTAGTGAACCTTTTTTTAATGAAGAGAGCTATTTCAAAGTAATAGTTTGCTGCATGCAGTTGACACCAGAGGTCGTGCTTATGAAGTGAAAAATGGTTGCATAATGGAGAAGGAGATAATGGTTCCAAGAGATGAGGTACAAGTGATGGCGGATGAGGCTATGGGGAGACGTCCTAAAGCCCCAGTGTACACTTGGAATTGTAGTAGTATTTGCACTGTGCGTCAGGAATCTATTGATAAATTTCGTGAGTTTCTAAGAGAATATAGTAAAAAAAGTGTAAAACAGAAGATTAAGGTGCTTCAAAGTCTAGATCCATGCAGAGTGATAGAGAATACTGGTTTGCAGGGTCATTCTCTGGCTTGTCTATCTAGAAAAGTGTGTAATAGTGTTTTCCATCATTTTAGGATGCTGGCTGTTCATCATACTGAAATGAGAAAGTTTGTGAGACGGTTGTATTTTGCTAAAAGTTCAGCAATAAAGTTAGATGAATTGAATAGGGCTCTGTTCCGTGGGTCAGTATCAGATGTAGAGAAGGTTGTTGATGAAATTCAGTTTTGTTACTTTGGTCCTGAACAAAACAGTGCAGAAAAGGACACAGTAAATAAGGAAGAAGTGGAAGAGAATGTACAACCATTTGTAAGTAAGACATTTAATGATCACATAACAAAATTTGAAAAAATCTCTAATGAAAGACCAAATATTACTTGTATTTGTTGCCGCAGAACTCATTATAGAAAACAAACCAGGTATGTTGATCTCTATAGAAAAAGTGAAAATGAAGATAATTATAAGTGGAAGGATTTTGCCACATATATATTTCTTGAAAATTGTTTTGAATTGGGTGAAGTTCAGCGTATTTGTAAATACTGTTACAACAAATTAGAAGAAAATAGAATGCCGACCAGAGCTGTACATAATAATTTAGAATTGGATGTTATTCCTGCCGAACTTTCTGAATTAAATACTTATGAGTCTATACTTATTCAATGTGTTCATCCGTTCCAGACCATAGTACGTATGGAGCCCAAAACTGGTAAATTACCTCCTTCAGATTTACTGAGAGGTTTAAAAGGTAGAGTGGTATATTTGCCCTTGGATTTGAAAAAAAATATGGAAACTATTGATGCAGATACTTTGGAAACTGAACCATTAGTTATTCTGGTTAATGGTGTACCTACAGAGAATAAGAAGATTTGGCAGGAGCTGGTAGATGTACGGAAAGTACAAAGAGCAAATTTGTATTTGAAAAGGAATAACAAATGGTATGAATCAATTTATATAGAAGAAGAAGAAGAAGAAGATTTACAAGAAGACACAGAAACACCAACTGGACAAATTGAAAAAGTGGACAAGTCAAAGGAAGAAGAAATTTATGAACATTTTAGCATACATCCTCTTCATTCAAAAGAAGTTATGGGAGACAATATTGATCTGTTTCAGATGAAGAAAGCAAAAGGAACTCCCGTGAGTGTATGGGAGGAGAGCTTGGAAGCTCGATGTTTTCCCCAGCTGTTTCCTAAAGGAAAAGGAGGACGATACGATGAACGTCCAGAACAGATTCCAGCTTCTGAGTATCGGACTGCAAGACTATATGCAGAAGATCCAAGATTTCGACAAAGTATTCCTTATTTGTTCCATCTTTTATTTGAAAGTGACTTGTCTGCATTATCATATGCAGTAAATCACATTTTAAAAAGTGGAGTACATTTACAAAATGTGTCTGCTAAGGATTTTATGGAGAAAGTTCAGCACCGAGATGATCATTTGGAAACACAACTGATCAATCTGATGGCTTGTCAGCGTGGGACTAATGAATATTGGTACCGACGCCATGGTGAATTAAAATGCATGTTACGGAATTTAGGAACACCAACATGGTTCGTTACCCTAAGCTGTGCTGAGTACGCTTGGGATGATTTACTGGATTTTCTACGAGAGGCAAATTCAAACATTAAAAACATCGAATACAAGACAGCAGGAGAACTGTGCTCATTGGATCCGGTTAATGTTTGCAGATATTTCAATCATAGATTTGAGGCTATGATGACCTTCATCTGCAATAAAAAAAATCCACCTCTAGGAGAAGTAGTGGATTTCTTTTGGAGAAAAGAGTACCAGGCAAGAGGTGCTCCTCATATTCATATGCTGTTGTGGATCAAGGATGCCCCAAAGTTTGGAACAGATGCTGATGAAGCAGTGTTATCTTACATTGAAGAATATGCAACATGTGCTATACCAAAAAGCACAGAAGAGAAAAAGTTAAAGGAGCAAGTTTTACGTTTCCAAAGTCATCGGTGTGGAAAATACTGTCGACGGAAATACAAGAGCAAAGATAAATACTACACTAAATGTCGATTTGGATTTCCTAGACCTGTTCTTTCAAATGGAAGAGTAAACAGTTTTATGTCATCTGTGAGACATACTATCACAAGAAAATCACCTAAGAATACCTGCAACCTTAAAAGAAAAGAAGAATCAAAAAATATAAATGACTACAACCCAGTCATTTTATCCATGTGGAATGCTAACATGGATATACAGTATGTAGCTGACAATTCCATTGCTGTTGCTCGATATGTAACGTCTTACATTACGAAATCAGAAAAAACAGAATTGAAGGAAATGTGGGAAGAGATTTCTCACGAGAAGACTGTCAGTAAGAAGCTGTACAGTTTCAGTTTAAAGATGTTATCGCATCGAGAAAATGGATCCTACGAATGTTCAGATAGGTTATCTTCTGCAAGTCTCTACTCGAAATCAAGAAGAATAATTTGGGCAAGTTTAGGCCTTGCAGCAATGAGAAATCGGGTACTGAAATCTGTTGGAGAAATTGAATATTTGGCCGAGAATGACCCAGAAAGTACAGATATTTTGAAATCAAACATGTTGGACACATATTACCCAAAGAGTCATCATCTGGAGAACATGTGTCTTTATGAAGTGCTGCAGAACTACATTTATTCACGGAAAGCCGCAGAAGACATCAACAATGGAAAATATAAAGTCATTGGTGAGGAAGGATGTTTGGTGAAGCAAACAAAAGGAAGTTTGATAAATCACAGGAAGCTGAGTTGCGACAGTACTGACAAAAAGGAATTTTACTACTTGGCTCTTTTACAGCTGTTTAAACCATGGCGTACAGAGGATGAACTACTGGGAGAATTTCAAAGCTATGAAGATTCTTTTAATGCTTGCAAAGACAGCATACAATGCAGTACATTCTCAACTTATCTGCAAATGTTAAATGAAGAAATTGAACAGGAATCTACAATTGCAGCTGAAGTAGCTAGAGACAGTTCTCAGGACAGCCAAAGTTCAGGAACACTCAGTCAAGATCCCCTAGGACAACCAATCGTTGAAAATGAAGCATCAATAGCCATGAATGAAGTGGAAACGGCTATGAATCAAGCTCAAGAAGAATTTATAGACTTACAAAATTTGGAAAGACAACTGAACGAAGAGCAGCAACAAATTTATGAAGAGATCAGAAACAAAATTGATCACGGATTTCTACATGAAAAAAAAGAGTGCTCATGCACATCATTTCATCCAATCAGGATGTATGTAAGTGGACAAGCTGGAACTGGAAAAAGTTTCTTAATAAAAGTCATCAGAAGCTACCTACAGCAAAAAACGGATTCTACTTTGTCTTGTGTGGTTACTGCTCCAACTGGGTTAGCAGCATATAACATAAAAGGAATCACCTTACATCGTTTGCTAATGTTACCAGTGGAGCATGAGAACAAAATACAATACAACAAGCTAACTGGAGAAGCATGCTTGGAAGTTTCAAGAGTATTGAAGAAGATGCAAGTTCTCATTATTGATGAGGGGAGCATGGTATCAAACTTAATGCTTGCCTTTGTGCATTTAAGAATGCAGCAAATTCTAAGGACAGACTATGACGTGTTATTTGGTGGAAAACATGTCATAGTTTTTGGGGATCTTCTACAGCTTACTCCAGTTAAAGGACAACCAGTGTTTAATACTGTGACACATGAAGACACAAAGAAGTCATTGGGAAGCATCGGTAATGCAAATATTTGGTCCTTCTTTGAGTACAAGGAACTTACTATTAATATGAGGCAAGCAAACGATGAAGAATATGGAAGTATTCTGAAAGATATCAGAATTGGACTACTCACTGAAGCTGGCACAAAAGCATTACATAGTCGGTTGCTACATAATTTATTTCCAAAGGAAGAAATAGTTGCAGAGAAGATATACAAGAACATTGCAGAAAAGAAAAGTGTCATCTGCTTAATGCCAACTCTACGTGAATGCTCAATATTCAATGAGGAGCTTTTGAAATTGGAAAAGGAAGATATCAGGAAATTGGAAGCAGTGGACAAAATTGAGGATGGAAGAATTACTATCACATTAACAGGCACACTGAAAAATAAATTGGATTCACTAGAGAAGAACATTTCCAAAACAGCTGGATTAGAAAAAAATCTATATGTTTGCATGAACTGTAGAGTATTTTTAAGGAGAAATTTGAATGTTGAAAAAGGTTTAGTTAATGGAGCTATGGGAAGAGTTGTGGGTTTTATTAATTATCAGAAAAAAGATGGAATTGAATGCTTAAAAATAAAATTTGATCAGACAGAAGAAGTTAAAGACATTTGTCGTTGTTCAGTTCGTTTCATGCTTGTGAAAGACTTATATGTACGTAGGAAGCAGTTTCTGTTTTCTCTAGCATATGCTGTAACTATTCACAAGTCTCAAGGATTGACTGTAGATTGTGCATTTGTGAACATTGGTTCAACTGTGTTCAAAGAAGGTATGGCATATGTTGCTTTGTCACGAGTGAAAACATTATCAGGTTTATTCATGATAGACTTTGATGACTCAAAAGTTAGTGCTGATACAAATTGTGTAAAGGAGTATAATAGATTAAGAAGAAGCTATGCTCCTCATTTAGGTCAGTATCCCGTGTTGGAGAAACGTGTAGTTTCTCGTAAAAGGAGAAATGAGAATATCTGTAATGAAGATGTAGAGAGGAGGAAAAAAAAGAGGAGTGATGTAATTGCAAGCAAAAAGAAAAAGGAAAATGAAGAACAGGTTGTAGGATGTCATTTTGAAAATAGCTCGGGTGTCAACTGCTACGCTAATGTAGTGCTGAATGTTGCATTTTATCTGGAAAGTGTGCAAGAGCAGATAATAGTAAATCAGGGAAAAAGATTCTGTTCTGAGTTGAGTCTCCTTTTTCAAAAGCTGAGTAATGATAAAACTCAAATAGAAAGTGCTACTGAAATTAGAAAACTTTTAGATGTATGTTCAGGACGAACACAGTTTTCTCAAAATGTACAGCAAGATGCACAGGAATTCTTGATGTTTTTTCTTCAGGTACTGGAAGAAGAAGGGGTTCCCATTGAAAATGTATTTGGTCTCTCTTATAAATGGGAACATAGTTGTGAAAACTGTTATAATATATGTGGCTCTAATGTTGATTCTGAAAGGTTTATTTATTTAACATTGCCAGAAAGTAAAACAGTCACTTTTGCTAAATTAGTTAAAGATGCTAATCATAGCATGGAATGCAGTGAGTGTCAATCTGACATGTTTTCAACGTTAATTTTAAAAGAATACGGACAGTATGTAATTTTAATGATGCAACGCTGTAAAGCTGATGGTTCAAAATTAGATACTTTAATAAAGAAGTTTACAGGACAGCAATTATCAATTTCAGGAAAAACTTTTGTAACAGTTGCAATAATTTTCCATGAAGGACCTACTGTTACTTCTGGACATTACACAGTTTATCTTAAATGTGAAAAAGGCTGGACACTGTGTAATGATTCCCAATTGATTTTCAAGCAACGTTTGCCTTTTGATTTAGCAAATTCCTATCTAATCTTCCTGAAACCAACATTTTAGAGAGACTTGGCAAGATCTGTACAAAACAATTTTACCATTTTATTGGATTACCATTGGAATTTTCAAAAAAAATGATTTTACAAATTATCATTTGGCCTAATGGAAAGGTAACCAATTGTAATGTGGACTTTTTCAATTTTTAATGAAACTTTTGAAAAATAAAAATTTAGAAAAAATCGGTAACATCTGCACAATTTAAATTTTGGAATGTTATTGGATTGCCATTGGAAATTTATTCCAAAAAGATTTTTAAAATTACTATTTGGCCATGCGGAAAGGTAAACAATTCTATTGTGGACTTATTTAATTATTAATTAATCTTTCGGAAACCAAAATGTTACAGAGAATCGGTGAGATCTGTACAATTTAAATTTTGGAATTTTATTGGAATAACATTGGAAATTTAATCAAAAAAGAATTTTAAAATTACTATTTGGCCTAAAGGAAATGGAACCAGATGTATTGTGGAGTTATTTGAGATATATTTTTGTGATTATACTTCTGAAACAAAAATGTCAGACGGTATTTTAAAGAAATATGTATTGATATTAGATGATATTTTTTAAGAATATTATGCATTTCTTTAAAGTTATGTTTATGCAAAAAGAGATTGTGGGCTTTTTTAAAACAATCTTTGAGATTGTTATTTTTTTTTTGCCCGCTGTTAAATGATGAATGCAATTGCTTTCACAATTTATAGTGAAATGCAATATATTCTGAAAACAGCAAAAAAAAGGCAAAAAATGTTTTTGAAAAATATGTGTACTGTATTATAAAATGTTTTATTAAATATTAATACTTTTTTCTTTTTTTTCAGATTGAGATAGAAAATTTTCGACAACTAGAACCATTTTTAAAGCAATTAAAATTAAATTAATAAATAATTTTTTGAGTGGGTATGGTAAGTCAAAAATTTCATGGTCCCTTTTTTCCACTTCTCCACAATCACATTTTCAGTTTTTCATTGTAGTCTCTCAAGGACCTTGTAATGTGATAATTGATTTTTAGTGTTTTTAAAAAAAAATAAATAAATAATTACGCGTACGGTAAAAAAAAAATCAAAAAAAAGTTTTAAAAACATATATAAAAAATAGATGAAAGGTAAGGTTGGCTCTTACAAGAGCCGTTGTGTTCATGCAGGGACAGAGGAAAGAAAGAATGGGAATATTAGTCGGTACGACAAATGTGCTGATCTATTTTATTGTTCACTAGGGAAACACTGGTCTCCCTATGACAAATTAGATCATGACAAGTGGCGCACCGTATTTCAACCCTCAAAAAACGATGGTTGGTTTCCAGAGGAGAAGAAAAAGGAGATGCTCCCACCACAGATGAAGGGCTCACCTGACCTGCAGAAGAAGGACTCGGCCCTGCAGATGATGGACCAGGCTGAGCTGCTGTGGATGTGCTTGGTTGACTTACTGAAGGTAACATGGTGTGATTCCCGAAGGAATACTTCTTGTTGGGATTCCCTCTTGAAAGTACACGCTTACACAGCTTACAAGTCACTAAGGGTGCATTTACTTTTTTCTTGCCCTCTGGAAAAGTAAAATACTCCCATATGAAAGAGGTCTTTTCTTTCCTCCTTCTCTGCCTCAAGGTAGTGCTGCTAGCCTCACTCTCAGAAGAGCTCTGCTGTTCTGCCATCGTATCACAAAGACAACCCAGCTCCTTCTCCTAAGGGATCAGAAGCAGAAATGAGGGGGATGGGTGTGGTGTAGGAGAGTTCTAGAACTGAAAGTAGTTTCAACCAATCAAAAGTTGTGTTTCATGATCACATGACCCACCGTACGCTTACGGTGCGCTTACGGTGCGCTTACGGAAAAAGTACGCATGCGCGTAAAAAAGACACGGGCTCGCGCGCATGCGCATAACAGTCACTCCCCAACACTTCCGCGTAACGTGCGCGTGTAGCGTACACGCGTACGCACCCCACGCACAGTACGCGCGGCTACGCAAATTGCGTAACTATACGCAAACAGCGTAGATAAATTACGAACATTGCGTAAACCGTACGCTTACCGTAAGCTTACCGTACGCGCACTAAAAAAAAACAAAAAAAAAAAAAATAATATTTTCAAAGTTATACTAATATATCTTACCTGTTTGGTAAAAAAAAAAAAGAGAAAACTTGAAATATTGCAGATTTTTTAGAAAAAAACATAGTGTTTTAAGAGAATAAAAAGTTTTTAAAAAACTTGTTATTTTTTTTAAAAAAAACACATTTAATATAAGAATTAAAAAAAAAAGAATAATAAAAAAACAATAAAAAAAAATATGGGAATCACATATGTTATAGCTAAGAATTAGCATTTAAAACACCATACAAATTCACTGAAAAATATCACATGGATAATGTCATCAGTGATGTCATCAGTGATGTCATTTGAGATGTCATCAGTGATGTCATGAGTGATGTCACTGACCATGTCATGAGTGATGTAATATGTGACGTCATCAGCAGTGCATTGCGGGCGCGCGAGTTATAGTTAGCTTAACTAACTATAACGGGGAAATTTCATTGGTTTTTTACGAGTGAAATGTCCAGCTAACTATAACGTGTGTGAAACCTATGGTTTTTTCACTGAATTTGCAAGGTTTTTTAAATGCTAATTCCTAACTATAACGTGTGTGAAACCTATGGTTTTTTCAGTGAATTTGCAAGGTTTTTTAAATGCTAATTCCTAACTATAACATGTGTGAAACCTATGGTTTTTTCAGTGAATTTGCAAGGTTTTTTAAATGCTAATTTCTAACTATAACATGTGTGAAACCCATGGTTTTTTCAGTGAATATATATATATATATATATATATATATATATATATATATATATATATATATATATATATATATTCACTGAAAAAACCATGGGTTTCACACACGTTATAGTTAGGAATTAGCATTTAAAAAACCTTAGAAATTCAGTGAAAAAACCATAGGTTTCACACACGTTATAGTTAGGAATTAGCATTTAAAAAACCTTAGAAATTCAGTGAAAAAACCATAGGTTTCACACATGTTATAGTTAGCTGGACATTTTACTCGTAAAAAACCAATGAAATTCCCCCGTTATAGTTAGTTCAGCTAACTATAACTCGCGCGCCCGCAATGAACTGCTGATGACGTCACATATTACATCACTCATGACATGGTCAGTGACATCACTCATGACATCACTGATGACATCTCAAATGACATCACTGATGACCTCACTGATGACATCATCCAGTGAATGTGTGTTTTTCTGAAAATTAAATATGTTTTATATATGTATATCTCAAGGTTGATGGAAGAATAAATGGGTATATTACTGTCTAAATGGATGATTTCTTTTTGAAAAATTGATTATGTAACTGACTGATTAAGTGTATCATAGTGAATACATGGCTTAGTGAGTAATGTTTAAATATATAAATATCTGTATCATTTTTTCACTTTGTGTATAAGTGGCTGCATGGGTTGGTGAGTAGCTACATGGGTGTCTATATAGGTTATTAGTTGGTTTTTTGAGTATTAGTCTGAGTGTCTGCATGGTTCGGTGGGGGGTATGACGTAGTGCATAGGTGCATGAATGAGTGACTCACTGTTTGTATGTGTTGAACAGAGCATGTGTGCAGGACTGCATGGGTGGATGAGTGTGTGTATGGGTGTGTTAGTGAGTGAATGACTGTCTCAATAGTGTCTTTATGAGTAACTACATATGTTTAAAACTAGTATATGTGACTATTGGTTTATATATGTGAGTATATGTGAGAGTGAGAGATTGAAAGAGTTCCTGTATGAATAAGTATGTATTTCCATAAGTGATTGTTTAAAAGACTAAGTATGTGTAAGTTTCCGTAGAAGTAAGTGTGGTGGTGTGTGTATAACTGTATATGCAAGTAAATGTATGTTTGATTCCTTATTAGCATGAGTGACTATGTGTGTGAGTAGCTCTATGGATGAGTGGCATTGTGTTACAGGATGTATAGGTGTATGAGTACATATGATAAGTGAGTACATGTATGAGTGACTGTATTGGACTGTTGGTGAATGAGTGGATGTGTATGTGGATCTTAGAATTACTGAAGAGGTTGTTGTAACTGTTATTGGTATGTCCATTGTTTTGTAAATTTTAGTCTCTATTTTTGAATGTGTGTATCAAAGGTTTTATTAGGGGAAGAGGAGGTCTGCCACTCTATCACAAGGATGATGTCATCAGTGAGGTCATCAGTGATGTCATTTGAGATGTCATCAGTGATGTCATGAGTGATGTCACTGACCATGTCATGAGTGATGTAATATGTGACGTCATCAGCAGTTCATTGCGGGCGCGCGAGTTATAGTTAGCTGAACTAACTATAACGGGGGAATTTCATTGGTTTTTTACGAGTAAAATGTCCAGCTAACTATAACATGTGTGAAACCTATGGTTTTTTCACTGAATTTCTAAGGTTTTTTAAATGCTAATTCCTAACTATAACGTGTGTGAAACCTATGGTTTTTTCACTGAATTTCTAAGGTTTTTTAAATGCTAATTCCTAACTATAACATGTGTGAAACCCATGGTTTTTTCAGTGAATTTGCAAGGTTTTTTAAATGCTAATTTTTTTTTTTCTTCTATTTTTTCTAACATATTTTTATTTTAATTTTCTTACCTTTTATAAAGACTATGATTAAATTTTTAAAATTCTTAAATATGTTTTTTTTTATATATTTTTTAAAATAAACATGTAAAATTTATTTGCAGTACTTTTTTTCTATTTTTTTTTAAATTTTTTTTAGTACGCGTACCGTAAGCTCACGGTAAGCGTACGGTTTACGCAACGTCCGTAATTTTCCTACGCTGCTTGCGTATAGTTACGCAATTTGCGTAGCCGCGCGTACTCCGCGTGGGACGCGTACGCGTGTACGCTACACGCGCACGTTACGCGGAAGTGCCGGGAGTGACTGTTATGCGCATGCGCGCAAGCGCGTGTCTTTTTTACGCGCATGCGCACTTTTGCCGTAAGCGTACCGTAAGCGTACCGTAAGCGTACGGTAGGTCATGTGATCATGAAACACAACTTTTGATTGGTTGAAACTACTTTCAGTTCTAGAACTCTCCTACACCACACCCATTCCCCTCATTTCTGCTTGTGATCCCTTGGGAGAAGGAGCTGGTTTGTCTTTGGGATACGATGGCAGAACAGCAGAGCTCTTCTGAGAGTGAGGCTAGCACTAGCAGCACTGTCTTGAGGCAGAGATCGAGGAAACAAAAGCCCTCTTATGTATGGGATTATTTTACTTTTCCTGAAGGCCAGCAAAAGGTAAATGCACCCTTAGTGACTTGTAAGCTGTGTAAGCGTGTACTTTCTAGAGGTAATCCTAACAGGAAGTATTCCTTTGGGAATCACACCATGAAGAGACACCTCCAGGATGTACACAGAAGGACACATGGTCATCTTTTTGGAGGTAACTCTTCAGAAAGACAAGCCAGTACATCCACAGCAGCTCAGCCTGAACCATCATCTGCAGGGCTGACTCCTTCTTCTGCAGGTCAGGTGAGCCCTTCATCTGTGGGGGGAGAATCTCCTTTTGCTGGCCCTCTGGAAATCAACCCTCGATTTCGGAAGGTTGATATTCGATGCACATTTTGTCAAGATCTAATTTGCTATAGGGAGACCAGTGTTTCCCTAGTGAACAACAAAATAGATCAACACATTTGTCGCTTTGAATAATTTTCCCATGCTTCCTTTCCTCTGTCCCTGCATGAACACAACGGTTCTTTTAAGAGCCAACCTTATCTTTCATCTTTTTTTTACATATGTTTTTAAAAACTTTTTTTTATTTTTTTTTACCGTACGCGTACGGTGCGCGTACTTTTTTTTTTTTTTTTAAAAAAACACTAAAAATCAATAAACACATTACAAGGTCCTTGAGAGACTACAATTATTATTATTGACTTACCATACTCACTGAAAAAATATTTATTCATTTGTTTTTTTTAAAAATAGTTTTAAAAATGTTTGTAGTTTTCGAAAATTTTCTATATCTATCTGGAAAAAAAGAAAAAAGTATTAATATTTTTAAAACATTTTATAATACAGTACACATATTTACATTTTTTTCCATAAAATATTTTTGCCTTATTTTTGCTGTTTTCAGAATATATTGCATTTCACTATAAATTGTGAAAGCAATTGCATTCATCATTTTACAGCGGGCAAAAAAAAATAACAATCACAAAGATTGTATTAAAAAAGCCCTGATTCTTTTTTTACTTAAACTTAACATTATAGAAATGCATAATATTCTAAAAAAATATCATCTAATACCAATACTTATTTCTTTAAAATACCGTCTGATATGTTTGTTTCAGAAGTATAATCACAATATTATATCTCAAATAACTCCAAAATACATCTGATTTCATTTCCTTTAGACCAAATAGTAATTTTAAAATTCTTTTTTGATTAAATTTCCAATGGTAATCCAATAAAATTCTAAAGTTTTATTTGTACAGATCTCACCGATTCTCTGTAACAATTCCTTTATTGTATTTAAATATATTACTACATTTCTTTTCACAATAGTCACAAAACGAAATTTCTATGCCAATTTGAATGCACACTAACTGCTCTTTTTTTTGGGCAAGTGAAAATCACTTTTACAAACTGTCACATTATGAAACCACTTTTCAGATTTTTTAAAAAGCCCATGTCCAGACTGCTACACTACAGCAAGGGCAACCAGCCTTAGTGATGCTGAATGTATTTGCATTACAGACTGAAACCTGAAAACCCCACTCGCTTGTAAATACTGTGCATGACTATACATGGCAAGCACATGGGTGTGTGCTAAGACTCTGCTTCTTCCCCCAAAAATTCGCTCACCCTTTCCATCTAATGCAACTGTGAAATCACCAGAGCAAGACGCAATAAATCTCTGCCTATAATTCCTCTCTGCACACAGAGTCATGTTTTCACATTAGTCCCAAAACGAAATTTCTTTGCCAATTTGAAAGCACACTTACTGCTCTTTTTTTTGGGCAAGTGAAAATCACTTTTACAGACTGACACATTATGAAACCTCCATGTGTAACTACAACAAAAACAATTTCCATTTCTATTATTCATTTCTTAAGTTACTACATACATCCCCTCTCAAACTGTAAACTCACCTTTAAAATTAGTTAGTTGTGAAAGAAATGTGACACTCAAACAGCAGATTATCAGAGCCAGGATCTCTGTTGTGTTCACCTCTCTCCTCTCAGCAGAACCAGATAATGGCAAACTTTCCCTCTATTTTTCCACACATATACTTGTAAGTTTCAAATCTCAGTGCTTCCCCCTTTTTTTCAAATGTAATCACACATTTCTATTGGTTGAAAACCAACCCTTTTCCAAAAGTACCCTTCCCCCAACTTGACTTCTGCCTAGTACCCTTCCCCCAACTTGACTTCTGCCTGCTACCATAGCAACAGCTCATGGAACACTGCTGTGTTGAGTTAGGTCAGAAGTTCGCCAAACAATGTTTCAATTCCACAGAGCAAGAGTGCTTCACTTTTCAAACCTAACAGCAAATCCATAGTACTGTTCTTTGTTTACACATTTTTTTTTACCAATACAAAACATGCTTCTATTAATTTACACATACAGCCTAGTTTTTATTCTAGAATGGTATGAAACAGCCAATCAGTTCTTTTTGTTTTGAAAAAAATATGTATGCCTCCATTTCCAAACTGTCTTTCTTTTCATATTGCCATTCTACTGAAAGACACCTCCTGAGTGCATCCAGTTCTCCTTTGAAGATGTTCACAGTGTGGATTGTAGGGCACAGCTATGTCTTCTGGAGAGAAAAGTTTGCAGAGAAAACAGGTATGGTGAGAGACCTTGCTTTGCCAAATGTAGACATTAAATGGATTGGTCAGAGAGGGTTAAAGTGGCACCAATTGATGCCATTGGTGAAATCCTTCATTCAAATCCAACACCCTGACCTCATAATAGTGCACTGTGGTGGCAATGACCTAGGCACTTTGACTGGGGTATGTCTGGAAATGCTTATGAAGGACACCTTTGCACAACTGTTTACACTTTTCCCTAAAACTGCCTTTGTGTTTTCCAACATATGCCAAAGGCAAAAATGGAACTGGTCCAATCATTTCTGTCCACAGATTGACAAAGCAAGAAAGCACGTCAACAAATCTGTTTCTGCTTTCCTCCGTGACTATGGTATGGGTGCCATTTACCACAACAACTTGCGTTATGACATGCAAGACATTTATAGAGGAGATGGTGTGCACTTCAATGATGAAGGGAACAGAGTCTTCCTCTTGAACCTTAGACTCTGCATCGGTACTTACTTGTAGGTACCACTAAAAAATCACTTCATAAACACAACGGCTCTTTTTAGAGCCCCCTAATATCTAAACTCTTAAATCTGCTTTTCATTTATTTATTTTTATTTTTTTTACCGTACGCTTACCGTAAGCTTACCGTACGCGTACCCCGTGATTTTTTTTAAAATCAATAAATGTTTTTTTTGTACTTTTCTGTCCTTCTTTGACCCCCTTACAAATGTTAGGGGGTCTGTAACTCTCCTCATTGCCCCCTTTCCTTGTTTTCACTCTTTTTTTTCAGAGTGAAATACACAAAATGGCGGCCGCCGCTTCCTGGTTTCGACCGATTCGAATGTTTACTAAGATCTAAGAGCCAATCAGAATCGCGCTCGCGCACGCCACCGTACGCTTACCGTAAGCGTACGGTAAGCGTACCGTAAGCGGGCTCAGATATATATATTGATTTAAAGGCTATTTTCTCAGAATCTACTAAACAGATTTACACCAAACCTACAAAAGGCACTTCCTTGACCTAGGGACTACCTCTCTGCCAAATTTTGAGTAATTCTGTTCAGCCGTTCGGGCTGTAGCTCGTTCTAAAGGTCCTATGGAAAAATGCATGGGAAAAACGCGTTTTGGGACCCCCCTTTTATCTCAGCCCCCGCTTGACGGATCCCCCCGAGACTTTCAGGGTAGGAGCGGAGCGTAGCGCCCCACCTATTTTGAGAAATTCGCGAGGATTCATCGACCGGCGCCAAAGTTATTCAAAATAGAATGTTGAGGTTTTCCTATGGAAACGTGGTCCTAACTATAACTACCTACTGGCGACCGCCAGTAGGTAATATATATATATATATATATATATCTATTCACTGAAAAAACCATAGGTTTCACACACGTTATAGTTAGGAATTAGCATTTAAAAAACCATAGAAATTCAGTGAAAAAACCATAGGTTTCACACATGTTATAGTTAGCTGGACATTTTACTCGTAAAAAACCAATGAAATTGCCCCGTTATAGTTAGTTCAGCTAACTATAACTCGCGCGCCCGCAATGCACTGCTGATGACGTCACATATTACATCACTCATGACATGGTCAGTGACATCACTCATGACATCACTGATGACATCTCAAATGACATCACTGATGACATCATCCAGTGAATGTGTGTTTTTCTGAAAATTAAATATGCTTTATATATGTATTTCTCAAGGTCAATGGAAGAATAAATGAGTATATAAGTGTCTAAATGGATGCTTTGTTTTTGAAAAATTTATTGTGTAACTGACTGATTAAGTGTATCATAGTGAATACATGGCTTAGTGTGTAATGTTTAAATATGAAAATATCTGTATCAGTCTCTCACTTTGTGTATAAGTGGTTGCATGGGTTGGTTAGTAGCTACATGGGTGTCTATATAGGTTATTAGTTGTTTTTTTGAGTATCAGTCTGAGTGTCTGTATGGTTCGGTGGGGGGTATTATGTAGTGCATAGGTGCATGAATGAATAATTCACTCTTTGTGTGTGTTGAACACAGCATGTGTGCAGGACTGTATGGGTGGATGAGTGTGTGTATGGGTGTGTTAGTGAGTGAATGACTGTCTCAATAGTGTCTTTATGAGTAACTACATATGTTTAAAACTAGTATATGTGACTATTGGTGTATATATGTGAGTATATGTGAGAGCTTGAAAGAGTTCCTGTATGAATAAGTATGTGTTTCTATAAGTGATTGTTTAAAAGACTAAGTATGTGTAAGTTTCCGTAGAAGTAAGTGTGGTGGTGTGTGTATAACTGTATATGCAGGTGAATGTATGTTTGATTCTTTATTAGCATGAGTGACTATGTGTGTGAGTAACTCTATGGATGAGTGGCATTATGTAACAGGATGTATAGGTGTATGAGTACATATGATGAGTGAGTACATGTATGAGTGACTGTATAGGACTGTTGGTGAATGAGTGGATGTGTATGTGGATCTTAGAATTACTGAAGAGGTTGTTGTAACTGGTATTGGTATGTCCATTGTTTTGAAAATTTTAGTCTCTATTTTTGAATGTGTGTATCAAAGCTTATATTAAGGTGAGAGGAGGTCTGCCACTCTATCACAAGGATGATGTCATCAGTGATGTCATCAGTGATGTCATTTGAGATGTCATCAGTGATGTCATGAGTGATGTCACTGACCATGTCATGAGTGATGTAATATGTGACGTCATCAGCAGTGCATTGCGGGCGCGCGAGTTATAGTTAGCTGAACTAACTATAACGGGGCAATTTCATTGGTTTTTTACGAGTAAAATGTCCAGCTAACTATAACATGTGTGAAACCTATGGTTTTTTCACTGAATTTCTATGGTTTTTTAAATGCTAATTCCTAACTATAACGTGTGTGAAACCTATGGTTTTTTCAGTGAATTTCTAAGGTTTTTTAAATGCTAATTCCTAACTATAACGTGTGTGAAACCCATGGTTTTTTCAGTGAATTTGCAAGGTTTTTTAAATGCTAATTCCTAACTATAACGTGTGTGAAACCCATGGTTTTTTCAGTGAATTTGCAAGGTTTTTTAAATGCTAATTTTTTTTTTTTTTTTTCATTTTTTTCAAACATATTTTTAATTTAATTTTCTTTCCTTTTATAAAGACTATGCTTAAATTTTTAAAATCCTTAAATATTTTTTTTTAATATATTTTTTAAAATAAACATGTAAAATTTATTTCCAGATTTTTTTTTTTTTTTTTTTTTTAGTACGCGTACCGTAAGCTCACGGTAAGCGTACGGTTTACGCAACGTCCGTAATCTATCTACGCTGCTTGCGTATAGTTACGCACTTTGCGTAGCCGCGCGTACTGCGCGTGGGACGCGTGCGCGCTTACGCCACACGCGCACGTTACGCGGAAGTGCCGGGGAGTGACTGTTATGCGCATGCGCGCAAGCGCGTGTCTTTTTTACGCGCACGCGTACTTTTTGCCGTAAGCGTACCGTAAGCGTACCGTAAGCGTACGGTAGGTCATGTGATCTTGAAACACAACTTTTGATTGGTTGAAACTACTTTCAGTTCTAGAACTCTCCTACACCACACCCATTCCCCTCATTTCTGCTTGTGATCCCTTGGGAGAAGGAGCTGGTTTGTCTTTGGGATACGATGGCAGAACAGCAGAGCTCTTCTGAGAGTGAGGCTAGCACCAGCAGCACTGTCTTGAGGCAGAGATCGAGGAAACAAAAGCCTTCTTATGTTTGGGATTATTTTACTTTTCCAGAAGGCCAGCAAAAGGTGAATGCACCCTTAGTTACTTGCTGTCTGTGTAAGCGTGTACTTTCTAGAGGTAATCCTGACAGGAAGTATTCCTTTGGGAATCACACCATGAAGAGGCACCTCCAGGATGTACACGGAAGGACACATGGTCATCTTTTTGGAGGTAACTCTTCAGAAAGACGAGCCAGTACATCCACAGCAGCTCAGCCTGGACCATCATCTGCAGGGCTGACTCCTTCCTCTGCAGGTCAGGTGAGCCCTTCATCTGTGGGGGGAGCATCTCCTTCTGCTGGCCCTCTGGAAATTAACCCTCGGTTTGCGAGGGTTGAAGTACGGTGCGCCACTTGTCACGATCTAATTACTTATAGGGAGACCAGTGTTTCCCTAGTGAACAGTAAAATAGATCAGCACACTTGTCGTACCGTCTAATATTCCCAATCTTTCTTTCCTCTGTCCCTGCATGAACACAACGGCTCTTTTAAGAGCCAACCTTACCTTTCATCTATTTTTTACATATGTTTTTTAAAACCTTTTTTTTTTTTTTTTTTACCGTACGCGTACGGTGCGCGTACCTTTTTTTATTTTTTAAAAAAAACACTAAAAATCAATTATCACATTACAAGGTCCTTGAGAGACTACAATTATTATTATTGACTTACCATACTCACTCAAAAAAATATTTATTCATTTGTTTTTTTAAAAAATAGTTTTAAAAATGGTTGTAGTTTTCGAAAATTTTCTATATCGATCTGAAAAAAAAGAAAAAAGTATTAATATTTTTTTAACAATTTATAATACAGTATACATATTTACATTTTTTTCCAAAAAATATTTTTGCCTTATTTTTGCTGTTTTCAGAATATATTGCATTTCACTATAAATTGTGAAAGCAATTGCATTCATCATTTTACAGCGGGCAAAACAAAATAACAATCTCAAAGATTGTATTAAAAAAGCCCAGAATCTCTTCTCACTTAAACTTATCATTACAGAAATGCATATTATTCTAAAAAAATATCATCTAAAAACAATACTTATTTCTTTAAAATACCGTCTGATATGTTTGTTTCAGAAGTATAATCACAATATTATATCTCAAATAACTCCAAAATACATCTGATTTCATTTCCTTTAGGCCAAATAGTATTTTTTTTTTTTTTTTTTGGAATAAATTTCCAAGGGAAATCCATTAAAATTCTAAAGTTTAATCTGTCCAGATCTCACCGATTCTCTGTAACATTTTGGTTCACGAAAATTTTTTGAATAATTTATTTAGTCCACAATAGAATTGCTTACTTTTCCACATGGCCAAATAGTAATTTTTTAAATCATTTTTGAAAAAATTTCCAATGGCAGTCCAATAGCATTCCAAAATTTAAAATGTGCAGAAGTTACCGATTATCTCTAAATTATTGGTTTTTCAAAATTGCATTAAAAATTAAAAAAGTCCACATTACAATTGGTTATCTTTCCTTTAGGCCAAATGATAATTTTAAAAATATTTTTTCTACAAAATTGCAATGGTAATCCAGTAAAATGGTAAAATTATTTTGTCCAGATCTTGCCAAGTCTCTCTAAAATTTAGGTTTCAGGAAGATTAGATAGGAATTTGCTAAATCAAAAGGCAAACGTTGTTTGAAAATCAATTGGGAATCATTACACAGTGTCCAGCCTTTTTCACATTTTAGATAAACTGTGTAATGTCCAGAAGTAACAGTAGGTCCATCATGGAAAATTATTGCAACAGTTACAAAAGTTTTTCCTGAAATTGATAATTGCTGTCCTGTAAACTTCTTTATTAAAGTATCCAATTTTGAACCATCAGCTCTACATCGTTGCATCATTAAAATTACATACTGTCCGTATTCCCTTAAAATTAATGTTGAAAACATGTCAGAATTACACTCACCACATTTCATGCTATGATTAGCATCTTTAACTAATTTTGCAAAAGTGACTGTTTTACTCTCTGGCAATGTCAAATAAATAAACCTTTCATTATCAACAATAGAGCCACATATATTATAACAATTATCACAACTATGTTCCCATTTATAAGAGAGACCAAAAAAAATGTCAATGGGAACTCCTTCTTCTTCCACTACCTGAAGAAAATACATCAAAAATTCGTGTGCATCTTGCTGTTCATTTTGAGAAAACTGTGTTCGTCCTGAACATACATCTAAAAGTTTTCTAATATCAGTAGCACTTTCTATTTGAGTTTTATCTTTACTCAGCTTTTGAAAAAGGAGACTCAGCTCTGAACAGAATCTTTTTCCCTGATTTACTATTATCTGCTCTTGCAAACTTTCCAGATAAAATGCAACATTCAGCACTACATTAGCGTAGCAGTTGACACCAGAGCTATTTTCAAAATGACATCCTACAACCTGTTCTTCATTGTCCTTTTTCTTTTTGCTTGCAATTACATCACTCCTCTTTTTTTTCCTCTTCTCTATATCTTCATTACAGATATTCTCATTTCTCCTTTTACGAGAAACTACACGTTTCTCCAACACAGGATACTGACCTAAATGAGGAGCATAGCTTCTTCTTAATCTATTATACTCCTTTACACAGTTTGTATCAGCACTAACTTTTGAGTCATCAAAGTCTATCATGAATAAACCTGATAATGTTTTGACTCGTGACAAAGCTACATATGCCATACCTTCTTTGAACACAGTTGAACCAATGTTCACAAATGCACAATCTACAGTCAATCCTTGAGACTTGTGGATAGTTACAGCATATGCTAGAGAAAACGGAAACTGCTTCCTACGTACATATAAGTCTTTCACAAGCATAAAACGAACTGTACAACGACAAATATCTTTAACTTCATCTATCTGATCAAATTTTATCTGTAAACATTCAATTCCTTCTTTTTTCTGATAATTAATAAAACCCACAACTCTTCCCATCGCTCCATTCACTAAGCCTTTCTCAACATCCAAATTTCTCCTTAAAAATACTCTACAGTTCATGCAAACATATAGATTTTTTTCTAATCCTGCTGTTTTGGAGATGTTCTTCTCTAGTGAGTCCAATTTATTTTTCAGTTTGCCTGTTACTGTGACAGTAATTCTTCCATCCTCAATTTTGTCCACTGCTTCCAATTTCCTGATCTCTTCCTTTTCCAATTTCAAAAGCTCCTCATTAAATATTGAGCATTCACGTAGAGTTGGCATTAAGCAGATGACACTTTTGTTTTCTGCAATATTCTTGTATATTTTCTCTGCAACTATTTCTTCCTTTGGAAATAAATTATGTAGCAGCCGACTCTGTAATGCTTTTTTCCCAACTTCTGTGAGTAGTCCAATTCTGATATCTTTCAGAATACTTCCATATTCTTCATCGTTTGCTTGCCTCATATTAGTTGTAAGTTCCTTGTACTCAAAGAAGGACCAAATATTTGTATTTCCAATGCTTCCCAATGACTTCTTCGTGTCTTCATGTGTCACAGTATTAAACACTGGTTGTCCTTTAACTGGAGTAAGTTGCAAAAGATCCCCAAAAACTATGACGTGTTTTCCACCAAATAACACGTCATAGTCTGTCTTCAAAATTTGCTGCATTCTTAAATGCACAAAGGCAAGCATTAAGTTTGATACCATGCTCACCTCATCAATAATGAGAACTTGCATCTTCTTCAATACTCTTGAAACTTCCAAGGATGCTTCTCCAGTTAGCTTGTTGAATTGTATTTTGTTCTCATGCTCCACTGGTAACATTAGCAAACGATGTAAGGTGATTCCTTTTATGTTATATGCTGCTAACCCAGTTGGAGCAGTAACCACACAAGACAAAGTAGAATCCGTTTTTTGCTTTAGGTAGCTTCTGATGACTTTAATTAGGATACTTTTTCCAGTGCCAGCTTGTCCGCTTACATACATCCTGATTGGATGAAATGATGTGCATGAGCACTCTTTTTTTTCATGTAGAAATCCGTGATCAATTTTGTTTTTGATCTCTTCATAAATGTGTTGCTGCTCTTGATTCAGTTGTCTTTCCAAATTTTGTAAGTCTATAAATTCTTCTTGAGGTTGATTCATAGCCGTTTCCACTTCATTCATGGCTATTGATGCTTCATTTTCAACGATTGGTTGTCCTAGGGGATCTTGACTGAGTGTTCCAGAACTTTGGCTGTCCTGAGAACTGTCTCTAGCTATTTCTGCTGCAATTGTAGTTTCCTGTTCAATTTCTTCATTTAACATTTGCAGATAAGTTGAGAATGTACTGCATTGTATGCTGTCTTTGCAAGCATTAAAAGAATCTTCATAGCTCTGGAATTCTCCCAGTAGTTCATCCTCTGTACGCCATGGTTTAAACAACTGTAAAAGAGCCAAGTAGTAAAATTCTTTCTTGTCGGTAGTGTCGCAACTCAGCTTCCGGTGATTTATCAAACTTCCTTTGGTTTGCTTCACCAAACATCCTTCTTCACCAACAACTTTATATTTTCCACTGTTGATGTCTTCTGCAGCTTTCCGTGAATAAATGTAGTTCTGCAACACTTCATAGAGACACATGTTCTCCAGATGATGACTTCTCTTGGGATAATATGTGTCCAACATGTTTGTTTTCAATATATCTGTACTTTCTGGGTCATTCTCAGCCAAATATTCAATTTCTCCAACAGATTTCAGTACCCGATTTCTCATTGCTGCAAGGCCTAAACTTGCCCAAATTATTCTTCTTGACTTCGAGTAGAGACTTGCAGAAGATAACCTATCTGAACATTCGTAGGATCCAATTTCTCGATGCGATAACATCTTCAAACTGAAACTGTACAGCTTCTTACTGACAGTCTTCTCGTGAGAAATCTCTTCCCACATTTCCTTCAATTCTGTTTTTTCTGATTTCGTAATGTAAGACGTTACATATCGTGCAACAGCAATGGAATTGTCAGCTACATACTGTATATCCATGTTAGCGTTCCACATGGATAAAATGACTGGGTTGTAGTCATTTATATTTTTTGATTCTTCTTTTCTTTTAAGGTTGTAGGTATTCTTAGGTGATTTTCTTGTGATAGTATGTCTCACAGCTGACATAAAACTGTTGACTCTTCCATTTGAAAGAACAGGTCTAGGAAATCCAAATCGACATTTAGTGTAGTATTTTTCTTTGCTCTTGTATTTCCGTCGACAGTATTTTCCACACCGATGACTTTGGAAACGTAGAACTTGCTCCTTTAACTTGTTCTCTTCTGTGCTTTTTGGTATACCACATGTTGCATATTCTTCAATGTAAGATAACACTGCTTCATCAGTATCTGTTCCAAACTTTGGGGCATCCTTGATCCACAGCAGCATATGAATATGAGGAGCACCTCTTGCCTGGTACTCTTTTCTCCAAAAGAAATCCACTACTTCTCCAAGGGGTGGATTTTTTTTATTGCAGATGAAGGACATCATAGCCTCAAATCTATGATTGAAATATCTGCAAACATTAACCGGATCCAATGAGCACAGTTCTCCTGCTGTCTTGTATTCGATGTTTTTAATGTTTGAATTGGCCTCTCGTAGAAAATCCAGTAAATCATCCCAAGCGTACTCGGCACAGCTTAGGGTAAGGAACCATGTTGGTGTTCCTAAATTGCGTAACATGCATTTTAGTTCACCATGGCGTCGGTACCAATATTCATTTGTCCCACGCTGACAAGCCATCAGATTGATCAGTTGTGTTTCCAAATGATCATCTCGGTGCTGCACTTTCTCCATAAAATCCTTAGCAGACACATTTTGTAAATGTACTCCACTTTTTAAAATGTGATTTACTGCATAAGGCAGTGCAGACAAGTCGCTTTCAAATAAAAGATGGAACAAATAAGGAATACTTTGTCGAAATCTGGGATCTTCAGCATATAGTCTTGTAGTCCGATACTCTGAAGCTGGAATCTGTTCTGGACGTTCATCGTATCGTCCTCCTTTTCCTTTAGGAAACAGCTGGGGAAAACATCGAGCTTCCAAGCTCTCCTCCCATACACTCACGGGATTTCCTTTTGCTTTCTTCATCTGAAAGAGATCAATATTGTCTCCCATAACTTCTTTCGAATGGAGAGGATGTATGCTAAAATGTTCATAAATTTCTTCTTCCTTTGACTTGTCCACTTTTTCAATTTGTCCAGTTGGTGTTTCTGTGTGTTCTTGAAAATCTTCTTCTTCTTCTTCTTCTTCTATATAAATTGATTCATACCATTTGTTATTTTTTTTCAAATACAAATTTGCTCTTTGTACTTTCCGCACATCTACCAGCTCCTGCCAAATCTTCTTATTCTTTGTAGGTACACCATTAACCAGAATAATTAATGGTTCAGTTTCCAAAGTATCCGCATCAATAGTTTCCATATTTTTTTTCAAATCCAAGGGCAAATACACCACTCTACCTTTTAAACCTCTCAGTAAATCTGAAGGAGGTAATTTACCAGTTTTGGGCTCCATACGTACTATGGTCTGGAACGGATGAACACATTGAATGAGTATAGACTCATATGTATTTAATTCAGAAAGTTCAGCAGGAATAGCATCCAATTCTAAATTATTATGTACAGCTCTGGTCGGCATTCTATTTTCCTCTAACTTGTTGTAACAGTATTTACAAATACGCTGATCTTCACCCAATTCAAAACAATTTTCAAGAAATATATATGTGGCAAAATCCATCCACTTATAATTATCTTCATTTTCACTCTTTCTGTAGAGATCAACATTCCTAGTTTGTTTTCTATAATGAGTTCTGCGGCAACAAATACAAGTAACATTTGGTCTTTCATTAGAGACTATTGCAAATTTTGTTATGTGATCATTAAATGTGTTACTTACAGAGGGTTCTACATTCTCTTCCACTTCTGCCTCATTTACTGTGTCCTTCTCTGCACTGTTTTGTTCAGGACCAAAGTAACAAAACTGAATTTCATCAACAACCTTCTCTACATCTGATACCGTTCCTCGGAACAGAGCCCTATTCAATTCATTTAACTTTATTGCTGGACTTTTGGCAAAATACAACCGTCTCACAAACTTTCTCATTTCAGTATGATGAACAGCCAGCATCCTAAAATGATGGAAAACACTATTGCACACTTTTCTAGATAGACAAGCAAGAGAATGACCCTGCAAACCAGTATTCTCTCTCACTCTGCATGGATCCAGACTTTGAAGCACCTTAATCTTTTGTTTTACACTTTTTTTACTATATTCTCTTAGAAACTCTCGAAATCTGTCAATAGATTCCTGACGCACAGTGCAAATACTACTACAATTCCAAGTGTACACTGGGGCTTTAGGACGGCTCCCCATTGCCTCATCTGCCATCACTTGTACCTCATCTCTTGGAACCATTATCTCCTTCTCCATTATGCAACCATTTTTTACTTCGTATGAACGACCTCTGGTGTCAACTGCATGCAGCAAACTATTACTTTGAAAATAGCTCTCTTCATTAAAAAAAGGTTCACTACTTGAACTATGCATCCACTTTCCTAAAAACACTTTACAAAAGTTTGTTCTGTTCACTACTCTTTTGCTTTTGCTTTGTGATTTCAGTACATTAACCATTTTATCTAATGTACGCATCCTATTCAAAATTAATATGAATAGTTTCCTTTTTAATTCTAATGCTTTTGCTGCAATGGCTTCAATTTCTTTTTTTCTCTTGTAATATTTTGCCTTTTGCTTATATTTCTTTACATCCTTTATCAAATTGGACATAACTCTTCTCTGAAACATTTTTCTACGTATCTCTTTAAACGCTGTTTTTCTGTTTATGTTAAACTTTTCAATTGCAGAAGGTATATTTGCATTAACTAAATTCTCAATTTTTTGCTGTTCTCTATGTTTTGTTACATTTTTCCGAGGACAGACATTTTGTACATTTTTCTTTGTTTTGAATATTTTGTTAAGAAATTGTTTTTTCTGCTTACCAGAAGATTTTTTCTTTTTCCCAACATGAGCATCTTCTACTAACTTTGGTCCTCCAGTTGTCTTCAAATATAGTTTTTTTTTTAGCGTTTTTTGAACTCGAGATTTTGTAGGCATCTTAAATTTTGTTCACTGTTCTTCAGCAATACCTGAAAAAAACTAAAAAAAAAATCCTTTATTGTATTTAAATATATTACTACATTTGTTTTCACAATAGTCACAAAACAAAATTTCTTTGCCAATTTGAATGCACACAAACTGCTCTTTTTTTTGGGCAAGTGAAAATCTCTTTTACAAACTGTCACATTATGAAACCACTTTTCAGATTTTTTAAAAAGCTCATGTCCACAGTGCTACACTCCAGCAAGGGCAACCAGCCTTAGTGAAGCTCAATGTATTTGCATTACAGACTGAAACCTGAAAACCCCACTCGCTTATAAATACTTTGCATGACTATACACGGCAAGCACATGGGTGTGTGCTAAGACTCTGCTTCTTCCCCCAAAAATTCGCTCCCCCTTTCCATCTAATGCAACTGTGAAATCACCAGAGCAAGACGCAATAAATCTCTGCCTATAATTCCTCTATGCACACAGAGTCATGTTTTCACATTAGTCCCAAAACGAAATTTCTTTGCCATTTTGAAAGCACACTTACTGCTCTTTTTTTTTTGGGCCGAGTGAAAATCACTTTTACAGACTGACACATTATGAAACCTTTTTTAAAAATTTATTTAATTGCACATGTCCAAGCTGTTTTTTTTTCAGACCACCACCATGTGTATTCTCTGTGTCTGCCTACACTCCAGCAAGGGCAACCAGCCTTAGTGATGCTGAATGTATTTGCATTACAGACTTAAACCTGAAAACCTCACTGGCTTCTAAATACTGTGCATGACTATACATGGCAAGCACATGGGTGTGTGCTAAGCCTCTGCTTCTTCCCCAAAAAATTCGCTCCCCCTTTCCATCTAATGCAACTGTGAAATCACCAGAGCAAGATGCAATAAATCTCTGCCTATAATTCCTCTATGCACACAGAGTCATGTTTTCACATTAGTCCCAAAACGAAATTTCTTTGCCATTTTGAAAGCACACTTACTGCTCTTTTTTTTTCGGGCCGAGTGAAAATCACTTTTACAGACTGACACATTATGAAACCTTTTTTAAAAATTTATTTAATTGCACATGTCCAAGCTGTTTTTTTTCAGACCACCACCATGTGTATTCTCTGTGTCTGCCTACACTCCAGCAAGGGCAACCAGCCTTAGTGATGCTGAATGTATTTGCATTACAGACTTAAACCTGAAAACCCCACTGGCTTCTAAATACTGTGCATGACTATACACGGCAAGCACATGGGTGTGTGCTAAGCCTCTGCTTCTTCCCCCAAAAATTCGCTCCCCCTTTCCATCTAATGCAACTGTGAAATCACCAGAGCAAGACGCAATAAATCTCTGCCTATAATTCCTCTATGCACACAGAGTCATGTTTTCACATTAGTCCCAAAACGAAATTTCTTTGCCAATTTGAAAGCACACTTACTGCTCTTTTTTTTTCGGGCCAAGTGAAAATCTCTTTTTACAATTTGAAATCACTTTTACAGACTGACACATTATGAAACCACTTTTTTTTCTTTTATTTAAATGCACATGTCCAAGCTGTTTTTTCAGACCACCACCATGTGCATTCTCTGTGACTGCCTACACTCCACCAAGGGCAACCAGCCTTAGTGATGCTGAATGTATTTGCATTACAGACTTAAACCTGAAAACCCCACTGGCTTCTAAATACTGTGCATGACTATACATGGCAAGCACATGGGTGTGTGCTAAGCCTCTGCTTCTTCCCCCAAAAATTCGCTCCCCCTTTCCATCTAATGCAACTGTGAAATCACCAGAGCAAGACGCAATAAATCTCTGCCTATAATTCCTCTATGCACACAGAGTCATGTTTTCACATTAGTCCTAAAACGAAATTTCTTTGCCAATTTGAAAGCACACTTACTGCTCTTTTTTTTTAGGGCCAAGTGAAAATCTCTTTTTACAATTTGAAATCACTTTTACAGACTGACACATTATGAAACCACTATTTTTGATTTATTTAATTGCACATGTACAAACTGTTTTTTTTTCAGACCACCACCATGTGCATTCTCTGTGACTGCCTACACTCCACCAAGGGCAACCAGCCTTAGTGATGCTGAATATATTTGCATTACAGACTTAAACCTGAAAACCCCACTGGCTTCTAAATACTGTGCATGACTATACATGGCAAGCACATGGGTGTGTGCTAAGCCTCTGCTTCTTCCCCCAAAAATTCGCTCCCCCTTTCCATCTAATGCAACTGTTAAATCACCAGAGCAAGACGCAATAAATCTCTGCCTATAATTCCTCTATGCACACAGAGTCATGTTTTCACATTAGTCCCAAAACGAAATTTCTTTGCCAATTTGAAAGCACACTTACTGCTCTTTTTTTTTCGGGCCAAGTGAAAATCTCTTTTTACAATTTGAAATCACTTTTACAGACTGACACATTATGAAACCACTTTTTTTTCTTTTATTTAAATGCACATGTCCAAGCTGTTTTTTCAGACCACCACCATGTGCATTCTCTGTGACTGCCTACACTCCACCAAGGGCAACCAGCCTTAGTGATGCTGAATGTATTTGCATTACAGACTTAAACCTGAAAACCCCACTGGCTTCTAAATACTGTGCATGACTATACATGGCAAGCACATGGGTGTGTGCTAAGCCTCTGCTTCTTCCCCCAAAAATTCGCTCCCCCTTTCCATCTAATGCAACTGTGAAATCACCAGAGCAAGACGCAATAAATCTCTGCCTATAATTCCTCTATGCACACAGAGTCATGTTTTCACATTAGTCCTAAAACGAAATTTCTTTGCCAATTTGAAAGCACACTTACTGCTCTTTTTTTTTAGGGCCAAGTGAAAATCTCTTTTTACAATTTGAAATCACTTTTACAGACTGACACATTATGAAACCACTATTTTTGATTTATTTAATTGCACATGTACAAACTGTTTTTTTTTCAGACCACCACCATGTGCATTCTCTGTGACTGCCTACACTCCACCAAGGGCAACCAGCCTTAGTGATGCTGAATGTATTTGCATTACAGACTTAAACCTGAAAACCCCACTGGCTTCTAAATACTGTGCATGACTATACATGGCAAGCACATGGGTGTGTGCTAAGCCTCTGCTTCTTCCCCCAAAAATTCGCTCCCCCTTTCCATCTAATGCAACTGTGAAATCACCAGAGCAAGACGCAATAAATATCTGCCTATAATTCCTCTATGCACACATAGTCATGTTTTCACATTAGTCCTAAAACGAAATTTCTTTGCCAATTTGAAAGCACACTTACTGCTCTTTTTTTTTAGGGCCAAGTGAAAATCTCTTTTTACAATTTGAAATCACTTTTACAGACTGACACATTATGAAACCACTATTTTTGATTTATTTAATTGCACATGTACAAACTGTTTTTTTTTCAGACCACCACCATGTGCATTCTCTGTGACTGCCTACACTCCACCAAGGGCAACCAGCCTTAGTGATGCTGAATGTATTTGCATTACAGACTTAAACCTGAAAACCCCACTGGCTTCTAAATACTGTGCATGACTATACATGGCAAGCACATGGGTGTGTGCTAAGCCTCTGCTTCTTCCCCAAAAAATTTGCTCCCCCTTTCCATCTAATGCAACTGTGAAATCACCAGAGCAAGACGCAATAAATCTCTGCCTATAATTCCTCTATGCACACAGAGTCATGTTTTCACATTAGTCCTAAAACGAAATTTCTTTGCCAATTTGAAAGCACACTTACTGCTCTTTTTTTTTCGGGCCAAGTGAAAATCTCTTTATACAATTTGAAATCACTTTTACAGACTGACACATTATGAAACCACTATTTTTGATTTATTTAATTGCACGTGTCCAAGCTGTTTTTTTTTCAGACCACCACCATGTGCATTCTCTGTGACTGCCTACACTCCACCAAGGGCAACCAGCCTTAGTGATGCTGAATGTATTTGCATTACAGACTTAAACCTGAAAACCCCACTGGCTTCTAAATACTGTGCATGACTATACATGGCAAGCACATGGGTGTGTGCTAAGCCTCTGCTTCTTCCCCCAAAAATTCGCTCCCCCTTTCCATCTAATGCAACTGTGAAATCACCAGAGCAAGACGCAATAAATCTCTGCCTATAATTCTTCTATGCACACAGAGTCATGTTTTCACATTAGTCCCAAAACGAAATTTCTTTGCCAATTTGAAAGCACACTTACTGCTCTTTTTTTTCGTGCCAAATGAAAATCTCTTTTTACAATTTGAAATCACTTTTACAGACTGACACATTATGAAACCACTATTTTTGATTTATTTAATTGCACGTGTCCAAGCTGTTTTTTTTTCAGACCACCACCATGTGTATTCTCTGTGTCTGCCTACACTCCAGCAAGGGCAACCAGCCTTAGTGATGCTGAATGTATTTGCATTACAGACTTAAACCTGAAAACCCCACTGGCTTCTTAATACTGTGCATGACTATACACGGCAAGCACATGGGTGTGTGCTAAGCCTCTGCTTCTTCCCCAAAAAATTCGCTCCCCCTTTCCATCTAATGCAACTGTGAAATCACCAGAGCAAGACGCAATAAATCTCTGCCTATAATTCTTCTATGCACACAGAGTCATGTTTTCACATTAGTCCCAAAACGAAATTTCTTTGCCAATTTGAAAGCACACTTACTGCTCTTTTTTTTTTCGGGGCAAGTGTAAATCACTTTTACACACTGACACATTATGAAACCACCATGTGTAACTACAACAAAAACAATTCCCATTTCTATTATTCATTTCTTAAGTTACCACATACATACCCTCTCAAACTGTAAACTCACCTTTAAAATTAGTTAGTTGTGAAAGAAATGTGACACTCAAACAGCAGATTATCAGAGCCAGGATCTCTGTTGTGTTCACCTCTTTCCTCTCAGCAGAACCAGATAATGGCAAACTTTCCCTCTATTTTTCCACACATATACATGTAAGTTTCAAATCTCAGTGCTTCCCCCTTTTTTTCACATGTAATCACACATTTCTATTGGTTGAAAACGAACCCTTTTCCAAAAGTACCCTGCCCCCAACTTGACTTCTGCCTAGTACCCTTCCCCCAACTTGACTTCTGCCTGCTACCATAGCAACAGCTCATGGAACACTGCTGTGTGCAGTTAGGTCAGAAGTTCGACACACAATGTTTCAATTCCACAGAGCAAGAGTGCTTGACTTTTCAAACCTAACAGCAAATCCATAGTACTGTTCTTTGGTTACACATTTTTTTGTACCAATAAAAAACATGCTTCTATTAATTTTCACATACAGCCTAGTTTTTATTCTAGAATGGTATGAAACAGCCAATCAGTTCTTTTTGTTTTAAAAAAAATATGTATGCCTCCATTTCCAAACTGTCTTTCTTTTCATATTGCCATTCTACTGAAAGACACCTCCTGAGTGCATCCAGTTCTCCTTTGAAGATGTTCACAGTGTGGATTGTAGGGCACAGCTATGTCTTCTGGAGTGAAAAGTATGCAGAGAAAACAGATATGGTGAGAGACCTTGCTTTGCCAAATGTAGACATTAAATGGATTGGTCAGAGAGGGTTAAAGTGGCACCAATTGATGCCATTGGTGAAATCCTTCATTCAAATCCAACACCCTGACCTCATAATAGTGCACTGTGGTGGCAATGACCTAGGCACTTTGACTGGGGTAGGTCTGGAAATGCTTATGAAGGACACCTTTGCACAACTGTTTTCACTTTTCCCTAAAACTGCCTTTGTGTTTTCCAACATATGCCAAAGGCAAAAATGGAACTGGTCCAATCATTTCTGTCCACAGATTGACAAAGCAAGAAAGCACGTCAACAAATCTGTTTCTGCTTTCCTCCGTGACTATGGTATGGGTGCCATTTACCACAACAACTTGCGTTATGACATGCAAGACATTTATAGAGGAGATGGTGTGCACTTCAATGATGAAGGGAACAGAGTCTTCCTCTTGAACCTTAGACTCTGCATCGGTACTTACTTGTAGGTACCACTAAAAAAATGACTTCATAAACACAACAGCTCTTTTTAGAGCTCCCTAATTTCTAAACTCTTAAATCTGCTTTTCATTTATCTATTTTTATTTTTTTACCGTACGCTTACCGTAAGCTTACCGTACGCGTATCCCGTGATTTTTTTTAAAATCAATAAATGTTTTTTTTGTACTTTTCTGTCCTTCTTTGACCCCCTTACAAATGTTAGGGGGTCTGTAACTCTCCTCATTGCCCCCTTTCCTTGTTTTCACTCTTTTTTTTCAGAGTGAAATACACAAAATGGCGGCCGCCGCTTCCTGGTTTCGGCCGATTCGAATGTTTACTAAGATCTAACAGCCAATCAGAATCGCGCTCGCGCACGCCGCCGTACGCTTACCGTAAGCGTACGGTAAGCGTACCGTAAGCGGGCTCAGATATATATATTGATTTAAAGGCTATTTTCTCAGAATCTACTGAACAGATTTACACCAAACCTACAAAAGGCACTTCCTTGACCTAGGGACTACCTCTCTGCCAAATTTTGAGTAATTCTGTTCAGCCGTTCGGGCTGTAGCTCGTTCTAAAGGTCCTATGGAAAAATGCATGGGAAAAACGCGTTTTGGGACCCCCCTTTTATCTCAGCCCCCGCTTGACGGATCCCCCCGAGACTTTCAGGGTAGGAGCGGAGCGTAGCGCCCCACCTATTTTGAGAAATTCGCGAGGATTCGTCGACCGGCGCCAAAGTTATTCAAAATAGAATGTTGAGGTTTTCCTATGGAAACGTGGTCCTAACTATAACTACCTACTGGCGACCGCCAGTAGGTAATATATATATATATATATATATATATATTCACTGAAAAAACCATAGGTTTCACACATGTTATAGTTAGCTGGACATTTTACTGATAAAAAACCAATGAAATTCCCCCGTTATAGTTAGTGCAGGCAACTATAACTCACGTGACCGCAATCCTCTGCTGATGACATATGTGTCTTTATGAAAAAAAAATATTTGTAATATATGTATAGCTAAAATTTAATGGAAGAAGACATGGGCAAATAAGTGTCTAAATTCAGTATTAGCATCAGCAGAGGATTACGGTCGCGTGAGTTATAGTTGCCTGCAGTAACTATAACGGGGGAATTTCATTGGTTTTTTATGAGTGAAATGTCCAGCTAACTATAACATGTGTGAAACCTATGGTTTTTTAAGTGAATATATATATAAACATATAAAATTATATTTTGTACAACTATATTTATGGCATCTATATATTTGGGGAATATTTTAGTGCTTAGCATTAAAGCCCTTGAAGCTCTGACAGACGCTCACCCAGCCCCTGGAGGCTGCTCTCGAGTAGCGTTGATCCTTGGAAGCCTGCTTGCCTTCAGGCGCCTCACACCTGCTGCTCTGAACCGCTCCGACTGCACCCTTTGCCACCCCGCATCTCCGATAACAGAAATGGGTCTCAAAGCAGCTGGAGCAGCACAGAAGGGGAGAGTTGCTCACCCCCGCGATGACTGCCACACCTGGCTCGCTGGAGCAGGGGAATGAGGTTCCGGTGGGGCAACATCACGGCAAGGTGGAAGACATGCTACTTCGGCTCCGAAAGCCGAGCTTCCTCTGAAGAGGAAGGGGAGAGGGGGGCCACCAGCAAACAACGTCCAGCAGGCCTGATGGTTGTGGAGCTGTTGAAAGGGGTAACCAGGAAGCAAGGGGATCTGCAAATGCAGGGGACTCCTGGAGCATCAGAAACAGACTGGCCTGATATTGTAGCCATAGAAGATTTGACGGCAAAGGCTGCACCTAAGCTGAGGACACTGGATGGTAAGGTGCTATTGGAGGTTGGGACCCCTTCTACCTTAGATGAAGGTATGCTGGCACCTTCTTCTCAGCCCCCGGTCCTCGCTAGGGGAGTGGGGAAGTGCACCAATGTTCTCGCTGAGAATATTACGAATACTGACCATGGCGTTGCGAAAGCGGCGAATGGGTCCACAGCGGATAAGTTTGGCCCTGATCAGTTGTGGGCAACCACAGATTTAAGCAATGCACCTTCAAGTGGCCTTTTTTTGACCTGCCCCCCACCCGGTGTACACAAACATATCAGCCCTGATTTGGTAAAGCCAGCCCAAGTAACCAAAGATTAACCCTCAAGCTACACTCAGCGACTCAGGGGGGAAAGAGATTGGAAATTATGACCTGGAAAAGGTGCCTAGCGACTGCTTCTTTTCACTTTCCCATGGGGCTGAATGGTCGTGGACGGGTCTGGCTCCTCAGCTGTATCTAGTGAAAACGAAAGCGACACAGATGATGGCAAAGGGGCTCGTGCCATGACTGCATGCAAAATGGTTAAGAAGGCAGGCCAGCAAACATCAGAGGGTAACGACATAGCTTGGGACTACTCACATACAGAACGTCTAATCGGCTCTCACACTGGGTCCTCACAGGATACTACTGGCTCTGATCCCCCCACCACTGGGCGCTATCTACCAATCCATATTAATGCACCATGAGCAGACACGCCAAGACTGCCACAAGGCCCAAACCGCATTGAGGAAACTTCCAAAGGGCGGTCAGAAAATTGGCCAAAGTATGTAATACCTGGCAGATCTTGAAACAGGGACTCTTGAGGTAGAAACAGACCTGGCAGTCACTCATGTACAGTTGGAGGCACAAAAATCCCAGCTCGTGGATATACAATGGAATCTTGAAGATCATGAGAACTGCCAGAGGCACAACAACCTCCGGCTGCTCGGCGTTCCCAGAAGGAATTGAAGGCACAGACACCCGGGCCTATGTGGTGGAACTACTACGAACTGCCTTCCCCCAGCTAACAGGATTTATTTATTTATTATTAGGTGCACAGATCATCCCTGAAGGGATCTCTAGGCACCATAACAGCAGTGGACATATCGCAGTACGATGGCAGGGTTAAAGGTTGAACAGCCATGTTTTCAGAAGTTTTTTAAAGAAAGTGAGATCGGGACAGAAGCAAATGAATGAGGGCAGCTGATTCCAATGATGCGGAGCTGGAAATGAAAAGGAACGACTCCCAAATCTGGTCGTACGAATACGTTGGAGCGTAATAATAATAGAATGCTAGATCTTAGCTGGCGGACAGGAATATATGGCTGTAGTTTGTTTTTAAGGTAACACGGTCCATTTCTCTGCAGAGTTTTACAGACTAAACAGAGAAGTTTGAAAAGAGCCAATTTTTTGATCGGTAACCGATGGAGAGAGCGCAAAATGGGTTCCGATGGGGAGTGAGGAGGGAGGTTCAAGATAAGGCATGAAGCTGTGTTCTGCACCACCTGGAGCCTGGCAAGGAGACTTTCATTTATTACTGCCAATAAGGCATTTCCAAAGTCGATACAAATTACTATCAGAGCTTGGACTAGAGTTTTCCTGGCATATAGAAGAGGCCACTGAAACTCTTTCTTAAGCATGCGCATGAGGCCAAAACTGTTTCCGGTCATGCTTTAAACATTTTTCACTCATGGTGAGATTTTCATCTAGGAGGACTCCTATGTTCTTAACATTTTTGGGGGGCTATGTGGTGATCCCAGCTCTGATGGCCACCTGTCTGCCGACCAGACTGAGTGAGATTTCTCAAATATAATGATCTCCGTTTTATTTGTGTTAAGCTGCAGGAAGTTTACCGTCATCCATGAGGCAATTTTTAACATACAGTCCTTGAATCTAATTTTGGTGAGAGTCCAGTTAGGATCCATAGTAATGACCAATTGCGTGTCATCGACATAAGAGATGGTTTCAAAGCCACATGACCTAATGAGTTTTGCCAGGGGAGCCACATAAATATTGGATTGGGTGGGGCTCAGAATTGAACCTTGGATGGAACTGGTCAAAAGAGGTGCAGCAAACCCATAGAGTACCTTTTGCCTTGAGATAACCAGCTAGAGAGGACTCTAAGGCACGGGCTATTCTAGCCTATTTTGGAAACTTTCTCTTAAGGCAATCAATTTTAAAGAGAGCAAGGCCTGAAGTGAAGCGGTCTAGTGGGGATGTTTCGTTTTTTGTCTGACCTGACTTTTGCCATGCCACGGTTGAAAGACGGTGGCGACTGCAGCAGCTAATTAAGCCTTTCCAGGATGAAAATGGGCATGCATATTTGGTTGATCATGCATTCTTGAAAGTGATTTGGGGGGAAACATGATTATTTGCATCCAAAATTAAGTTCCTAGATGGTATCAAATCATAAGAATTACAGGAACAGGGGTTACTACATAGTTAGTTTCTGTTTGCACTACTTTCTGATTCTTGCATCTTTGATCACTCTCTTAGGTGTTTCCTAGAAGAAATCTCTGGAAGTCGAATCAAAGTCTGAATTAGTGGCCAGACCACCTGGGCTCTGCTGCAGGATTTAGGTCGAATTTTTTTTGTATTGTAATAAGAAATGCATGTATAACTCACACAGGTCACAGGTGCTTCTTCCATCCTCTCCACAGACTGTTGCACGTTCTAGCAGCTTCTCAGGGTTGGGGGCTGTGGGGGTGGGAGGGGGCTCTGGAGAGGTTGGGGTGGAAGGGCACTAAAGGCTGGGAGTGGTGGATATGGTGGGGCTGTCGGTCACAATGGCAGGGGGTAGGTGTAGGGGGGAATGTGAAACTCTTACCCAGAGATTGAATAAGGAGGACTATATTGAATTCTTACTTAATTCTTACATAGTAAAGCCGAGAGCATGAATGGTATGGTATTTCAACCACTGTTAGATGGGTAAAATAACTATAGGTTCGGTCAATGCGGAAGTCTGAACGACAAAACCAAATGATCAAGGGTAGCTGAGTTTATGAGGGCTACTGCCCCTGATATAGTATGTATCCAGGAGATGCATATTACATGGGGCAGGAGGAAGGTGCTATCAGTCAGAGGGTATATTTTGCTGATTTGCTCCTCCCAGAGCTCGAATATCAGGGAAGTAGCCATTCTAGCTAAGCCCAAAATGGGGCCAATAAGGCATAAATTGGCGTACAGCTTAGGAAGATTGCACATGTCACTTGATGTGACCTTAAATCATAATTTTATTCATTTTTTTCTTTCACTTTTTCTATTTGTTAGTGAAGTGTTGTTTTCATTAATTGTATGTAAACAAATCCCCATCAGTTTCCAAAAGTCAATGTACAAAAATTCACAGAAAGACACAACATTAGTACAAATCAAGTTGCAAGACACTCAACACCACAACATAGATTGTCGGACAAGACGTAGACACAATATATACAGCAAACTCAAAATTACAAAAAACAAATAAATATGATAAGCGCGAGTTCTGTATTTCATAAACAAGTTCTCTTTACAATAAGAGGCAGATGATCATTGCCCTGCTGGTTACAAGGGGATACTGTTTTCACAAAAACAGTCAGGGCCACAACCAAACAGTGAACTATTCAAGCTCACAACCACATATCTTAATTTTGTGTGATCATTTAACAAAGTTGTCAAGCGTGAGCCAGCGTAGTCAATTTTTAAAGCACACTTGTATGGTCAAAGAATAGTCAATGCATTTTTAACCCAAGAAATGATTTTGATCAGGTTCTCCTCAGGACTCAGAACTCATTGGGTGCACTCTTTGAGATCAAAAAATCTCCTCTTTTTGATTTCTCCTTGATCAAATATCAGCCATGATAAATAACTATGTTCTAATATTCGTTTATTGAAAACGAGTTCGCGTGTGAATGCGATCCTTTGTGTTGAGGTCACCCTGGATTCCACTTTGATATCTTGTTCTTTTTAATCAATGGCCAGGACATCAGCGCTCGCTACTTTGGATTGCGCAGTCTTCTGTGAGGAAACGAGGGACACAAAGTGTTGTCCTACTGGCCAAAGCGTTATCAGCTAAGCAATGCGGTTGTACCCTCGTGATGTTTTGTTCTGGCTAAACATTAGACAGAACGTCGGCGCTCGCCTCCTGGCATCGCGTGGCCTTCTTACTGTTGCATGTCACTCATCTATGGTGCCTATGTCAGTGTCTCTTTTCTGATCGGGAGAGGCAGCATGAAGCTGAGAATGAGAGACTGCTGGGGGAAACTTGCCAAAGCAAAACAAGAGGATGTGGCAAGGATTACTCAGGAGGTAGTAGCTGTGCAAACCCAGATCAGAATCATAACACTTAAAGCAGAAATAAAAATATATTATACTCCGAGTTCAGCTGAAGAGTACCAGACACATAAAAACAAAACCTACGAGTATGGTGACTCAGTAGGGAAAATACTTGCTCTATGAACGTGACAGAAAACAACAAGGAATAGGATAGACACAATTAAAAAGGACGGGCCAACCTTCACAGAGGTCACTGACATAGTCCATGTGTTCCAAGAATTTTATCAGGAACTATATAATGAAGACGACTGTGTACCCCTTGACGCCCTTTGAGTAGTGACCGAGTCGGTACTTGGGGCAACCCTAGATCAATCCACCAGGAATGAGCTAGAAGAGGATATTTCACTCAAAAAGGTCTTAATTGCTCTACACCAGCTACCTTCAGGGAAAGCAGCTTGCCCTGACAAAATACCCCTTGAGTTTTATAAAGAACTTAAATCGGAGCTAGCTCTTTTTTTACTAGACCTGTTTCTCGAAATTCAATATAATGTGCTCCCACAGGAGTCATGGAAAGATACAGATATCATTATGTTCCCTAAGCTGGTGACTCGACTTCAATGCAGCTCCTACCCTTTGACACTGACTTTGAGGCTTGACTCCAACGCATCGGCCCGATTGCATGAATTTGAAATGTCCCATCGAGTTTTTGATGTCGACACTTGTTCCATAGCGCAGTACTTTTTCAGCGGGCCCTGCGTGGGTCCTGTAGCCAGCCTATCCTTCATCACAGTCAGCCTGAATGTTGGATTTACCCCAGTCTAGCATGACTTCAAGTACCTTTTTTGAGCTCATGACTTCTAAGCACTGTTTTTGGATTTAATCTTTAAAATTAATTTCTCTACTTCTACTGATTGGATTTGTGTCACTTTGGTCTTATTTTACTCAGATAAATGTTCTCTAATTTACTAAAATGGTGAGGAGTCTTTTTGTGGTGTTTTCTCTGTGTTACTGGTATTAAAGTGTGCACAAATATTTTACATATTTCCTCTTTGTTGGAAGGTGTATTTTTAATAGGGGTAAGTATGCACCTACTACTAGTAATAAGGCCACAAACGCAATATGAGGTCCAGACAAAGTCTAAAAAAATTATTCCCTTGCTTAACCCTTGGTAGGTGGCAATCAACAGGCAGGCTTAAATTAGGAGACAGGCATGTGAAGCATTTAAAAACATCAATATTATAAATAAGTAAGACACAACACACAATATAAATTCACAACCAATTTTAAACAATAGGAATATTTGTATGACTAATATGACACCAACACGACAAAAATCCAATATACGAATGAACACATTGTAGTGCTTAAAAACATACTGCGCTAACTTGGGACATCTGGTAGTGCTTGACCGGGACAAAGTCAACGTTTGAGGCCACCCATTATAGAACCCTGGTCACAGTGGTGGCTACTGTGGCATTTAAGTTATGCAACACCGCAGGGGAGGGCAGCGCAGGTGGAGCAGCCCAGGGGGGGGACAGCACGGGGGAAAAGAATTGAAAAAATAATGATTACCTGCATTCTGCAGCATCAGAGCTCCTCTGACCTCTGCTCCTTGACCTCAACTCCCGGCATGCCACAGGGTCCCCTATGCCAATCCAGATGCTACTCTCATGCTTGTTTTACCCAGTATGACAGCAGTGCCATGATTGGTTTGAGCTCCATAGTTAGGAGTTCACTAAGGCCCTAAGCCTCTCTGCTTGTTCTCTAACTGCTGTAAAGCACAGCTCAGGTGGAGAGATCTAAGTGTGAATAAAGGTTTGGTCAGCCTTTGACTGCTGTCCAAACGGCAATGTGTGCTTTAAGCAGTGTCACCACTCCTCCTTCCTGCAGCTGCATGTCAACGTGTCAGAATGGATGGCCCAGCCAGCGTCTCAGCAGCAGGAAGTAGGAGAGAAAACCTAAAATGATAATAGCCTTTGTTATTATCATTTTGTTTTTCATTTTTCACTGCTCAAAAACAGTGGGACAACACTCCTTTGCCTTAGCAGAGGAGCCGCCGCAGTCTGGTTGCATACACTAAGTAGGAGGACTCTGTCAAATTTTTACCTTCGCACTTAGAAATTTTTCTGGAGGATTTTATTTCAAGTCAAGTGGGCCTCTCGAGCAGGCTGGATTCACAACAGCTTCATCGGCTTGGTTCTGCAGGAACCACTGGTCAACTCCTGGAAGTCTTGTGCTCTAGAGTATTCAGCAAGACGAATCTGAAATCCAGGTCAGGTGGCGGTGCAAGATAGTCGGCTCAACTATCGACGTCGGGTTGGTCACCTTATGGAGCTTTTACCAAAAGTTGTTCTTAACTTCTCCAAGCTTCTGGCACTTCTTCCTGAAGTCCCTCTTGGGGGTTAAAGGTGTCCACAACACAAATCCAAGGTTCTAGAGTCTAAGAGTTGTTCCTCGAAAGTTAGGACTACAGTTCCCACAATGCACCTGGCCAAATCCTTCAAAGTCCACTGGACGCAATCCAGGTTGGGGACTTATTGGGGGAGATCTGTTAACCTGTTTCTTTCAGGGAGTCCACTCCTTAATCATTTTGAAACAAGCCAAAGTCCTCAGGGCTGCAGTTTCAAGTGTGCAGTAGGTTCTGTCCTTCAGAGTGTAAGCCTTTGAGGTGCAGACCAGGGTTCCAGCAGGGTAGACCTTCTTTTCCTTTTAGTTTCAGGCAGCAGATCTCAGTCACTATGGAGTTCTCGTATAGTAATACAATTTTCTGGGCTGACAAGCACAGGGGCACCCCTGATCAATGGAGTACAGGGTGCTACTCAACAGCATGACAGCTTCCTTCAAAGTGTGGCCTATTCTTGTCCCACAAGGCACTGTACTGTAAAATTCAAGATGGGAAATTAGTCCTTGGGAGCAACCTACTAGTGTGGCTAATTTCCCTTTATACTCTTGTTCCAGACCTCCTGCAAATTTCATTCCTGGTGCTGCCATCTGGCTGGGGGGTACAGAATGAGGGGTAGGCCTGGCTGGCATTCCTTACTGTCCTGCTCTCTTTGAAGCCCAGTTTGATATACCCAGCCCCCGTCCTGGCCTGGTCCCTGCAGCTGCAGAGCTCCCCCACCAGATAACCTCTGTCTCTAAGCAGGCCACTTATCACCTCATCGAAGCAGTTTGACTAAGTCTGTTAAGGGCTGGCCGATCAGGAGAGGCTGGAGTTTGACTCACAGAAAAGAAAGTTGTATAACTTATTTTCTGTAATAGTTACACTGAATTACAGTATTCTCATATTAGCCAATGAAGTTAAAAGTGCTACAATGGGAAAAAATGAAATTGGTAGTTTCTTCCTCACCAGGGCATATAAAATATCTTTTAATATGCCCCTGCTTATTTTTACATGGCACCCTACTCTGCGGGCTCCTAGCGTAGACCTTCTGGGTGACTTATATGTAAAAATAAGTCAGTTTAATACTTTGAAAGTCGAATTTGCATGTAATTTTCATTTCAAATCAGCTTGTAAAGCATGGCTGTCCTTTAAAATGTCAGCAAGCCACAGAGCAGTGCACACTTAAGTGCCTCAAACCTGGTGGTCCTCTACATCTGCAACCCCTACCATTTACTATGGACTTACAGGTAGATTGTCAGAGTCAATTGTAATTCCACCTCATTATCATACACATTTTTAATCAGAGTACCTACACTGGGCCTGGCTAGCTGTTACCAGGATGCAGTCAGAGTCAATTACCACCAGTATCAGTCAAACAATGGGGGTGATCAGGGCAAAAGGATGATGTTCTCACACTTTTAAGTTAAGCCTGCCTGCTCTGTGCCAAGCTACCAGAGGGCGAGCACAGGTTAATTTAGGGTGTGTATCTGACTTACCCTGACTCGGATTGTGACTTCTGCTTGGACTGGGTGTATACTCTGCCATAGTGGTTAATTTGTAAATAAATAAGTGCCAGGGCTTCCGTAAGGAGGCAGCTTGCACCAGCCCATTTCTCCTGTTAGCGCCACCTAAAACAGAATTCTGTGATTCTGGAAAACCCACCTAATTTCCCCATGCGTAAATGAATGTGTCATTAACTGGTGCTTCTGAAAAGCATTGGTGTTGATGATTAAGTGCTGAGAACCGGAAACCACTAGCTCAAATTAAGCACTAGGTGGTGCCTGTTAAGATGTGCGTCACTATACAACACTAAATTGTTTTTAACTAAAAAAAAACCTAGTGGCTTTGCCAATGGTTGATTTTTTTAGTTAGGACTAACAGTAATCATATTAAGCAAGAGTCCTTAAAAAGACTTTAAAATACACAAGGCCATGACTAAAAGGAGGACTGAACACTTTGTTAAAAACAAATATTGCAAGAATAGGGGTACAATGTTATGCACAAAGTTAAGGCAAAAACCACAACATTGCAGTCCATGTTCAAATGTAGGATGCTTACAGGACATGGATTTATATTTGTAATGTTAATGCCCACATGGCATAGCATTGAATCCCACCAAGCAGAAATCCACGAGGCAGTGAACCAATTAGAACCCAAACAAACCTGCACCTGCTTTCCCTACCCTTTCTGGACAGCTAGTCTTACTTTTTGCACTGACAGTAGCTTTTGCATAAACACTGCTAACTTGACATTAAAGCCAAACCTAAAAGGCCAGGGTTCTTACTTTGAGCACCAGACAGCCAATCACACCAGCCGCACACCTCCATGACCTGAGAATTACTTGAGAAGCACGGCAGCTCAGGGGAGATGGAGTCATTACGGCCAGCAGAGTCCTGGATGGCGACGACAGCTCATAATTAAGCAGACGCATTCCGAACAATTATCTGCCATTCACAGGGGGCTGTTCTCTCACAGGAAGCTTTTTGGCGACACTGGAGGCATGATTGCTCGGGCTTCGATTCACTTCATACCAAGTCTGTTCACTATTAAGTTACAACCACCATGGTGGCCATCACCAGGCTCAAGAAGAAGCAGTGTTGGTTTGGCTACTTACTCAGTTACTGGTGGTGGCACTGTCTTTACTAATTGGCCTGCTGCTGCTGCCCTCAAAGTCGTACTGAACTGCTGGTGACTTGTGTGGTGTGTGTGGTGGGGTGTAGCATTTTGAAAAAAATCTAGGCTCGCTGCCACAGCCCCTACCCCCCGCAGAACCAACTCTGGCCAAATCAGTGTCCCGCCCACCGGAAAAACTGAACAAAGGACCTAAGGCACATTCGCATGGATATGGTTGGATTTTTATTGACTCTCATAACACAGCAACACTGTTCAGTGGGAACTCAGGAGGCAAACAACACTGTCTTTGGTGAGTGAGGTAATTCAATCAATCAATCAATTTTGTCTTTATTTTGATTCTTCCACAGCACAGTGGTAAAAACATCATACAAAAATCCTACTATTTCATAAAAGCTATAAACCATTAAATAATCCCTTTAAAAATATAAGCTAACTTAAAAACAATAAAACGATTGTGTACAACAATCGAATTCTCAGAATCAAATGTTCTAACTATCTCAAAACCATTTTCTAGATCATACAATATTATAGTAATCTGCAGATACTATTTCGGCAGTGGTACCAAAATGCAAACATTGTTATATACTTGTCGTCTCGTTGACACCTAGTTAACCACTCAATGTTTCTTGCTTCTTCATGCACTTTGTTCGGACACCCCACATCCAACTCAGGAATTTAGCTGTTGCCACAACTATAGGTTTCTGTGTGTTAGTTTTCAGTATACGAATTGCAACATTGCTTGATCTTGTGCCCATGTTGGCACAAACTGGCTTGAGCCATTTGTCTCTAGGGCGCTTGTATGCTGGACACACAAACAAGATGTGGGGAATTGTCTCATCCTGCATTTGGCAAGATTCCCATCTGGTGGCCATTGGGCTTTGCCATTTTAGCATAAATGATTTTATCGGGAGCGAACCAACCCTAAATTGATGATACAACTTTCTATCCAAGGGTTTTGATATAAAGTCCCAATAGGCCTCAAACTGGATTTCTTGTTTATGTTCCATAAAAAAAACCAGAGAGAGAAGTATTCTTGGTGTGAGACATACACTTAGGTGCCGATCACGATCCGGCAAAAACCGGGTACGAACCGTCGGACGGAGCACAATCTCCGCCCGACGCGTACCCGGTCGTCAATTTTTACAAACACGGAATTACGATTCGCGCGGGTACACCATTACCGTACGAATCGTAAAAAAGGCCGACCGCACAAAAAAACACCTACCAATGCGATCCGGGAAAGTGCCGACCTGACGTCGGGACGCTCGCAGCCAGCCATTCACGACCCAGGAATCACGATTCGCACCGACGTCACCCCGCACGGTGAATATTTTGCGGCAGCCAAAAACTGCCGGGAAATCAGGACGACGCGAACAAGGACCACCAGTACGCGACGGACAGAAGACGACGCGAACAAGGAGGACCAGTACGTGACGGACACACAGGACGACGCCACCAAGGAGGACCCGTACGCGACAGGACGACGCGATCAAGGAGGACCCGTACGCGACAGGACGACGCGATCAAGGAGTACCAGTACGCGACGGACAGACATGGACCCAAACCTACGAGTCATCCCTGCCCTCATAGCAGTCCACCTCCTCTACAGGTTACGACGCAGACGCCGCAGAAGGTCAGAATAACTAAGGGAGGGGGGAAAGTGGGGTGGGGTGGGGGTGGCAGGACCAGGGCAGGCCACAAAACAACCACATAAGTCACACACCACACATGGCCTGGACATACCTGACTCCCATGCCCTGGTCACCACGAGGGGGTGGGGGCGTGTCCTGATAAGCCAGCGACCGCCACAACGGAAGTCCGTCACCACGCGAACCGGCAACACAACCAGACAGGTACGTCCCGTACCCACGCCTGAAGAGCGTGGGTACGAGTCGGACCACGCCCACACACGTCACCCCAACAATGGCGGGACGGATCGCACCCACGTGGCAAAGGCCTGGGTACGGGCCGCACAAACATCACATAGCGTGGGGACGGATATGTACGGACCCTACCCCCACCCCGTATGCAAGGAGCGCACCCCCCACCCCAACAGTGAAAGTACGACCCGTACCCCCACCCGCGTATGCATGGAGTGTACCCCCACCCCAACAGTGTAAGTACGGCCCGTACCCTCACCCGCGTATGCATGGAGCGTACCCCCCACCCCAACAGTGTAAGTACGACCCGTACCCTCACCCGCATATGCAAGGAGCATACCCCCCACCCCAACAGTGTAAGTACGACCCGTACCCCCACCCGCGTATGCATGGAGCGTACCCCCCAGCCCAACAGGGTAAGTACAACCCGTACCCCCACCCGCGTATGCATGGAGCGTACCCCCATGCCAACAGTGTAAGTACGACTCAAACCCTCACCCGCGTATGCATGGAGCGTACCCTCCATGCCAACAGTGTAAGTACGACTCGAACCCTCACCCGCGGACGTACGGACCGTACCCCCACCCCCACCAGTGTAAGTACGACTCCTACCCCCACCCGCGGACTCACGGACCGTACCCCCACCCCAACAGTGTAAGTACGACCCGTACCCCCACCCGCGTATGCATGGAGCGTACCCCCAGCCCAACAGTGTAAGTACGACCCGTACCCCCACCCGCGTATGCATGGAGCGTACCCCCCAGCCCAACAGTGTAAGTACGACCCGTACCCCCACCCGCGTATGCAAGGAGCGTACCCCCCAGCCCAACAGTGTAAGTACGACCCGTACCCTCACCCGCGTATGCATGGAGCGTACCCCCACCACACCAGTGTAAGTAGACTCGTACCCTCACCTCGAATGCATTGAGCGTACCCCCACCGTGTATGTTCCAAGCGTACATATCCTGAAATCGGAGGTGTGTGTGCAGAGTCCACCCAGCAGTGCCCTGAGACAGGAGGGGTGGGTGTGGAGTCCTCCCAGCAGTGCCCTGAGACAGGAGGGGTGTGTGCAGAGTCCTCCCAGCAGTGCCCTGAGACAGGAGGGGTGGGTGCCTATCACTCCCAGCAGTGCCCTGAGACAGGAGGGGTGGGTGTGGAATCCTCCCAGCAGTGCCCTGAGACAGGAGGGGTGGGTGTGGAGTCCTCCCAGCAGTGCCCTGAGACAGGAGGGGTGTGTGCAGAGTCCTCCCAGCAGTGCCCTGAGACAGGAGGGGTGGGTGTGGAGTCCTCCCAGCAGTGCCCTGAGACAGGAGGGGTGTGTGCAGAGTCCTCCCAGCAGTGCCCTGAGACAGGAGGGGTGGGTGCCTATCACTCCCAGCAGTGCCCTGAGACAGGAGGGGTGGGTGTGGAGTCCTCCCAGCAGTGCCCTGAGACAGGAGGGGTGGGTGTGGAGTCCTCCCAGCAGTGCCCTGAGACAGGAGGGGTGTGTGCAGAGTCCTCCCAGCAGTGCCCTGAGACAGGAGGGGTGGGTGTGGAGTCCTCCCAGCAGTGCCCTGAGACAGGAGGGGTGTGTGCAGAGTCCTCCCAGCAGTGCCCTGAGACAGGAGGGGTGGGTGCCTATCACTAACAGCAGTGCCCTGAGACAGGAGGGGTGGGTGCCTATCACTCCCAGCAGTGCCCTGAGCCAGGAGGGGTGGGTGTGGAGTCCTCCCAGCAGTGCCCTGAGACAGGAGGGGTGTGTGCAGAGTCCTCCCAGCAGTGCCCTGAGACAGGAGGGGTGGGTGCCTATCACTCCCAGCAGTGCCCTGAGCCAGGAGGGGTGGGTGTGGAGTCCTCCCAGCAGTGCCCTGAGACAGGAGGGGTGGGTGTGGAGTCCTCCCAGCAGTGCCCTGAGACAGGAGGGGTGTGTGCAGAGTCCTCCCAGCAGTGCCCTGAGACAGGAGGGGTGGGTGCCTATCACTCCCAGCAGTGCCCTGAGACAGGAGGGGTGGGTGTGGAGTCCTCCCAGCAGTGCCCTGAGACAGGAGGGGTGGGTGTGGAGTCCTCCCAGCAGTGCCCTGAGACAGGAGGGGTGTGTGCAGAGTCCTCCCAGCAGTGCCCTGAGACAGGAGGGGTGGGTGCCTATCACTCCCAGCAGTGCCCTGAGACAGGAGGGGTGGGTGTGGAGTCCTCCCAGCAGTGCCCTGAGACAGGAGGGGTGGGTGTGGAGTCCTCCCAGCAGTGCCCTGAGACAGGAGGGGTGTGTGCAGAGTCCTCCCAGCAGTGCCCTGAGACAGGAGGGGTGGGTGCCTATCACTCCCATCAGTGCCCTGAGACAGGAGGGGTGGGTGTGGAGTCCTCCCAGCAGTGCCCTGAGACAGGAGGGGTGGGTGTGGAGTCCTCCCAGCAGTGCCCTGAGACAGGAGGGGTGTGTGCAGAGTCCTCCCAGCAGTGCCCTGAGACAGGAGGGGTGGGTGCCTATCACTCCCAGCAGTGCCCTGAGACAGGAGGGGTGTAACACATGTGTGTGAGGCCAGAATTATCCACATGCATACTGGCTACAAGGGAACATGTCCCCATGAACTCATGTCAACAGACTCCACACACAAGTACAGTGATCACCAAGGATGCCACGATTGTTGCAGGTGGAGACATGGCCCTGCATGCATGGCCAAAGTAGAAGGGCTCCGTCACACACACAGCTCATGTAGACACAGCTCTGCGCTAAACATTGGGAACACCCTGCAGGGAAGAAAGCTGGGTACACAGAGGAAGGAATACACCCTGGGACAAGTGCACCATGCAGTAACTGCTTACATGAACAAAGAAAGTTAGCCAACACCTTGTGATGGCACACAGATCCCAGGGTCCCACCAATGAGCAGTACACTACTACATATCCCACACACCCAAACCCTTACACACCACCCAAAACCATGTAGCAGCCCCACCAACACCAATACCAGCATAGCAGTAGTGTGATAATGAAAACAAAATTAAGCTTTATTCAGCATGAGCACAATGTCCGTGGATCGCAGGCAGTTCAATCTTCACAAAGCCCATAGGGCAGTCAATGATTCTCAGCTGGATGGGGGACACAGTGGGATGCGTGTCCCCTACCTTGCCTGCACAGTCAAATGGCATCGTCTTCCACACTGGTGAGGGCATCAGGGGGGGGGAAGCAACAGGCACCGCAGGGACATCAGGGCAAAGGGGCGGCGTTGTGGGTGCAGGGATGGAGGACTCCACCACAGGGGGTAGGTCAGTGCCAAAGGCGGAGGCCAGGATGGCACTACACACCTTTGCAAGGTCCTCCAGGGAGTCCCCTGCACCCGAAGGGACCTCAGGCCCCAAGGAGGGGGGGGGTCAGAGGGATGGGTCGCAGCGCCACCGGGGGAGGGTGGAGACAGGGGGGGAGACTCAACCACCCTGACCGGGGACCTCCTTGACCGCTTGCGTGGTGGTGTAACTGTGGGGCTCAGGAACAGAGCGGCCATGAAGGAGTCCTTGGGGGAGATGTGGCCAGGAGAGCTGAGGGGAGGGGATTTGGAGGGAGTGGACTGGGTGGAATGCGGACTCCCACTATGGCTGCGTGTCACACGTTTGCCCCCCGACCCAGTGGGTGTGCCTACCTCACCCTGTGTGTGCGTGTCAGGAGGAGTGCGGTGGACCTTCCCTGCTGGTGTGGTGCCCGTGTCCGTTGATGTGGGTGCATGCCGACGTCTGGGTGTACGTGGGACAGGCATGGGAGTGGGAAGTGTGGATGGGGCAGGGGTAGGTGGGGGGAGGTCGCGCTGCAGGAGACCCACTGCTGCAGTCAGTGTGGAGTCTATGGACCTCAGCAAGTTGCGTTGGTCAGCCTGCGATGAATGAATGCCCTCCAAGAAAGCCTCGATGTTGGTGAGGGTTTTGCCGTGGGCATGGAGGACATTAAGGATCGCAGCCTGACCAACCTGCAGTTGCCGCTGGATGTCCACAGACTCTGCATTGGCAGCAGCAGTGGAGACAGGGGCAGGGGGTGCGGTGCCTGGCAGGAAGGAGACATGCTGTGACCGGGCACGCTGGGAAGGGACACGAGCAAGTGGGAGGCGGCTGGTGGGAACTGAGGGGGCGGTGCGAGGTGTTGTTCCGCTGTCAGCTGCTGGTGCAGCCACCGCCCACTCGGAGACATCCTCCTCGGACCTGTCAGCTTCGTATTCTGACGTGCCAGTCGACAGGTCCTCGGCCGCACTATCCTCCACCTCTGTCCCACTCGATGTGCCAGCCCCGATGTCACGGCTGGCACTGGTGCTCGGTCCCTCCGCCTTGCCTGTGTCCATGTCTCCCTCTGTGTCCCCCGACGATGCTGTGGGCAGGGGGGAGAGACAGAAATTAATCAGACAGCTGTACACATCAGTCACATGAGTCCAATCGACATAGGTAACACTGCATAGCCTGAAAAGGAAGATCCCTAACATCTACTAAACAAGGTACCGATGTAGGGCATGAAACACACAGTTGGTTGAGCCACCATGCCACTGAAATACCATGGAGAGCATGAGACAATAGCTAAACACAGGAAACGGAGTCTGACATAGCACCCAGGCCCTGGGGACAATCCAGCACTGCATCTGCACCACACAGCGTTGGCGAAAATACCGATGACCAGGGACCATATCCATGAACTTGAGACACATGCTGCATAGGTAATGCTGAAAACATGCCCAACATGACTCGGTCACTGCACATTGCGTGTGTGTCCAGACACATCACACACTGCCCAGACCCAGCAAGTAGAAATCAGGATTTGACACATAGGCATTGCCAGCCCCAACAAGACCCTACACGAGGCAAATTGTTGAGACACAGGTGGCACCAACATCTCATAGTCTGGGTGATACACACAGGGGCAGGCAAAAAGCAAGATTGGACGCCAAACAGCCAAGGTGCGCCTGTACAAATAATGAGGTACCAGTGCCCATCCTCAGATGAGTATAACAAGACACACAGGCACTGGCAACTGTGAGTATGAAGAAGGACAATCAGGTCAGGCTGCACAGTGGACACCTGTACAAAATAGCACGTCTATATACATGGTGACAGGGGACAATGGCACAGAGCACAACCTACGCTGTAGACACTGAGATTGTCCACGTTTATGATGACACATACACCACTGAGGAAAAGGTGCCCCAGGGGACAGTAGTGGGCACGCAACTACATGCTACTGAATGGTAATGACTGCAACACACGTCACCATCCCTGCACTATGTGTATCGCACACTCATGCACATCATGTCACAGGCCACTACATAGGACATGCGCGCTGTAAGGCATGACACATGAGAGACCAACTCTCATGTCTGGAGTCAGCATCAGTGCCAACTGACATGGAACCCACATGCAGTGAACTTGACAGTGCACAGGCAAGGTCCCACAACCTGTTACACACCACCCCCACACATGATGCTACAGTCATTGTTCTCGTGGACAAAGCGCCAGCCTACATTACCTTGTGAAGGAGTGACTACACACAGACCAGGGAACACATTGCAAGGAGGGGAAGGGTGGCAGGGGCGCAGCGCTATACTGGGGCAAACAGGATCTGCACAGCACCTTTAAACCCTGCCAGTGAATTCATGCAACTGTGCCCTTACAAATGCCGGTGACACACAACAAACACACATGTACCTACCCCCTTCCGGCTGCTGCATCGCCTGTAAGCGCCTCTCCAGGTCTGGAAAGACCACCGGCAGCACACGCCTGTGGAGGTGGCTCAGACGGCGGCGGCCGCGGTTCTTGTGGCTCTCAGGTGAGTCCCCCAGCAGGAGCCGTGCAATCCTCCGCGTCCAGCACCGGATATCCTGCCAGCGTTTCCTCACCTGGGGCAGGCTCCGCCTCCGACCATCCACACCCCTCACGGCACTGACGGCGGTCAGCCAGATCTGCTCCTTGGCAGTGGCGCCTACCTGTGAGAAGGAACAAGTGACACCACATCAATACACCAGCCACATGTCACAGAGAGACATATGGGTACAAATTAGCTGGTTACAACAAGGCATGTCATGCAGCCAACGCATTGCACCTTTGTCATAGGGACATCATCCCCTGGTGAGGGAAAAAGCAGTACGTGCCATAGTGGGTACACAGGTGGAATGATGGCAATGTCACAATCAATGATCAAGGCTCACACTGTGCATCACACCCACCCCTCCTGTCTCAGGGCACTGCTGGGAGGACTCTGCACACACCCCTCCTGGCTCAGGGCACTGCTGGGAGGACTCCACACCCACCCCTCCTGTCTCAGGGCACTGCTGTGAGTGATAGGCCCCCACCCCTCCTGTCTCAGGGCACTGCTGGGAGACATCAGGCACCCCCCCCCCTGGGACCCCCCCTGACAGTACATGGCATGTGTGTTACACCTGGACACAATGGCAGAAGTCACAGTCACAACATAGGGACAGTCTGTGGCAGTGGCCTATGCACTCACCTGATACCCTGGTCGCCCATACAGCATGGAGTACTGTGGGAGGATCACATCCAGCAGAGCCATGTTCTCCTCCAGGGTGAATGGCTGTGTCCTCTCCACAGCCCTTGACATGGTTCCAGGGAATCAGTAGCAGCAGCTGGGTCGACGAATGCAAAGATGTGCAGGCAAGTACTCCCTCATGGGACCTGGCTGCCTTATATGTGCCCTTCTGCCCAGTCTCATGCACAGGAGTACAGAGTGATTGGTCACTCACATTTGCATCCTATGTTTCCACCAATCCCTTCAAACCTAGCAGTCTGTGGGTTCTCTATCGGTTTCATTCTCCTGCATGATGTCAGCCCCACAAACACATTGCAACAAAGTAGAATAATTCCAACTGACTTCTGCTGTGCACCTTCCAGAACAATTTCGAAATTTGAACTTGGTCTCCATGACAACCAGCATGCATGTAGGCCTTAATACTTGTCCCCTATGTAATTTGGAGCATCACACACAGGTACGGTGCGTTTCGGGGCCCTAGGGCACCCCAAATGCATGGCAACGGCCCGTACATGCATGCCTACGTTCACTATCACTATGGGTCTGCACGCGTATGCGTACTCGTAGTGGTACGGGCCGTACACTCGCATGTACGCTCACTATCACTACGAGTACGCATACGCGTGCAGACCCATAGTGATAGTGAGCGTAGATGCGTGTGTACGGTCCGTACCACTACGGGTACGCATACGCGTGCAGACCCATAGTGATAGTGAGCGTAGATGCGTGTGTACGGTCCGTACCACTACGGGTACGCATACGCGTGCAGACCCATTGTGATAGTGAGCGTAGATGCGTGTGTACGGTCCGTACCACTACGGGTACGCATACGCGTGCAGACCCATAGTGATAGTGAGCGTAGATGTGTGTGCACGGTCCGTACCACTACGGGTACGCATACGCGTGCAGACCCATAGTGATAGGGCCGTACACACGCATCTACGCTCACTATCACTATGGGTCTGCACGCGTATGCGTACTCGTAGTGGTACGGACCGTACACACGCATCTACGCTCACTATCACTATGGGTCTGCACGCGTATGCGTACCCGTAGTGGTACGGACTGTACACACGCATGTACGCTCACTATCACTATGGGTCTGCACGCGTATGCGTACTCGTAGTGATAGTGAGCGTACATGCGAGTGTACGGTCCGTACCACTACGGGTACGCATACGCGTGCAGACCCATAGTGATAGTGAGCGTACATGCGTGTGTACGGTCCGTACCACTACGGGTACGCATACGCGTGCAGACCCATAGTGATAGTGAGCGTACATGCGTGTGTACGGCCCTATCACTTGGGTCTGCACGCGTATGCGTACTCGTAGTGCTACGGACCGTACAAATGCCTGTACGCTCGCCATCACGATGGGTACACATACGGCAGCACTCCCACAGTGATTTGGGAACATACACAGGCCCTCTTAGCAGCAGTACGGCGGTTTTTACACATCACTGTGGTGATAGGCGACACACAGGTAGGAATAGGGCGGACATACTTGTCCATGGATGGACATACTTGTCCAGGAATGGACATCAAGGCCTCGTCTGTGCATTACTACATGTGTGGGGCACAGGTGTCACAGGCTGTGATGTGGAACATGCCTCCTGAGTGGAGAAGGCACCAGATGTATGATGAGATGTGTACAGGAGTACTGTGTGAGGGTGCAATGTGTGCCAGGCATGCCCTTGACTCCTTTGACATGTGTGCATGTCGGACTGCGCACTTGGGGTGAGCGTCACTGGCATGGCACGGACACCAACACACGGAAGTGTCCCATGATGCCCGGTACAGGGGTCATGACACATGACTTGTCACTACCCACAGTGCACAATGTGACTATGTCATATATGTGTCCGGGATTTACATCAGGTTGATGTTGTAGCACCCTCAAAAGCTGCAGCCGTTGCAGCAACCAACATGTGGCTGTGTGTAGATTGTCATTGCACACTGTTCCGCACACCATGCCACATGTGTTATCGGATGTGAGGTGCACATGTATGCATGGGACACGGAGTAGCGTGACAAGGCCATGTCAGCATCCTCACAAGGAATGTGTGGTGAGTCATGACATGTGCACCTTCATGGCAAGGTGTGTGGGCTGGACTAGTGTAATGTCATGTGACCTGTGGCTCCAGTGTTCCGCTACCAGTCTCTGCAATCGGCATCCCACTTCTGCTGATGTGTGGGTGTATGTCACTCCTGTCTTACGTCGGGCTGTTCACTTGCACTGGGACACAGCTATTCCCATGGCGTGGCATGGGGAGGTTCTCAATCACCGTGTGTAGCTGGGTCTTGGAAGGAGTGTCACCTTGCATCCATACGTGTCCTGGGCATGTAGCACATACCTGACTCCCTATGTAGCATGTGTGTATTGCCAGATTTACATATGCTCAGTAGACATGAGTTGTTGTCGTAGTGCACTCACTCTTCCTTGTCACTTCCTCATTACTGCAGAGCACCGCCTCTTGCCCGGATAATTCCAGACTTGGCTGCCATGCAGGAGAATGACAGCATCCGGCTCTACCGCTTCACCCAACCGTTGATTCTGGAGTTGACGGCGAGACTGACACCACACCTGCAACCGCTGCACAGGTATCCCACGGCACTGACACCCCAGCTGAAGGTAATGGCTGCCCTACATTTCCTTGCCACGGGTACCTTTCAATATACCATAGCTCATGTTGGTGGCATGTCCCAGAGCATGTTCAGCGGTGTGCTGCATGATTTCTTAGAGGCCATGTTGATTCACCTGGATGACTTCATCAAGTTCCCAACCCCTGAACAGATGACAGAGGTCAAGCGTGGATTCTATGCCCTGGGAGGGATGCCCCATGTCATTGGGTCCATTGATGGGACACATGTAGCTTTGGTACCACCACACGCACGGGAGGTGGCGTACCGAAATCGGAAGCACTACCACTCCATCAATGCCCTTGTGGTGTGTCTGTCCAACATGGTGATTTCACATGTCTGTGCTCGTTTCCCAGGATCAGCACACGATGCCTACATCATGAGGCGTAGCGGGATGCCTGATATGATGATGCAGCTGCGCAACGAACGGGCATGTGTTGTTGGTGGGTACAGTCTGTCTGTCCTGTATTCTGTATAGCCGAGCAGCACGACCGCTTCGCCAGTTCTAACGATATCCATGTGCTTTCCTTGTAGGGGACGCTGGCTATCCCAACATGCCTTGGCTGCTGACACCTCTCCGCAACCCCATCACGCCGGCCCAGCTCCGCTACAACACCGCCCATGGCCGGACAAGGCGAGTGATAGAGAGGACGTTTGGCATGCTGAAGAGCCGATTCCGGTGCCTCCACAAGACCGGCGGCGCACTCCCATATGCCCCGGCGAAGGTTTGCAAGATCTTCATGGTCTGCTGCATGCTGCACAACATGGCAGTTGAAAGAGCTGTGCCACTCATCCTGAATCAACATGACGAGGACCATCCACCCGTGGAGGACGAAGGGCTTGGCAATGGGGCTAGTGATGTGGAGGATGTGGAGCCGCAAGAGGACATCCGGACTCGCCTCATACGCGACTTCTTTGCTTAGTGGTGAGTACCAGTGTCTGAGTGTGCACGCCTTGGTCCCCGTGTGGCATGTGTTGTGATGTGTGTCTCCACCTGCATGTATGGCACGTGAGTCAGAGGTGTGTGTGGGTGTGTCACTGGAGTGATGGTGGCAGTGATGGTAGTATTTCCCCACTCATAATTGTGACCTAGCATGTTGTCATCCATACATGTGTCGAGTCAATGCACATGCAAGTGGCTGTGCTTTTTGTGGCTGACTTCTTGTGTGTCTCTCTTCCCCAGGTACCTGCGCATGCCATCTTCTGGTTGCATTGTTGTGGCACTGCTATTCCTCATGGACATGGCATCGTGGGCTGACTCAGCGTTACAGGCACGGACACGTTTGGAAGTCTCCATGGGGTAAGGGATGCATCTGGGGTGTATTGGGTGTGGCAGTTGTTCACGATGTGTGCACACTGCCCCGGTCGGGGTTTGGTTCCTCTGCAGACATGTGGCATCCCCATGGGACACGACATGCAGCTGGGTACACCTGAATAGATGGGCTGCCTGGTTGTCAGTCATCAGTGATGGGATAGTGGATTGTGATGATGGCATCAATGTGTGTGACACTGCCCTCGGACACATACGGTTAACATTGTCTTGACATGGCGTGGGACTTCCACATCAGCGGATCTATGGTGTATGTCAGGCTCTCCGTGTGCAGCTGTGGGTATTTAGCTGTTAGCCGACACTTGTGTGCCAGTTCCATGGCTATCACGCATTTGTGCTGCAGAAGGGGGGTGCCAGTGTTGGACCCACATGTTACTCCACATGATGTGTTCATGTGTACTTCAAGTTGCCTCTGCAATCCCAAAAACATGACTAATAAAGGTGTCCCTATGCCTCCAAGGTGCCTCTTCTCAGTCAATGCTGGTGTGTTGGCACGGTGCATCCTGCATGTCTGGCATGGTATTCCCTGATTGTGGCTATGTGTCAATGTGTCGAGTGGCAAGATGCAAGCTGTGTGTGTGTGCTGAGACTGTGTATTGGGCATGATGTCCATGACTGTGTGGGTATTGTGACATGTGCCATCCCCATGCATCCAACGTTGTCCATGACCCCATTCTCTGCATCCACCGGACTCAAGCTTGCAGGACATGGTTCTGCCACCTGTCTACACATACCTGGGTGCCCCCAGGACACTGGCCAGGATCCCTGACCTCTGCGCATGACTGTTGCTGTACTCAATGTGTCTGTCAGCACGGTTGTTCGGCCACCCCCTCAGCTGGTTGTGCCCATCACGGGTGTGTATGGTGCTCCATGTCTGTCTTGCCTAATAAACTGTGACCCATGTGTCCTGTGCCAGACTCAGGCCCCAGGGTGTGGATGGTTGAAGAGAACAGATGACTCAGGCATGTTTAGACTGTACAAGACACATGTTAGGTAATAATGCTACCAGCAGGCATCTACTCTTAATAGTGTGATTTATTATTGGGGGGGGGGGACAAAGTGAGGGGCTTTCCGGGATTAGGGAATCCAAAGTTCAGTAGGGGAGTTGGTGTCCTTGCCATTGGAAATCCTCAGAGTCCATGCCACAGTCTTTGTCAACATTGGTCAGCCAGTGACCAGCAGGGCCATGTGGCAGAGAATGTCTCTTGATGCTGTGATGCTGTTGCTCCAGTGGGCCAGGTGCCAGGCCAGGTGTCCTGGGAGATGGTGATGTAGCAGCCACCCTCACGGTCCTTTCCGTGGACGACCCGGCTTCCTGCGGGGAACCTCAGCAGCAGGCCGTGACGATGTCTGGGATGCTCCGTCGGATGTTTCCTCCTCCTCCTCCTGATCCCTCCCTGTGGGTGGTGATGTTCTCCGCCTTCTGGCACAGGGAGGGTCGGCCATGGTGTCGGCCATCCGACGGAGTGTAGCGTGAATCCCCTGGAACGCCGTCACTTGCTCAGCCTGTCTGTCCTCCATCCTCCGTTGGTGTACCAGTAGACAGGCTATTAGCTCTGCATGTTGCTGGGCCTGCTGGGTCTTGATCCCCTCGCGGACGGACACAACCTGGGCCATACCCGTGGTGTCCTGCCGGTATGAGTCCAGGATGTTATGGACATGGGAAAATACCGGAACCCCAGCCAACTGGTCAGGCTCGCGCCTCCGCCGTCCTCCACTCCCACCACCCCTGCCCACTTGCGCCTGGCCTGCACTTGTGGGCACATCGGGTCTCCGGGACCCCTGAGGGGTGGCATTGGCGTTGTCGCCTGCCTCCTCCTGGGTGCCCGGGACACCGTGTCCCTCCTGGCGAGCCTGGCTGCATTGTGGTGTTGGGGCAGGGATCATGGGTGTCTCCTGGGATGTGGCAGGAGTGGGGGTGGTGGTTGGCACGGTTGTACCTGATGCAGGTGCTGCAGGTGGTTGGACACCAGAGGGGCCAGGTCGGTCGGGGTCGTCCGCAGAGTGGTGAGAGTGGTCGCTGCCGGTGGGATCGGTCTCCTGCAGATCCGGGTCCTGTGAGTGTTCCCCCCCAGTGTTGGGGGGTGCAGCACGACGTTGACCTGTGTGTGAGAGAGACAATGTTAATTTTGGTCCATGCAACAACCATGTTTCATCCGTTTCAAAGTTGGCACATTTCCTCTTGGAATTAGGATCTGTCTTGCATTCCACTCACAGTGCACTTGTGCATGGGTGTGTCCCTTGGGCACCAATTTGGCCCCTTTAACTATGTGTGGCACAGTCTTACTTGCTGCGTCAAGTGTGACTGCAGTCAGCAGTGGAGTGTGCAGGTGTGGCGAGCCATGCATTTGCGCCTTCCTTGTAGCACTGTCCATGTGCACATGGAGTGGATCCACACACTTATATGATGCAGGTAGCTGTCCTTGTGCTCGTGTACAGGTTGTGACATGGCCCTGCGTTTTGCCATGATGAAGAGGGGGGGTTCTGGCACTGGCCACCCTTGTCTACATGCACGCAGTCCACCTGCTGACGAGCAGACATTCCCACACACCAAAGGACTGATTTGCTCTCCCTGTGTCTCCCTCCTTCTCTGTCCCCCTCTCCCTCCCTCTCTGTCCCCCTCTCCCTCCCTCTCTGTCCCCCTCTCCCTCCCTCTGTGTGTCAGCCTCCTCCCTCTGTCCGTCTTCCTGTGTCTCCCTCCCTCTCTGTCCCCCTCTCCCTCCCTCTCTGTCCCCCTCTCCCTCCCTCTGTGTGTCAGCCTCCTCCCTCTGTCCGTCTCCCTCCCTCTCTGTCCCCCTCTCCCTCCTTCTCTGTCCCCCTTTCCCTCCCTCTGTGTGTCCCCCTCTGTCACCTCGGCCCAGCTTCTGGGCACAGACTGTTAGCAGATCTTTGAGTGGCCCTTGGCTTGTTGATGTGAGTTTGTTTCTGATCTCCAGGCACCCATTTGGTGTGATGTGTGTCTGTGCGCTGCTGCTGTGGTGGTGTGTGCTGCCACTCTTTCACAATGTTGGCTGTTCATTAGCTGCCGTCATGTGCAAACCAGTGCCTTCACCCCCATGTGTTGATGCAAGGCGTCCGCCATTTGCTGGCAAGTCATTCCTGTGTTGGGACACACTGTTTGTCTGGCTGTGACCTAGGCCATATGGGCAGAGGGCATTGTTGTCTGCTTTGGAGTCGCACTATGTGATTTTTGGTGCCCAGCATCCCGCCATCCGGGTTACCGTGTCATGTGTTGTTGTCTTCTGTGGCCTGTGACTTGACATTGTCCAGCTGGGTGCATGGGGCATGGTGGCAGCAGTGGCATGTGCCTGCTCATGGAGTGTGTGTGAGTCATGCGATGGCTTGTGGTGGTTGCGTGCCTGTTAGTAATTTTGGTTGTGGTTGCAGTTCCCCCCATGTGAGGTGCGTTGTTTGTGTACTCACCCGGGTCTCGGAGTCCTTCTAATCCTTCAACTGCCTCCACCGGCAGTATGGCCATCACCCTCTCCTCCCAGGGATGGTACTGTACGGATCTGCGGGAGGGCCCTCCTCCGGTGGCGTTGGCCTGGTCGTGTTCCTCCTGCCTCTTGGCTCTGACCCTCCTCCGCAGATCGTACCACCTGTTCTGGCAATCCTGCTTGGTCCTCCTGGTGTCCGCAACGGCATTCACAGCATCGACGATGGTCTGCCACATGGCTGTTTTTGCTGCCTGGCTGGTGTTTCTGACCAATGTTCCAAAGATCTGTGGCTCGACTCTGAGGATTTGATCAACAAGAACCTCCAACTCTCGGTGACTGAACTTTGGATTCTTGGTAGTGGGCATGGTGAGGGGTGTGGGTGGGGATGGTGTGGGTGTGGGGGGTGTGTGGATGTTGGGGGGGTGTGGATGGTTGTGTGTGTGTGTGAATGTGATGAGAGGGTGTTTGTGAGGGTGGTCGTGTGAAGGTGTGCAAGTGTAAGGTGTGGTGTAGCTTGTAGTCTGGTTCTGTGGTGTCTGGCAGCAGTGAGTCTGTTGCAAAGGCTCATGGTTTGTGTGTGTGGGCCCTTTTTATTGGTCCATGGGTGGGTGTGGCAGTGTTTGAAGTTTGGGTGGGTGTGTTATAAGGAGTGGTGGTGTATTGGGCCTCTGTTTGTTTTTGGCAGTTGCAGGTCAGTGATTGTGTTATTTTAGTGGTTGTTGGCCATGTTTAGTGGCTTTGTGCCTTTCGAATGGTGTATTCTTGTGTTGTTTTGTTTTGTCCTGGTTGTGTACGTGCGTTTTGAGCGTGTGTACGGTGTGTACATGGGCCATTTGGTTGTACGATTATGTCCTTGTGTGTGGCTTTCTACGACTCGTACATGCGGTTGTGATGTTGGGGCATGGGGTGCGCTCCGTACTTAGGAGGTTGTGTTGGGGGTGCGCCAGGAACTACTGGGGTGTACATAGACGGTGGTACAACACGTACAGGGGTGGGGGGGTGTACATTGACAGTGTTACGACACGTACTGGGGTGGGGGTACGACTGGAACGTACTGGGGTGTAGGTACACGGGGGGTATGACACGTACTGGGGTGGGGGTGGGGCTCGAACGTACTGGGGTGTAGGTTCACGGTGGTACGACACATACTGGGGTGGGGGTACGACTGGAACGTACTGGGGTGTACATAGACGGTGGTATGACACGTACAGGGGTGGGGGGGTGTACATTGACGGTGGTACGACACGTACTGGGGTGGGGGTACGACTGGAACGTACTGGGGTGTAGGTACACGGGGGGTATGACACGTCCAGGGGTGGGGGTACGACTGGAACGTACTGGGGTGTACATAGACGGTGGTACGACACGTCCAGGGGTGGGGGTAGGACTCGAACGTACTGGGGTGTAGGTTCACGGTGGTACGACACGTACAGGGGTGGGGGGGTGTACATTGACGGTGGTACGACACGTACTGGGGTGGGGGTACGACTGGAACGTACTGGGGTGTAGGTACACGGGGGTATGACACGTACTGGGGTGGGGGTACGACTGGAACATACTGGGGTGTACATTGACGGTGGTACGACACGTACAGGGGTGGGGGGTGTACATTGACAGTGGTACAACACGTACTGGGGTGGGGGTAGGACTCGAACGTACTGGGGTGTAGGTTCATGGTGGTACGACACGTCCAGGGGTGGGGGTAGGACTCGAACGTACTGGGGTGTAGGTACACGGGGGGTATGACACGTACTGGGGTGGGGGTACGACTGGAACGTACTGGGGTGTACATAGACGGTGGTACGACACGTACAGGGGTGGGGGGGTGTACATTGACGGTGGTACGACACGTACTGGGGTGGGGGTACGACTGGAACGTACTGGGGTGTAGGTACACGGGGGGTATGACACGTACTGGGGTGGGGGTACGACTGGAACGTACTGGGGTGTAGGTACACGGGGGGTATGACACGTACTGGGGTGGGGGTACGACTGGAACGTACTGGGGTGTAGGTAGACGGGGCTATGACACGTACTGGGGTGGGGGTGGGGCTCGAACGTACTGGGGTGTAGGTACACGGGGGGTACGACACGTACTGGGGTGGGGGTACGACTGGAACGTACTGGGGTGTAGGTAGACGGGGCTATGACACGTACTGGGGTGGGGGTACGACTGGAACGTACTGGGGTGTAGGTACACGGGGGGTATGACACGTACTGGGGTGGGGGTACGACTGGAACGTACTGGGGTGTAGGTACACGGGGGTATGACACGTACTGGGGTGGGGGTACGACTGGAACGTACTGGGGTGTAGGTAGACGGGGCTATGACACGTACTGGGGTGGGGGTGGGGCTCGAACGTACTGGGGTGTAGGTACACAGGGGGTACGACACGTACTGGGGTGGGGGTACGACTGGAACGTACTGGGGTGTAGGTAGACGGGGCTATGACATGTACTGGGGTGGGGGTACGACTGGAACGTACTGGGGTGTAGGTACACGGGGGGTATGACACGTACTGGGGTGGGGGTACGACTGGAACGTACTGGGGTGTAGGTACACGGGGGGTATGACACGTACTGGGGTGGGGGTACGACTGGAACGTACTGGGGTGTAGGTAGACGGGGCTATGGCACGTACTGGGGTGGGGCTCAAACGTACTGGGGTGTAGGTACACGGGGGTACGACACGTACTGGGGTGGGGGTACGACTGGAACGTACTGGGGTGTAGGTAGACGGGGCTATGACACGTACTGGGGTGGGGGTACGACTGGAACGTACTGGGGTGTAGGTACACGGGGGTATGACACGTACTGGGGTGGGGGTACGACTGGAATGTACTGGGGTGTACATAAACGGTGGTACGACACGTACAGGGGTGGGGGGGTGTACATTGACGGTGGTACGACACGTACTGAGGTGGGGGTACGACTGGAACGTACTGGGGTGTACCTAGACGGGTGGGGGTATACATATACGGGGGGTACGTGTCGGACGTACGGGGGCTGGGGGGAGTGTTGGGCGCGTATGCGGGCACATGTCTCAATGGTTGCTATAGGTGTTCGGTGCGGACGGTGTTTTTTCCATACGGTTGTACACTCGGACGCACGGGATGGATCGTGATTCCTCGGTCGGACTTGGCTTTTCACGTTTGTAAGGTAAATCGTCCGAGGACGTGTCGGACACATTTTCCGACCCGAGGACGTGTGGGGAATGATTCCCAGTGCGGTTCGTATGGACTTTTTACCATGCGAATCGTGATTGCCAGTTCGTACGGCACTTGTACGATTCGTACGGTAAAAAGACCCGATACGAGTCGCACGGGGGAATTTTTTACCGGATCGTGATCGGCACCCAAGTTTTAACCATATTCCAATAGGTTTCATTGGGAACTTTTTTTATGGAAATGATTTACTAACTGGATTCTCCCACAATTTGCTATACCCCATGTCCACCAGTGTGCACCTGATTTTTTTCAGCCATACAATACTACTCGATGAGTCAGCTTCTCTTACATCTTTCAGTGCATTAGCATAGTGAACCAGCTCTGGAGTAGTCTAGAGCCTTCTCCTGTATGCTATTGGTCTGAACTGGGCTAACTCCTTTAGAGTGCTACAACCTAGATCTAAATATAGGGGTTTGAGTGGGGTGGATTGTGAAAAACTTGTTAGGGTTCTCAATAACTTGTTCTGGGCTACAGTTAATGATGATACATTTTGAGGTAATTATATTTACTTTGCCATTGATGTGCAGATGTGTGGTGTAGGCCCGGCCCTGATAAATTAGTGCTGGTGCTAAGCACAGAAAAGCACCGGCACAAGTTAAGCACTGCTCTGCCAAGTAGAAATCTCAATTTCTAACAGTGATTATTTATTTATTAGAAAAGTTTTATATAATGCAAACAGGACCAGGGTATCAGAGCACTGTACACAGAAGAAGACAAGATAAGCAGTTAAAGGTGTACATTCTATAAATATAAGAAGTTAAACATGCCAAATGCATAAAAAGAACAGCCAGCAGCATGGTAGATATAAAGTAACAAAACTGCATATTTAAATGGGAGACCAGAGCTGTAAACAAGAAATATTGATGCAGGTAGTTATTCAGGAGCAACCATTTGACTTCTTTTTGAATGAGGAGGTCAAACAGTTAGATCTAATTTCAGGAAAACTAGGATTGTGACTCCTGCTTGGAACGGGTGTATACTCTGCGAACCAGAAACCTCAATTTCTAACAGTGGTTATTTATTTATTTTAAAAGTTTTATATAGTGCAAACATGACCTGTCAGGGAATCACAGCACTGTACAGAGAAGCAGACTAGGTTGATCGTTGCAGGTCTATTGCAGCAGGTAGTTATTCAGGAGCAACCATTTGACTTATTTTTTGAATGAGTAGGTCAAAAGGTTTGATCTGATTTCAGGAGGAAGAGTGTTCCACATTCCTGGAGCAACATGGAAGAAGACATGGTTATAAGCTCTCTTCTTTTTCAATTTTTGTGATTTCAACAATAGATTGCTAGAACTTCTTAGGGCCCGGTTCATTCCAGATAGTTCAAGGATTTTTGCCAGGTATACAGGAGTGTTGCAATGAAGCATGTTGTGTGTCAGGCAGGCTATGTTGAAGTGAATCCTTGCTTCGAGAGAGAGCCAATTGAGTTGAAATAGATCTGGTGCTATGTGGTCACATTTTCTTGATCCCATGATGGGTTTGGGTGCAGAGTTCAGAGTAGCCCTTAAAGGGGCAATTTTAGCTTTGGGTAGCCCTGCCAGGGTCACACTTCTGTAATCTAAAGGGAGATAACTAGGGTTTGTACTGATAGCTGCATGTCATCTGGAGGAAGGAACGGTTTGAATTTCCTCAATGTGTTGAGTTGGTAACTGGCTCCTCCAATTGTTGCACTGATGAGGTCTTGTATATTCAGCTATTTGTCCGGAGTTATGCCTAATGATCTAGTGGAGTCAACAGCATGTGTTGTTTAAGACAATCCTGAATGGGGGCAGAATGTGTGTGGGGGTATTCAGGAGGAATTCCGTCTTGAGTGTATTTAGCAGAAGGTGATTGTGAGTTTTCAGAAGTGCACAGTATTTTTGATATCATCAGGTGAAGAAATGTTCATGTACAATTGAGTATCATTGGCATACATGTGATAGTGTATGTTTGAGCGGTTCAGAATTTCAGTGAGAGGTTTCAAGAGCAAGTTGAAAAGCATGGGTGAGAGTGGAGATCCTTGAGGCACTCCAATTGAGACCTGCTTATTGTTAGAAAGAAAATGGTTAACTTTGATTGTTTGTGTTCTATTATGAAGGAACGAGGTAAACCAATTTAAAACTGGACTCGATTCTCACACAAACAGATGGGAAGTAACAGAGTGCAGAAAAGTGTATGTTGGATGCACTCACCAATGCTCATTTTCAGACTGTGAGGTTGATAGTGGCATAGCTCATTCTCCAGATGTGAGACCTGTACCATGAGAACAGTCCCTATTTATGTCGGCGTGTAAGACTGCTGCAGATCGGAGCATATAAATTCTCCCTACTTCCTCGGACAGAGTAATTCCACAGTCATACGCACATACCCTTATCACACGCTAGGGCCCATCACACTAACATTCATAACTATTACTCTATCCACACTGAAGATACGAGAGAAAACCTAAACCAATCTGTATCTAATGCGAGGTCAATGCGACCTTAAAGATATGTCTTGAGTCATGATTTTAAACACAGGAAATACATTCGGAACTCAATAAATGACAAAGAAATAACCACCCGACACTGTAATTCAAACAAAGGTTATCTTTTATCTAAATTAGTTCAAGGAAATCAATCATTAGCAGAATCAGTATTCTCATAGTTACCTATTCTAGCTAAATGGGTCAGGACAGGTCTCTCAGTAAAGTCTCCCGAGTCGCCGTCCTCTCAATCAACGTCGATCCTCTCGAGCATAGGTTCGGGAAGAAGTGGCCTTAGACCCTCTCTAGTCTAACAATATTTATAGGGAAACTAACAAATTAAAAGTAACAAACAAACTCTAAACGTCCGTTGAGCCATTGAGCAAAGCTAGCAGGAAAGGGTGTTGATTCGCAACATTTGGAAAACCTCCGCTCTCGAAAATCTCAAAAATAAAAACACGGAAGAAGGAAGCTCAAACTAAAAAATGATACATCCATGAATGCTCTTCCTTGGAATCATAGTGAAGCCACCGCAAGTTTATCAGAGTTCATTGTGGCTTTATTCTTCTCTAAGGGCAATTGGCAGCAAGCCTGGAGCTGCTGTCCTCACGGAAACTTTTAATACAGTCAGAGGCCATGGTCAGGTGGTTTTCAACCATATTCAGCGAGGCCTCTCGTCACATTTCAATCACTCGAGTGCAGGCTGTAAATATCGGCCATCTTGGATTAGGCCAAAACGGACCATCTTAATTAAAAGAAACACAAGATAACGTTACCACATCGTATTGATTATACAGTGTTAATTCCCACTAATACCCTTATGTGTATGTAATTACCTAGCCATCTGCGACACAAAGAAGCATTAAAGCACGTTATTTTAAAGCGCAAACACAAAACAAATTGCACTTTAGCCACACATATTTAATTAATTTGCACACCAACTTAGTTCACGTATTAATTAGGCAACATAAATGCATTCCCGCGTATAATTCTCTCATTAGTAATGTTGATTAATCAGGAACTTTAACAAAATTAGTAATTAATAATTAATTATCAGTAATTTTAATTATGACATATAAACAAAAACTGGAGTTTAAATCTCAATAAATTTTCAATAGAAAACTCTGCTCCAGCAAGACTACCCCATCAGTATTTCCTTTAGTCACCATAAGACACTGTTAAAATATTGCATCATAACCGCTTCTTTTGATGAGTACCATGACAAGTTTAACATACTCTGTTTATTTGTACACGTTGTAATTTCAAGTCTAGGATGATGAAGCACATAGACTATCATGTGGAATCTGTTACCCTCATTCCCTCCCTCCGTGCCCTAAAGGCCAGACAAGAAGACATGTTATTCCTCAACTTTGGAACAGGAAATGTCTTATCCATTTTCAGGTGGTGCACCCTGAAATGTTTAACACCATCACAAGTCTTAAGCTTTTCACTCACCTCCATGATCCCATTCCAGTCTTACTTCTCAAATTAATAAATGCCTATTTAGCTCCTTTTTGGATTATCTGAAAACACACCTGTTTGTCACAATGTGTAGTACTAGCTGAACTAAAAAATGTCAGCTCAATACTTCAATGACAAAGCAGGAGCTGACAAGATGGCCTGAATAATATTAAGCCAGTCTTCAGCCTTCCCTTCCTGTCTATTGCAGGGGAAAGTAGCATAGCAGCTCAACCTAAAGACTTCAATGTGGATAACAACTACATAGATGACTTTCAGCCACACTCTAGGATGGTCTGCACTATCCAAACTACAATACATTACATAGAGTACAACACACGCTACATTATTTATAAAGAAAGGTTCTGTCTTCGTGTACTAAACGAACAGTCAGCTGAATTATTTTGTTTAATCACACCCCTCTCATTAAAACACTTTTAGAGAGTTTTACTCATGGACGACAAATAGATGACAACAAATTAAAGTGTCAAACTTCCTCCCCTCATCTACCTTCCTGCAGTAAATATTACTCCAAGACCCTATCCTATCCCCTATTATCTTCATCTTTTATAAGGTATCCCTCAGCACTTTTCTTAGAACCTTGAACATCATTTTCTACTTCTATGCTGCAGATATTCAAGGCCACTTGAAAGACTCCTCCACAGAAGACGCTATCCAATCTGGAATCCTAGAAAATGTAAAATCTTCCATGTTTATTCATCATCCTAAACTCAACCCTATGAAAACAGAAATCATTCCAATATAATATTTGTGGTGTAATATTCTCATTGAACTGACTAAATACAAATTAAACCTACACATCCACATAATACCTTACTAAAAAGTACTCAGTATCATCTAATAATGCTGGAAACAATCAAACTATACATCCCTGAGGATGGCAAATTTTTGCTCTATCAAGGATAGACTTCAGCAATTTGTTACTTACTAGTCTGGCTAAGATGCATATTACCCACTAAGGCTGCATTCCATTCAAAAGTAATTCAGGGGCAAAATTGTATGCCTATATAGCTCCTGGGTTTAAAATGCCTACATGGATCCTGAATAAGCTCAAAGCATCCTAAAATTGTGTGCGTTATCAATCCACCCTGAGACTTCCAGTACATTGCATAGAAACTGGTCATTACAGGAAGACTTCAGTTAGAATCTGTAACTTGTGCCACCAACCCCATTGGAATTACTAGGTTCCAGTGTTCCTCTCTGTGGAGAAGTCAACTGCTCCAAGCATGCCCAATCTTCTGGAGGAAAAGGGGGATTTGAGGTGGAATGAGGAATTCACATGATAATTATCCATCTCCCTGTAATTACTCATTTCTCAGGGTTTTTAGACAGAATATTGCGAAAAATAATATCCCCATACCAAAATATTGAGTCTAAATTATTGTGGTATGAAATATTGTCAGCAAGAATATAGATGTCAAGAATATCACATTTAAGGTAAGTAAAATCGATTTTTAAAATATAGAAGTCATTAATATCGTTAAAAAAATATAGTTGTTTAAAATATCGGTTTTTAATGAGTGTTATATATTTCTGTATATATTTTTAGTAGTTATTACATTTAATTTAATTTAATTTAATTAGATTTTGTGTTTTTTCAGTTCCGTAGTGGGTTGTGGGTTTATAAGGCTGTAGGGTGGGAAGTAATTTGATTCTAATAAATTAATGATTATTTTTTATTTAATATTATTTATTTAATTGATATTTATTTGTGTTAATTGTGCTTTTAATTTTATTTGTGCTAATTTTATGTGTTAGGTTGTGGGGTTTATGGGGTAAAGGGTGGGAAGAAATGTGTCTTTAATTAATTATCAATCAGTTGTTGATTAATATTAATGTATTAAATGATGATTAATTAAGCTAATTATGCAATTAGTTTTTTTAGGTGCAGGTTTTCGGATTCTGGGGGTAAAGAGTGGCAAGTAATTTGTTTTTAATTAATAATAATTAGTTGGTAATTAATATTAATTAATTAATTGATATATAATTATTTTAATTGTTAAATTACATTTTTTTAGGTGTTGATATTGGGTTTATTGAGGTAAATAGTGGGGGGTAAATTAATTGTAATTAACTTATAATGTGTTGTTAAATACTATTAGTTATTTAACTGCAAATTAATTTCAATTGCGTAATTACTTTTTTTAGGTTTCATTTTAAATACGGGTTGAGGGGCTTATAGGGGTAAAGGGTAAGAAATTAATTGATTGTATTGAAATATAAATAGTTTTTTAGTTAATATTTGTTTAATTGATTATTAATTATGTTAATTGTGCAATTATATATTTTTATATTTTAGATGTGGATTGTGGGTTTTGAAGGGGCATGGGGTGGGAAGCAAAATTAATTTGAAGCAATTAATAATAATTATTTTTAATTATTAATGATCAATAATTTAATAATTAAGTATGTTAATTGTGTAAAGAATGTTTTGTTACATTTTATGAGTGTGTTTTGTGGGGTATATTGTGGAAGTACATAACATATAATGAATTAATAATTAATATTTGATTAATGAAAATTAGATTGTTGATGAATATTTATATCAATAGTGTAAATAATTTTTTAGATGCAGATTGTGGATTTTGTGGTGTTATAGTGTGGGAAGTAACTAAACTAAATTTATGTAATAAATAATGTTTTTATTAACAATTAATTTCTAAATAAAACTATTTATTTGCATGAAAATTAGTTTACTATTTTATTTATAATAACATTTGTAGGTATTTGTGATATGCATTTAAAATTGAAATGGGTTTTATTTTTTGTATTTGCATTTTATTTTTCAACATATTTATATATTTTTTATTTACAATGTTTTTGAAATAGTTTTATTTTGTTGGAGATACTTTGTTAGTTTTTAATGTTGAACTGGCTCGAGTGGGAATAGAAAATTGTATCCCTTCGCTATCCAACACTTTCCCTACTGTAGCATTTTTTGAAGTGGGATTAGTAAAGGTTACCCCTCCGCATTCCAACACTTTCCCTACTGCGCTACTGACTGAAGGGGGAATAATACATTTTACCCCTTCGCTAGCCAACACTTTCCCTACTGTTGCAGTTATTGGAGTAGGAATAGCAACTTTTACACCTCCACTATCCAACATTTTCCCTACTGTAACAGTCATTGGAGTGGGAATGGTAAATGGTATCCCTCCGCTATCCAACACTTTCCTTACTTTGTACTGACTGGAGTGGGAATAGTAATTTTTACCCCTCCTCTATCCAAACACTTTCCCTACTGTTCTGCTAACTGGAATGTAGTATATTCCAGTATAGTATATTTTACCCCTCCGCAATCCAACAATTTCCCTACTGTTGCACTCATTAGGGTGGGGACAGTAGATTTTACCCCTCCTTTCCCTACTGTCGTACTCACTGGAGTGGGAATAGTATATTTTTCCCCTTCACTTTCCCTACTTTTACACTCATTGGAGCGGGAATAGTAAAATTGACCCCTCCGCAAACTAATACTTTTAGTACTGTTGCATTTATTAGAGAGGGAGATTTGTAAATTTTACCCAGTTTTATTATTTTTAAATTGTGTGACGTGGGAGTAGTACATTTTTAATATATTTATTTTAATAGTTTGCATAGTTTTGTATACATTCTAGTGGGAATAGTATATGTATTAACTGCTATAGTTTTATAATTTATTTTTTTGCTGTTATAATTTATATTATTATTTTTTTTTTATTTTTTTATTTTTTTTTAACTGTCTTTCTTGCCAAATAGCACATGTCAACTTACAACATATTGCGCCTACAACCCTGAGGCCGGCTGTACTCCCGCACCCCGTCACATAAATCCAGTAGCTTATCCCACATCCCTGAGGTCGGCCATCGCTGTACCCCGAATTAGTCCAGACGGCATGCAGCCCCATTAGTGTGGCGGTGCGCCACAGCCTATTTGCCCTCCCCCACGGAGGAGTCACAGTATGCTTGCATCTTTTATTGATTTAATCAAACACCCCAAACTACCATCCCCACCGCCCCAACTTCCCCTCCTCTAGGCATCCGATCAGACCCTCCCTATCTGCGAATTCCCCAATTGCTATCAAATAGCTCTGTGCACACTGAATACTTCCCCCTCTCCTGCCTGACTCAGAGCTCGCTTGCCCCCATCGCTCACAGCTCCCCTCCCATCACTGCTGACCCCCTTCCGCCTACCAGCTCCCGTACCGGCTATAATTTATATTATTATGTCTTTGTTTATTTAACATTGTAATATTTTTAATTATTAATATTTTTAATGTGTGAAATAATTTTTACTAAATTTAAAGAATTTAAAGTTGCTAAGGGGCTGATTACGATGGCGGGCGGATTGCCACTGCCGGCTCGGTGGTGGCGATCCGCCCGCCATCGTAAAGTGAATTACCCACAGCCATATTAAGATGGTGGTGGGTATCGCAGCAGACGGAAAGTCAGTCCGCTGATTTTCCGCCGGTCGGCAATCGTTGCGATTGCCGGACGGGCGGACCTGGGGCACAAATATGGTGGCGGTGCCTAGCAGGCACCGCCATCCATATTAGGATGGAGAGAATTTGCAGGCCTTTCCATGGTGACGATGCTTTAGGGGGCCTTCTGCGGGCCCCCGGGGGGCTGCACTTGGGGAGTGCCTATGGTACCCCCCTACATGCCATGCACAAGTGCCTGCCACCTTGTGCATCGCAATGCCCAACATGGCAGCAGCACCCGCCGCAATGTTAAAATGCCAGACGCGACCGCCGCGGTGGTGGTCGCATCATAATTGGGGTGGCGGGCGGCTGTTCACGTTACCGCTAGGGTGCCGCCTGCCATCCTAATGACCCCTAAATGTTTTTATTTAATTAGGATGGTTTGTTTTTAAAAGATTGTATGTTAATAGTATAGGTATATGGATATATATATGTGAACACTCCATCCAGCTCCAACAGAAAACTTCATAGAAGAAGGCACGAACACGAGGCTGTATGGATACGGCATCAATTTAATCGTTCAGGACACCCTCAACCCATGAGGTAAAAAAAGAGATGCGTTTCGCCTGCACAGCAGGCTTTATCAATCTACTTGGCGCCATTATGCATACTCATTTTATACTCCCTCCCATTTGGAAAGATAGTAAACATAAAAGACATACTGTCAGGTGAGTTCACACAATGCATGGCAAAGAATAAAAACTGCTCAAAAAATCACCAAAGCACATGCTCACAATATCAGTGAAGCACATGCTAGATATTATATAATGTGCACAGTGCATATCTTAATCAATTCCTAAAAGTTACCATTATCCTGGCAGAAATAACAAACATTGTGCGTTCGAACATTCAAGAGGGATATTTTAAATAAAAATGTCAATGCGGCACCACTGCAATTTCTCTCATAACGCCTGAACTTGTAAAATGAAATAACAAAAATTTAAATTAAAACCAAACTGCTGCAAGTCATTTACTAGTTCCATAGAGGCAGTCCCAACCCCACACTAAAGGTCGCCATTAATCAAAGCGTTGCCTCAAGACACCCTTTGACCTCCATATTACATGCCGGATAAACTCCTGACAACACTTTCAAATGCTACAATTTATATAGCAGATCTTAAAGGGCATACAAACGGGACACTGGTAGTTCGTGCTCCAAGGTTGCAATGTGCTTCAAATATAACCTGTCTAAATGTCAGCATAAATGCAATGGCATCAATCACGGGAGTAGATCATCACGGAACTACCAATCCCAGAATGCCACACGATAGTTCGAACAATTGTCCAAAGGAGTTGCCGGCTATTTTAAACAATTCGAGGTCAAAACATGGATACAATGTATACAATATATATATATATACAATATATATATATTTGTTTTTATGTTATTTTTTAATTTTAATATAAATTAAAATTATTAGTAATAACTTGTTTTGTAAGTAGATAAATATATTAATTATTATATATGTGTGTTTAACTTTTTTAAATTATGTTTCTTTGTTATATATTGTTAAGATATATACTAAGATATATACCATAGGCCCTATTATGATATGGGTCGGCTTTCCGACCAACATCCCTGGTTTGACTTCCTACCGCCTAATTACAATGCAGGCAGTCGGAAGTCAAATCGACCGGTCATTCCGGCTGGCATCTTATGGGCTCAAGGAGCCAGTTGGCCAGTGGGTACTGCAACGTAATCCCTTTAGAACGGCATTTCCGTTGTTGAGATTATGATGTTGGTTTCAGACAACCTTTCCATGCTGTCCTTTCCAACATGGAAAGGCTGCCGGAAAGCGACTTGCAGGCGACTAGCAGGCCCCCTTGCCTCTGCAGCCTAAGTTTGTGGGCTCTATGGTGCCCCCCCTGTAAATCCCTGCACCCTGGGGCAGGCACCTCTAAGTTAAGCCTGATTGCGTTTGTGCCAAGCTACCAGAGATTTAAACAAAGGTTAATTTGGGGTTTGCTGTGTTTCACCCTGATAGAGATTGTGAGTGCTACTTGAGTAGGTCTTCACCCCTCCTCAACCGGTAACGCATTTTGCTACAGGAGCAAAAACCAATGGATAATAGTGCCAATGCATATGGCCTTGCCAGGTTACTAAACCCAAAGAATATTTGCGTTTTTGTACTTTCATTAATTTGTACCTTCACTCCGACCCGAGCAAGCATTCTAAGACTCAGCTGTCAGGGAGCAAGGGCAGGGATATGCGATTCCAGAGGTAACACTTAGGGGCCGATTCTGATTCCGGCCGCAAAACGAACCAACCGACACGGACCCGGACCGGATACCGACCGACACAGACCAGCGCCGTATGACCCGTGCAGTACGATGCAACAAGTGTGAATAACAACCGACACGTACGGAATACAAGCCGTACGACCGAGCCGTAGGGAAAATAGTGAACCGGCCGGAAAACCGACGCGATTTTCACTGGCTGACACGAACCTGGAATGAACCCGACCAACCCGTACCCGCGATGTCCGATCCGTGCAGTACGATGCAATGTGTGGAAACTCAGACCGACTTGAACGGAGACCAAGCCACACGACCGACACGCACAGAAAACCGGGCCCAGAAGCAATAGAGACCTTCGTGGCCGACGCGTATGAAACACAGAAGATAGGCAGCGTGAACGAGGCGGAGAAGCCCGCATGAGACAACATCCGCGTCTGTATCCGTCAGATGAACGTCTCCTTCATGCCTACAAAACCCATAGGAAAAAAGACAGAAAAAGGACCAAACAATCAATGACAAAGCCAATAAATACCAGATAAAAAAACCTGGGACAAAGACACACCCGCAACTCCAAATATATAAAGGACTACAATCACTACCATCATCCCTTGCAAAAAGGAGACACAGCCAGCAGCAAACACCATTACACAGCAACCACAGACACACTCACAACTCACCCATCACACAACTCACACACCATCAGCACCTCATCCAACATCACACACACATACAGCCAGCAAAACCAACACCAACTCACCCTCACTTGCACCCTCACACACACATCCCTCACCACCACCACCCATCACCATGTCCTCAAAGAAGAATCCAAAGTTCACAGATAGTGAGTTAGAAGTGCTGGTAGATGAGACCATCAGAGTAGAGCCACATTTGTTTGGTACATTGGTCCAAAGGACCCCCATGTCACAGAAAACAAAGATGTGGGCGAGGATTGTGGACAAGGTGAACACCCAAGCACCAGCAAGGCGCACAAAGGACGATATCCAGACCAGGTGGTATGACGTGCGCAGGAGGGTCAAGAAACTCTTTGAAAAAGATCACGGCCTGAGTCAGTGCACCGGCGGTGGCCCTCCTGCCAAACCAGTCTACTTCGGGACCTGGGAGGAGAAGGTGCGGGACATCCTTCCACCAGAGAGCGTCCATGGGCTAACAGACATACCAGAGCCTGGTGAGTACACAAACAACATACCCAAGATTGTGTGGTAGGGGACAGTTGAACCATGCACCACAAGTAAAGCTACAGTAACCAATAGATAACCAACCCAGGATGTGTATGCCAGTCAGACAAACACAATACCTGCCATCTCATAGTGATTTGGAACTGTGTCATAACATGCACCAACCTACAAACAAATAGAGCAAGGCAGTGGCACAAAGCTAAATAGACACTGCCAGACAGTTTGCCACCACAAACACACTACCTCACAGTGCAGCTGACTGACAGGAAGGAATTGTGGGGATGCAGGTGAAGTGAGTGTATCCAAAAGCATGATGGGGTTTGTAGTCACAGATAATGCTCCCCCTCAAAATTGGCCCATCAAGACCTCTCTGAAACATGCCCACATCACAGGGAGTGGAAAATGACTGACAAGATGGCTGACACTGGGTCCTGCAGTGGGGAGCACAAGGCCCTGCTAGGGCATGTGTGTAAATCAGAAGCAGGACACCACTGACTGACATCCTGAAAGACAACTTGCACGCACTCCAATGAAAGCACATTTCATGGTGGGATGTCTGGCCGGGTGGGAAGGAGGACTGACAGCTCTGACCATACTGACAGCTCTGACCATACTTACCAGAATGTGGAGACACACACCCCCCACAACACAAACTCCACACAACTCACCGGGTAGAATGCATTGATCCACACCTCTGTGAAACATCATTAAAAGACACCCTGTACTGGGTGCAGCTGTGTGAAGCAGAGGGGCTCTCTTTGGACTTGTAGCCAAACAAACACCAGGATTTCACAGTCAGCCATCTTGCCATTGCTGTCACACCCCCTCACAGGGAAGCAGAGTCAAGAGGGAGGAAGTATGGGCATGCTGGGAACGGGGGTGTAGCCAAGAGTATAATGGGAGTCGCAGTCACAGACAATCTACACCCACTCACATGGGCCAGCAAGCATACACCGAACCATGCTCACCTCACAGGGAGTGGGAAGGGACTGACAAGATGTCTGACACTGGGCTCTGTTGTGGGGAGCACAAGGCCCTGCTGGGAACTGGGCTACAACAAACACCAGGACTTCACAATAAGCCATCTTGCCATTTCTGTGACCCCCCCCTTCACAGGGAAGCAGAGTCAAGAGGGAGGAAGTATGGGCATGCTGGGAAGGGGGTTGTAGCCAAGAGCATGATGGGAGTTGCAGTCACAAACAATTTCCAACTGAACCATACTCGCCCCACAGGGAGTGGGAAGGGACTGACAGGATGTCTGACACTGGGCTCTGTTGTGTGGAGCACAAGGCCATGCTGGGACATGGGCAACAACAATATCAAACTCTGTCTGTGACAAGCTGGGAAAAAGCAGTGCACAAGCAGGCATCTGTTTGTACAGTAGAAAATGTAATGTTTGTGAACCATCGATGCATGTAGAAAAATAACTCACATCGTGTGTCTCTTCCAAACACAGGTGGTGTTGGGGACCCAGCACCAAATGAAGAAGATTCCCAGGCCCAGACTCTGGTGGACACTGAGCTCCCTGGTTTGACTCTGTCTCTGTCCTCTTCGGATGACGGCGACCAACCTGGCCCCTCCGGTGTGAGTCATCATGCAGCACCAGCAGCATCAACATCTGCCCCCCTGTACCCACGCCTCCAGCATCTGGAAACTGACAGGGCACCCCCGCCAACACGGACAGACCAATGCCACTGAACACCCACAGCACTGGGACACAGGACCCCCGGAAGCTACAGCAAACACCACCAGCAACACCACCCAAGGGGTCCCAGTGTCACCTGTGCGTCCCGCGGCTGGTCCTGCCCATGTGGATAGGGGTGCAGGGAGGGGTGGGAGGCAGAGGGCGCGACTTTCAGATGGGTCTGGACTGCATGATGACCCCCAACTGGCACGCATCACAGATGCGTACCAGGATAGCGCCGGAGGATTTGGCCAGGTAGTGGGGATCCTCAAGGACATGCAACAGGAGCAGGCTGCCCACCATGCCTGCATGGAGGCCAAGTGGGATGCCCTTACTGTGGTGCATCGGGACATACTCCAATGCCTCTTCCAGATCAACACAAACCTGTCCACACCTCCCTGTGTGGCCACAACATCTGTTGCAACACCATCTGCCAGCGCCACAGGGAGAGAGGAGGACTCTGGCGGAGAGTCCCCTGCATCGCAGAGGCCTGCACCTGAGGGTCCCCCCCCCCAGGAAGAAGAGGGGTCGTCCGAAGAAGGACATGTGAGAGGCAGATGTCCCAGCACATCCCCCAGGGCCTCTGAACCTGTTCTGGACAATGTTCTCTGTGCGCAACCCGTTCACCTTGTTCAATTGCACACAACTCACCCATATGACATGGAGGGTTCATGTTGGGCCAATGTAGAAGATGACTGTGGACTTTACTCTGGACATTTCATCTTCCAACTCTAATGTGAACTTTGGATTCCAAAACCAATGTACAGCATCCACCATCCTGTGCACTTTCCTCACAAATGTTCAAAAATAAACTCACCAGTACACCATACTTGCCTCTGTTGTTATTCCAAGTTGTCATGTGTCATGGAGATGTCGATCTGCTACACAACACAGTGCATGCCAAATACTGCAACAATGTGACCAACGTTAGGTGAGTCATGGTGATGTGACACATGTGAGGGTGACACACCACTATGGCACCACAACACATACTCACCATGGCCATGTTACTCATCCCACACAATGATGTTGACTTGAAACACATAGGTATGCACAACTACAACACCTATCCACAGTCAGTGGTAACAAGTCCACAGGTGAGGTAAGCAAATGTCAGTCAGATGTGGGAAGACAGACAACGCACCTAACAAAGCATAGCACAGGTTCAGTACACATCAGCAACATGTTTATTCAAAAATAATTGCAAGGCAATTGTACGTTACGGTGGACACCCGGTCACAGAGTGTCTGAGAATTGTAGTCCAGGGGTGTGCGGCACATCACTTGATGTCAATTGACTACTCCCTCACTGGTGTCGGATTCTGGGTGTTGGGGGTCACTGTTGAACATACAACAGGCAAATTACCCTGTAAAAGGACAGACACAAGACACAGTCAAAAGCAAAGCAGAACAGGAGAGAAATGCAATACACATGCAAAAAACATGTCACAAGAAACCGACACAAAAAAAAAGTTAGCAGTACTACCCCATTGTGGAGTACACACCAACTGATTGGACACATCACTGCACGCATCCAGTCAAGTGGCACAGAGACACACTCAGACAGCAACAGAGAAGCCATAACACATTCCAGACTAACTCCATACATTGACATAACAACCCTGGAAACACACATTCAGGTGAAGAAGTTGTTGATGAGCTGTGAGCAGACGTCACCCTCATCCTCATCATCACTGGCATCTTGGCCCAGGCCGGGATCCTCCACTGGTGCCGGAGGTTGGTCATCGTCATCCTGGATGAGAGGCACCTTCTTCCGCACTGCCATGTTGTGTAGCATGCAGCATACAAGGATTATTTTGCACATCTTTGCAGGTTCATATGGGAGGGCCCCTCCGGTCTTGTCCAGGCAGCGAAAGCGGCTTTTCAGGAGGCCGAATGTCCGCTTAATCACCCTCCTGCTCCGACCTTGTGCCTCATTGTAGCGCATCTCGGCTGGTGTCACAGGGTTCTTGAGTGATGTCAGTAACCACGGCATGTTGGGGTATCCGGAGTCACCTACACACACAAAAATGAACAAGTAGCTAAGTTTTGAAGGAGTGCGGAATACAATATTGACAAACACACACAATGATAAACAGTCAGTACACACCGACAAGCCAGGCATGCTGAGTTGGCATCTGTGACATCAGCGTTGCAATGCGACTACTCCTCATTTTGTAGGCATCATGCGCAGAACCAGGGAACCGTGCACACACATGTGTGATACACATGTCTGCAAGACATACCACCAGTGCATTGATCAAGTGGAAATGTTTCCTGTTCCTGTATGCCTGCTCATGTGCCTGTGGTGGTATCGGGGCCACATGTGTCCCATCAATAGATCCGATGACGTTCGGCATCCTCCCCAGTGTATAAAAGGCACCCTTTATTTCAGGGAGTTCAGCTGGGCTCGGGAACTTGATGTACAGTTCTAGGAAATGCAACATCCCCTGCAAGACATCGCGTAGCACCCGACTAAACATAGTTTGCGACATCCCACCAGCAGTAGCCACAGTGTACTGGAAGGTACCAGTAGCAAAAAAGTGCAGGGCTGCCATTACCTTCACCTCTGGCGTCAGTGCTGTAGGGTATGTCCGGCCAGGTAGCAGATATGGCGCCAAATGCTCCGCCAACTCTTCAATCAGTGGCCTGGTGAAGCGGTACCGTCAGATGCAGTCGCGTTCCTGCATGGTTGCAAGGTCTGGGAACGGTCGATGGACAGCTGGTGCCCTGCAGAACAGAGATGAACAAAGGAAGATTGTCGTTTTATCCACCCATGTGGCCATGACCAGGCTCAATATCACATGATAGATCATGACACTACACAATGTAGTGAGGTTGTGCTGTTGGGCATGGACACATATGTCTCCTACATGGCCATCACCTCACATCTCAATTCCATATGTCCATATGAGTCCCATGTAGTGCAATGGCCAATCATCTGGCTGTGTCACCCAACCTATGTACTCCTGTGACGTTACAAACACACACCACAGTGACAAGTGAGGCCTGATGTCTCCCAGGCATCACAGATCTTTGCCATGCAGAAACCCAGGGTCCCTGTATTGCCACATCGACACGGGCATGGACATAGCGTATCACGTACACACCACAAGGCAAGCGTGAGTCCCACAGGTAGTGGCTATTTTTGTCCCTGCAGGCCCTACATGTACGTCCCTTAGACACACACACACCATCAAGATTGATGCATATACCACATGGATGTGGAGACTGTCACCCATTGGGCACATTTGATCAGACACATCTGAGACACAACATGCACACAGACTGTGGGTGCTAATCAGTATTGTGGCTACAGGTCTCACTGTGACGTACATGCCATCACCCCCAGGACTCAGGGTGTATGTGACATGGCCCAAACATATTCAACATGAAACTATGTCCGTGACTCATGCCCATTCCTGTACATTTGCACATCACAGTGGTAATGTGCACGACACACAAAGGATTCTGCCCCCATGTACACGTGCACAGCCTGGGAGTGGCTGCACAAAAGTGCCACCCAACAAACCAAATGTGCCCCCCCAAACACCCAGGGAATGCAGCCTTACATGCCATTGGACACTTTGTGGCCAATGCTGTAGTGTGGTAGGTGTGCACAGGTAACCCTGGCAAGTAATTGTGTGTTGAATCCGTCAAATAGTCACACCAATGAGGTCCGACGTGGGTGACAAATGACAATGCACACGCATTGCACAGTTTATGACCGAGCCGTGCGTACGCTTTGCCATTGACTGCAATGAGGTCCGACACGGATGACAATGCGTATGCATTGCACGGTTCATGACCAAGCAGTGCGTACGCTTCGTCATTGACTGCAATGAGGTCCGACAAGGGTGACAATGCGTATGCATTGCACGGTTCATGACCGAGCAGTGCGTACGCTTTGCCATTGACTGCAATGAGGTCCGACACGGGTGACAATGCGTACGCATTGCACGGTTCATGACCAAGCCGTGCGTACGCTTTGCCATTGACTGCAATGAGGCCCGACGCGGGTGACTATCATGCATGCACGTCGGGCAGGCATGGTCCGAGACAGGCATACGCCTTGGCCATTGAATCGTATGGAGACGGGTCCATGTGTATTTTCAAAATACGCGTTGTACAGTCAGTTGATGGAGCCGGGTGCACCCATTGGCTCTGGACTGTCATGGAGACGGATGCGGATTCAAAACCTGTACGAGTTGTGCGCTGGAAATTCAGTTGGATGCCTACAACAATGTTGCAATTACTAGTGTTTCATGAAGGTGAAGATTTGAACGATGCGGAAGGCGTGTACGAGTCTTACTTTTCCATGGATTGGCCAGATTCATAGAATGCAACCGTGTTGGACCTATCACTTGGGACACATGGCACAGATTATGCCTCTACAGCACAGATATAAGGCTGGCTGGCCCCCAGGGAGCTCACTTGCCTGCACTACATGCTACTGGACCACATACCTGCAACCACTGCTGCTGTCTCTGCATCCTCTGGCTCCTGCTTTGGCACATACTCTGGAGAGGGCCTCAGCCTTCACTGAGGAGGAGAACCAGGCCATGCTGGATGGGCTCCTTCCACAGTACAGCAAGTTGTATGGTTAACCAGGGGAGCAGGTGAATGTGCAGTCCACTGCCTTCCTAATTGTGCATGTTGTCTGACTAGCAGTACTAATAGTGTTTACACCAGTGGCAAGCATTCTCACTGACTACTTTCATCACCCAAAGTGTGTAGGTACATGTAATGAACAGGTGTCCTGCTGTTAAAGTGCATTAGTGCAAGCTTAAACTTCCCAGGCATTGTTAACATGTCAGACATGCAGATGATTTGTCCTTCCCCATGGTAGCACTACCTGTGTAACTCATTTCCCTTTGTGATGATGACATGTATCTCCAAATATGTGCAGCACAAATATGGGGCATGTGTGTTAATTTACTTTTAACTTTGTCATCCTCACAGGTTGATGCCCACCAAAAGCAGGAGATATGGCTGACCATCGCCCGGGCAGTTCGTTCTACAAGCGCCGGATCCGCAACTGCCAGAAGAGGTGGCAGGACTTTCGGGGCTGGACCCGGAGGATAGCTAGAGTCCAGCTGAAGCTGTCACCTCCAAGTAGGAGGGGCGGACACCGGACCCCCCACATTCTCCAGATCCTGGCGGTGGTCTTCCCGGACCTGGATAGGCAGCTGAAGGCCAGACAGCAGCAGGAAGGGGGTAAGTCCATGCCTAATCTGTGTACTATGTCTGACATGCTAATTGCAGTTTTTTCACCTGGCCACACTTCCACATTATGTGGGTCTTGTAGTCCAATACTCAGGTCCTTCAATTGTGTGATGCACCCTACTCATCTGTTCCACAGGTGTGGCCCCTACAGTCTGTTGCTTGTGTCACTAGGGCACTGTGTCCCTGCAGTCAGCTATGCTTCAGCTACCGGACAGCATCTGTTCCCGTGATATCTGTTGTGTGTTTCATGGGTGGTTCAATTCTTTGCCCAATGCCTGAGATCTGACATGTGATCTTTGTGTGCCCTTGAGATGTGTTCCAATTGCTGGTCTGACTTGCCACATGTGGCTGGGGTATTCCAAACAAACCCATGCAGCAGGGGACTCCAATTGTGGGGCCTCAGGAGTATGTATATCAAGTATGTCACACTTGCTTAGCCACCTGATTACTGTCCAGGGCCAAACACTGTTTCATGTAGACCTGGGCAGTCATGCCTCCTCAAGGGCATTTAGAAACACTCTGTAATACCACTCCTGTGTATCAAATTACAGGTTGTGCTTAGTGGCATGTGCCTTCAGGTGTCTGCCTCTGTGTCATTATGGTGTGGCGTGTTGTTACATACAACTGGGGTGTCCATGATTTAGACGGTCAGCAGGACATGTGCGATGTGACTGTGAGAGACAAGACCTGTGTGACATATAGGTGTGTGATCATCTGACAGTGCACAATGGTGTATGCAACTGTGTCCTTCAGGCAGCTGGGTTACATGCATGGCAGACTGTGATGTGTTAATGTACAGGCAGTTGTGTTTGCAGAGACTCATGTGTCTGATTTGCATGATGTGGGGTCTTCTGGGTCCTGGATATGTTGTTTGCAGGGGATGGGCAAGTGCACCTGTCATCTGCAGAGTTAGCTTTACCCCTGAGCTATGATTGTGAGACAGTGCATACTGTTGTTTTCTGGATGCCCTGCCCCTGTGACAGGAGACAGTGTTGACTGACTTTCAGGGCATGCCAGTGCCATGGCATTTAACTTGCAATGAGTGATCCTGCATTGTGTTCAAGTGTGCACCATGCACCCCATTGTGGCATTGCCCATCAGGACATGAGAACATCATAGTGTGTGTTGCTAGCATGCATCACAAGCATGTGAAATGAGTCATTGCCCATCCCTTCATCTGGACACCTGTACTGAGTCAGTAGCAAGAGATGTGCTGTGTGTATAGTGACATACTCCTACATGTTCATGCAACAGACATATGTGTGCAAGTCAAGGAGGGATATGTGTGCCATGGTTGATGTTGAGAATGACAATTGGCTTATTCTAAACAGTGATGGCACTTTGAGCTGTGTTCAGCTGATGATGCCAGGGCTTGCCCTGTGATGTGATGTACTCACTGTGGTGTGTGCAGTCAGTGCAGGTGACTGATGTTGTTCTCTTACTTCCTATTCCTATCCAGATACATCCACGGCCACAGGAGAGGACAGTTCCACGGACCAGGAGGAGCCACAGAGCCTGACAGGGACAGAAGGAGAGGAGTCGGGGGGACCCAGTGGCACGGAGGGCGAGTGGAGCCACACAGAGGAGTCATCAGCCCCATCCCCCCCAGCTGAGGGCCACAGCAGCTCTGAGGATGACTCCCTTGTGGAGGCGGGTGTCAGCAGCCACCAAGCCCCAGCTAGTGAGGCTGCCCCTGCCACTGCCCCCACCACCACCATCACCACCCTCCCATCGGCTCCCATCCCAGAGGTTCCGTGTTTGGTACCATGTCTCCTTTGTGCCAGGTACCGCACCCCCTGCCCCTTGTGTCCCCTGCTGCCCTGAGTGAGGAGTCTATGGATTTACTTAGACAGATCCATGTAGGGCAGAAGTTGGTGCTGAAGGTCCTCCATGCACACAGTCCCGAACTTCTCCTACCCCTGCACCACCCACGGTTCCGAGCAGCCTACCTGTCCCAAGCACACACACACCTGCACATTCTCACAAGGCCACAGACACGAGCAGCACACAAACACCCAACCCAAGGTCTAGATGTGCACACAAGCAAGTGCAGGGTACTGATACCACACTCACAGGGGATGGTTTGCAGACACACACACACACAGTCATCCACAACCATTCCGCAGTCCTCCGAAACCTCTCCCTCCCAGCCCCCTTCCCTTGCCTCACCTGCAACCCCATCTCCACAGATGCTCTTCCTCTGTGACCTTGGCCTCTTCCCCACCGACCCAGAAGATCCAGATTACAAGGGAAAGAGGAAGTCCCCACACACAGAGGGGAGTGCCCCTCATACCCGGACACCCTCCCCCAGGCTGAGTCAGACTGAGACCCCCACCCGCAAGTCCCCCTGGAGCTGGAAGAGCAAGACCCCACTGCCGGCAAGCAGCTCCAAGGTGAAGTCTCCGTCCTCCATCCCCCAGGCCACCACTCCAGAGGTTCCCCTGCCACTCCCTGCCCCGGTTTCCCCCACCCACAGATACACCATCCCCAAAATGCTGAGGCCCTCCCTCCACCACTTGCTTCAACACACCTGGTCAGACGGCTAGTGCCACTGATGTGGGGACCGTGTCCCCCCTCTATCCTGCTGACCTCACCTGCACTCCATTCCGCACACATGGATTTAGGCATTGTAGTGGAGTCCATGACCACCCCGTCTGACTTGGGCACTGCAGTGGGGACCCAATCCACTCCATCTGACCTGCCCACTGAAGTTGTGCCGGCACCCACCCCATCTGACTTGTGCCCCACAGTTGTGACTTCACCCACCACTTCAGTCAGCTCCACTGCAGTTGCAAGTGTCTCTCCTGCATCCATCACCTCTTCACTGCCTCCTGCTGCTGCGCCCTGATCCTGTCCCTGCGGTGCCTGGCCTGCCCCCATGTATGCCCCTCTGAGGGGATGTCCCCTGTCCTTAGCAGTGCAGGCAAGCAACGTGTGACAGATGTCACTCTAGTTCACTCCTTGGCATTTGATAATGGATTGGCCATTGGCCTTTTGTTTGAATGGACGTTTAACTTTTAATATGCTGAATAAAGCTTTTTTCTTTATACCTGTGAACTTGATTTAGCTGTACATTAGGTTGATGATGTTTAACATGCTCTTGCATCTGTAATGCTTGGTTCCCAATGTTGAATACTGAGGTGTTGATGTGAGGTACTCCATGTGGTCCATGAGATATGTATCCTATTCTGGTCGGTATCCATGTCATCCTTTGCAGCTACCTGGGTGTGTCATGATCGACTCTTTGTGGACATCTCTGTGAACATTTCATTTGCATGGTCACATCTCTGGCTTGCACCCATGCACATATGATGTGCTTCCCATTGTCTAATTTGTCTATTTCACAGACTTTGTGCACATCACCACTGGACCTACAGGTGTGGGCATCATTGGTATAGGAGCAACTGGGTCTTCTGTGCAACTTGCTGTACATATGTTTTGAGTATGTGCAGATGACTTAGGGGAGACTCCCGTACCCAGGCTGTTGTGACCAGAGCCTTCATTGTGTGGTAACTGATGGCTGACTGACCTAGTGTTCTGCTGACATGACTGAGAAGTGCTGTGACTATGTTTGGCACAGCTGGGCTTCCACAGGAGTTGTGTCCCCTCAAGTAAGTGTGTTGTCCCGTGACATAGCCTGGGCCCATGGTGTGTGTTGTATGAGCATGTGTGTGTGTGTCCACATCCCTTTTCATACACAGGCAGTGTTCCCTTGATATGTTCCTGTTGTGGATGCTTGCTGAGTGGTACTGTGTTCATCCCAACAACTTTGCCATGGGCAACCAGATGTGTGGGTGCATGACACACTACTGTTAATTGATGTTTAATCATTGGGATTCATCAGTTCTGAGTGGTGATGATGTTGTCAGACGCAGATGGGACACCGTCAGGGGTCCCCAAGGCACTTGTTTGTTCGCAATATCATGTAGTTGTCCTTAGGTGGTAACTTTCAGTGATTGGGACATGTGTAGGTGTGTGTGACTGCTCCCACTTGTCAGGTTCAGGGCTGCAATGTTTGCAGGTGTCAGCATGTGTACCTTGTGGTTCCCCTTGGCTTCTGCATTGCCCTGGGACTGTGGCATGTATTCGGAGGGTTACGTGAGCTTTGACGTAATGGCCATGTACCGCATACTGTTCAGTATGTCTGTCATTCACCAGGGTTGTAAACTGTCCTTGTGTGATGAGTCTGTGCACCTTAGTTCCTCCCAACATTCCTGTGTTTATCATGGGTGCATGTGCAATGTCACCTGTCCATGTGTACTTCACAGATGCACATTGTTACAGTTCAGGGTGTGTGGTGTTGAAGGTGGACTGATGTAAATGTTTGCATGGTTGGGCCCCTAGCTCCCATTTGTCCATGGATGACGGGCCATGCTGAGTGATTTGTGTATGTGTGATGTACATTTGTGGAACAGGACACATGTCTGGGTTTCCCAGTTTGTACGACATTCACCTTTGTCATCACAGTGGGGGTGTCATGCATGCTTGTGTCACCCCAATGTCTGGTCCCTGGGGGTAGTGCTGTTGTGTGTCAGTCTCTTGCTGTGTTAGTTGGTGTTCAATCCAGCTTGTGTCACATGTGTCTGTTATGCTCGCTCTCATCTCACAATGCCTGATTGCTCACTAAGGGTGTCCCAATGATGGTTTACTTTTCACATCTGTGTCACTGTGGTTCAGCCCCCCTCATGTGTTGTGTAGTTGCCTGGGGATACTGAGACACACACACACATGTTGTGTCAGATGCGCAGTGTGAGGTTGCCTGTTTGTGTTTGTGCATCTGCATCAGTGCATTGGTATTGATGTTGTGGGCCATTGTCTGGATGCTGTTTCTGTGATTTGCCCTGCTGTCCTTGTGAGTCATATCACATCATTGTGCACATTCATCCTGGTTGTTAGGTGCCATTGCTGGCATGGAATAGGAGTTTGTGACCTGACACCTACAGTCTACACAGGTTGTTTTGATTAGTGTGTCTATTTCAGAGATGTGTGTATGCTTTGTGATGGTCACCTGCTCTTGTGTCATTGTACACTGTATGCATTGTCAGCCCCCATGGGTGGTGCTTGTCTGCACATGGCCAAGAGTAAGTTAGGTTTTCACAGCACTGTTAGCCTCACCACATTTCTGTAGGTATGGGACACAACCACTACTTTGCCCCAGGAGTGTTTGATGTGTTGGGACTGGGAATCATACATGCTGTTTGGCATTTGCAGCTTTGACCATGATGACACTTACCTTTTGGTCACTGTGATGAGGGGGGTTTAGTCCCCATCACCACAATGCTCGACATTTGCTGCAGTTTGGAAGCCCACACTTAACTTTTGTTCTACACAGTGAGGGGGTGTTATTTTTACATTGACACAGTGCTATAGTGATGCTTGCCTTGTGTAGGGCACACTTATTTGTTGGTCACACATGTGCTGTTAGTTACATTGTATGTTCAAAGACATAATCACTGTTGTGGGCATTTGTCACAGACTACACACTGTTGTCATGATGTTAGGGGGGATGTATTTTGCTGACATACCTAATGTTGGAGTATGATGGATGTGTGGCGCATCACCCATCCTATGAGTGGGGGTGGCAGGGGTGATGTGCAACATAAGCCCTATGAGTGGGGGTAGCAGGGGTGATGGGCAACAGGTCCCCTATGGGGGGGGTGGCAGTAGTGCTGGGCAACAGTTCCCCTATGGGTGGGGATGGCAGGGGCGATGAGCAACAGGTCCCCTATGGGTGGGGGTGGCAGTGGTGCTGGGCATCATATGCCCTACGAGTGGGGGTGGCAGGGGTGATGGGCAACATAAGCCCTATGAGTGGGGGTGGCAGGGGTGATGGGCAACATAAGCCCTATGAGTGGGGGTGGCAGGGGTGATGTGCAACATAAGCCCTATGAGTGGGGGTGGCAGGGGTGAAGGGCAACAGGTCCCCTATGGGTGGGGGTGGCAGTGTGCTGGGCAACAGGTCCCCTATGGGTGGGGGTGGCAGTGGTGATTGGCAACAGGTCCCCTATGGTTGGGGGTGGCAGGGGTGATGGGCAACAGGTCCCCTATGGGTGGAGGTGGCAGTGGTGCTGGGCAACATATGCCCTATGAGTGGGGGTGGCAGGGGTGATGGGCAACATATGCCCTATGGGTGGGGGTGGCAGGAGTGCTGGGCAACAGGTCCCCTATGGGTGGGGGTGGAAGTAGTGCTGGGCAACAAGTCCCCTATGGGTGGGGGTGGCAGGGGTGATGGGCAACAGGTCCCCTATGTGTGGGGGTGGCTGGAGTGCTGAGCAACAGGTCCCCTATGGGTGTGGGTGGCAGTAGTGATGGGCAACAGGTCCCCTATGGGTGGGGGTGGCAGGAGTGATGGGCAACAGATCCTCTATGGGTGGGGGTGCCAGTAGTGCTGGGCAACAGGTCCCCTATGGGTGGGGGTGGCAGGGGTGACAGCCAACAGGTCCCCTATGGGTGGGGGTGGCAGTAGTGCTGGGCAACAGGTCCCCTATGGGTGGGGGTGGCAGTTGTGCTGGGCAACAGGTTCCCTATGTGTGGGGGTGGCAGGGGTGCTGGGCAACAGGTCCCCTATGGGTGGGGGTGGCAGTGGTGCTGGGCAACATATGCCCTATGAGTGGGGGTGGCAGGGGTGATGGGCAACATATGCCCTATGAGTGGGGGTGGCAGGGGTGATGGGCAACATAAGCCCTATGAGTGGGGGTGGCAGGAGTGCTGGGCAACAGGTCCCCTATCGGTGGGGGTGGCAGTAGTGCTGGGCAACAGGTCCCCTATGGGTGGGGGTGCAGGGGTGATGGACAACAGGTCCCCTATGGGTGGGGGTGGCTGTGGTGCTGGGCAACATATGCCCTATGAGTGGGGGTGGTAGTAGTGCTGGCCATGCAACCCCTATGGTGGCATGTTGTTAGTGGCCAGAATGTGGATCCCCTGTCTGTGTGTACCATTTTGTGGATACGTGTTGTTTGTTTGTGTGGTAGGTGTCTAACTTACCGTCTGCGCCATCAGCGTTGGTTCCTGATCTGGTCATAGATGTAGAGTACTGGTATGACCTGCGCGATTGGATTCATGATGTGTTTGTGTCGTACACGCTGCTTGTTGCTCTGTCTCGTACCCGCTGCAAGCTGGTCCGTCTCGTAGCCGTGGATTGAGTTGTGGCGCAAATCGTAGCTGATATGCTTGTTTTCCGGATGCTGTGACGTGCCGTAAGTGCCGACCCGTCCGGCGCGTAGGAAGTACGCATCGTACTTGTCAGGGCGGAAACTGCTGTGGATACTGCTTCCAGACGACTCAGTTCGGCGTTCAGGGTTACGGCTCGGATGGAGAATGAAGCTTGAATCACAGCCTACGTGTCGGTTGTGTTTTTGGCAGTTATGCGCATCGTACTTCATCAACAGGATGGACCGGCTACGGGTGCGTGTCAGTCGCACGGTAAGGCTACGAACAGCTCTCGGAGAGCTGTCCGACCCGTATCCGAATCGACCCCTTAGCAAGGTGACATTGCGAGGTAAATACCAGGCTACTCAAAGTATAACTGTGGTCACAGACCTAAAGAGGGAAGGAGATGGCAAAGCAGGGCGAAGGTGATGGACAAGGACAGACAAGATAAAAGTAAGAAATGTACTGATATATGGCAATATGTCTCTTAGTAGCTTTGGGAAAATGTTTTGCGATGACATCAGCAGATTGCTCTTTATAACAGTCATTCAGGAAAATCAAAGTTTGGGCCTGCACTTATAGAGATGGTGGTACTCCATGAAAGTTGAAAGGAGACTGAGAACACTACTGAGAAAGTTAATACTCCAAAAACCCTAGGTGCATCAACAGAAGTATTTTCCATACCTGATCAGAACGGACACCAAGTCAGAGGTCACATTGAAAAGATATAAACTGCAGCAGACAGGGGGCCGAACTTGGAATGGAATGGAGACTAGAGTGGAAAGAATGACCAAACTACAGGACAGACAACTCTGCAAGGAGACAAGGCAAAAACAAAGGGAAGGAATTATGCAGACTCCAGACATAAAGCCCAGTACACTGGAATCAAAAGAAGGCTGAACCCAACTGCCACTGGATCAAGTAATGCCCTGTTGGTACAGGTAAACTGGAATTAGGATTCAGAACAAGGAATTCAAGCACCACAGGGACAGAAAAGTCTACAACCACTTTTAAAACAGTACCTAGATTCTGTTGGCTGTGTGTCCTTCCCCCCAACTTGGGCCACCCCAGTCCGGAACCCTTGGAAGTGGGCCTGAAAGTGCTCTGCCAGCCCACCTGTGGCCCTGTGAGAGACACAGCATGAAACATCTCCTTGCAGTCACAGCTGAACCATGGCAGAGCGATACATCCATGATGCCAAACGTCATGTTGCAGCCCTCAGTCTCCTTTGAACCGCTGCTGCACAATGCAGCCTTAACGAAGGCCTTCCCATTCCAAGCCTCTTGTCAACAGCATCCTTGATGATAATGCATGATTCTGCTTTGCAACCCCGCAGCTCTTCAGAACTGCTGGTGCACAACGCATCTCCAATGTATTACTTTGCATTGCATCCCCCTCGTCGATGGCATCCTGGACGATGCAGGACTCTACGTCCTCGGAATTGATGCTGTGCGAATGCATCCTCAATGCGGGATCTTGCAAGGATCAACAAACCAGGACTTAAGGACACTTTTGTTCAGTGGGTCACACTAGTTCTGTGTATCTGGCCCGTGCTGCAAGGCAGTCGGCCTCAACTTGTGACTTTGTCCTGATCCGGCACGACCAAATAGCAACAGTTGGCGCTTTTCACTTTTAGGCACTATTTTCACTTAAATCTTTCAAATGTAATATCTCCAGTTCTACTGATTGGATTTTTGTCTCCAATAATTCATTAAGGGGCATATGCATCAACATTAGCATTTGCGATTCCTTATTAGCGAAAAATAAGGATTCGCTAATAAGGAATAGCAAAAGGCTATGCATGTAGGAATCGCTATTCAAATAGCGATTCCTTAACTTTCCTTAATTGCTACTAGCAAATAGCGAGTAGCGATTAAGGAATGCCGTCCCAATCATTCCTATGGGCCTCCAGGCCCATAGGAATGAATCGGAGATTGCATGAGCAAATAGCGAGTACCAGTAGGTTCTCGCTAATTGCTCATGCAATTTCAAGGGTGCAAGGGTGTCAAAATGACACCCTATAGCACCCCTGAAAATGATATGTGCACATATGTTGCACACACACATGCTCTAAGGGCATGTGTGTGCGCAACATGAAACTTTGAAAAATGCACAAAAGTGCATTTTTCAAAGTTTTTGCAAATTACCATGCAGTTCATCTTCATGGTAATTTGCTCCCCCTATTAGCGAAATCGCTAATTTTTTAACTTTGATGCATTGCATTTAAGGAATCTCACTTTGGGATTCCTTAAATGCAATCGCTATTTAAGGAATCGGTATTTAAGGAATCCCTATTTAAGGAATCGGTATTTAAGGAATCCCTATTTAAGGAATCGCTATTTAAGGATTCCTTAAATAGCGATTTCTGCTTTTGGGTTGATGCATTGGGATTGGGTATTTTTAACTTAATACCGGGAGCTATTAGCGAATCGGTATTTTACCGACTGGATTTTGGGTTGATGCATGAGGCTGTAAATGTTGCTCTATTTTTCTTAAATTGGAGTGGGATTTTTCTTGTGCTGTGTTTTCTCTTTATTACTGTTAAAGGGCTGCATAAATACTTTACACATTGCCTCTAAGTTAAGCCTAACTGCTTTTGTACCAAGCTACTGGAGGGTTAGGCACAGGTTAGTTTGGGGTTTGCTGTGTTTCACCCTGACAGAGATTGTAACTGCTGCTTGAGTAGCATTTCACCCCCCAACCAGTAACCCATTTTCCTACAGGAGCATAAACCAATGGATATTGGTGCCAATGCATATGGCTTTGCCAGGTTGCTAAACCCGAAGAATATTTGAGTTTTTGTACTTTCATTCACTTGTACCTTCACTCAGACAAGAGCAAGCATTCTAACACTCAGCTGTCAGGGAGCATGGGCATGGATAGGTGATTCCAGAGGTAACACTTAGCAAGGTGACAGAGCAAGGTAAATACCAGGCTACTCAAAGTATAACTGTGGTCACAGACCTAAAGAGGGAAGTAGATGACGAAGCTGAGACAAGGTGATGCACAAGAACAGACAAGATCAAAGTAAGAAATGTACTAATATATGACAAGAGGTCTCTTAGTAGCTGAGGGAAAATGTGTTGCGATGACATCAGCAGATTGCTCTTTATAACAGTCATTCAGCAAAGTCAAAGTTTGGACCTGCTCTTATAGAGATGGTTGTACTCTGTGAAAGATGGAAGGAGACTGAGAACCTAGGTGCAACAACAGAAGTCTTTCCCATACCTGATCAAAACAGAGACCAAGTCAGAGGTCACATTGTAAAATATATGGGCCCTCATTTATGAAGAGCTTGCGCCGCCGATGCGTCAAAATTTTTGACGCATTGACGGAGCAAGTCATACTCCATATTTATGAAGTGACGCATCTGCGAAGATGCGTCACTTTCAACCCTCTGCGTGAAGAAAACACTGCGTCATAATGGACTGCGTCACGTAAAGATTTAATTATGCAAGCTGGGCGTTCCTTTGGAAATACATGCGCAAAAGTGACGCATCTATATTTATGACTTTTCCCAATAATGACGCATCCGTAGCTTAAGTGACGCAGCGTTGCGTTTACGTCAAAATCGGTGCGCCTGCAAAACAGACGCGTAGGAAATGACGCAACAACACATATATATAGGAGAAGTTGGAGTGGACAGTGCTGCATCTACAAGTACACCATGGAGGTAGTAATTCTGCGGCTAGGAGCCAGACGGAGACGAAGACGGAGACGGAGGCAACATCAACCCCACCACAACCCCCCTCCCCACAATCTCCCCCACCCCTCCAAAGGCAACGCATGAGACAGGAGCGCATATTTCGCCAAAGGAGCACTCTGAGACGAATCAGGGAGGAGGAGGTCATCAGTCTCCTTCGCCTCAAGAAGCAGACTATACAACACCTACTACAACTTATTGCTCCAAGGCTGGAGGTCACAACCAACAGGCCTACCAACATACCTCCACAGGCAAAACTCATGGCTGTGTTGCATATGCTAGCGTCGGGCTCCTTCCAAACAACAGTTGCCAAAGTGGCTGGAATATCCCAGCCATCCTTCTCATCATTCCTCCCCACTGTCCTGGACGCTATCATCCATCTGACACCCCGCTACCTCCATTTCCCCAACACCCCAGGACAGCAGATGGAGATCAAGCAAGGGTTTTATGAAATAGCAGGCTTCCCACATGTGCTGGGTGCCATGGACTGCACACATGTGCAATTTGTACCTCCAGCAGCAACCTCACATCTGTACAGGAATCGGAAACATACTCACTCCATCAATGTACAGGCCATTGTGGATCACCGTGGACTTTTCACAAATGTGCTGGCCAAATACCCTGGCAGCGTACATGATGCCTTCATATTCCGGCACAGCATCATAAATGACCGCTTCATGAATAGCCAGTATGGCAATGGCCTACTTGTAGGTAAGCTAAACAGTATGACCTAACGCACCATTCATAATGCCATACTGGCAACATTGTGCTGCTTGAATGACACATTAATGATGTTCTGGATGGAACAATGTGTCACTAGCATATATATATATAGAAGGTCATGTAAAGCCACGTAGGGTAGAAATCCATGCCCTCATGCCCTCACAAATATGTGTCCAGTTCCATGTAGAATTATGTGCAAAACTTGTGTTGGCTGTGTGTTGCTGGGTGTGTTCTCTGCAACATCCATGCCTTCTGGACACTGCACTTTCTACAAATGTACACGCCATATGGCCTATACTTTACCCTAACTATGTCAAAGATTTGATTGTATATTTTATTGTTTATTTCAGCTGACCAGGGATATGGTATACAGCCGTGCATCATGACACCCTATGGAAACCCACAGTTGCCGCAGGAAATCACCTACAACCAGGCTCATTGCAGGACAAGAAACATTGTAGAAAGAACCTTTGGTCTGCTGAAGGCCAGGTTCAGATGCTTGGATATGTCTGGTGGCCGATTGTTGTACTCACCACAAACAGTATGTAAAATGATTTTGGCATGTGCAATACTGCACAACATATGTGTGCTGACAAATGTCCCCTGGGATGAGAAGCCTGAAATCAATCAGCATATGGCGGAGGATGACCAGGAGGATGGCCAGGCTCCAGCAAATCCAAACACAGCAGCAGGCATACGCAGACGTGCCAACATAGTCCGTAATTTCTTTTCATAATAGTAACCTGCAAATATTCCTTATGCACCCAGATTTGTGTTTACAAAAATAAAAATACAGTATAAAACTATTACTTGCCTGTGTATATATATATCACATGTCAAATTAACATTGTAAGTCGCAGGACAAACTTAGACTTGGAGTATATGTCAGAAATGGACTCTCATGTCCGATGCCTGGCATCAGATATACATCAACCTACATTTGCAATAATATTGTGCTGCCTTGCGTTTCCCCCAGCAATGGCCCTACACTTAGCAGTGTATGGCCAACACAGGTACCCTTGCACCATAGTGCAAGTGTGTCTGTGTGCAGGGTAGGATTGCGTATGTGTGGGAAGGTGTCCCTTTAAGCACATAAACAATTCAATTTTGCCACTTTCATGTGAGCTGCTTAATGCATCACACATTAAAGTCACATACACATCATAAATTTGGAAATCGATTGTTTATATACAGGAAGGGGGACATTCATGTACAGTAACAATCCATGTCAATTTTGCTTGTTCGATGTGTGATGCATAAGGCAGCACTCATGGAAAATGCAAAAACAAGGATGAAAAAACATTTCTCCCTGCTTAGCAAACTTAAGAAGAGATTTTCCCTGGTATTAATTTTGGCGCTGCCTCCTGTGTATGCCACTCTTGTACATAGGGGGCAGTGTCAAAAACAATGGGAAGTGGGGTGGTACACCCACTGCCACACCGAATGTCCACACCTCTTAGGCTAACAATAGTGTGAGAGGGGTCCTTATTTACAAAGCAGCGTTAAGCCACATTAAGTGGATTAACGCTGCCTTGTAACTAAGGCTAAGACCCTATCGCCAACACAGCCTTGGAAAAATGACATTGTTGTGGCCATAAACGCTTGTACATATGCCATAAAGATTACTTCCATTGTGTTTATTACTCCAATAACACATGAAATAAGCCTACATAGACACTACATTCCCAATTGACATAAATCTAATTTTACCATGAATTAACATTGTTTACTATTCCAAAAAATACATGGGTGAAGGTGACCCCATATAATGAAATCTCACACAACAGTTCAAACAATATAAATATTTATGTATGTTGTCAAATTTTGTGGATCAAAAATGTATAATAGGACAAACATTAAAGAAAACATCCAGTTGGACAGTGGTGGACTGAAAAATTATGTCATGGAGTGAAAAAGGTGCTGTCAGTGCTCGTCAGAGTTTGCATAGTCCTAAATATAGCTCACCCCCAAATGACGTTTATGCATCATATGTCAGAATCAGACATATGCATTTCCCACTCAAACCCCAAATGACGTTTGTGCATAATATGTCCGAATCAGAAACATGCATTTCCCACTCAAACCCCAAATTGCGTTTGTGCATCATATGTCAGAATCAGACATATGAATTTCCCACTCAAACCCCAAAATGGCATTTGTGTATCATACGTCAGAATCAGACACATGCATTTCTGACTCAAGCCCCAAAAATTACGTTTGATCAGCATACGTCAGAATCAGACACATGCATTTCTGACTCAAGCCCCAAAATTGACGTTTGATCAGCATATGTCACATTCAGACACATGCATTTCCCACTCAAGCCCCAAAATTGACGTTTGAACATCATATGTCACAATCAGACACATGCATTTCTGACTCAAGCACCAAAATTGACGTTTGATCATCATATGTCTCAATCAGACACATGCATTTCTGACTCAAGCACCAAAATTGACGTTTAATCAGCATACGTCACATTCAGCCACATGTATTTCTGACTCAAGCCCCAAAATTGACGTTTGATCATCATACGTCACAATCAGACACATGCATTTCCCACTCAACCCACCCAAAATGACGTTTGTGCATCATAAGTCAGAATCTGACACATGCATCTCACACTCAAGCCCCAAAAGTGACGTTTGATCATCATACGTCACAATCAGACACATGCATTTGTGACTCAAGCCCCAAAATGACGTTTGTGTATCATACGTCAGAATCAGACACATGCATTTCCCATTCAACCCACCCAAAATGACGTTTGTGCATGATAAGTCAGAATCTGACACATGCATTTTCCACTCAAGCCCCAAACGTGAATTTTGATCAGCATACGTCAGAATCAGACACATGCTTTTCTGACTCAAGCCCTAAAATGACGTTTGTGTATCATACGTCAGAATCAGACACATGCATTTCCCACTCAAGTCCCAAAATTGATGTTAGATCAGGATACGTCATATTCAGCCACATGCATTTCTGACTCAAGCCCCAAAATTGACGATAGTTCAGCATACGTCACATTCAGACACATGCATTTCTGACTCAAGCCCCAAAATTGACGTTTGATCAGCATATGTCACATTCAGACACATGCATTTCCCACTCAAGCCCCAAAATTGACATTTGATCATCATATGTCACAATCAGACACATGCATTTCTGACTCAAGCACCATAATTGACGTTTGAACAGCATACGTCACAATCAGACACATGCATTTCCCACTCAACCCACCCAAAATGACGTTTGTGCATCATAAGTCAGAATCTGACACATGCATCTCACACTCAAGCCCCAAAAGTGACGTTTGATCATCACACGTCACATTCAGACACATGCATTTCTCACTCAAGCCCCAAACGTGACTTTTGATCAGCATACGTCAGAATCAGACACATGCTTTTCTGACTCAAGCCCTAAAATGACGTTTGTGTATCATACGTCAGAATCAGACACATGCATTTCCCACTCAAGCCCCAAAATTGACGTTAGATCAGGATACGTCATATTCAGACACATGCATTTCTGACTCAAGCCCCAAAATTGACGTTAGATCAGGATACGTCATATTCAGACACATGCATTTCTGACTCAAGCCCCAAAATTGACGTTTGATCAGCATATGTCACATTCAGACACATGCATTTCCCACTCAAGCCCCAAAATTGACATTTGATCATCATATGTCACAATCAGACACATGCATTTCTGACTCAAGCACCAAAATTGACGTTTGATCAGCATACGTCACAATCAGACACATGCATTTCCCACTCAAACCCCAAAACTAACGTATGTGCATCATACGTCAGAATCTGACACATGCATTTTTCACTCAAACCCCCAAAATGACGTTTGTGCAACATACGTCAGAATCAGACTCAGCTGAATATACTACCACCATAAATTGACACTAAAATTTAATGTGCCTGTTGAGGCACTTTTATGACAAACGGGAAATACGCATCTGGTGTCCTGCGTGCAAAACAGTGCAACTGTACATTGACAACTACGATGAACGAAGCGTCATAAAATGATTTTTGACGCATGCAAATAATCACGCACCGGTGAAAACGTGTCGCATCGAAACAGGATATGATGTAATCAGCCTGCCATGCTGCACACCAGGAAGTTCAATGTTGCTTTCACTTTCTATTTCACTCATTTGTAGTCTGTACTAGGTGTAGGAGGGTGTTTTTGCTTGCTAGTGTTTTTGGTCAAGTTTAAAAGCTGTTTGTCTGTCTGTGTCTTGTTTATTGTGTCCATATTGTGTCTGAACTGTTGTGTCGTTGTGTATTGTGTAGTTTTGTGTTGTTTTGAAAGGGGTGTTTGTCTATTTAAGGGTATTTCTTCATAGTTATAGGGGGAAGAGTTGGTAGGCAATATAGTTACGTTTTTTATTTCAAAATTGTGTTTTGTGCTGTGTCACAAATATGTCGGGCAGGTCCAGGAACCTGACTGAGCAGGAGTTTGGGGGGCTACTGTGGCTCATAGTCCACTATCTCCCCAACATGATTGGGAGCGGAGGCAGGGTACTACAGGGGTACCCGACACAGGAGAGGAAGACAAGGTGGGAGAAGGTGCGTTACCAAATGGAGCGCATCTTTGGTGTGGAGAGGAGCTTAAGGCAATACAAACACCGCTGGGCAGACATAATCAACCGAGAGCAGGATCTCCTGGACCACCTGGGCCTGGAAGTTGCCGGATTAGTAGGTAGGTTTACTGTCAGTGATGTTTTGTAGTAATCCATGTGGACAAATGTACAGCACAATTTTACAAAAACCAACGCAGCACGGTTGCGCACGTCAGCTTTCTGAGCAGCACTGTGTTAGGTTTTGAAGCACAGTGATGCAACATAGTTCACTTTACATGATGCATCTCTGTGATTTTCCAGGCACTGACACATAAACTGATGACATGCACTGGCTCAGGCACCCTTGCCCCATGGTGCAAATACGCCTGTGTTGTGGGTAAACAGTTTTTTTCTACAAGGGTCTTGCGCCACTGTTATTTCACTTTTTACCAGTGACGTATCAGTGGCGCAAGGGCATTGTAAATAAGCACTGCTGTTTTACAAATCGTTGGGTCTAGCTACGCCATCCCTGCGTTGCAGTAGCATTCTGACGCCTTTCCAGAATCACAATTGCTAAAACTTTGTAAATGCATTAGTGGACATGGGTGTTGCTGAGGAAAAGCCACAGCAACACACATGTTGCTCCCCTAACACACAATGAGCTGCATGAAAAGGAGATATTTTTGCAAGCACAAATAAAACCACACAGGGTGTCTTAATGTGTACGTGTCAATTATGCCCAATTTCACGCTATATGTTGTATGTAAGGGATGTATCATGGGTGTTGCTGTGGCTGTGTACACGCTACAACCATGTCCACTCAGGTTTTTCAAGATTTACTAGCAATCGTAACACCTTGAAATGCATTAGGATCCAAAGCCACCTCCATTGATGGTGTTACATTGCACAAGGATGAGTAATGTTTCCATTTCTCCTTGTTTCATCTGCTGTCAATGTGTTGTGTATTCAACAGCACATATTGGTAGAGAATATCACCTCAAGAGATTATTTTTGGGTGTGAAGGTGTCCCTTCCTGCCCAAAAACATTCTCACCATGACGCTGGCATTCATGCCCCATGGTGCAAGATGGTCTGTGCTGGTGCATGACAGCAGATTGTGGGCCAGGGCATGGAAAGGCACAGAGATGCAACATGTAGGAGACAATATGTTGCATCATGGTGCCTCAAAACTTACGCAGCGTGGAGCTGCAAAATAATTTGCGGCACCACGCAGTGTCAATATTCCATAAATTATGCCCCCATTAAAAGTTTTGCATTGCATTCTCAGAGAGCTTGAGGCAAACTTTCTGGTGCCCCCTTCATTACAACTTGGAGGCCCTGTATATACAGTTCTTACCTCCAGGGCCATCAAAATTGAGTAGTAGATGTCAGCCAGCATCACAAGTAATCTTGCTGTGCAGCAAAATATCAACAAATAGTGTTTATATGTGTCTTTTACAAGGCACAATGTGCTATTTGGCTGCTTGTACCCAGCGCAGATGCACAAGTGTTTCCCGAGTGCAAATGCACAAAGCCTTCATTCATTCTTAATGACTGTGAGCAGGAAGGATCACCTTTTAATAAAAATACTTCTTAGTGTCCTGATATTCACATACTAGGTTTGACGTTGAATGCAGCGCACATTGATTTACAAAATGCTAAAACTAAGCCATTTGCGCATCAATGTGCAAACATAATGGCATACCGGGGGCTACCTTAAGTTTGGTTGCATACCCCAACATATGATATCTCATATAGCCGGTATTGTGTCAGTTCCCATGTTTGTTGTATTTGAACACCAACATCAATACAACTGTTATGCCACTGTCATGCAGTGTCACGTGTGAAAGTGGCACACATCTACAAGGCCATTAAAAGTGTATGGAAGGTGAATCACATATCCGTGTGTACATGGGCTCCTTTCACACAGAACAATGTGTAGAAGTGCCATTTCATGGGTCTTGCAGTGGTTGTCACAATGCACAATCCATTGAAGCAGACACACTCACAGATCTAAGAGTCCCGGTACATCTGGGATTGATTACTAATCAAATACAAAGCCATGTGCGGCATCAGGGAGGTGCAGCTACCACAAATTAGTAATTACACATGCCTGATCATTTGTTTTGGGTCTGACGCATAAAACAGCACGCACATCTGTGAATTTACAGATGGTAACTGTCACTATTGTACCAAAGCTGTCCATAGCTGCACAATCACATTCATCACCACAATGCAAACATGCTTGCAACATGGTGCAAGTGTGCATGTGTTTGTGAACGGCCTCTCAATGGATCACCACAGAAAATTAGAGCACATGTGTGTTACAAAATTCGTGAAAGAGTGTGCTTCCTATTAGCACTTAGGCAGGCCATGTTGTACGAATTGGGGAGATAAATGGGACTCACTGTAATACCCTTGTGAAGATGCAACTAACTCACATAAAATACATGTACAGTGTTGAAATGTGCCACATCCACTAATCATATTGTCAACTTTTTCGGCGTGTAGGTGGTCCACCCCCATACACACAGGAAGAGGTGGAGAGATTCAAGGATCCTAATGCCACTGTTGAGTGTGATATCATTTAAATCCTTGTCTGTTTGGTTACAATGTTTCCTCATGCATGCCTTGCTTGGAGACATGTCAGAAGCATCATCCTCGCATGCAGCATGGTTACACATCACATGTGCATGAAAGAGCAAAGGAGTTATTGGTACTATGTGCACATGCATGATGACAAAATTAAGGGTCACATGTATGAAGTGTTGCTGTGGGCGAGTTCCAAATGTTCCCATGTTGTGCTGCACTATGTCTGAACCACATAAATGGAGCACACATTGTATGTGACAGATAGTTTGGGGAAGCAATGCCTATTTGAGACATGGAAATAGTAGAAGCCCAAAGATATAGGGGCTTTTTTATGAAGGCCTTGCGCCGGCGGTGCGTCACTTCGTCCCATTTTAAGAGTGACGCACCGGTGGCGCAAGGCCTTCATAATTAAGGCCCATAATGTATGCAGTTACCTATGTTATATAAAGGGGCATATGTAGAAGCCCCTATTGCCATCACAACGTCACATGCACTGATGTTCTTGTGGCAAAACGGTACTTGCCTCATTTACAAGGCAGTGTTAATCCACATACCATGGCTTAATGTTGGCTTGTAAATTATGCCCCCTCTCATGCTGTGTCTACCATGGAAAGGGTTGGGCAGTGGGTGTTGCGCTGTGTGTCACAATGCTACACCCATTGTTTTTGATGCAGCCCCCCATTTACAAGTGTAACGTAAATAGGAGGCTGTGCCAAAATGAAGAGCAGGGCAAACCTGGTCTTGACTTGGTAAAACAAGCAATAATGTTTTTTTCCCATTGATTTGGCTTTTTACATGTGTGTTGCCTTGTGCAGCATACAGGGACAAAGTTCATTAGACCTTGGATTGTTCATGTGCAGGAAGGGACATCTTCAAACACATAAACAATCCTTGCCTGCTCGCAGACGCGCTTGCACCATGGTGATGAGGTGCCTGCGTTGGTGCATGGCAGACCTTGTGTTCCGGCGCTGGGCAAAAGCACAGAAATGCACCGTATCACATTGATACAGCCCTTTCCTGGCCCTTAGATTTGTCATAAGGCAGCACATTAATATTCATTACTTCGCTGCCCTTGGTCTAAACATCATAAATGAGGCCCCAATGCTTTCAAAGTGATTTTCTGTTAGCAATAGAGCCTTGATCATATGTCCCTTATATTGCCAGAATGTGCATGTCTACAAGTGTCAATGTGTAAGTGTAGACTGATGTGGATGTAATTCCTCCATTGCAGCCAACATGACACCAGATGAGGAGAGGCAGTACAGGATCCGTCTGGAACGATACCACCACATCCGCCATGTGGCACGTTACTTCAGACAGATGGGCCGCAAACATGATCGCTCAAATGCAGCTGGAACCTGGAACTCACCAGCTCCTACTCCACCATCAACTAAACGCACACGAAAGACCAAGACAAAGCCATCTGCTATGGACACACAACAAGGAGCAGAAGCAGGGGAAGCCCATTCTCCACAAATGGAAACATCCTCACCTCAACAGCCTGGATCCTCTACCCTACACACCTCTGCACCATCCACAGCTGGCCCATCTGGATCTTCATCCAATCTGCCCTCCGGAACCTCCACAGCTCCCCAATCTGGACCTTCCCCTGCTCCGCCTCCTGAAACCTCCACAGCTCCCCCATCTGGACCTTCCTCTGCTCTGCCCCCTGAAACCTCCACAGCTCCCCCATCTGGACCTTCCTCTGCTCCGCCCCCTGAAACCTCCACAGCTCCCCCATCTGGACCTTCCTCTGCTCCGCCCCCTGAAACCTACACAGTTCCCACATCTGGACCTGCTGCTGCACCTTCATACATTGATGTCGGTCTAAATTTGTCCAAGGTGGAGAAACTGGAAAAGGGCCAGCAGGACTTGAGTCGCAAGATGTCGGGCATACAATTGCAACTGGCCACCCTATTAAAGATGGTGGCAGACTTACAGGAGAGCATAAACCAAATGGATGAGCAGCTGTAGCCAGCCACTCACCAACATGATCTCCAACTGTTATGTGTTCCTAACATTTCTTTGCACATATATAGTGTTAAAGTGTCTTTGCAAGGTTTTCTATTTTAATGCATTCATAGTTAGTTAGCTGTTAGTGTACTTGTAGTGCTTAGTATTAGTTCTAGGATAAGGCGTCAAGTTATTAGTAGTGGGTGGGGGGTTGATGTTTAGTGAATGTTTAATGTATTTTAAGAATACATTTTTTGAAAAAACATTAGAAAAATATATCTTTGTTTAGTTTGCTAGGTTTAGTTAGTCTGTGTTTAGATCGAGTGCATGTATGCCTGACGTGTGATTGTTGAATACAGGGGGGGGAGGTTACCTGTGTATTGTGATGCAGGTGTGAGGTAGGATAAGGTATTGGTATGAAGTTTAAGTTTAGATGTTAGGATGTCAGTGTAGTAGATTTAGTTTAGTTTAGTGTAGGACGTACCATTTAATGTAGTTATAGTGTAGTGATGTTAAGCATAGCATTTGAGTGTTGTGAAATATTTTGAAAATAAAGCAATGTTTGTATTTAGGAAATGTCTGACTAGTAGGCCTCGGAACTGGTGACATCTGCTCAGGTTGGGACTTACACTTGCTGTGCGCAGACTGTCAGTTATGATCTCAACTCTAACATTTGTATACAATTACAGGTAATCTAAGCAAACAATTCATACCTCAATCAGGAATTCATAGAGCCCACTACTCACCCTTGAGGGTCTTAAGGTATAGTGGGACAGGGGGGCTTCTGTCATCACCCATCATGTGAAAATCCAGGTCTTGAGGCTCTTACTGAATGCTTGCAGTGTTGGACCGATGCTAAGGGGGAGTATGTTCCAGGTCTTGGCCGCAAGTAGGAAATTGATCTGCCTCACGGTCTGGGTCTGTAGATGCAGGAAATTTTGGCCATGGCTTGGTCAGCAGAGCAGAGGTATCTCTTGTGGGTGTAGAAGGAGATTCCTTTGTAGAGGTATTGTGGTCCGGTGTTGTGGAGGGCTCTGTAGGCGTGTGTGAGCTGCTTGAATGTCAGTCTTTTTTTAGACGTGGAGGTAGTAGATCTCTTGTAGGTGGTGGCCGATGTGGTCTTGTCATGGGACGCAGAGGGAATGTCGGGCTACAGTGGTCTGGACATTCGGGATTTTGTTGCTCTGAAATGTGTTGACGCCGGTGTACAGGGCTTTCCCATAGTACAGCCTGCTGATGATGAATGTGTGGGTGATGGCATTCCTGATTTTGGGCTGGAGCCATTTGAAGGTCTTGCAGAGTATGCAGAGGGTGTAGAAGTATGTTGAGGATACAGCGTTGATCTGTTGGGCCATGGCGAGGGATGAGTCGTGTACGATGCTGAGGTTGCATGCTTGGTCCACGTGGGATGGTTGCCCAGGGCAGGGGGCCACCAGGTATAGTCCCATGTGGAAGGGGTGGCTCTGAGGATGACGACTTGCGTTTTGCTACAATTTGAGCTTTGGCCAGCTGCAGCTCATCCAGGTTGTAACATCTTTCATCCATTGCGGTAAGTTGTGTCTTGTGATGTTGGGTACCTTGGGGAGGGAGAGGCTGAGCTGGGTGTATTTGGCGTAGGATACTACGCTGAGTCCGTGTTTACTGATGATGTCAGCAAGTGGGGCCATGTAGATGTAGAAGATTGTGGGGCTGAGGGACGATCCTTGGGGAACTCTGCATCAGTACACAGTGGCCCCGATTCACAGAATTAACTTAAGACAAAATCCTAAACTTACTACTTTTGGTATTCACAGAATGCACTTACTACTTTTGGTATTCACAGAATGGATTTCCGACTACTAACTTTACGTCCACACTCGGGCCGTAAATTCCGGCCCAGAGGCGGAGCTTCCGGCCCGGGGGCGGAGCTTCCAGCCCAGAGGCGGAGCTTGCGGCCCGGAGGTGGAGATTTCGGCCATGGCTAAATCTCCGCCACTGGCCAGAATCCCCACCTCCAGGCCGGAAGCTCCACCTCTGGGCCAGAAGCTCCACCTTTAGGCCAGAAGCTCTGCCCCCGGGCCAGAAGCTCCGCCTCCGGGCCGGAATTTCCGGCCCGAGTGCGGACGTAAAGTTAGTAGTCGGAAATCCATTCTGTGAATACCAAAAGTAGTAAGTGCATTCTGTGAATACCAAAAGTAGTAAGTTTAGGATTTTGTCTTAAGTTAGTTCTGTGAATCGGGCCCTGTGTGTTCAGATAGGAAATGCTGGAGTCTGAATCATTGACTTTGGGCTGCGAGGAAGGAACCAATCCAGTGTAGGGCATTTCCTTGTATGTCGCCATCATGTAGTCTGGCGACTAGTGTGCGGTGGGAGATGGTGTCGGAGGCCGCTTACAGGTCGAGTATGATGAGGGCTGTGGAGTGGCCTTAGTCCAGGAGGGTGTGGATGTCATCTGTGCCCGCGAGTAGGGCAATCTCGGTGCTGTGGTAGATATGAGGAGGGCAGGGGTTGGTGTGGTCCCCCGAGTGGATTCCTGTCATGATCAAGGCGGTGTATTCAGCTGTGACCGGCGTCCAGGTGGGGATGGTGGGATGGCTGGTGTGTTGGGGGGCTTTGGGCCAGCTGTAGGCATCTGGTGGATGGACAGCAAAGTTGTTGTGGAGTATTTTTGATCTTGAGGTGGAACAAGGTTCCATGGTTATCGCAAAGCTCTTGGGACAGGGTGATGTCTGTGGCTTTGGTTCAAGGGTTGGTGAATTCATGAATGACCTTGAAGAGTTGCCTCGAGTTGGTGGAGTTATTGAGGATTTGGTTGTGGTAGTCCCTCATGACGTCCTTGTAGGTGGTGTAGATTTCAGGTGTCTTGGTGTTTCTCCAGTTCTTCTCCAGGAATCTGCTGGTGCGTATTGCTTCTTGGGGATCAGGTGGCTTTCCTGGGGTGCTGTTTGTCGGGCTTGCGTAGCGGGGTGAGCTTGTATGCGCAGTTGGAGATCCAAGTGTGGAGTTCACTGGCTGCGACGCTGGCTGTGTTGGAGGCTGGTGTGGTGGTTAAGGTCTGGCGTCAATGGAGGCAGGTGAACTGGCCATGGGTCATGTTTGGCAAGGCCTGTTGTCAGTCTCTGAGTTTTCCGTGGTTGAGTCCGTGGAGGGTAACTGAGCTGTAGCAGTAGCTGGCTCGAGATCCATGGTTCCTGGCACTGGTTGCGTTTGGGACACGGATGGGCGCAGATGGGCTTGCCTTAGGCGCGCCTTCAGCACACCAGCAGCGTGCGTCTGCTGCGCGACTGCGCAGCGTGTGCCATTAAGTAGGTGAGGGTGGAGGAACGATCATCTGGGATGCGGAAGTTCATGAGGACAGGGTGCAAGCCGCAGGGGTAGGATCCGCGGGAATCGGGAAGTGCGGGCTCAGAGAAGACAGAAAAACAGAATGAAAAGGGAAAAACAAGGGATGACTAACTGATGTGATCATGCTATGTATCCTCAAGGCATGGGAGGGTGGGTAGGACTGCTCCAAACACGGAGCAGGGCATGGGCGGATTGGCAAGGCAACTCAAGTGCGCAGTGACTGTTCGGTCGGCCCACCCATGACGCACAAAGCAGTCATGTGCACTTCCCTGTTCGCAATGCAGGCTGCATTTCAGCCTGCATGCAGAACATGACCACCCCTCCGGCCTGTGGCTGCATGACTTGTCCCATTGCCAATTACCAGTCACACCGCTGCATCAAAGCATTGTGATTGACTCAGGGGAGGAAGCCTGGCTGCCTACTTCCTTTTCCTGGAAGCAGACGTAGGAGAGCAAGAGCTACGAAGACATGGGACACGGCTTCGAGGTAAGACTTCCCTCAATAGATTTTTAGCAACACCCGCTCACACACACATCCTCGCGTCCATGCACCATTCAGTGTTCTGCAATTAATGTTGGCCGCTGTGCGCCCATGCAGAGCAGGCATACCACTCTTGTGCCAAAGGCACATACATACTTGCAACGCATGCCATAACATTGCATTCCATTCCAATGCATACCAATATTAGGCATATTGCAACTGTAGAGTGGGTGTTGCATAGCGGAGACTTTAAGAACACTGTTCCCACTTCGGTGAGTGAAAACCAAAACTATCCTTGTCACCACAAACGCAACCGAGAAGCCTGGAATTCCTTTATGAGCACCCACAACACACCCAAAAATCTCATTTGAGACTAATGCACACCCCATTTTTCATTTTCAACACCAATATACACGCCATTCTTCATATTTTACCCCAAAAATACACCCTATTTTTCATAATTTGCCCCAAAATAAATCCAATTTTACATATTTTACCCCATAATACACCCCATTTTTCATATTTTACCCCAAAATAAAACCCAATTTTTCATATTTTACCCCATAATACACCAAATTTTTCGTATTTTATGCCAAAATACACCCCATTTTTCATATTTTACCCCAATAAACACCCAAAGAAAATGTTTACATCGAAACCCATACCCACCTGAAATACTTAAATTACACCATTATTGACCTCACAATGCCTTGTATTCAAATGCGATGTAACGGCACCTGTGTTGTCAGAGTTGCGTTGTTAACAATGTACTGCCTGCGCTGTAATGGGCATCTCCCGAGCTAAAGGCAACCATAGGCTACGCTGTTTGCGTTTGACTGGCCCTGGACCACGCTCAGCATCAAGGATCATTCCTCTTGGACACTCCACCAATACGATGCCAGCACCTCCCTGGCCATCAACCCTGGACGCCACCTCGCCTGCCAGGACCAACCTCTGCTCCGGACATCGCCATCACTGACGACTGCAGTGTCACCTGCAAGAGGTACCCCAACCATCAGAGAGGAGGCATTGACATCATACAAAAGCACACTCAGACTGACCTTGCACTCTAATGTGCCAAGGGTGACCATGGACTACGGCAACTCCAAGATCCTGACCAGGCCCATGAACATCCTCTGTGGCACCCTCATGTGCAGACCCCCCGGACCATGGCTCCCATTCTCCAACGCCATTAGACCTCATTGCACCCCAGGGTCTCCCATCCACAGACAGCATCCAACTCGGTGACCTCAAGTTCCACCTCGGCAGCCCAAGTGACCAGAGCACCACCCCCTCCTGGGGGAAGTCACTAACATCAGACGCAAGCAGCAAGGCACCTCAACAGGCCACATAGCAGGACAGACAGTCGAGCACGTAACCTATGCCAGCGGGTACTTCCACTACAGCCACGACTTTGGACTCTCCTGGCACTACCATCATTGGATGAATCAAATCTTCAAATTGCCCACCGGACGCCACAGCCATCATTGGACCCCCTCGCAGCTGGATCAAGACCACCGCTGAACGTATCGTCAACTCACTCCGCATTGACACTCCACCAATGCTTACAAATGATGACACTGCAGCGCACAACCACCACTGGTGGATCTCAAACAACGCCATCATTCGGGCACCCCTCATGAACGGCACTGCGTCAGTACCTTCCGCCTATCTCATGGCAGGCGTGAAGGTGACGCAGTGCCATGGGGATAGGCTGGCACAATGCATTGCTGGAGTTGCGTCATGGTTGTGACACGACTGCAGCAGTGCGTGACTTTAGTGCAAACAGATTTGTCATGATTCCTGACGTATCTGTCATTAATTGCGTCATGGAGCACTGTCCAGTGAGTACTGCACATCCATGCTGTTGCAAGGGGGGGCATAATGAGAAGTGTTGCAATGCTGTCTGGTCACAGCTACACTTTTCATGCCTGGGACCCAGGAATGCACACTATCTTATTGATGGTGCGCATTCCTGCAGTGTATTTTTGTCACAGGGCAGTGCTGCAGCATTGCTTGCAGCGCTGACCAGTACCAAACACATGCATAAATGTGGGCCCAAGACTTATCCCCCTCCTTAAGAACAGCTATTTTCTGGTCTTAAGTTCCTGCAGCTAACGGGCCTTAGCGTGACTTTTTTTGTTGCTTTGCGGGTCCGGGCCAGCCTTGCTAATAGGGCGAAGTGCGGTTAGCGTGATTTTTTGCAATATTTAGAGATGGAACGCCTACTTTGCATGTCATTAGCGAAAATTATTGCTGGCATGCAAGGCAATTGAAAAACCAGTTGCTACCGCTGGAAAGCTGTTGCTAACGCCTGTTAGCGACAGCTTGCTAATAGGGAGATAAATATATCACCACTTTAGAGGCAAAAAAGTGCTGCTAATGCGGCGACAGTCCCTTGCTAATATGCCCCTTGGTGCCTCTTTTCTGAATGTTTTGGAGCTGGACAGCGCCACAAGCAATGTAGCTGTACTGCCATGCAACAATAAATACAGGGCAGGAATGCGCTCCATCAATAAGATAGTGCACATTCCTGGGTACCTTTGATGAAAAGTGTTGCATCACTGCAACAGCGTGGGAAAACTTTTCTCTAGGCCCTTCTTGTGACAACATGGATGGGCTGTATTCACTGTACGACGCTCCATGTTGCAGTTAATAACAGATACATCAGTCATCCTGACATTTCTGTCAGCGCTTAAGTCATGCATTGCTGCAGTTATGTCACAAGCATGAATCAAGTCCAGCAATGCATGGGGCTAGCCTCTCCCTGTGGCACTGCGTCACTCTTACGCCTGCCATGATGCAGGTGTAAGGTACTTACGCAGTGACGCCCTACAATTTTAGTAAGGAAATCTGATAGATTGTACAGCACCACTCCTATGAGTGTTTGTTGCTTGTGAACGCCCACCCTGCATACGTAATACCTGATGCAGGTATAATGTTGCACAAGGCTTCACAAGCTCACGAATATGCCTAAAAGCTTACCTTTGCAAATACAGCTAATCGTGGAGATAAAATCATGTAGGAAGTACGTCAAGAAAAATAACCCACCAGCAGGGTGAAACTGTCAGAAGGGGCTCATGAATGAGCCCCTCTGTCCTTTCCAACTACATAGGTGCACAATGGCTGCCATGCACCAACGCATGCACACTTGCACCATGGTGCAAGGGTGTCTCTGTTTTGGAGTTGATTGATGTGGCTCCATCTCTTCTCAAGACGTCAGCAGTGGGGCTGGACTTGTGGAGGGTGGGAGTAAAGAAGTTGGCTGTCTTGGAGTGTTGTTTGCCAGGTTTTGTCATGATGGGTGCCAGGTTGTATGCAGATGTTTGGAGATCCATTGGTGGAGGTTGAGTGCAGCGGTGTTGGGGTCTGTAAGAGTTGGTGAAGTGGTGGTGCTGAGGGAGTTGATGTGAAGTTTTTTGATGGTCTAGATCCAGCTGCAAGGGTGGGGGCAATGATGGTGATGGTGTACAATGGGCGTGGTGAAGGTGTGATGTAAAGAATGATGGTTGGTACAGGAGAGTCCTGTGGTGCAGCTGGAGTTGAGGATCCCAGTGGTGGAGAAGACAGGCTCATGCGTGTGTCCGAATATGTGGCTTGGTGCAGTGACTAGCTGATTGAGTCCGATGTTGGCAAGGTTCCCCAGGAGGGAGGTGATGTTCTTGTCCCTGGGGTTGTACATGTGGAACTTGAAGTCTCTTAGTAGGATGTTGTTGGTGGATGGGAGAGCCTAGGGTGAAATGAGGTCTACAATAACCTCGGTGAATAGGGGTTCATGGCCCGGTATGCCTGTAGATGAGGGTGCCATGGAGGTTGGGGTGGGTCTGGATCTGAAGGTGGAGGTGTTCCATGGTCACTGGTGGCTCATTAGAGTGCGTGGTCAGCTGGACTGTGTTTTTTCAGACAATGGCAATGCCTCCTCATGAACACTCAGGGAGGTCCGTGCAGGTGAATTTGTGGGAGTCTTGGAAGGTAATGGAGATGTCCTGTCCGGGGCGGAGGGTCGTCCATGTTTAAGTGAAGAAGGCAATGTGTGAAGAGATGCCATTGTGGAGGGACCACACATTGAGGAGGATGCAGATGAGCCAGTTGGCTGCACTGATGTTTGGCTGATTGGCAGCAGGCACTGGTGGGCTGATGTGGCAGAGGGTGCTTTTTCAATTTTGACAAGCGCAGGGTGCAAAAGAGTTCTACTCTGTCATTAGATGGCAGGTGGTGTGGGGTTTAGGCTTGTTGACAACGAGGGTGCCAGCATCATAGCAGTGGAGTGTCCGAGAGGAAGGGTCCTTAGTGCTGGGTAAGGTCTATGGGAGGATGGACACAGACAGGCTTGCCTTTAACTCGCATTTGACGCCTCAATGGCATGCCCATTGTGCATGCCTGCACTTGGTCCGGCATTAAGTATTGCTTCAGGGGGCAATGGTCAGCTGGGAAGTGGGAAATGCAAGAAAGGACTCTGGAGGGGGTTGGAACGCAGTGGGGAGCGAGTGTATAAGAAAATTGATTTTTACAATCTTACCTGTAGGCCAGGTCCCACATCTTCCGTGCTCCTACTCTCCTGAGTCTGCTTCCGGGATCAGGAGGCAGGCAGCTAGGCTCCCTTCCCTACGCCAATCACAAAATTGCAATCCGGCCATGTACTCCATTAAGGATGTACTGCAGCCTGCATTGTAAAAGAGGAAGTGCAGATGACTGCTTTGTGCAGCAGGAGAGTGCTGGACAAACAGCATTTGCGCACTTGAGTGGGCACCCCTCACTGCCCCTGCCCCGGCCCTGCTCCGTGAGTGGAGCAGCACAAAGCGAAGGAAACATAGCATGGGTACATGTTAAAGTTTTATTCATGTTGTTTCCTCTTCTTGCACTGCTTGAAAGAAGTTGTGCAATGATCTTTCGCCATAGCGGAAGCTCCGCCACTGGGGGTACATCACACACAGGTGCTAGGCCTGTGTCCGACTCAGACCCCGGACCTGCTCTGATATGCGTACCACATTCCACTCATCTACACATTGACACCGTGATGCAATCTGCTGCACTCTTGCCAAGTCTGTGAGTCATCCAGCATGACCTTCAGCCATGCTGGATTTCCCAAGCCTGGGTACAACAATTGCCGCAAAGTCCACTGGTGAGGCTCCCGATGCAGGTTATGCAACAGTGCCGTAATAGGCAAGGAGTTGCTGTGCTCCCACCACACAAATTCTGTGCAGCTCAGGGTCCTCACCCTCCAGAGCGCCCATCCAGCGCAACCTCCTCCGGCCTCTGATGTCAAGAGGCACAGGCCACCATTGTTAATCTCCTCCGTGCACCCCGGTGTAGAGGTGGGACATGGTGTGCAATGAAGACATCCCCACGTTGGTGCGCAGGGGCACTTATGCCATTCAAATCTCCCAGGGGCACCAGGTGGTCTTCTCAGACAGGTCAGCAACATGTCTCCATGCGACCTGGCAGACCTGACGACCAGGTAAGGGGGATCGCCGTGCCTCAATGGCTACTGGCACGGCCCAGCACCTCCACAGCACCTCTGCATCCCACTCCCAGACGCAGGCCCATTGAGGCCTCGGGCCCCTGGAGACTATCTGCACTTTCCAACTTTTGGATGCCATGGTATTGCAAGGAGTGCACTATGATGAATGTACTACGCATGCTTTTAGTGCGATGTTTTTACTTTGCAAACGGCATTAGTTCGCATAATATTACTACGCATAATATTATGCAAACTAATGCCGTTTTCAAAGTAAAAAACACCACTACTCTTCCCTAAACCCTAACTCACTACCCCCAGCATAACTCCCTACACTATCAAAACACAGCACTACCCTGAACCCTAATATGCTACTCCCAACATTCCCACACTACCCAGCACGACCCACCTACACTACCCTTAACCCTAAAACACTAACCTACACTACACATACACCACAACACTAACCTAAACCCTAAAACACTACCCCAGCACGACCCCCTACTCTACACATATACCACAACACTACACTAAACCCTAAAACACTACCCCCATTACGACCCCCTATACTACGACCCCCTACTCTACATAAACACACCACATCCTCCTTACCTCACTCTCCTCGTGGTTCCTCTCTCCTCCTGGGACCTTCCTCACGTCGTCTCCGAGGGGCGGTGCACGTCGTTGTGAGGAAACAGCCTCAGTTTCCTTACAACGACATGGGTCATTTTCTTTTCAAGCATACCATTACTTCGCATGAGTAGTGACAACGCTTGCAATGTAACAACGTGCGTACTAATGGTACGCGTTGTAACATTGCAAGCGTAGTAACGCTTGCGAAGTAATGGTATGCGCAGTAGCAGCCGCGCACTAAAGGTTGTTTACCCGCTATGATGAGTGATACATCATTGGTTTTGTCCAGCGATGCGTTTCTTTTTATGATTGTAGCCCACATTTTCCTCTTCCCCTGAGACTCTGGCCGGTAATGCTGGTGGGGGTGGGGGTTGTTGCTCAGCGCTGCACTTGGCCCTTGATGCTGAATTCTGCATTCCATTGGTTTTCTTTCCTATTTTTCATTGGAGGAGGACTTAAAGGGTATTTTTGACTCTGAATGTAAATAAAAATCACATTGGGCTGACTAACGTGAATGTTTTTCTAGCGAATGGGCCTTCTGGCAGTTTTTGCCTGGTAACATCAGATTCTGTATCGCCTTCACGGTAGTGTTGAGAGCAGTTTTCACCACGGGTACCTGAGACAATTGGCATGTAGCAACATATTGTAACTACATAACTAACAGGGCGATAGTTTTGGTTGCTAGGCAGCATGGAGAAAACTGCCTCTAACTAGCATTATTTAGCGGCTGTTCTTGTAGATATCCCAAAATATGTTGTCATCTACCTTGCTTAAACTTATCTCTTGCAGTGCAACTGTGACATATGTGTGATTTTGTAGAAGTGAGGTTACTGACTCCCTCCTCACACATGTTGCATTTTTTGGCTGCTACACATTACAGATATGCTGTATTTGCAAATGTTCTCAGCTATGGTATAGGTTACAAAGTTCTTCACAGTGCTGGCGCTGTGAGACACAACAGTGAATATGTTGTTTAATGTGAACCTTCGTGGTAAATTATGCCTTCTTAATCCCTCCATAGCCAAAACTCTACCCATACACATGCTGTCTGTTGTCAGTGCTATAGCTGTCCCTATAGTACACAGCTTTTGGCAGTACAATGTAAGCTCAGCAATGTGGCCTCCTATACAGGTATTGGACGCAGGCATCCTCCACTGTTGATCTAGCTGTACAGTGTCACCAAGAGGGTTTCCTTTGGATTGATAGCTACAAGACTCCTATAAGTAGCGTTATTTAAACACAAACTCGCAATCTTGGAGAAGATCACATTGATCATTCAGGCTATACACATTTCATTTGCACCATTCATGCAATGAGAGTAGAAAGTTAAACCCAAACTCCAAAATATTTATTTCTTTTTAAATCAACAGTTTATCAATACCATGTGGATAAAAAAATATGATTTTTGTACAAACAAATTCAGAAAGAATTTAAATCCAATCTAGAATCAACACTATTACGCAAGACTTTAAAATCACATAAAGAGAGTACTTATAAGAGAAGACATCTGACTTTGTCATCACACACACATCCGTGATGCAACAATGGACACCAGCTAGAACTAGATTCTACAATTGATTCATAATCTGTGGTTCCAGCAGGTACTCGGATTGTGTAGAAAAATCATTGACGCGTTTTGATGGGATAGCAAATTATTGTCCCATCTTTATCAAGATTGCATTTTTAGAACTCTCTTGTTTCCTAATGTTTGTGCCAGAAAACAAATTTAAAAACACCTTAGATTTATTGAGGCAAAGAGGGATCTCTTTCTTGGATCAGGTGGTGTTGTTAGTTATTTAATCTTCTAATGGAATGACGATTCCAGACCTCTATATATTCAATAGACTTCACCCCAATACACTTCTGTCCTTTTCTATTATTTGTACACCATATTATCCTTCCAGTAAGTTTGTCCTGATTATTTGTATTGGGATGGGTCACAAGCATGAGTCTTATTTCTCTGTGTTACTTATTCAAAAATGCCACAGATACTGTAGATACTGTTTCGTCCTTGATGACACCCTCACTATGGTAGGGTCCCTATCACACGCTGTGCATCATATCTATTCTCCAGTCAGTTCGAAAATGATGAGATCTAGCTGCACGGGTCAATGGTTCAAAGTACACTCATGATGATGCATATTGTAGGTGAGAGCTCAATGTTTTGCTATTTTCACATGTGGTGGCATCAGTTATGAAATTCCATGAACAGGAGCAGGCATCCTTGAACCTTAGAGTGACGTAGTTTTATCATTTGTAGAATTGGCATGCATTCCAGGTGACCCACATCCCTTGCAGACAATACATATGAGTTTTCTATGTGCTTCAGTATCAGTCATGTTACCACTTAGCAACAGATGTAACCCAGGGACAGTCTGAAGATGGACAGAGTTAGCCTTCCTATGGGCATTTCCAAAGTGATTTTTGGAATGGTACACCTAGTAAAACTAGCAACAAATAGAGGCACTAGGGGGCTTATTTACTATCCCCTAGTACCACTGGTACATGACTTCTTTCCATTTTGACAGTGACACACCTGATGCGCCAAGGACCTTCTACATGACCCCCTTGTTTTGGTTTGATTGACTATGTCATGTTTGGGACACACTAGGCAGCACACGCAGACCACACCTTTGAGGCACTGAGAGGTTTGTATTATGGACATTTGAAGTTTCGCATGGGTGACTTGCATTGCTACACATGTTATTTGATAGGCATTGCCAGAACTAATATGATGAGATGTACATTCCACACAGCTTCGGTCAATGCAATTAGCTGTCATAGGCACATCAATTCCCAGCATGTAATGCCCAGCAGCATTGCAAAATGTCACACTGCGCTGCCTTTGTGTACTTGTACACTTAGAAGAATGAGACCTGTATGGTAGATATGCAACAGTCCAGACCATTGAGCCTGCGGCATGTAACAGGCAGCAGCCTTACACCAGTGTAGTCACCCATATGGCATGTTGCAGGTTTTACTCAGTTGCAAGAGTAATTGTTGTTTTGCCAGGAAAGATACATTCCTGATTAACACTGAGAGGCATGATTTCCTTTATGTCCAGTGATATGTGTTGCAGATTGTGGCACACTGTGTGTCGCTCATCCATGAAGTGTTAGCCAAGTGAAGCAACACAATAAATCTAACTGCACTTACCAGCAGCACAACATGAGCTGATGAATGTGCCATTACGTTTGTTGAACAATGTGCCTGCCTTGCAGAGTAGGTTACTTTTTGGATTGTAAGTGGACCTTCATGTGCAATTGTGGCTGACATTCAGGACAATTTTTTGTACATTTGACATCACTGATGCATCACTAATAATATGCTGAGATGTGAGGTACAGTCAGCTGTAACTTTCAGCCAATGTGCCCCTATGGAATCCTCAAAGGTCTCTATATCCATCAAAGAACAGTGTTGATGTTACCACAAGGTCAAGTATCAACATTTTTTGCTGGTGTAACAACACTGTCCAGACACCTGCATTATACTATGGAGGCACTGTGAAGTGAAAAAAGTTTCTGGATGTATCTTGTCACCATGTAACCTTTGTGCTGCATCCTGCAATACACATCTTTCATGTAATTTGCTATTTAGAATAGATTAGGAGCAGGTATGCTTCCATTCCGGCACAGACTAAATCAGGCCCACTTCCCAGGCACCCTTGCAACATTATGCAAGGATGCGTCAATTGGCACATGGCAGACCATTCTGTACCACACAGGCCCAAAGGTTATGGATGCACTGTAGCATGGGGATTGCACACATTTCGCAGCTTTTATTTTGATACAGGGTAGCACAGCCTCATTGCACCACTGACCAGTCCAGAATGAGGTATTAAGATTGCTCACACTGTGTGTAGTACATCCTGGATGTTGTGTCAACACCTAAACGTCAACACACATGTTTCAACACAGTCCCGCATTGTACTGGCTGTAAGGTAAACATAATGACAAGGGCTCAGGAAGCCACACAGGGTGACTCTGCATGGGCTTGAAAATGGGTGCTGAACCATTGTGTCACCAGTTTGAATCATGAAGGGACGCACAAGTGGTGATGTGTTATTCCTCAAATGTTCCAATGCAGCTTTTTCACCTGCGCCTTGCACCTCTAGATTTTCAATTATGAAATGTGTCACAGGTGATACTCCAGTGTTGCTAGTGGATAATGTGTGAGACCTTGTGTAGTGGGCTGGCCCCAAGTGTTTGTAGAATGTCAATCACACTGACATTCTACACGGCATACTCACACTGGCTGAGCAGCTAGGTAAAAGGTGAATGGGAAGATAAGGACATAACCTGAGGATACTGCACCATGTGCATATTTTAAGTGGGTTTTGCCATTGGGCTGTGCAACACGCCTTGCTGCCCTGCTCTACAACTGAAAGAAAGTGCAGGAATGCTCAGTATCTGTTGCATACGGCACATTCATGCCCTTTTCCCCAGCACCAGTACACAATGCTCTGCCGTGCACCAATGCAGGCTCCTTTGCACCATGGTGCAAGGGTGCCTGAGTTGCAGGGGATGATTGTTTGTGTGCATGGAAGGGAAACCTTCCTGCATGAACCAGTCACAAGATGCTTTTTCCTCTTTCTAAGTGTACTGTTGAATGCAACATATTTATGTAGAGGATAGACAAGAGGGAACAAAAATAATTATCCTGGTTGTGCCTCCCGTACGCCTCCCCTTGTGAGGCATATGTTTATTGCACTGCCTCAGAGTTACAATTTCACGTTGATCTTGGGCATTGTCAATTGGACAAGGATGTTTCTGGGAACACCCCCAGCAACACCCATGGAATACCACTTTCACGCACTTTAATGCGTGAATGATGCCAATTTCATTTTTTGGTGAACCATGCGACGTGGCTTTCCTTGCCCTATTATTATGCCTGTAGCACATTGTGCCACCAGTACATAATAAGAGTGACATCCTGCCAGCACAGTGGTGCCAGTCCAGCATCATAAATGAGGCACCCTATGTCTGTTGCAGGGTGTTGTGGGGCTTGTATTTCATATGGGTTCTGTTGTGTTTGCACCTGCATGTGGCAATTCACAGGTGTGGCAGTGGGCTGGTACTGCGCTTTTGACATATGTATTGTGATGTACATGAGAGACCTGGATTGAACTGTGCAACATCTGACTGTCCAGGGTACAAGGCTTTTATGTGACACTTCACTGTTATTGACATGCATGACTTCCCTTTGCACAACGCATGTCACTAATGAGGCCTGGTACCTTAGTAAATGCACTGCACAACATTAACTTGTTACCAACATTGCCCCTTGTAACAACTTACCCTGTGTGTCTTGCAGTTCCTCATACTCAGCACTCTCCTGTCCTGGAAGTCCTGCCACCAACTCATCTGGGATGACAGCCGCAACCCGCTCCTCAAGGGCATCCAGCTCTTCCTGGTGTGCTGGGCTGCCTCCTCCAGTCTTCATTGCTTCCTTCCGATTTTGTGCCATTTTTTCTTTTGTCCTGCGCTTGATGTCATGCCAGCGTTTCTTTATATCAGTCGCTGTCCTCTTTGATTGGGCCACACAGTTGACCTTTGTCAATATGGACTGCCAAATGGCCTCTTTTTTAGATAATGGCAACTTTGAGTTGACAAACAGCTGGTGTTGGTGGTCTGTTACCTCATTAATGAGTATTTCGTTTTCCTCCACACTGAAATTTACTTTCCTCTTCTTCTTCCCCTGGGTTTCGGGCTGGACATCTTGGCTGGCATGTGGGAGGTTATCTTGACTGCTGTTGTCTCCTTCATACTCCATGGTAGTTATATTTGCCACAAGAAATGAGTTTATAGGTGGATGCGTGTATTTTTAGCTATTTTCCGAATACTGACGCAACGTAAAAGTGGTGCAGGGCAAGGTTGACTTGCGTCAGAATACGTGAATCTGACTTACGACACTTTTTCAGCAGTTGCGTCAGTTTTGGTTACGTCAAGACGGCAGCGTCTGCGTGTGGTTTTTTTTACTTTCATCATCACTTACGACATGATGCGCCAAACCATAAATTTGACGCATCGATGTCGGAAAAAAGTGACGCAGCATGTCGTACGGAATTGTGACGCATCTCTGCGCCAGCGCAGAGTTGCGTCACTTTTCATAAATGAGGCTCATGGTCTGCAGCAGACAGTGGACCAAACTTGGAATGGATCAAAAACTAGAATGGAAATAATAACCAAACTACAGGACAGACAACTCTGCAAGAAGACAAGGCAAAATCGAAAGGAAGGAATTATGCAGGACTCCAGTCGAAAAGCCCAGTACACTGGGATCAAACGTAGGCTGAACTCAACTGGAACTGGATCAAGTAATGCCGTGTTGGTACTGGGAAACTGGAATTAGGATTCAGAACAAGGAATACAAGAATGTACCCAAAAGACACTGGAACAAGTTATGCCTTAGTGGTACATGGAATAAAACAGGTGTTCATAACAGGATCAGCATCGAAAATCAAAACAAGGAAGCAAAGGGAACCACAGCCAAATGAGTGAATATGTCAGCAAAATCCCAATAGGAAAAACACAGAAATTATGATATGAGGATAAAAGGATAGGCGGAAAGAAAGGGGAGACTGTGAAGCCAGGAAAATACATAAAGCAGGATTCTGCAGAGGATAGCCATAATAAAGCAGGGCACTGTAAAAAGCAGTAGCAGGAATCAGCACTTCTCTCAGGATTTCAGTTTCAGCAGTGCAGGTAGCTGAATAAGAAAGCAGGAGCGTAGAGTAATGGCAATTGAAACATGAATTCTGAATGCAGAAGCCATTTTTGATTTCCTCCTCCCAGCTCAAAGCCACACGAGCTGATTGGAATTCAGATCAGGTGTGGGCTAGCTGCAGCACAGTGCAGTTGAGAACAATTAAAGTCTCTCCTCCAGCTCTCTCTCTGAAGAAGTAGACTGAAGTTCCAGAAAGCAACCAGTGGGCAGAATGAAACTCCAGAGTTGAACAAAGATTGGATTTTGTTTTGAAACATGGTAGGAATTCATGACAGTGCGCCCATGGGCTTGCAGGAAATGGTAAAACAGAGTTCAAAGTATAATAAGACTCACCAAAAGGCTCCTCTCCAGTACTCATGCTTGGGGAAGGCAGACAAGCATCATAATGCATTAAGAGTTGATAAGTAAATTCTAGAATGGAATCTAAAGTGGATCTGATTTCTAAGAGAATTTGTACAGTCTGTGAACTGAACTGAGAAATGTAGCACCAGTTCCAAACAAGTGTTCATAATGGAAGCACGCTCACAGAAGGTCAAGTAGTTCAACCCGATGGCAGGATCTAAGGATCATGACATTAACGTTTTTCAATACAAATTATGCATTTTGTTCTATAAATGCCAGACCTCACTGTGACTTAAACGTCATTAAGAAAATGATAGGCCAGCACAGGTACATTTTGCGATTTGTCACATCACAAAACGTGGCTTGCCTTTCTTATTTAAGTAATACAAATTGCCAATTCAATAAAAAAATCTTTTGTCTTCTTTTGAAAAACATCGGTAACCATGACAATTTCACCAAAATTTAGAAGTACAATAAACTGATATATTTTTTCTATCCTCAATGATATGTTTGTTTAGCAGTATAGTCTCAGGTGGGACTAGCATTTTCTACCAGTGGGGTTGACAATGGGATCCGCACTGCTGCAGGATAGGATCAGCTTCTGTTGGAGCCCTCATTTGGATAAAGTGGGCAAGTTTGATGGAAGAGAGTATAGTAGGCCTGGCACCACAGAGTATGAGTCATTTATTTCCCATAAAGGAACAGGCTAATTTTGGTACAGCATTTTTTAAGCATGCAGTATAGGGAGCATGGTTAATAGCAGAACATAAAATCTTCTGGTTTAGAGAGCAGGAATGTAGTCATTTTAGGATTGTTCTCCCATGGTCTACTGTTAAAGTGAGAGTGTTCGCTTCAGTTAAATTATGACTGGTTAGTTTAGCAGATTTAAGTAAAAAAAATTCTCTGCAGTGCCAAACCATGGACTAATAAATTGAATATATTTGGGTTCAGCCTCATTTAAATTTTAACATGTTCTTGTTTCCCATAATTCCATACAAGACTGAAGAATGGGAGCAGCAGATATGCTTGAAGCCTCTTCAAGACCAGCTTAAAAATGTTAACCTTAACGCTGGAGTCATAAAATGATCCCTGAAAGCCCTGTACCTTGAACCTCTTTGCAGCAGAGTCTAGTAGCTGTGTGGTACATGACTCAACAGTTGTGGCGATGTGAAGATATTTGCCATACAGAACATGGGAGGTGCCATACGGGTTGTCAGGCCTGATCCAAGGATTCCTGATCGACTGGCTCAAGGTTCTGTGCTTGAACCACAGAAAGAGCATCAACTTGTCAGCAAACTTGTTAAGGCTTTTTAAAACAAACCAAAGAAATTACTGTATATAGGCACTGCTCTTGGTTCACAAATTTCAAAAATTCTGTTGTGGTGTAATATCCCACCTGGTGGTCCGTCAGCCAGCACATAATACCAAAATAAGAATAAAGTACCCCATACATAGACTTGGTGTGAATTAATGCAGTGAGAAAACACAATACAATTGTGTATATGTATAATGACCAAAAGGTTTCAAATATAGAATCAATCATGTTAATTACATTTTAGAAGAACAAGGTGACAGTCACAAACAGCATGTTAGAGTCCTTCAAAGTGAAAACATGTAATCACCATGTATTTATTTTGATAAAATCAAACATATTTAAGTGAAGATTTACATTCCAAAGTCAATCATTGCTGTACCTCTCACAGACCATAATACATTAACACTTTATCTGTATTGTTATCATCTTAGAGGTAAGAATAATAATTAGAAAATGAATAGTACAGCAGTTATTATGAAAAAGACTTACAGGGTGTCAACCCCCCAACCAAATTCCATGGTCATCTCCTTTTCTCATTACAGTACAGTCAGTTTCCTAATTCAATATTTGAATCATATTCCTCCCTACCTCAATTCTTAAACTGAGGACCAGTGTTTAAGTGACAATGCTTCATCTTTGGCAAGTGGGGAATTAAAATGTACAAGAGTCTCAAATAATTGAATTACTTCCTTGTACATATATCCCCTACATAGGTGTCGATTCACCAAAATGCGAAGGGTAGTGGAAGTGACATTGCATACCCTTTGAACCTGATGACATCAAAGGATGTGACATCACATGTCTGTTGACCGTGGTGACATCACAAGAAGTGGTGCCACATGACTTTTAGCCCCTATCAAATAACAGGAAGTGCGGTCCCAGCTAAAGTGTAAGGTTATCAAAATAGCAAACTATTACTAAAGCAAGTAAAAAACAAGCATTGTTAACTGGAGGACCACTATGACATACCAATAGTGGAGCTATGAAATGACATGGGCAGATTTCCAAATAAAATGTCACAAAAATAGTCTTTTATGCCCCTGTTCTGGAAGACCTGTGACTGTTTGCTTCAGCAGTTTTGTGTACAATATTACAGAGCAGAACTTTTTAAAACTTTGATATTCTTTATTGCTTAATACAGTACATTTTTACAGAGTTACTTATCTGACAATTTGCAATGTTCCAGAGTCCTTTGAATATGTATTTATATGTTATTTATATGTACCCTGCAAATCATATATCTTTTTCATTTTTAGATTGTAAATGGTGACAGATGTAATTCTTTGAATAGTGGTACAAGCACTCCTTAGTTTGGTGTTAATATCAGATCCTTGTGCTTTACACCCTTTAAAGTTCTAACATATTTGAGACAAACACAATGCATTATTGGAATATGTGTGAGAAAACAGCACAGTGAGGCCATAGTTTCTAAAGGAAAATGCCAGGCATGATTTCTCTCTTTGGCCCATTTGCCCCTCTGATGCTAGTGGTCGCAATGACAGACCCATGGTCAAAATTGGTGGTGGCGGCCCCCTGGTGACCCCTAGTGACTCCTACATTGACTCCAGGCTCTCCTAATCTCAAAGCAAGGAAAGTGGTGCTCAGGTTAATATGCATCATTCCATTTACTATTATGTAATATAATTCCAGCCTCTCACCATAATAGCATTGTGTGGCTAAAAGTATATATCATAAGTTAGAATCTGATATAGGACTTAATACATTGGAAGAATATTGACATTGTGGTCGCAATAAGGTGCAGATAGAAGAGATAAACAAATGTTCTTTCTTATCATTGGTGAGAATTAGAATCCTCTGTACACATACAGAAAACTGACAACAATGCACATTTTTTTGTGAGGTTGCACAATTTCACCTCCCTCTAATTTAAAAAAAGGGGATAATATCCTACACCTTGTATCAAACTTAGTAAATCTTCAATATTGCCATCCTATTTACTTGTGCTAAGTTTCTTTACACTGGGAGTTTGTCCAGTGATTTCTCATAGCCTCCACTGATTCCTTTTAATTGCATATAATGTATTCTTGAACACATACTTATCCCTTTCTCCACTGTTGTAGAGACACTTTGAATATAGATGACTACATTTATTTATTTCTCCAAGCAGGACTAAGCAACTCATCCAGTTCCAGTCAATACTCCAGGTCCCTTTGGCTGGGAAAACCTCATTGCCCTCTAAAAACTTCTGCTCCTTGACAAAAGGACATCAGTGAGACACGCCTGGCACATCCCTGGACCAGAAACAAGCTTCCTAGGACCGGTTTCTGGCATTTCAGCCGTCTTCAGCTAGGCTTGCTTGAATCCAGTGGCAAAGTGAGCAAGGGACTCACGTCTGAGCATACCCTGCCAATTTATGGCGAACAAAGCGGTACAAAAGGGGGTGGTGATGGACGGAGCATCAGAACCAATCAAACACTCACACCCAGTCAACAGATCTGGGTTTGATCCATCACCATTCTTTAGCCCACTCTGCCACCCCAGTTCAGACATGGCCATATGCAAATCAGTCTGACCCTGATGGATTTAGGCCCAGATCTCTGTACTGGGGTGAATGTATGACATTGTTCTGCATTCTGTCCATCAATTGTTGTTTTTGCATTTGTCACCCGAGTGGGAAGGGTATGCTCAGACGTGAGTCCCGTGCTCTCCATGCCACTGGAATCAAGCTATCCTGGCTGACGAGGGCTGAAAGCCCGAAACCGGTCCTAGGATGCTTGTTTCCAGTCCAGGGAGGACCTGGCTTGGCAGTTCGGGCTGGACTGTTCCCATGGGGCACAGGGTCAAGACTGATTTGCATATGGCTGGGTTCAAACTGGAATGGCATGGTGAGCAAAAAAACCGATGGATTTAGGCCCAGATCTCTGTACTGGGGTGAATGTATGACATTGTTCTGCATTCTGTCCATCAATTGTTGTTTTTGCATTTGTCACCTCTAGTGGGAAGGGTATGCTCAGACGTGAGTCCCGTGCTCTCCATGCCACTGGAATCAAGCTATCCTGGCTGACGAGTGCTGAAAGCCCGAAACCGGTCCTAGGATGCTTGTTTCCAGTCCAGGGAGGACCTGGCTTGGCAGTTCGGGCTGGACTGTTCCCATGGGGCACAGGGTCAAGACTGATTTGCATATGGCTGGGTTCAAACTGGAATGGCATGGTGAGCAAAAAAAACGATGGATTTAGGGCCAGATCTCTGTACTGGGGTGAATGTATGACATTGTTCTGCATTCTGTCCATCAATTGTTGTTTTTGCATTTGTCACCCCGAGTGGGAAGGGTATGCTCAGACGTGAGTCCCGTGCTCTCCATGCCACTGGAATCAAGCTATCCTGGCTGACGAGGGCTGAAAGCCCGAAACCGGTCCTAGGATGCTTGTTTCCAGTCCAGGGAGGACCTGGCTTGGCAGTTCGGGCTGGACTGTTCCCATGGGGCACAGGGTCAAGACTGATTTGCATATGGCTGGGTTCAAACTGGAATGGCATGGTGAGCAAAAAAAACGATGGATTTAGGCCCAGATCTCTGTACTGGGGTGAATGTATGACATTGTTCTGCATTCTGTCCATCAGTTGTTGTTTTTGCATTTGTCACCCCGAGTGGGAAGGGTATGCTCAGACGTGAGTCCCGTGCTCTCCATGCCACTGGAATCAAGCTATCCTGGCTGACGAGGGCTGAAAGCCCGAAACCGGTCCTAGGATGCTTGTTTCCAGTCCAGGGAGGACCTGGCTTGGCAGTTCGGGCTGGACTGTTCCCATGGGGCACAGGGTCAAGACTGATTTGCATATGGCTGGGTTCAAACTGGAATGGCATGGTGAGCAAAAAAAACGATGGATTTAGGCCCAGATCTCTGTACTGGGGTGAATGTATGACATTGTTCTGCATTCTGTCCATCAATTGTTGTTTTTGCATTTGTCACCCCGAGTGGGAAGGGTATGCTCAGACGTGAGTCCCGTGCTCTCCATGCCACTGGAATCAAGCTATCCTGGCTGACGAGGGCTGAAAGCCCGAAACCGGTCCTAGGATGCTTGTTTCCAGTCCAGGGAGGACCTGGCTTGGCAGTTCGAGCTGGACTGTTCCCATGGGGCACAGGGTCAAGACTGATTTGAATATGGCTGGGTTCAAACTGGAATGGCATGGTGAGCAAAAAAAACGATGGATTTAGGCCCAGATCTCTGTACTGGGGTGAATGTATGACATTGTTCTGCATTCTGTCCATCAATTGTTGTTTTTGCATTTGTCACCCCGAGTGGGAAGGGTATGCTCAGACGTGAGTCCCGTGCTCTCCATGCCACTGGAATCAAGCTATCCTGGCTGACGAGGGCTGAAAGCCCGAAACCGGTCCTAGGATGCTTGTTTCCAGTCCAGGGAGGACCTGGCTTGGCAGTTCGGGCTGGACTGTTCCCATGGGGCACAGGGTCAAGACTGATTTGCATATGGCTGGGTTCAAACTGGAATGGCATGGTGAGCAAAAAAAACGATGGATTTAGGCCCAGATCTCTGTACTGGGGTGAATGTATGACATTGTTCTGCATTCTGTCCATCAATTGTTGTTTTTGCATTTGTCACCCCGAGTGGGAAGGGTATGCTCAGACGTGAGTCCCGTGCTCTCCATGCCACTGGAATCAAGCTATCCTGGCTGACGAGGGCTGAAAGCCCGAAACCGGTCCTAGGATGCTTGTTTCCAGTCCAGGGAGGACCTGGCTTGGCAGTTCGAGCTGGACTGTTCCCATGGGGCACAGGGTCAAGACTGATTTGCATATGGCTGGGTTCAAACTGGAATGGCATGGTGAGCAAAAAAAACGATGGATTTAGGCCCAGATCTCTGTACTGGGGTGAATGTATGACATTGTTCTGCATTCTGTCCATCAATTGTTGTTTTTGCATTTGTCACCCCGAGTGGGAAGGGTATGCTCAGACGTGAGTCCCGTGCTCTCCATGCCACTGGAATCAAGCTATCCTGGCTGACGAGGGCTGAAAGCCCGAAACCGGTCCTAGGATGCTTGTTTCCAGTCCAGGGAGGACCTGGCTTGGCAGTTCGGGCTGGACTGTTCCCATGGGGCACAGGGTCAAGACTGATTTGCATATGGCTGGGTTCAAACTGGAATGGCATGGTGAGCAAAAAAAACTATGGATTTAAGCCCAGATCTCTGTACTGGGGTGAATGTATGACATTGTTCTGCATTCTGTCCATCAATTGTTGTTTTTGCATTTAACTATTGACGAAGATAGTAGGCCTGACTTTTTTATTTTTTGCTTCACCCACGATGTTGTGTGAAGCACCTCAGGGTATTGTGGTTTTATAATTAAAGACTGGTGGTACATAGATGGTTAGAGGTGCTTCCAGTACAGAGGGTACATGGTGCATCTAGGGAGGTACCTGTTCTGTGTTAATTATACAACCCCTGTATGGTCTGAGGCCCTTTAGAGGTGTAACCACAAGAATTCCCACCTGCCATTTTGTATATATATTTAAAACGTGTGTGGTATTTAGTTGTGTGTTTTATAAAGTACTTTTCCTTGTGAGCAGAATGGCTTTGGATGATTACAAATGTATTAAACATTGTTGCTTGTCTTGCTGAATTCTGAGGTCACCAGCCCACAGCACCTCTGCTGAGTAAACCTTGGACTTCTCTTGCTCAGTGCTTTCAGAGTCATCTGCTAAAAAGGGATACTCGTTTCCGCCTAAGTCCTCAAAGGTATGGGGGACTCCAATGGCGGAAGTCCCCCGTTGATACACCTGGAGCTCAATTCCTTCATGTGCCCTGAGACCCAGTGAATGCTGTGAGATACTGAATTATTAATTTGTTTGAGCAGTATCCCACCAACCTAATAAGGCAATATCTTTCTAGGTTACAAGATAGCCCTGCACACAGGCAAACCTGAGTATTTGGCTGCCAAACTCAAGAGGGCTGGTCAGACAAGGAACCTCAGGAGCTCCAGCACCCTACTACTTATCCCCATGTAAACACGCAAACAAAAAACTGCCGCAGGGTCCTTTGGCAGAAACACGCCAAAAACCTGGAACGCCATCCCAGTCTGTATAAGGACTATCTCGTCCTTCACTAAATTCAAAAAACAACTTAAAGTCCTTTTCCTCAACCGCTCCCTCCCGAATGGATAGCCGCCATCAAAACGCTATATCCTGCTCGTCGTCTCTTCCTGCCATTGTAGCTCTAAGACTTACCTGCTTCCTGCTATTCGACCCCGAACTGCTCCTCCACCCCCCCTTAATTGGTTCAACCCCAAGACAATGTGCACTCAATGAGGTTATCTCAGGACTCACGGTCTAACTCAATGCTGCTCAGCACACTTGGACTTCCAAAACTATATGTACAATCCTGCTTTATTATATTAACCCCAAGTCAATGTGCACTCTATGAGGTTATCTCAGGACTCACGTACTACCTCAATGCTCAGCACACTTGGTCTGCCAAACTTATAAGTAGAATACTGCTTATTATATGAATCTTGCTCAAAAACTGTTGTGAAGCGCTCCGATACCCTCGGGTCAGGCTAGCGCTATATAAAACTCCCAGGGACCACTGCCTGCCCTTAAGAAATGAAACAGAAAAGTTACATTTTTCTTTTTTTTTTAAATGCATCCCGTTTTCCTTTAGAAAAATGGGCTGCATTTTAAAAAAAAACAGCTTTATTTAAAAGCAGTCACAGACATGGTGGTCTGCTGACCCCACCAGGCCACCATCCCTGTGAGTGCTAGTTATTCATAATGGTGTCGCAATTTGCGCCTGCCTCATTAATATTAATTTGTGACCCCATTAGGAATCGCAAATAGTGTCTGAGACACTGTTCTACATCCCAATTTGTGAGTCACAAATTGCACGTCGCAAATGCGATGCAATTTGCGAGTCGCAGATTGGTGGTTCGTACATCTGGCCCTAAATCTGTCAATGCCTGCAAAACAGCATAAGGAGACCCTGTTATTTACAGTACGACAGTAATTTGTAAAGTGCTATGCTCTGTAGAAGTAACGTTTTAAGTCGAGTGTAAATCAAGTGATACAGATAAACATTTCACAAGCCATTTGACTTCTCTAAATAAATGATGGCTGAAAACGTTTAAAGATTGCATGGAAATGGCCCCACGTCAAGGTATGTATACAAGCATTTTCCGCCACTGACATTATTGTTTGAGCATGTATAAAATTAAAAAAGTGCCATGTGCTTTTAACCATCTTTGATCAGAGCAGTGCAATGAAAACAATTGATGTAAAAAAGATCTGAGCAAACAAGCAAAGGGATTTTAAAACCTAACTCTAAAAACATACAGACTCAGGTGACAGTTTTCACTCATGATGCAATGAAAGCATCTGACTGGGTGTTCTGTTGCTTATAGCGGCAGGATAGTTCAGGTTGTCAACTTAAAACAGTTATCAAATGAATTGTTTATGAGTGTCTGGGTAGAATGACCACCTCCCACTAGCAGCCTGCCCGCTATAGTCATGAATACTCCTTTGTTTAGTAAAAGACATCCTAGCTGGCAAGGCCTGGGTTCCTGCAGCTGAAGTTAGCAAAACTGCATTCCTTAGTGCTTTTCCTGCTGTATTGAGGAATCTTATGAGACCTACTATTACTTGAGGGGTGCTCCTTTCAGAAGGAAAACTACGTCAGCCTGATCTGAACGGAACCTCTGATTGATCAGTGGCCGTCAAAGGAATCTTCTGGGTTCGCTTATTAGATGTGACCAGATACAAAGGAGATGTGGCAGAGCCTACTGGTGCAAATCCCATTAACAGCTCTTGCTGGAGGGTAGTTGAGGTGGCCAAGGCAGCAGTAGATCTAGTGAAAAAAACATCCCATTTGTAACTGGCAGAACCTCAGTTTGTGATAGACAGTGAATGGTTTAATAAGGTACTTTGGAATACCTCATGGCTGTCGATGACAAGGTGGGCATGCTTTCTTCCCTTTAAACTGTGTCCATTGTGAAGGAAGCTGTGTGTACCACTTCATGTTTAAATCTGTTTTGACCTGGTGCTAAGACAGATGTTGGTTACATAGAACAGCAGCCCCTTTCATTTTGAGATCTTCAGTGAGGGCATTTGACAATAATTGTGGGCCAGAAGGATGCAGGATATTACTTCCGTCCAGATTAAGTTCTTTAAGGATTCTGTGATGGCTGCTCGTGCTGAGTGCATGTGTTTCAGAAAAGTGGATTTCTGGATGACTTGTCGGTCACTTAGTTTGAATTCCATCCTAATCTGGGCCAGTGATGTATTGTGTGGCAGCTAAAACAAAGACCTAAAAATGGTGCTCTGTACTTTGTTCAAAAAGATACCAGGGGCCCTAGTATCTATAGGGTGCACTTCCCCTGTTTGTGCCCTGATGCACCTGAAAACAGGTGTGCCAGGCGCAAGCAGAGAAAGTGTGCCCCATTACATAGAATCCGCTCTGTGTTTCACTGTGCAGACGGCAACCAACCTGCAAGGGGGTGTCTTGGGGGGTCCATGGGACCCCCTTTCCTCCAACAGAGAGCTGCAATCAGGGGTCACACTAACAGTCTGCCACCTTTTAGGTGGCACACTGTCAGTGTGCCTCCTGAAAGCTTCTTTGCCTCTGCGCCCGTGTTTGTAATAGAGTGTGAGCATAAAGGCAAAGTGATTTCCACATTTGCATGGGGCATACCCCCATGAAAATAAAGGAAGGCCCTCTTGAGGAAGCGCTGGTGCTGTATGTGCAGTAGCACTTTCAGTATTACAGAAGGGACCCCACAAGCTTCTGCATCCCCTTCTGTAATACCAATGTGCCTTAGGGGTACACAATGCAGGCGCAAATGCCCGTTGAGCCCCGGGGCACTTAGTGGAATACAGCCCCTAATCTTTCTGGAAATGCCTCTGTGCTGTATGCCGGCATGGGTATTCATTTTGAATTGATTATCTTTAAGATGGTTTCCAAAGCGGGCCATTTTGTTTGGTTTGAAAGGCAAATTGAAGAGATGCAGTTTTTGGTTTCAGTGAAATGAGATGTATTCAATGACTTCCTTTGTCATCCAGCCAATATGCAATATTTTTGTATTTCTTGGTTTTAGCCAAAGAATGTATCTTCATGAACCAGATGACTGATTTATTTATTTTTCTGTAAAGCACTTCAATATTTATTATTTCTAGATATATTGTCATTGAGTTTGAACTGCTAAGTTTGTACAGTCTTTGTAGCCCCATTGCCATTTGACTAAGAAGGACTACGTTGTTTGAGAGAAGTGCACTTTTGGATCAATTTGTGAGTTTTGGACCGTGGCTGACAACGAAATCCAATTCCGGCAGTAGATTGCAGATATACTGATTAAAAAGGGCAGGGTAGGACTTGGTTTTACTGAAGATGGTATTATTATTTCCCTATTTTACTCCGACCCAGGTGTTAGGATAGAGCAGTTGAATAACGCGCATTAGTAGAGTTCGGATTTGCCAGACAGCAAGTTTGGACCAAAGCAACTGGCGGTTTATGGTGTTGAAGGCTTTGCTGAAGTCTGTCAAACAATAGTAAAATAGCTCTCCTTTGCTTATTTGTTTTACTACGAGCATCATGATGACCACTAGATTGTCAGTGATGGAGGAAGGTCTAAAGCCAGTTTAATTGAATGGTATTAGATTCCTAGAGCTAGCCCAGGCATTGAGACCTTCCAACATGAAAGAGATGAAGTATTTGGCCTCAACATTCAAAAGGGAGATGAGGCGGTAGCTGTCAGGGGCCACTACTGGTCCTTTCTTATAGATTGGGTGTAAGAATGAACTTTGTCAAGATGGCAAAATGGAATTCATTGCCACGCACGTTCTGAAAAGATTTTCCAGTGATTTATACTAAAAGTCGAAATCCTGTTTGTAGATTGATGTTGGAATGCCATTAGGGTTGGGAGCCCCATCTACTCTCTCCGGCTCGGGCACGTCCGGACCCCTTCCTAGATGTGCCTCCTCGGTTGTTCCGCGAATTTCCCTAGTGTCGGATTCTTCAGTCAGATTGCTGCAAAATCAGGCAGCATCTCAGCATAGCATCAGCATCTCAGCATCAAGTGTGTCTAACTATCGATAACTTACCTCTGTTATACAAAATTCAAGTGTATGATCCACCCCCAAATGTTTCAATTCCATGTTCGCCCGCAGTTTGATTGGGAAAAGTAGTGGGGTGAGAACATCACACCATACCAAGTGCAATATTTTTCTTTAGTCTATTGTCTAACTCCCCGCCCCTTAATTTTAATACTCACAAGCTTTATTCCCACAAGCATTTCATATTATGATTGATACATTTATGGTACAATGTTTCTTTGACTTCCTCTTGTAGGGTTCAGAAAGTTGAGTTCCCATGTCCTTGGTAGGCTTAGGGTTTGGCAGTTGTCCCATCACTTCATGGACTTGAGAGCAGGGATGTAAGACGCATGCGTGGTTGCGACAAAGGATAAGGGCATCAGTCACCCTCCAAGGCCCAAATGCGAACTATTAATAAAGTCAGAGAGAGACATGTTAGAATACAAAATTAAATGAATTCACTATATACCACTTACTTCTACCCTAACCCCATTTACTTAATAAATCTTTTGCATTAATAGCTTAGTAGTACGTGCATAGGTTAGTTTCAGCTCAGCATGTGCATTAGTGTGTTAATTTAAAGTGGCCATTTTAGAAGCTACTGTGCATCTGCAAAGATTTCCCCCCAAGCAACAGAGAACGTCATGCTACGTAGATGTAGTAGACGCACGTGCAGAAGAATTCCCGCGTTTAAGCGGCCATTTTAGGACACTCGGGTTACTTATTAAGACAGCACATAGAAAAGCTTCCCCTAGATATGATTATGTAAAATGTGGTGCAATTTTACTATCACAGACAGGTTGGTTACAGTATTACATGTTATTCGAGAGGATTGCATACAAGCAAGTTTCTTTTGATGTGAAACCTTGCTCCATCACCAGTCACTGATTGTGTAAAGTCGAGCACTACACTGATGGGGTAACTTTCCAGAGGGCATATTTTGTGGCTAATTTCGTGCAGGATTTGACACCATTTCCAGTTGTTTTGAGCATTAATTGGTCCCCTGGATTCTGAATGGGGATATGCTGTAATGGATTTTTTTTTATAAGCGAGCTCTGGGACATGTTATCAACTTTCACAGCGCGAAATAATAGAAAAGGAGATTATAGCACTGCAAAACAGAATTGAACTAAATGTATAACCTAAAACAGCCAGTCATTTCTCTGAAGTGTGTGTAGCATGCAACGGTTGATCCGAGAGTGACCATTCCAAGCCCACATAGGCATGCCCTCCAGGTCGACCAAGAGGTTGCAGCGTATGAAGTCTGATGTTTGAAGCCCTGGTAACTTTTGGCAGGATCTGCAATTGCAAATCTGCAATTATTTCTGCAGTGTTGCGAAAAGGATTTTTTAGCAGGTTTAAATTAAAATCTCTAGTCAAAAGAAAGTGAGCATTAGGGTGTTTGAGCTAGATGTCTGAGATAAGTTGCGCTAGATAATTTGACTTTTGATTTTTCCATTATGTTGCTGGGTGTATGTACACATTTAACAAAAATAACTGGACTCTCAACAAGTTGTTTCCAATTTTTGATCTCAATGCAAAGAAATTCTTTATGACTTGTGGGATACTCAATGACTGCGAAATCTCAGTCAGTTGAAAAGTAGATGCAGAGAAGGTCTGATCGCTGGAGGAAAAAACATGTAATAACCTTCACGGCGGTTTCGCAGTCGATCCAGGATTCTTGGATACATATAATGTCATGGGACAGTAAATAATGCATACCTTCTGGGTCCATGTGGAGTTTGTCTGACCCAGCCACATTCCAGGAAACGAGGGAAGTGATTTCATGTTTTTCCTTAATGTTTGAACTTAATATGGAATGGTTGTTTGAGAGCCTGTCAATTTGATTGAGGTCTGGCCAAGGTTTTGGCAAGCCATCCCCATTCCTCCTGGTACTTTGCAGTAGTGGGAGTGGCTAACTTACACAGCCCCCTGGCCTGGTTTTCTCAAGAGATGGTTAGGGGGCTGAGCTTTCAGAGTGGCGGTTGATTGAAGAGGGCCAATTGCATTTTTTATGAGAGTCTGGAACCTGCTTATGTTATCTAAGCTTTGCAAGGTCTGGCATGAGTCAGAACTGAGCTCCTTCTTTAAGAAGATTGCTGGATATCGAGTCTTTGGAGAAAAGTGATCAGTATTCCCCAGTCTTTTGGTGGGAGGCAAGAAGTTTAGAGATGTTTCCACCATTCAGTACATCTCTGCTTCTTTTAGATGTGAATTCTGAATGCCATATTGTTATCAAGGCTGAAGCATCTTGGATTCTAGTATTGTTTGATAGTCCTTATTAGGTTGTATTAGGGAGCCTGGTGTTCCAAGCTTTTGTTTATTAATCATTTCTGTGCTTGATTGGTGCATTATCTTGACTTTAGGTTCCATTCGATACAGATATTGAGATGGTAAGGTTTCACCTCTAATATGCTGTCTTGGTAATGATGGTGAACCTGCTGCATTAAGATTTACTTCTGTCACTTTACTCAAAGGCAATCCATTGTATTCTGTTTTAAGATACACTCCCGTTGTAACTAACTGGGAGTAAACAAGTTCTTTTGATTTCGCAGGGCCTGTGGTTTTCACTGGTTACAATCTGCGAAACGATGGAGAAGACGATTGGGCCTTGTGCTAATTTGGTAAATTCCAATAATGGGTGATCCATACTGGGTGTAGTATCCGTTGCCGATGTAGTGGTTTTTTGAACATCAGAAAAAATGTTTCAACCATACTTACTGTCTTGCGGCTATGAAGATCTTATCCTGTTTTTTGTTTTGCTTTCTTGGTTGCTTCCTTTTATGTCTCAACAGTTGATTAGGCAAGGTGTTGCTGGTTGAAGTGATTTCATTCGCAGGTTTATAAATGTATTTACTACAATTCTAGGTGTTGTGGGACTGGCTGCTTTTGCTGTTGTTGTTTCAGTGTTATTTGTGAATTCAAGAGTGTGCGGAGGGTTGCGAATTTGATATGATCTCCTTTTTTTGGGTTAGATATTGGCGATGCAGATGGTTTATGAACATTGGCCAATACATTACTGATGGTGACATTTAGGCGTTTGAAGCGAGAACCAATGGCTGACATATATTGAGATCTGAATTTCAAACTTGTTGGACTGGTATTCCAAGGCTTTAGCTGTGATATTTAAACTATTAATTAGTTGTTGCCATATCATGATGTCCAAGGAAGGGCATGTAACTCGATTGCAGATAAGTGAAACAGTTTGAAAATCAACAAATGACTATTTGTTACTGTATACCCATGTTACTAGTGTATTTTTGTTGGGGGGGTAAAAGGATTAGGCATACCCATTCCTTTGTTACCTCTGGTCTCACCTATTAAGGTAGAAGAAGAAATGTTTGACAGTGATCGTTGTGTACTTGGCAGTGCTAGTTGCTGATTAAGGAGTTTTGGTCTGATGCAGCGTTATTTGTATTGTTAATTGCAGTATACAAGAATTTCAGATTTAATAGCTTTAACAACTGTGCAGATCAATCAGAGCCATGCTGATTTCTCAATTCTTTTAAATGTATGGGCTGTGTGGTTAAATCTGTTTGCAAATTTGAAATTTGAAAGAGGATTTAGGTTTGTGATGATTATATTTGATGTGGTTTGCTTGACCGGCATGTTGATCAACTGATCTCCTCTGTGTCAGTCAGTCAGTCATATACTTTATTCGATAAAATTAATATCACAAAAAGAAACAAATACAAAAAATTACATCAATAAACAGGTGAAAAAAATGGAAACAGATATAGCACCATGAATTCTGATAAAGGCCAAGAAACAGGAATCTAGGACACGTTCCCCAAAAATTCATACATGGGTATACAATAAAAAATTCCATAGAATTAAAATCATCATTAATAAATATTACACTAAAATCAAATTAAAAGTCATAACCATCTAATAAAATCAGAGTAAAAATCACAACGTCAAACCAGATCAAAGTACAACAAGACCAGGGCCAGCCTCTTCTTTTTTTTTTTTTCGTCTTATTAATGCGAACAGCAGCAACTAAATAATTAGCGACATGGAAAGTTATCCGGACATTACTCAGTAGTTGTAGATATACAAGCACTGGTCTCACCTGAGAAAACCCAATTTCCTTAAGCAACGGTACTAAATACCCTTTTCTAATGTCAGAGTAAAACCTGCAAAACATAATGAAATGTAAAGTATCTTGTGACGATAAATTATCGCACTTGCAGGGCTCAGCTTTATCCGGAGCCACCCATTTAGGAAAATCTCCCAAAGAGAGATGAATTAAATTAAATCGAAATCTGGTTAACAGATAATGATGAAAGGGGTGTGGAACTAGCTTCAGGTAGGGTTCCAGACCAGGTAAACTCACTAATCCAAAATGCAATCTAACTAAAGGTTTTTTCAACTCAAGTTCTTCTCTTTCTGCGAGTTGAAAATTTACCATGGCAGATTTTATCGAATCCAGATCTGCTTTCTTAATTGTGTCTGGAGCTGAAAATATCTCTGGTCTGCCTAGTTTTTTAAGAGTTGGTTCGATATATGCCAACCACGGGATTTTTCTGGCCATATCTAAAGCCAGACAATCTTTTAAAATCAGATGGTTCAAAGAAATCTCTTCATTGAGACAGGTCTTAAGCCAACAAATTATCGGGGCCATTTTCACTTTGTCCACAACATAATCCAGCCCCGTCTCCGCGTGTATTGAGAAGGTAGGGGATGACTGTGGCAGGGATAACAAGGTTCTCAGAATCGCGTTTTCCACCACTTGAATCTGCTGGGTTTCAGCAACATACACCCAGAGCTCAGAGCCATAAGTAGCTATTGCAAGGCATTTTGCCTTGTACACCTTAAACATTGCTTCCATGGGTCTGGCTCCTAGACGTTTTGAGAAACCCATAAGGGCTGGTGTGGATCTTGCAAATGCATTTCTTTTAAGTTTCTTTGCGGACCCCAGGACCCCTTCTCATCAAATAAGAGGCCTAAATATGTAAAAACAGGGACCCTACTAACCTCATCCTTGCCACAAAAAAATGTCATTGTATTTTTCTTCTTACTTTGTGCCACTACTATCATTACATGGGATTTCTTTACGTTTATTTTTAGATCAAGTGAATCCATAAATATGTCAAACTTCATTAACAATTTGTTTAGCCCAATTCCTGTGCGAGCCAGTAGGATTGCATCATCTGCATAAAGGAGAACTGGAATAGATGTGACTCCTGCTCTCGGAACATCTAAGGAAGCACCCTTCAGAGCGGGTTCTAATGCGTTAATATATAAAGTGAAAAGCAGGGGGGCCAAAATGCACCCCTGCCTAACTCCTCTTTCAGATTTAATGTGCCTTGTGCATCTACATTCTTGTGTGACTCGTATAGAAGCAATCAAGCCACAATGGAGGTCGGCGAGAAATTTAACTAAAACACCATCGATCCCCATATCAATTAAAATTTGCCACAGCTTTGACCTATTGACTAGATCAAACGCTGTTGAAAGGTCCATAAATCCCATATAGAGGGAACCCTTTTTAACAACAGTATACTTGCTAATAAGGAGCTGTAAATTAAGACATTGATTTATGGTGCTCCTTTTTGCTCTAAATCCATATTGAGCATTAGAAAGGATCCCCCTACCCTCAAGATGATCTGTCAATCTGGCTAATATGACTCTGCCTAGAATCTTCACAGCAGAGTCTATCAGAGAGATGGGCCTATAACAAGCTGGATAATCTCTTTGGCCTTTTTTAAATACCGGGATAATAATGGATTTTGACCAGGAAACGGGGATCATATTTAAGCCAGAGGCATTAAAAATATTGGTCAATATCCGTGCCCAGAATATAGGATAACTTTTATAAAGGTCCGCCGGGCCCCATCTGGGACTGGCGCCTTATTTGTCATGGTCTCCGTTATTGCTTTAAGTACCTCACTCTCCTGAAAGACCACTACTGACGGTGATTCCAGGTTATAGATGAATTCATGCCGGCTCTCAGCCCGCTGACTACCGTATATTTTTTCAAAATGGGTGGTCCATTGCTCATCTTGGATGTTACAATCAAGACATGGTTTATCCTCACTGGAGAAGTAGGGATCATTAATAGTTTGCCAAAATTTTCCACTGTCCCTCAAGACCTCCCGGGACAGAAGTTTGTCCCATGTCTCGTCTTTGATCTGATTTTTTCTAATCCAAATGGCTTGTTTATAAGATTTCCTTAACCCCCTGATTTGCTCCCTATTTCTGGGGCACCGCTTTAATGCTTTTAGGAGGGCAGAATGTGCCCTAGTACAGTTTTGATCAAACCATCTTTTCCCTCTAGTACTTGATACGGGGAACGTTTGCTTTGTCAATTTACTGCTAATTTGTTTGCAAATAGTTTCAAAGGCCCCTTTGATCAATGTGTTTGACGCATTAATGTCCAAACATATGTTAACTTCCTTCTCTGTATTGGACAGGACTTCTCCTAAGAAAGTTTCTGGGATCACTTTCGACCATTTCAGTCTCCTGCCTTGATCCATTAAAGTCACCTCTCGGCTAATAGCTCTATGCCCTGACGCTGTGAATGGTAGTTGTGCCCCCTGGGCCATTTCTAAAATTACAGGGTTATGATTACTAAAAACAGAAAACCCCACCTTATAGGAGACAACACTACTCATAACTGCAGCGGACATAAAAATATAATCTATAATTGTACCAATGGCTGTGCCTTTAAAGGTAGCTACCCTCGGGCCACCCTTGGTACATCCCGATTCATAGAGATTAGTGGTAGCCAAAAGCTTCTTGAGGGTCTCTCCTTGCTCAGTATGTTCAAGATGTATCGGAGCAGAATATGGGGGACCGTCTGGGTTATCAAATATACAGTTTAGTCCACAAGGGTGAATATTAAAATTGCCCATAACAATAACCTCAGCCCATGGATTATTTGCTTGATAGGCATTTAAAAAGTCCTCTAAGCGTGATAAAAATAGAATTGTACAGTCACTATTTGGGGAATTATAAAAATTAACCAATAATAATTTCCCAAGATGTAGACGAGATAGCTCCACTGCCAGACAGTTATGGCAGTTCGCTTCGATCTGTTTTAATGAGCCATTTACATTTAGGGAAAAAAACATTGCTAAACCTCCCAGTGCTCTTCCATAGTGTGCCGGTTTAGCAGGAATAAAAAAATGTGAATACCCATCTATACAGAAATTAAGGTCTGTGTCCAAGTTTCCTGAAATGCCAAAATGTCGTAAGACTTTATCTCATCCAGCCAGATCTTATCCTTACATTTACTTCTCAGCCCCGCAATATTCCAACTCAAAATTTTACAGGTGGGGGTTAGTGGAGCAGTATTAACCCCTGAACTGTCTGAAGCAATTACCCTATGTACTGTAGCCACCACTGCCTCACCAAGGGCAGTGTTAGCCATCCCCTGTCCATGATTAGCCCCTTGAAGTCAGTCGCAATCTTCCAAGCCGGAAAGCACTTCAAACCTGTTAACCAGCTCTATGTTTTCCCTGTTCCTCGGCACCTTTTGTTCTCCATAATACTGAGTACTACCCCTTTTTGGAGGTGCTACTGCATAAAAAAAGGACAGGGGGAGAGGAAGAATGGTTGTGCCTAGATCATTTTCAAACCAGTCACAAATATATTCCTCCGTCCTCTTGTCCCTAAAATTGACTATTATGCAATCCCCCCCTACTGTCTTTGATTTATTCCCCACCCAGCCCACTCTTCTGACATGGAGAATTTCCGCAGAAACATGTAATGGAAGGGTGCGATTCTTATTGAGCCAGTGGATGGACTTATTCTTCAGCTCCTGATATGATTCCAGCTTGCCCGGGCCTAATGAAGGTGCCCCTGCCAGAACCACTACATAGGGAGCTGACTCCGGGGGAAGCTGAATGGTGGGTAACGGGGTTTCGCTATATTCCCTAGTATTCGTATGCGGAGCTACTTTATGGTTTACAGTCGGACCAGACTCTCTTTGTAGCAATAAATCCCCAACATCTGAACGTGCTACCCTTAGTGAGTTAAGAGGGACAGATTCCGGTGGATTTCTCTGGGCTACAATCAAATTACTAGTTGGAGCTGTCTTGCGGGGGGCAGAAGGTGGAATTTCTGTGCCCTGGGTTATATTAAACCCCACTCCCCCTCTCCCAGCTTGATTATCCCCAGAATCTATAACTTGTTTCCCTTCCCTCCCTCGAGATGACACTAACAATAATTCAAGACATGTCAGTCTAGAGTCAATTAAGTCCAACTGTTCACTGAAAGGAGCCCAGGACTTCTTAATCAAATTTTCCATTTTAGTCCAGAAGGATGGGGTTATGTCCATTATGGTAGATTGTTCATCGAAAGGGACATTGGGTAACTTCACTGGCAGGGCGAATGCTTCCGGGTTGAATTACAAGCTTGTTGGCGGAGTGAGCTTTGCTAGTTTTTTTGTTCTTATTAGGGGTCTGAGATTTGTTATTAGTACGACTCCGTTTAAAGGAGGGACCCTGTTCACCTTTTGGTGGCACCGCCTTGGAGCTAGTAGTGGACCGAGTTTTAATTTTATCCAGACGTGTGCCTCCTAGCGCTGCCGGGGTGGATATATCTGTAGGCTTAGCCAGGCCATTGGCAATATCAGGAGGCTCACTAGTCAAAGGTCCTACTGAGTCAAGACGCCCTTGTACTCCCAGCACCCCCCCCCTCCTCAGTGGGTGACATTGATACTTAAGAATCTTGAGTCTTACTCTGGTGTAGATCCGGAGATCGAGCATCGGCTATCCTGCCAATAGAAGATCTCTTCTCAAAGGCAATATCAAGGGATAGTCTCTTTTCTGTAAGTTCAATATCCTTAGTAAGAGCAGAGGACACTCTAACTAAGAAATTGTCCAGAGTGCCCATTAAAGCTCCACCTGTGGACTTTCTCGTGTCTTTTACAAGGCACATAGGGGGAGAAGCAGACTTTATAGATAATTGTGAAGCCTGAGCTAGTGGTGACAATGAGAACACAACAAGGGTATGAAATGATGACTCCGCAGACTGACCTTGAACTTGGATAATACGTAAAAGAGACCGAGCCCGTCCCGGCCTTGTCCGGTCTCGAACGGGCTAAAACGGGCCCGCCCTTGGCCCGGGCATCGCCCGGCGTGTCCCACGCGCGTCCCACGAGGCAGGCCTCAGCGTCATTTATACGCGCGTCCTGGCGCTGGCGCAACGTCCGGGCACCGCGCCGCCGCTGGGACAGCCGGGAGTTGTAGTCCCGGGGCGGCGACGCTGAAGACTGCACTCGCTGGTGATACCCCTTGACTCTCGGCGATGGCGGCATGGACTGAAATCAGGTAAGGTCTGCACTCGCTGGTAACTGGTACCCCTTGACTCTTGGCGATGGTGGCGTGGACTGGAAATCAGGTAAGGTCTGTTCCCCCCCGCTCTGCCGGCCTCAGCGTCACTTATACGCACCTCCTGGCGCTGGCGCAATGTCCGGGCACCGCGCCGCCGTTGGGACAGCCGGGAGTTGTAGTCCTGGGGCGGCGACGCTGAAGACTGCACTCGCTGGTGTTACCCCTTGACTCTCGGCGATGGCGGCGTGGACTGAAATCAGGTAAGGTCTGCACTCGCTGGTAACTGGTACCCCTTGACTCTTGGCGATGGCGGCGTGGACTGGAAATCAGGTAAGGTCTGTTCCCCCTCTGTGTCCATAGAGTAGCCAATGATTTGTGATACTGAAAGAGGGGTTAGAAGAGCCGGTAGAGCTGGCAGCACACCATCAGCTACCTCTGTGGTTGGATACAAATCTGCCAGTGTCTTTCATAAAAGCAAATTTTTATTGCATTTTGGAGAGTCTAGACCAAAGGTCAAATATGTTTGGAAGTGGTGAAAAATTCTTGAGAGTCGTACTGGGTGCAGGGCTTTGCTTTCATTTGGTCATTGGCAAGGGTGGTCCAGAGTTTTTTCTACCCTTCCTTTTACATTGGGATATTGTGGGTTCTTCCCTAAGTCTGCCTGACCTCATTTTGGTTTTGTGATACGACAAAGTGTGACAATGAATCTACAGTGTTTGACCGTGTTTTGACCATGTATTGCTTAGCACAACACAGTATAACTAGCGTCTGTTTAGTATCTAACAGCTATCTATTATATGATTTAGTCCAATTGTCTCTGTCATTGAGTTACTTGATGGTTATTTTTGTGGAAATAACTTATATGTCACTTTTATCGCTTAATTTTGATCTGCAAGCTTAAGCCATCTGCTCAATGGTCTATTTTTAGATTGACTTAATGTGACTCTTCTTTAAAGTCCCCTAAAATCTCTTCAGAGTCTTATACTCTATAGTGAGACAAAAGGTAAGTAACAAAATTCTGTTCAGGTGTGCAGCTGATAAGTAGTAAATGCAGGTGAGTAACAATGTTTTTGACAACAGAAGATATTGCAGGAAGTATTAACCTGCATACTTTGTTAACCTTTGTGCCGTAGATGCTGGGAGACAGAGATTTGGGAAATATCCTTGCATCAAGAATGATGCTGCTGCTAGTTGCATCTGTAGATGGACCGAGCGGGGAGCCAAGGGGCAGCGGGGGAGCTCACGGATTGATGCAGGTTGTACCTGAGCCTAGCCCAGCCACCTCTGCACCACTCCTGTTCTACCATAGGGAAGAGGCTAATGCTGTAGCTATTCTCATCTCTAGCCAGTTTGATTCTCTGGTCGCCCCTCGACACAACTCCGCTGACTCAACTCAGGTGCTCTCTAATGATTCTGTACGATCCTGCTTTGCCATTGTTGTCACTTGATGTGTGGCTATGGAGCCTTGAGAGCCTTGAGGGGCTCTCCCGATAAGATACAGAGCACATCTCTACAGCAAGCGACCCCCTGGGCTCTATTCTGGGTTTGCAGTGGTTTGGGCGGCTGCCAGCTCGGCTTTGGTGGCTTCAGTGCTTAGGCAGCTTGAGTCTATTGGTGATAAAACAACCTAAAAATAGCAGAAATAAAGTATGACAATCAAGAAAAGGTTTGGGCTAAATTATTGCATGCAACTTCAACCTGCATTGAAAAGGCGTCTGGACCCTGGTTGGTGAGGACTCCAGGACATATCCACAGCTAAAGATTTGTTTATATCAAATGATAAATGGGAACCTCATATCAAGACGCTGTATAAATAAATGACTAATACATCATTTGAATGCCAAACAGACTGTTATCACTTTCATTTATTTCCAAAGAAGAGATAGCAAAATTAATTAAAAGTTCCAATCCATCCAAAACAGCAGGACCATATGGCAGTCCTAGTGACTTGGTTAAACTAGACATGCCATGTTGGAGCACCTTAATATATCAGCTATTTGTAAATGTAAATTTGACCAGGGTGGTTCCTGCAACATGGAAAGGCACAGTCAGGCATCCAATTTATAAAAGGGGACCCAAACAAGATTCTTCAAGTTATCGCTTAATAGCCCCTTTGGATTTAGAGTTTTAAATTTTGCCAATTAGCTACCAAACACTCTGGCTGATTGGACAACACAAGTATGCTTAATACCATTGACTCAAAAAGGATTATGTACAGGTAGCCCTAACTTTGGTAATATTGTGGCACTGACTCCACTTGCAAACAAATCTCTCAAAAATAAAACAGCTCTATATGCCTGTTATGTGGACTATTCCACCACTTTTAATAAGGAACATTCTCAACATTTGTGAACTAAACTTAGAAATTGTGGCATTGATTCTTTATTATTATACTTTCTAGTCAAATTACACATAGCCCCCTGCTGCATGTAAGACTCTCCACTGACAATGTTTTGTCATCTACAGAGCAGGTCCTGAAACAAGACTGCATCCTCGCCCCTTTCAATTTTCTTTATATATTGTGGATTTGACTGAATTTCTTAACTCAGAACACGGAGTACCACCCAAGTTGGGAATGGAAGGGTTGACTCGGTTGGCCTAAGCTGACGATCTGGTAATATTGCTGTAAACTCCTAAAGGGCTACAACATCTTTTAAACCGGTTACATTACTTTAAACCCAGAGAGTGGTTTAATTACAAATTTATCAAAATCTAAGATCATAATGTTTGGAAAGAAAATAAAGACTGCATCCTGGGTTGTAGGTGATGCCTCCATTGAAATAGTTAACCACTACAAATACCTTGGAATCACAATTGACAATAAGCTATCATGGATGAACCGTATGTGGAATAGGAAGATTAAATATATCACGATCCCTAAATCCATAATGAGAGTATCAAAGATGTTTGGAGGCAGAACAATTAAATCATCGCTAAAAGCATTAGGTATGAAACTTACTCCATTTCGACTCTATGCATCGCCTGTGTTAAATAGTAAGGTCATACCTGTTCTGGGAAAAACCGATATACAGTGTGTGTGAAATCTCTTGCATCTTCTCACAGCCGCCCCTCACTGTGCCCTTAGGCGAGAGTTGAAACTACAATCTTTAACATCACTCCACCACGGGCCTTTCTGAATCATCTGTGAGACTTTGGTGCCGATTACGATCCGGCAAAAAAATTCCCCGTGCAACTCGTATCAGGGCCGTACGAACTGGCAATCACGATTCGCATGGTAAAAAGTCCATACGAACCGCATTGGGAATGATTCCCCACACGTCCTCGGGTCGGAAAATGTGTCCGACACGTCCTCGGACGATTTACCGTACAAATGTGAAAAGTCAAGTCCGACCGAGGAATCACGATCCATCCCGTGCGTCCGATGTTACAACCGTATGGAAAAAACACCGTCCGCACCGAACTCCCATTGCAACCATGGAGATATGTGCCCGCATACGCGCCAAACACTCCCCCCAGCACCCTTACGTTCGAGTCGTACTCCCCGTTAATGTACACCCCCCGTATGTACACCCGTGTACGTGTCGAACCCCCACCCGTGTATGTACACCCCAGTACGTTCGAGTCGTACCCCCACCCCTGTACGTGTCGTACCACCGTGTACCCACACCCCAGTACGTTCGAGTCGCACCCCCACCCCTGTACGTGTCGTACCACCGTGTACCCACACCCCAGTACGTTCGAGTCGTACCCCCACCCCTGTACGTGTCGTACCACCGTGTACCCACACCCCAGTACGTTCGAGTCGTACCCCCACCCCTGTACGTGTCGTACCACCGTGTACCCACACCCCAGTACGTTTGAGTCGTACCCCCACCCCTGTACATGTCGTACCACCGTGTACCCACACCCCAGTACGTTCGAGTCGTACCCCCACCCCTGTACGTGTCGTACCACCGTGTACCCACACCCCAGTACGTTCGAGTCGTACCCCCACCCCAGTACGTGTCGTACCACCGTCTAAGTACACCCCAGTACGTTTGAGTCGTACCCCCACCCCTGTACGTGTCGTACCACCGTGTACCCACACCCCAGTACGTTTGAGTCGTACCCCCACCCCAGTACGTGTCGTACCACCGTCTAAGTACACCCCAGTACGTTTGAGTCGCACCCCCACCCCTGTACGTGTCGTACCACCGTGTACCCACACCCCAGTACGTTCGAGTCGTACCCCCACCCCTGTACGTGTCGTACCACCGTGTACCCACACCCCAGTACGTTCGAGTCATACCCCCACCCCTGTACGTGTCGTACCACCGTGTACCCACACCCCAGTACGTTCGAGTCGTACCCCCACCCCAGTACGTGTCGTACCACCGTCTAAGTACACCCCAGTACGTTCGAGTCGTACCCCCACCCCTGTACGTGTCGTACCACCGTGTACCCACACCCCAGTACGTTCGAGTCGCACCCCCACCCCTGTACGTGTCGTACCACCGTGTACCCACACCCCAGTACGTTCGAGTCGTACCCCCACCCCTGTACGTGTCGTACCACCGTGTACCCACACCCCAGTACGTTCGAGTCGTACCCCCACCCCTGTACGTGTCGTACCACCGTGTACCCACACCCCAGTACGTTTGAGTCGTACCCCCACCCCTGTACATGTCGTACCACCGTGTACCCACACCCCAGTACGTTCGAGTCGTACCCCCACCCCTGTACGTGTCGTACCACCGTGTACCCACACCCCAGTACGTTCGAGTCGTACCCCCACCCCAGTACGTGTCGTACCACCGTCTAAGTACACCCCAGTACGTTTGAGTCGTACCCCCACCCCTGTACGTGTCGTACCACCGTGTACCCACACCCCAGTACGTTTGAGTCGTACCCCCACCCCAGTACGTGTCGTACCACCGTCTAAGTACACCCCAGTACGTTTGAGTCGCACCCCCACCCCTGTACGTGTCGTACCACCGTGTACCCACACCCCAGTACGTTCGAGTCGTACCCCCACCCCTGTACGTGTCGTACCACCGTGTACCCACACCCCAGTACGTTCGAGTCATACCCCCACCCCTGTACGTGTCGTACCACCGTGTACCCACACCCCAGTACGTTCGAGTCGTACCCCCACCCCAGTACGTGTCGTACCACCGTCTAAGTACACCCCAGTACGTTCGAGTCGTACCCCCACCCCTGTACGTGTCGTACCACCGTGTACCCACACCCCAGTACGTTCGAGTCGTACCCCCACCCCTGTACGTGTCGTACCACCGTGTACCCACACCCCAGTACGTTCGAGTCGTACCCCCACCCCTGTACGTGTCGTACCACCGTGTACCCACACCCCAGTATGTTCGAGTCGTACCCCCACCCCTGTACGTGTCGTACCACCGTGTACCCACACCCCAGTACGTTCGAGTCGTACCCCCACCCCAGTACGTGTCGTACCACAGTCTAAGTACACCCCAGTACGTTCGAGTCGTACCCCCACCCCTGTACGTGTCGTACCACCGTGTACCCACACCCCAGTACGTTCGAGTCGTACCCCCACCCCTGTACGTGTCGTACCACCGTGTACCCACACCCCAGTACATTTGAGTCGTACCCCCACCCCTGTACGTGTCGTACCACCGTGTACCCACACCCCAGTACGTTCGAGTCATACCCCCACCCCAGTACGTGTCGTACCACCGTCTAAGTACACCCCAGTACGTTCGAGTCGTACCCCCACCCCTGTACATGTCGTACCACCGTGTACCCACACCCCAGTACGTTCGAGTCGTACCCCCACCCCTGTATGTGTCGTACCACCGTGTACCCACACCCCAGTACGTTCGAGTCGTACCCCCACCCCAGTACGTGTCATACCACCGTCTAAGTACACCCCAGTACGTTCGAGTCGTACCCCCACCCCTGTACGTGTCGTACCACCGTGTACCCACACCCCAGTACGTTCGAGTCGTACCCCCACCCCTGTACGTGTCACACCCCCATGTACCCACACCCCAGTACGTTTTAGTCGTACCCCCACCCCTGTACGTGTCACACCCCCGTGTACCCACACCCCAGTACGTTCGAGTCGTACCCCCACCCCTGTATGTGTCACACCCCCATGTACCCACACCCCAGTACGTTCGAGTCGTACCCCCACCCCTGTACGTGTCACACCCCCGTGTACCCACACCCCAGTACGTTCGAGTCTTACCCCCACCCCTGTAAGTGTCGTACCCCCGTGTACCCACACCCCAGTACGTTCGAGTCGTACCCCCACCCTTGTACGTGTCGTACCACCGTCTAAGTACACCCCAGTACGTTCCAGTCGCACCCCCACCACAACCTCCTAAGTACGGAGCGCACCCCATGCCCCAACATCACAACCGCATGTACGAGTCATGCCAAGCCACACACAAGGACAGCACCGTACAACCAAATGGCCCATCTACACACCGTACACACGCTCAAAACGCACGTACACAACCAGGACAAAACAAAAAAACAAAAGAATACACTATTCGAATGGCACAAAGCCACTAAACATGGCCAACAAACACTCATAAAACACACATTCACTGACCTGCAACTGCCAAAAACAAACAGAGGCCCTAAACACCACCACTCCTTATAACACACCCACCCAAACTTCAAACACAGCCACACCCACCAATGGACCAATAAAAAGGGCCCACACACACAAACCATGAGCCTTTGCAACAGACTCACTGCTGCCAGACACCACAGACAACTTACAGCACCTTACTACAAGCTTCACCACACCTTACACTTGCACATCTCCACCCAACCACCTTCACAAAACACCCTCATCACATTCACACACACACCTGCACAACCACACCCACACACCCACAACCATCCACACCCCCCCCACCATCCACACCCCCCCCACCATCCACACCCACACCCCTCACCATGCCCACTACCAAGAATTCAAAGTTCAGTAACCGAGAGTTGGAGGTTCTTGTCGACGAAATCCTCAGAGTCGAGCCACAGCTCTTTGGAACATTGGTCAGAAACACCAGCATGGCAGCTAAAACAGCCATATGGCAGACCATCGTCGATGCTGTGAATGCTGTTGCGGACACCAGAAGGACCAGGCAGGAATGCCAGAACAGGTGGTACGATCTGCGGAGGAGGGTCCGAGCCAAGAGGCAGGAGGAACACGACCAGGCCAACGCCACAGGAGGAGGGCCCTCCCGCAGACCCGTACACTACCAGCCCTGGGAGGAGAGGGTGATGGCCATACTGCCGGTGGAGGCAGTTGAAGGATTAGAAGGACTCCGAGACCCGGGTGAGTACACAAACAACGCACCTCACATGGGGGGAACGGCATCCACAACCAAAATCACTAACAGGCACGCAACCACCCCAAGCCATTGCATGACTCAACCACACTCCATGAGCACACACATGCCACTGCTGCCACTATGCCCCATGCACCCAGCTGGACAATGTCAAGTCACAGGCCACAGAAGACACCAACACATGACATGGTAACCCGGATGGCGGGAGGGTGGGCCCCAAAAATCACATAGTGCAACTCAGAAGCAGACAACAATGCCCTCTGCCCATATGGCCCAGGTCACAGCCAGACAAACAGTGTGTCCCCACACAGGAAAGACTCGCCAGCAAATGGCGGACGCCTTGCATCAACACATGGGGGTGAAGGCACTGTTTTGCACATGACAGCAGCTAATGAACAGCCAACATTGTGAAAGAGTGGCAGCACACAGCACCACAGCAGCAGCGCACAGACACACATCACACCCAATGGGTGCCTGGAGATCAGAAACAAACTCACATCAACAAGCCAAGGACCACTCAAAGATCTGCTAACAGTGTGTGCCCAGGAAGCTGGGCTGAGGTGACAGAGGGTGACACACAGAGGGAGGGAGAGGGGGACAGAGATGGAGGGAGACAGACAGAGGGAGGAGGCTGACACACGGAGGGAGGGAGAGGGGGACAGAGAGGGAGGGAGAGGGGGACAGAGAGGGAGGGAGAGGGGGACAGAGAGGGAGGGAGAGGGGGACAGAGAGGGAGCGAGACACAGGGAGACCAAATCAGCCGTGTGGCGTGTGCGAATGTCTGCTCGTCAGCAGGTAGACTGCGTGCATGTAGACAAGGGTGGCCAGTCCCAGAACCCCCCCTCTTCACCATGGCAAGACACAGGGCCATGTCACAACCTGTTCACGAGCACAACGACAGCTACCTGGATCATATAAGTGTGTGGATCCACTCCATGTGCACATGTACAGTGCTACACGGAAGGCGCCAATGCATGGCTCGCCACACCTGCCCACTCCACTGCTGACTGCAGTCACACTTGACGCAGCAAGTAAGACCGTGCCACACATAGTTAAAGGGGCCAAAGTGGTGCCCAAGGGACACACCCATGCACAAGTGCACTGTGAGTGGAATGCAAGACAGATCCCAATTCCAAGAGGAAATGTGCCAACTTTGAAACAGATGAAACATGGATGAAACATGGATGTTGCAAGGACCAAAATTAACATTGTCTCTCTCACACACAGGTCAACGTCGTGGTTCACCCCCCAACACTGGGGGGGAAGACTCACAGGACCCGGATCTGCGGGAGCCCGATCCCACCGGCAGCGACCACTCTCACCGACCCCGACCGACCTGGCCCCTCTGGTGTCCAACCACCTGCGTCAGGTACAACTGTGCCAACCACCACCCCCACTCCTGCTACATCCCAGGAGACACCCAGGATCCCTGCCCCAACACCACAATGCAGCCAGGCTGGCCAGGAGGGACACGGTGTCCCGGGCACCCAGGAGGAGGCAGGCGACAAAGCCAATGCCACCCCTCAGGGGTCCCGGAGACCCGATGTACCCACAAGGGCAGACCAGGTGCAAGTGGGCAGGGGTGGTGGGAGTGGAGGACGGCGGAGGCGCGAGCCTGACCAGTTGGCTGGGGAACCGGTATTTTCCCATGTCCGTAACATCCTGGACACATACCGGCAGGACACCACGGGCCTGGCCCAGGTTGTGTCTGTCCTCGAGGGGATCAAGACCCAGCAGGCCCAGCAACATGCGGAGCTACATGTCTGTCTACTGCAACACCAACGGAGGATGGAGGCCAGACAGGCTGAGCAAGTGACGGCGTTCCAGGGGATTCACGATACACTCCGTCGGATGGCCGACAACATGGCCGACCCTCCCTGTGCCAGAAGGCGGAGAACATCACCACCCACTGGGAGGGATCAGGAGGAGGAGGAGGAGGAAACATCCGACGGAGCATCCCAGACGTCGTCACGGCCTGCTGCTGAGGGTCCCCGCAGGAGGCCGGGTCGTCCACGGAAAGGACCTGGCCTGGCACCTGGCCCACTGGAGCAACAGCATCACAGCATCAAGAGACATTATCTGCCACATGGCCCTGCTGGTCACTGGCTGACCAATGTTGACAAAGACTGTGCATGGACTCTGAGGATTTCAAATGGCAAGGACACCAACTCCCCTACTGAACTTTGGATTCCAAACTCCCGGAAAGCCCCTCACTTTGTCCCCCCCCCCCCCAATAATAAATCACACTATGAAGAGTAGATGCCTGCTGGTTGCATTATTACCTAACATGTGTCATGTAAAGTCTAAACATGCCTGAGTCATCTTTTGTCTTCAACCATCCACACCCTGGGGCCTGAGTCTGGCACAGGACACATGGGTCACAGTGTATTAGGCAAGACAGACATGGAGCACCATACACACCCGTGATGGGCCCAACCAGCTGAGGGGGTGGCCGAACAACCGTGCTGACAGACACATTGAGTACAGCAACAGTCATGCGCAGAGGTCAGGGATCCAGTCCAGTGTCCTGGGGGGCATCCAGGTATGTGTAGACAGGTGGCAGAACCATGTCCTGCAAGCTTGAGTCCGGTGGATGCAGAGAATGGGGTCCTGGACACCGTTGGATGCATGGGGATGGCACATGTCACAATACCCACACAGTCATGGACATCATGCCCAATACACAGTCTCAGCCCACACACACAGCTTGCATCTTGCTACTCGACACATTGACACATAGCCACAATCAGGGAATACCATGCCAGACATGCTGGATGCACCGTGGCAACACACCAGCATTGACTGAGAAGAGGCACCTTGGAGGCATAGGGACACCTTTATTAGTCATGTTTTCGGGATTGCAGAGGCAACTTGAAGTACACATGAACACATCATGTGGAGTAACATGTGGGTCCAACACTGGCACCCCCCTTCTGCAGCACAAATGCGTGTTCGCCATGGAACTGGCACACAAGCGTCGGCTAACAGCTAAACACCCACAGCTTCTCACGGAGAGCCTGCCATACACCATAGATCCGCTGATGTGGAAGTCCCACACCATGTCAAGCCAATGCTAACCGTATGTGTCCGAGGGCAGTGTCACACACATTGATGCCATCATCACAATCCCCTATCCCATCACTGATGACTGTCAACCAGGCAGACCATCTATTCAGGTGTACACAGCTGCATGTCGTGTCCCATGGTGATGCTACATGGCTGCAGAGGAACCAAACATCGACAGGGGCAGTGTGCATACATCGTGAACAACTGCCACACCCAATACACCCCAGATGCATCCCTTACCCTATGGAGACTTCCAAACGTGTCCGTGCCTGTAACGCTGAGTCAGCCCACGATGTCATGTCCATGAGGAATAGCAGTGCCACAACAATGCAAGCAGCAGACGGCATGCGCAAGTACCTGGGGAAGATAGACACACAAGTAGTCAGCCACAAAAATGCACAGCCACTTGCATGTGCATTTACTCGACACATGTATGGATGACAACATGCTAGGTCACAATTATGACAGGGGAAATACAACCATCACTGCCACCATCACTCCAGTGACACACCCACACACACCTCTGACTCACGTGCCATACATGCAGGTGGACACACACATCACAACACATGCCACACGGGGACCAATGCGTGCACACTCAGACACTGGTACTCACCACTAAGCAAAGAAGTCGCGTATGAGCCGAGTCCGGATGTCCTCTTGTGGCTCCACATCCTCCACATCACTAGCCCCATTGCCAAGCCCTTCGTCCTCCACGGGTGGATGGTCCTCGTCATGTTGATTCAGGATGAGTGGCACAGCTCTTTCAACTGCCATGTTGTGCAGCATGCAGCAGACCATGAAGATCTTGCAGACCTTCGCCGGGGCATATGGCAGTGCGCCGCCGGTCTTGTGTAGGCACCTGAAACGGCTCTTCAGCAGGCCAAACGTCCTCTCGATCACTCGCCTTGTCCGGCCATGGGCGGTGTTGTAGCGGAGCTGGGCCGGCGTGATGGGGTTGCGGAGAGGTGTGAGCAGCCAAGGCATGTTGGGATAGCCAGCGTCCCCTACATGGGAAGCACATGGAAATTGTTAGAAGTGGTGAAGCGGTCGTGCTGGTAGGTTATGCAAAATACAGGACAGACAGACTGTACCCACCAACAACACATGCCCATTCGTTGCGCAGCTGCATCATCATTTCAGGCATCCTGCTACGCCTCATGATGTAGGCATCGTGTGCTGATCCTGGAAAACGAGCACAGACATGTGAAATCACCATGTTGGCCTGACACACCACAAGGGCATTAATGGAGTGGTAGTGCTTTCGATTGCGGTACGCCACCTCCTGTGCGTGTGGTGGTACCAAAGCTACATGTGTCCCATCTATGGACCCAATGACATGGGGCATCCCTCCCAGGGCATAGAATCCACGCTTGACCGCAGTCATCTGTTCAGGGGTTGGGAACTTGATGAAGTCATCCAGGTGAATCAACATGGCCTCTAAGAAATCATGCAGCACACGGCAGAACATGCTCTGGGACATGCCCCCAACATTAGCTATGGTATATTGAAAGGTACCCGTGGCAAGAAAATGTAGGGCAGCCATTACCTTCAGCTGGGGTGTCAGTGCCGTGGGATACCTGTGCTGCGATTGCAGGTGTGGTGCCAGTCTCGCCGTCAACTCCAGAATCAACGGTTGGGTGAAGCGGTAGAGCCGGATGCTGTCATTCTTCTGCATGGCAGCCAAGTCCAGAATTGGTCGGGCAAGAGGCGGCGCTCTGCAGTAATTTGGAAGTGACAAGGAAGAGTGAGTGCACTACGACAACAAATCATATGTACTGAGCACATGTTAATCTGTCAATACACATATGCTACATAGGGAGTCAGGTATGTGCTACATGCCCAGGACACTTATGGATGCAAGGTGACACTCCTACCAAGACCCAGCTACACACGGAGATTGAGAACCTCCCCATGCCACGCCATGGGAATAGCTGTGTCCCAGTGCAAGTGAACAGCCAGACGCAAGACAGGAGTGACATACGCCCACACATCAGCAGAAGTAGGATGCCGATTGCAGAGACTGGTAGCGGAACACTAGAGCCACAGGTCACATGACATCACACTAGGACAGCCCACACACCTTGCCATGAAGGTGCACATGTCATGACTCACCACACATTCATTGTGAGGATGCAGACATGTCCTTGTCACGCTACTCTGTGTCCCATGCATACATGTGCACCTCACATCCGATACCACATGTGGCATGGTGTGCGGAACAGTGTGCAATGTCAATCTACACACAGACACATGTTGGTTGCTGCAACGGCTGCAGCTTTTGAGGGTGCTACAACATCAACCTGATGGGAAGCCCCCACACATACATGACATAGTCACATTGTGCACCGTGGGTAATGACAAGTCAGGTGTGGTAACCCCTGTACCGGGCATCAGGGGACACTTCCGTGTGTTGGTGTCCGTGCCATGCCAGTGACGCTCACCCCAAGTGTGCAGTACGACATGCACACATGTCAAATGAGTCAAGGGCATGCCTGGCACACATTGCCCCATCACACAGTACATCTGTAGACATCTCATCATACATCTGGTGCCTTCTCGACTCAGGAGTCATGTTCCACATCACAGGCCGTCACACCTGTGCCCCACACATGTAGTAATGCACAGACGATGCCTCGATGTCATTTAATGGACAAGTATGTCCATTCATGGACAAGTATGTCCTTCCATGGACAAGTATGTCCATCCATGGACAAGTATGTCCTTCCATGGACAAGTATGTCCATCCATGGACAAGTATGTCCGCCCTATCCCTACCTGTGTGCCGCCTGTCACCACTGTGATGTGTGAAAACCACTGTACTGCTGCGAAGAGGGCCTGTGTACGTTACCATTTCACTATGGGAGTGCTGCCGTATGTGTACCCATCGTGATGGCGAGCGTACAGGCATGTGTACGGCCCGTACCACTCCGAGTACGCATACGCAAGAACACCCATAGTGATAGGGAGCGTACAGGCGTGTGTACGCTCCCTATCACTATGGGTGTCCTCGCGTATGCGTACTCGTAGTGGTACGGGCCGTACACACGCCTGTACGCTCCCTATCACTATGGGTGGCGTCGCGTATGCGTACTCCTAGTGGTACGGGCCGTACACACGCCTGTACGCTCCCTATCACTATGGGTGTCCTCGCGTATGCGTACTCGTAGTGGTACGGGCCGTACACACGCCTGTACGCTCACTATCACTATGGGCGGCGTCGCGTATGCGTACTCCTAGTGGTACGGGCCGTACACACGCCTGTATGCTCCCTATCACTATGGGTGGCGTCGCGTATGCGTACTCCTAGTGGTACGGGCCGTACACACGCCTGTACGCTCCCTATCACTATGGGTGTCCTCGCGTATGCGTACTCGTAGTGGTAGGGGCCGTACACACGCCTGTACGCTCACTATCACTATGGGTGTCCTCGCGTATGCGTACTCCTAGTGGTACGGGCCGTACACATGCCTGTACGCTCACTATCACTATGGGTGTCCTCGCGTATGCGTACTCCTAGTGGTACGGGCCGTACACACGCCTGTACGCTCACTATCACTATGGGTGTCCTCGCGTATGCGTACTCCTAGTGGTACGGGCCGTACACATGCCTGTACGCTCCCTATCACTATGGGTGGCGTCGCGTATGCATACTCCTAGTGGTACGGGCCGTGACAGGTGGGACAGTGTGACAGGTGACTGTACCTACAGATGTGTGTTTGTCCACTGTACCTATGCTGAGAGTGTCCACATGATGTGTTCGTCCCCTGGACATCTGTGTGTGTAAGTCCAATGTCATTTGTGTGGGTGCATATGTGTAGTGGACCACCCCAGATGCATGAGGCTTGGATATGCCCTGCACATCTCATGTGAGCAGGGAGCAGTGCTGTGTGTCTGACGTGCAGTGCCAGCCCCACACCTGTGAGCCCCCCCGATCTAGTGGCACATGTGTAGTGAGGTTTGTATCTGCATTTGGCAATGGCAGGTGAATGTCCTGTGTCTGTGTACTCTGCTGAGGTGGCGTCAGTGGCCTGTGGCATGTGACTGCTTTGAGGTGCTGGCCAGACACAGGAGGTGTGTGTGCAGAGTCCACCCAGCAGTGCCCTGAGACAGGAGGGGTGGGTGCTGAGTCCTCCCAGCAGTGCCCTGAGACAGGAGGGGTGGGTGCAGAGTCCTCCCAGCAGTGCCCAGAGACAGGAGGGGTGGGTGCCTAACACTCCCAGCAGTGCCCTGAGCCAGGAGGGGTGGGTGCTGAGTCCTCCCAGCAGTGCCCTGAGACAGGAGGGGTGGGTGCAGAGTCCACCCAGCAGTGCCCTGAGACAGGAGGGGTGGGTGCTGTTGTGTTCAAATAATTATTCCAAGGGCCACACTTACCATTGACCCGCAATATCCATTAAATAAGGAGCAGTTGGCAACGTGGAAGGTTCACACGTTTATTATCATCATAGATCTCTATATAGAGGAGCCTCGTCGATCCTCACCCATCAGGTGCACCGAGGAAGACTGCTGGCTCCTTGACAGTAACACACTTTTATACATTATCAGCACAGCATACAAAACCTTATATGTGGAAAAGTACCAGTTAGTCCTGGTGCCCCTAATGAGCTCATGCCTATTTCTAGTTTCGGTTACACATACAAAGGGTTACTATCTTTACAGAGAAGGTCGGAAGGGTGACTCCCTTCTCGTCCCAGGTCTACAGGAATTCGCTTGATACTCCCTTTTAGCAGATGTGACCTTGCTTCTCAGCAACTCTGTCTGTCTCCTAATTATTACCGTGAAAAGGAAAAGGCAGATGGTGTGTAAGAGGACCACGTGACTCCTAAGAGAAAGAGCCGCAATCCAAGATGGAGGCAGTTTGGTTCTCGGCCCTTTTGTCATGCTTAACGTAACGGGGATTTCGATCCTTTTAATGCACCATGGCTAAGCATACCGTCATTAGATATACTGCACTAATCATACCATAATGACCTGAATACCTCAGAACGGCCCTTTTAGTGCAGTATAGCTAATAACGAAGTCAGTCTTCGAAAATACCTTCATCGATCTGCATTAAATCATGCGTCTCCTTCTGAGTTCGCTGAGCATCGATCCTGGTTTGGTTGGACGTAGGCTTAGGGATGGATCGGCGAACCTGAGTAACACAATATGCACAACAGGCCGGCCCACATTGTAGACAAATGCAACAGGTGAAAAGGAATCCTACCACCCCCAAGAGAATCATAAATAACTTCCATCCCCAGGCGGTCACCAAATCCCAGAACCACCCGGACAAAGACCAAGTACCAGTGTCAGTGTGAATTTCAGAGGCTAGTCGATGCAGTTTCTGGATAGCTAGATGGACGGAAGGGGCGGAGTCAGGTATATATACACAACAGGAACTGCCGATGACCCTACAGGCTCCACCACGATCAGCTAGGATAACGTCTAAAACAAGACGATTTTGAAGGGTCACGAGCCGGGTCGCCTGGAGCTCCACTGTGATATTATGCTAGGACTTTCGGTGTACCCCTGGGGGGCGCGACAGAATCTAAAGCTGCGGCCTCCTAATGAGAAACCGTATAAATGTCTACTCTCTGGATGAATGGGAATACTAAAGAACGCATTCTTTAAATCAATCACCGAAAAAAATGTGGCAGTGGGAGGAATCATCGTTAAGATGGAATTAATGTCCGGCACCACAGGATACTGGGGTACCACAATTTTATTGATTTCTCGTAGGTCAATCACAAATCGATAGGTATTAGCATAATCAGGGGACTGGGGTACAGGGGCTCGTTTAAGAATCGGGAGAATTGGACTGTTGCAGGTATTGGATGCCGTTTCTTCCACCACCCCTGTTTTAATCAGGTCGAAAATAATGGCCAGTAAGGCACGTTCGCCTTCGGGGGCTATTTTGTATTGCGGAATCCTTGGCAATTGAGCATTCTGTTTTAAAGTGATGGACACCGGTGGAACTGGCAAGTACCCCACATCAGTGTCCCCCAGGGCCCAAAGGTCCCTCGGGAGTGTCGCAAGCTCAGGGGGTAAGGAGTCAGTTTTTGCAAAACATTGGATGGAGGGGGCAGAGGGATTCCTAATGGTTAGGTAAACTCCATCGGGGGAGCAAAAGATGCGTGCATGTAATCGTTTTAGTATATCCATACCCAGGAGATTTTCCCCACACTGGGAGGTGAGGAGGAAAGGTGATTCAATCGTTACTGGTCCCACAGTAAGGGAAAGTGGTTTTGAAATGGGGCTTACCACCGGAGTTCCAGAGAACCCCACGGACACATTAGTCTGGCCAGACAGAGCAGTCCCCGGGACCAAGGCACGTGAAACAGAACTGTTCATAGCCCCTGTGTCAACCAAAAACTTACCTGATGCCTCCAGCAATTGTGCATGGACATAAGGTCCAGCCTGATCTATCGGGATTGACACATGCCCCTTACTCTGCCCTTGGCTATCCTATGCTTGAGTGTACCCAATGTCTCCATCCGTCACACGTCCGTCATGGTAGTATTGTTTACCCTGATTCTGATCGAAATAATTCTGACTGTTCTCACCTCGTACTGCCTGTTCTTGTCTCGTGTATCCACCTCGATGTCCACTTACTCTACCCCTTCCACGTCCCCTAGAAGCAGCGTTCTGTTCATGCAATAACGGGCATTGAGCTCTCCAATGCCCCTCCTCTTTGCAGAAAGCACATTGATTTATGCCGAGATCCGTTCGCCCAGTCGGGTGCACGGGCCCCGCCCCCCTCGGAACGAAATTCTGTACCCCTCTCCCCCTTCCTCTACCCCTCTCCACCTGTTGTAACAATACTCGTGTTTTCAGATCCTTTGACTTTCTTTCTGTCTTATCCTTGCTCTCATTTTCCCGATGTTCATAATACTGAACCATGCTTAATATCGTGGAAGGCGTGGTGGTCGTCCAGGTACTCTCGGCTGCCTGTAGCCGAGCCGATACCTCGGGTAGCAAATTTGTTACAAATCTATTAACAAATAAACGTACACCCCCCTCCGTAGCCAGGTCCTGCCCGCTGAAATCAATGAATACTCCCTCGAACCTTGTGAAGAAATCAGATACACTCTCATCCTTCTTTTGTTTACAGGCCGTCAGCTTGTCCCAATCTACCTTTCTGGGCGGGATCAATGAATGCATATATGTTATTATTCTTTCAGGTAGAGCCAATATCTCAGGTCGGGGCTTATTCCCCCGGTTTGCGATCTCTATCCCAGTTTCTCAGTTGGTCCCATGTCCCACCAAACTCCGTGACATGGTCCTGGTCATGTACCTGGCGCCAAATATCCACCGGTACTAGTAAGGCGAAGAATAATTCAATATCCGCCAACGTCATCACTGCTGACGAGGCGGCTTCGGTCAGTTCTTTATAATAGGCAGTGGGGTTTTTCCTAGGATCGGGCAACTGGCTTTTCAAGGATAATACCTCACTCCGCTTCCAAGGGGTATAGACCCATTGCTCCTGGAACCGGGCATCTATTCCCGGACGGGTAATGACACCGTGGTCATCTACCACTGCGGCAACTTCCGGATGGAAGATAGGGTGTACCTCCCGCATAGGGAATTGGGAGGATCCGGCGGGAAGGGCGGACTGCAGACGAGTTCTATAAGAAACCAAAGTCTGCACCTTCCCATACACATCTTCAGGTGTCAGTCGGGATTTGTGAATCTGATCAAGAATATCATACAATATGGCCGGAGCTTTCCCTTCCTGGTGTACCTGTTCCCATACAGAGATGAGACGGTTAGCCATATGTTCCAGGGCATGCTGTTGCATTACCGGTTCGTAGTCCCTCATGGTACTCCAGATATCAGCAAGGGTATAAATAGAATGTCGCATCCACTGGGATGCTTGTGTGGCAATAGCTGCCCTTTCTTCTGTTCCCAAGGCAGAACGAGTGAACAACCTCCTCCCCTCCGCTAGATTGGTCGGATGTACCAGAGTAGTCACAGCTGTTACTGGTGTTGTGCTAGCGGAGGAGGAGGGTAGAACAGAAGGGGAAGACATTGACCCCGTCGGCAGCTGAGGGGTCCCGGCTGCAGCTGTCGAAAATAAATTAGGTAACAGGGCTATAACGTCGGACACAGATGCCGACAACTGGGAGAGGTTTGGCAGGGAGGGAGAGGTAGTATTGGCCGGGGGAGCCGATGCCGAGGCCCCCAGGGACGTATCTGGGGTCGGGGCTGAGGCTCTTGACACCTCGGGGTATAGTCTCTGGGGCACATAAGGGGGCGGTGGCCTGGTGTCCAACAAATCCTCTATTTCATCTTCCGCATTCGGGCGGGTCACATAACTTTTATCAACTTTTAGTCTGAATTCGCGATTCATGCAATCCAATCCTTTCTCTACTCTTTCTCGGTCATAGGCCATAGCCTTCTGAGTGACATTCTGTCCTGCCTTGGCTCTAGCTACTTTCTCTTCCCTTATTCGCCGCTGTTTAGCCTCCTTCTGCCATGCAATTAGAGCATCGAACATGGCTTGCCTGCTTCGCCTAGAAAACAATTGTTCCTGTAGGAACGCAATTTTCTTTTCATCAAACGAACCAGTCTTGGGCCACCGTAATTCTTCATTACCTTTAGTATACTTATGCCACAGAGTGCAAAACAATAAAGGAGAGATTCCATGCTTGACATACATAAAATGGCTCGGACTGCCTTCCGGTGGAGCGGGTTGGCTCTCAGCTAACCTGGAGTCACTCGTGCGGCAGCAGCAGCCAAAACAATTCAATTTACTGAAACAAGACATTTTGGTTAGTTTTTAGACATGTACACATAAACAACAATCGGACACAACATACAATCAATATCAGAGAACCAAGTCCGTCGACTCTGGTTCACGGTCCAGGCTTCAAACTGCACGCGGAGATTCCGGTCACCCTCCTGGCTCACCACTATGACCAACCCCTCCCCCAACAAGGACTTGCCTTGCCGGGAGTATGGCCTGTGGCTACCCAGTCCAGGTCGCAGGTCCTTCCACGTGCAATCCGCCTATATTCCTCCGGCGCGCTATTTCTAATCAAACCAATATCATCTGTACGTACTTCGAGTCAAATCACTGTAATGCGAACCTAATCAAACAAGACACCATTCCCCGGTGCGTGTCTTCAAGTCAACGAACCGCTGTCCAGCGCGAGCTTCAAACAAATGCAACCAGTATTCAAGTCAAGACAAATACATCGTTCTCAACGAATGCTTTCAAATCAATCAAATAGCACACCGTCCTCGACGCGTGCTTCAACAAAACATAATGCACCGTTTACAACGCGTGCGTCAAATCAAATCAAATCAATCTATACTCACCGGGTGCACCCAGATACGAATGTTCATTCTCCGCTGCCAACTCCTCCTGACCAACTTAGTCCATTTTCTGGGTTAAGCCCGTAGGACCCCGGTGAAGGGTGACTAGCAGCAGGGGACGTACCGAAAAGTCGCGCAGGGTGGGAGAAATCCTCAGGCTCCTTCTCCCGTCGACCGGTCAGGACGCCCCCAATCCCACCACCCGAATACGGGGGGGGTTGACCCTGTCACGGGGTCCCTTCGTGGTCGCCAACTGTTGTGTTCAAATAATTATTCCAAGGGCCACACTTACCATTGACCCGCAATATCCATTAAATAAGGAGCAGTTGGCAACGTGGAAGGTTCAAACGTTTATTATCATCATAGATCTCTATATAGAGGAGCCTCGTCGATCCTCACCCATCAGGTGCACCGAGGAAGACTGCTGGCTCCTTGACAGTAACACACTTTTATACATTATCAGCACAGCATACAAAACCTTATATGTGGAAAAGTACCAGTTAGTCCCGGCGCCCCTAATGAGCTCATGCCTATTTCTAGTTTCGGTTACACATACAAAGGGTTACTATCTTTACAGAGAAGGTCGGAAGGGTGACTCCCTTCTCGTCCCAGGTCTAGAGGAATTCGCTTGATACTCCCTTTTAGCAGATGTGACCTTGCTTCTCAGCAACTCTGTCTGTCTCCTAATTATTACCGTGAAAAGGAAAAGGCAGATGGTGTGTAAGAGGACCACGTGACTCCTAAGAGAAAGAGCCGCAATCCAAGATGGAGGCAGTTTGGTTCTCGGCCCTTTTGTCATGCTTAACGTAACGGGGATTTCGATCCTTTTAATGCACCATGGCTAAGCATACCGTCATTAGATATACTGCACTAATCATACCATAATGACCTGAATACCTCAGTGCTGAGTCCTCCCAGCAGTGCCCTGAGACAGGAGGGGTGGGTGCAGAGTCCTCCCAGCAGTGCCCAGAGACAGGAGGGGTGGGTGCCTAACACTCCCAGCAGTGCCCTGAGCCAGGAGGGGTGGGTGCTGAGTCCTCCCAGCAGTGCCCTGAGACAGGAGGGGTGGGTGCAGAGTCCACCCAGCAGTGCCCTGAGACAGGAGGGGTGGGTGCTGAGTCCTCCCAGCAGTGCCCTGAGACAGGAGGGGTGGGTGCTGAGTCCTCCGAGCAGTGCCCTGAGACAGGAGGGGTGGGTGCAGAGTCCTCCCAGCAGTGCCCAGAGACAGGAGGGGTGGGTGCCTAACACTCCCAGCAGTGCCCTGAGACAGGAGGGGTGGGTGCTGAGTCCTCCCAGCAGTGCCCTGAGACAGGAGGGTTGGGTGCAGAGTCCACCCAGCAGTGCCCTGAGATAGGAGGGGTGGGTGCTGAGTCCTCCCAGCAGTGCCCTGAGACAGGAGGGGTGGGTGCAGAGTCCTCCCAGCAGTGCCCTGAGACAGGAGGGGTGGGTGCTGAGTCCTCCCAGCAGTGCCCTGAGACAGGAGGGGTGGGTGCAGAGTCCTCCCAGCAGTGCCCAGAGACAGGAGGGGTGGGTGCAGAGTCCACCCAGCAGTGCCCTGAGCCAGGAGGGGTGGGTGTGATGCACAGTGTGAGCCTTGATCATTGATTGTGACATTGCCATCATTCCACCTGTGTACCTACAATGGCACGTACTGCTTCTTCCCTCCCCAGAGGATCATGTCCCTATGACAAAGGTGCAATGCGTTGGCTGCATGACATGCCTTGTTGTAACCAGCTAATTTGTTCTCATATGTCTCTCTGTGACATGTGGCTGGTGTATTGATGTGGTGTCACTTTTTCTTCCTCACAGGTAGGCGCCACTGCCAAGGAGCAGATCTGGCTGACCGCCGTCAGTGCCGTGAGGGGTGTGGATGGTCGGAGGCGGAGCCTGTCCCAGGTGAGGAAACGCTGGCAGGATATCCGGTGCTGGACGCGGAGGATCGCACGGGTCCTGCTGGGGGACTCACCTGTGAGCCACAAGAACCGTGGGCGCCGCCATCTGAGCCACCCCCACAGGCGTGTGCTGCCGGTGGTCTTTCCAGACTTGGAGAGGCGCTTACAGGAGATGCAGCAGCCAGAAGGGGGTAGGTACATGTGTGTTTGTTGTGTGTCACCGGCATTTGTAAGGGCACAGTAGCATGACTTCACTGCCAGGGTTTAAAGGTGCTGTGCAGATCCAGTTTGCCCCAGTATAGCGCTGCGCTCCTGCCACCCTTCCCCTCCTTGCAATGTGTTCCCTGGTCTGTGTGTAGTCACTCCTTCACAAGGTAATGTAGGCTGGCGCTTTGTCCACGAGAACTATGCCTGTAGCATCATGTGTGGGGGTGGTGTGTAACAGGTTTTGGGACCTTGCCTGTGCCCTGTCCAGTTCACTGCATGTGGGTTCCATGTCAGTTGGCACTGATGCTGAGTCCAGACATGGGAGTTAGTCTCTCAAGTGTCATGCCTTACAGCGCGCATGTCCTATGTAGTGGCCTGTGACATGATGTGCATGAGTGTGCGATACGCATAGTGCAGGGATGGTGGCGTGTGTTGCAGTCATTACCATTCAGGAGCATGGAGTTGTGTGGCCACTACTGTCCCCTGGGGCACCTTTTCCTCGGTGTTGTATGTGTCATCCCAAAACGTGGACACTCTCAGTGTCTACAGCGTAGGTTGTGCTCTGTGCCATTGTCCCCTGGCACCATGTATATAGACGTGAAATTTTGTACAGGTGTCCACTGTGCAGCCTGACCTGAATGTCCTTCTTCATACTCACAGTTGCCAGTGCCTGTGTGTCTTGTTATACTCATCTGAGGATGGGCACTGGTACCTCATTATTTGTACAGGCGCACCTTGGGTGTTTGGCGTCCAATCTTGCATTTTGCCTGCCCCTGTGTTTATCACCCAGACTATGAGATGTTGGTGCCACCTGTGTCTCAACAATTTGCCTCGTGTAGGGGGTGGTTGGGGCGGGCAAAGCCCATATATCAATTCCTGATTTCTACTTGCTGGGTCTGGGCAGTGTGTGATGTTTGTCTGGACATACACTCAAGGTGCAGTGACCCAGTCATGTTGGGCATGTTTTCAGCATTACCTATGCAGCATGTGTCTCAAGTTCATGGATATGGTCCCAGGTCATCCCTATTTTCGCCAACGCTGTGTGGTGCAGATGCAGTGCTGGATTGTCCCCAGGGCCTGGGTGCTATGTCAGACTCCGTTTCCTGTCATTTGCTATTGTCTCATGCTCTCCATGGTATTTCAGTGGCATGGTGGCTCAACCAACTGTGTGTTTCATGCCCTACATCGGTACCTTGTTTAGTGGATGTTAGGGATCTTCCTTTTCAGGCTATGCAATGTAACCTATGTAGATTGGACTCATGTGACAGATGTGTACAGGTGTCTGATTAATTTCTGTCTCTCCACCCTGCCCACAGCATCGTCGGGGGACACAGAGGGAGACATGGACACAGACCAGGCGGAGGGACCGAGCACCAGTGCCAGCCGTGACATCGTGGCTGGCACATCGAGTGGGACAGAGGCGGAGGAGAGTGTGGCCGAGGACCTGTCGACTGGCACGTCAGAATACGAAGCTGACAGGTCCGAGGAGGATGTCTCCGAGTGGGCGGAGGCTGCACCAGCAGCTGACAGCGGAACAACACCTCGCACCGCCCCCTCCGTTCCCATCAGCCGCCTCCCACTTGCTCGTGTCCCTTCCCAGCGTGCCCGGTCACCGCATGTCTCCTTCATGCCAGGCACCGCACCCCCTGCCCCTGTCTCCACTGCTGCCGCCTATGCCGAGTCTGTGGACATCCTGCGGCAGCTGCAGGTTGGTCAGGCTGCGATCCTTAATGTCCTCCATGCCCACGGCCAGACCCTCAACAACATCGAGGCATACTTGGAGGGCATTCATTCATCGCAGGCTGACCAACGCAGCTTGCTGAGGTCGATAGACTCGACACTGACTGCAGCAGTGGGTCTCCTGCAGCGCGACCTCCCACCACCTACCCCTGCCCCATCCACACTTCCCACTCCCATGCCTGTCCCACATACACCCAGACGTCGGCATGCACCCACATCAACAGACACAGGCACCACACCAGCAGGGAAGGTCCACCGCACTCCTCCTGACACGCACACACAGGGTGAGGTAGGCACACCCACTGGGTCGGGGGGCAAACGTGTGACACGCAGCCAGAGTGGGAGTCCGCATTCCACCCAGTCCACTCCCTCCAAATCCCCTCCCCTCAGCTCTCCTGGCCACCTCTCCCCCAAAGACTCCTTCATGGCCGCTCTGTCCCTGAGCCCCACAGTGACTCCACCCCGCAAGCGGTCAAGGAGGTCCCCGGTCAGGGTGCTTGATTCCCCCCCCCCTTGTCTACACCCTCCCACAGTGGCGCTGCGACCCATCCCTCTGACCCCCCCCCCCCTCCTTGGGGCCTGTGGATCCTTCGGGTGCAGGGGAATCCCTGGAGGACCTTGCAAAGGTGTGTAGTGCCATCCTGGCCTCCGCCTTTGGCCCTGCCCCACCCCCTGTGGTGGAGTCCTCCATCCCTGCACCCACAACGCCTACCCTTTGCCCTGATGTCCCTGCGGTGCCTGGTGCTTCCCCCCCCCTGATGCCCTCACCCCTGTGGAAGACGACAGCATGTAACTGTGCAGGCAAGCTAGGGGACACGCATCCCACTGTGTCCCCCATCCAGCTGAGACTTATTGACTGCCCTATGGGCTTTGTGAATATTGAACTGCCTGCGATCCACGGACACTGTGATCATGCTGAATAAAGCTTTACTTTTTTTTTCATTCAGACACTACTGCTATGCTGGTATTGGTGTTGGTGGGGCTGCTACATGGTTTTGGGTGGTGTTTATGTGTTGGGTGTGTGGGAAATGTAGTAGTGGGCTGCTCATTGGGGGGACCCTGGGATCTGTGTGCCATCACAAGGTGTTAGCTAACTTTCTTTGTTCATGTAAGCAGTTACTGCATGGTGCAATTGTCCCAGTGTGTATTCCTCCCTCTGTGTACCCTGATATCTTCCCTGCAGGGTGTTCCCAATATTTAGCGCAGAGCTGTGTCTACATGAGCTGTGTGTGTGACGGAGCCCTTCTACTTTGGCCATGCATGCAGGGCCATGTCTCCACCTGCAACATTCGTGGCATCCTTGGTGATCACTGTACATGTGTATGGAGTCTGTTGACATGAGTTCATGGGGACATGTTCCCTTGTAGGCAGTATGCATGTGTGTACTTCCAGCCTCACACACATGTGTTACACCCCTCCTGTCTCAGGGCACTGCTGGGAGGACTCTGCACCCACCCCTCCTGTCTCAGGGCACTGCTGGGAGTGTTAGGCACCCACCCCTCCTGTCTCAGGGCACTGCTGGGAGGACTCTGCACCCACCCCTCCTGTCTCAGGGCACTGCTGGGAGTGTAAGGCACCCACCCCTCCTGTCTCAGGGCACTGCTGGGAGGACTCTGCACCCACCCCTCCTGTCTCAGGGCACTGCTGAGAGTGTTAGGCACCCACCCCTCCTGTCTCAGGGCACTGCTGGGAGGACTCTGCACCCACCCCTCTTGTCTCAGGGCACTGCTGGGAGTGTTAGGCACCCACCCCTCCTGTCTCAGGGCACTGCTGGGAGGACTCTGCACCCACCCCTCCTGTCTCAGGGCACTGCTGGGAGGACTCTGCACCCACCCCTCCTGTCTCAGGGCACTGCTGGGAGGACTCAGCACCCACCCCTCCTGTCTCAGGGCACTGCTGGGAGTGCTAGGCACCCACCCCTCCTGTCTCAGGGCACTGCTGGGAGGACTCTGCACCCACCCCTCCTGTCTCAGGGCACTGCTGGGAGTGTTAGGCACCCACCCCTCCTGTCTCAGGGCACTGCTGGGAGGACTCTGCACCCACCCCTCCTGTCTCAGGGCACTGCTGGGAGTGTTAGGCACCCACCCCTCCTGTCTCAGGGCACTGCTGGGAGGACTCTGCACCCACCCCTCCTGTCTCAGGGCACTGCTGGGAGGACTCAGCACCCACCCCTCCTGTCTCAGGGCACTGCTGGGAGGACTCTGCACCCACCCCTCCTGTCTCAGGGCACTGCTGGGAGGACTCTGCACACACACCTCCTATTTCTGGATATGTACGCTTGGAACATACACGGTGTGGGTACGCTCCATGCATACGCGGGTGAGGGTACGAGTCGTACTTACACTGGTGGGGTGGGGGTGGGCTCCATGCATACGGGGCTGGGGGTACGTGTCGTACTTACACTGGTGGGGGTGGGGGTACGGTCCGTATGTCCGCGGGTGAGGGTACGAGTCGTACTTACACTGTTGGGGTGGGGGTACGCTCCATGCATACGGGGGTGGGGGTACGTGTCGTACTTACACTGGTGGGGTGGGGGTACGCTCCATGCATATGGGGTGAGGGTACGAGTCGTACTTACACTGTTGGGGTGGGGGTACACTCCATGCATACGGGGTGAGGGTACGAGTCGTACTTACACTGTTGGGGTGGGGGTAGGCTCCATGCCTACGGGGGTGGGGGTACGTGTCGTACTTACACTGGTGGGGGTGGGGGTACGGTCCGTACGTCCGCGGGTGAGTGTACGAGTCGTACTTACACTGGTGGGGTGGGGGTACGCTCCATGCATACGGGGTGAGGGTACGAGTCGTACTTACGCTGTTGGGGTGGGGGTACGCTCCATGCATACGGGGTGAGGGTACGAGTCGTACTTACACTGGTGGGGTGGGGTAGGCTCCATGCCTACGGGGGTGGGGGTACGTGTCGTACTTACACTGGTGGGGGTGGGGGTACAGTCCGTACGTCCGCGGGTGAGGGTACGAGTCATACTTACACTGGTGGGGTGGGGGTATGCTCCATACGTACGCGGGTGGGGGTAGGGTCCATACATATCCGTCCCCACGCTGTGTGATGCTTGTGCGGACCGTACCCAGGCCTTTGGCACGTGGGTACGATCCGTCCCGCCATTGTTGGGGTGACGTGGGTGTGGGCGTGGTACGTCTCGTACCCACGCTCTTCAGGCGTGGGTACGGGACGTACCGGTCTGGTTGTGTTGCCCGTTCGCGTGGTGACGGACTTCCGTTGTGGCGGTCGCTGGCTTAGCTGGACACGCCCCCACCCCCTCGTAGTGACCAGGGCATGGGAGTCAGGTATGTCCTGGGCATGTGTGCTGTGTGACTTTGGTGGGGGTTTTGTGGCCTGCCCTGGTCCTGCCACCCCCACCCCACCCAACTTTCCCCCCTCCCTTACTTATTCTGACCTTCTGCGGCGTCTGCGTCGGAACCTGTAGAGGAGGTCGACTGCTATGAGGGCCGGGATGACACGTAGTTTCGGGTCCATGTCTGTCCGTCGCGTACGGGTCCTCCTTGTTCGCGTCGTCCTGTCTGTCCGTCGCGTACTGGTCCTCCTTGATCGCGTCGTCCTGTCTGTCCGTCGCGTACTGGTACTCCTTGATCGCGTCGTCCTGTCGCGTACTGGTCCTCCTTGTTCGCGTCGTCCTGTCTGTCCGTCGCGTACTGGTGGTCCTTGTTCGCGTCGTCCTGATTTCCCGGCAGTTTTTGGCAGCCGGAAAATATTCACCGTGCGGGATGACGTCGGTGCGAATCGTAATTCCTGGTTCGTGAATGGCAGGCTGCGTGCGTCCCGACGTCACGTCGGCGCTTTCCCGGATCGCATTTGTAGGTTTATTTTGTTCGGTCGGGCTTTTTTACGATTCGCACGGAAATGGTGTTCCCGTGCGAATCGTAATTCCTTGTTTGTAAATTTTGACGACCGGGTACGCGTCGGACGGAGAATATGCTCCGTCCGACGGTTCGTACCCGGTTTTTACCGGATCGTAATCGGCACCTTTGTGTGTGTGGGCGGAGACCTCCACCCTTCAATCCTTAATGTACTCAGAACTTGAAAGAACTTCATATAAGAATATGGATCTGAATGTTACATCATCAAACAAGTTCTTAGACATGCACAATTTAACTGACTTGGAGTCGTTAGTGAAGTTTAATCGAGTGACGCGTAAAATGTGTCTTGAGAAGGGCGTCATTAGCAGGCTGAAGGATCTAGTTATAAAAACTTTTACATTTCTAGATCAAAATTCAACTAGGTCCACTCTGCCAGGTTTGCTGAAATAGTCCGAATTGTCACACTTGTAGTAATGTGATGGTTAGTAGCAGTGTAGATAGGTAGGTATGTACTGTCATTGGCAGCATGGCATGGGCAATGTGTGGTGCAAGCTGCAGAGGCCTCCTGACCAGAGCCCTGGCACTATTTTCTTTACAAACTAAGTAACGTCATTAACATATTTATTTTTCATGTCCAACATAGAATACAGTTTAATTTCAAACCCCTTATTTTGGATTATTTTTCCAATTCTGTGATTTAAGTAAATAATTATAAGACATTTTCAATTTTACACAAAATCAGCTCTTCCAAAAACAAATAAATGCTTTTCTCTACTCTAAAGACACATCTCCAGCCATGCTTATGCACACTGTGAAGTGTAGACATTTTGATTTGTATATATTTCAAGTTTGTAAAATGTAAGTTTTAGCTATGATATGCTCTAATATTTACAGTCCTATAACGTGTATGGTGGAAGTGCCACTAGCTTTCAAGAGACATTTAGCTCCATAATAATATCATTTTGTGTACTTACGACACTGCTGACTTGGAGCTACAGCCTCAAAAAATGGCTCTTCCGTATAAAACTGCCATTCTCAAGTAATGACTATAAAACTGGTTATGTATCCTGTTGCTTGGAGAGGCTCTATCTAACTGGAATAAATCAGTGTATGAGAAACGTTGCTAGAATTTATAAATTTGCCTTTCTGACTAAAGAAAGATTAGGCCGGGGATTGTCAAAACCTCTGGTTTTCTTTGTATATTTATTGGAAAGAAAGAACATGTGAAATGCACCAACAAACCAAGTGGAATTTGCATTTATTAACAGAGTAGTAAACCTGCATAGAACACATTATCCCTCAACCACTTGGCAGAGATGTGCTCAGTCCTTCACCAGCTATGACTCATTACCTTCCCATCCCTCCTGCCACAGCACCACCGCAGTCATAATCTCGGGGAAGCTGGAAAATATGTTTCTTCAACATCGCTTTTATAGAAAATTTATTGGGGAAACTGTCTGGCATGATGGTTCAGACTAAGAGGACAAGGAATTAAAGAACATTTTTGTGTAAAGTGAATTTACACAGCCAAACACTTCAGTTGTGCAAATCCATAATTCGCATCAATATCTGACAATGTTTAATCTTGCACAACCATAGCTTGGAAAAGCAAAACTAGTAAAATAGGATAATTCACATTTACATCTGCCTTACATCATCCTGTGAGTGGATAAAATGGAAGGTCTTCTTTGATACAACATTGGACACTTAGGCACTGTGAGGCGATTTGTGCATTTATCTTACCTCAGCTCAAATTAGATCACAACAAATATTAGTTCTCAAAGGACATTGGATAGGGTTCCTTTGCTTACATTTCTGGGCTTTAATAGCCACAGCAAAATTGAAATGTAAGCGAGGAAGCCCAGCCTGCCTTAATAATTTGTTTCTAGTACAGTGTTGGACTTGGCCCGTTCTGCAGGTTCATCGCCAAACTTTTTACCTTCACCCTCTCATTTTCTGAACTATTTTTAGTTTCAACTTTTAGGACTCTGCACACTTTACCACTGATAACCATTGTAAAGTGCTTGTCCTCTCATGGTAAACATGGTCAAATGGGCTTACAACTATTTGACACCTTTAGTTTACTTATAAGTCACTTGTAAAGTGTTACTACCTGCATCAAGGGTCTATAAATTAGATGATACTAGTAAGCATGTAGCACTAATTTTGCTACCCATATTAAGTCACATCTTAAACATGTCCCAGGCCTGCCATTGTAGCCTGATTGTGCAGTTTTAACCTTCCATTTTGACCTGGAAAGATAAACATTTTGCAAGGTTCAAATCCTCCTGTTAAATACATATACGTCACCCCTAGGAGAGGCCTTTAGTAGCCCAGCGGGCAGGATACAGTACATTTACAAAGTTGGACATGTACTTTAAACTTTTACATATCCTGGCAGCGAAAACTCTTAAAAATGTTTTTAACTACTGCAAGGTCCACCTCCCCCATAGGATAATATTGGGTTGACTTATTACAACTACTAAGGGATAACTTTCATGTAGGAGCAGGTAGGAATATTGAGATTGGAGTCTAAGGAATTGCAATTTACTGTCCTTTTTAATGGTAAAGTCGGATTTTAGGTCACATTTCTGGAAATGCCACTTTTAGAAAGTTGAACCATGGGAATTCCAGATAAATATCTAGAAATACCGGGTGCACTACAAATTGTCACTTTAAAGCTTACACAATGTATTCAAAAATTAAAGAACAAATGTTATGCAATATTGTGCAGTATTGGTGAAACAATAACAGTACTCAGTCCTTTGTTGATTGAATCACACTTTAACAAACAAATCTTCAAACCGAAAAGAGTGATGATTATCTGCTTTTATTCTTGATGGTCGCAGAAAATTTCTCATGTGCATAGAAACCAAAAGAGTGTCGCTTATAATCAGGTTATGAAGTTCTCAATCTTCAAAAATCAATCTTCAAAAATCCCAATGCATTTCGGGCTATAAGCATGAGCCCTTCATAAGGGGAATCTACAAGTATATAAATATATACATAAACTGGATATAATCTACATGTACAGCAATGTAACGTTAAAAGTTTAATGGATTCAGGAGAGAGCAGATAGACCTTATCATAAAGTTCGAAATGTGAGCCACCATGAAAGATCCGGGGAAAAAAGGTGCTTGAATGTTACTAAGGACATTAAAAGTGCGTGAAGTAGAAAAAAACGAAAAAGTGAGGAAAAGAAGTTTCCAACAGTGTGCCTCTGACGTGCCAACAACCAACAAAAAGAATGAAACTAGTGACCACGCGTGGCTGAACTAACAATCAAATGGTGATCTGGGAAATAGATCATACCTCAAAGCACTCGAGTGTATACATTCAAAGCGCCAATGGAATCCAGCGAGTATACATGACGATATCATTAATGCTGCGTGGTTAAGGGATAACAATGATAAATTAGGGTTGAAAAGGAATAAGTGTAAACAGTGAGATAAACAAAACTTTAACAAGCCGGAAAGCAGAGAACACGCTTACCGGAAGTTTGCCTTTCTCTAGCCGGAAAACCAGGTGCCTTATTCCATAAATCAGGAAGTCTACAAAATAAGAACCAAATTGTTGTTCTTTAATTTTTGAATACATTGTGTATGCTTTAAAGCGACAATTTGTAGTGCACCCGGTATTTCTAGATATTTATCTGGAATTCCCATGGTTCAGTTTGAATTAGGTGGCCCGCAGAGCCCCTCACCTGGTGCACACATTAATGACTGTTGAGTTTCTAATTATTGAGTACTTGAAAAATGTGTTCAATTAGAGAAATTGAGTGCATTTCAGCTGCTTTATTTCTTATTGTCTGTACTTTTAGAAAGTTGCCATTTTCTTGTCCCATCCATTTGGTGTCTGCAGCCTGTATTCTGGATCACATGACATGATGTAGCTAGCAGTTGTTCCTTGTGTTTTGATCTCAGACGGTGACCCAAAGGATAATAGATTCTACTGATTTAATTCTTGTCATTTTGTTCTCAAATAATTTCTTAAATTTTACTCTATTTTTCTAAACTGGTGTGGAATTTTCGTGGTGTTGTGTTTTCACTGTATTGCTTTTGAAGTGCTTGATAAATATTTTACACATTGCCTCTAAGTTAACACTGACTGCTGGTGCCAAGCTATCAGATGGTTAAGCACAGAGTGAATGTGAATGTCCAGTATTTGTAAAGCGCGATCAATTACCCGAGGGTGTCAAGGCGCTGGGGGCTGTCAAGAAGATTAAGCAAGCTTTTGCCCAGAGTCACATGGTGCTGGGCTGATCTGCCACCGGGCCTGGGGATCAAACAGTGAGCCCCCGGGTTCCGGACTCAGTTGCCCTGGCCACGGCGCCACACCTCTTCCCAGAGTAATTCGGGGTTTGCTTGTGACTTTGCACAGACAGAAATTGTGGTTGCTGCTTGAGTATGGTTTGACCCCCATCAACGAGTACCCCAATTTCCAACATACAGGGACTAAAATTCCTAACGCAACCCAGCTTAGGCCTTAACAACTTCAGGCTTTCTTGTAATTAAGCCACAGTAACCAAAATACTCCAACTTCTTACTCCAGCTACCACCTTGAAAATGCCAGTATTTTGCTATGAATGGAATTACAGAGGTTAATTTGACTGTGGTAACATTGTACTGATGATCACTTGTACCCAACTAAGAATGTCATTTGAATAATAAAATATATTAGAAGAATAACATTTAATGATAAACTCAGATTTAAGCCTTTTTACAGAAAGCATTTTTCTATCATGTTTATCCATTTCAGTGTAAACCGCTTCTCCTCATTATGTTTAATGGATTTTTGACCAGGGAAGTAAAGCAGACCCCTTCAGTCCCTGTGATGCAAGTAAGTGTGGGGGCATAATAGCCCATGGCCTATTCATATATGCAAGATTATGGGGGTGTCAGGAGTGTCTAACCATATTTTGCTGGGAGGACACATCATTTTGTGCTATGCCACTGCACTTGACAGTAACCTTAAATTACATTTGTCTATCTAGTGTCTTAAACACAATCATAAGCCATCATATTTTTACAGTTTGCTCTGAGTACAGTGTTTCCCTCTATGATTTGGAACAAATAAGACACAAAAGTAGGTAGGTCTACGATGGGAAAGGCTGCCAAGTGTAGTCTATTAGTTTGATGTCCCTAAATTTTAAAGTTCTATTTCTACTATGGCTAACAGCTTTCTTCCTATGTGGTGTATTTATGTATGCATGTCTCCTGGAAAAGTGTTATGTAAAGTGTTATGCTTACTTGGATTTGGTGACTGCTTTCTACATTGTGCACTACCAACTCTCCTTCTTTATATTGTCTGATAAAGTTTTTCTGAAAGAGTTTGTTTAACCAAATAACTGACTTTCAGAGATCCTGAGAGCCAATAGCGCTCATAAAATGTGCTCTCGGATATGCAAATAGAATTTACTTATTGGTGTTTCCATTGGCCTTTGCTGAGTAATGCAAACTGTACATCAACTGAACATAGTTCCACTTGTTATTGACAGTTCATTGGAGAGGAAGTGATGGATTATGGTATTTTTGTAACTGTTAAAAAATTATTCAGTGTACTGTCATTAAGCTCAACTTGCATAGATCCAATACTGAAAGCAAAAATCAGAATATATAATGACCCCCTTCTATGAACCCTCCCATGCCTCTCCCCTATTCCTACACTACTTTAGACATAGGTCTTGCACAAACTCTGCCTCTGTACATACCATGCGGCTACCGTTTATAGTGTGTGCATTCAAGAGTTAAAGGCATACATCACAAATAGATCCCTAAATGTTTTGTGTTACATGTTCTTCACTCCCAGTGTCAGTCACTCACACTGGCACTAACATGCCTCTTTGTATCCTCTTTGTCAATTAAGGTCTCTGGGTACAGTTGAAAGTGGGCAATGGCGGGGATTTGAAGTTCATATTGCACTAGCAAACCACATTTTGTAGATATAGAACTGTATGTTTATTGTAACTATAATGGTGCTTTGTGATTTGTTTTGATGAATTCAGGGAATGAAGTTCACATTTTAAGCACCCATCCCTATTGGTCAGTCCCCTTTTGCAACTGACATCAGACCTGCACACCTGGAACTATTCTGCCCTACAACAGGCATGACATATTGTTTTTGTTAATGAACCTTTACCTTGCATTGCAGAGCAGGCAAAAGGACATCACTTTATCGGCCCTGGCACCTATGCATCAATATTTAGCCAGATATAATAAGATTCAGCCATATATTTAATATTCGGCCATATATTTTAATGTCCAGTTCTAATATCTAGTCAAATATCTAGACTGGGAGCTGTGACAAGCAATGTTGAAAGTGGACAGCCAGTTGCGTACTCCGCTACCACACTTACTATAGATCAGCCACACCTAGCCTAAAAATATTCCCTTAACAGCTGCTTTTAAACACTCCGATCAACGAGCATCATCCCTGACCTACAATACTTGCATGACAATTGGAAGCATTGACTTTGTCTGTCTCTTATCTGACTGTCCATAGATGAACTCAATGAACCACTAACACCGGCAATCCTCAACCCACCCCACTCTGCTGACCCCTACTCACCCATTTCCTCCACATGCTAATCATCTGATATCTCTGCCCCTCACACAGCCAGCTTGCCAACAACAGCTTGCTGGCCTCCAGTACTCATACCTTTCCCGGGGGACCACACCACAGACTTTGGAAGATCCCATAAAAAGGCAAGCCACACCTCAGCTACAGGGCCCAATGACTGCTCCCCCATAGCCTCAACTGCTTACAACTCCTCACAATTGATTCACATCCCTGTCCTTGGAAGGAACTGCCCCCTTATGGGAATAGTGCCTCTGCTCCCAAGGCCTTCATGGTCACCCTCTTAAAAACATCATGCCCTTAGTCAAAGGATCCTACTCATCCACGCTCTCTCCTCCCAGACCGGACACTCCATAAGCAATACAAACATCTTCTGTCTTCTGCATTTAATTAAACTAAACATCTACACCCAACACTCCATCTGCAGAGCAGTGCATTACATACATCTAATGTCTCCTGCATGTAATTAGACAAACCTTCCTTTCCATTTTGCAGTGTCCTAATCTCATCATCGGTCTTCAGCATACAACTAGACATCACTTCCTTAACATCTAGACCATCCAAACCTTAAATTTACTGCCACTCATACTCTACCCTTCTCATGACAGGCCACTTTCCTTCCATCTCTATATATGCCTCAAACTAACAAAAATCACTCGGCAATCCCAGACTCAAACCAAGGAATCTGACCGCAGCTCACCTCCAAGACCATCTTCCTGCATCAGGGAAAGAAAACGTGGTTAATGCTTTAGCCACTGCAGGAGCTCCAACTAAAAGCCAATCCACTTTTGGTGACACACCACACCTCCAACACCCTAACATGGCTTCACACAGCTCTACCATTGAAAGACATGGTCCCAATTCCTATCGCATAGCATTTCTGCCAAATCTCTCCAAACATGCTTTGAAAACTACAAACAAAAACTCCTCAAAGAACACCCAGAAACACTAATAACAGACATCTATGACAGGGCCACAGATGAAGGCCTTATATCAGAACTCATTTTCTATAGAAAAACAAATTTCCAAATGGAGAGATAACTTCCTACACCACCTGCACATGACCACAAACATCAACATCCCATATGAATCCGAACTCACCATATCCCTAGTACAAAAGCTTGGTGGTGAATTGTCCATAACCATTTACAAACACAGAAACATCCTTATCCAAGCCACAGAAAACAACCTTTCCATCTTTGGCCTCCACTCCCCCATCCTCTGCACCTTCTTGTCCTCTGCCCTCAAACCCACACTCCCCCTACCTTTGTGGAAAATACGCTCACTCTCTCTTCTCACACTGCTGAACCCATCATCCCAAACCCCCATGCTCTAACCTCATCCTCGCCCCACACTCATCCTCCCTCTTCCTCAATCCCCCTAAATACCTGATCGCATTACAAGAACCACCCCATGAAGACCATTCTCTCATACACAAACACCCCTAACAACCAAACCAGAATCTCTCTCTCTTACTGCATTAGACTAGACCCAACTACAACTCCCACTCTAGCTTATGATAACCACCAGTCTACAATACTCTCTCCCCCAGAGCCAACCGCTTCCCAACTGATTCCTACAATCACCCACCTGGAAATCAAAATCAACAACATACTGGAAGAAATCATCTCACTAAGTTAGGACTTCAAGTCCTACCCCAACTCGCTTCCTAAGCACACAATCATGACAAGCAATGTGTCTGCCACAAACTTGCCCTTGGCCACCTCAAGCTCTGCTACCTGGGCAATTAACTCTTCCAAGCAATACCCTCGCAAACCCAGATACCCCACACCTGAAATATCACAATTTGAAGTGGAAACCTTGAGCAACTCATACCCAGTATCCCCAGCAAATAGTCATACTCCATGATCTCAGTCATCCTTGCCACTAGTATGATCCCTTCCGCCAATCACCCTCCCATGCACTCAGCCCAACTCATTTCCATCCAGCACACAAAATCTGAACCGAAATGGTCAACCATATTAAACTACATGCTCTTGAACTATCAGTCAGGTGCCAAGCATCTCAATGAAATAGCGGAAACCATCAATGACCTCCACCTAACACCCTTCCACGCAGTCGAATACTCAACTTTTGAATATCTATGAGTTGCTCTTCCCTCAAAAGGCTCCAATCCCATTAAAATCCACTCCATCTATCACCCTTCACGTGACTAATGACAATTCCTCAAAGAATTAACAGACCTTATAACACTAGACTGCTTGAAGGATTCCACAGACATTATACTAGAAGACCTAAACTTGCACCTGAATGATGCCGACGACATAACAGTACAAATCCTATCCACCCTCCCACAATAAAGGCTCTACCCTTGATGCAATCATTACCAACCACAATGACATATCCCTCCATTCCATCCTTCTAATCAACATGGTCTGACTATCACCTAATTCTCAACCAGCCTAAGCTCCCCACTCAAACCATTGGACAAGGAACATATACCAAATTGAGCAATTAGAGTTAGAATCCCTAATCAGTTTCTAAATTCTCCCCCCACTTGAACTTACCACTGCCGATGACCTCACCTCCCACTACAACACAAAAATTACAGAACTTCTCAACACCATCACCCCCTTCAAACTCAAAAATTAAAAATGCATCACCTCTAAAATCTGGTTCAACAAAGACCTTGAGTCAAAAAAGTAATGCCCCCTTTGGGGACTTCACAATTCAGCTGTCACGCATTCATACCAAGGATCAACCAATAGCACCAAAATTTAAGATCAAATGTAAGTATATTTATATATATATATATATATACAAGCAAACAAAACAATTTTTTTCTATAGACAATTGAATGTATATTCGTTAAAATCTCAATGCGTAAAAAGTTATTATTTATACAAATATATTAGGCATTTAAAAAGAGCACGTTAATCATTCAATACTCCAATATATTGAAAATCAAAATAAAAATCACTTCATTATTAAAAAACACCAATACACAAAACATAGCAGGAGAGTACATTAGACAATAAATTGTGTCATTAAAGGGACACCAATCTGTAACAAATCATTTGTTGAAACAAGGCACTTTTGAGCTTAATTTTCTTGTTCTAACAAATGTTCCAATGATCTAGTGTACAAAGTTGTATAGCATCGACGTGTTTCGGTGGGTTTTTAATTTCGCAACCACCTTCCTCATGTTAGAATGATATCTCCCAACAACAAAAACTTTTCTAGGCAATATACAGAAACATCGGTTAAACACAAATTAAAACATCCTTTCCCAACCAAAGATAATATACTAATTACATCCACTCTTAAAAACATTTGCATTTTGGTTATATTAAAAGTTCCTACTCAGATACACCCTTTCATCCCACAACATCCATCCATGTCACTATATCATTTTCAATAAAATAGTTCTAGATAGATCACACTTTCATGTAGATATAAAAATACTTTTTATCTTTTTTAGTTAGAGACTCCTGTTCAAAAAGTGGGGAGTCTGATTTATCCACTCATTGAACCAGTAGATGTAGGTAAATATCTCTATATGTATTACCCCTGGTTGAGTTCTATAGAAACCTACAAATAAGGGCATATGTCACATTAGTAATAGCCCATCTTTTGTTATAACCCAATAGATATAGGGATTATTATACACAATTGTTACCTGTGTTCTTTAAACTGACAGGTTCTGCATGTAAAATGCTCGAAGAGGGATATTTATTCTCCACTCAATCTTAGTGTATTGGTAAACACCACCTTCAGTTGAAACGGGCCACAGTTGCCTAGAAAGCAAGATCAATAATTTGGTTTTGTAATCTAACATCCTATCCCCTAACCAGTAGGCCAAAGGACTTCTTGTTCTATATAACCAGAATACCGGCAGGCCTCTATTTTGCCTATTTTGTTATAGGGCACGTAATTTTGTATCTCATCTTACATATCCTGTCTGTATTAGAAACAGAATGCTTGTGTACGCTTATATTCATTTGTATACTTTTAGTCTGGATTGTCCATTTTTTATTCTTGAAGCATACTGAGATAGAAGTCACTCAAAGAGTGTAACTCTCTAAAAATACGAGTACAGCAAACCTTTTATTTTATTTTAAATGTTAAGAGTACGACAGTGGGATCCCTGTATGAATAATCCACAGAGCACTGGGATTTCAAAACTATGTGGCCTTAGCGTGCTCGCTCGCACTATTTTAAGCCATAGACTTTGTCTCTTGTCTCACCAATAAGCTAGTCAGCAGGGAAAGATACTCACTCTGAGATTGTAACTATCTAAAATTACGAGTCTAAAAACACAGATTCTACAAACCTTGTCTTGTATTTTAATTTGAATATTAAGAATACAACCTCTGTATTTATAATCATTAGCGCACTGGAAATTCAAAACTACTTGGCCTTAAAATGCTCACTCGCACTATTCTGAACAATAAACACTGCCTCTTACCTCAATGATAAGCTTGTCGAAGGGGAAAAATCATCTGCGTGTATGATACAAACGCAAGTTCATCACACCTGCGCAGTTAAAGTAGATACTCTCTTTACCATGTGACTTCCCTGGGACTGGGCTCCAACTCCTTATACGTTAATCACCATTTTAAAGTGGTGTGATAAACATTAATTGTATAAGATGTTCCTTTTTTAGAACAGATAATTTGGAACACCCCGTCTATATAGAAAACCAAGAAATCTCATCCACAGTGTTCAAGTGAGAGTAGTTAATTAAGAGGTCAGAGGGTTTACCATAGAGTTCAAACCCTGTATTCTATCATTATTAGCTGGCCCCCATAATGGAACAATGTAGATTTCCATACTTTTTTTTGTTACATGTTTAGAAAAGGCATAAAGATCATGGTATCTCACCTATTTTATGTATACATTGATCTAATCATCTCCCCACCCAACATTCGTCCATATACCAAAAACCTGTATTCTAAATATTAAGACCTTACTAAAGATTATTTTTTCAAATGGTAAAAGTCGGTCTCCTATTTCAGACATTCCTATGCAGAAAAGTAGTTTCTAGCAGTTAGAGGTACCACATAATAGTAGTATGTTATTGTAATGTTGGTACTCTAAATAATAGGGAAGTTAATAAATATTTCTTCAGTTTAAACAATGAAGACATCCAAATAAACTTGCATATAGTATCAACCTACTTCTATTGAGGCTATCTAATAAGTTGATCCCATTCTTCTCTTGAGTTCAGTCCATTTCGTATTTTATTCAGGTTTGAAATGTACCATTGCTCTCTAGCTTTGCGCTTGTCATTGATATCACCCCCTCTTCTCCCAATAGTGAGGCTTTCTAAAATAAACATATTGAAATCGGGATTGTTATGTCCCTGTTGTTGAAAAGACCTTAACTATGAGAGATGACAACTCAGATTGACTGAAAAAAACTGGAGAAAACAACCCTCACTAGCCCATCTGTCTCTCCTCCGAACAGAATGCTTAAAATATAAAAAACACATCCACAGAAAAAAATCATCTTTTTTCTGAACCCAACTGGACCACTCCAGAAACTGACCAAAAGACCTTTTCAAGTCATCAAAAACCAAGCCTCTTCCATCCCTCAACATCGTACAGATGACTCATCCAAAAGCTGCGAAGAGTTCTCTAAATTCTTCACAGATAAAATAACAAACATTGAACTCTCATTGAACCCCCCTCCTCTTCTGCACCTACTAAAGATGGCCCCACTTCCAAAGATGCCCCTTACCTCCCCATTAATTGATGATGACCTTCACAAATCCACTCCTTCAGAGAACCAGAACACCACCACCAATCACTTATACCTAAAAAAGCAATGCAACCTGGACCAAGTTTGAAAATAGCTCTGAAAATGAGGTCCTTGAAATAGTGTCATTCATAAAACCAACCTCCCATCTTTCTGACCCTCTCCCCTCCTCTCTTGTCAAAAATCCAAGACATCGCACCAAAGTGGACAAAAATAATCAATTCCTACCTATCCAGCGGCTCCATTCCGGCCTCTCTTAAACTGCCAAATCACTTCCTCATCAAACAGCCAGATCCCAGTGACCTCTATAATTACAGACCTATACCCAACCTTCCTCTAATTGCCCAAACAGTGGAAAAATGTGTGCTTTCTCAATCAAACAACACATTGATAAATTCAACTCACATGACAGAAACAGAGAGTGCAATCTGACCATCACTGATGACCTACATAGATTCCTCGACAATGGCGACGCTTGCCTCCAAATCCTCCTGGACGTCTCCTCGGCCTTTGATACTGACAATCACAACATTCTACCAAACACCCTTACAGTGTTCTGGCATCAGCGATACCATCCTAAAATGGTTCACATCATACCTGAACGAAAGATTTCACCTAATCAAACTAAATATTTTGGCATGAACAGCAGCATTAGTAAAACATTGAGATCCCCAAGGCTCAATCCTGTCCCCTGCCTTGTTCAAACTCTACATGGAACCACAGGCAATGATCCTGAAACAAGCCAGGATTGCCTACCATCTCAATGCAGATGACATCCAAATCTACATTAAAATCTTGTCACTTAAAGATATACAACACCTTAACAGCACTCTCTCATCAATACAAACTCAGCTCACCAACAGCCACCTACAGCACAACCCCAACACAATTCTCCTTATTGAGCAAAAAAGGAATCCTTATCCAATCTATAACTGGCTCAACAACCCAACTAGTTAAACTGTAAACTGTCTCTCTAACTCTATTAAATCTCTTGGGATTCCTCTCGACAAAAACCTGCACATGAAAGACAACATCAACGCCTCAGGAAAAAGCGCCTTCTACATGCTAAAACACATTTAAAAAATCTACCTGTTTATCCCTCTTAAAGACCCGAAGACTATAATGCAATTCCTAGTCCTTTCCAATCTGGTCTACTGCACAACAATGATCACTGGTACCCCAAAAATCCACCTTCTGCTAATGAAGTCTACACTCAACGCAGTGGCTAGACTTCTCTCTGGAGAGAGACGACACAACCACATCACTCCCACACTTGGACAACACAACCACTTGAACTCCCAAACATAGGCAACTCAACTGGCTACCAATTGAAGTGAGAATTGTATTCAAAACAGTTTGCAAACCCTACAAATCCCTCTACTCTGGAAAACCAACAAACCTTGCCAACAAACTTTCAAAAATGGGCCAAAAGAGACCTCTACGAAGCTCAAGCACTGTTCTATTCATTCCATCCAAATTCAAGATAACCAAATCTCTCACCCAATCCTTCACTGGGAAAGCTCCCAGAATTTGGAATACCATTCCAAAAGAACTATGTGACAACCAATCCTACCTACACTTGAGGAAAAATCTAAACCTATCTCTTCTCAACAAATACCTAAACCCACCTACCTAAAGCAAATCTACCTGCCTAGTCACACATCCAGATCATGGAACAAACTTCTCATTCCAACCTCTATTGCTCACCCTTTTGTATATCTTTTCCCTGTTATACATTTTATTTGTATGCATCCCACTTGCATTATATCTCCTATAAATCAGCTCTATTCCTACCCTCACTGTATATTGCATGCCTGTTACAGATTGTATTACTATATGTATCCCACTTTTGTTATATCTCCTGTAAACTTTGTATATGCAATCCTTGTAACGTGCTCCGTTGCCCTTGGGCCAAGTTTGTGCAATATAAAACTCGAAATAAATAAATAGACAGCCCCTACCAACTCTCTCTCATGCTCCTGCCCCCTGTGAGTTCATTGGGTTTCTATTCTCGCACAATGACAATAACGCTGGCGAGCTGCAGGTCTTTCAACCCAGTTTAATACATCACTACATGTTCTCCTTCTGACCGTGCTACCACATTGTATTTTCTTATCCCTTGTGTTCTCGTTTCACTTTCTTCGGATTTTTTTTTCAGTTGACTGCAATGCCACTCCAGGCCTCAGCCTCCAGGTATTGGTGTGTGGACAGCCAATTTGCTCCTGTTAATCACTGCAACCCTTCTCTGGAGCTGACACGAGCCATACTTGTCCTGCTTGTGACTTGAAACACTGACTTGAACTACTTTCAGAGAGCCACTGGGCACGCAGGGGCTACTGGGTGCAACATGAGTGGATAGTTGCTTTTAATCCTGATGTCCAGGGGCCTGACCTATTCTTGATCCTGCTCAACTGGACCGAGTGATCAGAGGTCGCACAGCTTTTATTGGTGTGGGAGGTTCAATTTCCCCACACAGGGGCGGGATGTTGATCTTTTTGCTCCCAATTGGAGCCTGCAACAGAGTGAAGTCCTCAGGGCGTGGTCCAGCTTCCATGGGGTTGATCAGGTGGCATATCTCGATGACAGGTCAGAGCTAAAATGTTCCTAGGTGACGCCTCGACTTTGGCAAAAGTTTGAGTTAAGCAAAACTCAGTACCAGCAGCCCCATATTAGCTTATGGGGTTGCTATGGTACTTGCGGGCAAGCCTTAGACTTCTTGGGTGCGATCACTGTCACCACAGTGACAGCTCCTGGCATATGGGGTCACTCTCAAGGCTCACACAAGACTTGGGACTTCGTCACACAGTCACTTCTACAATAGACCCCTCTGGCATACAGGGTAATGGCAACAAGTCTGTATGGGCATAGTACTCCTCGCACAGCACTTGATGCACAGCTCATTTCAAAGGTCTTCTCTTGCCATATGGGGGTCACCCAATCACTCCTGCACATGACCAACAGCCCAATTTGTGCACAGCCATCTCCTCACTCCTCACAATGGAAGTCCTCTCAGTATGTCTCCCTACTGGATCTCACTCCGTCCAATGCTCTCCTCTTCCTCACAGGGCACACTGGTCTTGGCAAGCAGGCAGGCACGGGTGCCCCAGGCTTCAGAGCAGGTGGTCTTGGTTTTCCAGCAGGGAGACTAGCAGGGCTTGGCCCTCAGTCCTGATCCCAGACAGAAGTCTGGCAGAGCTTTACCTTCTTACCTAGGCTGTCTGGCTGCTTGCCAGATGACACATTTGAGGGGTCATAACCTCCCCTTCTTATAGTCTATTTCCAGACACCAAATGTGATTAAGAGCCTAGATCATTGAAGTTTTATGTAGGGGATTTGCTTCTTTTGAAGTGTACTATTTTCTTACTTCTTCTTGAAAGGCTGTCTCTCACAACAGGAGAGTCTCCAAAGATAATAGCTGCATAACACAGACCATGTGAGAGCATTGAGTACACACCTGGATGTCAGCCACGTTGATATGTACATGAAAAGGTTAATCCTGGGCTCCCAGCCCTACTCTTTATGATTCAATTGTTACCCCCATTTATTTCATGAGATGTGTCTAGGCCCCATTCTTGTGATCCATCACTGAATCAAGGAGCACCTTTTTAACTTGTACAGGGGGAGCCTTTCTCTCTTTTCTCCATTCAGCCCCACCTGGCTTACAGGACTGCAGCAGTAAACAAATCTTTCTAGGGGTATTCCTCTACTCTACAGATGCCAACGTGCACTCTTTTGTAAAAATGTTTTTCAATAATATTAGTTCCTTGTGCTCTAAACACCAAGACGATTGTCCAAAGCGTCACATAGATGAATATGGACGAAAGTGCATGAAGAGAAGGTCTCTCCTGCTGGTGTGAGCACGTTAACACAGCAAACAATGTTGCTACCACTCAGATAAACCAATTTTGGAGTTTAGTTATGAACGCTCATGAGCGGGTATACAGTCTTTCAAAACTTTTTATTGCATTAATTCCATGCAAATCTGATTCATTTGAAATCAAGTTGTGTGAAACAAACACAAATCATCCGAAAATGACATAATTCATCAAAACCCAATGCATTTCGGGTCAAATCCAGACCCTTCGTCAGGGGTCATTTCATCCATACTGAAAAATAAACAAAAAGGCAATTTACCAAACGGTCCTCACATCATGATGTCAATCTGTACTTACTGCTACCCATTATTAACATTGATGTGTGTGTAAAGATACAATTGTGCCCTTAGTCAACGTTTGAATGAGTGATAAGAAACACAATAGCGAGATGTAATCTAGCAACTCGGTGAGCAAAACGTGACTAATAAAGACATGGAAATCATAAAAAACAGTGGCTCAAGCATAAAAAACACGGAGTGTTTACCATAGATTACACGAAGTGAAAAAGATAATTGCTGCTGAGGCTCAACCGGCTTAAATATAGTGCAAATCACGATTAAACTGCCAACTCACCAAGTAAAGTGAGGTTACGCGCCAAAACGCCAAGAATTTAAAGAGCGCAGCGAACTTACCAAGAGTAATCATTGTGCATGGCTTCTCAGACAGGAACGTTTACGTAGCGTGAATCAACGTGGCAATTTAAAGATCCCATAACCATAAACATAGAAAACGGGTCACCGTGATTTGTGATGAACATAGAGAGCGGAAATGAGTAGAAACGCTGAAGCAAACACAGGATCAAACAGCCTAAAACTAATAAAGATGCTGATAGTTCATCATGAAAAAAAGTAGCAAGAAGTTCAGCAAATATATATGTCACGTACAAGTTCTATTTACAAAAAACAACTAAATTCAATCCTGTCATTTAATCCCAATGGTTGGAGAGATTGCAATTTTTTGGTCCAAAAAAATTCAGAACCTGCCAATGATTTAACGGGATCATGCTCTCCTGTGGGTTTTTGCACTTCCAGAATAGTGAAACGCAGTTGCGCTATGTTATGCCTTGCTTCTTTCCAATGCAATGCTACTGACGATTTCTCATTCATCAGTCGAATATTGCTCTTGTGTTCTCCTATTCGTGTCTTGACTTTTCTTTCAGTTCGACCTACATGAATTTTGTCGCAAGGACATTTCAAAGCGTAAATCACGTTCCTGGTGTCAACATTGTTTGCTGTGTTAACGTGCTCACACCAGCAGGAGAGACCTTCTCTTCATGCACTTTCGTTCGTATTCCTCTACTCCTCATGTCTTTACCAGGCAGGCCTGTGCCTCCCAAAATAAAACCCAAGGTCCTCCATGTAATGTAGCATTGCAGGCACACATGCACTCAGTGTCTATCCACAGCACATATACTGTCCAGTACTGTCACTCCCATGTATTGTGCCACCCAGGCTCACATTTGTTCAGCACACATGATCTGTGTCATCATAATGATAACTCCTTGGAATTTACATACTGCCACTTCATGTGCATTTCCAGGATATATGTGGAAAACAAAATGTAAACGAAGATTCCGGGTTTCATTTCAGAAACTAAAATGGCCATGATTGACTGAAGAATGAATGGTAAATGGTTTGTTCGGTAAGACCATTCTGTGACATTATAAATAAGAAACAGCTTTTTCTCTCCTCTCAGGGCCTGCATTAATGTTTGATACTTTCAGCCAATGTGTGCAAACCACCGATGGGAGCCGTTTCTTTTCTTTTATTTTTAGCTTTTTAAATTAAAAATGGAAGTTGCTATGTCAACAAATGTACCGTTCATGTCACCATAGCAACGGAACCGAAGGCATTTGGAAAGGCAGGTGTCATTTTCCAGAGGTACCGAGTGTGATCTTGGCGGCCTTTAGTAGATCAATGCTGTACCTAGGCTTTCACCCTCTTGAGCTCTTGACAAAGGATCAGAGAGGGATGTAGCACAAGGCGGGCCTTCTGTAGGCGCTTTTCATCTTCCTTGCTGGAGCTCTGAACTTGTTATCAAACCCCATGTAACGCGCACGGTGACAGTCAGAACACTCGGCAGACATGGCAGAAAGGATTCCTCCACAGCACACAAATCACCCAGTGGCAGCGTTTTCCATGAGCATGGGGTCACCTCTGACTCATCGGCGAAAAAGGACCAGTGCCATTATTTTACTGTTACATAAACACGAAATGATGTAATTCCCTAATGCAATAGTATGATATATAATCAAACAAATAATACCCAAACAGAAATCTGTTAGAATATATTGACCAAAAACACCACATGATACTGCCTTTTCCACTCTTACCGTTTTCCTTCCACTATGATGTTGAATCCCCTTGCCCCAAGTAACATTTGCTTATTGTATTGTTTTGCAAATATCACATTTTTTGTTCAGTAAGCTCACTTCTTGACTGCGTGCGTCGTCCTGGGCCACTTCAGGGCGCTTAAGATGGGACAGAGAGAAAAGAAGTAGAAATGTACGCATTGTGACATTTTACTGCCTGCCATGCCAGGTAGAGGGACTTTCATGAAAATCTGTATTGCCAGGGGAAACAGGGACATCTTAAGAATTTTGAGGGCCTTGGGCCAATCGTATTTTGGGGGCCTTGGGCCAATCGTATTTTGGGGGCCCCTGTTAAGAATAGCTTTGAATTCATGATCCAATTTCAGCTCTTTCGTGTCCTCTTTGGACAGGTCACTGACAGTGGACACGCACAATGGTGCACATTCTAAATGTTTTCCCATCTAATATTCAGGGATAGTGACATGTGTTTGTAATATTGTAACACAGCAGCAGCTCACTAATATCGCTGCAAATAATCTATGTAACTCCATCTTCGCATTTCTCATATGTGAGGTTCTGTTTTGATATAAAAGAAACTTTTTGAATGGATTTTGCATGAAAGAAACACATTTTTCTACAAAATTTAATATATTCTCACAAATCACAGACATTAAAAATAAATTAAAGGAAAAAGTATTTAAAACCATCTGTTTAAGAATTATTCATGGTCATCACAGCAAGACTCTCTGCAGAACAGAGCCTTCAGCCTTCAGGGGGCCCCCTGAAGGCTGGGGCCCTGGGCCAAAGCCCACTTTGCCCATGCCTTAAAACGTCTCTGATGATATGCATACAAACGATGAAATGTTTTCTGCTGCGGGGCAGGCAGGTCAGTGTGTGGCCCTTTGTGTGGATAGTGGACTGCAACAGATCTTAAGTGAGGGACAGTGTTGTTGTAATATTGGTGTATGAAGAGATGTCACCTTCAAAGGGAGCTCTCTTGAAGGCCAGCTTCATGGAGAAAAGAATATGCAGGGCCATAGGTGGGGGATACGATTCTTCCAGAGTTTGGAGTCATGCACCATGGTGCTTATGTCTCCGCTCTTCTTCCCATTGAATTTAATTTATGTGATGAATACTTATTTAATTTCTTTAGAAGCAAACTAACACTTATACAGCTTGAATCAAAATTAAAAGTTGACGTAAGTAGGAAATGGAAAAGTTTGCATAATTACAGGTCTGAAAAGATTCCTCTAGCATCTAAAAAAAACCTCTCCCTCTGGTTTGCATGTTTATCTTCCCTATTCGATATGAAGTAGCAAACGTTCGCTAGGTATTGATGGACCTGAGATGCCCTAATCGGATCTTGAATGGATTCTAGTGTATTGCAGTTACTAAATAGCATTGTTTAATTAAGATTATTTTTTTGCAGTCTTCTGTAGCACAAACTCGACCCGAAGTTATCAGCGCACTTTACATGAGCACGAGCTAAATCACAGAAATTCACATTCATGTTTTTACATATGAGAAGATTAAGGGCCTCATTATGAGTCTTGCAGTCCACAGACCGCCAGACTTGCAGGGGCGCGGTGGTGGTGGTCTTCTATTACGACCACAGCAGTTGGGCCGCTCTGAGAGCACCACAGCTGTCAAGTATCAGATACCTCTGGTGTAGGTGCGGTGGTCTTGAGGCCACAGCAGCCCCATAAAGCATATTAGCAGTTTCCTCACGCCACACTTTTCATGGAGGAGCAACCACCATGAAAAGTGTGGCGGGGTAAATCCAAAGCGCAAGCTGGCTACAGGCCCCACGCAGGGCCTGCTGAAAAAGTGCCTTTGCATGGAGAATGCGCCGAGGTCAAAGACTACATGTGTCAGTTCCGATTCTTGCAGTCGGGTTGATGCCTCGTAGCGGTGGCTTTGGTTCGATGAAGCGTCATCATCCAAGCTTGCAGTCGGGACCTCGGTTTAGCACTCCGACATGGTCGAACCTCACAGTCAGGGCAATGCGTCGACATTGAGCCAGCAGGGATGTCCTCAAATCGGCACTGCGTCGGCATTGGAGGGCACTGCATCATTTCTGATCAGTACATTGGTGACAATGTGTCAATTTTTGTAGAAGCAGTTGCAGAACCCGCATCTGAGGCACAGGACTGGAGGGGTCACCTCAAGCAAGGGTCGGACTCACAGATGGCAGAGTCCAGCAGTACCAGCAAGGTTTCAAGAATGAGATTTCAGAAAACAGAAGGCAAGCCAACAAGCCTTTGAAGAAACTTGGGTTCAAGGACATAGAGAGCAGGTCCAGTCCCTCTCACTCCCAAGCAAGAAGGAGCAGGCCAACACAGCAGAGCAGGTAGCACCGTGTCAGTCCCCTCTACAGCACAGCAATCAGCAGGCCAACAGAGCAAAGCTGTTAGCAAAGTGGCAGTCTCTACTACAGCACATCAGCTCTTTTTCCAGGCAGAATGTCCTAGGTTCCAGCAAGGTTCTGATTTGGCCGTGTCAAGGCTCCAGTACTAATACCCAAATGTGCCTTTTAAGTAGTGGAGACTTCAAAGGGGTCTTTAAAGATCACAAGGCCGCTGCTTTTCCTACCCTGGCTCCAGACTCACTACAGGGGATATGTGGCTCTATGTGTGGGGACCAGCACAGCACTAATCTGTTGCAAGTGTCAGCTCTTCCCTCCCAATCTACCTTAGGGAAGCCCATCAGCCTGGTGATGGGCTATCAGAATGCAAATGTCACACCCCTTCTCCCTTTGTGTGTCTGTCAAGAGGGAATGCACAAAGCCCAGCTGTCACCCAAACCCAGACATGTGTTCAGAGGCACAAAATAGTTAAAGTAAGAAAACGCCAAGGGGCTTATTTATGAGCACTTGCGTCACTTTTGCGCCGCCGGTGCGTCACTTTTTGTGACGCACCAGCAGCGTAAAAATGCACCATTTTGCGTCATATTTACAAAGTGACGCATCTAGGTAGATGCGTCACTTTGTAAATCCCTGCGTCACATTATACCTGTGCCAGGTTTAATGTATGCAGGGTGGGCGTTATGTCGGAATAAGCCTCGGAAAAGTGACGCAGTGAAATCTACAAGATTGCACGCAGTCACTTTTCAGACGCTGGTGCGTCAAATCCTTACGCCTGCTTCAAGCAGGCGTAAGGCATGACGCACCATGTTAGGGATAGGGCAGGTTGGAACAGTGCTGGAGTAGCATCGCGCTTGCGACACAACTTCAGCACTGCGCCAATCTTACACCAGCGGATGCGTCACGCATCTGCTTGTCCTTGCGCCACGATGCACCGCATTGTAAATGCAGCACATCTGTCGTGGCGCAAGGGCAAACTTGCGTGACGCATCTTCCCTGGCGCATCCCTGCTGATTTGCAGGGATGCGCCAGGGAACATAAAGCTGCCCCCAAGTTTCTAAAAGTGGCATTTTCAGACTTACAATTCAAAATACAACTTCACCATAAGTTGTGATTTTAAAACGTGAGTCCAGAGACACCAATCTCCAAATTTCTATCTTCTGCCAACTGGAAATTACTCTTCATGGATATTTTAAGGCTAACCCAAAGTTAACCTATGGGAGAAATAGGCCTGGAAGTAGTGAAAAACAAATTTAGAAGTTATTCACTACCAGGACATGTTAAACTCAAAAGTACAAATCCTACATTTTAAATACACAACACCTTGCACTTAAGGTTGCCTATTGCCTACCTTAAGGGTGATTTATCTGGAAAAAATGGGAAAGTTTGAGCCTGGCAAGTAGGTTAACTTGCCAGGTTGAAATGGCAGTTTAAAATTCCACACACAGGCCCTGCAGCGGCAGACCTGAGCTATGTTTAAAGGGTTAATGAATTGGGTGCCACAATAAGTGCTGCAGGCCCACTAGTAGTATTTAATTTACAGGCCCAGGGCACATGTAGTGCACTTTACTAGTGACTTATAAATTAATTAAATATGCCAATTGTGGATAAGCCAATGTTAACATGTTTTGAGTACAGAGCACATGCACTTGAGCACCGGTTAGCAGTGGTAAAGGGACCGGAGAGTTCTCAGGCCAACAAAAAGTATGTCAGAAAGGGGGGACGGGGCAAAATGCTTGGGGATCACCTGCAGAAAGGGCCATTTCCAACAGTACTATAGAGATTGATAATTTTCTGGTGGGTAAAATATATTGGAGTTGAAGTTTTGTCGAAAATGGGTTATTGAGCCGTGGAGGTGAATGAGTTTGAAGATGTGTGGAGACAAAATGTAGGTGTACAATGTGACATTTTCGATACAGTGTCATAATCCTAACAAAGGTGAACAGTCTGCCCTGGAATGTGCATACCCTGAAATGTGCCAGAAAGCATTATAAGGGCATTCAGGGAAGTCCAGCATGATATTTTCTGCCTGCATATTGCTCATTGAGTAGTTAACTACTTAAGTCAATTAACATATACTCAAACGATATGCTCTTTTTTAGCCCAATGCAGATGATCGTCATGTATTTTAGAGAAATCCATTTGGGGCTTGCTTAAGGCTGAAATTGCCTTTGGAAACTTAAACTTATTGATGAACCCTTAGAATGCTAATGCTAATGCAGGACCATTTTCTCAAATATTTATGCGATCCAAATATTTTCCCACCTGTGCCCATATTATACATTGGGCACACTGTCCCAGTTTGTACCATGGTGCACCTTTCGAAAGGAGCACCTGGCGCAGACTGAGAGAGTATGCCTTGTTATGATGAATGCGCTACTCCAAACTCACGTTGCCCTGGTGTCAGTGGATTCGGTGAAATACAGAGTGCCTGCTTCCAAGGTGTTCCATATTTTCACAGGGTGCATAGGAATCCGTCTGCAGAGCGAACAGAGATCCCGCTGCAGGCGGGTGTAGTGAGTGACTGCACCCAACTGTAGAGGATGTCTGAATGGTCCATGAAACCCTTTTCCCCCTTCCAGAGGATAGTTGGCATACTAACAGCACACCACCTTTTCATCGATCAATGTCAGTGTGTCTTTTAAGGGTAAGCGTGCCTCTGGGCCCACATATGTAATATAGCGCAGGTGCAAAAGCAGTGTTTTTCTCATTTGCATAGGACCACACCAGATCTATTAGTATTACAGAAAGGGTTCCTCAAAGCATCTGTGGCCCTTTCTGAAAAACCAAAGTTCCTCGGGCCGCACCAAACTGGCTTCCCACAGCGTGCACTTAGCATAATAACGCCCCAATAGAAAAATGTGTATTAGTTGATGGGTGGTGAAAGGTGTCTAACATAAATGTTGGGCCCCGATTCAAATAGGTAAACTTGCACTTCTGTGTAAGTTTATGTTTTTTTCCTATTCACCAATGTATTTTATGTGAAATATCTTTACGATTCCAGAGTCTCTACACATAAAATGACAGGAAAGACCTACCTTTTTATGTGCAAAGTCTTTACCCCAAATGCGGAGCCTCCGTAGTCCCAATGATACTTCTCATAAAATACCTTTGTGATTTAGGAAAACATGAAAACTTACGTAGAAGTGTAAGTTTACCTCTGTGAATCGGACGCATTGTGTCCTATATACCATTTACAAAAATGACACAATTTTTAGGTTAATCATCATAAATATGAATATATATTATATTGTGACATACAAACATGGTGATATCTCTATACCATAAGTATGATTATGTGAAACAAATGGCTAGTAAGACTGGTAAATTTCTTAAGGTAAATTTGAGGTCATCATCTATCATGGTGGTCTATCACCTGCTAAAACCTTTATTAGGGAGTTATTGTTTTCTACATTGTCCAGAGAAGCAGTGATATGGTATTACTCATTTGTGCATTGCTGTGAAATGGTGGGAATTCAAGATTAAGTAAGAGCAAGAGCAAAATATTTCTATCATACTGCAAGGTTATGAGGCTAGCAATCACTGGTATATAGTGTATGAGGTAGCTATGGAATCCTCTGAACATGCAAATTGAAGTATTTATCACAGATATTGGATTATGATATACAAATTAGAATAACCAGCTTTGATACTTAAAGTCTTTAGGAACTTTTTTCAATGCTATCCAGGCTAGCTATAGTAGCTGTGTCTCCCATTATGTAAATAAGTTTAGTAATCAATACTTTCTTGGCTTTGATTCTCCTTTTTTGGAACATCTATTGATTCTGCCAGAGTTAAACAATTCTCTTAAATAAACTAGAGAGCAGCATGTTTTTCCTCTGACTTCAATAAATACTTTTCTATTAAGCTTTGTTATGTAATGTGTAAAATATGTACAGAAATACAGGTGGGTGCCTCCTCAAATAATGGCAAAAGGCTAGCATCATTGTTTTTCCCCCCCAAAAAATGGACATAATACATTTTTATTCCACCACATATTCTTTTTTTAGGAATTCAAAAGTTGAAATTCATGCAAAGATGTTGGACTTTCTTTCAACTCAATAAATGTATCTCTTATATCTCACTCCTACAGCATAACTTTGTATCTGGATGCAAAACCACATCAGATGTGAGGAAAGCTTTCAGATGACTTGACTGAGTAGCGTCACTGAAAAAATCCTATTGCTTTGACTATGCTCAAAATAGACAATTCCTTTGATCGCATGTTGAAGTGGACACTATAGAGAAATTTGGGGAAGGAGAGAATGGGATTGCTTTTAATATTGTGGGTAGAGGCTCTTCATATGTCTCGTTGGAATGATCTACATGATTGAAGTTCAGTCAGTTGATTTTAAGATCAAACGGTGGACACACCAATATTATCTCCTTTCCTCAGTGTTCTTTTCAATTTATATTAAACCCCTTATCTGGGGATAAGGGGTTCTTGAGACAAACCAATCAATGTCTAAATTTGTCCTTTTTCCTAAGTATTTGTTAATGACATAAAAGTGAATACAGATGATCATTTAAGGGCAATGTATGCTGGTGCAGTGACAGAATATTGAATCAAAAATATCTATTTACACAAATATCGAGTTAAAATATTGTGGGTCAGAAATATCGACAGACAAATTCTCATTGTCAAGAATATCGAATTTAGGTAAGTAATATCGATGTTAATAATATCGAAGTGTATAATATCGTTTGCAAAAATATAGTTGTTAAAGATATCGATTTTTTATTAATGTTATGTAATTTAGTATATATTTTATATGTATGTGATGTATGATTTTTGTATAAGATTTGTTAATTTTAGCAGTTAATAATTATTTCCTATTTGATTTTTTCAATTTTAGTTCTGTAGCAGGTTGTGGGTTTATAGGGGAATATGGTGGGAAGCAATTTATTTCTATAAATGTAATTGATTATTTTTAGTAGTTAATAACAATTTAGCATTTTTAGTTCCGTATCACGTTGTGGGTTTTTTGGGAATAGAGTGGGAAGTAATTTAATTATATTAAATTCATTGAATATTTATTTTATTTGTTATTATTTGTTTAATTGAGATGTTATAGTGTTAAATGGGTAAAGTAATTTATTATTAGTTAATTACTGATTGGTTGTTAATTTTAATTAGGTAATTGGTAATTAACTATGGTCATTGTGTAATTAATTTTAGGTGTGTGTTGTGGTGTAAAAGGTGGGAAGGGAGGAAAGTAATGTATTTTTAATTGATGGATTAATAATAAGTTGTTGAACAATATTAATTAATAATTAGTAATTAATGATGGTAATTTTGTTATTAATTTTAGGTTTGTGTTGTGGTATTTATAGTAGTAAAGGGTGGTGAGTATTTTGTGTTTAATTAATTATTATGTAGTTGTTAATTAATGTTAATTATTTGATATTTATTTTGTGTAATTGTTTATTTTTGTGTGTTTGGTTTGTACTTTTAAAGGGGCAAACAGGGCGTATTAATTATATTTGTAGATTATTTAATTATTATTTGTTAATAGCAATATTTTTTCTTTTAAAAATAATATTTAATTATTTTATAGTGTAATTTAGGTGAGTGTTGTGGATATTATAGTGTTAAAGCATGTGTACTCAATAAATGTATTTTTATTTCTTTTGTTATTAAGATTCTTTTAATTGATTATTAATTATGTTAATTATAGAAATAAATGTAATTAAAAATGTTGAAGTGTTTTGTTATTGGTGTGGTGTTATAGAGTAGGAAATAAAATAAATAAATTTATGTTTTATTTAATTTTTTTGTTTGTTAATAGTTGCTATTTTTAAAATAAATATTGTTTATAAATGTATTTATTAATTTATTTCCGATATTATTTGTAGGTTTTTGTTATATGTAATGAATATTATAATATGTGTTCATTTTATATGTTTAATTTAATATATTTAAAATATTGTTTATTTATTTTCATGATTTTTAAAATGTTGTAATATTTTTTGTGTTATTAGTAATTTTTATTTCTCTGTTATCCAACGGTTTCCCTACTGTTGTAATCAATGGAGTGGGAATAGTAATTTTTACCTCTCTGCTATTCAGCACTTTCCCTACTACTACACTCACTGGAGTGGGAATAGTAATTTTTACCCCTCCACTATCCAACATGCTGTCTACTGTTGCACTCACTAGAGTTGGAATAGTAAATTTAATTTCTCCGCTATCCAACATTTAACATACTTTTGCACTCACTGCAGTGGGAATAGCAATTTTTACCCCTCAACCATGTAACACTTTCCCTACTGTTGTACTCTTTGGAGTGGGAATAGTAATCTTTGGCCCTCTGCTATCCAACACTTTCCTTACTGTTACACTCATTGGAGTGGTAATAGTAATTTTTACCCCTCCGCTATCCAACATTTTTCCGACTGTTGCATTCACAGGAGTTGGAATAGTAAATTAAATTCCCCTGCTATCCAACACTTTCCCTACTTTTGCACTCACTGGAGTGGGAATAGTAATTTTTACCCCTTCGCTATCCAACACTTTCCCTACTGTTGCACTCATTGGAGTGGGAATAGTAACTTTTGCCCGTCCATTATCCAACACTTTCCCTACTGTTGCACTCATTGGAGTGTGAATCTTAATTTTTACCCCTCTGCTAGCCAACATTTTCCCTACTATTGCATTCACTGGAGTTAGAATAGCAACTTTAATTCCTCCGCTATCCAACACTTACCCTACTTTTGAACTCACAGGAGTGGGAATAGTAATTTTTATCGCTCTGCTATCGAACACTTTCCGTACTGTTGCACTCTTTGGAGTGGGAATAGTACATTTTACCCCTCCCTTATTCAACACTTTCCCTACTGTTGCACTCGCTAGAGTGGGAATAGTAATTTATTTCCCCTCCGCTATCCAACACTTTCCCTACAGTTGCACTTATTGTATTGTGAAATGTAAGTTTAATATATATATATATATCCAACCCACCTTCCGTAGTACCGGCCGGTACCACCAAAGACACGGACACGTTTTCGCTGGTGCAAAATAGTGCTCAGTTTATTTCAAACAAACATAGTTCGGTTCAGTCCAAACGCGTTTCGACCGTCAAAGCGGTCTTGATCACATGACTACACTTCACTGAACGTGACAATTTAAAGGTGCAGAGTACCCAGTTACGTAATTTCCTATGGATATAGAAAACATACTCGTTCCGGCTGTTGCTTAAAACCTGCAAAGCTTTACACAGACAAATCCGATATGAATGATTGCAGGACATATCCAGAAAAATAATATAAATTCGTTCAAGGCAATCAGGTCATAATCATAAATTGGATAGACATTGACTTAATACATAATGCTGCTTAGATATCGCTAGACAGATACATAGCTCATTTGATATATTATGCCTGCACTGTAACGCTTTACATATTGCATTGGGTCACTATTAATCCCTTAAATGGGAACATTCCCCTCTGGGTGTGTGCAAAAGACGCATATTATGTGCAAGTAAAGCAAATTGTTAATATATGTGCAAATACAGCAAAAAAATTTGCAAATACGCAATATAGGTGCCGATTCCGATCCGTTAAAAAAATTCCCCGTACGACTCGTATCCGGATTTTTTTCCGTACGAATCGTACAAGTACCGTACAAACTGGCAAGTACGATTCGTATGGGAAAAAGTCCATACGAATCGCAGTGGGAAAATTCCCCCACACGTTCTCGGGTCCGAAAACGTGTCCGACACGTCCCCGGACGATTTTACGTACAAATGTGATAACCCAAGTCCGAGCGCGCAAGTACGATTCATACGGTGCGTCCGAAGTTACAACCGTAAGGAAAAAACACCGTATGAACCGAACTGCAATAGCAACCATGGAGACATGTGCCCGCATACGCGACGAACACCCCCCCAGCCCCCTCTATGTACGGTGCGTACCCCCACCTGTGTATGTACACCCGTGTATGTACGAGTCGAACCCCCACCCGTGTATGTACGAGTCGAACCCCCACCTGTGTATGTACACCCGTGTATGTACGAGTCGAACCCCCACCCGTGTATGTACACCCGTGTATGTACGAGTCGTACCCCCGCCCGTGTATGTACAAGTCGTACCCCCACCCGCGTATGTACGGTGCGTACCCCCAGTGTGCAGCGCTGGGGGTACGCACCGTACATACATGGGTGGGGGTACGACTCGTACATACACGGGTGTACATACACAGGTGGGGGTTCGACTCGTACATACACGGGTGGGGGTACGACTCGTACATACATGGGAGTACATACACGGGTGGGGGTTCGACTCGTACATACATGGGTGTACATACACAGGTGGGGGTTCGACTCGTACATACACGGGTTTACATACACAGGTGGGGGTTCGGAGCGTACTTACGGGGGCTGGGGGGGTTCGGCGCGTACATCCGCAGGGGCTGGGGGGGTTCGGAGCATACTTACGGGGGCTGGGGGGGGTTTGGCGCGTACCGGGCCCCCAATTCTGCTCGCATTGCGCCGTACTTCACTTTTACGGCACTTTTTGGGTGCCGTAAAAATAATGCCGTCCGGACTGGTGTTGGTACGATTCGTACTTCCTGGTTTGTGAAATGCAGCCTGCATGCGTCCTGACGTCACGTCGGCGCTGTCCCGGATCACATTGGTATGTGTTTTTACAGTCGGTCGGTGTTTTTTCCGACTCGTACGGAAATGGTGTTTCCGTACGAATCGTACTTGCAAGTTTGTAGGGTTTTTTTACCGGGTACGAGTCGGACGGAGAAAAACCTCCGACCGACGGTTCGTACCCGGTTTTTCCAGGATCGGAATCGGCACCATAATGTGCAAAAAATGCAAGTATCATACTTAATGCCCTAAACATCATTAAAAGACTGAATTTTTCTTATAAAAAATCTGGATAACTGTATGAAGATTCGATGCCACGCTATGTCTCTATTAGGAAATGCATTGGGTATCACATATAGACACATAGATATAATCAAAAATAAATTTAGATCATTATATACAAAATTCAACAGTGTCAGCCTAGAAGGAGCTGCTTTCCAAACTAATTTTACCCTTGTGTGGAAATATATACCTATAGTGATGCTTTTGAGATCTAACATTACATACTGTGCTAAAAGAGTTTCAGTGTTTAAAAACTTGCGATAGTCAGAGATTTATATAATCCGCAATAAAAAACATCAAAAATGTAAACACATCAGAACAATATAAAATCTATTTGAACCCGACAGGAACATCAGATGGTACACACGCCTATATTGTATACTTGCTGTAAATAGCCACTCTATTTATAAGAAGTGGTGTAGATCTTCCCCATTGTTCAAACCACCTGTAATACGTGTGTCCAACTCTACTATATATTTACATTCCAACTGTCTCAAAGCTTTTTCCTGGTTGCCCCCTCTTTTAGGTTTTGGTACTGAGTCAATGATAAAATATCTCAAATAGCTGAGATTATTATTATGACAAGCTTTAAAATGCCTCGCTACCGGGTAAGTTAGATCGGAATTAACTATAGCTCTTAAATGCTGTAAAATTCGAGTATATGCTTGCAGCTTGGTGCTCCCTACATATTTCAGTTTGCATGTGCATTGTAATACATATACCACATGATCAGTGCGACATGTATAGTGTCCTTTCAGGCCTCTAGGTATATCACTGAAAGGTGTGGTATATTGGTTGGTATTAACTCCAAACTTACATGCTCTGCAAGAAGAGCATTTAAAAAACCCTTTTGAAGGGTTTAACCAATTACTACTAGCTGAAATTTCCGGACTACTAGATACTAGTTCATCCCTCATTGAAAATGCTCTTCTATATGTAATAGTTGGATTCATGGGAAGCACTGCTTTAAGAGTCGGATCCATTAAAACAATGGGCCACTCCCTACAAATAATGCTCTTGATTTTTTTGGCCTGTCTACTATAGGTAGTGATTAGTCTTATTTCATTCTTCGTTGTGTCATTACCATGGATACTATTGGTGGGGGCTACAATTTCTTGATTTATTGTGTTATTAGCTACCAATAAGTCATTTCTATTTTTGGGGTTCGCCTTTTTCATTGCGATATTCAATTTCTTTTCCTCATATCATCGCGCCAGTAGTCTATTTTTAGCATCCATCTGATGTTTATCACGCGCTGCTGTAGTGCTGCACGCTCTATGGATACGCAAAAATTCTCCATACGGTATGCTATTTATAGTGTGTTGCGGATGGAAGCTCTCTGCGTGCAACACTGTATTGACTGATGTACTTTTGCGAAATAGACTAGTCTCTAGATTCCCTTCTTTCAAATTTACTGCTACATCCAGGAAGTTTACTCAACTAGCACTCACTTCGGCAGTAAACTCTAAATTCAAATCATTATCATTGATGTTGTTGACGAAACCTAATGCCTCTTGTCCTGTTCCTTTCCAAATGACGAAAATATCGTCAATATACCGTCACCATGATATAATATTGGTAGACCACTGTTCGGCATGGCGGGCCATGAGGACATGCCTCTCCCACCAGCCAACATGCAAACATGCATAGCTGGGAGAGAAGCATGCCCCCATAGCCACGCCCCTCAGCTGTTGGAACGTCTCATTATTAAATTGAAACATATTGTTACATAAGCAAAAACGGATCATATTTAAAATTATTAAAATATTGTAAAATTCAATACTCCTTTCCCCCAAGAAATACTCCACATCCCTAAGACCATCATTGTGGGCTATACTAGTGTATAGCGCTGTAATGTCCATAGTCAATAGAATAGCATCGGAAGGTAGAATAAGGTGGTTTAGTTTATGTAGAAAGTCCGTAGTATCTCTTATGTAGCTCGGTAGTTCAGCTACTAAACCCTGAAGAAAAAAGTCAATATATTTGGAGGTATTTTCAAACATGCTGTTAATTGCTGACACTATGGGACGTCCTGGAATAGGCACAGTTCCCTTATGCACTTTAGGAATAAAGTAAATGCTTGGTAGTACCGGATATTCTTTATATAGGAATTTCAGTTCTTCATTGGTCAACATACCCTCTTTACACCATGCATATAACTCATCTTTATATTGCTTGTGTGTTGTAGAAATCAGAGCTTTGGGAATCCTACGATAACAATCAGTGTTATCTAAATGGCGATAGGCTTCCTCTTTATATTCTTTTTTACCCCACAAAACCACATTGCCACCTTTGTCCGATTTATTGATAATAATGTTGTTAATATTCTTCAATTTGGATATCAACTTAAAATAATCATTGGATTTCTGTGCAGGTATCCTGTTTCTTACTTGGGTCTGACGCTGTAACTTTTTTAGTTCATCCGTAATGCGTTCATTGAATACATTTATTGCGTCACGCGGCATGGTCGCCATAAAGGTAGATACTGGTTTGAAAGGGCTTTTGCATGGTTTGGAAATGTTAATCCCTTCGTTATCTGCCACATCTTGTGTAGTGACATTGGTTTCTTGACTCATATTGAGTACGCTTAAGGTGTTGATCGTATGCATATCTGATACCACCAGTCCCTTAGTAATTATGTCGGCCAATGGCATGTTCCTTGTATTCGTATCAATTTTGTCCCCATTGCTGGCTTCGTCACTTAGTTTATTTTTGATGGTGAAGTATTTCTTGAGTTTAATCTTCCTGATGAATTTAAAAACATCAACTCTTGTGTGCACATAATTGAAGTTACTTTCTGGGCAAAACGACAGGCCTAGTGATAGTAATTGCTATTTGCCGCATTTAGTTCAACGTCTGTAAGGTTAACAATGGTTTTATCTGTTACTTTCTGTATTGTCTCCATTGTTGCCGCTGCTGATTTCGCCCTTTTACATTTCCTTCTTTGCCGCCTTCTAGCATTTCGTTTTTGGCGGGTTGTGTTTGTTGTTGTCGGGGTCGCAGCGTTTGTTTGCATTGCATGCGAACATAATCTAATTCTTCTGCCAAAGTTAAAAGCCCTAAATCCCCCGCTTCATTTTCTGAGCTTGGGTTGTCAGAATCCACTTCGCTGGTGGTTGCGCTAGTCATAGCACTCGTATCCGTCGATATATTGGAAACGCTGTCTTCCTCAATTGCAGGCTCATTGCTACGAGAAACCATAGTTGCTGTCATGCTTTTCTGCTGCTGAATCTGGTTTTTACGTAGTTTATCAAATTTGCGGGCAAACGTGAACACCTGCCCCTGTTCGTAATCGCCTTTATCTTGGGCACATTTATATGCCTTCCTTGTCTTAATTACCAGTTCCTGTTTCTTAATGCGATCCTTCATTTCATTTATATTTTTGTCAATGAAATCTTTGCTCGCAAGGTATTCTGGTTTATTGAGTTCTGTTTGGATACGTGCTATTTCTTCCATGTTTAGTGCTCTGTCTACTTTAGCATATTTTATCAACAGACACACTAAACGCATGGATGCTTCTAAATTACTCTCCGCCCACTCTTTAAGAAGCATAGGGTTTGGGCTATCAAAACTTGGCGCCAGCATTATTCTTAGACCTCTTGGTATTCGACCTACTTCGTGATATTTCTCTAACGAAGTAATCTCCCACCATTTCGTCATTTTGCTGCGGCTATGCTTTTCCAAAGACTTTAACAAGCTTTTAACATCCACGTTTTCAGAAACTTCTTTAGTGTTTGTTTTACCACTCTGTTTCATTACAGGTAAGTTTAAAAACAACTCCTCTGCTGCCATCTCACGTTCTCTGATGGTATCATTAGACATATTTACCGATGTTTGAATAATTATCAGAAAGTCTGTCACAAGCACTGCCTATTAATTGATGTAGGCAGTCAACCAGCACCTCACACCTGCTGTATGACACATTACTAAACTTACTGCGTGCCGGTCGGCGAAAAATCAGGTCCTCCGACTTGAGAATTTGCCACATCCTTGCCTCGCTGTTAGTATTTCGATGTCATATGCAGGGGGCCAACATGTAAATTGCTCGTAGATGAGCACCACTCCAACTCGACTCCTTTCCGGTCAGCCTGCTTGAAGTGAAGGGTCCGTGTTATGGAGGAGACGTCGATTCCTCTTACACATCCAATCCACCTTCCGTAGTACCGGCCGGTACCACCAAAGACAAGGACACGTTTTCGCTGGTGCAAAATAGTGCTCAGTTTATTTCAAACAAACATAGTTCGGTTCAGTCCAGACGCGTTTCGACCGTCAAAGCGGTCTTGATCACATGACTGCACTTCACGTAATTTCCTATGGACATAGAAAACATACTCGTTCCGGCTGTTGCTTCAAAACCTGCAAAGCTTTACACAGACAAATCCGATATGAATGATTGCAGGACATATCCAGAAAAATAATATAAATAATATAAATTCGTTCAAGGCATTCAGGTCATAATCATAAATTGGATAGACAATGACTTAATGCATAATGCTGCTTAGATATCGCTAGACAGTGACATAGCTCATTTGATATATTATGCCTGCACTGTAACGCTTTACATATTGCATTGGGTCACTATTAATCCCTTAAATGGGAACATTCCCCTCTGGGTGTGTGCAAAAGATGCATATTATGTGCAAGTAAAGCAAAATATATATATATATATATATATATATATATATATATATATATATATATATATTACCTACTAGCGGTCGCCAGTAGGTAGTTATAGTTAGGACCTATTTTCCATAGGAAATCCGCAACATTCTATTCTCAATAAGTCTGGCGCCGGTTGACGAATCCTCGCGAAATTTTCCAAACTTTTGGCCAGCTCTGCTCCACTTCTACCCTGAAAGTTTCGTGGAGATTTGTAAAGTGGGGGCCGAGAAAAAAGGGGGGTCCCAAAATGCGTTTTCCCTATGCAATTTCCCATAGGATCTGTTGTCGCAGCTACAGCCCGAACCGCTGAACGGAATGACACCAAATTTCGCAAAGAGGTAGTCCTCAGTTCAGACTCGTGCCTTTTGCATAAATGGTGTGAATCCGTTCAGTAGTCCCTGAGAAAATTAGAGTTAAAAGTACATAAATACCTATGGCCGGGGAGGATCCGTGGACCCTACACGCACCGTAAGCGCACCCTCCCCGAACCGAGCGCGCACCCTCCCGAACGCGCGATGAATGCTAATTGGCTGTCGAGTGTCTCTCTACATTCGAAACCAGGAACTGTTGGCGGCCATTTTCTGCCTTGGTAGAAGCGAGGCTGAAGAAGCAAGGGGAATAAGTATGTAAAACATATAAAGGGGGCAGAGTGGAAATACTCTGACCCTCTAGAGGTGCTTAGGGGGTCCCAGAAGGACCCCCTTTTTTAAATAAAAAAAACCCGGCAAAATGCGCGCACGGTGCGCGCATCCTATCGCATTGGGTGTGCGGATCCACGGAATTTTTTTTAAAAAAGACAAGAAATCATTGGTTGTATGACTGCTTTGTACACTGAAAGGTAGGGTGTATATTTCTGTTTTTTAAAGGTATGATTCTTATTGGTTAACAAAAACAGATGGTAAGGAACATTATATATGATTAGCTGATATGTTGAAAAGTGAAGCACACTTCCTCTCTTGTGTAGGAACATTGTGTGCTGAACTTCTGACCTGTGTGCTCAGTGCAGTGTTCCATGACCTGTTTCTATGGTACCAGGCAGAAGGCAGATTGGGGGAAGGGTTGAAATGTATTTCAGTTGGAAAGGGTTGAAATGTTTAACCAATAGAAATGTGTGTTTGCTTTTGAGTTTATGTGTGAAGGATTGTGATTTGATGTTTACATGTATATGTGTGGAAAATGAAAGGGACACTTTTCCATTCTTTGTTTTTGCTGAGAGATGCACAGTGCAGAGATTCTGTAAAAGAACTGATATACCTCTTAATCTACAAAAGAACTTGAAAGATGAGTTATTTAATTGTGAGGGGATGTATGTAGACTATTTTGATTTTAATCAGACTAATGTATTTCTCCTGCTAAAGTGTAGGGAGTACTTTTTTTCTCTACAATCTTATTGACAGTGTGTGTGCATGTTGAAACTATTCTGTGATGAACATTTGTGTTTGTCATGTGTTTTCAGACAGATAACTGTGCTGTTTTTATATTTTGGTAGAATTAGAAACCAGTCATTGTTTATGAATTTGTGAAATGAGGTATGTTATGTTTCTATACTAAAATGTAGTACTTCTTCTAGATGAAGAAATGTGTTTTGGTATAGTGCAAGGGATAGTGTTGTTTGTCTAGAATCACACAGTGAGTATGTGTGCATTTGGGAACCACTGTGAGAGAAGCATTTGGTAACATTGTGTATTTTTTAGCAGATAACTCTTTTAAAACCTGTCATGTTGTCAAGTTTTAGTAGCATTAGAAGCTAGTCTTTGCTTATGCATTGATAACATGAGTCAGGGTTTGACACTAAGGTGCAGTACCATGTACTATTCTCTTCACTGTGGCAGAACTGAAAATTTAAAAGTTTTACCCAAGCACTGTCCTAGAAGTAGTCTGATTATTTAGTCAGTTTCTAAGTACCAAATAGACTGCTTCAAATGTCTATGCAGTATGCATGTAGTGTTCTAAAATACTATACACTTGTCTTTTACACGTTCAATTCCCTAGTCAGTATCCATACACTTCCAGGAAACACCCTGTCACTCCCTTTGCAGTCCTCTAGTGACCCATTCAACACCATGTACTAATCCATTCACTGTGCCATAACCCAAACACTTATAAATTCACCAAGACACTCTCTTTCCAGTACTCTAATGATTCAGTCACTGCCCAAGTATTCATGCACTGAGCCAGGCCTTAGCACATGGACTTCTTCAAACCCCTATCCACTATGCATGCAGCCCTCTAAGCACCTACACACTTGCCTTTCACACATTCAATTCCCCAGTCAGTATCCATACACTTCCAGGAAACACCCTGTCACTCCCTTTGCAGTCCTCTAGTGACCCATTCAGCATCATGTACTAATCCATTCACTGTGCGCAAACTCAAACACTTATAAATTCACCCAGATACTATCTTTGCAGTACTCTAATCATTCAGTCAGTGCCTAAGTATTCATGCACTGAGCCAGGCCTTAGCACATGGACTGTTTCAAACCCCTATCCACTATGCATGCAGTCTTCTAACCACCTAGACACTTGTCTTTCACACTTTCAATTTCCTAGTCAGTATCCATACTGTCCAGCAAACATCTTGTCACTGCCTTTGCACTTCTCTAGTGACCCATTCAGTACCAAGTACTAATCCATTCCCTGTGCGAAAAGCCTAGCACTTATAAATTCACCTAGGCACTCTCCTTGCTGTACTCTAATCATTCAGTCAGTACCCAAGTAGTCATGCAGTGAGCCAGGCCTTAGCACATGGACTGCTTTAAATGCCTATGCAGTATGGATGCAGTCCTCTAATCACCTACACAGTTGTGTTTCACACCTTCAATTCCCTAGTTAGTATTCATACTCTTCTAGCAAACACCCTGTCACTCACCCAGTGTGTCTCCTTATAGTACTGTAATCATTTAGTCAGTTAGCATGTAGAGTTTTAGTGAGGTAGGCTTTAGGGCATGAACTGCTTCAAAGTAGTATGCACTATGCATGTAGTGTTTTAACCACCAGAGCTATAGTTTCTTAGTCTGTATTTATATAAAATGTGTTTGTACAGTAATGGAATAGTATAATTTTGAAAGTTATTAATATACATTTATTTGTGATTCTTTTTTACAGATACAGAACAGGAGTGTTTCTCATCTGTTTGCACTCTTCTCGTGCAAGATTGTTTGGATGAAGGGTCCTTAGGTGTTTCATCATACTTGCTGTGCCGCATGAGTATTTTTTGTTAGGATCCCCTCGTAACAGAACTCTTTTGAAAATCTTGTGCATGAGAAAGGTGGTATTGGTCTTTGTTTGCCCCTCGAGAAAAGTAGGAAATTTTCACATCACTGAAGGAAAACGTTGTGGGAGTGGTGCATCCTCCAAAAATTAATCTTTAGATTTGGTGAATATTTTATAGCGACATCATTTACAGTTTTTGTAAGTTAAATTTTTAAAAATTGTTAGCTGTGTGCATTTTATATATCTGTGATTTGTATTTTGAGAATGGCATGTTGTTTTTTTTTAACAATCTTTGAGATTGTGTTTTTTTTGCCCGCTGTTAAGTGATGAGTACGATTGAAATCACTATTTTTAGTGAAATTTAATATATTCTGAGAACAGCAAAAAAGGCAAAAAAATTACTTTGTGAAAATTATGCTGTGTTGTAAAAAATTTATTATTACATGTTATAATTTTTTTTTCCTTTTCTTTCACAGATCCAAATTTTAAAATAAGCTATTTATATGAATTTATATTTGAATGAAAAACAGAAAAACATGTATACCATTTTTTATTCCTATTACTGTGAAGGTAAGTTTAACTAAGTCTCAATATGCAGAATGAAGAGGCCTGCAAGAAGCTACAAATTTGAAACACGTTTCTAAAAACACTCTGGTGCCGATTACGATCCGTTAAAAACCGCGTACGAACCGTCGGTCGGAGCGAATTCCCCGTCCGACTCGTACCCGGTTGTAAAACTTTACAAACATGGAATTACGATTCGCACGGAAACACCATTTCCGTACGAATCGTAAAAAACACCGACCGACGAAAATATACATACGAATGTGATCCGGGAATGCTGCGACGTGACGTCGGGACGCTTTCAGGCAGCGTTTCACGAACCAGGAATTACGATTCGAACCGACAGCAGTCCGGACGGCAATATTTTCACGGCACCCAAAAAGTGCCGCAAAAGCGAAGTACGGCGCGAATCGACCAGAGTAGGTGGCCCGGTACGCGCCGACCCCCCCCAGCCCCCGTAGGTACGCGCCGACCCCCCCCCCAGCCCCCGTAGGTATGCGCCGACCCCCCCCCAGCCCCCGTAGGTACGCGCTGACCCCCCCCCAGCCCCCGTAGGTACGCGCCGACCCCCCCCCAGCCCCCGTAGGTACGCGCCGACCCCCCCCCAGCCCCCGTAGGTAGGCGCCGACCCCCCCCCCAGCCCCCGTAGGTACGCGCCGACCCCCCCCCAGCCCCCGTAGGTACGTGCCGACCCCCCCCCAGCCCCCGTAGGTACGCGCCGACCCCCCCTGTGTGTACACCCGTGTACGGTGCGTACCCCCCGTGTACGCTCGAGTCGGACCCCCCCGTGTACGCTCGAGTCGGACCCCCCGTGTACGCTCGAGTCGAACCCCCCCGTGTGCGCTCGAGTCGAACCCCCCCGTGTACGCTCGAGTCGGACCCCCGTGTACGCTCGAGTCGGACCCCCCGTGTACGCTCGAGTCGTACCCCCACCCGTGTATGTACGGTGCGTACCCCCAGCGCTACTGGGGGTACGCACCGTACATACACGGGTGGGGGTACGACTCGAGCGTACACGGGGGGGTTCGACTCGAGCGTACACGGGGGGTTCGACTCGAGCGTACACGGGGGTTCGACTCGAGCGTACACGGGGGGGTTCGACTCGAGCGTACACGGGGGGGTTCGACTCGAGCGTACACGGGGGGTCCGACTCGAGCATACACGGGGGGGTCCGACTCGAGCGTACACGGGGGGTACGCACCGTACACGGGTGTACACACAGGGGGGGTCGGCGCGTACCTACGGGGGCTGGGGGGGGGTCGGCGCGTACCTACGGGGGCTGGGGGGGGGGTCGGCGCGTACCTACGGGGGCTGGGGGGGGGGGTCGGCGCGTACCTACGGGGGCTGGGGGGGGGGATTCGGCGCGTACCTACGGGGGCTGGGGGGGGGTCGGCGCGTACCTACGGGGGCTGGGGGGGGGTCGGCGCGTACCTGCGGGGGCTGGGGGGGTCGGCGCATACCTACGGGGGCTGGGGGGGGGGTCGGCGCGTACCTACGGGGGCTGGGGGGGGTACGGCACGTACCGGGCACCTGTTTGGACGTCTCCATGGTTGTTATGGGAGTTCGGTGCGGACGGTCTTTTCACCATACGGTTGTACATTCGGACGCCCGGGATGGATCGTGATTCCCCGGTCGGAGTTCACCTTTCACGTTTGTACGGTGAATCGTACGAGGACGTGTTGGACACATTTTCCGACCCGAGGACGTGTGGGGAAATATTCCCAGTGCGGTTCGTATGGACTTTTTACCATGCGAATCGTGATTGCCAGTTCGTACGGCATTGTACGATTCGTACGGTAAAAAGACCCGATACGAGTCGTACGGGGACATTTTTTACCGGATCGTGATCGGCACCTCTGTGTATGTAGTTTTGAAATCTGACCATAATCAGATATCATGTGACCTGCAAAAAAAGAGATTTGAGGGGTTCATAATATTTCCCATTTTAGCTGTTGAAGGACCACAATCATTTCAATCATTCTTCTTTGAACATTTTTGCAGACAAAACTCTGTGCTTACCTTCTATCATTCACAAGGAAATTTAAAAATGGAAATATGTCACTTTTTGTAACATAGTTATTGTGCAAGATACTCTTTCATATTTACAAAGAGAGGAAAAGGCACTCTGTGCACTTTTTATACTCCATGTAAATATAACCTCATCATGCACACCACTTTGTGTTGAAAGGGTGTTCTATAAGTGTTGTTGTGCATGATTGCACATGTCTAGATTTATAAGAAATCATAAATCTCGATATGTGTGTGAATGCTGCACCATTCTAAAATTGGTGTAGGTAAGCACAACAAGGAGAATTGTTTTAATTTCTCCACATTTTTATATCTTCAATGCATGCTGAAATTTTCAGCATACATTGAAGAAGAAAAATGCATTTTCTCATTGTTTTTGTGCAGGAAGGTGTGTCTTCCTGTAGAAAAACAAAAAGCACATGACACAGATATCCTTGCACTATGGTGCAAGGGTGCCTGTGTCACCACATGGCTGCAGTTTTAGCAGCCGTGCAGAGAGAAGCATAGATTTGCAACATATTTATGTACATATGTTGCATCCCTGTGCTTCGGAAGTACTAGAGCACCAGTAGCAGTCAGTGGAGGGACGAATTCCTTTGCGCGCGCTGCATCGCTAAATGCGATGCAGCGCTCGCAACGAAATTCGTTTTATTTATTTAAATGTGTACTTACCTCCATTCATCCATATTCCGGTGTTTACATTTCTGCACCCTGCCCCTTCCCCGCCCCACCGCCCCACTGAACTCCCTCCACGGACCGCTAGTGTACAGCACACTGCAGTTAAAGAGGTTACTGTGTGATGCTGCAGCACTTCCTCATAGTTCTGCATTTATACATTCACCATACGCTACTAATGCATTCATTCAGTCAATTACATACTACACATACATTCATCTAAACTAACACCAACAAAGAAATTTAGCTCTTTTTTTAAACCAGGAAAGTTAGTTCTTACAATAACTTTTTTTTTCTTCTTTTATAATTTTTTGGGGGTTTTCTGAACAATTTTTAAATTTTTTTGGTTTTTCTGCAAAAACAAAAAACAAAACAGGAGAAAATAAACAATGAACTTCAGGGAACAATAAAAAAAACAAAAAACTAGCAAATGTGTCTTTCTTGCCGGCGGCAGATCAGATCGATCGACTGCTCACCATAGCACAAAGTCTTATTGCACTTAGTGCAGAGCACTTTTAAAAATTGAAATTGAGGACGGATGTCCAAGGTTTGGGCTGATGGATGCACTCTTGATGTGCTCGGCTGCGATGAGGTGGATGGCGCAGGAGCAGGAGTGTTTCTCATCCGTCGGCACTCTTCTTGTGCAAGATTGTTTGGATGAAGGGTCCTCATGTGCTTCATCATACTTGCCGTGCCGCAAGAATATTTCTTGTTAGGATCCCCTCTCGACAGGACTCTTTTGCAAATCTTGCACGTGACCAAGGTGGCATTGGTCTTATTCTGCCCCTCGGGAAAAGTAAAAAATTTCCACACCACTGAAGAAAAACGTTTTTTGGGTGGTGCCTCCGGCAAAAATTCATCCTCAGAAGTATGAGGTGATGCAGGTGATGCCTGCTGCCCTGAAGCCATTTTTGGCTAAGTGTAAACTTAGTCTAAAAAATCTTCTTCTCTCCAAAGAGATGGTGCTCTAAAGAAGGTCAAAGAAGAATGATTGAAATGGGTGGGGTCTTTCAATAGTTAGAAGAGGAAGTGTAATGAACCAATCAAATCTCTTTTTTTGCAGGTCACATGGGACCCGCGCACCCTGCACGTACGCAGCACGCACCCAGCGCGCACCCAGCGCGCACCCAGCGCGCATCCGCGAAATTGAATAAAAAATAATTATAGGATTAGATGTAAAAAAAAATTTAGTTTTAAGACTAGTTTAGAGTTTGTCTTCAATTAATATTCACATGAAATACATACATATGTTTTTTTAAATGTTAAATACTTCGCGGGATTCGCGCACCTACCGCGTCATAGACGCAGATGACGCATCACGGAAGCGCGTAAACGTCACGTTACGTACATCGAATGTGTCGCGTATAGGCTGGGAGTCGCGTACCGGTCGCATTGCGATCGCGCACTAAACACGTACCCAACGCTTACCATGCGCGGATGCTATCGCGTAGGGATCGAGAACAAAGCGCGGATCCAAAAACATTGAAAAAAATATATAAAATAAAGTTTTGAATATATAGTTAAAAAAATATTTTGAAAAATATAAAAAAATATGTTTGAAAAACCCATTAAGTTCAAATAATATTTTTTAATTCTTAAAAGAATTAATTGAAAAAATACGTTTAAAAAATGGTGATAAAACAGTATTTTAAAAAAAAGATAATTAATGAAATTGACACACTGAATTTGAAAAATATAGAAATCCAATCAAAATGATTAAACAAGATATCTTCAGAGATAAGTTATAGATAGGAATTAGCATTTAAAAAACCTTTGAAATTCACTGAAAAAACCATAGGTTTCATGCACGTTAAAGTTAGGAATTGGCATTTAAAAAACCTTTGAAATTCACTGAAAAAACTAAAGGTTTCAGGGGCGTTATAGTTAGCTGGACATTTCCCTCGTACAAAACCCTAGAAATTCCCCCGTTATAGTTAGTTCAGCTAACTATAACTCGCGCCCCTGCAATGCACTGCTGATGACGTCACATATTACATCACTCATGCCTTGGTCAGTGACATCACTGATGACATCACTCATGACATCTCAAATGACATCACTGATGACATCACTGATGACATCATCCATGTGATAAATTAGTGCATCTTCTCACACCCTAATATAACCTTTGATACACCGACTCAAAATTCTCAAAACCATAGATACTCCAATACCAATAACTGAATATTAGGTTTACACACACATCCATTCACTCACCTGTACAGTCACTCATACTTACAGTCACTTAGTACAGGACTCTCATATACATTTATACACCTATATAAACACTTACACACCACTAATCATCCATAGAAGTGCTCACACACGTAGTCAGTCATGCCAATTAATTAATTTAAACTCCCATTTACTCACCTGTACAATTATACACACACAAGTTCACTTACTCATAAAAATAGTACCACATTCTTACGCTCTTTTACAATTACTGATAATTACAATTACTGATACAAGCACACACTCATCCATACAGCCACTCTCACAATCACACACTCTCACATATAGCCAGTTATATACTCTTACACACATATATACTGCCTTTCACATATGTAGTTACTCATACATATACCACTGAGATATACATTCAATCACTTACACACCCATACATACACTCACCCAACCATACAGTCCATTACAGATGCACTCTTAAAACCATGCACCCATAGAATCACCCACTCACACATCTATGCACAGAGTCACACAAGCCCCACCCACACAAACACTCAGGCACCCATACAGATACTCAGACAACCAATCAATAACCCATTTAGACACTCATATAGCTATTCACAAAACCATGCAGCCATGTATACACCATCAGACAGACAGATACAGACATTCACACAGTTTAGTCACTAGTCTGCAGTAAGATACATTTAATGACTCAATTATAGAGTCAGTCACGCACCTACAAAATCATCCATTCCTACACTTATACACCCACTCATTCTTCCATAGGCCTTTCCCTATATATATTAAACATATTTAAACTTTTCAGAAACACAGACTCACTGGTTGACATCATCAGTGATGTCATTTGAGATGTCATTGGTGATGTCATCAGTGATGTCACTGACCATGTCATGAGTGATGTAATATGTGGCGTCATCAGCAGTGCATTGCGGGGGCGTGAGTTATAGTTAGCTGAACTAACTATAAAGGGGGAATTTCTAGGGTTTTGTACGAGGGAAATGTCCAGCTAACTATAACGCCCCTGAAACCTATGTTTTTTTTAGTGAATATATAGATTTATATATATCCAAGCAAAGAAAACTCCTATTGGAGATCGTAGCCTGTTGGGGGATGGCACAACGCCGGTGGAGTATTCTGGTAAATTATGAGTCCAGAGAACGGAGCTCCAATAATAAGAAATCACCAAAATCGAAGGGTCATTCAAAAGGGGGTTTATTCAAGTCATAAACCCTGACGTGACGCGTTTCACCCTCTGGGGACGTGTTCACACAACATGACACTCATCGGCTCAGGCTTAGATACATTTCCTGCTTGTACAATGTAATAGACAGAGGACTGGGTGGTCCATTTCAAGCGCCAATTTGAAATGGTACATTTGTGTGTATACTCTCTACAACATAGTTCATACATTTGCACAATCGATAGCGATAAATACAGCTGTGCGTTTATCAATGTTGTTAATTCTATATTTGTGATCAGCGAAGGCAGGAAACTTGTTTAATACTTATTTTTTTCTTCTTTTTCATTTTTTTGTGTATACTCCCCTGCGCGTTCGTTCATGTAGGTACGGCTCCTCTGTTAGAGCAGATCGTGTGTGTTAGTACGTCTCTCGAGCATCTCGCGCTGAACATACAATGCGATATGGGATATGTAGTACTGAGGACATCCTCACCCTAATTAATGCCTGGAATCAATTCCAATCAATGCACATCCAATCTTTGCAGAGGGGTCATGCTTGTTGTTACCCCACTTTCCCATAAAGCACAGGATAAGGTACACCTGTATATTGCGATGAAAATGTTATTTTAAATTGTGCTGCCAGTCCCTGTCATATCTGTATTGATACATGTGTATTCGAAATCACACAACTGGGTATCGTACTCAAATTAAATTAAATCTGACAAGAGGCCTGTTGCTGTAAATATCGCTCCATAATTATAGCGCTCATATAACCCTGATTAGTGGGTAGAATGTATCTTGCTGGCTCGTTATGGGACCTCCATCCCTCCATCTGTAAATACAATAAAGCATTAATCCGGTGTGTGCCTGTCACCATGAAGTCCCTGTTACCGTGGTTCTCCCCTTTTTCCAAACTCAAAACCTGTGCTCAAAAAATAAACTTAATTACAATTAATAAAATTTGAGTGAGATCTTATTTGTTCACTGGGATGCAGCTGAAGAAAAGGGTAGGGATCCTCTGTCGCGAGCCCGAGACATGGTCCCTTCCTTTCCTCCTGTAAAAATGAATAAAATGTTTCAGTTCAGCTGTCAGATATACAAACAGAGTGAATAGAAATACATTTTGCACAAACTCTAGATCAAACTTGAATTAATGCTAGTTATGACAACTAAGACTTGAGATTCATGAGAAAATCATATATCTTGAGCAAGAAACCAGATATGCAAAAGGCAATTGACCATCTAGTTACCATCAAGTAAAACTATGTGTTGTCAAATTATTCAATCTGAAATTGAATGGCCATTTCCTCATCAATGTTGTGCCCGTTCGGGTAACGTGTTCCCATCCCTACAATGTGTCTTGACTCACGTTGCCTCAGTCTGAGTGTCCTGTTCCTACCTCTTCTATTGGGCACCATGGCGGTCGCATCCCATATATTTAACTTTGTGGCGGGAGGTGCTGTATTCAGCACTCGCCACAATGTTAAAAGGGCATGTGGTGCCTGCCACCTTGAGCATGCAATGTCAGGGGGTACCATGGGTACCCCCCAACTGCAGCACTCCCAACCCCCCAACCCCCGGAGGGCCTGCAACAGGCCCCCAAAGGCATTCTCACCATGCCATTCCATGGCGGAGTTTCAGCCATGGAAAGGCATGAGACCGCCATCATCGTTATATGGAGGGCAGTGCCTGGAAGGCACCGCCACCATATTGCAGGTCTTTTTCGCCTGGTAGGCCATCGGGCGGATTGCCTAGCCACGGAAAACTGGCGGATGGTCTTCCCATTCGCCTGGGTCCCCACCGCCATCATAATATGGTGGGGGAAAATGTTAGGCAAGCGGACGGAAATGGCAGGCGGATCGCCACCTCATACGGGCGATGGCGATCCGCTTGCCATCCTAATAGACCCCTTAGTAACAAAATCAACTGCATTACACCACAGATGCTTTCTTTAGTCCAATACTCCTCTTTCTTAACAATAGTCAATTTCATTCATAATAAAGTCTGGCAATTTTATTTAAAGAATAATGGCTTCAGTTTTCCTGCATGAGAAACAAATTATTTATTATTCATTCATATTAATTTATTTACAAAACAAGTGGCACCCGTAGAGTAGCCAATGTATCACGTCTGAGCAGTTGACTGGGGGTGAGTGCTTGCAATGTTCAACACTCCGTCCATCATTTCCTTTGGTTTTTGCTTTGTTCGCCATAAGTTGGCAGGGTATGCTCAGACGTGAGTCCCTTGCTCACTTTGCCACTGGATTCAAGCAAGCCTGGCTGAAGACGGCTGAAATGCCAGAAACCGGTCCTAGGAAGCTTGTTTCCGGTCCAGGGAAGACATGGCTTGGCAGTTCGGGCTGGACTGTTCCCATAAGGCACAGGGTCAGACTGATTTGCACATGGCCATGTCTGAACTGGGGGTGCAGAGTGGGCTAAAGAATGGTGATGGATTAAACCCAGATCAGTTGACTGGGGGTGAGTGCTTGCAATGTTCAACACTCCGTCCATCATTTCCTTTGGTTTTTGCTTTGTTCGCCATAAGTTGGCAGGGTATGCTCAGACGTGAGTCCCTTGCTCACTTTGCCACTGGATTCAAGCAAGCCTGGCTGAAGACGGCTGAAATGCCAGAAACCGGTCCTAGGAAGCTTGTTTCCGCTCCAGGGAGGACATGGCTTGGCAGTTCGGGCTGGACTGTTCCCATAAGGCACAGGGTCAGACTGATTTGCACATGGCCATGTCTGAACTGGGGTGGCAGAGTGGGCTAAAGAATGGTGATGGATTAAACCCAGATCAGTTGACTGGGGGTGAGTGCTTGCAATGTTCAACACTCCGTCCATCATTTCCTTTGGTTTTTGCTTTGTTCGCCATAAGTTGGCAGGGTATGCTCAGACGTGAGTCCCTTGCTCACTTTGCCACTGGATTCAAGCAAGCCTGGCTGAAGACGGCTGAAATGCCAGAAACCGGTCCTAGGAAGCTTGTTTCCGGTCCAGGGAAGACATGGCTTGGCAGTTCGGGCTGGACTGTTCCCATAAAGCACAGGGTCAGACTGATTTGCATATGGCCATGTCTGAACTGGGGTGGCAGAGTGGGCTAAAGAATGGTGATGGATTAAACCCAGATCAGTTGACTGGGGGTGAGTGCTTGCAATGTTCAACACTCCGTCCATCATTTCCTTTGGTTTTTGCTTTGTTCGCCATAAGTTGGCAGGGTATGCTCAGACGTGAGTCCCTTGCTCACTTTGCCACTGGATTCAAGCAAGCCTGGCTGAAGACGGCTGAAATGCCAGAAACCGGTCCTAGGAAGCTTGTTTCCGGTCCAGGGAAGACATGGCTTGGCAGTTCGGGCTGGACTGTTCCCATAAGGCACAGGGTCAGACTGATTTGCACATGGCCATGTCTGAACTGGGGTGGCAGAGTGGGCTAAAGAATGGTGATGGATTAAACCCAGATCAGTTGACTGGGGGTGAGTGCTTGCAATGTTCAACACTCCGTCCATCATTTCCTTTGGTTTTTGCTTTGTTCGCCATAAGTTGGCAGGGTATGCTCAGACGTGAGTCCCTTGCTCACTTTGCCACTGGATTCAAGCAAGCCTGGCTGAAGACGGCTGAAATGCCAGAAACCGGTCCTAGGAAGCTTGTTTCCGCTCCAGGGAAGACATGGCTTGGCAGTTCGGGCTGGACTGTTCCCATAAGGGACAGGGTCAGACTGATTTGCACATGGCCATGTCTGAACTGGGGTGGCAGAGTGGGCTAAAGAATGGTGATGGATTAAACCCAGATCAGTTGACTGGGGGTGAGTGCTTGCAATGTTCAACACTCCGTCCATCATTTCCTTTGGTTTTTGCTTTGTTCGCCATAAGTTGGCAGGGTATGCTCAGACGTGAGTCCCTTGCTCACTTTGCCACTGGATTCAAGCAAGCCTGGCTGAAGACGGCTGAAATGCCAGAAACCGGTCCTAGGAAGCTTGTTTCTGGTCCAGGGAAGACATGGCTTGGCAGTTCGGGCTGGACTGTTCCCATGAGGCACAGGGTCAGACTGATTTGCATATGGCCATGTCTGAACTGGGGTGGCAGAGTGGGCTAAAGAATGGTGATGGATTAAACCCAGATCAGTTGACTGGGGGTGAGTGCTTGCAATGTTCAACACTCCGTCCATCATTTCCTTTGGTTTTTGCTTTGTTCGCCATAAGTTGGCAGGGTATGCTCAGACGTGAGTCCCTTGCTCACTTTGCCACTGGATTCAAGCAAGCCTGGCTGAAGATGGCTGAAATGCCAGAAACCGGTCCTAGGAAGCTTGTTTCCGGTCCAGGGAAGACATGGCTTGGCAGTTCGGGCTGGACTGTTCCCATAAGGCACAGGGTCAGACTGATTTGCATATGGCCATGTCTGAACTGGGGTGGCAGAGTGGGCTAAAGAATGGTGATGGATTAAACCCAGATCAGTTGACTGGGGGTGAGTGCTTGCAATGTTCAACACTCCGTCCATCATTTCCTTTGGTTTTTGCTTTGTTCGCCATAAGTTGGCAGGGTATGCTCAGACGTGAGTCCCTTGCTCACTTTGCCACTGGATTCAAGCAAGCCTGGCTGAAGACGGCTGAAATGCCAGAAACCGGTCCTAGGAAGCTTGTTTCCGGTCCAGGGAAGACATGGCTTGGCAGTTCGGGCTGGACTGTTCCCATAAGGCACAGGGTCAGACTGATTTGTATATGGCCATGTCTGAACTGGGGTGGCAGAGTGGGCTAAATAATGGTGATGGATTAAACCCAGATCAGTTGACTGGGGGTGAGTGCTTGCAATGTTCAACACTCCGTCCATCATTTCCTTTGGTTTTTGCTTTGTTCGCCATAAGTTGGCAGGGTATGCTCAGACGTGAGTCCCTTGCTCACTTTGCCACTGGATTCAAGCAAGCCTGGCTGAAGACGGCTGAAATGCCAGAAACCGGTCCTAGGAAGCTTGTTTCCGGTCCAGGGAAGACATGGCTTGGCAGTTCGGGCTGGACTGTTCCCATACGGCACAGGGTCAGACTGATTTGCATATGGCCATGTCTGAACTGGGGTGGCAGAGTGGGCTAAAGAATGATGATGGATTAAACCCAGATCAGTTGACTGGGGGTGAGTGCTTGCAATGTTCAACACTCCGTCCATCATTTCCTTTGGTTTTTGCTTTGTTCGCCATAAGTTGGCAGGGTATGCTCAGACGTGAGTCCCTTGCTCACTTTGCCACTGCATTCAAGCAAGCCTGGCTGAAGACGGCTGAAATGCCAGAAACCGGTCCTAGGAAGCTTGTTTCCGGTCCAGGGAAGACATGGCTTGGCAGTTCGGGCTGGACTGTTCCCATAAGGCACAGGGTCAGACTGATTTGCATATGGCCATGTCTGAACTGGGGTGGCAGAGTGGGCTAAAGAATGGTGATGGATTAAACCCAGATCAGTTGACTGGGGGTGAGTGCTTGCAATGTTCAACACTCCGTCCATCATTTTCTTTGGTTTTTGCCCAGATTGAAAACACCATGTTAGGTACTGTTGGTGGCATGGTTATCCTTTACTCTACAGACAAGCATAAGTAGTCAGTTCTCATCCAATCCTGAGGACAATGGTTTATGCTTGGCGAAAGGCACACCACCTGCTACGCATAGACAGTTCATTACATAAAGGAGTGCCACTATGGGGCAATTCGAAAAAACAGATGGGCACTTCCAAGTTCATATGATCAAATTTCAGAAAGGCCGGAATGTCCAGGAAGGACGACATGGATTTGGATGGAAAATTACTGACTTTCGCTGAGGCATACACAAACTTCATGCTCACAACCAAGCAATTCTAGAGATACTGACAATTGTCACACTGTCTTGTGGTGGTGCTGTGACCTCAGCTAATCTCCCTGTCAACATTTGTCTTGAGTTCCTAATTGGGAAACCTTTAAAGGGGTGGTCTTTGGGCTGTATAATACCTTAACTGAAGGCATATACTCCCTCCAGCTTAGAACCTAACTAAAAGATCTGAGTTCACAACGCCCACACCTAAACTACTCTGATGACATATCAACCTCAGATAGAAGCCAGACTAAATCATTAGTGGAATTGGTCCCTTAACAGACTCCTTCAAGATAAAATATCCACCTCTTCAGAGTGCTGGTGATGCCACTAAGAGGATAGTGTCAAAGTCCACATAATGCTGTGAATGCCAGAGACTGAGACTCTATTGGACCACGGGCTAGATATGAATGCAATTCAACATCCTAGTCATGGGGGATTTACCAGTCTCCACAACCCTCCTACATGACATGTCATCCCACAACTAGGAAGCTGGTTTGCGACGCACACAAAACAGCGGAAATATGAACTCATTGATTTAGGAGATGTGACAATCCCAATGATAGAGATTTGGCTCAAAGAAATGTTTCTAATGGCATCCCATGAAGAAGTTATATATGAATTAAATGATTGTCTGCCTGCCTTTGATATAGTATGGGGTCTCTATCTCCAGAACTAAATATGAACCAGCAGAGTTTATGCTAGCTTCCATTACTGTACACAACAGACACGCGCCAAATTCACCTAATTACAAAGCTTCACCAGAAAGTTTGATTCTATAGGTTTCAATCCAGAGGAGAAGATATTTAGACCAAAGATTCACAGACCCAGGATAGGACATTCCAAGTCTGCAGAGAGAGGAGAGTGTAAAACACAAAGAATTAATGCTCAGTCTCATATTTTCTTACGTGTACGACTGTTCATCCGAGAAATTTCGGCACAGGGAGTCGGAGAGGTGAAGATTTAAGGAAAGTTCAAGATTTCCCTTTGCTGTAAGTTTATTTAGACTGTTTTGAGAAGTGATACTGCACCTGTATTCTTCTAAAGTTGATCATACTCCTATAACATGTTGTATGACATAGAAAATCTAACAAACATTTGTTTGCTTTGGATCGGCAAGCAAAGTTGGGAACCTTGGAAGCTCAGTATAATCTTGAAAGCACATTAGAACTTTATTTAGTTTATATTAAAGCTCTTGAATTTGAAGAGCATAGAATGCTATCTTGAGGTTGGCCTGTTATGTTGATGCCAATTATGTGTTGGCACCTGCCCCTCATTAGTGAATCGCTAAATAAATTTAGACATTATGACAAGAGTTAAAACCTGATCCTGCTATGGTTAAGGATGGGCATACCTCTGGTTGTGGTCTTAACACTGCATTTGATTTATTTCCCTTCTGGTAGTGCTTCTGGGGATTAGACATATATAGGTGGAACTCCAAGTGTTTTTTTCTTTGGCAGAATTGCTTAATGTATTTATTTTCTTTAAATCCAAAATACATTGAAGATCAGTTGACAGGCACCGGATCATTACTAATTGGAGTGGTTATTAATAGTACCCAATTACTGTATATGCTACCTATCCTTTCTAGAAGATTTCTATCGATTCTATATTCCTTTTTTTTACTTTTTCATATCTTGGCACTGTCTAAGGCTCTTGTTTTTTTCATTTTGACTTTATAATTCTCTTCATAATTCCATCCATTTTATTGTACTTTATCTTGTCTGTGCTTCAGTTTCTTATATCTATGCAATGTTCTGGCTTTGCTCAAGCTGCCTTGTGGAGGTCTATGGAGATCAGTGGAGCGGGCAAGGCAAGGCGGGGATAAGGTGGCACGGAGAGGCAGAGAAGGTGCAGCCAAGGCGAGACTGTGGCCGTGCAGTGGAGTGCGGTGATACAAGAGCAGACTGTTTCAAAGTTGTGCCCAAAATGAATTCATGGGCTACCTCTGCAGGGGTGAGGAAGCTGATCCCCCTTTCCCCCAGTCGGGACTGAGCTGCTGGGACGAGCTGATCTGGCAGATGGCTGCAGATCTCCGAGTAGTGAGCTCCAGAGACACCAAGCTTCCCCTAAGCGCTGAGGCCGGGGTGACTCACACTGCCTGCAGCCCGCTAGCGGGCGGAAAAGAGAGGGTCACAGTGCACCTAGTGGGCCCGGGAATGACAGCTGAGCAGCCTGCTGGTGTACGGCGGAACATGAATGCCTCCCGGCGCAGCCGAGGGAGAAGACATCAGGCAGAGACATATCGAGGTGGGGCATGGTGATTAGCACGGCATTCCAGCACCGGGCGCTCTGAATGTGATGCATGGTGGGCCCAAACTACCGTAAGCTTTCTGTACTTGGTGCTTTGTTACCGGCTGGGCCATTGCTATAAGGAGGCTGTGGGGAAAATACTACCATGCTGAGGCCCGAACTCTACGGAAGGCAGGCAGGGAGGCATGCCACAGCGGGTCGTCTGGAACCCCCCTCACTGAGGCAGAATCGCGATGAGGTGCAGACGAAGAACCAACTGGCCAGGCCAGAATGAGCTGCGATCCTGCCAACACAGTGCAGGTGAGCGAGGGGAGGCCGGCATAGCGGGCAGCTTCAGTCCCAGTGACGCGGGAGAACACACCCGGTGGCCTGCAGAGCTACCCCGCACATGGAAATTGACGGGGCACCCGGCAGATGCGAGAATGCCGACATAGCGGGCTTCGGCAGTGCTAGTGAGGAAGGGGTAGCAAGAGCCTGAGACAGCAGGAGACCGTGGCCAGCCTTGTGGTTAAGTGATGTAGGGCCCCCAGGCGGGGAAAAGGAAGGAGTGCCTTGCGTAGGCACCATGGGAAAGAGGATAGAAGTACTGACCTACCCCACTCTGATCTGCTGTGGCTGGAACGAGGCCTGCACAGAGCCTGCATAACTGAAAACGTTTGTTCAAAAAATAATTCTATATATATAATGTTCCTTTCTTGGGAGAGAAACATATCATTTCTGATAGATGCTTTTATTAGTGAATTCTTTTATGTTTGGTCTACTACACTTGAATATGTTTCAGGAATATGTCTGAACTTACTCCCTCAGCATTAGGCCTTTGCTACATCAAGTACCACATCTCCATATGCTCACATCTCTATATGCTCAGTAGACTCTGGGCATTGGCTGTGACCATCAAAGACAGCTTTTACATAGTCATTCTGCCCTAGTAGCCCTCTGGACATCCACCATGGTTGTGCCATATGAGCTGTAAGTGTTTGTTGTTAGTTCCTCTGCTTCCAGAAACATTTGGGCACACACCTTGATCATCATGCCTGCCAGAGTACTAAGATAAACCTTTGTATCTGCCTGAGAAATAAAGGGGAGTTAACATTATCCAAGACTTCAATTTACAGTATAGCTCATTTAGGTACACCGTGAGGACAAATTCGATAAAAGGGATTAAATGTAGGATTATTACAAATTCAATCCAAACTGATGTAGACAAGCCTCAAGAATATATTGTAAAAATACAGAATCACTACTGACAGTCCAAATAGTCTCCCAAAGTTCAGTCTCAACGGAAAAAAACATACAATTAATTCAGTATTAGCAATGCAGAGAATATGGAACAAAATCTGGTGATCAGTGTATAATTTCCAGTCCTCTTGCCTATACATGAATACATCTGAATACCTAAACTAAGCCTGAAATAAGTAGCATTAATTGTGGAAACCCTAATTATATCTAGTAAAGCAAGAATTTATCAGCATTGTAGAAACTTCTATAGATGTTCTCCAAAATCAAGAATATTGCATAGCATAAAGCCCCACAACAAAAGTATAGAAAAGAGTCCTGTACCCCTGTGAGTCTAAAAGGACTCTGTCTAATGCTTAAGTGTGAACAACTATTAACACGCCACAGAGCATTTCAGAATCCCACATCAAGTGTTCCAGTACTGTTCCACCTTCTCACTGTAGAATTTGGCAACCTTATTCAATACTCCTGTCTCATGGTCTGTACATCTCGACGTCCTTGGATTCATCCCTTGTTTAGATATAACATGAATAGGTACCCTCCCTTTGTTCATTAGCGTCTCTTGTCCTTGCCAAAAGTTCTTCTCCCAAGCCTCCCTATCTCTCTTACACAATGTGTCTTTTTCTGACTATGAGATGATAAGAACGCACCTGCAAAGAGGACGAAAACATTGCAACCCAAGCAAACCTTCACATTGAAAGTTAAACATTAGAGTCCAAATTCTTAAGGCCTTTGGTCAAGCTAGCATAGCAAACACTTTAATACAGATTTAAATGCAAGGTTATGGATACATAAACAGTTGTCAAATAAATGCAGGATACTATTCAAATTAATACATGCGTATATATAGAGTTAACAAAATTACTAAAAATACAGATATATATTAAAACTGCAATTTAGTATCACTATAAGGAAAACATTAATATGCATACTTATGTAAATATCTGAATTTTAGAGCACATGCACCTTTAGGAATCTGGTCAAATGCACCACTTTGCATTAATGATAATAAAGCACACAAATATATGGCACTACATGCACGTATATATGGCATAGTCAAGACATGAATGGGTGGAGCCAAAATTACTCTGCTCCATGCACACTGGATTCTTGGCATAGAGCATGTCTTTCCACCTTGCCCTGTACACAGTCTCCCTGAACTCATATCTTGCACAATGTGCCACATCACCCCCCACCTGAGGAACCTGCACTGGCTCCCCGTCGACATAAGAATCTCCTTCAAGCTCCTGATCCACGCACACAAGGCACTCCACAAGACCGGGCCAGCATATCTCATCAGTCGACTATCCTCCTACGTACCCAACAAGAAACTCCGCTCCGCAGACCTCTCCCTGGCTACTGTCCCACGCATCCGTAGAACCACAGTCGGAAGCAGATCCTTCTCCCACTGCGCCGCCAAGACCTGGAACACCCTCCCCCTCAACCTACGACAAACCGAAGACCTTCTAACCTTCAGGAGACGACTCGAGACCTGGCTGTTTTTCCCCACCCTCAGCGCCTTGAAACCCTTGCGGGTAAGTAGTGAACTTTACAAATTATTTGATTGATTAAATGTTCACTTTCGACATCTTATGCCATGCATGGCTTAAAATCATGTTGTGCACTCATCTTCGCTTCCCCCCAATATCCGCTGTGTTTATCCTTTGCCCATTGTACCTCCCGGGCTTAGAGTTCCAGTCATAGTCTTCAGGTGCATCTTGTGCTCCGTTTGCTGCATAGAGGTACTGTGTATAGCAGTTGGGCACTGGTGTGGTGCACAAATTTCTCCAGGACCCCTTGACTGGGCTTTCATCAAGTGAAAGTCCGCTGTTCTTATCTAGGCCACAGTCGGTATAGTGGTATGCCTTTTTGAATAATGGGCACTCCCTAGTCACTGACCCAATTTTGGGGAGGGTGGAGTTGCTGATGATCTCTGCCAGTCAGATAACTTATTGCATTTTATCCACTGGGCCTGCCAGTGAATGGCAGCCATTTTTAGATCCCTTCTCTCCATGTAACTACATGAGTTAATAATTTCCTAAAGCAGAAAGATGCAAGTTGGAAGTCCTGACATACAGGCCCGAATTCGATGTGGTTATTACCATTTATGAGCCAAAATTGAGTTTTTGACTCATTAAAATAAATGCACTGCTCAACGTATGAGTCACTGGCTGTCTTACACTCATTTTGTCCTAAACTTAAAGGCATAGACTCCGTCGCTCTGCAAGTTATCTTATCAGTGTAGCCCTGTTAAATTGTGTGAAAAATAACCAGATTTTGGTTTGAAAACCTTTTTGCAACCCAAACTAAGATGGCTAAGTAGTTTTTCTATTTTACTTTTGGTTTTCTTTCAAAACCATCTGGATATGGGCAGATAGACAACAGAAAACATGCACAATGTAATTTCCTCTTTCCTCAATAGAAAATGTATTGTCAACCTTTCCAGCAATAATTCTACCATCTTGCAGCAAAAGCACATATTCAAACTGTAAATATATAAACTTTTGACCCCCTTGAAAAGCTTTGACCCTTTGAATTTACTTCAGGATATTTCCCTTCAATCTGGAAAAAGGCCTTGGTAAAAAAACGCTCTCTGATCCAGCATGATGTAAAAAAGCTATTGCCCCATTTCTTGCCAGCTAAACTTCTTGAGACAGCCATGAATATCGAAGTCATGGCCTTTGCTGAAGAGACCCATTTGTAAGACAGCTCTTAATATGGTTTTAGATGTAACCATATCACTGAGTCAGCCCTGGTGGCAGCAACAGAAGAAATCTGGACTATGAATGATAATGGTGGAAAAGCAGCGCTGATCCTTTTGGACATATCAGCCACCTTCGATGTAGTTAACCACTCAGTGCTCATTGATCGTCTGGATAGCATTGGTATCAGAGACTCGGCCTTGTCCATTCAAAGCTCTTTTCTTGCCAGGAGAGAATAACTGGTGTCTCTGGGTGATCTTACATCTACACCATTTTCATTTCTGTGTGGGGTCTCCAAGGGTTCTTCATTAATTCTCACCTTATTTAATATATATGTCACATCATTTGCAAACCTAATTCATTCTTGCAGTTTTTCTGTAATCTCCGATACAAACGACACACTGATTGTAGTCAAAATCTTGTGTGATGTTGAAGAAGTAGCTAAAGTGTTCAACAATTGCATGGCGCAGATAATTGGCTGGATGAAAAATAACTATCTTACATTAAAATCTGATAAAACCAAGGTTCTTCTCTTCGGAAATTACACATCTTTCTGGACTTTTATTTCTGCTTGGTGGCCTCAGGATCTAGGCCCACTTCACTCTCCAGTGAAAAAGGCCAAGAACTTGGGTGTCCTTTTTGATGCAAATTTAACCTTTTCCGATCAAATTAATCAGGTTACTTCTTCCTTTTTTTTTTACTGTTAAGAACTCTAAGAAAGGTTTTCCCCTTTATCCCACTTGAGCTGCAAAAAGAGGTTTATCATTGTTGTAATTGCCTCTAGGATTGACTATTGCAATGCTCTCTATGTTGGAATTCAGTAACACTAGTTGAATAAACTCCAGGTCCTTCAGAATGCAGCAGCTTGCCTTCTTATGAAAATATCCAAATTCAAGTGGGTTTCTCAAGCCATCTCTGATTTACATTGGCTTCCAGTCCATAATCATGTTAGTTTTAAAGCTCTCTGTTTAGCTCACAAAGCTCGTTCTGCTGCTGGCCCTGAATATCTCAAGAGAAAAATTCACTGGTATACTCCTTAAACGTATGTTTCAGTCCACCTTGCCAAAAATTTGGTAATTTTTTTAATCAAAAAGGCCCTTTGGGGCAGCCGCGGTCGGTAGTAGGAGTAACTGCAGGGCGGTGTTTACATTTCCCCACCCTGCCCCTTCCCCGCCCCGCCTCACTGCCCCACCGTCACTCCCTCCACGGACCGCTACTGCTCAGTTAACAGACAAAGGGGTAGGTAAAATAAAATAAAAAATAAATAAGTCCACATGCCTTGCACTCGCCGCAACGCTGACTAGGCGATGTGGTGGGTGCAGGGTAAGTGGATTTATTATTTTTTTTATTTTATTTTACTTATCCTGTCATCTGTCGACTTCCCCCCGCCCCTCTGCCCCACGGCTAATGCCTGTGCCGGCTGCGTCTGCTTATTAGGTCTCTGTTCTAGTTCCATAACATACGCTAGCACCAAGCTGCCTTTGGGCACATGCGGGCTCTCTACAATTCTTACACTTTTTACTTTACTTACTTTGTGCAGATTTGTAAAACAGGCTTAAAGACAAAGGGCCGTATTCAGAGTTTGGTGGATGGGAGGATACTCCATCATTAGCATGGTGCAAGTCCTGTCCACCATGTTACTAGTTGATCATAGGCTCTGTCTTTTGCAGTATGGTGGACATGATATCCGCCACATATTGACAGAGCATCCAATTTACCAAACTCAAAATAAGGCACGTACTCTTTCACAGAGCTTAGTTTTGGTCTGTTGTGGTAGGTTTTGTGTACCAGCACAAATTTATGGCGACTGGCACTGTTTTTGTTTTCTTCAGGTTTTGACCCAGAGCAAGCGAGAGAAAGGCTAAAGAAGGATGAAGCAAATGATTGTAAAACAGTCACAGAGAAAGAAAGCAGAGACAAAAAAGAACCTGCAAGAAGGAGATAAATGAAAAAGGTGAAATTATAGGGAGGTGTAAGACAGAAGTATGATGTGGGACAAAAGTAGGCAGACGTTTTATGTCTTAGCTCCCAATATGCGGCAGAGCCGTCGGCAGGCTTCACAAAAAAACCTGCCCTATTTTCTTTTCAGTTTATGCAATGGTTATAAGCTTTCCAAATCCTAATTTATTATAGATCAGTCATCAAAACCATAACTACAGAGTTGCGACAGCTTGTTCTAAATTATATACAACGTTAAAACTATATATACAATTCTCAAAAACAGTTTTCATTTGGCTCATAATAGCACAGAACACCGTATGCTGCAATATTCCTAGCACAAAACACTAATGTGAAAAAATGCATTATAGTAGCATTTGGTAACTAAACAAAAACAATACGGCTGCTGTTACCAGTGCTGATGAGGCTGTTAATGACAGAATCAATTATTGGAGTTTATTTGGCAGTACATTTCTTTCGCTGAAATGAAAAAATGAGAACGCGGTCAATATTTAATAGCACCGTCGAGAAAGATGCTTGTTAAGAGGCAGGGAGTAGTGTTTGCCAGACTAGAGCTTAAGAAATGTCAACCCATTTCCATGACATTTTAGCGAAACAGTCTATATTTAGGTGGTTATTTGTTAATGAATATAATGATGCATACATGATAGTGTTATACTCATCGAGTGTTAGATGCATGTTTATACTGGAAACACAACAAGAACAGATTCAAAATGATAACCTTACAAACACAAAGCAAATGATTTTGACATGATTCTATCAAAGTTGACTTATAAATTGTGAACAAACAAATACAGTATATATGCAAATCATAGTCTACTGAAGCAATGTAATCAAAGTTTTATGTTGCTCATTTGAGACAATACACAGTATATTAAAAAAAAAAAATAAGAACAGACGAAATCCAGTTGGATATTTTAAGTAAAAATAAAATCAGCTCTAACTTTCCATCCCAAGCCTATAACTGGCATGAGAATCCTTAAATGTCATGACCGAATAGCATACGCCACGATGGCCCCTCCCTTCTGAACATGGTAGGATTGTAGCATCATTCCTGTTAGTTATCTCATGTTTAACCGGCAAAGGTTTGATACAAGTATTCATACATTGACAAACTGGAAAAATAGTAGGACAAGAGGTAATTCAAATATTTTCCACCCTACAGACACAGTTATTATCGCTTATTAGCAGTTTTGCTATATAGCTTACAGACGAAATATTTCTCTTTGCCTGAGTCTGAAACCTAAATATTCTTTCCCAACCATTTATTTTTTTTATTTCCGAGCACTTAAGTCAGCAGTTCCATGGGTGAGCTGTCCCACAGTTTTTGAACTTGACTTGACTCACTCTTACCAAATGTAATGTTCCTAGATTTCTAACCATTTTAATTCTGGAGTTCTTTCAAACATAATCAGAAATTCAAATGAATTTAGACTGTTGTATTGAGTCAAAAATGAATATATCACCCATATGTGCACCATTTGGTTTCGACATTAAGGCGGAAAAGAGCTGATAACTGCTAGATAAAGACTCGTATTTGCCACAGACAATTTATAGCACATGAATGGTAAAAAATATTTTTTGAATTAAAACTGGTACAATTGTAGTATGATTCTCATTCTGATAGTTGGCATCAGATGTAATAGCGTATGGGTGGTTTAGCACAAGGCCTGACATTTTGGTTGTGGCAATAGTGTATTCACTGCAATTACCACTAAACTCCAAAACTAACAAGATTATTGCAGCAATTGAGCAAACAACAATAATGTAAGAGCCATACAAATTACTGGTAGAGATTGTGTTGCAACCATCTTACAACCACAATGGCTGTCTTTTACAATAGCTTTCCGACGTGAGGAAAATACTACTAAAAATGACATTGAATACAAAATACAAATCCATTTAAGTGATACTCCACAGGGAATACACGTATTCCTCTTGGTATCGTGGATATTCGTTTCCTACAGATAATCCTGCAATACAGCCATACAATAAAAAGTGACAAGACATTTTATCAAAATAATTTTTACATTTTTCTATCAAAGTCATGAATTTTAAAAGGCACACCAGCAACACAGAATATATATTTCATACTTTTTCCACTGTGAATGATTTGACATCTTCATCAAAAAAGGACAAACAACTCTCAACAACAAAACAAGTGAGTACAGTTTGCATTTTGGGATTATCTAAAGGCATTGAAAAAGAAATGACTACATTCACTGCTTGCTTAAAGTCACCTTCTGAAATTCACAAAGCCATTGAAAGTGTTAACAGCTGATGTTGCACAAATTCAAAAATCATAATACATGACACATATACTGGTCATAAACACTAGAAACTGAAATTTCACACTGCACACATTAGAGACAGTGACACATGAGGCTGAATAAAGCGTAGTGGAAGCCCTGTAAAAGCGTGCTTCAAAATATAAGAAGAAAACAGATAGAAACAATAATAGTAATACATATAAATTAGTTGCATTAGTGAATTTCTTATGAACATGTTGTTTATTAACCTTAACTGGTGAAGCCTTGCTATTAATAATGTGGCCAGATGTTTTTTTTTGCCTTCTTATGTGAATGCACTATTTAGAAAAGTTGGTTCAAAATCATATAAAATTGAGGTATGAATTTAAAACTTTTCATAGTAACACTGTACTCTATAGTTTATGAAAATATAAAACTAATTTTTATAGAATGAAATTTGAAAAACGTACACTTATATGACTATTGTGAAAAATTGTGATAGAAGGGGATTTCTAACATTAGCTATTTTCATGAAATAATGACAGGTGATAGTTTGTCTACTTATATGAATTGATTTTACTTTACATTATATGCAATATTGATTTAGAAGTCATTTTCATTTAAATGTGCTATTTTTGGAAATGCTTTCTCTCTAGCATTGACCTTTGCTCTGATTTAATACAATGGCACATTCTATTGTTGGTAAAATGTTACATATTTGTCCTGTGCATGTGCCATTCCAAATATTCTTAAATGCTTCTTCCATGTTCACAGTGAAATATTTCTGTGGGAACAGGATTTCAGCTGCAGCTATAAAGTGACACTTTGTATTTACTTTCCATCAATGTCCGGGCCATGTGGACTCTCACATTTGTAATTTCTCATGTCTAGCATGGGAAACCGTCTCAATGTTTCTATCAGCACACAGGTGACATTTCGTGATTCTGTCCACACAATGCTCTTTCGATAGTGGTGTGATGACACATCACTCGGACTCTGTAGGAAATTTGTAAAAGAAGAAACCCCAAAGGGGGGGCAACATGCTATTATTTCCATCTTTCCTGTGTGTGTGGATGCTATGCTGATCTATCTTTTTTGCTTTTGGACTACTCTATTAATGCTACAGCCAGCACCTGATGGACTGAAACTTTTTTGCTGAACTATTTTATTTTTAATGTTCTTTATTTCTATGGCTATATGCTAATAGACTTGCCCTACATGAACTTTCAATCTGAACTTTTTCCCTTCTTTAGGATTTCAGCTGTAAGAATATTGAACCATCCTCCTGTCTGTATGGTAGTGGGACTCTGTAACTCTATATTAATTACTAACTTCTTTTTAAAAGCATCCGAAAAGCCTTGCCTAAATGTTTGGTGCTTTAATGCAAGTTGTGATAGTTATAACTAAAATCTGAAAAGAATACTTGTCTTTAATACAATAGCCAATTTAATACAATTCCTGGCTTAGTCTGTTATTTCGTCCTTTTGATTCTTCTTTTTAGACTTGTGCTAATTTGATTTAGTGTGTTGTGAGAAGAATCAAAGAGTTCTGTCAAAACATCATGTTTTACTCCTTTTGTTCTTTGTTGCTATTGCAGAACTTCTGGCATGTATAATTCTAAATTTGAGAGGCTACACTGTCGATACTGAGTCAACAAGATCTCAAAATATCTTTATCGCACACACATAACGTATTAATAAAGATAAAGAAGGAAAAAAGGCTAACACTACATGCATAGAGGAGACCGGTACATCATCGATTATTCGCAAAATGGCTGATTAATCCACAACAGATTGTAAAGGGTTTCCATCAAATTAGACTCAATGATCAGTCCTATCATTTGGCCAAACCCATGTGCAAATGAGGCTGGTCCCCTGATCAGTGGGACACTCAGCTCCGCACCTTATTGTTGTATCAGGATTTGGTCCACCAAATACACAAACCGTCCATGATGACTGATCTTTTGATGGTAAAGTAAGAAGAAATAGTGCAACGAACAAGAAAGTGATTTAAAAAAGGATGGAATGTCCTCCTTCTAAGTACTTTATTCTACAGACTGGACACGCCTCCTAATTAAAAAATAGAACAGGGTATAAAGCAAAAAAAAATTCTTTACAGTACTTTGCCACATTCTTTTGTTTTCCCTATATCTTTGTAGTGCGGGGCCTCTTAGTACCTGAGCAGTGTCCAGGTGAGGTGAGGTCTATTGCCCTACCACAAAGGGTAAGCATAAAAATTAATTTTCTGACACACATTATTGGTTGGTTTGGTGACACACTATGCACATGAGACTGATGCATCGAATACAGTACTAATGATATAACGTTTTCCTTCACAGAATTCACAGTAATCATTGTGAATCGGAGGGTTAATGTCCATGGTTGTTACAGGTTGTACCGTTTCTAACCAGTCTTACTATAATTTGTTTTTGGTGATGGTGGTGAATTCTATATTTCACTATTAGGAGTGCAACTATTATACGAGCAGAGGCCCTGATGAATGCCAAGGGATTAAATACCCGTTAGGCAGAAACATGTTGGCCCTTATGTAGACAGATAATTGTCACTGTCTTCTTTTGCACTGTTCTATTTTTGGCCAAATGATAGGACTGATCATTGAGTCTAATTTTATGGAAACCCTTTACAATCTGTTGTGGATTAATCAGCCATTTTGCGTATAATCGATGATGTACCGGTCTCCTCTATGTATGTAGTGTTAGCCTTTTTTCCTTCCTTATCTTTATTAATATGTTATGTGTGTGCGATAAAGATATTTTGAGATCTTGTTGACTCAGTATCGACAGTGTAGCCTCTCAAATTTGGCTGTTAGACCCCCTGTGTTTCGTGTGTTATACATTCAGTTGGTGCTGGGGATAAAATCAGGTGTGGGTCTTTAAAATATATATCCCTTGGACCCTATTTTAAATGGTTTTGTTTAATATGTATAATTCTAACTCAACTTAACTTCTTCAGGAAGTTGAGCATTCCTGTCACCATTCTTTATTTCTGCAGCATGAAATTGAGAGTGATGTATCTGAACCTGATTTCAAATCTTTGAGTTGACTGTCAATTAATGGTCCTCTTTGATCAGCTAAAGAGGAGTTTGGTTACCCTAATTTCCACCCATCCTATCGGCAAAGAAAGATTCATCAGAGGATCATTGCCTTTGATGGTAAATGGAAGTGCTACAGGTTGACTAATCATACAAGGGCCCAGTATGATTAGTGTAGTAAAATTGTGATAGTGCATAGGAAACATTTTTCATGCTTGCACTGCATCAAGTCTTTTGGTAGCATAGCTACAGTTCTGTCTAGTGAAGTGAGATTTTAGGGTGGTAAAATAGTTCTTTTACACTAGTCCAAAGAATCCAAATGTGTGATTCAGCAAAAAGAAGGGCTGATGGAGTGCTGATGGAGTATCACTCTGGATAAAGAATCAACATGTAGCAGTAGCAAAGGAGGGTGAATATTAATAGGTATTTGAGTTTCATTTGCTTTTGCTTAAGATTGCAGGTTTTGAAATGGTTATGTGTTGTTGAAAGGAGTGAATGAGTTAAAATACACATGTTTAAAGCCTGTGTATGAATGTGGCACTTTTGTACAAAGATGAACTTGTAAACAGGTCTTGAGATATTATCAATTGGTTGTCTCTGTGTAGAAGTCACTGATTAAATTGTCTGCTGTTTTGTGGTATTGATTGTGAGATGTCGCCGACAACATCTTGAAAAGGGGTCTCTTTGTTAATTGTACACTACTGTATATGGTTGATCTCAAGTGCATGGGGAATAACTTTGTCAATTAAGGGTGAAATCCCTTCGACCTCTCATCTGTAGCGAATGAGTATAGAAAAGTTTAGTTACGTTATGAGAGTGAATATCCTATAGTGGAGCATAGAGCTTTATTTGCTGCTTGCATTGTAATGTCATATTTGGTACAGAAAAATGCGCCGGAGAAAATTGTGAAGGAGGATGAGCACCTGCGAGGAGCGAAATTGACATCACATTGTGCCACACTGTGATTCGTCGGTTGGTGTAAAGCCATGCTTTGCATTGTTTGAATACTTTATAAGAGTCAAGCTGTCATTGGTTGAGGTTGCTGGACAATTAAATTGTGGAAAAATATTCTTTCCTGAATTCACAGAAATCATTTCTGAATACAGAATAAAAAAATGAACATTTTCAACTCAGTGCAGAAATTAGTAAAGAAGGAAGAAACTATACTGATTAAAGCGAAGGTAAAAGCACCACGTGAGGGTACAACAGGATACACTGTCATGATGGACAAAGCTTTACATCCTTTTCTGTGGCTCTAGTTTTAGCATACACTTACAGAGAGAGATGAAACTTAACAGTTTGATGATTCTAGACAATTTAAGGAAAAGAATGTTTAAAATTAAAGATCCTGTTAGAGCCACTGTTATCGAAACTTTAAATACCTGGGAGCATATCGCTCATCAGAAGGACAAGGGGGGATACCAAGGGAGGTATAGGAGAACTATGGTTCATTACTCAGAAGCTAGATGGGATGTATAACAGAAAATGTGGAGAGCAGATACAATACATGGAACACAATATCGAGTATAAGATGTTGCGAGAAAAGAGAAAAGACAAAAAGAAGTATTTAGAGGCAGAGAAAACTGAGTAAGAGAAAGATAAAGAAGAGAACGACATCGATCACAACCTTTTGCATGAATTATTGATGAATCATCCACTACCCTACAATGAGACACAGAGTGAAGGCATGTGTTGGACTTGGCCCTTTTTGCAGGGTCATCCCAGAACTTTTTGCCTTCCTCCTGTGTTTTTCCTGAACTGTTGGTGGTGGTTTTAAGACTCTGGGCACTTTACCACTGCTGTTCAGTGCTAAAGTGAATGGGCTCTCTCTTATAAACTTGGTAATATTGCTCTACACCTGTTTGGTATATTTAATTTACTTATCAGTCCTTTGGACAGTGGTATCCCATATACCAAGTGTCAGTGAATTAAATGCTACTGGTGGGCTTGCAGCGCTGCTTGCGCCAGCCACTGAGAAGCCTTTCAAATGTGTCTCAGGCCTCTGTCAGTGCAGGGCCTGCATGCACAGTTTACTGCCACCGTGACGTGTCATATAAAGTGGTTGCCACGTCTGCAACTCACCTTTTACTACATATCAGTCACCCCTAAGGTAGGCCCTAGCTAGCCCTGTCAGCAAGGTGTGGTGTAGGTAAAAGGTAAGACATGTGCCTTCACAGTGTGGCATGTCCTTTTAGTGACAAACAGCCTATTTGGTTTCTCACTGCTGCGAGGCTGCCCTCTTATAGGGATGCATTGGGGATTCCCTAATATGTGCTTCAGTGGGGATTTCTGATCTGAAAGGGGAAGCGTGACCATGTTTGGTATGTTTGGAATAGTAGTTATAAATCCTGCTTATTGGTGACAGCAGATTTATTATTACTATTTTAGAAATGGCACTTTTAGAAGGGGCATTTCTGTGTGCTATATGTCTTTGTGCCTGCCTGGATGTCTATTGAACGTCTGGTTCTGACTGACAGGGGAGAGGGGATGTGCTTTACTCCAGCCAGTCCCTGAGGGGGTTGAGGTGTGACCTGCCCTGCCTGGGTGACTCAGCACTAGGCTGAATAGACCTTGGCTGAATTTAGAGAAGCAGGAGGAAGTTTACCTTGCACCTGGTTAGCCCTGGTCTGCATTTAGAGTGGTGGGAGGAGTTGCACCTGCACCTGAATAGGGCTGTGCCTGCCTTTCACAATGATGGCTCTGCCTCCCTGTGTTGTGTCTGGAGCCAAGGCTTACATTATGAATTGGGAGTGTTGTGCACTGGTAATTATATTTTAAGTGATCCCAGACAAAGACATTTGGAATATAAGTACAGGGGCTCTGACCCCATAAAGGAGAGAAGAGACTGCGTGGGACCAGAGCATCGCTGTGTTGGAAGGGAACCACCACTGTTACTGTGCCTTGGGTGCTGGGCTGCTGAAGGGACTGAATCAATGCCCAAGGACCCTGTGTGCTGCCCAATCTCCTGGAACTGCGTGCTTCCAGTACTCTCTAAAGAGTCCAGCATGAGGGGACTGCTGGAGAAACCTGAGCGCTGGTGAAGCACTTCACTATCCCTGCTTTTGTTCCTGAGGCGAAGCACTTGGTTTTCATCCTTATCACAGCGCGCTTTGAGAGCGCTGAATAATCTGTTGCCCAAGGAGTGGGCTCATTTGTGCTGCCAGGGAGGAGCGCTCATATCCTTCAGTATACTTCCCCTCTGCATTGGGAAGTCCTGGCACATATTCTCCTTGGACCCGCAAGGGAGCAGTAACCTGGACACGTTGTGCAGAAGCCCGGGTGGTAGGGAGCTGCCCATCCCAGCCAAAATGAGCCTAGAGTGTTGCTGGGCAACCAGAGTTCTCGACGTTACTTAGCCATGCCCCCAGCAGCCTACAAAGACAGCGCATCATCGGCGGTGCTGGGAAAGGAAGTCCTGTTGCATCACTGGTGGCAAGGCTGACTCCGATGTGCAGGGACTCGAGCCAGGAGGCGCTCTAAGGAAGGCCATCCCAGTTCTGCCACTGCACTGCACGGTCGCGGGTAGCGGCCTCCATGAGATTTTGCAGGTGGAGACTAGAGCAGGGGCCCCGTGCCCGCCTCCTGTGTGTGCTGCATTTGTTCCCTGGGTTTCAGCAGCTGCTCTGCACGATTGCAGGCAGCTGCCTTGGCTGTATCTCTGCAGCGCTGTGTGCCTCTCACTGTTGTGGGTGCATACTTGGCGGGGGTGCTTGTTCTTGATGTGATGGTGGGATGAGACCTCATTGGAAGCCCCTGGCCCATGAATACTGAGGAATCCCCAGTGATACTGCCTCACTCGTAAGCGGCGCACTGGTATTGTTGTGCCCGGCAGCCTAGACTGTCTTGACAAGGAGCACAGGAGAGTGGTCCTAGGTTGTCGGTGCACAATAGATGCCCTGATGTGAATAGGTAGATGATGTCCTATTGCCAAGGTTCTGCACCATGGGTACAGTGATGTAATGGTGGTAGGCCTGATGTGAACATGGTGTTGCTATGATGTGTGCAGCTTACAAGGAGTACTCTAGTACCCTGTTGATGTGGTTTATGCATAATGTGTTATACTAAATACAGTTCCTACCAGTAGCTACTGGGTTGTGCTAACTGATGTTTATGACAGTGGCCCGAAAGGCCTGGTGATTGATGTAATACCTGTGAGGTCATGACAAGTGCCTAGTGGCACAGTGTAATATATTTGATAGTGATCTTATGTGTTTTTCTGGATATTACAAAGGATATTTTTATATAACCTTGTGTGGAGTTTCTTTTGTGGTGTGCCTAGTGTGTCACTGCTGTCTGAGTGCATTGCACAATCGCTTTACGCATTGCCTCTGGGATAAGCCTGGCTGCTCTGCCAAGCTACAAAGGGGGTGAGCAGGGCTTATCTTTCGTGTGTAACTCCCTTGTCCTGACTAGAGTGGTGGGTTCTGTCTGGCTTAGGTGCATACAGGCATGACACATATTAGTACAGCTGAGGAACCTATTGCTCCTATATTGCCTGAGGAACCAAAATAAGCTAGGCGTATTTTTCCTTTAAATGGGAGAACATAAGTGTCAGCCCCTTTTAATATAATTGATTCTCCAGATGCTTTGGCTGTTCCCATTACTATTCGATCTATTGTACCCCTTTATGACTCCAGGTTGCAGCAGAATACTGCTCATAATTTGTGTGTTCTTACTCGAGTAAACACAGTACATGGTATTTTTACAAATTTGACAGCAAGGTCAATGCTTCTCACACCTTTGGTCTTGATTTAAACACATAATTCTACAGCTATAAATGCAGTTTCAATTCAAAGACAGTATGAACCAACAGAGAGAACAGTGCAGAGGTTTCCACCTTATTATTGTCCAAAGCTGAGTGGATATCCTGAAGTGAATTACCATACTTCTGACATGACTGTGCCAATGAATGCTTCAGCTGCAGATACATCCATGTTAAATGTGCAACCTGAACGAGTGTAAATGACATTGATGGCAGTTTAAATAATACAAGAAAGTAATCAGGGTTTACTCCTCAAGAATTTGATGAATTTCTTATGGTTATAGTACCCCGAATAATCAGAATTCAGGGACGGTTTCAGTTACAGTTACAGTCACAGCTATAAATTCAGTTCCATCACAAGCTTCAGTTTCTAGTTCATCATTTACTTCAATGTTGGTTTCAGTACCAAGTGCAGTTCAGAACTCAATTCAGGGAACCAGAGCAATTAGGGATGTGAGCAAATTAGAAGTTGAATTAGAAGAAATGAGCCAGGGAACACGTTACCAGGAAAAGGAATTATTGTTTCTCTGTAAAGAATTGAGAAGAAAGGAAGAATTGACATAGGAGAGATTTGTAGAAGTTGTAGAAATATTGTATTGTATCGACATTCCAGATTCAAAGACTTTACAAAGATAATACAGGATAGACTTTACTGCCAAAGACATTGCAAACATGATGAGACCTGGAAAGAAATTACAGATTAAAGAACTAATGGTCTTAATCAGAAAATGGGAAGAATGAGAGAAATGGGAAGGCACGTGGTAAAAAATGATGAAAACAAAGCAAGTCAAAAGGCAGTCAACACCTGCTATCTTGGGCGGTAGAGCAGGAGATGTACAAATGGTCTCTGTGAGAGAAATACTTGGAGTAGGTTATGTTCATATACTATGGACAAGGGAAGATATTTTTAGGTCTGGCCTGGCGAAAGCAGCACATGCGCCTCCCTCGCCATGCGATGGCCTTTTGCAATCAATTCAGCCACAGCTGAATGCACGGGCGTCCAGATGGACAAAGTTTGGCTGCTCTCGCCATTCATAAAGCTAAACATGCACGCGCAGGGACAGAAAAATGCACGCGCATGTAGACAGCCCAACGTTATTTTTGTTTACTTTAATTAGCGTACGGATGTGCACACGTGCGTGCATTTTTTTGTCCATACGCGTGCGACAGTCCCCGTGCACTCGCCTTGGTGCCTCCTCCTCCTTCCATGCATGCATGAGCGAGCTCTGTGCCTGAACAGCGCTTCCGCTCAGCTGATGGCTGGCTTTGCTTTCTCTCCCGACACGGCATGTGCGTGCGCCTTTATTTATTTCTTACGGTGCCGCAATCACGTTGGGCTCGCCGGTGTCTGTGTATCACAGTTTCAGCGTGTAGTTCCCTGCTACTGCTCGTAGCTTCAAGCACCGCCCGCATCTCATTTTTCATTCAACCGGTGCCTCATCCTATATCAGCGTGCGCCTTTATTTATTTATTATGGTGCCACAATCACTTTGGGCTCGCCGGTGTCTGTGTATCACAGTTTTAGCGTGTAGTTCCCTCCTACTGCTCATAGCTTCAAGCACCGCCCGCATCTCATTTTTCATTCAACCGGTGCCTCATCCCATATCAAAAGACACACATCTATCTAAAACACCCACTCACCCCTGAGCCTCCCGTAAGTTATTAAAATGAGCTCGCGAGACTTTGCGTAAAACAAGGTAAACATGAAATACATTCCGAGTCGGAAAATGGTTAAACGCCACTCTCGGCCAAACCGGACCTCACGTTGGTAAACGGCACGCTGGTCTGCTGCAGCTAAACAGCTTGTTGAGCGAAGCTCTGCCCATGCAGCAGATACATTCTTATAGCGGCATGAGGGTCAGTCCATACACGGTGGTGTGTGGCCGGGGTCCGGTGGAGACTGAGTAACAATAGTTGTTTTGTCTTTTGGTTGAAAATTAATAAAACAAAGTGAAGCCCCTGAGACTGCAGAAGATTATGACTGAGCCCTGTTGTGGGAAGCGCACTCAGTCAGCGGCATTTGTTGTGCCTGCAGTGGTGTACCCTGGTGCCTCCTGTTAAATGTGTGTCTGCAGTCTCGGGAAACAAGGGCGGTGGAGGACGGATTCCTCACTGACAAAATGCCAGATAAGCCAATGTCTGGCAGGTAAATAAGAGCGTGAGAGATGCAGGCACATTATTATTATTATTATTTAGGTTTTCTAGAGCGCGTAGTCACCCAAGAGTATCCCAGCGCTAAACCTCAGGCTCCTAAGGGTTGAAGTAGGGGATGTCGACGACTCAAGGGAAGAGTAGGGTTTTAAGGGACTTCCTGAACCGTAGGAGGTTTGGTTCTGCTCTGAGACTCGGGGGGGGCGCGTTCCATTTTTTTGCTGTATTGACATGCTCCGGGGTCTCAGAAGAAGAGAAGCAGCGAACGCAGAACAAAGGAACAGCACCTCTCTCTCTCTTTCTTTCTCTGCTCACTAAAATCAACCGCTTTCTCTGCCTCGGTTCCCCTTCCCCTTTCCCTCTCCCGTGTTTCTATCTGACTGTCTTGCCCTGTCTCTCACGCTGTCGCCCTCTTTCCTCTCTCGTCACACACCCCGCTCTCTCTACCCCTCTCTCTCTCTCGCCCCACATAGCTCAACCTCACACATAGGCAATACAAAATTTGGACATCCATGAACTTAAAAAGGGATCTTTATTTAAAACGTATGAAATAAGATTTTCTGATAAGTTCCGAAGAGATGCGTTACGCTCCAATTATACATACACTCCCTGAACGAATGAATAAATGCATGGGTGGGTTGCTGGATAGAGGGGTAGAGGAATGTATGAATGAAAACAATAATGAACAGGGCGGCTGCAAGGCAATATCCACATACAATCCACAGATCAGTGCAGGTGCTTCTTCGCCAGGGGCTTCAAACCGCTATCCACTGACCATCGACATATCCGGACTAGTGTTTCTTCATGAGGGCCTGTAAGGCGCTATCCACTTTTACTCGACAGATCAGTGCTTGCGCTTCTCCATAAGGGGCTGTAAGGCGTTATACACTTCCAATCGACAGATCAGTGCTAGCGCTTCTTCATCATGAAAAAAAACATGGACTAGAAAGGAGCTACTTTAAAGGCGCGGAGGTGGTCTTTGACAGGTCGACGCTAGAGATTCTTGCAAGAAATAGCACTAAGATGTGACGGGGAGTTAACCACTTACAGCCTCGAGAACAGAGATAGCGCTTGGTGAAAAGAAATAGACTGGAACGGTGCTACTTTCAAGCTGTTGAACATTGGCTTTGGGTCGGGATAAGGTGTTAGGAGGTCGCGAGGTACTACACCCACTTACAACCTCTGACCAGAGGTAGCGGGTAGGGAGGTAGCGCTAGGAACCGGACCCTGCCTGCTGACAGATCGGATCTAGCGCGTGTTCAGAAGAATCTGTACTGGAAAGGCACTACTTTCAGCTGCCAGTGGCAGGGGAGGTGGGCTTTGGAGGTACTAGGAAGAGGCAACGTATTTATTTACAACCGACAGATCACACCTAGCGCTTCTACGGATGATCCTGAACCGGAAAGGGGTTATTTTTAAGGTGCTGTGGATGCGGGCTTTGAGAAGAGTTAAGGCGAGGCGCTGAGTTCCTCACCAGTAACAGACCTCCGACCATAGGAGGTGGTGATGGGAGGCTGCAAGACATGGTTTACATACATGCTGACAGATTACAGCTACTGATCGTTCATTACGCTTGGATAGGGAAAGGCGCTAGCTTCAAGGTGCTGGCAGTGAAAAGGTACAGTAGCATGAGATGTCAGGAGGCAGCGAGGTCCTATTCACTTACTAATAACAGACAGAGCCAGCGCTTGTTCGCAGGCACATGGGAGGCGCTGCTTTCAAGGCGCTGGTAGAGAAAAGGGCCAACAACATGAGATGTCAGGAGACAGCGAGGTCCTATTCACTTACACGTAACAGACAGAGCTAGCCCTTGTTTGCACACACATGGAAGGTGCTGCTTTCAAGGCACTGGAAGTGAAGAGACAACGAGGTCCTAATCACTTACAAGTGGAAGACCAGAGCTTGTTCGCAGGCACATGGGAGGCACTGCTTTCAAGGCGCTGGCAGTGAAAAGGGCCAACAGCATGAGATGTCAGGAGGCAGAGAGGTCCTATTCACTTACAAGCGACAGAACAGAGGTAGCGCTTATCTGCAGGCACATGGACAAGGAAGGCGCTAATTTCAAGGGGTCGAAGTAGCGCTTTAGTAGAAGACGTTGGGAAGTGACAAAGCACTGTTCATTCACAGTCAACAGGTCAGAGCTAGTGCTTCTTGAAGAGGCAGCGAGGCGCTATCTCCTTACAGCCGCTAGCGCTTCTCTGTAAGAGGCAGCACTATGAGACAGCAAAGCAGGAAGGTAATTTGGCACGAAATGTGCACTATGCAATGTATTGTATCATCATAATGCAAATGTAAATTTTCGTTTTCAATAAACTCTTGGGTTCCTCTTGCTGTTAGTAGCAGCTTAGGACGGACCCTAACAAAATTCACCCAATACCCGCCTGGTGGTGCGAATTCTCCATGAGGTGGGGTGAACAACACTGTACAAACTGAGCATGAGGGCACTCACTCCTGGCCTTTGACCTACCCGGCATGCCTCTGCGGCCTCACTGTAGCTCATTGAGGTGATGATCTGGTGAACTGTCATCTGTTCACCAGTGTCCGGTTCTGCTCTGCCTCCTGACCTTTGACCTACCCAGCATGCATCTATGGCCCCACTGTAGCTCCTTGAGGAGAGGCTCTGGTGAGCTGGAGTCTTTTCACCAGCGTCTGGTTAAGGGCACGGTCCACAGTTATCTGGGGCCCAGGAACCTGCTAAGGTGATTGATGGATATAGGAGGCAGCTCCCTCCACTGAGTCCCAAGGTTGCCTTTCCTAATGTATCTATAATTCAAACAGTGGCAGGCGCACCCACAGGAATGGGGGTACCTACTCAAGTCACTGGTGACCCCAGTTCTAACTGAACACAGGTCCTTTAGGGTCAACCATCGACACCTCCAGAACACAAGGGCTAAAATATGGTTTAAACTGTCCTAGAATGAGGGTAACACCCTCCAGTCTGGCGTGTGAAGGCAGTCTGGCTCCTGGCCCCCTGTGGACACCCCCGAGGCACAGCTAAGAGACAGATGGTAAAGGCACAACCCTCATGCAAGCCTCACTTCCCCCTGGGCAACCGGGTTGAGGCAGCCTGGCGAGACCGGGGAGGCTCAGCTCATCTGTCCTCACACAGGTGCTCCAGGCAGGTAAGCGTTCAGCAGGTCTAACAGAAGCAGGTCACTCCTCCTAGCAGGTGCAGTCCAACTCTACGGCAGGCACCAGGAGCCCCCTCCTCAGCAGCAGCAGGGCTACTACCGTATGGCTGCGTCTTCTCACCCACACTGGCGTACAGGCCTCCTCAGGGCCAACACCACAAACAGACGGATTTATAATGGTTTGATATATTCAGCATTTCGTTCATCATCCTTTTGTGTTGCTACATCTAAATTAGGCAGGTGGACAAAAAGACAAACCTCGGACAGCCCTTACTCCATCGGATTTATGCCACGACAGAGACAGAATAGTCTATGCCATAGTCAAACTATGGCCCACCCAAATTTAACCCTAGTCTTGACAGGGTGTGGACTCCTCACCGCCAAGATGTGAATCAGACCGTTAGAGGTCTCAAACCTATAACCCTCTGGTGCTCAGCAGGACGTCAGGGCCAACAAGAGGGTCTCCAATAATCAAGAGCTTGTAGGCTCCTCCAATCACAGATTGGTGTTCTGTTGCCTACCATACTTTACACACAAACACAAAAATATACAACGTCCATGCTCCAGTCATGACAAAGGCCAGAAACCTGCTCTGGGGACTGAACAGAATTATTACAGCTGTACATGGGAGACGCTAGACAGAGTTAGGTGTGCGGGAAGCGCTTCAGCAAGCCCAAAATAAAAATGTTAGGGTCCAGAAGGTGAATGGGCAATGAAGCTGCCTATACATTTTTTTATTTTGTTACAATTGCTGTCTTCAGAACCAGTGGTCAAAGGTCAGGCTGGCTGTTGATAGACTGCGGTTTATTCTTTAGACCTGGACAGTGGGGTTTACTGTCCTTTCTCTGACTCCAAAGCGGGAGGATATTATTGTAAAGTGAACTATGGGTCAGTCTTTCTGAGACAGAGAATGTGAACGGGAAGGCTCCAAGATGTCAATTTGTTTCTAACACACAACAAAAGTTAAATCTTTGTAAATGACCTGTACACATATTTCATATAGCAGCAGTTAAGAATGCAAAAGTGAAGCTCATTTTTAGGTCGAGCGCAGCGCATGTGCTGCTCTATGTGGGGGCTTCTTGTAAGCACTTCAAACTTCCATCAGACTTCTCCGTGGGATTTAGTTAACTCCCACAGATTTCATTGGCCATAGCGTGTCTTTCAAAAAAGAAAGCACGCAAATGGCCGAAGGCGTGTGTTTGTCCCACCTATTGTTGAAATGTTCTCTCCCATGGCCCATGGGTCTCGGGAGCGAGCATTGTCGCAGCTGCATTCCTTACATGGTGCCATCTGTTATGTATCATGTTACAAATTCTGTCCATCAATTGTTCTTTTTGTTTTGAAATAATGCCACTTTCAATGGTTAATTTGTAAAAAAAAAAAAAGTGCTGGCGCTCTTGTTAGGAGGCAGCTTGCAACAAACCCTTTCTCTTGTTAGCGCTGCTTATAACAGAACCAACTACTATCCATGAAATTCGGGAGAGGGTGTGGAGTAATGGTCAGAGCTGCTGACCTTGAAGCTGGGGAACCAGGTTCGAGTGTAGGAGTCGGCTCAACATCCTGTGATTCTGGGCAAATCACTAAATCACCCTGGGCCTACTATAAATGAATGTATCTTTACCTGGTGCTCGTGAAAAGTGCCAGACATGATGATTAATTGCTGGTGCTGAGCATCAAAAACCACTGGTTCAAATTAAAAGCAATAGTTACACATTTTAACTTTCCTCTGTTCCTGTTGACTTTAAAAAAAAACTTGTGCGATTATTCTAAGATGTTAAGAGTGTGTGGGCATGCCAGTGAGGGATAATGTATTGCATTGCTAAACACTTATAAGGTCCCAAAGGCGAGACCTATTGGCTATGTCAATGCTTGTTTGTTATTTACAAATGATTTCCCTAAATTGAGAGAAAAACCAGTAGAGTGGTAAAGGCAAGTTGAACAATTTGTTAAGATTTCAAAGGCTTTGTGAATTGATTTGAAAACTTTATTTGAGATTGTGGTACCAGCAGATTTGTGGGACGAATGTAAGATGACTGTAGATTGGCCAGAAGGGGAACCAGAAAACGATTCCAGAACAGGTGCACCATCTCCAGAGGTAATGAGGAAATTGCACCAGGTAATATCTCATTTGAAGTCTAAAGTCTCTTCGCCAGAAATTGATTGGTTACAGATAGACCACAAAACTCAGGAGCTGAAAGAATCAGTTCATGCCTTTTATGAGAGTTTGCTACAGGTTTTTAAGCAGAATAGTGGATCAGATACTATTGCAGAGAGAGATGTGAGACATTTTGTTTACCAGTTTGTTACGGGCTTGATACCTGAAATTTCTGCCAGAATATGAGAGCAAATACTTTGTTGAAAGAGTAAATCAGTGGATGACATTTTTCATTTAGCAAAATATTGTGGTGATGAGCTTGATTTGAAGCACAAGAAGCTGAAGGAGAGAATGATGACTGCCCAAGTAAAAGCGATGCAGAAAGGTCAAAATCAGAGGGGTTTTGATTACACAGTGTTGGTACAGGGAGGTTATAACTACGTTCCGATGATGCAGGGTGTCAATGGTTTTCAACCGCAGAATTTTCAGTCTCAAGGTAGAGGTTGTGGTAATCTTGTAGATACTAGAAGGGTGTTGGTGTGTCACTTTTGAAAAAGACAAATCTATGTCATGCGTGCAGAAAATTCGGACATTGGAGATGTGATTATAAGTCTGTTATAAATAATATAGGGAATCAGATGCAAAGTATGCAGAATGCACAGTCTCAGGGGAATAACATGGGACAGACTCAATAGATGCAGGGACAGAGAATTCAGAAATCTAATATGTCACAGCAAATGCATATGCCTAAAGATCTATTGGCACAACAGAATGTTCAGGTACAGAGATGCAAAGCAAATCAGAATCAGCAGAGAAACATAAATTCTTATCAGAATCAGCATGGAGCACAGCAGTATTTGATCCACTTGGGTGACAGGGACCAGGACCAATCAGCATGAAGGTGACCGCGGGGGAGGAAGACTGTATACTTGGCACAGCCTTAGAGCTAGACCAGAGTGGTTCCTATGTGTCTACTGTGAGAGCAGCAGAGGTTCCAAACCTAGCCCTCTTGGGAGAAAGGATCCAAGTTGTATGAGTCACAAATAAAAAGTTGTCTACCCCAATGTCAGAACTGGTTGCTCTTAAAATAGGATACTTCGAGATCAGCATTGATTTGTGGTCTTTGACACAAGTCCAGTAAATGTGTTTGGACGTGATCTACTATTCAAACAACATTGTTCTATTTTTTGCACACCCAGAGAAATTGAATTTAACACAAATGATGGGGATGTTGTTTTTAAACATGCTCGATGAAAATCACATATGGGGATTTATCCTCACCTGACGAGTGAGGATTTGCCCTTTGAAATGAGACACACAGCGCTTACCGAAGTTCGGGACTTTACAGGTAAAGACATTGGACTAATAAAAGGTGTTGACCCCGTCCGAATCACAGTCAAATCAAATGCAGAATTTCCAAGAATTCCCCAATACAATTTGTCTCCAGAAATGATTGAGTACGGGCTCTTAAAGGAGATAATGGGAAGTCTGTATATCTCTCCCATTATGGGCCTGCAGAAGCCAAATGGCAAATATCGCATTGTACAAGTCTACGCTGGATCAACTCCACTGTCGTTCCATGTTGCCTTGTGGTACTGAATCCAGCTGTTTTTTCAAATTCCATGTGAAGCTGAATGGTTTTCAGTCATTGATTTTTGCCAGGCTTTCTTCTTAATCCCACTGCATGAAGACAGACAATCTTTGTTTGCTTTCCATCTTGGTATTCATGTTTTGGCATGTTGCAGAGTCCCACAGGGGTATACCGAAAGGCCCTCAATCTTTATTAAGAAAAAGTCCTTGAAAATGCCAAATCAATCACTGCTAGTCCAATACATTGATGATTTACTGGTGGCATCAACTACATGGAAGCTTGCAGAGTTGATACAATTGCATTACTGAATCATCTAGCAGAGAATAGATATAAAGTTTCCCCGACTAAGATACAGTTTTGCACAACTAAAGTCCTGTACTTAGGACATCACATGGAGAAGGGAGCGAGGAAAGTGTCACAGGTAAGAATCTCAGCGAGTCTAAATATGAATCCTCCAACTACTCAAAAGGAAGTCTGCATGTTCCTAGCAATGATGGACTACTGCAGACAGTGGGTTTCCAATTTTTCTTTGACAGACAAACCTCTCCAGAGGTTGACACAAGAAGAAGTGTCTGATGTAGTACCCTGGGATGACAGTTGCATGATTGCCTTCACTGAGCTGCAAGAATGCCTTTGCAGGGCACCAGCTTTGGGATTGCCTGAATATAATAGGTGCTTTAAAGGGGAAGGCTGCGCTTTTTCAGTGTTGACACAAATGCATGGAAGTAATAGCAAGCCTATTGCCTATTTTTTAGTGACATGTGATCCTGTTGCAGCTCCTCTGCCCGGATGTTTGAAACCAGTTCCACCTACATGAGTGAGTCTTGAGCACTGTGAGAGTTTTTCCATGGTTCACCCATTGACAGTATTTGTGCCCCACTCAGTAGAGATACTGTTGACTCATATACAAACACAGTAATTGACCAATAGTTGTTTGACTAAATACGAACACATTTTGTTTGTTGCAGAGAATGTGACTTTGAAGCAATGTACGATGTTGAACCCTGCCACTCATATACCATTTCCTGCAAATGAGAACATGAATGATGAGGTTGAACATGATTGTTTGGATGTGACTGTGTGGTGTACAAAGCTGCATCTAGATTGCTCTGATGAGCCATTGCCTGAATCTGATCATGTGTTGTTTGTTGATGGTTCACGCTTGAGACACAATGAAGGAAATCTGAAAGCTGCTTATGCTGGATGCATGGTTGGAGGTGTTGGGGAAGCGTCATGCTTACAACAAGTGTTTTCTGTGCAAGATGCAGAGCATAGCTTGCACCATTTCAGAACAGCTCCGAGTTAAAATTTACACTGATAGTCAATATGGCTTTCGAGTCGTACATTACATTTGGCAATTGTGATCACAGTGTGCGTTCATGACGTCCTCTGGCTATCCTATTAGAAATGGAGAGTGGGTTTGGAGCTTTTTGCAGTCCCAACAATTGCCTGCACAAATTGCTTTTTTGAAATGTGTTTCTCATTAACAAGGTACTGATTAAGTTACAGTTGGCAATCGATACACCCATGAGATGGCAATGTATTGTGACTTGAACACCCATACGTTCAATGAAGAAATCCTCAAGGACACACATGATGTCTCAGATTGTATCTTGTTGTTGTCAGCTTTAGATAATTGGAAGTAGATGATTACAAACAGAATGGTTTACAAACAGAAACTAATTGTACCACAAATTGTAAATAAGGGTCCCCGTTTTCTGTTTTTACTGATTTTTACAGATGAATGCCGACAGAAAACATTCATTTTCTTGTCTGTATTTATTTTTAAATGTGGATAAAAACGGAAATTGGGTTGCTTTTTGAGTAATTCTAAATACTGTATACCATGACTGCCAGGCCAATAGATGTGTTGATTGATAGATAAGGGGGTTAAAAAAGAAAGGAATTGTTGTAAAGAGTAAAGTAGATGTGCACCAGATTGATACTGACATTTTCATATTTTCATATAGAGACACTGATTTATCTCCAACAGGTGTTCACAGCACTGAAACCTGGAGGACATTAAAGCATGAGTGCATATTTACCGGTTGAGTAAATGTGGAAATATACTCATTTCAGCTTAATATTTCCACAAAACCCATAAATCCGGGAGCCCTAATTATAATGTTGAAATTACTAGTAATGTAAAAGTTTTTCACCATCAATTATTCCTGTATTTCTTTATTACAATGTTGCATACACACAGCTGTTCTAATAACAACTAAGCAGAAAATATTGAAATAGACACAATATCAGTAGCAGATTAGCATTGGTTATTGTGGAAAAACATAACCCCAGGCACACCCTTATAAATGCTAATTAAAAGAATAATGTTATAAGTCAATAGGTCCAGCTATTTTAAAAGCCCATGTGTTTATTTATCAAATGGAATGTTTCTATGTATGTGTTTGTGATTATGTGAGTGGATGTTGGTGAATGTGAGTCGATGGATGAGTGACTGATTGTATTAATAATTAATAGGTGAGGAAGTGCATAGATACACAGTTTAATCAGAGATTTGATTGATGTGTTCAATAAGTTACTGTGTGTGATCTTAAGTTCATACATAGATAGCAGTACTGTAACCACACTTCAAGGACAGGCAAGTGCAGCACTACTGAAATCCAGACTCAAAAACATGGTATAGGGAGTAAGACGGGTACCAACCCTTAACCCTCTGGCTATTGCACCCAAATGAAACTGAAGTTTCACAGCTGATTAGTGGGCTTCTGACATTTAAGGCATATCAATGCCTGAGGAATAAGCAGACTGAGTGCCACCCTCACTGCTTGTGTTCCAGGTGGGATGTGGGAAGAACCTCTCTTAGCATTGGGTATGTACAGGCATTGCATTGGAAGATGAATTAATGGAGCTGAAAGAAATGTACTCTGATTGAGTTCATTGACCCGGAGGGAGTTGATTTGGGGATAGGCAGGAGACATTGAGAGTAAGACTTGGAGAAAAGTACTGTACCCCGAATGATGCAGAACATGAAAGCTGAAAAATGGTTAAGAGGGCATACAGTGCTGGAGAAACATATTTCTAATGCGCCCAATGTTGTTTAAAACCAACAATGTAATATTGGAGTAACTCCACAGCATGGGATTGGAGATTCTGATCAGAAGGTTAATGCAATTAAAAATCAGGCTTTTGGTAGGCCTGGGCGGTAAACGTCGCTCCGTTTGCGGAGTTTTCTGCGCTATGTACTCCGCGTAGTGCAGGGGAGCTTTTTCCCCACTGTGCTCACGAATGATAAGTCCGCGAGCGCGAGCTGCCACTCGGGTAGAAATCCGTGGAGTTTTTTATCACTTTGTGGAGTTCCAAGTAGTAAAACTCCGCGAGCTACACCCAGGCCTGGCTTTTGGACCTGACTATTTTTGCAGGCTGTGCCCCAGATTTTTGCCATCTGTTGCATTAAGACTCGGTACACTTTTACCCTGCTAAGCAGTGAAAAAGGGCTTTTGCTCTCTCTCTAAAACTTGGCACACACCGAATTTGCACATTAAATTTACGTCTAAGTCCCCAGTAAACAGTAATACATACACCATGGGCCTGTAAATTAAATGGTACTAGTGGGCCGCAGTACTCTTTGTGTCACTACTAATGTAGCGTTTAAAACCTGTCTCAAGCCTGCGCTTTCTGCTTATCTTAAACCATCTTGGCCTATTAGGACCCACCCATTTGTTTCTCTCTTCATTCCAGTTTCTCACACCATGACTTAGTGGCAGTCTGTGTGCACGAGCATCCAGGAGGACACCCACACGGGAACTACATCAGGGTGTTTGCTCGTATCCAGGCTGCAACTTCAGCTTCCATGAGTTTCATTATTATTAATTTTCTTTCATTCCTGTCCTGAGTTTTGCAGCTGCCAGCAATCTGGGCAGCCACAACGAGGCCCCATGTTTGCCTATCAACATTCTGTGCTACTCATGGGTCCTCATGCAGAGCCATGTTCATCTAGCACTTCTTTGGCCCACTCTCACTGTAGTATTTTGCCCCCTGATGGATTGATCAATTTCTTGCGCAATCCCTATAACCTAGAGGTATTAAGACTAGGACCATCTTTGGACTCTTTGAGTTCCTGTGAGCTGTGACCCATGACCAGTGAGACAGTCTTTTGGCCTCCCTCCAATTTGTGAGGAACATGTCCCCATACCTCACATTCTGTTCTGTTATCGCCATCCTTTTACAAGAGATTATATAACAGGGTTACAATGGGGTTATGAGCATTTAGCACCTTTGTATCCCCAGCTTTCTTCCATGTGAGACATGCTATGGCCAGCCAACTATCTGTAATTTATCATATTTCTGCCCTGCAACAGCCATCCCAATTAGGGTTGGTTAGAGCCAGGACTTTTAGTGCGCGGAATGTTTTGCCCTCCACCTGATACATGCTTCACTCAACAAACACATTCAACACCTAACCAGCTGTATAACTGTGTATATGAATGACTGCATGCTACAGTCAACGTTTTTGTTCCCCCTCCTGCGAGTGCGTGCGCCGAGGGTAAGGTGCTACTAGCTCACCCAACTAAGCGGGTAAGCATCACAACTGATTTTCCATACATTTCGTATAGCCACATTTACATTGACAATGTATGAATCTGTGGCACTTAATTCAAGGAGTGCGTGTGAAATGCATTAACCATTGTTCCTGTAACACTTGTCTCTTTTCAGGGATGATGCTGACCAGCTGACCTCTTGATTGGTTCATGAACCCTCTAGCTGGACATATGCTTTCTAACCACTAACTAGGGAGGTCATTACGACGGCGGACATAGTGCCGGGGCTTGGGACCATCTGCCTGTAATGCGGCGGTCCCGCACATGAGATTATGATGCGACCGCCAACGTGGCGGTTGCATTGTGTATCTCTGACATTGCAGAGGGTGGTGATGGATGCAGCACCTGCCGCATTGTCCAAAAAGCACTGTTTGCATTTCCCTGCACTATGTGGCAGGCACCACATGGTGCCTGCCGCCTGGTGCAATGAAATGTAGTGCACACCCATCTCCCCAAACACAGTGGGTCCCGCTACGGAGCCGAAATGCAATCCCCACCAGCCTGTGTACCTGCTGGTGGGGAGGCAGCATCGTAATATGGCGGACGGTGGCTGCTAGGCACCCCCACTATTTTGCAGATGCTGGTGTGCCCGCCAGGCAGTCATAACGATTGCCTGTGGAGGACCCGTGGCGTACCGACCTTGCATCCGCCAGCACAGCGCCCACCATTGTAATTTGGCAGGCAGTAAAGTGCAGGCTGCCGATGGCGGTTTCACTACCAACTGAAGGAAGTGGCCCTTAGGGGCCACCCGGGTTACGTATAACCCCCTGCTATGGATTCCAAGCATGAAGAGTCAGTCAGACAGTAGAGAATACAAACATCATTTATTAGCAATGCTCTGCAGAGGAGTCCAATATGACCTGCACCCTAATATGTCTGCCGAGGGACTGACCCCCCAACAGTCTGCAGTGAGAAGCCTCCAACCACGCCCACAATGGAAAATTACCGACCTGGGCCGAACATGAACAAAGATGCACAGTAGGATGAGCTATCACCTGCCAACCTGCCAGATGGGTACATGTTATCTGCGATTCAATGCTACTGCGCTGGGTCTCAGTGTCTCCTAATGTGGTAGAAGAACTACACACTCGGATAGGTATGCAAGGGCAGAATGGCCTATTCATTAGTAAGTCAGTAAGCAGCCTTGAACAGAAGAGAAAATAATAACGAAGTACAGTGTTCTGCTGAGGCAAGCAATACTGAATAATGAGGCCTAGTTCGGCCACAGCCTTAGCAGTCTAGTAGGGATTATGAAATACAAAATGGAGTCACACTCGCTAACTGAAGCTCTGTACTTTACGGGGCTAACTCAGTGGGTGGCATAACGTGAATACAAATTGCATATATTTAGCCACACACTGCTAACCTAATATAGCATGAAACTAGTGTGTTGCAGGGATTGGATTTTCAAACCTAACAGACCCTTCTTTAAGCATGGTTGGCTAAATGCTTTATTCGGCTATCCGGTAGGGTCTTTACAATTCTAAGTGGGGAGGGGGAAATTGCATAGTCGCTCAAGTCACAGGGAAGTATACAGTAGCACACGATTATCAAAATCCACAATTCGAAGATGCCCTCATCTATGAGCATTATGTCCTGGATATCCTGCATCATCATAGTAGAGGCCTTATTAGCATGTCCTTACAATTTAGGGGCAGGGGTGAGCTTACTCACATCTCACACAATAGGTGCAATATGCTGGAAGGCAATTAATACACAGGCAACATGTGAAGATGACCCCTGCGATAGCTATTAAGACCAGTAGTATCTTCCAACCCCATGAAGTCAGCAGACCCCCAGAACCACCATGTCAAGGACCATGACCCATTATCTTGACGAATATCAGATGCAAGCTTGTGGAGCTTCTGTATAGCAGAATATACATTTGGGGTGTGATCAGGAATGTAGACGCAGCAGCTGCTACCGATGACACAAAAAGCTCCACCCCTATCTGCGAGAATTGCGTCTAAAACCATCCGGTTTTGAAGAGCAACGAGTCTTGTAGCCTGAACCTCTAGCGTAATGTTGGTCAATATTCCTGCCGTAATATTGATAACCCCCTCCACCACCCGGGTGAGTCATCTAATATTGAGGCTATTGGCCATAGGGCTTCAGAAGGGTATAATGCCTTTCATTGGGTCAGTAAACTGTTGCAAGGTTGTGTCAGTCTGGTCTATGTCATCTGTACTGTTGGCCATGAGTTCTCTGGTAGTTGGAAGGGGCTATATAAACTGGGGGAGGAGGTAGGAAAGATGGCACCGCCTGGACCATCCCTCAGGGAGCCACACATAACCACAAGCACCACAAACAAAATAAACACTAGGTGGCGGGATCAAGGGTGGATTTTTGGGCATCCTCAATATAGAAGTGGTATTGTATCTACTTCCCCCCACCTCTATGTCTCCTTCCCCTTGAACACAAAAAGGAGCCAGTACATCTACCACCACCAGGGGTATGAGCTTATCTTCAGTGATACTGCGTGTTTGGAAAGATTGGTAATATTCTGATACACTAAACTGCGAGAACCTATCTCTGTCCATCTCTGTTCTGTTTGTCTTTTTACCTTGATCTACTGCTCTGAGGCAGGAACTCAAGAATACACAGTCAAACCGCCCATTTCCATGGGAAACACCAGGTGGGGCCCTATGTTGGGAATACACATTAATTGCCAAGGAATGGGAACTGGTGCCTCTTTGTTCCAAGGAGTCAACGTGAGTGATCGAGTGGATCATACTAAGTAAGGTGAACCACCCCTCACAACTATTAACATAGGGTAAGGGCATAGGCAATAAGTTCTCACTTCGATGTGTGACAGAAGGTAACAAACTACACACTCAACATTTCGTCGTATTATTATCAGCATGCGTGTGGTGCAATTTCTGAATAAAAACATTGTCCTTATAGGACTTCCGGTGTTCTTCTCTATGAGGTGCTAAGGTACCAAAGATATGTTCAGAAGGAGCTGGCGTAGTACATTTCCAAGAATGCACAGGATATTTCTCTTCTAGAAATAACAGCATCCCAAATACAAATATCAGGGAAAGCAAAATTATTGCAACAAACACTATTTTACTCTTAGTGGACCAAGAGGTCCAAACAGGCCCATCTAAAGTGGAACGCTGAGCCTCAAAGGCCTGTTCCTCATCATGAATAGGGCAACCAAAGGGATACATTTATAAAACCTCAAAAGCAACTTATATGTGTCACGGGAAAAAAAATCACAAGCTTGAGGTACTATTGCTACAACAGTACCAGGGGCACAAATCATCTATCGACCATTTAGAGCCTCGCTGTTAGACTCCTATTGTTCATCAGTGACGGTGCTATAAAGCACTCCCACGGGGGAGCTGCGCGATCACAGCCCTTGCAAAAAAACAAATCCTCTTCTTTCAGGATAGGGCACCCTCCCTCCTGGGCAAATACCCTTAGCGATCCTGTCTAGTGTCCAGGGCAGTGCACCAGTGTAGCTCACTCTAGTCTAATACAGGCACCTTAAGCAGGGCACCTGCGCCCTAAACTAAAGTCCTTCCCTAACTCCTAGACTGTTCTGTTGGTGCACCGTCCTTCTTTCGGGGGCCGCAGGTTGTACCTATTGACTCCAGGCACTGTCTCATCAAAAAAAGGGGGTTAAACTCAGGGTCATATGGACATTGTAGCTCAGACTCTGGTGTATTGGAAACGGGGTTATCTGGGGTGGCCCTTATCTCTGGTGCGACCATCTCCAGCAAGGCCACATCTCTTTCTTCATCCATTTGTGCCCACCTCAAACGGCATCAGAGAAGGGAACGAAGCGGGGCACTCGCTCTCCTTCCTGGTCAGCAATGCCGTTGAGAACCCACTGATCATACAGTAGTGGGAGAGGCACCTTCTTTACGTGAGTCCTGTGGACCCAATGTTTTTGGCCCTCAAGCTTCTCAGCGGTGCGGGTGGTGAGTAGGACAGGGAGGGGCTCCTTCCACCTCGGCTCCAGGCAGTTCTTCCATTGGAAGTTCTAAACAAGAACAAAATCTCTGGGCTGTAGCTGATGCCCGGGCCCCTCTGGTACTGGTTGCAGCGTGGCGTGAATCTGTTGGTGAATAGAACAAAGATCTTTAGACAACTCATACAAATAATCTATAAGCAAGGGGTACTCTCTCTTGGAGAAGCGCTTGGGTCTTGGGACGCCCCAGACATTGGTGGGGCGGCCAAAGACCGCCTCATACAGGGAAAACCCTTTTCTAGAATGCGCTGTCGCCCTGGTAGATAATAAAGCCAAAGGTAACGCATCAGGCCATCGCAATCCTGTGCTTTCTTGAATCTTTGCTACTTTCAGTTTGAGAGTACCAGTGTACTTCTCAACCAGGCCTGCTGACTGGTGGTGGTTTGCTGCATGAAACTTCTGCTTAGTATGGAAACCTTTGCACACCAATTCAATGACCTTTGAATTGAAGTGACTTCCTTTGTCACTCCAGATCACACGTGGTAATCCATAGCATGGGAAGAACTCTTTTAAGAGTGCCTTCGCTGTCGCCATAGCTGTATTCTCTTTGGGGGGATAAGCCTCAATCCATTTACTGAATGCACAAATCACTACCAGCACATACTTCAGGTTGTTCACCCCTTCCATTTAAATGAAATTCATCTGGAGAACCTCGTAAGGGAAGGAAGGTGGTGCAAAGTTACCTGCGGGTGTAGGAGTGCCCTTCCCAGGATTATGCTTCAAACAAAAAACACAATGCTTCACTAGATGTGTGGCTACCTTAGAGATATTATCGTTTTGCCATACTCGGTCCAGTCGGTTACATATTCCTTTGGCACTAATATGTGGGGGACCGTGGTCCATGGTCACAACAGGGAGCACATACGCGTTAGGCAGCAACCATCTCTGTTTCCCAGAGAAGTCAGTTCAGCACCCATGCTCATCCAAACGCCCTGTCCTTTCCTCCCATATTGCCAGTTTATCTATGGTCGCCTCACTCTGTATTTCTCTGACATTTTCCAATGTTTCTTCAAACATCCCATTGTCTGATACCCACCTAGCAGGACCTGCCACAAACAACTTTTTCATCTTTGATCGATCTGTTTCCTTAGCTATTTGGTCTGCGAACGCAATTCCCCTTCCAATATCGTCTGTAATGGCTTTGTGAGCGCTACATTTTATTATTGCCAACTTATCAGGAAGTGTCAATGCAGATAACAGTCTAAGTATCAGTGGGCCGTGCCGTATTCTCAGCCAATGCGAGGTCAAAAACTCTCTCTCCTTCCAGAGGCGCCCAATATTATGGGCCGACCCAAAGGCGTACTGGCTGTAGGTGTAGACATTAACAGTCAGTCCCTCACTCAACTCACAAGCCCTCAGGAGGGCAACCAGATCTGGGCCAAATGGAATGGGATACGGGATGTCTCAACTACAGTGTGTAATGCTGTTATTGCATATGCTGCAGTGGTAGTGCCATCTGGTAGTTTGGAACAAGCCATCGACATATAGTTTCCCTTGGGGGTCAGATAAGAGAACATCAATCAGGTCTACCTGTCCTCTCTTTTTATTCCTCAGTCCGAAAAAAACAATCATGGACATCATTGTCCTTTTCTTCCAAAGGGAGGGGTAGTAACATGGCTGGGTTCAGAGTGGCACATTGTTTGATGGTAAACAAAGTTAACTCCTATCCAGGCAGATGCACATGAGTGAGGTACTGCATCTTCGTCTTATTCAATAGTGTATCCACAGCATGAGGTACCATTACTGTGAGATCAGTATCAAGGACGAGCCCTGCCCATTGTCTGATAGAAACTGCCACTGCTGCGGCAGCTCTCAGGCAGGTTGGGAGAGTTCTGGCGACGTTATTGCGAATAACAGAGAAATAAGCGCAGGGTCTCTGCTTACCACGAAACCCTGTGTTAGGGCAGAAAGCGCACAACCATCTGCCGCGTGTACGTAGAGCACAAAAGGCTTCTGGTAATCAGGAATACTAAGTGCAGGAGCAGAGCAAGGTGCCACCTTTAATTGCTCAAAAGCTTGCTGTCATGCAGGTGTCCAAGGCAAGGGTCCATATACAAACTTGGTGGTCAGGTAAAGAAGGGGTGTTGTTAGTGAGGAGTAATTAGGGATCCAGTACCAACAATACGAAGTTATACCAATGAACATGCGTACCTCGCATTGGGTCTTTGGAACAGGCATATTAGTAATTGCAGCTATGCATTCAGGTGTTAGTCTGTGACCCTCCATCGACAATAGGTGACCTAAATAGGTGACCTCCTGTCGACAATACTGAAATTTAGATAGCGACACCGTGTGTCCATGGTGTGCCAAGTGTAACAACAATTTAACTGTGGCCTCTTTACAACAATCTGCAGTGTCCGAAGCCACAAGGAGGTGGTCAACGTACTGCAACAGCACATTACCGGGGGGGAGTTTCAAAGAGTCCAATTGAGGTTTCAGGGCTTGGCTATAGATACTAGGACTTTTAGTATAGCCTTGTAGAGCACGGCAGAATCTAAAGCTGCTGCCAGCTATTGTAAATCCAAACAGATGTCTACTATCTGTATGGATGGGGATGCTGAAGAAAGCATTCTTTAAATCGATCACATAAAAGAATTGTTCTGATGGGGGAATCATTGTCAAAATTGTGGTAATATCTGGAACCACAGGGTACTGGGGAACCACTATTTTTAAGAATAGGGAGAATAGGGCTATTACACACATTTGCCACTGTGTCCTCAACCACACCATACTTAATCAAATCCTGTATTATTTGCAAAAAGACTTTTCTCCTGCCTGCGATATCTTGTGCTGGGGAATTCGTGGCAACACAGCATTGTCCTTAATCTGTATGGAGACCGGTGGGATCTGGAGTAACCCCACATACATGTCTCCTGTAGCCCACAGGGTACGTGGCACATCTTTAAACTCAGCAGGAAGGGGGGCATCCTTTGCAAGGCATTGCTTGGCGCGGGCCACTTGCTTGGTCCGATAGACATGTAAACACCGTCTGGAGAACAAAAAATTGTCGCATATAATCTTTTTAACAAATCCAATCCCAACAAATTCTCCCCACAATTTGATGTTAATAAAAATGGTGAATCGTCCATAAAGGGGCCAATAGTGAGAGCAAGGGGTTTGAAAATGGGGCTAACAACCGGCACACCTGCGAATCTCACTGAAACATTGTTTTTGCCAGACAGAGCTGCTCCTGGGACCAGTGAACAGGAAACAGAGCTATTCAGAGCCCCTGTGTCCACTAAAAAAATGTCGGTCTTACCCTGTAAATCAGCAGTGACATAGGGTCTGCACTGATCTATAGGCACCGGAACTGGTCCCTTGCCCTGTCCCTGGCTGTCCTAGCGGTGAGACAACCCCATCACCTCATCCATGTCATAGTCATCATGATAGTACTGTCGGCCTCGGGGGTCATCAAAATAGTTCCTGCTCTGCCGATTGTGTGATGTAACCTCTGACTGCGCCCCGCTCGGCCTCCTCCTCCTCATCCACATCCACGAAAACCTTGATGTCTTGTGGTCTCACCTTTCTGCAACAACTCCAGACACTGGTTCCGCCAATGTCCCTCCGGCGTACAGTATGCACCTTGATTAAGCCCGAGGGGCGCACTTGAAGCACCACCCCTGTTAGACCATGGTAGCCATGGGGTCAAATCTGAACCTCTTCCTCTTCCACTCCCCCTCGCAACTTGGTGCATCAATACCCTCGTCTTCAAATCCTTTGACTTTTTCTCTACCCTTTCCTTGTCCTCATTCTCTTTATGTTCATAGTACTGTGCCATACTCAATATCACTGACGTGGATGATGTCGTCCAAACTGGTTGCAATCTCGGGGGGCAAGTTAGTGACAAATCTGTTAACAAACAAATAAACACCACTCTCCTGTGACAGGTCCTGACCATTAAAGTCTAAAAACACCCCTCAAATCTGGTAAAGAAATCTGACGCACTTACATCCTTCTTCTGACGACACGCAGTCAACTTATCCCAGTCCACTCGCTTCGGCGGGATAAGTGAGTGCACGTAAGTTATGATACGCCCAGGCTAAGCTAGGCGCTCCGCTTTTGGCTTGTCGCTGAGCTTACTCTCCTTATCCCATGTCCTGATCTCATCCCATGTGCCACCCAACTCCAGTGCATGATCCTGCATATGAACCTGCCTCCATATTTCTACCAGTACCAACAGGCCAAAAAATAACTCTATATCAGCTAATGTCATCACTGTGGAGGAGGTTGCCTCCATCTATTCCTTATAATATCCAGTAGGGTTTGTCCGAGGGTCTGGCAGCTGGCTCTTTAGAGATAGGACCTCGCTCCTCTTCCAAGGAGTATAGATCCATAGTTCCTGGAACCTAGCGTCAACTCGTGGTCTAATCACAGTGTTGGTGGAGTTGCACAATTCTGGTATCTCAGGGTGGTAAATGAGATGAACCTCCCTCATGGGATGCTATGTCCCTATTGTTGAGAACTTTAGGAGCAATCTGCCTCGGTAACCCACCAGTGTAGTTACATTGCTAAAAACCTTATTGGGAGCCATACCTGTAGCATATACTCTGTCCCGTATGTCATAGATAGTTTGCAGTGAAACAGCCTGAAACACTGTTCCCACAGTCCCATCAGTGTAGCCGACATATGATTGAGAGCATGCTGTTGTATAAATGGCTCATAATCTTTCATCACACTCCACACATCCTCCACACTATAGATCAGGTTCCAAGTCCACTGAGCCACCTGATTCGCCACCATTTGTTTTTCCTCATCATTCACAGCAAAACGCACCGACACTTTCTCCAGGTGGTTTCGTGCTGTTGCCCAATTCGCTTCATGCATCCCATGCACATGCGTTTCGACATTCAACAGTGTTTGGGGTGTCACCCCCAAGGGGGAAAGGGCAGAGACAGGTACCATCATGTAGAGAGACAGTGTGGTAGGGGTGAAAGGGGGCGTAGCAAGTGAAACAGAACCAACGGACAGGACAGGAGAGCTAACGGCACCTGCCCCTGTGACTTGCGGAAGTGGAGGAGAAGCAAGTGGGGCCAGGGCTGAGGCAGTAGCGCTAGAAACAGAAACACTAGAGAGGGCGGCACTAGGGGCTGAAGACTGGGATGTCGGGACCATCGTGTATATCATTTCTGGGCCACAAGATGGAGGAGGGCAAGAATCCAATAGCTCTTCTACAAAATCATCACCTTCCTTTCTAGTAGCATAACATGTATCTGTCTGTAATCGAAACGTTCTATCTGCACATTCTACATCTCTATCTTTTCTCTTTCATAGGCTACTGCTTTCTGCATTATAGTTTGCGTCTGTCTCTTACGGGCCTCTTTCCCTGCTCTCATACACCATTGCTTTGCTTCCTTTTGCCTTACTCTGAAAGAATCAAACATCGACTGCCTGCACTTTTTAGTGAACAATTTGTCCTGCAAGAAATTCCATTTTTGTTCATCAAACGAGCCAATAAGTGGCCATTGTAACTCTGGATTGTCCCTCGTATATTTATTCCACAATGTGCTAAACATAATAGGGCCAATACCATGCTTGACCAGGGTATACGTCAAAATTCGGGGAACCCTCCAGAAGCACAGGCTGGTTCTTTTCCAGTCGAGCATTAGTGGAACAACATTGGCATCCAAAACATCCTAACTTACTTAAATAAGGCATTTTAATATAAGACACGTGCGCTGTCCCCAATCGACAAGTATAACACCAACAACAGCAATGAAAGAAAATATAAATAATAACCGAAATGATCCGGAGACTGCTCCCTACAGTTCAGGCTGTACCGAGTCCAAGAAGACAGGCTCTAGCCCCAGACCTGTTCAAGCAGTGACCAAATTACCAGTTGGCCTGGCAGATTGTTTGCGAACAGCCCCAGACCTTTCTAAGTACGGGCCAAATTTCCGGTTGGTCTTGTAGACTGTTCACAAACACCCTGTTTCTTTTAAAGGGTCCACAAACCCACCAAGTTCAAACCAAGACGGCCTAGAGACTGCACAAAGAAATAGCCTGTCGGCTCGTGCCATTCAAGCAAGGCAGTCCGAAAACTGCGCCAAGACAGTTCGGAGACTGTACCAAGACACAGCCCGTAGGCCCGTGCCGTCCAAAAATGGCGCCATTTTACCAAGAATCAAATCACTCACCTGGTGCACAGTAGGATGCCACCTGCCAGATGGGTACATGTTATCTGCGATTCAAGCCTACAGTGCTGGGTCTCAGCGTCTCCTAACGTGGGAGCAGAACTACACACTTGGATAGGCATGCGAGGGCAGAATGGCCTATTCATTAGTAAGTCAGGAAGTAGCATTGAACAGAAGAGAAAATAATAACAAAGTACAGTGTTCTGCTGAGGCAAGCAATACTGAATAATGAGGCCTAGTTCGGGCACAGCCTTAGCAGTCTAGTAGGGATTACGAAATACAAAATGGAGTCCCACTCGCTAACTGAAGCTTTGTACTTTACGGGGATAACTCAGTGGGTGGCATAATGTGAATACAAATTGCGTATATTTAGCCACACACTGCTAAACTAATATAGCATGAAAAAAATGTGTTGCAGGGATGGGTTTTTCAAACCTAACACATCGTAATGACCCCCTAGATTTGGTATGTGTGGTTAACTCACCTTTTCTTTTGCATGTAGTCCTGAAGGAAGCCACGTCACCTCTACTGAGGGCCTTACGGCTGAAACATGTTAACCATACAGAGACCATGACAGGTTGAATCCTCCTGAAGTAGCCCACACTCTTTTAATCCTGACCCCTGGGTGTCCCAATAAAACTTGTTCCGACATACCAGGTAGTTAGTTTTAACCTCACTTGCACTTTGCTCCACACTCGGCTCATCTGAAGGTTTTAGAACACCTCTTTACCACATCGATAAAACATCCCTGAGCTCCTCCCTCTCAGAGAGGAGGTTGTAGCCTGCACTGGAGGTTGTATCCTACGAGAGGAGACGACTACTTTATTACATAATGTCACATCGGGCTCCCCCGTAGATGTTATGCCTGCAAGATTGGGAGCATCTCTTGCGGCCGCACTTGCGGATTCTGCTACCATGCTGTTTAATTCCTCTCTAAGTTCGGGCCTAGTCCCCCTCTCTTGGAAAGCTGCACAGGTTATACCCCTACGGAAAAATAACAAGCTTCCTATGGACGATCTCGCCAACCTTCGCCCTATCTCCCTTCTCCCATATTTGAGCAAGGTTCTTGAGAAATATGCGAATAAACACATCTCTATCCATATTGAAACAACAGGCTACCTGGATCCGTCACAATCAGGATTCCGTGCAAATTACAGCACTGAGACGGCCTTGGTTGCATAAAACCGACTAGATCAGACGCACGTTAGATCAGGCACAGTCTGCCATCTTGGTCCTTTTAGATCTCTCTGCTGCGTTTGATACGGTCAACCATCAGACCCTGCTCAAAAGATTAAGAGAAGCAGGATTAGGAGGTACGGCGCTTAGCTGGATTACCAGTTTTCTTACTGACCGTACACAAACCCTGAACCTCGGTCCCTTTCGCTCCGCCACCAAGTGTTTGACCAAGGGCGTGGCACAGGGCTCTTGTTTGAGCCCTACACTGTTTAATATCTACGTGGCCCCCCTTGCCTCTCTTTTAAGATCTCTTGGGTTCATCCCCATTTCCTATGCGGATGACACTCAACTTATCTTTCCATTTGATAAAACTTCTCCTTCTGCTCAAACCCGTTTTTCCCAAGGCATGCTGGTCATCTCGGAATGGATGTGCAGTAACTTTTTACAGCTGAATGCCAATAAAACTGAAATTGTCCTCTTTGGAGATGCCACTATTTTGTGGTCTCCAACCTGGTGGCCTACTGAGCTGGGGCCCGTTCCATTGCCTAAGGTCACAGTAAAAAATCTGGGCGTCCGCCTTGACCAGGCCTTGTCCATGAAGGATCATGTCTCTTACACCGTCAGTACATGTTTCTTCACTCTGCGTCTTTTGAAGAAAGCCTTGCCATACCTCCCTGATCTTTTCCGCAGGACACTGGTCCAGGCCCTGGTACTAAACAAACTTGATTATTGTAACTCACAAATGGTCGCTTATAACGAATCTACTCTCAGCCGTCTACAAGTGGTGCAAAATACCGCAGCACGACTGGTCACTAAAGCTCCCAGCAGATCGACATCTACCCCGCTACTACGGCAACTGCATTGGTTACCAGTGAAGAAAAGAGTAAAGTTCAAACTTTGCTGTCTGAACCACAAAGCACTGTGGGGCCCCGGCCCTTCATACCTGACTGAAAGGCTCCATTGGTACATCCCCAACCGAGATCTAAGGTCTAGTTCTAAATCGCTGTTAATCGTCCCGAGGATTAAGAGATCGCGTTTGGGCGGTAGATCTTTCTCCTACCAAGCCCCTTAGGTATGGAATCAACTTCCCCTTTCATTCAGACAATGCTCCGACTATCTTGAGTTTAGAAAGTCTCTGAAAACCACTCTCTTCTCGGAATAATAATACCTCAGCACACCAGCTCAGGGTGGCAAGCGCTGAGAGACCCCTTCGGGGGTGATTCATGCGCTTTATAAACTATGTAACATAACACAACATAACTGCGACTAGGTTCACAGTGTGGGGAGTTTACCCAATGATGAAGCATGCCACCCATGGGTGGGTGAGGGAAACCGTCCTTTAAAAGATATCCCCCACAGAAATCTTTTCTCACTCTAGACCCAGGGGTGCTTTTTTGTGTTGCCAAAATAAAGCTTTTGCTAGGACTAAGCCTTCCTATTTAATATTTATAAGTTAGGCCTTAAAATAGGCCCTAAAGGCTCAGAGGGCGGGTGAATTGTATTTAAAAATTAGGACTTGCAGGTTTAGGTTATACATTGCCTGGTAGTGTAAAAATCCTAAAGTTGTTTTTCACTGTTGTGAGGCCTTTTTCTCCAATTGACTGACACTGGGTTACCTCTTTACATTTAATAAGTGATAACGTTTGACTGTGAGCAGATGGAAACATGGTGTTTACAGTCAAACGAAATTTAAAATCCTCTTTAATGGTAAAGTCAGATTTTCAGTCACAATTCATAAAATGCCACTTTTGTAAAGTTGCCATTTTCTCTTCCTAAACATTTGTGCCTTCTGCCAGTGTCCTGGGTCAAATGACTGTGAATGGCTCTGCTGTAGGGGCTTGAGTATTCCTCCCAGACAGTGACACAAAAGGGTATTAGGTGTGGACCGTCTGGGCCTTCTTGCCTGGGGTGGAGGTGTACACAGCCTCATTTACATTTCAAAGGGCTTGTCTCCAACACACAAAGAAACCTGACACTCACCAGTATTTTGTCACCCAAGATTTGTTGGAGCCTTGACAGGGAAAAGGAAGAACTTTCCAGAACCAGATGTGGGGGTTGTATTGGGAATACCCCCACTTCTACAAGGGAAGTTAATAGTGCTATTTTTTGTGTGGTGGAAGTACAATGCTATCCCTTCATGAATTGGGTATGTCCCAGGTTAGCGAGCAGAATTGAACCAGCACAGCCAAATATATAGCCCATAGATCAGCCTCTAACATATTAACTAGGCAGTTGGTCAGGACTTCTTGACCCCGTACACTTAGCTGTAAACTAGGGGTGGGCGGAATTTGCGTAGTTGCGCTACGCAAAGCTCTGCGAAATGGTAAAAAATATCCGCGAGCACGCGGAGTTCCGCGAACAGGCAGATTTGCTTGTTCCTCCCATTCGCGATGCTTTTTTCCTGTTTGCGAATGCTGTTTGCGTGCTCGGGGGAAATATCTTGCAAACACGCATTTTGAAAGCGCGAGCAAGCGAAAAATTCCGCCAAGCCGCGGATCGTGGACTTTTTGGCAATTCCACGTTCTCCGCAGAACGCAAAATTACCCAAACTCCGCGAACGGAACGGAATTTACCGCCCAGGCCTACTGTAAACCACATATGGCAGTGGAGATCCCTCCACTGGCAGACAAGAGTTAAGGGGGGTTGGGGTTTGGATACCTCCTCCCAAATGTAACTACAATACAAAACTAGTATCCAGGCTTGTTAAGGCTCTACAAACTAATTGCACCTTATGTGGCGGACAGTGCAAAATGTGGGAAGGAAGCAATTCCTTTTTGTTATTTAACCATCACACACCCTAATGGTGTCATGCTTCATCATTGGGTTTACCCTAACTCCTAAAGGTTAAATGACTCAATCCCGTGGAATGCGTTGAATAGAAATTAAATGGGACATATGACATAACCTTGATCATGGATGTAATCTTTTTTCCGCCCCTCAGATTATAGTTGCCCAGTCACTGTAGCAAAGGCACATATTTATCCAGACGCTAGACCAGTTGATTGGAAACAGGCCCTCAAATATCGGCATCCACTCTGATCTGACCCATGAGTAGAGGGACGTTCCCGTCATACTCACATCGTATTCCCAAAGAATAACTTAGCTCCACACATGATAGTCTCTCAAAACATATCCTTATGTGGGGAACAATCTTAAGTGTGAATTGGTATGACAATATATGTTTGTCTCTCTCACAATAATCTATTCCTTCCTACCAGCCACGGGCTGAGTACACTTTCCAAAACCTCACCCACAAGCTACAGAACATCCAAAACGCCACCGCAAGACTGGTCCTCAACCTGCCAAGACACTGCCACATCTCCTAGCACCTGCAAACACTCCACTGGCTCCGCATTGAAACTAGAGTCACCTTCAAGATGCTAACCCACGCTCACAAGGCCGTCCACAACACTGGACCAGCATACCTGAACAGCTGACTCAAATTCCACGCACCCCAAGGGACCCTACGATGTTATGTTATGTTATGTTAACTGGTCTTCTATAGCGCACAGCTGCCCCAGCAAAGGGGCGTCCCGGCGCTCTGACTGGCAGAAGGAAAATACATAAAACAAAGAAAAAACCAGAGCGAAGAAGCAGCAGGGCAGGGTAAGGAGGTCCTATGCAGTATATTAAGATCCAGGGGGGAAAAGATAGATTTTAATAACACTCCTGAACGTAAGCAAATCATCCAGGGCGCGAATGTGGGCTGGTAATGAGTTCCAAAGCCTAGCCGCCAGATAGCGGAAGGAACGCCCTCCCGCTCTGCAGCGTTTGAACCATGGAACTACTGCTAGATTTTGACCCAATGACCTCAGAGAGCGAGAGGGGACATAGGGGGTGAGAAGATGCTCTAAAATCTGGGGAGAGGACAGCTTAAGAATCTTGAAGGAAAGACATAGAGTCTTAATCTCAATCCTTTGAGATATGGGCAGCCAATGGAGTTTCCGGAAAGTTCCCTTCGCAGAGCAGAACCTAGGTAAACCCACCAAGGCTCTGGCCGCCGCATTCTGTACGCGCTGCATCCGGATAACTTCCGCCTGATTCGCCCCCAACAGGAGCGAGCTCGCACAGTCAAGCCGCGAAAGTATGGTGGCCTGAATTATCAACTGTCTAGTGGGGGCGTCAAAAAATTTCAGGGCTGGCCTAAGCCCACGCAAGACACCAAAGCAAGTAGCAGCCACTTTTTTAGTGTGTCCACAGAAACTAATGGCGGAATCTAACCAGACACCCAAGTTTTTGACCTCGGGTACCGGAATGGGGGCTGAACCCAGCTCTGAGGGCCACCACTGAGCACCCCAGAGGTTGCTCTGCTTACCAACAATAAGGACCTCCGTTTTCTTGGCATTGAGTTGTAAGCAGTTAGCCGTCATCCAGGCGGCCACTGCTGTCAGACCCTCCCTGAACCTAGGGGCCTCAGAGTCGGAGTCCCCATTAAGTGCAACCGCCAGCTGCGTGTCGTCAGCATAGGAGACCATAGTCAGGCCCCACTGCTTGGCGACCGCAGCCAGCGGCTGCACATACAGATTGAACAATGTGGGGCTAAGTGCCGACCCCTGAGGCACTCCCTGCTCGATGAAATAGGGTTTAGACTCAAATGGAGATGTAGAGACCCGAAATGAGCGACCTGCTAGAAATGACCGAAACCATTCAAGTGCCAAGCCAGAGACACCTGCTTCACCCAGTCGCTGCAGTAATATCGCGTGTGAGACCGTGTCAAACGCGGCACTAAGGTCGAGTAACACCAGTGCCGCAGTTTGACCGGAATCGAGCACGGAGCGCCGATGTTCCGTCATCGCAAGGAGAGCAGTCTCCGTGCTGTGACCTGCCCGAAAACCATTCTGGAAGGAATCCAGGATATTAGCAGTCTGAAGGTGTTGAGTCAAGATTCCATTGGCATGAGCCTCCACAACCTTGGCGGCCCATGGGAGAAGAGAAATCGGGCGATAATTCTCCAGTTTAAGGGCGTCCGAGGCGGGTTTCTTCAAGATAGGAGTGACATAGGCTTGTTTCCACTTAGTTGGTACTATCCCTGAAGATAGCGAAAGATTGATGAGTTGGCGCACAGGGGGAAAACATAGAGCAGCCGATTCTCTGAGCTGAGTGGGTCTAAGCGGGTCGGCAGGAGACCCGGATTTAACTTTAGCCGCCAGCCTATCGAACTCTATCTCTGAGATTCCAGGAAGTGTGGATAAAGCCACATTATTAGTAGAATTAGGCCTCAGGTTCTCACACTGAGGGATGATACTAGGAAAAGAGCGATAGATAGTATGCACCTTTTCCAGAAAAAAGGTGGCAAACTCATCACAATGGGACACTGAGCATATCTCAGCTGCTGAGGCTCTTTTAGCAGTCAGATCTTTAAGGACTTTAAAAATCAACTTCGCAGGATTAGGGCTGCATTTGAACTCCTGGGAATAGTAAGCCGCACAAGCTCTATATATGGCTCTGTGGTAGATTTTAGTTTTAGCAAGGTACAGTGTTTTTTTCTCGACATCATAGGTTTTACGCCAGTCTCTTTCCGCTTGTTTACATGATTTTTTTAAGAGCAATAAGGCACTATTGGCTTGTTGGTGGAGTGACCGACTCCTTGGAGCGGTCAGAGCGCGCCGCGCTATTTGCTGCATTTTCGCTGGCTGAGAGGCGTTTTTAAACATTGTCCTTGTTGCTATATTTAATTTAAGGTTGCTTTGCCTTTTCCCCTGTTTTTAAAATCTGCCCACTCACCTGCACTATAATTGTCTTTTCACCGCGCTTTTGCGGGTCCTTTCCCCGTTACTTGCAACTTTGGCGGCCATCTTAGGGCATTATAGGACTGCTGGACTGCTGGAGGCGACATCGGATTGGTCGGGGGAGCGTCACAAGGACGCTTGACCTCTCTTAAGGAGGCCATGCGGACGCGCAGCGGTTACACGCAGCGGGTTCACCGGATCACCGCCGGAGTCATGCCAGAGTCCAGCCCGTCTGTGCCCGTCCGGGCCCAGCCGGGCTTAGGGCCAGACCTCTCGGCAAAAGCACCTGCTATAAGGATTACCTACTCTGGTGAGGATCTCCTTTCCTTGCGCCCCCCTATAGATGCATCATGTAAGTACATGCACTCATGTGTTAAACCGTTTCTGGGCTGTAGGAGCTGCCAGTCAACTGAGTCAGGAAAGCGTAGGAATGTCCTAGCTATGGCACTGTTGAATTGTAGATCTCTCCCCAGCAATTCTTTAGAGATTAACTTTCTGATACAGGACCTGAACCTAGATGTCCTGTTTATGACCGAAACTTGGATTACGCCGGGTGCCGGGGCGGACATAGTCCAAGCCCTCCCCCCAGGCTTCCTAATATACCATCTGGACAGACCTGTGGGGCGAGGGGGCGGCATTGCCATTATCTATTGAGATAGTTTTGTGTGTAGGGCTCAACCCGGAGGGGTTCTAGACTGTGAGAGCTGTCAGTTCTCTCTTCGGATTTCACCTACGCTGTCGGTGTCAGGTCTATTGGTCTACCGTCCCCCAGGGTGTGTGGGTAACTTCGTGAGTTCGCTGATGGAGACTGCCATGCCGTTAGCTGCCTCCACGGCCAACTTTTTAGCGTTAGGAGACTTTAATCTCCATTTTAACGACCCCGAAGATCTCATAGTGGCAGACTTGTTGGGCGATCTTAAAGCCTTCGAGCTGAGTCACTCCAACTCAGGAGCTACGCATATTAAGGGTCATTTGCTGGACCCCATCTTTTCTAACATGCCCTTTCTCAAAACCATGCCTCCTTTGCCCCTTCCGTGGTCAGATCATTTTCTGGTGCCTTTCACTTGGCATATAGAGCGTGCTACGATCCCCCTCCCCAAGGCTCATTCTCTGGAGAGAGCCTGGTCTAGGCTGTCGGTCGACAGCTGGACTACTGTTCTGGAAGGTTCGCGCCCTTCATCTGTTGTGGACCCGGCATGCGCTGATGCAAATATCAACCAGTGGCTGACCAGCTCTCTGGATGCTATCATTCCTAGGAAAAGAACATCAACAAGGGAGGAGAGGGCGGTCTCTGCTCCATGGTACACGCCTGATTTGAGATCACTCAGGAGGGGCTGTAAGAAGCTGGAGAGGGCATGGAGAAAGGAGGGGGTAGAGGCGAGGCGAAAGGATTATCGTACGGCAATGAGGGCGTATAAAGCTGCTCTCCGTCTTGCGAAGGCCCAATTTTTTGAGGAGAGAATATATAGTTCCGCTAATTCCTCCAGAGAAACTTTTAAGGTGGTAAATGAACTTCTTAAAGTTCCTGAGCCTCTGGTAACCCTTGACAGCCCTGGCGAGAAATGTAAGGAGCTTGCAAACTATTTCAACATGAAAATAGTCAATATTCTTAGCACCCTTCCGCAGGTTGCCCGAACTACATTTATAGGTAACCAATCTCGAGGTGCCCGTGGTTACTTGGATACTTTCGGGCCAGTTTCAGTGGATGAAGTTCGCAACGAGTTGGGCTCGTTGAAAAGTGGTTCCCCTAGGGACCTGGTCCCTATGAGATTTTTTAAACTGGTAGCAACTACTATCGCAGCCCCAGTTGCGGACCTTATCAATGCCTCCTTTGCACAGGGTTTGGTACCATTGAGCTGGAAAAGGGCAGTGGTAAAGGCTCTGTTGAAAAATTCGTCTGATTTGGCAAATTTCAGGCCTATCTCCCTCCTCCCTGGTCTCAGTGAGATCGCTGAAAGACTAGCGAATCGGAAGCTGTCATACTTCTTGCAGGCTAATGGCTTGCTACGAGGTTCCCAAACCGGCTTCCGGCCAGGGCAGGGCACTGACACTGCTCTTCTGGCAGTCGTTGAGGAAGCGAGGAGCATTCTTGATTCGGGAGGGTCAGTGGCAGTGATCCTCCTGGACCTCAGTGCTGCTTTCGACACGGTGAACCATCAAGTGTTGATCCAACGGCTGGCAGATATAGGGGTGGCAGGTGTGGCGCTGAAGTGGCTTAAGTCATTTCTTTGTGACCGGACGTATCAGGTCTGGGAAGGTAGCGAACGTTCGGCCTCCATCCCCCTCCAGTGTGGTGTGCCTCAGGGCTCCTCTTTGAGCCCCACATTATTTAATGTATACATGGCCCCCCTGGAGGATGTTGTGGCCCCATTTGGCATTAAGATCGTCAGCTATGCCGACGACACGCAGTTGGTGGTCACCCTATCCCAACTGGTGGAGAACCCCGACTCGCTGCATTCCTGCATGTCTAAGGTCCACACCTGGATGTGTGATTCAGCGTTGAAGCTGAATGGTTCAAAGACCAAACTAATTCTGCTCGGACGCAAAACCCCCTCTCTTCCTCTTTCCAGCTGGCCCAGTTGCATGGGAGCTTTGCCGAGCCCTAAAGAAGAGATTAAAAGTTTGGGTTTCTGGCTGGAACGAGATCTGTCCTTCAAGACCCAGGCAAAAAAAACGGCAGGAGTGTGGTTCGGTCTCCTCCGTTCAGCTCGGAAAGTTCTCCCCCTGCTACCTTGGCCATCTAGGAAGCTACTTGTTCAGGGGCTTATTGCATCTAGATTAGATTACAGTAATACCATCTTCTTAGGTGCCCCTGAAGCTACGTTTAATAAACTTCAGCAAGTACAAAATGCTGCGGCTAGGCTACTTATGAATACACCTAGGACATAATCAGCCAGACCCGCTCTGATAGCCTTGCACTGGCTTCCGGTGTGCGAAAGGGTCAAGTTTAAGGCTCTTTGCACTGCGCACAAAATTCTTCAGGGGAAGGGACTTCCTATCCTGCGGAATTTAGCTGTGCCTTATAAAGCCAACAGGGCCCTACGATCTGACCAAAAACATCTTCTTCAAGTTCCTAGAGTTAGAAGGGCGCGGGCCGGGGGGCGGAGATATTCAGTCAATATAGCTATCTTGTGGAACAATCTTCCCCTGTGTTTGCGCACAGAGACGTGTTTCTTACGATTCCGGAAACTTCTGAAAACTTACCTCTTTCCTGCTTAACGCGGTCGAACTGTCAGCTTCTTCTGTTTGTCACTCTGGATAAAGCGCTGGGATGCCCGAGGGTAACTATGCGCTATATAAATTTCCTATTCATTCATTCATTCACTATCATACCATGGACTGGGTTCAACAGATCGACTTTTACTCCACGTAGCAGGGATCAGAGAGTCAAGTGCCTGGGAGACCCAATCACAGAAGAGATCATAGCCAGATTCGACGTCGTTAAAAGGGCCCAGCGGGTATTCGCTAAGGACCCGATGAAAATCCTCAAGCTTAAGTTTCTTCCAAGGACGTTTAAAAACAGATCTGTCTAAGTTTTTAAAAGGGGGGTTTCTGGTCACGAGGTTCAATTCCACTAAAAAATGGTCTGACCAAGCTACCGGAGTCGGCGGCAAAACGTTAGCCACTGACAGGTTAGTAAATATGGGGTCCAGGATGTGTCCACCCACATGCGTTGGGTAGGTGACCACCTGACTTAACTGCAACGCCTCTAAATCTGCAAGAGTACTACTTTTAACAGGGGTGTGGCAAAGGTCAAAGTGGAGGTTGAGATCACCAAGAACAGTAAAATTGGCCGATCCTATCACAAGAGAGCTCACTATTTCTGGAAGAGCCTTTCTGAAGGCGATGTCGTTGCCAGGGGGCCTGTAAATCTGAAGCACAGAGAAGGTAAGGTGATGATTAACCGTAATACAAAAATGCGCACTCTCGCAACCATCCATAACTAATTTCTTCCAAATACAAGGGTAGCATGATTTAACTACCACTGCAATACCCCCACCCCTGGAGTTACGATTATGAGTGAAAATAGAGTATTCTGGAGGGATTGCTAAGTTCAGTTCCACAACGGCCTCATCATGAAGCCAAGTTTCGGTCATGAAAAAAATATCAGGAGCCTCCGCTAAGATAAGGTCATGGATTGCGGAATGATGTTTAATCAGTGACCTAACGTTGAGATTCCAAATTTTAAGATCCCGGGAAGCCGAAGGTTCACTGGGCGGGGATACCTTTGGAGGGGGCTCACTTAATGCTCTAATAGGGGTAGGGGAGCTAAGGACAAAATTGCCGCAAGGGCACCAGAAGGGGCCACACAACGGGTCATGAGAGGAATACTCACAGAATAAGGACGACTGCCGAATACTGAGGAACTCCTCTCTCAAGTACGGGCCGCCAGCGGGTTTGTGAGGCACACTATACCTGGCGTAAGGCGCCTCCTTAGCGCTGACGGGCGCAGACGGGCAGGACTCTGGCACGACTCCGGCGCAGATACGCCGCGTCCGCTGATCGCGTCCGCTGCGTGGAGACATGACCGTCCTCTTTTATGCGCAGCCCAGCTCTCCTACGCAGTGGTCCCCCACACCAGAAAGACCAGATCGGGAGGCCGCTCATTCTCCCTCCTCTTGGCCAGAGCCTGGAATTACCTTCCGCTCCACCTCAGACAGATAACACCGCTCCCCATCTTCGCAAGAAACCTAAAAACCTGGCTCTTCGACAGACCCCCTCTTTGATGGACTGGAACCTGCGAACCCCCCCCCCACACCCCCAGCGCCTTGAGACCCTTACAGGTGAGTAGTCGCACTTAACAAACACCTGATTTAATTTGATTTTATTCCATGAAATGCAAAATTGATGGATGGTTCCTTGAGAACAGACGCACGGGAACTACACACACGGGGCATTAAAACTACATTTTCCACAATCCCATTGGTTTTCTGCAGTCATTTCCTATACGCGTACAGGAAATGACGTGACTGACAAGCGCCCCGCCTCATTTCCACGCCCACAGATCGGCGCTCATACGATACAATCTGTTTACTTAAATGGACGTGCGAAGCAGCGTGTCGTGAATGCTGGGATACAAGGATACCAAATAGGTATACTACGGGGAAGGACCTTTGATGTAGTAAGTCCTGATTGCGTGCACAACTTCAGATAGAGGTAATGTGTAATTGGGCTTTTGGGAGATTGGGTGTCCTAACGCTGTAGTTCTTTACTTTTACTTTTCTAAACAGCGTTTGACTACAAGGCTCCCCCTCCGTGATCCATGAGAAACAATTGTTCCCCTCTAATTGGGTAAAGGCAGAGAAAAAAAACGCGTTTGACAACAATGTGGTGAAACGGATATGTAAACCTTGACTAAGCCTGTCACTGAGTTCTAATTAATTCATTTATTTAGTATTGGTGGCTATTGCTGGCACATACGAGTTAATGTATACATTGGCTATTGAGTGTGAGTGTGGATTACTTTGGGACAAGGTGATTTATACTTTTTGAGAATTTAATCAAGGGCGAGCATTTACGCATACTGCTGAGTGAGCAAGAGAAGATCACTTGATCTAGTTTGGCTCTGCCTATTAGTCACTAAAATATTGACTGTGGAATGAAAGACACAAGAGCACCTACGCATGCTGTGTGCAATTGAGCATCAGGACTGTGATTACTGTAATGCATAATTGTATGTCCTCTGTCTTTGTGTTTTCCTTAAAGTCTGAATTTCTTCGTACAGAAAAGAAGGGAGATAAGTATACTCCCAATTATTTTCACAAGAGGTTACAGCTGTCTGTACCGCTAACACAAATATACAGGACAACTTCAGTCAACACCAGGGAGGAAATATTTGGTATGCCCTGACGAAAGCCCAGGACCTATTTGGCCATCATTTTTTGGCTGAAACATGTTGGCAGAGAATTAGGGTCATAGGACCATAACCTCCAAGAAGACCGTTTTTTTATCTTATTTTAATATCCACTTCGTTCCCGTGAATAAAAGGGATACCTGAGGAATGGAGTAGGATTTTTATATCTTCAATTCCCCCTGGCTTACAAATATTAAGAGCTCCCTGAAATATGGTCAAGCCCACCCTGACCTTTAGGAGTTAGTGTTAATCCGATGATGAAGCATGACACCAATATGGTATGTGAGGGTTAAATAACAAAAAAGAATTGCTTCCTTACTGCATTTTGCGGTGTACACCACGTAAGATGCAATTAGTTTGTAGAGCCTTAACAAGCCTTGATACTAGTTTTGTAATGCCTGTACACTTAGTGCCAAGGAGAATCTCCTGAAATTGTGACCCAGATGGATATGGGAGAGTACCACCTTCCATATCACTAAGCTCCAAATTCGATAAGCTGCAGCCCATCAAATTGTTCCCTGAGTTATTTGGAGCATACAATGAGAACATGTAGTTTACGCCATAAATGTAGGTTTACATGTACCACAGCTGCGTTAACCAATAATCTTCTTGAAAGATTTATACTTTTTTGTTTAATAACTTCCATGATTTCGACCCACCTCCTATCTGCTTGTTTTGTTTTTTGTACCAGCAACCACCTAGTTCTCCTCCTTCTAAAACAATTTATAATTTTACTGCATCAATTTGAATAGTAGATGTATTGTTGCCTTTGGAGTTTGTTAATCAACCTGTCAAAAATAAAAACCCTGTTTGGATTTTCCCCTTCTTAATTTTATTACAAATATTTGCTGGTAAGAGCGAATTAGCCCATATGAATTTTGCATATCTTTAGTCTAGTACAGGCATTTTCTCTATGGCTCACCTTAACTCACTAGATATGGACACTTTATTTAGCGGATTCCTATACTCTGCCATTAACGACCTTTAGGTGTACCACCTCCTCCTTACCGATCTGCCAATTAGATGTAGTCTAAGCTTTAACATCAATTATAAATGCTAAGATATTACGGTCACTCCAAGTATTATTAATTGCCATAAAATCCTTTAAAAGGAAAGAAAACAAATAGGAGCCTATAATATAATCAATTAACGAGGTGCTATGAGGAATACTGTGAGTCAAGAAGGACAGAATATAATAATCTACAATACAATTTACAATGATGGCCTCAAATTCACTACAAGTTTCTAGCAAAATGGAACCTATTTACTCTGGAGCCTACTGGGAAATTTGGCATCAGAATATTCAAGGCCTCCTTCCATTCACTATTAAAAAACAGTCTTATCAAATGGTTGGAAACAGTGGCATTAAGGTCTCCTATATTAAATTCCTAGTCTATTTTTGGTCAGCAATAGATTTAAATAAATGGAAACATTATTTTAGGAGGGCATTATTCTCATGTTCAAGTGGTATGTACATTCACATGGTTCCTCAGTTCCAAAGTCGACACCTTTGGCTGTAACATCACATCCTCTCCCCTTATATTAATTCAGATGGACATGAGGATGGGCAAATTAATTAACTGAAATGTTTTGATTTAAAGCAGTGTGGAATCATTAGGGTAATGATTAACTGAATTGTATGACCTTCAACCAGCATAGAACATTCAGAGGAGGCATAATTATGAATAATCGACCCCGGAACAAGTTAGCGCCTTCACCTATTTGGCGGTGTTTTATGAAAAATGAGATGAGGTGGAATCGCCAGCTTGAAACGGCCACATTGAAACATCGGCAACTATCAGGCGCCTTACAAACCGAGTTCCATATCTTTTTCACTAAGTCAGTTAGCCCGGTGTTGCAGATCTATAGCCTGAAAGTTGTGAGCTCTGTTCTATACGGGGCAGAGCTCTGGGGGTCCAAAATCTTTCCCATCTAACCATTGCAGAAAACAGGTTCTTACGAAAAATCAGCAGTCTCCCGCAAAGCACCCCAGTGTGTCTATTGTTACGCAACTAAGGTAGAAAAGCACTAGTTGACATAGCCAGGTTATGTCCCATCCTATACTGGTGCAGAATTTGGTGTACACCGGAACTGGCAACCTATGCTGCAGGCCTTAGTGATTTAATTAAGGCAGATTTCTTCCACAAAATCAGATGGTTACTAGAGGTAAGAGCCTCCCTAGATAACATTGGCATGTCTACCTTGTGGGAAAACCCATTGAGTGCCCTATTTCCTTCAAAGGAGATCCTAAAGGAAAAATATTGTGAATTGGTGTCTCAAAATGCACTCAGAAACAGTGACAAATCAACACTGACGGGAGGGTTCATAGACATTAAACCCCGGCCAAGTTTGCAGCATTACTGGGATCTAATATCTAAACTGCACGACCGGAAGCTGTACTTCAAATTCAGGTTGTGCTCACTGCCAATAAGATCATACACAGCAAAATGGGCCTCAATAGGCAACAGCATGTGTCCATCTTGTCAGGCCCAAACAGAGTCGCTGGCCCACCTACTGTTTGTCTGCTCAGCATATGCTGGCCCTCGCCGAGTATGGCTCACGCCGATCTGCAGGTCATTGAGTACCAGAAGGAGCAGTGATGCATTAAAAATATTGCACACAGATACATCACCCTGTATTGCTATCTCAGTAGCAAAATGTTTGAGCTGGACGTGGGTTATTAGATAATATACACTCCCTGCATACTGAAGAGTCTCTAATGTTTTATTCGTGCCTGAGTTAATGAAGTTAGCTACCTATATAACACATATCGCATTAATGAATAGAATATTGTTGTAAGTATAAATCTCCTATAGGTCGAATCATTGTTTTATTATGTGTCATGAATTGCAATTGTTTTTGTTCGTCTTATCTGTCTTAGTTCTTTTAACCCCTTCCCTGCTCATGACGGAACCACTCCGTCATGAGCCACGGGCGCCGTGTGCTCATGACGGAGCAGTTCCGTCATGCTGCGGCCGTTGGCGGGCGCTCCGCCCACGCGGCGCTAATTCCCCGCCTGTGCGGGCGATTAGCGCAGTGGGTGGAGTCGTGACGGAACCACTCCGTCATGAGCACAGCGCGCCCGTGACTCATGACGGAGTGGTTCCGTCACGAGCATGGGGGAGCCGCGCTGCCCCCAAACCCCCCCAGCGCTGCGGCAAAATTCGTGCCGCGGCAAAGGGGTTAACCACATCAATGTGTTTTATTATTGTTCATTACAATTTAAACAAACCCCTAAAATGTTTTAAACTTCTTGTATTTACCGTGTTTTATGTTTGGAAACACTTCCATTTTTATGTAAATGTGCTTTTATGACACAGCTGTCGAAATAAGGTGCGGTTTATCCCTCTGGAATATATTACTGATAACATTGTATTGTAAGGATGCAGTCTGTTGCTTGCCCTGCGTTGTCCCTCTGAAAAGTCTTTCTTTTTAAAGAACTTAAAACCTGGCTTTTTACTCAAACTTTTAATTACATGTCTGTACTGTTTTCTTTTGTAGGGTTTGTTTCTATTAATATATATAATAGTGCCATTTATTAGTGTCGATTTGTAATCAGCTAATAGTGCCTAGAAGTTTTTCCCTGAGCATATGTTTGCACTTTTGATTATTATTCATGTAATTCCATTTTTTTCTCTTATTGTCCTCTGCTTGTAGAACTCACATCAGGTTGAACAGCGTCATCACAGGCTGCTCCTTTTGCTATTTGAGAAAACACAATAGAGAGTGATTATTTCTTGGTGTGTAAAATATGTTGGAGTTGAAGTTTTTTGAAAACAGGTTATTGGGCAGTGGAGGTGGATGACTTTAAAGGTGTGTGAAGGTAAAACATGGGTGCACAATGTAACATTTTCCATGCAATATGACAACCCTAACTAAGTGAACAATCTGTCCTGAAATGTGAATAGACTGAAACTTGCCAGAAAGCAGTATAAGGGCATTCAACTAACAAAGTCCAGTGTGAACTTTTCTGTCTACAAATTACTCGTTGAGTAGTTGACTACTTAACGTAATTAACATATGCCCAATCAATATGCTCTTTTTTAGCCCAAATGCAGAAGATCTTCATTTATTTTAGAGAAATCTAGTTGGAGCTTGCTTGAGGGTGAGATTATCTGTGAAAATGTGAACTTCTTGATGAATGCAAATTAAGTTAAGTTAACACTAATGCAAATCCATTTTCTAAAATATTTATGTGATAAAAAATGGTTCTCACCCGTGCCTGTAATATACATTGGGTGCGCTGTCACAGTTTGTGCATTGCAAACCATTCAAATGGTGCACCTGGTGCTGACTGGGAGAGGTTACCCTATAATGATGAATGCGCTGCACCTAGGACAGCCACAAACTCCCATTGTTCTGAGAGTAGTGCATTTAGAGTAATACAGAGTGCCTACTTGCAAGTTGTTCCATATTTTCACGGTATGTGTAGGAATCCGTCTGCAAAGGGAACAGAGATCTCCCTGCAGGCAGGTATAATGAGTGAATGCACCCGACTGCAGGGGATGTCTGAGGGTTCCATTAAACCCTTTCCCCCTCCATAGGACTGGGCTCAGGGGGTGCACCAACAGTGCATCACCTTTTCATGGCACACTGTCAAGAACAAGGACTCAGTGTTACAAAAGGGGGTGCACAAAGTATCTGTGGCCCCTTCTGTAATACCTAAGTTTCTCGGGGGGAACACCAAGCTAGCGCACATGCTGTTGGACTCCCAGAGAAGGCACTTAGCATAAAAATTAGAAGAATCTGTATTAGTTGATGGGTGGTGGAAGATGTCTGACATAAATATTGAGCCCGATTCACAAAGTTAAATTCACAATTCTGTGTAAGTTTATGTTTTCTCCCTATTCACAAAGGTATTTTATAAATAGTGTCTTTACAATTGCGCAGTCTCCGCTTTCATGGTAGAGTCTCTGTACATAACAAGGAAGGAAAGGCCTATCTTTTTATGTGCAAAGTCCTCCCCCTGAGTGCGGAGACTCTGCAGTCACAATGATACTACTTGTAGAATACGTTTGTGAATAGGGAAAACACAAACTTACACAGAGGTGTAAGTTTACGTTTGTGAATCAGACCCATTGTGCCCTAGATACCAAGTTCAAAATCTACATTCATTGAGAGAATATTTTTGTAAACCATATTTTGAAAATGACATGTATGTCAGACAATATTACTATATACCAAATTGTGGCAAATACAGCCATAGTGATATTCATATACCATAAGGATAATTTTATGAAACATATCCCTAGGAAGGTTGGCACATTACTTAAGGTAAATTTTGCATCATCATTAATCATGTTGGTCTAGCACCTACTAAAAACTTTTGTTAGGGAGTTGTAGTGCATTCCTGTAAATGTGTGGGAACTCAAGATCAAGCATGAAGAAGATCAAAAGCTTTCTAAAGTCCTTTAAGGTTATGCGACTAGCAATCAAAGGTGTATAATGAAGGATTTAGCTTTGAAATCCTGTGAAAATGCAAATTCAAAAAAACAAATTAGACTGTAGCTAGGATGCTTAAAGCCTTTAGGAACTTTTTTTCATTGCAGTTCAGTCTAGCTATAGTAGCAGTATCTTCCATTATGTAAATCATTTTAGTGAACAATGTTTTCTTGGCTTTAATCCTCCGTCTTTGGATCATTTATTGATTCTGCAAGAGTTAGCCAATTCTCTTAAATAAACTAAAAATGTTATTAATTACTTTCCATTTCCCATCAAACTTTGTTATGTATTGTTTAGAATATGTTCAGAAATACAGATGGAGCCTCCTCAAATATTGACAAAAGGTTAGCTTCACTGTTTTTGAACAAAATAATATACCATACTAAATGTTTAGTCCACCATAGGGTTTTGTTCAGAATTCATAAGTTAATATCAAGGAAAGATTTTGGACTTTCTTTCAACTCAATAAAAGCATCTTTTATATTTCATTCTTGCAGCTTGACTTTGTATCTCGAAGGAAAACCACATCACATGTGAGGACAGCTTTGAGATTACTTGACTGAGTAGAGTCACTGTAAAATCCTATTGCTGTGACTGTGCTCAAATCAGACAAATCCTTTTATCATATGATGCTTTGTATAGAGAAATCTGGGGAAGGTAGGAAAGGGATTGCTTCTAATATTGTGGGTAGAGGCTCTAAATATGTCTCTCGTTGGAATGATGCTCTTGAATGATGCTCCGTCAGTTGATTTTAGGATCAAACGGTGGACACACCAATGTCTATTTCCTTTCCTCTGTCAACATTTTTACTTTACATTAAAACGTTCATCATTGCCTTTGAGACAAATCAATCAGTATCTACAATTTCCCTTTTTTCATAGTATTTGCTAATGACCTAGAAGTAGACACAGATGATCCATTTAGGGCAATATATTCTTTATTTCATTGGGGGTTTCAGTGAACTGGGGAACCCCATGTAGAATTTACAAGGAAATTGTCACATGATGTAGAATGCTAATTCTTTGGTGGCAAGGTTATTAAGGAACTTTCCAAGAATACAAATAAGTAATTATAAATGTCTGCTAAAACAGTGTGCTAAGCTATTAAAAAAAGGCTTAAACTTCCTCTTTTATTTGTGGATAAGTATATACTTGCTCTTTTATTTGTGAGTCACTATAATCACTTACATTTGTCCTTCTACCAAAATTCTCTCAAAACTATGACACTTAACTTTTATCGAACTTTCTTTTTATGCACGTATTTCACATGATTCAATTCCTCCATACATTTCGATTTACTTAACTGTGTTCTAGGTCTCCTGAATCTCCCCCTTCTTGGGAAGGTGTGTTGGGCATTTCCCTAATTAAAGGTTTTATTCTGAGCTACTTTTAGTCAATCAATCAATAAATAAATAAATAAATAATTCAATCAAGTGTTTACTGTTTCAGCTTTCAGCCAAAGAATAATTAATAAAACAAAAATAAATCAACTAAGACAGCAATCTAATATGAGTAGCGTTGGCCTATAAAGTGCATACAATAGCGCCTATATGACCAGCAGCTACCAGTACCATCCTAACTAAGTGCAAATTCATAAAAAATAATAGGAAGTACAAGCACAATGACTTCTCTAACAGGGTACATACCTGCTAAGACCTAATCAGATTCCTAAAGTGGCTGGCAGTTCCCTCATTTGTGTTCAAATTGCCCATAAGTATGAAGCTACTGAATTAAAAATACATTCATTGTGTGTCATAAGGCATCTGACTGGCATCTGAACGTCAGTACCATTTTCAACTCATTTAATCTTGTAAGTGCTAAAAAGGAGCAGAAACCATCTTTTACATGCTAGGTCATGTTTTGTTCAAAATAGAAGAAAGTGCAATAGGTTGTCCCTCCCCCTTAACTTATAGTCAAAATATTTGCCATATGTTGGGAGTCTTGAACATCTAACTAGGTGTTATCTGGTCGGCAAGGTACCTACTCTAAAACTTGATATATAGCGTACATTTGTGTTCATGGTGGGTTGAATCTAAACATAGCATACTGGCAGGACCATGTCCGCTATTGAAATTGCGCCCCAGTATACTTCCAAGCTTGATAATGGAGAGTTTCTTATCCCACCTTGCCCCAAACTAATGCTCCTTAGCAAGCTCCACAGTGTCCCGTCTAACATTGCTTGGGTCAGACCAAACAAACTCCAGCTACAATTCAGCTAGCATACCTGGTTCTAGGGCTGCTACGTCCGCTATTGGCATGAGACTGGGTAATGCATAAAGTGCTATCAAGGGCATGCCAGAAGGCCAATCTTAACAGGGGGCTAAGATAATTATTCTCGGCCACTTGCAGTGGATATAAATTCTCATACCCCAAAGCTCGGCCCCATAAATTGCTGCTGCTACCACCGTCTTTATATAAATTTGGAACATTGTGCTGATACTCTTGGCTCCTGCCTTGTATCTATATTTTAAAACTGGCTCAGTAAACTGTATACCAAGATAGTCATGCTGCTTAACAGACTCAATGGGCTCACCAAATATCTGTAAGTTTCTCTTAAAACTAGGGAACAGACTCAGCACCGTACTCTTTGTCTGAGTAGAGTTGATCATCAAAGACTTCTTGAGCAATAATCTGTAAACCTTGCTAATAAACTGTGGATTGTATTTCTGTCTGTGCCAACAGGACTGCATCATCAGCAAATAGTAGTACTGGGACCTATTTTCCTGCTATGGTAGGAATGCCAATCTGATCTTCAAGCAGATATTCTACTACAACATTTTCAAAAAGACTGGAGAGTAAAGGTGTTTGCGCACACCCCTTGATGTACACCCTTATATGCAGGGAAGGTTTTAGTGAACTTGCCTCCCGGTCCGCACCTAGCCCTAGCTGTATTGGCATTGTTGAGTGCAAGTATTGCCTGCACATGTGTGGTATCAGCCTCCAGATCTACCAGCGATCTCCATAGCTTCTCCCCGTCCTCAAGATCAACAGCTGCCTTTAGATCAACAAAGATTAAATATACTGAGGATTTCCTTTTGATTGTATATTTGTACAACATGATATATAGCCGTATCGCTTGATCAATGGTTCCAACAAGTGCTCTTAAGCCATCTTGGGCCTTTGTTAGAATATTCTGGCTGTCCACCCAACCTTGCAATCTATTCAAAAGGACTTTTCCAAGACTTTTTTATGCAACATTTAGGAATATGCACAAATGAGTAAACTGATGCATCTGGAGTGGAATATTCCACATATGTAAATTATATAAATATCATAACATTTTAGCTAACAGTGATCAGTGAAATACCTATTCCAACTGTTCCATGAAGCTGACATCAGGGGCCCTATTATGAGTTTGGCAGTCTGATCGCCCGAGAACCGTGTCCCCGTCATACACTGTTGCACCGGCCACCTACCGCCAACTGTAGTATGAGTTGCGCTGTCTGAAACACCGAACACAGCCACGGCGGTCTACCCAGTGGGACAGGGGCAGTCTGAAATGTCAGCCGAACATCCAATGTCTCCACCAGGCACACAGTTGTACTCACGGTCTCACAGTTACACTTAAATAACTGTCACAATATCACAATGTCCTGTTTGTTCTCAACTCTGATTCTCCTATTCTATTCTCTATATACTTTCCTAACATGCAATACTCAAAGTATTTGAGATGTTGGTTTGTCTGAAGCAATGTGTATCGGTGCATACCATAGCACATGTATCCAACTCGAGGACATGCCATATGTTACAATGTGGCTTGTTATTGCATTTCCATTAACATTTCTTCCTCCATTCATGATGTGTGTTAAAATTAAATGTATGGTCCATCCCAAATGCATTTTGCCAAAAGCTATGGTATACTGATTGTTTGTCAAGTGTTGCTAAAGTGAGAATGAAGTGACTACAACTACCATGAGGCCTTATCACTCCAACTCTAACTGAGCTGCTAAACTCCTTCATCCCCTTCTTACTTGTCTCCCATGTTACAACTAATGTTAACTGATCATGCAGGTTACCATTTTTCAAGTGTTGCTAAAGTGAGACTGAAGTTACTACAACTACCATGAGACCTTGTCATTCCAACTCAATCCAAAATGCTACACTTCTTTTGCCCCTTCTCAATTGTCTCCCGTCTCACTACGATGTTAACTTATCATGCAGGTAACCATTTGTCAAGTGTTGCTAAAGTGACATTGAAAAGCTACCACTAATACCAGGAGGGCCTGTGACTGTAACTGTAACCAAGCTGCTACACTCCTTTTGCCCCTTCTCACTTGTCTCCCATTTTACAACTAATGTTAACTGATCATGCAGGTTACCATTCGTCAAGTGTTGCTAAAGTGAGACTGAAGTGACTACAACTACCATGAGGCCTTGTCACTCTAACTCTAACCAAGATGCTATACTACTCTTGCCCTTCTCACTTGTCTCCCATGTTACAACTGAAGTTAACTGATCATGCAGGTTACCATTTGTCAAGTGTCGCTAAAGTGACACTGAAGTGACTACAGCTACCATGAGGTCTTGTCATTCCAACTCTAACCAAGCTGCTACACTTCTTTTACACCTTCTCACTTGCTCCTATGTTACAACTAATCTTTTCTCATTGTGGACTAAGCAGCGTACAGACAATACTCCACTCCGATATAAGTATAAATACTTTGCTCGAAGTTGACCTGGACCCAAGAACTCAAACTAATGTTTGTATCAATGACCCCATAACAATGGTGTACCCCTAATATGTATGAGCCATGAAGGAAACTCAGCTGATTAGCAGTGCCAGGTGACACTTGAGTCTGCACTTCTCACATGATGAACAATGCTAAAGATATAACCAAGCTGGGTGTTTGCCTGTATTAGACACAACTAGGTTTTGGAATGAGGACCACAGTGGGGCCGATTCATAGAACTAACCTGAGATACAATCCTAAACTTACTACTTTTGGTATTCACAGAAGGTATTTAGAAGTAGTAAAGTTAGGAGTCAGAAGAGCAACATTTAGTTACACACTTTCAGATCATACTACCTGACATTACCCACACAAAGTTAGGACAGATCACATTTACCTACAAGCCAAGGCCTCTTGGGTAGTAGTTGTGACATCAGCTGGTATATGGTACTGTCCTGCAGTACGTAGGCATCATGAGCAGATCCTGGGAACCGGGCACAGACATTTGAAATGTAAAAAATCGCTAGGCAGACAACTTGCACGTTGATGGTAGTGCTTCCTGTTCTGGTAGACTTGCTCCCTGTAGTGTGGTGGTACTAAGCCAATATGGGTACCATTGATAGGTCCAATCACATTTGGGATGTGTCCAAATCCATAGATATCTGTCTTTATAGTGGCTAAATTCTCACTTCTGGGAAGCTGGATGTAGCTGCCCATATGTCTCAACATTGCTGTAAGCACCTCTGTGGGGACCCGACTGAACATTCCACCAGAAATAGCAACAGTGAATTGAAATGAGCCTGTGGGCAAAAAATGCAAAACCGGCATGAATTTCCCTAGTGGTGGTATTGAATTGATGTAGAAATATTTAGGTGAGGTAGGAGGTCAGGCTCCAACTGATGACATAGATCCATTGATTTCCTCTTTAAACTAAATCTTGTCATGATGTGCCATTCTTCCATGGTATGTAGGTCTGAAAAATGGCTGTACACAGGTGGCTGGCATCTTCTTCCTCTCCCAGAGTACCTATGTAAGGAGTATCACAAAATGTATTTTGATCACAGTTTACAGAGTAACATATGTGAAGAGTAATGCAAAAGTCATGTATATCAACATCAATGCTTCATGAAGCAGTACACATTTTACATCATCATTGTCAAATCTTGAACATCCAACTGTAATCCCCAAGGCGGCCTTCACAGGTCTGTAACAGAACTGTGCACATCATCAAATCAGAGAATTATAAATTTCCACTATAGTCACGTTAACAGAACATGTAATGTGAAAATACCCCCAACTGCAGTGTACCGTGTGCTACATACATTTGGCCTCTGTACAGGTTTCCAAACGGCTAACATGGAGACTGCCTAACCTCGCAAATAGGCCATTGCAAACGTTGGCTGCTGGCAAAAGTAGTCCACATGGTCACATGCAGAGCGGTGACAGCCATAGGCTAACTTTAGCGATAGTGGCGGTCACGACTTGTGTACGCCAATGGTGATGAGCACGTACGTGGAGTACATGTACTTGGCTGTTGAAAAATAGCTCACTTGCCTCCTGACACTGCAGCGATCAACACGTCATGCATTTTAACTGCTGTTTTCCAACTCTGGGAGCACTCAATGCACATTGTACAGGGAATAGGGCCCGTCCCTTCACTCCAGAGGAGCTAGAGATCCTGGTAGATGAGGTCCTTCCCCTGTATTCTCAGCTCACATGGATCACCAAAGGAACAAGTAACTATTTCAAATGCAGTTATTCATTCTGTTCAAGTTCTTCATTTTGGTTCCTTAGGCTACAAGGTGACTCAGAGTATAGTAGCTACAATGAGTTCTCAAGTAACATCGCGGTATATGTGAATTGTTATTTATTGGTTCACACCATGAGCCATGTATGTATACTGTTAGAAGCATTTAAGGATGATGTTAGCTGAGTGAACTGTCCCACTTCTCACTCAGCCTATATCAGACTTTGTAAAACAGTTGTCTGGGAGGTAGCTATACTTTACAGACCCCTTCAAGGTTCCAAACAGCTGTATGTTCACATAAGAAATGGACAGAAGTTTGACGTTTCTGTATTGAATTGGATGGAAATGTGATGTTCATGTGCAATAAATAGCCTCAACCTGCAGAGAGCAACGCCTGACATTGATATGTAGGCAGTCCAGGCCATGGCCCAGCCTGTGTCAGAGTTACTGTGACAGGAGAACTGATGCACAGAGTAATGTTCCTGTAGACTTGCTGACCCAGAGAATGATCTGTCCCACTAGCAGCCTTGATAACTGTTATATAGAAAATATGAGGCATGGTGACTGAGGTGATCCCCTGACCTGATACTTCCTTCCATTGAAACACAGTGTCAATGTGAGTCTGTCAACAATGGCTGTTCCTTTACTAACACAGGTTTGTTGATACTCTTCTAACAGTGTTGCTTCCACTGTATAGCCCTATTGTCCATCTGAGACATGAAAAGTGTAGGTAGTGGGTTACTTTTGAAGAGATTTAGAAATGTGAGTCAACTGTTTGGCTACAATATTACATATCACACAACACATATAATGATATTTTGATAGTCATCAGTGTTACAGTGCCTCATGTGGCAGAATTGGTGTCCTGTGATGGCAGTACATACCAAACAAATTTATGTTGACTTACTATGATACTCAAATATGTAGTCCATATGTCCACACAGCCCCCAGAGAGGTAGCTCTCAGTGTCACACATATCAGCTCTTACCTTGTGGACTTAGTCTTAGGATGTTGTGTATACTTTGCTTCTTGCTACTAAGAGCCATGTGCATCAATGAAATGGTCCTGACAGGAAAAGTGTCTGTGCACTCATGCACAGGTAGTTTACCCTTCAGAAGGTCCAAATGGTGTGTTTTGGGTCATGGTACTGAACATCATATTCCATGTAGGATCGGCCTGGCCTATATGATATTGACTGGGTGGCTCAGTCAGTGTAGGTCAAAGAACATGGTTGTGGTTAGTCAACAGATGACCACAAATGTGTGTATCCATGCTTTAGTTGTGCTTAGCATGCAACATGAATACATGTAGTAGGTTAACTCTTGATGAAGGCTTGTGCTAAATGTCAACTTGATGTGTATTGAGCTGACAGTTCTCCTCAAACTTCCAGTTACAATCTGTTTCTACATCTATAGCATCCATACGGGTCAATGTCCGTCAAAAGAAGGCCATTTGGAAGTCCATCACCCAAAAGGTGTAGACCCTGGGGTTCTACAACCGGTGTAGTGCCCACTGCAGCCGGAGGTGGGAGGACCTGTGGTGCTGGACCTGGAATATCATGGAGGTCCAGTTGAGGAAGTCCTCCCAAGATGCAAGGAGCGTGTGCTGGACCCTGACCACCTGATGGCCCACTTACTGGTGGTGGCCTACCCGGACCTTGATGGGCAGTTGAGAGCCCAATTGTAGTAACCAGGATTTGAGTCCTGGCCAGAGTCAATCATGTTATTCTGCAATCTTTGTGTGTTATAGGAAGACATGTCTAAACCAAGATTAGTGGTTGCCCATGACCCACACACAAGTTGTAAGAGTGATATTAGATGCAAGATGGTGTGCTGTGGCTATTGTCTTTCTGACCTAGAAGACAGCAGAGTCCTGCCATATCCAATCCTCTCCTTCGGAGCAGACACCTGGCTGAGTGACGTGAGTATTCAGCTCATGTTCTCAGTAAATCTTGGTGGCAATTGTACCACACATGCAACTGGTCTTGCTTGTTTGAGGACTGATGTACTCTCACTACTGTCTCTCACATGATGGTGACCCTATTGCATATGACCTGACATTAAGTGCACAATACATGCAGTGACTGTACAAAGGTTCCCACTGGTACTGGTTATGCAGTGAGTGCCTACATGTTGGTCAGTGTGCATTTGCCAATTGATGGTTCCTCTGCAAAAGTGTTCCTAAACACTAATTCACTGACTGGTGGCATGCATGAGTGAGTGAAAAGTAGAACTGTGGGAATCCAATGTGAGTGTCTAGACTGATCCTTACAAGGCAATCTGAGTATGCATTACCAAAGAGTGGTGTGATGTGTCTTCCCATTGAGACTCTAGTAATCTCACATCTTCATGTCATAGATGTTCAGGGACACACAAATCCTTCAAAAGTATATTGGCTTGTGGATATACAATCTCTGACTGGCATTATCACCTGTACCAAGCAGGATTGGGTATGTTCATATGCCTTTAAGGAGTGTTGTACTGTGTGAATTTAGAGTATCTATCTCCCAAATGTTAGGACTTCATTGTTTTCTGGGAACTTTATCTGTTGAATGTGTTACATAACTAAACTACATGTGTCGAGTTTTCAATTGACTTTTCAGGTGGTCAAATGATGTAATTTGGATTCCAACGTGTCATCAGTGTGCAAAGAGCATTTGCATGTGACATGATATTTGCCACAACAGTAATTGATGGTACATTGGTGTTCAACTTGACCTTCATAACATTATGATGTGTTATGAGGGATAGGTATAGCTGTTGGACACTGGGACTTATCTGAGCATTGTGTAAGTCTAAAAAATGTATCCATCCTATTCGGAAGCATCTCTTTACAATGGTATACAATAAATGCCAAAGTATGCAAGGTGATCAACTATCTGAGGATAGACATAAAGATGGGGTGTAGAGAATTCAATCCGTGCATTTGAACAGTTGGGGGTCTGACATTAGTGGACCCAACTGTTTGCAGGTTATGCAGCAGGTTGCATGTGATCGTGCTAACTTGAAAGCCTATTGAGTGGCTCATTAAGGTGGTGTGATTTGTGGACTTCTTCAATGTTTTCTGGTGATTTGTGATGGTGAGGTGTGGAAATGCAGTTGCAATAAACCCATGCTACATGTCATTTCAGATACATCTAGGGCAAACGGAGGAGAAGGGGTCAGCGTCGGGGGGGACACAGCTGGTCACAGCAGTTCCAGACGTGTGCTGTCAGACACAGAGGGACCCTGTGACCAGGAGGGTTTGAGGAGTGCCCTGTAGGACAACATCGACATCTTATCGCCAACTGATTCATCCTCCGGTGGGCACTCCGAAGTGGTGGTGAACCCAAAAGGATCAGTTCCACCTTTATCCTTGTCCACCACCCCCATTTCCATCGCCACCCGTCCTGTTGTCCCCCACAAGTTGGACGTTCCAACTCCCCTAATCCCCTAAGAAGGGAGGGGGCTCCTTCACTGCAGGGCCCTCAGCCTCTGCCCCTGTCAGTCCCACTGCCTCCCTGAGTGAAGAGGCTATTGACCTCCTGAGGAGCATCTCTGTGGATCAGACTGCAGTGCTGAGTGCCATCCAGGGGTTAAGAACCCAGATGGTTGACTTCCGGGAAGACACTCACACTGCCATGTCTGGCCTAAAGAAATCTTTTCAGGCTCTGGCCTCATCCCTCACGACAGCCCTCCACCCATCCCAACCTCTGCCCCTTCCCTTTCCCCATCCACATTCCTTCTTCTCATACCTATCCCAAGCACTCAGACACCTTAGCATGTACATATTTCAACAGTCCCAAGCACCACACTCAAAACCAAGACATCCAGGAAACATGTATGCACACAGCAGACACTCATCTCTCTCACCACACCCAGCTTACCGCCAGGCACCACACCAACACACACTGACATCTCCAACATACCCATACTTGCAGACACCACACTAACACACACTGATCACTCCACAGACACAACCATACCCACAAACATCACAGCAACAGCCACAGACCCCTCCATAGATACACCCATACCCACAAACATCACAGCAACAGCTACATACCCCTTCACAGATACAACCATCCATACAGACATCACAGCAACAGCCACAGACCCCTCTATAGACACATCCATATCCACACACATCACAGCAACAGCCACAGACCCCTCCAAAGACACACCCATGCTGGCAGACATCATAGCAACACACACTGACCCTTTCACAAACACAACACCCAGCAAATCCACAACACTCCCACAAAAAAACCATATGCTCACAGTCACCCACTCAACAGCCACCATCACAACACACAGAAAAAACAGCATACCCACAACATACTTCCACTCCCTTTTCCTCCCAATCCGAACTACATCCGGAACACCCTACCTGTTTTTCCTGTGAATCTTGCATGTTTGGCCTTGCCCTTGACCCTCTGAAACCTGACCCGCCTCCCAAAGTCCCAAAACATTTTCCATACCAAAACTCACTTCCCACTACAACCCTGAAAAGCAGCCTCCCAACCCCTAAATCCGGCTCTAAAGATAGAAATCCCTCCTAAACCCACCCCAAAAGCCTCAAATCAAAGAAGTCCCTTCCCAAGGAGAACCCTACCCCTCTCTGAACATCCACCATCCTCCTTCCCAAGTACCATATTTGAGGTGACTGCTGTCTCCAATGGATGCCCTTATATACGCTCCTTCTCCTCAAAAGAAGACTTTTCCTCAGATATTGTTCACGTACTCGCTTCATTTCAACAGGCACTGTTTATGCTGATTCACAATATTCTTGCCTAGTTATCATGATGTCTTCTTCTCATTGATATTGTACATTCATTAATGGCTCTGGTGATGTGATTCTCAACAGCCTGTAATTGTTAAACTTGGTCGCTTTATTTGAAAATCAATAAAGATATTTTATTTAAGAAAAGATTGCTTTGGGCGGGTGGAGCTACCTGCTGATGATGATGACTGCACTTGTGAAGAGTTTGGTTGGCCCATGTTGCAACTTTCAATACTCACAGGGGACCCTAGACACCTGCAGGTGACTAACAGAAGGCAGGCAAGTGGGGCTTGTGTGAGAGGACCAATAACACTTCACCTAGGGGAACATACAGTCAGCAATCAGATTCCAACATCAGCTGTGCAAACCTAATTGCAATCTATCAGTGGCCACGGTATTCTGCGGCATGGTGAGACAGATAAAAACAGTATCGTAAGTGTGGTGCCCACAACTTAAGAGGCATGAGTGGTGGCAAACAACCTCCAGGTCAGTCACTGTTTCAAAGTGTGACTGCTCTGGAGTATGAGTAGTTTCTCCAACAACAGGTCAAAGTAGAGCACCCAGGCCCGGCGGTGACCTGATCATAAGAAGAGGTCCATGCCATGCCTGGGAAGTATCCACGTCTTTTCCAGAAGGGCAAGCACCTGATCCTGACCTAAGCAGAGCACAGGTGCCTTGGGGGCAACTGATATAGCCAGTATATGCAAAGAACCCAGTTTGCAGAATACATGGTTTCCTCTCACTCCCCTTACGGGATCACATGCAGGGACGTCCCCTCTGCTAAGGTGGAGGAGCATCACCCCACTGCTCTCAGAGCAGGAAAAATAAAATGATAATAAAAATGTTATTGTATCAAAAGAGGGGACAAGTGGGCTTTTTTTCAGGTCCAGCATACATGCCCAGGACAAAGTACAAAGAAGACGGTATACAGTTCCTATGTTGAGTAAGAGACAATGAAGGGGAGATATACCTGATTAACTCATGGGGTAAGAATAACCCACAAAGGTGGGGAGGGAGTGGATTCCTCCCTTCGGAACTAGGGTCCTCACACACCCAGCCAGCTAGGTGTCATGCTTCATCATTGCACCTGCTCCTCGTCGGGTCGGCGCTGCAATACCCGACGGGCACCCAATGAGGGGCTCTTTAGCGGAGATCTTTTGTTCCTGCAGTTTGGTGCAGTGGGGGTCAGTGGCCTAGTTAGTTTAGATGTAGTGCAGGGGTGAGAAAAGTGATTAAAACAGGTCAATTGATTGTGGAGCAAATTTTATTCTGGTAGGAAAACTGCCTGCCTGCCTGCATGCCTTTACAATGAATTTCGTTGTAAAGGCATGAATAGAAAAGGTATATGTGTTTTACATGTAAGCATAAGGTAAGTATATATATTTTATGATGGGTGTGGGTTTTGGGGTGGCAAGGGTAATTTTAGAGTTTAAGGGGATGGAAAAAAAAATATCATTTTTTATATAGATATATAAATGTAGACAATTACTTATCTTAACCACTTTTACCAAGTGTATGCCTTTACCACGCATGCTATTGTGTTGTATTGGCATGCATGGTAGAGGTATATGTGTGGTAAAAGTTTGCGATGTAATGGTAGGTCGTTTAAAGGTACTAGAGTAGTAATACCTACATTGTAATGGCACGTGTGGTATTAGTATGCGTAGTAACATCATATATTGTACTGGGACCTCAGCCCATCTCCATGTTGACATTTGCCACGAGGTTCCACTTTGGCAACTATTAAAGGTGTGGTCTCTGGGCAGTATAACGCTTTAACTGAAGGCATAGACTTTCTCCAGCTTAGAACCTAACTAAACAACTAGTGGTCACAATGCATACACTAAGCGTACTCTGATGATGCACCATGACAAATATGTGAGAGAAGCCAGACTAAAACTGTGTTACTTCAAAATCCTTCATTGGTGACATTGCTCTCTTAACAGACTGCTTCATTCTAAAATATCCACCTCTTCAGACTGCTGGAGAGAATATGCCACCAAGCAGACAATGAGAAAGTTCACATAGGTTGTAAATGCCCGAGACTAATACCCTATTGGACTGCAAGCAGGAAAAATATGCAGTCCAAAATCCTAGTTATGGAGGACTTGGTAATCACCACAGCCCTCCTAATTGACATGTCACCCAACCCCGTAATCACCCCTCAATTAGGAAGATGGTTTGAGACAGCACACACAACAACAAAAATATGCATTATTTGCTTTAGGAGATCCGACACAGTCCCAGTGGTAGAGATTTGTTTCTAACGGCACCCAATGAACAAGTTATATTTGAAGTAAATTATCGCCTACCAGCCTTTGATAAAGAATGGGGTCCCTTCCACCAGAACAGCAGAGTGTGCCATCCCCCATTACTGTACGCTATAGACATGTGGCACATTCCCTAATCACAAAGCTTCACCAGAAAATGTAGTTCTATAGGTTCCAATACAGAGACGAAGATATTTAGCCCAAAGATTCACAGACCCAGTGGAGGACTTTCCTAGTCCACAGTGAGAGCAGATTCTCAGTTTCATACTTACTTAACTTTGCGAATGTTCATCTGAGTAATTTTGCAGGAGGGATTTGGTCAGGAGAAGATTTAAGGGATCTTCCGGATTTTACATTGCAGAAAGTGTTCTCATTCTGTTTTAAGAAGTTATAATGCACCTGTATTTTTGATAGTTGATCATACTCATATAACATATTGTATGACATGGAAACTCTGATAAACAATATTTTTAAAAGAATATTGCTATGGATTGACAGGCACAGTTGAGAACCCTGGATATTCAGTATAATCTTGAAAGCACATTAGGACAATATTTAGTTTAAATTGAACAGCTTTAAGAATTAAGACAAGTGGATAAAATTTGATCCTGCTATGGTTAAGTATGAGTATATTTCTGGTTGTGGTGTTAACACTACATTTGATTTATTTCCCTTGTGGTAGCTTGTTTGGGGATTAGGCAAAAATAGGTAGTGATACACATGATTGTTTTTGTCAAAATTGCTTAATGAATGTATTTTCCATAAAATCCAAAATACATCCACGAGCAATTGATAGGCACTGGGTCCTTAACTAATGGGGTGGGTATTAATGGTACTCAGCCAATCAATCTATCTTTATTCAGCATTTATGCCATAAAAGAATATATTAAATACATTCAAATTCAAACAATATCAATTATTAAAATACTTATAAGATTATTACATCAATAAAACTATGCCTTTGTTAACATTCTAAAACCTGTTCTTAACAATGATTTAAAAAAGTTAATCATAATATACAAAGCTTTGCATGAACGTCCATTAGAAAATTAAAAGCCCATAGCGTTTTCTAATTTGAAGCGCTCTACTAACAAAATTTTAAATTGCATAGCATATATCTATTAAGGATAATTGTTATAAAAACTCCATCGTTGTTAGATGTTGCGTAATATCAGCCTGATGCAGCAAATATGCCAAAAAACTACTTTTGGATCTCAGTATAAAGGCCAGAATAATGTAAAGTGGCATATGATCTGCTGTGTAACATTGTTGCAGTGACATAGGGATAATTCATGCTGCTAATTCATGTTGCCATCTACATTGTATTGGGAATGAAATTTTAAAGTGATTTAAATGTAATCTAAAATAAATTAAATATAATTGATAAGTTGTGTTCTCTATTCATACCAATTATGGTTTGATATCTTTGACCGTTGATACTTGAAGATAGAACTCAACAGTTTTCATCTTCAAGACACTCTGTAATCTCTACTCCAGTGCTCCGCGTGGCGATGTTTTGCAATGGACTTAGCATCTGCCCTAATGTGCTGGGGCATGTAAACATCTCTATTAGGCTCAATTTTAGGAAAACATGATTTTACATGCATCAGTCATGGTTTTCTATTTACATTTTCTGAAGATAAGTCTGACATACACACTCTCACCAGATCCGCCTCTGGGTTCTGCCAACATTTATTCCGTAAAAGAAGTGGGGCAACTATTATCTGGTCCCCTATAAAAGATAAGCCTAACTCCTCATTTGTTTTTGTTTAAATATCTTTATTGGTTTTCTAGAGTTTAGTAGCAGAGTAGAATATTCATAGGCAACACATCTGCACATATAAAGCTATATTATGTAAGCAATTGTCTTAATGGTATCAGTTTACAGAAATTCAAATACAGTGCAAAATTACTTTTAGTTGTCCTTACAGGCGGCCTATAGTTGTAAAACATTGCATGCTACTTCCTGCTAATATTCAAGTTTTTTCAATTCCAAATTAACATGTAGTGACGCCCAATACATTGCAAATATGTCTTATTTAGTCAGGTTTCTGCCATGGGTGGTTTGAATCGGCAGTCAAATTGGAGAATAGAAGCTTGTATTGCAACTAACCATATTGTGGGAAATTGTGCGGAAAGAGAAGGATGGGCCAATAAAACATATTAATCAATCCTCAAAACTAACTATGATTAAAAAGAAAAACTGCCATCACATTACAGCGAAAAGGATATATGTAACATCACCAGGCATTCGCATGCTCATCTCGATCTGGGCCCTACAGTGGCTCGCCAGGGTGGTGTTTGGGCTCATTAAAGCGTTAGAGACCTCTATCATCCAGGCTATTGTCTAGTGGCTGGGGGTTGGAGGGGATGCACGGCGATGGATCCAGGACACAGACATACTGCCACTTAGAATGCAGCATTTTCCGTAATTACTTAATAATAGACCTAACTCCTCATACCAAACAAAATATGCTGTATTTTTAGGGACTACAAGCATCCTAAGTGTTAAACCATATTCTGAACGTTGGACTGCATCTCCATTTTGGTACTCCCACATCCCTGCCGATGTGCATTTTGACTTGTACAGGGCTCTCATCTCTGCTAAAGGTTTGTGTTTTAAAATCGTTGTAAAGCAAAAGATGGCTTCCATATTCCTTCCCATTTATTGTACTTTCATAGAGATGTGATTTCCACCTTAGGGAGGAGCTAAAAATGATTCCTAAATAACTAAAATTACTTGTCCTTTTAACTGATGTCCCCCCATTCTAAAGTACTTAGTTTTCGTGCATAAAGGCCCACTCATCATAGTGCAGGATTTTAAACTGAATCACTTTTAAATCCAGGCCGCCATGTACTCCATAAAATAATCTAACAACTTCTGGAGGCTATTTGGCATGTGGGCGATCAGTACTACATCATCTGCGCATAAAACTACGGGTAATAATTGCTCTACCATCTTGGGCACATCCGCACCCGCCCGTACTAAATGCTAATTTATTCCATTTATGTTGACCAAGAACAGAAATGGGGATTATATGAATCCCTGTTCACTTAGGGATTCTATTTGTAATGTAATTCCCCCTGAGGGCCATATCGTACCCAGACCTTCAGATCATAATGCAGATGTGTATCTAGGTTGAGGAGTTCTGGTTCAACCCCCAAATTCTGTATTGTTTCCCATAGTTTATCCTTGTTAACTAAATCAAAAGCACTCAATAGATCAATGAATGCCATGTGAATGCCCCGCCCCTTTGCCTGCACATATTTGCTAGTGATAACAAGCAGGTTTAGTGTTGTTTCTAACGTGTCTATGCCACGCCTAAACCCAAACTGAACAGGCATTAAGACCTTATTCTCTATGGCCCAGGACTCTAAGCGAGCCAAAATTACCTGCCCCAAAATGTTTGCAGTGGCATTGATTAAGGAGATTGGTGTATAACAGGCTGGTGCTAATTTATCTCCCATTTTGAAGATAGGGATTAAAATAACAGATTTCCAGGACTCAGAGATGTTACCCTCCACCGCACTCCTTAACACATTTGTTAGGTTTGGACCTCACAAGTGTATGTTTGATTGAAAAATGTAAATTGGCACCCAGACAGGGCCAGTAGCTTTCCCAGGGGAAGACTGATTAATAGCCATAACTACCTCAGTGAAGTCAATAGGTGTGTTGAAAGGCACTGTTACTAAGTCTAATGAGGCAGTCCTACTTAAATCATCATTATACTGAGTCTCACTCTCAATAGATTGCAATACTCCTATCAGTCACCCATTCAGCTTCAGGGATCAAAGGCTTGCAGCTTGGGAGCTTCGTGATCGGTAGAAAATGGATAATTACCTCACAGAACCTAGTGGTGTCCCTTAATGAGGCAGCTGTAGACAGATATTCCCAAGCTTTTTTCCTTACTTCCCTTTTCCTTTCTTCCACTATGTTCTTATAGTGAACATCTGCTGAACTACATTGTGATTTGTGTCTGGACTTAAGGCATTAAACCATCGGTATAAATGGTCCCCCTGTATTGGTCTACAGTCAGTCAAACCTTTTCTTATAGACTCACTTAGCCATTTATATTCCGTTAAAAAAGTTATACGGGTAGGGTTTTCTACCAAACACACCATGATGGACCCCATATTTTCTTGAACTATTTTTTGTCTAAAACTCGCAGGATCATTTTATTCCCACCTGACCCTCATCCCTTTATTTTTTTATAAATACTCACTTTATCTACAGGGTTTTTGCTGGCATTTGACTCTAGAGTAATTCTCACAGGGTTATGATCAGTAAGGCAGCTGGGGTTTATTTTATGATTCGAGACAAGGGGTACAGCGTCTGCTGATACTAATATAAAAAATATAGTGCTCCCACAGGCCCCTGCATTGCAATTTGGGATGATCTCACTGGAGCTTGGCAGGGTCTCACTTAAAATTTCTAGGTCATACTTTAATATATATAAATAAGTGTTCAATGCATCTCCTAAGAAAATGTGTTTAAAATGTGCCCTATCAACACCCTCATCCACCGGTAAGCCACACACATCTGTAGTGTAGTGTTAAATCCCCGACCCATATCAACATCACTGTCTTATCCAGATGAAGATAAAAACTATCTAACAATATCTAAAAATTTCACTATTTATGTTACACACCTGTTGATTAAAAATATTAATATAGAAGTTGTTATTCAGCAGAATATAATATTCACCCTTAGTGAAATCTGTGAGACCAAAAACTGTGGAGAGGACATTGAGCTTTGAAATTTTAACCGATACAAAAGTAGCATGACCCCCTCAATGGCCATCCTGCTGGTGAAGCATTTGATAGTTGAAATAAAGGAGAAAAAATGTCTATATGAGAAGGATTAGTCATCCAAGTCTCCTGGGCACAAAATATGTCAAAAGATGAGATAAAATTTAACCAACCTTGGTTTAACTTTAAACTAGCACCCACAATTTTTCATGTACCCATGGTCAAACCTTTTGGATGAGCATTTATGTTTTTTCTTGTGGTTGAATTACTATGTTTAGATTCCCAGGCCTAAGGACATATGTGACCGAGCTGGTTGTCTCTGGCACATGAGTGTCACCCAGGTTGGTCCAAGAGTAGAAATTACATACCCGTCTCTGGTTTCATAATATGCTGTGTTTCATTTTGAGTGGGGTTGAGCGCACAATGTAAAGAGCTGCTGGAAATGACATCAGCCCTACAATCAATGACAGTAGTGGTGTGGTCACCCTCCCCAGTGTAATGTCAATCATTGCCTTCCAGCCCAGCTAAGGCCATGAATACATTTTCTGACAAGACCTGGAAGCCTGGGAGCTGCCTAATAAGGACATTAGCACACGTTTGGTCACAGTTTTTTCCTTATCACGGGGGTGGGGGGGTGTTAAATGTCTGTAAAATAATCTCAAAGGTAGAATTTGTATAGGGTTTGATTGTAGCTTTGCTAGCCATTGCAAGAACTTTCCCTACTGTCCATGGGTTTCTAAAATGTATGACAATGGTGTTGCATGAGAATTAATTTTCCAGAGGCCCAAAGCCCCCACACAGTGAAAAAAAATAATATCATTAAACATCTCCCATTGACCACTCATATTATTATTCACCTCATTTTTCAGAGTCAGTCTTGACTCTGCTAAACCGGCAGGTAAATTGGGAACCTTAGCTAGGACAACTACATAGGAAGTGGCAGCTGGAGGGCGATTATTCACCACAAGAGAGGCTATTTTAACTAGACAACTATTTTAAAACTCCTCAGGAGGTACTGATGAAATCTGGAAACTACCACCCATGGTTAAGGATTTAGGAGCTGCCCGAAGGATATGTCACCTATTTGTGTGTTGCTACCGTCTCTGTCTGCTGTTTCTATAGAGTTAATGGCTACATTTGTATTCAGTAGTGTGACTATTTCTCTCAGCCCCTGGTGTCTGTACTGGTAAATAAATATTTGGGTGAGCCTTGCCAGGAATAGCCTTTTTTAAACTAGTTTTGATGGCTGCAAGCCTGCCATGCACAGGGCGCGGTTATAGGTCCATTAATTCATTATTTACCCACTTATGTTGGCCCATAATTTAGGACCCAATAGTGACCAGGGTGATACGGCATGCTGCATTGTGGCCTCAGCCCCTTCTCTGAATCACTCCGTTTTAATGTTTGTGTCCTTGGCTTTTTCTTTTTTTTGTTACTAGTTCAGGATCAGGTGAACAAACAATAGTTTGAGACCGCTCACACACAGCGGGTCCTAACCCCTATTAGCTCGTTCATCCTCAACCATGATATCTTCAGTAAATTTGCCTTGCACTACCGGCAACGTTTGCAAGATAGATGGGTAGGCAGATGGCACAATGACTAGGCAGCTAGCAGAAAGGGAAGGCCTGGACGGCATAGAAGACATGGAAAGAGCAAGGTCCTCCGCTGTAAGGGAGAGCCGCAGTTCCGCCAACTTTATTCATTTGATACGACATCCACTGCCCGCACCAGAAGGCTGTCAATAGTTGTCTGAGGTTTAACCTGAGTGCTCACAGTGACCACATACGTGGCTTTCCTTTTTCCAATTTCCACCACACAAAGGACCCACAATACCTTCTACTTGTCCTAATCCAGCAGATCAATTTCTTTATTTGTTACTTATCCCTTCTAAGAGATTTCTAGTTATTTAATATGAACTTTTGGAGTTTTTCATTTCTTGACACTGTCTTAAGCTCTTGTTTATTCATTTTGACTTTATAATTCTCTTTATAATTCCATCAGTTATAGTGTACTTCGTTGCCATAGTTTCGTAGAACTATATAATGTTTCTGATCTTGGGAGAGAAACATAGCGAATATTTTAGTGAATTTCTATAATTTTAGTCTACTACACTTAAATAAATGTCAGGAATGGGCACATTGTAGTCCCCTCTTTCTTCAATAAAGAATTGTGTTGTCATCCTTTCCAGCAATCATTTTACCTTCTTTCAGCAAAAGTTGTGTATTCAAACTGAAAAAGTAAATATACATATTGGGACCTTCACAACCAGTGTTGGCCCCCTTGAAAAGCTTTGTGCAGATTCGTGAAACAGGCTTAAAGACAAAGGTCTGTATTTAGAGTTTGATGGATGGGAGGATACTCTCTCATAAACATGGTGCATGTCCTGTCCACCATATTACTAGTCTATCATAGGCTCTGTCTCTTGCAGTATGGTGGACATGATATCCCCCACATATTGACAGAGCATCCCATCTGCCCAACTCTAAATAAGCTTAGATTTGGTCCGTGGTGGTAGGTTTTGTGTACCAGCATAATTTTTGGCGACTGGCACTGTTTTTGTCATCTTCAGGTTTCGACCCAGAGCAAGAGAGAGAAAGGATAAAGAAGGACAAAGCACATGATTGTAAAACAATCACAAAGAAAGAAAGCAGAGACGAAAAAGAACCTGCAAGAAGGAGATAAATGAAAAAGGTGAAATTATAGTGAGGTGTAAGACAGAGGTATGATGTGGGACAAAAATAGGCAGACGATTTATGTCTTAGCTTCCAATATTCGGTAGAGCCGTAAGCAGGCTCTGCAAAAAAAACAAAAAAAAACCTGTCCTGTTTATTTCAATGTATCCACTGGTTATCAGCTTTCCAGTAACTACTGATTTGTGATAGCTCATTCTAAAATGTATTCAAACTTAAAACTATATATAAAATTTCTCCCCAATTTTTTTCATTTGACTCATAATAGAACGGAACACCGTATACTGCAATATTCCTAGCACAAAACACTAATGTGAAAAAATGCATTATTGTAGCATTTGGTAACTAAACAAAAACAATGCGGCTGCTGTTACCAGTGCTGATGAGGCTGGTAATGACAGAATCAATTATTGGAGTTTATTTGGCAGTACATTTCTTTTACTGAAATGAAAAAATGAGAACGCTGTCAATATTTAATAGCACAGTTGAGAAATATGCTTGTTAAGAGACAGGAAGTATTGTTTGCCAGACTAGAGCATCAGAAATGTCAACCCATTTCCATGACATTTTAGCGAAACAGTCTAAATTCAGGTGGTTATTTGTTAATGATTAGAATGATGCATAAATGATAGTGTTATACTCATCGAGTGTTAGATGAATGTTTGGACTGGAAATAAAACGAGAACAGATTCAAAATGATTGCCTTACAAACACCAAGCAAATGATTTTTACATGATTACATCAACGGTGACTTGCAAAGTGTGGTCAAACAAGTACAGTACAAATGCAAATCATATTCTACTGAAGCAATGCAATCAAAATGTCATGTTGCACCTTTGAGAACATACACAATATATTTAAAAAAAAGACGAAATGCAGTTGGATATTTTAAATAAAATAAATATAAAATAAAATCAAACTTAACCTAAGCCTGCAACTGGCATAAGAGTCCTTAAATGTCACGACCCAATAGCATATGCCACAATGGCCCCTCTCTTCTGAACATGGTAGGTTTGTAGCATCATGCCTGTTAGTTATCTCACGTTTAACCAGCAACGGTTTGATACAAGTATTCATAAATTGACAAACTGGAAAAATAGTAGTACAAGAGGCAATTCACATATTTTCTACCCCACAGACACAGTTATTATCACATAATAGCACTTTTACCATATAGCTTATAGATGAAACATTTCTCTTTGCCTGAGTCTTAAACCTAAATATTCTTTCCCAACCATTTATTTTTCTTTGCATTGCCTTGTCCCTGAGGCATCCCTGGCAAAAGTAATTCCTAGCACTTAAGTCAGTAGTTCCATGGGTGAACTGTCCCACAGTTTTTAAACTTGACTTGACCCACACTTACCAAATGTAATGTTCCGAGATTTCGCACCATTTTAATTCTGGAGTTCTTTCAAACATAATCGAAATCTAGATTAATTTAGACCCTTCTGTGTTGAGTAAAAAATCAACATATCACCCATAGGTGCACCATTTGATTTCGACATTTAGATGGAAACGAGCTGATAACTTCTAGATAAAGACTCATATCTGCTGAAGGCAATTTATAGCAAACGAATGGTAAAAAATATGTTTTGCATTAAAACTGATACAATCTGTAGTATGGTTCTCATTTTGATAGTTGGCATTAGACGTAATAGAGTATGGGTTATTTAGCACAAGGCCTGACATTTTGGTTGTGGCAATAGTGTATTCACTGCAATTACCACTAAACTCCAAAACTAACAACATTATTTCTGCACTTGAGCAAACAATAATGTAAGAGCCACACAAATTACTGGTGGAGATGGTGTTGCTACCATTTTACTGACCACGATGGCTGTCTTTTCCAATACCTCTCTAATGTGATGAAAATATTATCAAAAATGACATTGAATACAAAATACAAATCCATTTAAGCGATACTCCACATGGAATACACTTTTTCTTCTTGGTATTGAGGATATACGTTTGCTACAGATGATCCTGCAACACATCCATACAATCAAAAGTGACAAGACTTTTATCAAAAGAGTTTTTACATTTTTCTATCAAAGTCATGAATTTTAAAAGGCACACCAGCAACACAGAATATATATTTCATACTGTTTCCACAGTGTCTGATTTGATATTTTCATCAAAAAAGGACAAACTCCCAACAACAAAACAGGAAAGTACTGTCTGAATTTTGAGTTTATCTAAAGACATTAAAAATGAAATGACTATTTTCACTACTTGCTTAAAGTCACCTTCTGAAATTCACAAAGCCATTGAAAGTGTTCACAACTGATGTTGTACAAATTCAAAAATCATAATACATGACACATATACTGATCATAAACACAAGAAACTGAAATTTCACACTGCACACATTAGAGACAGTGACACAAGTGTATTAGAAGCACAGTAAAAGCATGCTTTAAAATATAAAATGAAGAACACAGATATAGACAATAATAGTAATACATATCAATGAGATGTATTAGTGAATTTCTTATGAAAGTGTTGTTTATTAACTTTAACTGGTGAAGCTTTGCTATTAACAAAGCGGCCTAATGTTTTTTATTGCCTTTTAATGTGAATGCACTATTTAGAAAAGTTGGTTCAAAATCGTGTAGAATTGAGGTATGAATTTAAAACTTTGCATAGTAACACTATGGACTCTATGGTTTATGAATTTATAAAACTTATTTTTACAGAATGATATTTGGAAAATGTGCACTTATATGAATATTGTGAAAAATTGTGATAGAAGGGTATTTCTAACATTACCTATTTTCATGAAACATTGACAGGGGAAAGTTTCAGCAACTCTATATGAATTGATTTTACTTTACATGATATGAGATTTCAATTTAGAAGTCGTTTTCATTTAAATGTGCAATGCTAACTTAAACTTAAAGGTATTTTTGGGAAATGCTCTCTCTAGCGCTGGCCTTTGCTCTGACTTAATAGAATGGTACATTTTACTGTTGGTAAAATGTTACATATTTATCCTCTACATGTGCCATTCCAAAGATTCTTAAATGTTTCTTCCATGTTCACAGTGAAATATTTCTGTGGGAAAAGGATTTCAGCTACAGCTATAAAGTTACACTTTGTATTTCCTTTCCATCAATGTTAGGCCTATGTGGACTTTCGAATTTGTCAATTCTTAAGAGTAGCATGGGAAACCATCTCAATGTTTCTATCATGACACAGGTGACATTACGTGATTCAAGCCATACAATGCTCTTTCGATGGTGGTGTGATGATACATCACTCGGACTCTGTAGGAAATTTGTAAAAGAAGAAACCCCAAAGGAGGGGCAACACGCTATTTTTTCCATCTTTCCTGTGATTGGATGCTATGCTGATCGATCTTTTATGCTTTTGGACTACTGTATTGATGCTACAGCCAGTACCTGATGGACTGAACCTTTTCTGCTGAACTATTTTTTTTAAAAATGTTCTTATTTCTATGGCTAAATGATAATGGACTTAACCTAAATGAACTTTAAATCTGAACTTTTTCCCTTTTTTACGATTACAGCTTTTAGAATATTTAACCACCCTCTTGTCTTTATGGTAGTGGGATTCTGTAACTCTGTATTAATTACTAACGTCTATTAATAATCACCAGAAAAGCCTTGCCTAAATATTTGCATGCTTTAATGCAAGGTGTGATAGTTATAACTAAAATTCTAAAAATAATACTTGTCTTTAATACAATAGCCAAAATAATATAATAGCTGGCTTAGTCTGTTATTTTGTCCTGTTGATTCTTCCTTTTAGACACTGTGCTATTTTAATTTAATGTGTTGTAAGAAGAATCAAAGAGCTCTGTCAGAACATCAAGTGTTACTTCTTTTGTTCTGTCTTGATATTGCAGAACTTCTGGTATTTATAATTCTAACTCAACTGAACTTCTTCAGGAAGTTGAGTTTTCCTATTCTTTATTTCTACAGCAGGAAATTGAGAGTGATGTATCTCAACCTGATTTCAAATCTTTGAGTTGACTGTCAATTAATGGTCCTTATTGATCAGCAAAAGAGGAGTTTGGTTACCCTAATTTCCACCCATCCTATCAGCAAAGAAAGATTCATCAGTGGATCATTGCCTTTGATGGTAAATGGAAGTGCTGCAGGTTGACTAATCGTAAAAGGGCTCAGTTTGATTAGTGTAGTAAAAGTGTTAAAGCGCATACGAAACATTTTTCATGCGTGCGCTGCATCAAGACTTTTAGTAGAATAGCTATGATTTTGTCTTGTGAAGTGAGATTTTAGGGTGTTAAAATAGTTCTTTTACACTAGTCCGAAGAGTCCAAATTTTTGATTAAGCAAAAAGAAGGGCTGATGGAGTGCTGATAGAGTATCACTCTGGATAAAGAATCAACATGTAGCAGTAGCAAAGGAGTGTGAATAGTAATAGGTATGTGCAGTTCATTTGCTTTTGCTTACGATTGCAGGTTTTGAAAATGAATGTATGTTGTTGAACGGAGTGAATGGGTTAAGATCCACATGGTTAAAGCCTGTGTATGATTGTGGTACTTTTGTGCAAAGTTGAACTTATAAATGTGTCCATTGTGGCCTAAGATCTTGAGATATTACCAGTTGGTTGTCTCAGTGTAGAAGTCACTGATTAAATTGTCTGCTGTTTTTTGGTGTTGACTGTGAGATGTCGACAACAACTTGGAAATGGTTCTCTTTGTTTGTTAATGGTACACTACTGTATATGGTTGATCTCAAATGAATGGGGAATAACTATATCACTTAAGGGTGCAATAATTTCGGTCGACCACTCATCTGTAGTGCATGAGTATAGAAAAGTTTAGTTACGTTGTGAGAGTGAATATCCTATAGTGGAGCATAGAGCTTTATTTGTTGCTTGCATTCTAATGTCATATTTGGTACAGAAAAATGTGCCAGAGAAAATTGTGAAGGAGGGTGAGCGGCTTCGAGGAGCGAAATTGACATCACATTGGGCCACCTTGTGATAGGTCAGTTGGTGTAAAGCCATGCAGGCATCGGTCGAATACTTCATAAGAGTCACACTGTCATTGGTTGAGGTTGCTGGATAGGCAAATTGTTGGAGAATAACCTTTCTTGAATATACAAAAATCATTTGTGAATACAGAATCAAATAAAAATGACATTTTTCAATTCATTGCAGAAATTAGTAAAGAAAGAAGAAAGTATACTGATTAAAGTGAAGGTAAAAGCACCATCTGAGGGTACACCATGGAAACACTGTCATGATGGACAAAGCTTTACATCCGTTTTTGTGGCTGGAGTTTTAGCATACTCTTAGAGAGAAAGATGAAACTTAACAGTTTCCTCGGTAAGAGACATTTAATTTGATGATTTTAGACAATTTAAGGAAAAGAATGTACAAAATAAAAGATCCTGTTAGAGCCACAGCTATCGAATCTTTGAATACCTGGGAGCATATCGCTCATCAGAAGGATAAGGACGGATACCAAGGGAGGTATAGGAGAACTATAGATCATTACGCAGAAGCTAGATGGGATGTATAACAGAAAATGTGGAGAGCAGATATTATACATGGAACACGGTTATATCCAGTATTAGATATTGAGAAAAATGTTAGGGGCATGAGGAAAAACAAAAAGAAGTATTGAGAGGCAGATAAAACTGAGTAAGGGAAAGATGAAGAACAGAACGACATAGATGACAACCTTTTGCATGATTTATTGATGAATCATCCACTACCCTACAATGAGACACAGAGTGAAGGTATGTGTTGGACTTGGCGCTTTTTGCAGGGTCATCCCAGACCATTTGGACTTCCTCCTGTATTTTTTCTGACCTGTTGGGGGTGGTTTTATGACTCTGGGGACTTTACCACTGCTGTTAGTGCTAAAGTGCATGTGCTCTCTCTTATAAACTTGGCAAGATTGGTCTACACCTATTTGGTATATTTAATCAGTCCCTTGTAAAGTTGTATCCCATATACCAAGGGCCAGGAAATGCAATGCTACTGGTGTGATTGCAGCTCTGCTTGTGCCACCCACTGAGGTAGCATTTCAAACCTGTCTCACGCCTCTGCCACTGCAGGGCCTGCCTGCGCAGTTTACTGCCGCCGTGATGTGGCACATAAAGTGGTTGCCACGTCTGCAACTCACCTTTTACTACATGTGAGTCACCCCTAAGGTAGGCCCTAGCTAGCCCTATGGGCAGGGCGCGGTGTAGATAACAGGTAGGACATGTGCCTTAACTGTGTGGCATGTCCTGGTAGTGACAAACATCCTATTTGGTTTCTCACTGCTGCGAGGCTGCCCTCTCATAGAGATGCATCGGGGATTCCCTGATATGTGCTTCAGTGGTGATTTCTGATCTGTTAGGGGTAGCGTGACTATGTTTAGTCTGTTTGGAATAGTAGTTCTAAATACTGCTTATTGGTGACAGTAGATTTATTATTACTATTTTAGAATGGGGCATTTCTGTGTGCTATATGTCTTTGTGCCTGCCTGGATGTGTATTGACTGTCTGGTTTTGACTGACAGTGGAGAGGGGATGTGCATTCACTCCAGCCAGTCCCTGGTGGGGTTGAGGTGCGTCCTGCCCTGCCTGAGTGACTCAGCAATAGGCTGAGTAGACCTTGGCTGAATTTAGAGTAGCAGGAGGAGTTTTCACTTGCACCTGAATAGGCCTGGTCTGCATTTGGAGTGGTGGGAGGAGTTGCACCTGCACCTGAATAGGGATGTGCCTGCCTTCCACAATGATGGCTCCACCCCCCTGAGGTATGTCTGGAGCCAAGGATTACATTATGAATGGGGAGTGTTGTGCACTGGTAATTATATTTTAAGTGATCCCAGACAAAAAAAATGGGACTATAAGAAAAGGGGCAGTGACCCTCTAAGGGAGAGAAGAGACTGCATAAGACGAGAGGATTGCTGTGCTGGAAGAGAACCACCACTGTGACTGTGCCTTGTGTTTCATGGGCTGCTGGAGGGAATGCATCTATGCCCAAGGACCCTGTGTGCTGGCCAGTTACCTGTTCTCCTGGAACTGCATGCCCCACGTACTCTCCAAAGAGCCCAGCATGAGGAGAAACCTGAGCTGGGTGAAGCACTTTACATTCCCTGCCTTTGTTCCTGGGGCTGAGTGCAGGCGGAGCACTTGGTTTTCATCCTTATCACAGCGCGTTTTGAGAGCACTGATAAATCTGTTCCCCAAGAAGTGGGATCCCTCGTGCTGCCAGGGATAGACGCTCTAATTCTTCAGTCCACTTCCCGTCTGCTTTGGGAAGTCCTGGCGCATATGCCCCTTGGATCCACAAGGGAGCGGTAACCTGGCCGTGTTGTGCAGAAGCCCGGGTGGTAGGGATCTGACCGCCCCAGCCCAAGTGAGCCTGCAGTGTTGCTGGGCAACAAGAGTTCCCGGCGTTGCCTAACCACGCCCCCCTCAGCCTACGAAGACAGCACATCAATGGAAGAGCAGGTCCTGTTGCATCATTGGGACCAAGGCCAAGGTGGAGGGGCTCGAGCCAGGAGGAGCTCCAGGGAAGGCTGTCCCTGTTCCACCGTTGTACCGCTCGGTCGCGGGTAGCGGCCTCCGTTGGATTCTGCAGGTGGAGGCTAGAGGAGGGCCCCATGTCTGCCTCCTGTGTGTGCTGCATTTGTTCCCTGGCTTTCAGCAGCTGCTCTGCATAATGGTAGGCAGCTGCCTTGGCTGTGGAATCCAGGAGAGACGGAGGCGGCGAAGTCTCTCCGCAGCGCTGTGTTGCCCCTCACTGTGGTGGGTGCATACTTGGTGGGGGCATCGATTCTTGATGTGATGGCAGGATGATACCTCAGCGGAGGCCCCTAGACCATGGATTCTGAGGAATCCCCAATGATACTGCCTAACTTATAAGAGACACACCGGTATTGCTGTGCCGGGCAGCCTAGTGGGTTCTGACCAATAACCTGCACAAGGAGCACAGGGGAGAGCGGTCCTAGGTTGTCACTGCACACTAGATTACCTGATGTGAATAGTAGGCCTGGGCGGCAAATTCCGTTCCGCTCGCGGAATTTGCGGAATTTGCGTAATTTCGCGTTCCGCGGAGGACGCGAAATTGCTCAAAAGTCTGCTTTCCGCGATTTCGCGAAATTTTTGCTTGTTCGCGTTCTCAAAATGCATGTTCGCGAGATATTTCTCCTCGAGCACGCAAACAGCAATTGCGAACAGGAAAAAAGCATCGCGAACAAGCAATTCCGCGTGTTCGCGGAATTTCTGCGTGTTCGCGGAGATTTTTTACCGTTTCGCGGAGATTTGCGTAAAGCGATTACGCGAATTCCGCCCACCCCTAGTGAATAGGTAAATGATGTCCTATTGCCAAAGTTCTGCACCATGGGTACAGTGTTGTAATGGTGGAAGGCCTCATGTGGGCATGGTGTTACTATAATGTGTGCAGCTTACAAGGTTGTATTATAGTACCCTGTTAAACTGGCTTATGCATAATGTGCTATGATAAGTACAGTTCCTACCAGTAGCTACTGAGTTGTGCTAACTGATGTATATGGCAGTGGCCCATTTAGCTCAGTGATTTATGTAATACCTGTGAAGTCATGACGGGTGCCTAGTGGCACTGTGTGATATGTGTGATTTTGATCTAATGTGTTTTTATGGATAATAAACAGGATATTTTTTATATAACCTTTATACAATCTTATGTGGAGTTTCTTTTGTGGTGTGCCTAGTGTGTCACTGCTGTGTGAGTGTGTTGCACAAATGCTTTACGCATTGCCACTGGGATAAGCCTGACTGCTCTGCCAAGCTACCAAGGGGGTGAGCAGGGGTTATCTTCAGTGTGTAATTCCCTTGCCTGACTAAAGTGGTGGGCTCTGCCTGACTTAGGTGTATACCGGCATAATACATATCAGTACAGCTGAGGAACCTAATGCTCCTATAATGCTTGAGGATTAATAAGCTAGGATTATTTCCCCTTTAAGTGGGGGAATATAAGTGTAAACCCCCATGAATATAATTGATTCTCCAGATGCTTTGACTGTTCCTGTTACTATTGGATCTGTTGTACCCCTTTATAAGACCGGGTTGCAGTTGAATACTGCTCATAATTTGAGTGTTCATACTGGAGTAAACACAGTAAATGGGAATTTTCCAGATTTGACAGCAAGATCATTGCTTCTCACACCTTTGGTCCTGATTCAAACAAAAAATTCTACAGCTATAAATGCAGTTTCCATTCAAAGAAAGTATGACCCAACAGAGAGAAAAGTGCAGAGGTTTCCATTGTTTTATTGCCCAAAGCTGAGTGGACCTCCTGAAGTGAATTACCATACTTCTGTCATGACTGTGCCAATCAGTGCATCAGCTAGAAATACATCCATGCTAAGTGTGCAACCTGAGTGAGTGTAAATGTCATTGATAGTAGTTTAAATGATACAAGAGAGTAATCAGGGCTTACTTCTCAAGAATTTGATGAATTTCATAAGGATATAGTACCCCGAATAATAAGAATTCAGGGACAGTTTAAACTACAGTTCCAGTTATAGCTGTAGATTCAGTTTCATCACAAGCTTCAGTTTCTAGTTCAGCATTTACTTCAATGTTGGTTGCTGTACCAAGTGCAGTTCAGAACTCAGTTCAGGGAACCAGAGCAATTATGCATGTGAGCAAATTAGAAGTTGAATTAGAAGAAATGAGCCAGGGAACACGTTACCAGGAAAAGGAATTATTGTTTCTCTGTAAAGAATTGAGAAGAAAGGAAAAATTGACATAGGAGAGATTTGTAGAATTGACTTGGAAATATGGTATCGAGGATAGATTTTACTGACAAAGACATTGCAAGCATGATGGCACTAGGAAAGAAATTACAGATTAAAGAACTAATGGTCTTAATCAGAAAATGGGAAGAATGAGAGAAATGGGAAGGCACATGGTCGAAAATTAGGGAAACAAAGCAAGTCACAATGCAGTCAACACCTGCTATCTTGGGCAGTAGTACAGGAGATGTATAAATGCTCTCTGTGAGACCAGTACTTGGAGTAGGTTATGTTCATATACTATGGACAAGACAAGATATTTATTGTCATTTACAAATGACTTGCCTAAATTGAGAGAAAAACCAGTAGAGTGGTACAGGACGTTGAACAATTTGTTAAAATTTCAAAGGTTTTGTGGATTGATTTGAATACTCTATTTGAGATTCTGGTACCAGCAGATTTGTGCAATGAATGTAGGATTGGTCAGAAGGGAAACTAGAAAGGGATTCCAGAACAGGTGCACCATCTCCAGAGGTAATGAGGAAATTACACCAGGTAATACCTCATTTGAAGTCTAAAGTCTCTCCGGAAGAAATTGATTGGTTACAGATAGATCACAAAACCTAGGAGCTGAAAGAATCAGTACATGGCTTTTATGAGGAGTTTGGTACAGATTTTTAAACAGAAGAGTGGATCAGATACTATTTCAGAAAAAGATGTGAGACGTTTTGGGCCTTATTTATTAGGCCTTGAGACAGATTTGTGCCGCCAGTGCGTCACTTTTTGTGACGCATCGGCGGAGTAAAACATGCCTCCTGCTGCGCCCTATTTACAAAGTGACGCATTTAAGAAGGTGCGCCACTTTGTAAACCCCTGTGCTACATTACGCCTCACAGTAGGCGTAAGACTGATGCAGGCCCATTCACTTGGGGCTTGCCTCATGTGAAAGGACAAACACATTGCTGAAGTTGCGTCACTTTTGTGACACACTCCAGCAATGTGTCACTTTTGCACCTACAGATATGTCAGAAATACTGCCGTATCTATAACTTCTTGCGACATGATGCGTCATAAAGTAAATATGACGCATCCATCATGTCGAAAGGAGGTTGCACTGGGAAGTGACGCATTGCTGCTTTCACTCATAAATGTGGCCCACCGTTTACCGGTTTGTTATGGGCTTGAGACTTGAAATTTCTAACAGAATACGACAGCAAATACTTTGTTAGAATAGTAAATCAGTGGATGAAATTTTGCCCTTTGCAAAATATTGTGGTGACGAGCTTAACTTGAAGCACAAGAAGCTCAAGGAGAGAATGATGACTGCCCAGGTAAAAGCAATGCAGAAAGGTCAAAATAAGAGGGGTAGTGATAACAAAGTGCAAGTACAGGAAGGTTATAACTAAGCTCCGATGATGTAGGGTGTCAATGGTTTTCAACCGCAGAATTTTCAGTCTCAAGATAGAGGTTCTGGTAATCTTGTAGATCCTACAAGGGTGTTGGTGTGTCACTTTAGAAAAAGGCAAATCTATGTCATGCGTGCAGAAAACCTGAAAATTGGAAACGTGAGTGTAAGTCTGTTATAACTAATATAGGGAATGAGATGCAGAGTATGGAGTATGCACAGTCTCAGGGGAATAAATGGGACAGACTCAACATATGCGGGGACAGGTAATTCAGAAATCTAATATGTCACAGCAAATGCAAATGCCCCAAGCTCCAATGCCACAACAGAACGTTCAGGTACTGAGATGCAAAGTGAATCAAAATCAGCAGAGAAACATACATTCTAATCAGCATGGAGCACAGCAGTATTTGATCCAATTGGATGACAGTGACCAGGATCAATTAGCCTGAAGGTGACTGAAGAGGGAGGAAGACTACTTGCTTGGCACAGCCTTAGAAGTAGATCAGAGTGGTCCCTATGTGTCTACTGTGAGAACAACTAAGGTTCCAAACATAGCCCTCTCGGGAGTAGTATCCAAGTTGTATGAGTCACAACTAAAAAGTTGTCTACCCCTATTTTAGAACTGTTTGCTGTTAAAATAGGATACTTCCAGAATCAGCATTGATATGTGGTGCTTGACACAAGTCCAGTGAAGGTGCTTGGACGTGATCTACTATTCAAACTAAATGGTTTGATGTTTTGCACACCCAGAGAAATTTAATTTAACACACATGATGGAGATGTTGTTTTTAAACATGCTCAACCAAATTAATTGTGGGGATTTATCGTCACCTGACCAGTGAGGATTTGCCCTTTGAATTGAGACACATGATTCTTCATGAAGTTTGGGATTTTACAGGTAAAAACATTGGACTAAATAAAGATGTTGGCCCCGTCCGAATCACAGTCAAACCTAATGCAAAATCTCCATAGATTTCCCAAATACAATTTGTCTCCAGAAATTATGCCTCTGTTCGACTCAATGATTGAGCAAGGGATCTTAAAGAAGATTATAGAAAGTCCATGTATCTCTCCGATTATGGGCCTGCAGAAGCCAAATGGCAAATATTGCATTGTACAAGATCTACGCCGGATCAAATCCACTGTCATTCCATGTTGCCCTGTGGCACTGATTCCAGCTGTGACTTTATTTCAAAGTCCATGCGAACCTGAATGGTTTTCAGTCATTGATCTTTGATAGGCGTTCTTCTTAATCCCACTGCATGAAGACAACCAATTTTTGTTTGCTTTCCATCTTGGCAGTCATGTTTTGGCATGTTGCAAAGTCCCACAGGGGTATACGGAAAGGCCCTCAATCTTTAACTAGATACTCACAAAGAAAAAAAGTCCTTGATAATGCAAAATCAATCAGTGCTAGTCCAATACATTGATGACTTATTGGTGGCATAAACTACGAAGGAAGCTTGCAGAGTTGATACAATTGCATTACTGAATCATCCAGCAGAGAATAGACATAAAGTTTCCCCGACTAAGACACAGTTTTGCAAAACTGAAGTCCTGTACGTAGGACATCACATGGAGAAGTGAGCGAGGAAAGTGTCACAGGAAAGAATATCACTGAGCCTCAATATGAACCCTCCAACTACTCAAAAGGAAGTCTGCATGTTGCTAGGAATGGTGGACTACTGCAGACAGTGGGTTCCCAATTTTTCTTTGACTGCAAAACCTCTCCAGAGGTTGACACATAAAGAAGTGTCTGATCCAGTACCCTGGGATGACAGTTGCATAATTGTCTTCACAGAGCTGCAAGAATGCCTTTGCAGGGCACCAGGTCTGGGATTGCCTGATTATATTGAGTGCTTTGTGTTGTTTTGCAGTGAAAGGGAAGGCTGCGTTTTTTCAGTGTTGACACAAATGCATGGAAGTAATAGCAGGCCTATCGCCTATTTTTTGGAGACACTTGTTCCTGTTGCAGCTCATCTGCCCGGATGTTTGAATCATTTCCACCTATGTGTGTGAGTCTTGAGCACTGTCAGAGTGCTGCCATGGGCCACCCATTGACAGTATTTGTGACTTTGAAGCAATGTACGGTGTTGAACCCTGCCACTCTGATTCCATTGCTTGGAAATGAGAACATGAATTATGAGGTTGAACATGATTGTTTGGATGTGACTGAGTTGTGTACAAAGCTGCATCTGGATATCTCTGAAGAGCCATTGCCTGAATCTGATCATGTGTTGTTTGTTGATGGTTCACGCTTGCGACACAGTGAAGGAAATCGGACAGCTGCTTATGCTGTGTGCATGGTTGGAAGTGTTGTGGAAGCGTCATGGTTAGAAGTGTTTTATGTGCAAGATGCAGAGCATAGCTCTGACACGAGCATGCACAATTTCAGAACAGCTCCGAGTTACAATTTACACTGATAGTCACTATGGCTTTGGAGTCGTACATGACTTCGGGCAAGTGTGGTCACAGCGTGGGCTCATGACATCCACTGGTTATCCTTTCAGAAATGGAGAGTGCTTTAGGAGCTTTTTGCCGTCCCAATATTTGCCTGCTTAGATTTTGTGAAATGTGTTTCTCATCGACAAGGTACTGATTAGGTTACAGTTGGCAATCAATACGCCGATGAGATGGCAAGGTATTGTGTCTTGAACGCCCATGCGTTCAATGAAGAAATCCTCAAGGACACATCCGATGTCTCAGATTGTAACTTGCTGTTATCAGCTTTAGATACCTGTAAGGAGATGATTACCAACAGAATGGTTTACAAACAGAAACTAATTGTTTCACAAATTATAATGTTGAAATTACCAGTAATGTAAAAGATATTCACCGTCAATTATTCCTGTATTTCTTTATTACAATGTTGCATGCACACAGCTGTTCTAATAACAACTAAGCAGAAAATATTGAAATAGACACAATATCAATAGCAAATTATCATTGGTTATGGTGGAAAGACATAACCTCAGGCACACACTTAGAAATGCATATAAAAGGAATAATTTTATAAGTCAATTGGTCTGGCAATTTTAAAAGTCCAAGTGTTTATTTATCAAATGGAGAGTTTCTTTCTGTGTGTGTGATTATGTAAGTGGATGTGGGTGAATGTGAGTGGATTGAAGAGTGACTGATTGTATTAATAATTAATAGGTGAGCAAGTGCATAGATACAAAGTTTAATCAGAGATTGGATTGATGTGTCCAAGTTAGTGTGAGTGATCTTAAGTTCATACATAGATAACAGTACTGTAACCACACTTCAAGGACATGCAAGTACATCACTACTGAAAGCCAACCTCAAATACATGGAATAGGGAGATGTGGCATGGCTAAGAGTAGGGGTGGGTGGAATTTGCGAAGTTGCCTTACGCAAAATTTTGCAAAACGGCAAAAAATCTCCGCGAACATGCGAAATTTCGCGTGCTTGCGGAGATTTTGGGTTGATTAATGCGTTACTGAATTTGAGCTTCAACTCGGGCACCTGCTTAATTTATATCTGTAAGTGCTTCCTGTTGAGGTTTAATTTTTGTGACAGGAGCATCGTGCCAGAATGAATACTGCCCTGCATATTTACCCAAGTAGATGCCACCGTTTTGTGCAATACCTCTACTCAACTCGAGTACTTTCTACTGGCTAATCAGTAAGTGCTACCTCGTTGGGTAAATGTATAGTGTTTTTCCAACACTACTGCTGCGTAAAGGGCCAGAAGAGTTGTCTACTCTACAGCGACCATGTGTGTCTGTAACGTTGCCACCGTGCCGACGGGCACCGGAGTACCCCGAGTGAGCTGTCCATCATAGTGGGGGAAAGGGCGAGAAGACGTTGCACACCGCTGGTGTGTGGGCCGGGGCCAAACGGGCAGGGCTTCCATGCAGTTCACATGCCTCTTGTTTAAAAAAGGGCCAGAGACCTATCAGAGCAGCGGATCGCAGAAGTTTCGACATTTTCGCGTTCCGCGTGGAATGCGAAAATGCCGAAATTTCACAAGTTCTCCCTGCTTCTACGGGCCAGTAAAGGCCCGCAGAGCAGCATTCCGTTGTTTTACAAGAGTCTCTCGGAGCTCAAGGGGATTTAAATCCCCTTGAGCTTCGAGAGGCCTTTGTTTTATTTGTTAGAACATTCTGCCCTCTAGTGGCAGAATGTTCCAATAGCCTTATAGCCCTTCGTAGCAGGGCTATACCGGCTATTAAAGTCCCATTCGCTTGTTAAAGTCCCGCGCCTTCGGCGCGGGCCTTTAGCGCGGGAGCGGGCCTTTAATAGCCAGTATAGCCCGCTACGGCAGGCTATAAGGCTATATTATTGCCACCCTCACTGCTTGTGTTCCAGTTGGGATGTGGGAAGAACCTCTGTTAGCATTGGGTATGTAAAGGCATTGCATTGGAAGATGAATTAATGTAGCTGAAAGAAATGTACTTGGAATGAGTTAATTGACCCAGGGGGAGCTGATTCGGGGATATGCAGGAGACATTGAGAGTAAGACTTGGAGAAAATACTGTACCCCGAATGATAGAGAACATGAAAGCTGAAAAACGGTTAAGAGGCCACACAGTGCTGGACAAACATATTTCGAATGCGCCGAATGGTGTTCAAAACCAACAATGTGATATTGGAGTAACTCCACTGCATTGGATTGGAGATTGTAATCAGAAGGTTAATGCAATTCAAAAGCAGGCTTTTGAACCTGACTAATTTTGCAGGCTGTCCCCCAGTTTTCTCCATCTGTTGTATTAGGACTCTGTACACTTTCACCCTGCTAAGCAGTAATAAAGTGCCTGTGCTTTGTCCCTAAAACATGGTAAAATTGGCGCACACCGAATTTGCACATTACATTTAATACTAAGTCCCCAGTAAATGGTACTACATAAACCAAGGGATTGTAAATTAAATGCTACTAGTGGGCCGCAGTACTCTTTGTGCCACCACTAATGTACCGTATAAAACCGGTCTCAAGTTGCCACTGCAGCCTGTAGTGCAGTTTTAAACTGCCATTTTAACCTGGCAAAATAAAGCTTTTCAGTACACACAAAAGAGTCCTGAATAGGTTTACTGATCATCAGGGGGAAACTACCCTCTTATCAAAAAGGGCAACACAAAAAATCACCCCTAGGTCTAGAGTGAGAAAAGAGTGGTGTGGGGGCGATCCCTTTTAAAGGAAGGTCTCCCTTACCCGCCCGTTGGTGGCATGCTTTATCATTTAGTAACCTCCTTGCACTGAAAACCTAGTCGCAGTGCAGGCTACAACCCCCTCTCTGAGTGGGAGGAGCTCAGTGATATTTTATCGATGTGGTAAAGAGTTATTCTAAAACCTTCAGATGAGCCGGCCATGGAGGGAGTGTGGATGGGAAAGTGCAAGTGAGGTTAAAACTCACTATCTGTTATCTCATAACAACCTTTAATGGGACACCCAGTTGTCAGGATTAAAAAGGTGTGGGCAATGGCAGGAGGATTCAACCTGTCATAGTATCTAACTGGTCAAAATATTAAATGAGGTGGAGATGAGGATGGGCATATTTAATAACTGAAATGTTTTGATTTTAGGCAGTGTGGTATAATTAGGTCTTTGATTAACTGAATTGCTCTGTAATATTTCACTGATGTCATTGTTTTTAAGGATTCAGTATGTTGCTTGCATTGCATTGTACCTCTAAAAAGTCTTTCTTTTATAAAAATCTTAAAACCTGGCTTTTTACTCAAACTTTTAATTACCTTTCTGTGCTGTTTTCTTTTGTAGGGTCTGTTTCTTTCAGTATATCTATTAGTGCCTTTTTTTAGGGTCGATTTGTAATCAGGTAATTGTGCCTAGAACTTTTTTCCTGAGCATATGTTTGCACTATAGATTATTTTTCATTTAATTTCAATTTTTTCTGTTATTGTCCTCCCCTTGTCGAAATCACATCAGGTTGAACAGCATGATGACAGGCTGCTCCTTTGGCTATTTGAGAAAGCACTAGAGAGAGTGATTATTTCTTGAGGTGCAAAAAAACATGTTGGAGTTAAGGTTTTTGGAAAATGGGTATTGGGCAGAAGAGGTGATGACTTTAAAGGTGTGTGAAGGTAAAACATGGGTGCACAATGTAACATTTCCCATCCAATGTAACAACCCTAAGTGATTAATCTGTCCTGAAATGTGAATAGTCTTAAACTTGCCAGAAAGCAGTATAAGGGCATTCAACTAACAAAGTCCAGTGTGAGATTTTCTGTCTGCAAATTACTCGTTGAGTAGTTGACTACTTAACACAATTAACATATGCCCAATCAATATGCTCTTTTTTAGCCCAAATGCAGAAGATATTCATGTATTTTAGAGAAATCCAGTTGGAGCTTGCAAGAGGGTGAGATTACCTGTAAAAATGTGAACTTATTGATGAATGCTAAGTAAATTAAGTTAAGACTAATGCAAAACCACTTTCTAAAACGTTTATATGATAAAAATGGTTTCTCACCTGTGCCTATAATATACATTGGGTGCGCTGTCGCAGTTTGTGCATTGCACACCTTTCAAATGGTGCACCTGGTGCAGACTGGGAGAGTGTACCCTATAATGATGAATGCGCTGCACCTAGGACAGCCGTAAACTCCCATTGTCCTGAGAGCAGTGCATTCAGAGAAATACAGAGCGCCTACTTCCAAGCTGTTCCATATTTTCATGTTATGTGTAGGAATACTTCTGCAAAGGGAACAGAAATCCACCTGCAGGCAGGTATAGTCAGTGAATGCACCCGACTGCATGGGATGTCTGAGGGTTCCATCAAACCCTTTCCCCTACCAGAAGACTGCGCTCAGGGGGCGCACTACCAGTGCACGACCTTTTCATGGCACACTGTCAGCGGGTCTCGCAAGGACAAGTTTGCTTCCCCGCCCATGTACAAAATATGGCGCAGGCGTAAAGGCAGTGTCTCACTCATTTGCATAGGGCCACACCAGTGCTATCAGTGTTACAGAAGGGGGGTGCACAAAGTATCTGTGGCCCCTTCTGTAATACCAAAGTTCTTTGGGGGGCATTCCAAGCTGGTGCACATGCAGTTCGACTCCCAGAGAGGGCACTTAGCATGAAAATCTGTATTAGTTGATGAGTGGTGAAAGGTGCCTGACATAAATATTGGGCCTGATTCACAGAGGTAAATTCACACTTCTGTGTAAGTTTACATTTTCTACCTATTCACAAAGGTATTTTATGAGTAGTGTCTTTACGATTTCAGAGTCTCTGCTCTCATGGTGGAGTCTCTGCACATAACAAGAAAGGAAAGACCTATCTTTTATTGTGCAAAGTCCTCGCCCTGTGTGTGGAGACTCTGCAGTTCCAATGATACTACTTGTACAATACGTTTGTGAATAGGAAAAACACAAACTTACACAAAAGTGTAAGTTTATATTTTTGAATCAGACTCATTGTGCCCTAGGTACCAATTACATCATCTACGCCCATTGAGAGAATATTTTTGTAAATATTATTTTGAAAATGACATGTATGTCAGATGATATTACTATATACAAAATTGTGGCAAATACAACCACAGTGATATCTTTATGCCATAAGGAAAATGTTGTGAAACATATGACATTACTTTTGGTAAATTTCACGTCATCATATATCATGGTGGTCTAGCACCTGCTAAAAACTTTTATTTGGGAGTTTTAGTGCATTCCTGTAAAACTGTGGGAACTCAAGATCAAGCATGAACAAGATCAACAGCTTTCTAAAGTTCTTTAGGATTATGCGACTAGCAATCAAAGGTGTATAGTGAATGATGTAGCTTTGAAATTCAGTGAAAATGCAAATTCAAGTCTGTCTCAAAGACATTGGGTTATCATAAACAAATTAGACTATGTAGCTAGGATACCTAAAGCCATTGCAAACTTTTTTTTAGTGCAGTTCAGTCTAGCTATAGTAGCAGTATGTTCCATTATGTAAATCATTTTAGTGATCAATATTTTCATGCCTTTAATCCTCCTTCTTTGGAACATTTATTGATTCTGCAGGAGTTGGCCAATTCTCTTAGATAAACTAGAGGGCGGTAAGATTTTTCCTATGAATTTTATCAATTATTTTCCATTTTCTATCAAACTTCATTAGGCATTGTGTAGAATATTTTCAGAAATACAGATGGAACCTCCCCAGATATTGACAACAGATTAGCATCACTGTTTTTGAACAAAACAATATTCCATGGTAAATGTTTAGCCTACCATATATGGTTTTGTTTAGGATTCATAAGTTAATATTCATGCAAAGATTTAGGACTTTCTTTTAACTCAAGAAAGGTATCTATTATATCTCATTCTTGCAGATTGACTGTGTATCTCAGTGGAAAACCACATCACATGTGAGGACAACTTTGAGGTTACTTGACTGAGTAGAGTTACTGTAATGCTGTGACTATGCTCAAAGCAGACAAATCATTTGATCATGTGATGCAGTGTATAGAGGAATCTTGGGAAGGTGGGAATAGGATTGCTTCTAATATTGTGGATAGATGCTCTAAATATGTCTCTCGTTGGAATGATCTGCTTGAATGACGCTCACTTGGTTGATTTTAAGATCAAACGGTGGACACACCAATGTTTATTTCCTTTCCTCTGTCAACACTTTTTACTGTATATTAAACCCTTTATCATGATCCTAGAGGCAAATCAATCAATATCTACAATTTCCCTTTTTTCATAGTATTTGCTAATGACCTAGACGTAGATACAGATGATCCAATTAGGGCAATATATGCTGTATATCAGGTGAGGGCAAAATGTTTGGATGAGCTATTGGGGTTTCAGTGAACTGGGGAACCCCATGTACAATTTACAAGAAAATTGTCACAGGACGAAGAATGGTAACCCTTTGGTGGCAAGGTTATTAAGGAGTGTACAAATGAGTAATTATAAAAGTCTGCTAAAACAGTGTTCTAAGCTAAAGGGCTCAAACTTCCTCTTTTATTTGTGGATACGTTTATACTTGCTCTTTCATTTGTGAGTCACTATAATCTAGTTACATTTGTCCTCCTACCAAAATTCTCCCAGAACTATAAAACTTTTAACTTTTATCAAACTTTCTTTTTATGTAAGTTCTTCACATGATTCAATTCCTCCATACATTTTGTTTTGCTCATGTGCAAAAAAAGCCTCACTGTGTTCAGGTCTACTGAAACTCCCCCTTCTTGGAAAGTTGTGTTGGGCATTTCCCCAATTAAAATGTTTTATTCTGAGCTACTTTTAGGCAATCAATAAATCAATCAACAATCACTCAGTCAATCATGTGTTTATTGTTTCAGCTTTTAGCCAAACAATAATTAAAAAAACAAAAATAAATACATAACATCACATAAGACAGCAATCTCATATGAGCCCGTCGGCCTTTGAAAGTGCATACAATAGCGCCTATATGACCAGCAGCTACCAGTACCATCCTAACAAAGTGCAAATGCATAAAAAATAATAGGAACTACAAGCACAATGATTCTCCAAAAGCGTACATTCCTGCTAAGACCTAATCAGATTCCTGAAGCGGCTTGCAGTCCCCTCATTTGTGGTGAAATTGCCCATAAGTATGAAGCTATTGAATTAAAAATACATTTATTGTGTGTTCTAAGGCATCTGAATGGCATCTGAACATCAGTACCATTTCAACTCATTTAATCTTGTAAGTTCTAAAAAGGAGCAGAAGCCATCTTTTGCATGCTAGGTCATGTTTTGTGCCAAATAGCAGAAAGTGCAACAGGTTGTCCCTCCCCATATGTTAGGAGTCTTGGACAACTAACTAGGTGTTATCTGGTCAGCAAGATACCAAATCTAAAACTTGATATATTAGCGTACATTTTTGTTTATGGTGGATTGAATCTAAACATAGCATACTGGCAGGACCATGTCCGCTACTGAAATTGTGCCCCAGTATACTTCCAAACCTGATCACTGGGAGTTTCTCCTCCCACCTTTCCCCAATGTAATGCTCCTTAGCAAGCTCCACAGTGTCCTGCCTTACATTGCTTGGGTCAGACCAACGGAACTCTAGCTACAATTCAGCTAGCATACGCTTTACATGAGTCAGCCCTGTATTCCTGCCATGAACACTAGCATAGTCAGTGTATTCAAAAGCTTTTAGGTACATTTTTGCCTTTGGATTAATCACAAATCTAACCCAGTATAACACTGGTTTCAGGGCTGCTACTTCCGCTATTGGCATGAGACTGAGTTATGTATAAAGTGCTATCAAGGGCATGCCAGAAGCCCAGTCTTAACAGGGATCTAAGAAAATTATTCTCAGCCACTTACAGTGAATATAAATTCCCATTAACCCAAAGCTCGGCCCCATAAATTGCTGCTGCTACTGCCTTCTGTATATACATTTGGAGGATTGTGCTGATATGCTTGGCTCCTGCCTTGTATCTACATTTTCAAAACTGGCTCAGTAAACCGTATACCGAGATGATCATGCTGCTTAACAGACTCAGTGGGCTCACCAAATATCTGTAACGTTTTTTTAAAACAAGGGGACAGACTCAGCACCATACTCCTTGTCTTATTAAAGTTGATCGTCAAAGACGAAGGAGTAGCACAAAATTGTATTTTGGTCACAGTGTACAGAGTAACATATGTGGAGTAAGGCAAAAGTCATGTGTCTCACCATCAATGATTCATGAATCAGTACACAATTTACATTATCATTGTCAAATCTTGAACATCCAACTGTCATCCCCAAGATGGCCTTCACAGGTCTGTAACAGAACTGTGCACATCATCAAATCAGAGAATTGTATATTTCCACTATAGTCAGGTTAGCAGAACATGCAATTTGAAAATACCCCTAACTGTGCTGTACAGTGTGCTGCACACATTTGGCCTATGTACGGTTTCCCAACGGCTAACATGGGGTCTGCCTGACATTGCTAATAGGCCATGTCGAACGTTGGCTACTGGCGGAAGTCGCCACTCAGTCACATGCACGGCGGTCACAGCCATAGGCTAACTTTGGGGATAGTGGTGGTCGCGGCCTGTGTACGCCTATGGTGATGACCACACACGTGTCGTACATGTACCTGGCTGTTGAAAAATAGCTTACTTGCCTCCTGACACTGCTGTGATCAACACCTGCATGTTAACTGCTGTTTTCCACCTCTGGGATCACTCAAGGCAATTTGTACAGGTGATAGAGCTCGTCCCTTCACTCCAGAGGAGCAGGAGATCCTGGTAGCTGAGGTCCTTCCCATGTATTCTCAGCTCTATGGTTCACCAGTGTAACAAGTAACTATTTCAAATGCAGTTATTCACTCTTTTCAAGGTCGTCCTTTGTGTTTCCTCAGGCTACAAGGTGGCTCTGAGTACAGTAGCTACAATGATTTTTCAAGTAACACCATGGTATATGTGAATTGTTATATATGGGTTCAAACCATGAGCCATGTCTGTATACTGTTAGAAGCATTAAAGGATTAGGTTAGCCAAGTGATCTGTCCCACTTCTCACTCAGCCTATATCACACTTTGTAAAATAGTTGTCTGGGAGGTAGCTATACTTCACAGACCCCTTCAAAGTGCAAAACAGCCATATGTTCACATAAGAAATGGATCGAAGCTTGACCATTCTGTATTGAATTGGATGAAAATGTGATGGTCGTGTGCGATAAGTAGCCTCAACCTGCAGAGAGCAAGGCCTGGCATTGATATGTGGGCAGTCCAGACCATGGCCCAGCCTGGGTCAGACTTACTATGACAGGAGATCCGACGCACAGAGTAATGTCCCTGTAGACCTGCTGACCCAGAAAGAGTAATCTGTCACACTAGCAGCCTTGATAGCTGTAATATAGAAAATATGAGGCATGGCGACCGAGGTCATCCCCTGACCTAATACTTCCTTCCATTGAAACACAGTCTCAATGTGTATATGTCAAAATGACTGTCCCTTCACTAACACAGGTCTGTTGGCACTTTTCTAACAGTGTTTCTTCCACTGTATAACCCTATTGTACATCTGAGACATGAAAAGTGTAGGCAGTGGGTTACTTTTGAAGAGATTTGGAAATGTGATTCAACTGTTTGGCTGGAATACTACCTATCACACAACACATATAATGATATTTTGATAGTTATAACTGTTACAGTGCCTCATGTGGCAAAATTGGTGTCCTGTGAGGGCAGTTCATACCACACAAATGTATGTTGACTTACTATGATACTCAAATAAGTAGTCCACATGTCCAAACAGCTCCCAGAGAGGTAGCTCTCATTGTCACAAATACTAGCTCTTACCTTGTGAACTTAGTCTTAGGATGTTGTGTATACTTTGCCTCAATAAAATGGTCCTGACAGGAAAAGTGTCTGCGCACTCATGCACAGGTAGTTTACCCTTCAGAAGTGTGTTTTGTGTCATGGTACCACACATCATATTCCATGCGCGATGGGCCTGGCCTAAAGGATATTGACTGGGTGGCTCAGTCAGTGTAGGTCAGGAACATGGTTGAGGTTAGTCATCAGATGACCACACAAGTGTGTATCCATGCTTTAGTTGTGCTTAGCATGTGACATGAACACATGTAGTATGTTGACTCTTGATGTGATGAACGCTTGTGCTAGATGTCAACATGGTGTGTATCGAGCTAACAGTTCTCCTTAAACTTCCAGTTACAATCTGTTTCTATATCTATCACATCCATACGGTTCAACGCCCATTAGAAGAAGGCCATTTGGAAATCCATCACCCAGAAGGTGCAGACCCTGGGGGTTTACAACTGGCACAGTGCCCACTTAAGGGAGAGATGGGAGGACCTGCGGTGCTGGACCCGGAAGATCATGGAGGTCCAGCTGGGAAAGTCCTCCCAACATGGAAGGGGTGCATGCTGGACCCTGACCACCTGATGGCCCACTTACTGGTGGTGGCATACCCGGACCTTAATGGGCAGTGGAGGGCCCAATAGCACGACCAAGATGTGTGTCATGGCCAGAGTCATACATGTTAGTCTACCAATTTTTTGTGTTATAGGCAGGCATATCCAAACCAAGATTAGTGGTTGTCCAAGTGCCACACACTAGTTGTGTCAATGTTACTGTAAGTGTGACATTAGATGCATGCTGCTGTGCTGTGGCTATTCTTTCTGACCTAGAAGACAGCAGTGTCCTGCCACATCCAATTCTCTCCTTCGGAGCAGACACCTGGCTAAGTGATTTGAGTAATCCTCCCGTGTTCTCAGTAAATCTTGGAGCCAATTGTCCCACACAAGCAATTGGTCTTGCTTGTTTGAGGACTTATTTACCCTCACTACTATCTCTCATATGATGTTGGTCCTATTGCATATGACCTGACATAGAGTTCACAATACATGCAGTGACTGTACAACAGTTTTCATTGGTAAGTACTGGTTATGCAGTGAATGAGAGTACTTGCATCACTGATGCCATCTGCATTAGTGCCTACATGTTGGCCAGTGTGCATTTGCCAGTTGATGGTTCCTTTGCAATAGTGTTCCTAAACACTCATTCACTGACTGGTGGCATGCATGAGTGAGTAAGATGTAGAACTGTGGGAATCCTATTTGAGTGTCTAGAATGATCCTTACAAGGCAATCTGAGTGCAATACCAAAGAGTGGTGTGATATGTCGGCCCATTGGGACTCTAGTAATCTCACGTCTTCATGTCATAGGTGTTCAGGGACATACAATACCTTCAAAGTTATATTGGCTTGTGGATGTACAATATCTGACAGGTATCATCACCTGTACCAAGCAGGATTGGGTATGTTCATATGGATATAAGGAGCGTTCTACTGTGTGAATGTAGAGTATTTATCTCCCAAATGTTAAGACCTCATTGTTTTCTCATAACTTTATCTGTTAAATCTGTTACACAACTACACTACTTGTGTTGAATTTTCAATTTACTTATCAGCTAGTGGCCAAATAAAGTAATTTGGAGTCCAAAGTGTCACCAGTGTGCAAAGAGCATTTGCATGTTACATGATATCTGCCACAACAGTAATTGATGGTCAATTGGTGTTCAACTTGACCTTCATAACATCATGAAGTGTTATGAGGGATAGGTATAGCTGTTGGACTCTGGGACGTATGTGAGCATTGTGTAAGTCTCAAAAAATGATCCATCCTATTTGGTGGCCTCTCTTTACAATGGTATACAACAAGTGCCAAATTATGCAAGGTAATCAACTATCTGAGCATGGACATAAAGATGGAGTGTAGAGAATTCAATCCATGCATTTGAACAGTCTGGATTTCTGACATGAGTAGACCTAACTTTGCAGGTTATGTAGCATGCATGCATGTGGTCATGCTAAGTTGGAAGCCTATGGAGTGACCCATAAAGGTGGTGTGATTTGTGGACTTCTTCAATGTTTTCTGGTGATTTGTGATGGTGAGGTGTGGAAATGCAGCTGCAATAAACCCATGCTACATGTGATTTCTGATACATCTAGGGCAAGCGGAGGAGAAGGGGTCAATGTCAGTGGGGATACAGCTGGTCACAGCATTTCCGGACGTGAACTGTCAGACACAGAGGGACCCAGTGACCAGGAGGGTGCGAGGAGTGCTCTAGAGGGCAGCATCCACATCTTATCACCATCTGAGTCAGCCTCCGGTAGGCATTCTGAAGTAGTGGTGTACCCAACAGGATCAGTTCCACCTTTATCTTTGGTCGCCACCACAAGTTCCATTGCCACCCTTCCTGTTGTCCCCCCACAAGTTGGACATTCCACTCCCCTAAGAAGGGAGGACTCTCCCCCCCTTGAGGTACCTCAGCCCCTGCCCCTATTAGCCCCACTGCCGCCCTGGGTGAGGAGGCCATCGACCTCTTGAAGAGCATCTTGTGGATCAGACTGCAGTGCTGAGTGCCATCCAGGGGTTAAGAACCCAGATGGTTGACTTCCTGGAAAACACTCACACTGTCATATCTGGCCTACAGAAATCTTTTCAGGCCCTGGCCTCATACCTCACAGCAGCACTCCAACCATCCCAACCTCTGTCCCTTCCCCATCCACATTCTCTCTTCTCAATCCTATCCTAAGCACTCGCACACCTAAGCATGTACACACTTCAACAGTCCCAGGCACCACACACAAAACCAAGACATCCTATAAACAAGTATGCACACAGCAGACACTCGTCTCTCTCAGCATACCCCCAGGCACCACACCAACACACAGACACCTCCACAGACACACCCATACCTGCAGACACCACACTAATAGACACAACCATCATCATCATCAACAAACTTTATTACAATCACACAGATCCTAAAAAGTATACAGCACAGGTAGTTTTTTCTTTTAAAGACATACACCAACAATGCAATTAAAAAAGTAAAGGTTAACAATAATCAATAAAAACGTGTATACAAATTCAAATTGAGAGGGCCCGAGAACAATTGAAAAGTGCAACGTGCAGAAGCAGACAAATATATAATAGAAGTTGAAGTGCTTAGTGCTCATGCTTACACAGCCATTGATAGACAATTTCATAGAATTCAAGTCAAGCAGCACTTTTTAAAATGAGGTGTCTCCCATACATATTTTCCTACGTCTAGTCTAAAGGGCATGCCAAAATCTAGCAAGACCAAATACAGAGGATTGACGAATGTCAGTGCCCAAAAATCTTAGGACCTCTATGTAATGCCTACGTCCCACTAGAAAACATAGCAGGACAATCCGTTTTTTCCTCAGGGCAAAAAAAGAGTAGATGGACTATGGATTCTGGACTTCCCTGACATGCAGGGCAAAGATCAACCAAATCATTACAGCTAGACCATTTTGAGCAAAACAGCTTAGTGGGAAGAGATTTGTAACAAAACTGCAGAAGAAGTTTCTGTGCCATCGGCGGAACAATTTCGTCGATGGTTGGCTCAAAAAGCGGAAAACGTTTAAATTTGAGAAAGTCTTTGTTTAGAGTACATTCTGAAACTGTAAGATCTTCTGTTAGAATAGATTCCCAAAGCTGCTCTTTCATTCTTACTCTTGGGGTTTGCCTCATGCTTTCCGGGTTTGACCAAAAGGCATCCAACCCCAATTTACTAGAGCTTTCTGTAGGGTGGTAAACCAATTTATTTTTTATTTTTTTTTTTTTTATTTTATAAAATTTTTATTGAACAATAATTCGGTTACAAGCACGGGCCTACAACCACCAGGGCCGGCCGCTAGGTACAGAATGAAATATACATTTATCAAGGCTGCAGTCAATTCCCGGGGCGCAGCCCCGTAGTGGCTCCGGATAGTTCTAAAGGAACAGGAGACTTAAGTCCAACAGACACAAAAACTAAAAGAAAAACAAAAGGCGAGGCATAAGGGCAAACAGTGCGGGTCAGGCTTCCTCCGGGGAACTCCAGTTCAGACCATTAAGCAGCCGGCAAAAGGAAGGAGTACCGGGAGGCTGGGGACGGGGGGGGGGTCAAGGGAGATGAACGTCCATATGTAGTTATTCCAAAAGGTGCCAGGAACCATCAAGGGTCAGGGGGACATGGCGATATCGGTGTCCACCAGGGGGGGCGTACAGATACCCCCGCGATGCGCATTCCATTGCCCCCAGATTCTACCCCATGCCCCCGGCTTACCACGGGCCACATACACAGTCTTCTCCCTGAACATACACCAGTCCATATTCTCCTTCCATACTGACACGGTGGGCGGCCGTTGGGCGCCCCAAAGCTGCGCTATATCTCTCTTGGCAATCATGTTCCCCAGGGCCGCCCACCGAGTCTGAGCCGCGCTGTAATCATTGGGCTCCCACACATTCAGGACACAGCGACGCACCTCCGGCAGCAGCACAACCCCAGTGACCTGTCCCATAACCGTATGGACCCGGCGCCAGTAGTCCGCCACCTCGCGGCACTCCCACAGGATATGGAGAAAGGTGGCGCTGAGCTCACAACCCCGCTTACAGAGCCCGTCGTCTGAAAATCCCATCGAGACCAAGCGAGGACCCGTCACATACACCCGGTGAAGAATCTTAAGCTGTACCAACCGGAGACGGGCTGGAATGGCGACCTCCTTGGGGGACGACAGTGCAGACTGCCAGTCCTCGTCGTCCAATTCCACCCCATCCCCCGTCCAAGCCTCCCGGAGGCACACAAAGAGGTCAGCCCGATGATTAATCAGTTTTTTATAAGTTAAAGAAAAAGTACTGTCAGGGACATGTCCGTCAAGTATGCGGTCCTCGAGGGGCGAGGAAACCGGGATCTTGGTCCCCTCCCCAAAGACCGAGAGCAGGGCGTGTCGAACCTGGGCATAGCGGAAGAACTCCCTGTCCGTAAGCTCGTATTCGGCCTGGAGCACCGCGAAAGTCTTAACCGTGCCCTTATGCCACAGGTCTCCCACTTTGCTGATACCAATCGTATCCCACTGGTCAAACCCCTTCGTAGTCCAGAGGCTGCCCAGGCGGTCGGAGGCAAACAAAGGAGTAGCACATGTTAGTCGCTCACTCCAGCCCGTGGCCGCAGTGGCAGCCCTCCAGGTCCGCACCGCAATCTTAGTAGGACCCGTAAGGGTCCGGCCAGCCGAGCGGGAGTAAAGTGCCCTGTTATAGTTCCCGCCGGGAAGCAGGAACTTGTCCATCTCATACGCCGGATTCAAGCCAGGCGCATACGTGGCATGGTTAATGGCCGATAGCTGCGAGGCCCAATAGTACCTGCGAATGTCAGGAAGCGCGATGCCCCCGTCGTACCAGGGGAGAGTAAGCTTAGCAAGAGCAATACGCGCCCGCCCGTCCCACACCAGTCTCCTCTGCAGGCTCTCCACCTCCCGAAAGTAGGCCACTGGGATAACGTCGAAGGAGTTCTGGAGTGCATAGAGGAACCTGGGAAGGGACATCATTTTGAACAGCGCGGCCCGACCCAGCGGGGACAGGGGCAGCCTGCACCACCGGGCCGTGTCCTCTCGCAATCGCCGGAGTGGACGCAGGAGATTCTGCTCATAGCGAGCCACCGGGTCCAGCGAAACGTATATCCCCAGGTACTTAAAGCCGCTCAGAGATATTTGGATCGGAAGCCGAGGCGGCAGGAGAGGAGGACCACCAGAGATAGGATAGACGCAGGATTTAGACCAATTGATCGTGAGACCCGAATTGTTCCCAAAGGAAGTCAGAACGTCAAAGAGGACGTTGAGCGACTGCCGCGGTGAGGTGAGATACAGGAGAATATCGTCCGCATACAGCGAGACCCGATCTTCGAAGCCCGGGGCCCACCGGATCCCTCTAAGCGAGGGCTCCCAGCGGAGCCAAGCAGCGAGTGGCTCCAGGGCGAGAGCAAAGAGCAAAGGGGACAACGGGCACCCCTGCCTCGTGCCCCTGCCGAGGGCAAAGGGCCGAGAGACCCGCCCATTCACCACCACCTGAGCCATGGGTCCCGTGTAAAGAAGCTTCACCCAGCCAATAAATCCCTCCCCAAAGCCAAATTTAGCCAAGACAGCCCAGAGGAATGGCCACTCGATGGTGTCAAAAGCCATCGTGGCATCCAAAGAAACCAGCACGGCCGGTTCGGAGAGGAGCTCCACCCTGGCCAGGGCGCCGTGAAGACGCCGCAAGTTAAGAGCGGTGTTGCGGTGCGGGATGAAGCCGCATTGGTCCGGATGAATAAGATCGCACACGACGCTCAACAAACGATTGGCAAGGACTTTCGCCAGGATTTTAGGCTCTGCATTTAGCAGTGAAACAGGCCGGTAGGAAGTACAGCGGTCTCGCGGCTTGCCCTCCTTGGGGATCACGACTATCGTGGCCAAACGCTGGTCAGCCGGAAGGGAGCCCGCCGTAAGAGACTCACGGAACATGCGACTGAGGAAGGGCGCAAGCTTATCAGGGCGCAATTTATATAGCTCAATGGGCAGACCGTTGGGACCCATAGCCTTGCCCGAGCGAAGGGAGCGGATCGCGGTCGCTATTTCATCCGCCGACAAGGGGGCGTCCAGCCGCTCACGGTCCTCAACGGACAGGCCGGGCAAGGCAATATCCCTCAGTAGAAGGCGAGAGTCGTCCTCATCTCTGTCAGTCACTGGGGAGTACACAGCCCGGAGGTGGTCGGCGAAACATTCCACAATCTCATCCGGCTCAGTCACACACACACCATCCGCAGCACGCAACTCCGGGACCACACGATTCACTCTCTCCTTTTTGTCCAGCCACGCAATCAACTTTCCCGCCTTGTCCCCGGCGTCGTACAGTCGACCCTGCTGCTCCCTATACATAGTTTTGGCCGCGTCAGTGACCAGGGACCTATATTCAAACTGTTTCAGGCTAAGGGCATGGAGCCCGTCCGGAGTGACATTCGCCTCCAAGGCCGACTCCAGCCCCGAGATGTCAGTCTCCAGCCTCACCACTGCCTCACTCTTGACCTTCTTAGCCACCACTATCTGGGAGAGGGCGTGTCCGCGGATCACGGTTTTAAAGGCTTCCCACAGGGACATTGCAGACGACACCGACCCCTCGTTATCAAGGAAGTATTGGTCCATAGCCTTAACCAGGCTGTCGCGAGTCGTAGGGTCTCGCAGGTACCATGGGTTAATGGGAGCGATCCGCCCTGCAGACCGCGACCCGGTGTCAAAAAGAAGCCACAGCGGAGAATGGTCGGAGATACCCCGCGCCAGGTGCCTGACCTCTCTAATCCGACCAGTCTGCGCCGCGGGCATAAGGAAGTAGTCTAACCTAGAGAGACTCCCATGCGCCCCCGAGTGAAAGGTGAACTGACATTGGGTCGGATGCATTAATCTCCAACTATCCACCAGGCCGAAGGTCTCCAACCTCCCACCCAGCCATGCCTGGGCAGCGGGAGGGTCCTTGGTGGGTGACGATCCAGTTCACCCGAAACCACAGAATTAAAGTCCCCGCCCATGAGCAGGAGGCTGTCCGGAAGGTCAAGCAGCATTCGACCCAAGTCAGTGAAGGTGGAGTTCTGGAGGCCCGGGGGGACGTAGACTGAAACCAGGGTAAGGGGCTGCCCCTCCCACCTCCCAATCAAACACACATAGCGCCCTCTGTCATCCGAGACTATCTTAGTGATCTCCACCGGAAGGGAGGTTCGCAGGAGAATGCCCACCCCCCTGGAACCAGTTGTGAAACCAGAATGGGCTACGAGGCGATATCCCCCCCTGTTCATTGCATGACAAACATTACCAACCAGATGCGTCTCCTGGAGAAACACCACATCAGGAGTCAAACGACGCAAATATTGCAGCACTACACCCCGCTTGATACGGTCCCCCAACCCATTGACGTTCCATGACATAAGCCTCAACCCGTCCTCCCCCATCCCCTCCAATAGATCAAGGGTCCCCCAGGCTGCAGCACAGTTCCCAGATGTGGACAAAAATCAATACCTCGCCCTGTAAACAAAAAACACACAACAAAACAACCCCTCCTCCCCCCCAACCCCACCCCAAGTCCAACTCCCCCCACCCTGCAACCCTGCGGGCCAAAAAACCCCCCCAACTTGCAGTGTGCCTGTCGCCCCACTAACCCCATTCTACGAAAAGACCCCGGAGGAGGAAAGGGACCCGTCCCCGCCCGCCCCCCTCACAGGTCCTGGTGAAACACAATATACAAAAGAAGTAAGACCCAACTGAACAGTGCAAAACGGCAAAATCAAGGACCAAAAGTCATTCTAAAGGGGACCCGTCACCTGCGGTGCCCGCAGAGGGTCCGGGACGGCCACCTCCGTCCGGCAGCGAGTCCAGCCAGTCACTTGCGGCCACAGGAGAGTCAAAAAAGGCTGTCCGATCCCCATGTTCCACTCGGAGTTTTGCAGGGTAGAGCATCGAATACTTTAGGCCCAGCTCGCGGAGAGGACGCTTCACCCCTTGGAATCCCATCCGCTGTTTCTGGACCAGTTGCGTGAAGTCCGGATAAAAATTGATGGTCGAGTTCTCGTGACGAACCGGGCCGTGGGTCCGTGAGGCCTGCAGAATAGCGTCGCGGTCCCTGTAGTGGAATAGTTTGGCCACGATAGGCCTCGGGGGGGCCCCCGGCCGTGGCCGACCGCCCGGAACTCGATGGGCCCGCTCCACGGCAAAGAACTTACTTAGGCCAGCCGGGGACAACTGTTGCAGGATAAGTTCCTCGACCACGAGGTCAACCGGGCGGCTGTCGGAGGACTCCGGTACCCCTATGACGCGGATGTTGTTGCGTCGGGCCCGTCCCTCGAAGTCCTCAAGCCGCCGGGCCATATGATCGTTGACCACCCTGATGTCTCCAAGCGCGGCCCGCAGATCCGAGACCTCCGCACCGAGGGTGGAGGTCCGTGTATCGAGGGCCTGGACCCTCTCGTTAGTTTTGGAGAGGTCGGCCCGGATCAGGGTGACATCAATCGCGACAGTGTTGATCTTACGGGCCAGGGCCTCGTATTGCGTGGCGATGGTTTCCCTGATGCCAGCAATGGCGCCCATAATGTCCTGCAGGGAAAGTTCCGTAGAGACGTTCGTGCCTCCCCCTGCAGCGTCCGGGGGGAGGCCAGCAGCGCCAGGGGACCCTCTGCCCTGGGTGTAGCGGTCCATGTTGTTGCTCTGGACCGCTCCCCCGCGGAGGGAGGCCTTGGTCTTGCGCCCCTCGGGACCCCCTTTGCCCCCCATGTGAACACGGTCACTCAAGGGGACCTCCAATCAAGAGGTGTAAGGGCACCAGCAAGAAGACCACAAAATGTCGGTATAGGGGGTCCGAGGCGATAGGCACTCTAGTGGCAGGTGGAGGAAAACCTCGAGCAGAGGCCCAGGAAGCACCTCGCCACCCCGAGCGCATCCGCCAGCTGGTCTCCTGAAGTCCAAAACCGAAACCGAAAGTGGTGGATCGGCAACTGGCACCGCGCTGAAGCCGCTGTTGTTCAATTGCAGCCCGGCCCCACGGGTCACCTTCACCCCGGTCACCTCCGTCGGGTGGGTCCCAAAAGTTCCGACGACGACAACTCAGGATTCCCAGGTCCGATTTGATTTTGGAAAAGAGATATGTGCTCAGCTGGTCTACATCTCCCAGATTCCATAAACCACATCAGGATATTCTCAGGATAAATTCCGAGGAGCAGAAAGGGTCCGGGGAGCCCTGTGCTCACGCGACCATCTTGGATGCGCGCTAGGCTCCTCCTCAACCAATTTATTGTTAATGCCTTTGGGAATCTTAGGAGGTCTAACAAGGTCACACGGTAAGGCTCGAGCTCTTCTACAGTCCACAACCCGAACCAGAACATTATCAATCGGTAAGTTGCCTTATGTTTCAGTTGTCTGTGTGCCTGATCTATGTTCAAAGGTTTAAGGGGGGTGCTAGGGGGGAGGTCAACCAAGGATCTTAAAAAACGTTTTTCCACAGCAATTAGAGCCGATATATTTCCTGTCCCCCACAGCTCTACACCATACAACATTCTCCCCAGTACCTTAGAGTTGTTAATTTCAAGTGCAGGAGCAATCTGCCGTGACACTGTTTTTCTGTGTATCTTACTAATATGGTTACATTGAAAGATTTGATGTAGCTTAGCCTTCTCCTTGTATGCGTCCCAGTTTACTGATGGGGTTACACGAATTCCTAAATAATCAAAAACGTCTAATGGTTCAAGGAAAGTGTTACCTGTCCAGATAGATCTACTAGAGTGTTTTTTCCCTCTCTTATTAAAAATCATGTACTTAGTTTTTCCCTCATTTAAAAACAACCCCCTGTCATTACAAAACTGTATAAAATCATTTAAAAGTCGCTGAAGGCCCTGGGGAGATTAAGAAATGAAAAAGGTATCATCCGCAAAAAACAGGGCGGGTACTCTTCTATTGTTTATTTTCGGGGCATCGCAACCATCCCTGTCCAAAAAATCAATAACCCCATTGATGATAAAAATTGTAAAAAGAGTGGGCGCCAACACACAGCCCTGCCTCACTTCACGATTTACAGGGAAAGTGTCTGTTACTTCATTATTGGGGCCCCACCTAACCTGGGCTGTATTGGAGGCGTGTAGTCTAATTTTAATGGCTAAAAGATTTGGAGGCAGGCCCATTTCTTTCAATGCTCTCCACAGCTTGGCCCGGGGCACTGAGTCAAAAGCTGTGCACAAGTCAACAAAGGCCACATATAGTTTTCCATCTTTGACATCCACTTCCTTCCAATAGATGCAGATAAAACGAAAAACCTGGACTAAGGTGCTAACTTTAGAATGAAAGCCCGCTTGAAGATCACTTAAAATATGGAACTCCATCATCCAGTCTTGGATCCTCCGCAAGACTTGTTTACAAAAGATCTTTTGGAGAGAGTCAATTAGACTTATCGGTCTGTAGCTCGATGGCTTAGTTTTGTCACCTTTCTCGTAGATGGACACAATTTCCGCAACCTGCCACGATAACGGTACAGGTGCTCCAGACAGGATCAAGTTTGATAACATGTTTATGTACGCGCCCCATAAAAATGGTTCCTCTTTATACAAGTCATTGGGGATTTTGTCTGGACCTGGAGCACGCGCTACGGAACAAGATGAAATCGCCAAATCAGTTTCTGCCATAGAAATGCTCAGGAGCTCAAAGTACCCGCTCAGGCCCCTATCTGGAAACACACCATTCTCACCACTAATGTGACTATCTTTTGCATAGAGAGACCCAAAATAAGCCATCCATTCATCAGGCTGTATGTTAAATTCCAACATTGGTTTCTCTCCCTTAAGCCAGTGAGTTGCCTCTCTTCAAAAGGACCGTTGGTCTTTGTCATTTAATGCTGTCTGTAAAGTTAGCCATAGCGAACTCTCCCACTCCTTCTTTGCACTGATAATAGCCCGCCTATACTTGTCTCTGCAAGTCACAATCTCAGGGTGCACCTTGCGCTTTACAGCACTAATAAGCGCTCCCTTGGACCTTCTACTCTGTTAGAGCCGATATTTTTTTCTTGACTAAATCTAGCACTTCCGCATGCTTTTCTACCCAGCCCCACTTAACCGATTGCTGGTTATTTGTGATTGATAACGCTCCTAGGTCACGATGGACATTTGAGTTGGGGTGTGCATTACCTAACACAGATAAAGAAAGTGCAAGTGCATTATGGTCACTTTCAAGTCTATTTTCCACTATCATATCATCAAGTACAGATCATAGGTTAGGAGTTATAACACAATAAACTATTCTGCTAGCATGATTTGTTATACATATGGGCCCCGTTCGGGTCTGATCTGGTTCTCCCATTTGTTGCTCGTAGGTCATGCTGGAGCGTTAGTGCAAACAGCTGACCACCTCTCTTCGTCCATTTAACCTTGGATAGATTTAGTGGTGGGATTGACCATTCCCTATCCCACTCTTCTGTCAAGTCTGGGGCAGTTAGAGCGAGGGGCTCAAAGGTACAATTAAAATTACCAGCCACTATAGTGGGAATGTTATCCAGATACTTGACTAGAACATTGTCCAATATACAGAGAGTCTCAGTTTCCTCCCCAGCTGAGTCCACCCTATTATATAAGTTAAAGAATTTCCCCTTCCAACCACTGGATAGGGACAGCTCAAAAGCCAAAATGTCCTGCGAGTCTACATGAAAGCACTTAATTTTACTCCCTACAGCATTCTTTAACCAAACCATCAAACCTACCGCGGGACGTCCCCGCGTCTTCCTGGTAGCAGCAATAGCAAGGGCAGAATGGCCACTTCTATGGGGGTTGGATAAGCTCCAGGTTTCCTGCCTCAGGATTATGTCAAAAGTGTCTATAAAGGTACACCTTTCAAGATCTGATAGAAGTTTGGAGATCCCAGCCACATTCCATACCAATATCCTAGACACAACCATACCCACAAACATCACAGCAACAGCCACAGAGCCCTCCAAAGACACAGCCATACCCACAAACATCACAGCAACAGCCACAGACCCCTTCACAAATACAACCATACCCACAGACATCACAGCAACAGCCATAGACTACTCTATAAACACATCCATACCCACACACATCACAGCAACAGCCACAGACCCTTCCACAAACACACCCATACCTTCAAACATCACAGCAACACACATTGACCCCTTCACAGACACAATACCCAGCAAATCCACAATGCTCCCACCAAAACAAAAACCATACACTCACAGTCAGCCACTCAACAGCCACCATCACAAAACACAGAGAAAGCAGAAGACCCACAACATACTTCCACTCCCTCTTCCTCCCAATCTGAACTCCATCCCAAACACCCTACCTGTTTTCCCTGTGAATCTCTTATGTTTGCCCTTGCCCTTAACCCTCTAAAACCTGCCCCCCCTCCCAAAGTCCCCCAAAAATTTTCGACATCCAAACTCACTCCCACTACAACCCTGAAAAACAGCCTCCCAACCCCCTAAACCCAGCTCTAAAGAGAACAAAAAGAAAGAAATCCCTCTAAACCCACCCCAAAAGCCCCAAACCAAAGAAGCCCCTTCCCAAGGAGAACAATACCCCTCCCTAAACATCTGCCATCCTTCTTCCCAAGTACCATCTTTGAGGTGACTGCTGTCTCCTATGGATGACCTTATATGGGGAGGTTTCTTGGCAATGTCAGTAAGGGCAAGTTATGTCTTACAGCCTTGTGCTGTGGCACATTTTAATAATATGGACAGGCCATTGGCCTTTATTTCCGTTGATGGGTCGTTTGAGTTTAAATAAAACTTATCTTCTTTTGAAAGACATCGGTCCTGCCATTACTTTTCCATTTGATGTTGTTGTATAGTCAGTGATGTGTGAGAAAAGATGTGTTTGGTTGATCCCTGACTGCTGATCCAGTTGAAGTGGTTAGCACGATGTGCCCTTAGAGCCAGTGCTAGAATTAGACATGACAAGGGGAAAAGTTGGATGGATAAATATGTGGGGTGACATTGCATAGGGTGACATGATATGTGTTATTTCAGCTTCGCCTGGCCGTTGTCAACATCATTTATGTTGCACTTCTCCTATGATGTAAGTTGGACATGTGTTTGATGTGTTGGAGTTAGATATTTGTGTATCCACACATGGAGGTTGCCAACTTGTCATACCTTTGTGGAGTTCTGCATGGACATGTGTCCATTTTGTAGTGTGTACTTTATAGCTACTTTACCTAGATGTATGCCACATGCTATTAGTGCTGTGTTCGCTTTCCTTAGTTGCACTTAGCCATTGCCTACACATGCAACGGCACTTGGTTCTGTTATTGGTTGTCTCTGATATACTACAGTTCTCAGGTCTAGCGCACAAGGAGTTTGTCAGGCACGTGTAAAATAAACTGTGTCCCTGGGCACCAACCATTCACGCTGCTCCCTGATAGAGGCATAGCTATTCTGCAGAGAAAGTTTCCATTGTGCCCTTAAAATGGTTCTTACACTGATTCTATGTACTCCCATTGACTGGCATTGCCTTTTTGTGCAGGTGATATGTGAGAGTCTAATACAGAGTTGTAGCAGAGAAGGTGTGTGTGACTTTACTGACACATCCATGCAGATGTTTCTTTAAAATCAAAACAGAACCTGGGATGTGTGCAATCATGTGAGTGTGCCACATTCACTATAGCATCTTGGTTAGTGTTATAATGAAAAGGCCTCATGGTAGTTGTAGTCTGTTCAATGTCACTTCAGCAGCACTTGACAAACGATATACTGCATCTTAAGTGAAGATCAGTAGTGACATGGGAGATTAGTGAGAACGGGCAACAGGAGTGTAGCATCTTGGTTAGAGTTCCAGTCACAGGGCCTCATGGTAGTAGTGGTAGCTTTTCAATGTTACTTTAGCACCACTCGCAAAACGGCAACCTGTGTGATCAGTTAACATCAATTGTAACAAGGGAGACAAGTGAGAAGGGGCAAAAGGAGTGTAGCAGCTTGGTTAGCAGTCCAGTCACAGGGCCTGATGGTAGGTATAGTCACTTTAGTCTCACTTTAGCAATACTTGACAAATGGTAATCTGCATGATAACTTAAGATCAGTAGTGACATGGAAGACAAGTGAGAAGTGGCAAATGGAGTGTGGTGTATTGGTTAGGGTTGCAGTCACAAGACCTCATGGTAGTTGTAGTCAGATCAATGTCACTTTAGCAACACTTAAGAAATGGCAACCTGCATGACTAGTGAAGATCAGTAGACACATGGCAGACAATTGAGAAAGGGCAAATGGAGTGTAGCATTTTGGTTAGAGTTGCAGTCCCAAGGCTTCATGGTAGTTGTAGTCAGATCAATGTCACATTAGCAACACTTTGGTAAGCTGCATGACTAGTGAAGATCAGTAGACACATGGCAGACAAGTGAGAAAGGGCAAAAGGAGTGTAGCATTTTGGTTAGAGTGGCGGCCCAACGGCCTCGTGGTAGTTGTAGTCACTTCAATGTCACTTTAGTAACACTTAGTGCAATAGTAAGTTGCATGATCACTTAACATCTGTTGTAACATGCAAGACAAGTGAGAAGGGGCAAAAAGAGTGTGACAGCTTGGTTTGAGTTGGCGTGACAAGGCATTCTGGTAGTTGTAGTCAATTCAGTCTAACTTAAGGAAAACTTGTCTAATGATGACCTGCATTGTATGTGAAGATCAGTAGTGAAATGGGAGACGCGTGAAAAGGGGCAAAAGGAGGTTAGCATTCTAGAGTGTTGGTGACAAGGCCTCATGGTAGTTGTAGTCACTTCAATGTCACTTTATCAACACTTAAGAAATGGTAAGCTGTATGTATAGTAAAACATGTGGCAGACAAGTGAGAATGGGCAAAAAGAGTGTAGCATTTTGGTTCGAGTTAGAGTGACAAGACTTCATGGTAGTTTTGGTCAGTTCAATGTCACCCTATCAACACTTAAGAAATAGTAAACTGCCTGTCTAGTGAAGATCAGTAGTACCATAGCAGATAAGTGAGAAAGGGCAATGGTTATGTGTGACAGAGATTAATAGGTGTGATATTGTTGAGGCGGTAGTGTTGTGGAACACTAAATAATGAACACATCTCTATTTTGGCCTTGGAGGGCCTCCCATACATGTATTTTTGATGATTGATAAGAAGCAATCCAAGACAAGGTCCCTGTATATGTGTAAATTGCTTCAGGACCCCACCTCCCTTGCCTGGTCCATGGCGGTACATCGTTTTGTAGAGGAGTCTATGGCAACAGGCATTTGTATGACTTACCTCAGATTTCAACCACAACAGACTGAGTTTTGTAGGTGGTCGAGAAGGTAGAGCAGCAGCAGAACGTGCATGATGGCCTCCATGATGGTAGAAGACGAATAGAGGTAAATAGATGTGAGTTTCAGCCTTATATCCATTCCTTTCTGCCATCTCAGATGCAGTGGTTGGACTGCCAATGTCACGCCTGACAAAGCAACTCGTAATTGTGTGGGTGGTTTCACCGGTGGTCAAAGGCTCACATAGCCTCCTAGGACCGCTCCACAGCAGCTGTGCTCAGTGTGGGCTGGCAGTATCAGCAGTTCGGCAGCAGTCTGCTGAAAGCCAATCCGCACAACTCGTAATATGGTGGTTGGACCACCGAGCTCACCACACTCGTACATCACCTGCGGTACGATAGACCACAGGACAGCCAAACTCATAATAAGCCCTTAAGTCATCTTGAATATTAAGTTTGAATTTCAGTTTTTGCAGCATACTTCTTTAGGGATTTACTGGTTTGAGACTTTTTAATATCTATATTATTAGAAGGATGTAGCATCTAATCAATGTATCACTCTATGATGTAATTTCTTAAGCGTTAAACTGCTTACTGCTATGTTATATGGTTGTATTAGTCTTTGGTGATGGCTGAGCTGGTTAAGATTGCTATGGGGGCATGGCCACGACCACTGCCAAGATGGGGCATCAGGTATGGTGGCCTTCAAATCTACAAAATCACTGCCATCATTTCCCCCTGCTCAAAGGTCCTGCCCAATTGCTGCCTCTAATGCCAGAAGCTGTTGTGAGGTCGACTGGGGTAATGGTTTGCACCCACTAACCTCTGCTCCCCGTACTGGTGGCCTGCTCGGCCTGCTTGACCTGGCACAGCCTCGGAGGCCCCATGGCAACAGGGGTTGCGGGTGAGCCTGGGGCCGGGAACTCCCAGTCTGTCCTGCACCATGCACTGCCTCTGGACCTGGCTTGATCCTTGTGTGGGTGGAGCAGGTAGCCTGCCCTGGGCCCTCTGGTTGTCGTGGACTTGGCAGCACAGGGTTCGATCCCAGTCTGCTTCTTGCCGGGCACCGCCTTGCCTCTGGTGAACAGCAGTGACAGGGGCCCACCTCTGCAAATCGTCCTTCCTGGTGGGACCTCCTGGTGCCACGGACAACTGCGCTTGTTGGTGATGTGGGGAGGCAGTCTGAGTATTTCCCCTCCCTGCAGATGCCATTTTTGGCAGACTCCCTTGCTGAATTGGTTGAGGGCTGACCCCGCAGATTCCTGCAGTGCCCGGTGGGGGCCTCCTCCACACTTCAGCGAGTGCAGTAAGGGGTCCCCCTGTTCCTGGGGGAGCCCATCACTAATGCTCTGCATTGGCCCACCTGTTACCCCCAGCCAACCTCACATTGGACCCTGCACCCTTGCTGACCTGACACATTGCCTGTTTACCTTGGCACTGGGAAACTGAACTCACTACTCACCAGGGTGAAGTTCCCTTAACTTCTCATTATCCTCTTCTATATGGTGAAGCAGCTGTCAGTTGGCATCAAACTGAAATTCTTAGATATGGTTGGTGGACATAGCTGCCCCAGTGTCTGTTTAAATCTTGCTTTGACTTTTTGAGTTTCCACCAAATTGTCACCACTGTGGCATTTCTTGCACTATAATGAAGTACTGTCTCTTCCGACTGCCGCAGCTCACCCTCCTACATAGATGGGTTGCACAGATCCCAAACAGCATAGGCTAACTTTTGAACAGAGAGGCCAATCAGGAGTCATGGGGCGCATACAGACATGGATGAGACCGCGGATCATAAGCAGGACATTGCTATCACTAACGACATGGTAGAAATCAGGGCGGGTTTCTGCGCCATGGATACACATTTTGATACCCTTACAGGTCACAGAGACAGAATTGGGGAGATTCTAGACCATCAGGTAATGAGAGTCAATGGCCCTGACGGGGGAATATTAGGACTAAAGGATGGCTCCTCCTCTATTCAGAAACACCTTGATATAGCATACCTTGAAACAATTCGCAATTAAGAATGCACACCTAGACACCAAGTTTTGCAGAAAAAACATTTGCATTTCCTGCATTGCAGAAACTACTAACGTGGGCAAGCCGGACGTAGCTCCTCACTGAACTCTTTGATCGTTCCAGTGTCTCCTCTACCTTTACTGTAGAACATGCCCACTGTTCCTTTGGCCCCCAACCTCCTGAGTGTACTCCACCCGCTATCTCATAGCACATCTCCTAATTACAGGGACACTGCTCTCCGGTTGGCCCGAGAGAGGGGTCTGCTCCGTTAGTAGTGTGCCAACATCTCCCTTTATCAAAACGTCAGCCCCTTGGTGCAAGGGGCCTGTCGGAAAATCAGTGATGGTAAGAACTCAGTTTGCAAATTGGGCCCCCGATATGCAATGCTTTACCCAGCCGGTCTACTTGTGAAACACAAGGAGAAAATTGGCATCTTTGACAGCCCAGCAGATGTGACCACCTTTTGCAAACAGCTGCTCCCTGGGTCTCCTTCTTCCCAACAGGCAACACCTGGGCGGTCTGGCTCCAATACTGCTCCAGGGTCCACGACTCCTGATGATGAATACAGGCCCCAGCTAGGCCCGCAGAATACAAGGGTTCGCTCTCCTGTAACGAAAACTAGAAGGAAGTTGGCACGGAAACTGCAAGTACAAAGACAGAGTTTATTAACCCTTAAGGGTGGTCCTACAACCTATACAACACTCTTCAGTATTGCATAGAGTAGCACCAAGAACTTGCGTACACGGTCCCCTTTTATACACAACAGAGGGGCTCATAAGTGGGTGGATACAACATGAAGCAAAAAATGTTACCTTTTATGGACATTTTCGATACAGAATCAATATGTGGGCGGAGTTAACACACTCCTTAAGCCCGCGAAAACATGGTCAAGCAAGGACTAACTGATAACAGATGTGGTCAAGTCTGGGCATGCGCCAGACGGACAAAGGAGCTATTTATAGACTGTTACTAGGCAGATAACGAGAGCAACTGACACGAAGATAGGACTTTTCTCGTGCTGAGCACGTGGAGACATGGCAATACAAAATGGAGTTCAGACAATAGTCAACATAGAGGAAAGGAACTCAATTTAGACCGAACGAATACATGTTTTCAGCGGATGCTTAATCAAATCGCCGTTTCGGTTTCAACAGACGACCCTTTCAGCATTCGCTGAAGACATTCGGCTTATTGGGATAATCATCATATATGTCAATTTTCATCATCTCTTCCACCTCTTTGGTTAAATGTTTCTGATAGGTAACTTTGGCAATAGCTTTCTTATCAGGTATACAGAATGACACACATAGAGAACAGAGTAAAGGACCACATTGGATACAAATGCAACAAGAAAACAGAATTGCTACAATAATGCAGAGACCAGTCAAAACCTTCCAACCCCACGCGGTGATCAATGCCCAAAACCATCCAGAAAAGGTCCAAGTGCCATTTTCTGTATGGATTTCAGCTGCAATTTTATGCAATTTATTGATAGCATTATAAACAGATGGCGTATGGTCAGGAATAAACACACAACTACTTCCGATAATTTTACATGCTCCACCTTGGTCAGCTAACATAACATCTAATACCATACGATTCTGTAATGCAACAATTCTAGTAATTTGTAATTCTTCCGTAAGATTCCCAAGAGCAGCAGCGGTTTGATTTGTCACAGCCTCCACAACTCTTGTTAATCTTCGAACTTTCCTACTATTTAGGGCAGCTCCAACAAAGAAAAACAATCCTAAGTTAAAATCAATATACTGCTGCAAGCTAGTATCAGTTTGATCAACATCATCAATCGATAGAGTACGTTTATACCTATTTACAGTCACATTATTCAACAACTTCAAATATTTATGATAAGATGCAGGTGCCAAGAATACAGGAGGTAATAGGAATGCTACATAACATACTCCGGACCAGCCGGCTGGCAAACGATAATAACCCTTATTCCCACATACAAAGTATGTGTTATGGGATGCTAAGAAAGTACTGTTATTCAACCCGTCAATATTCAAGATAATGATACAGTCACTAACACCAACAGGAATATAACCCACACTCTGGACACATAGGTCCGCTTGAGCTTGTGCCACTTGAATCACAAATCGGTCTCTCCCCACAGTGTCTCTAGTGTTCGTGAAAATGTAGGGGATCGATTCATTGTCTGGTCGATATTCTTCCCATTCCCATATTGTCCCATTCGCTTGTGGGTAGCCATCTTTATCTTGATGACATTCCCTATTAAGTCTGAAAAGTAATCGTCCCACTGTAGGTTTCCGCGTGGCAAAAAGCAAAGTGTACCATGCTCTACAAGAGCCATTATGAGAAAAGGGAAGAGGTATGAATGGCGTTCCCCCTTTCTTCTGATGAGCTGCCATCATACCACATATCCAACAGTTCGTAGCATTTGTAGCAACATGGGTATGATGCAACATCTGGATGAAAGTGTTATTCAAATAAGACTGACGATGCTTCAGTTCTTGATACGGAAGGGTATAAAAGTAGTGCTCCTCAGGCACTGGGGTGGTCAAAACAAGCAACTCGCGGGCAGGAGTCACATCCTCAACAAACCATGTGGTTATACCAACAATAGCCACAATGATAATAAAGCTTATCGCACAAAGAATCTTCTTCTTTTCCATCTTGTAATAAAGAGTCAATATCTTCCTGAAACTAAAAGGTTGTCAGAACTCTTCCCCTTAGGCAGCCGTTGATTTCTTCACCAGCGGGCCAAGACGGGTGTCACTTCACTAATGCAGGGCTGATCCGCCCCCCCTTGCCACATTGGCTCTCCGTTTCACTAACCTAAGGGCCGTTCTGACAACTTTGGATACAGCAGTCACTTCCTCGGTCTGAGGTGATATCTTCTTCCTCCGGGAATCGCTTGGTCCGGGAAGAGCTCCTCAGTATCGTTCGGTTCCACAACACGGCCTTTCTCCGCAGTCAGGATTTCTCGATGGTCGGTCAACACGGCAGGCTCCACCAGACCTGGCGGCACTTTACGACAGTGCGTGGAATGAATCCAGTTCTTCCGATTGGAAACTCGCACCGCTGTTCTTGTCGCCAACAAAACCTGCTCAGGACCCGACCACCTCGGCTCCAGACTGTTCGTCCTCTCAAACGCTTTGATTAGGACATAATCTCCAGGTCGAAGAGAATGGCCTTCACCAGTGGATCGGTCAGGGAGCGCTTCTCGAACCTGTTGATGAATAGAAACCAAATTATCAGTTAACTGTGCCAAGTAATCGCTCATCATTATACAAGGTATGTCATAGACTGATTTTGGCTTCGGTGTACCCCAAATATTCATTGGGCGTCCGAACACGATCTCATACGGAGTGAGACCGGTTCGAGAATGCGGTATCGATCTGATTGACAATAATGCCAGCGGTAAAGCATCTGGCCAAGTCAAAGAAGTCGAAGCTTGGATCTTCGCGATCTTAAGCTTCAAAGTACCATTGTACTTCTCAACTAATCCCGCAGACTGAGGGTGAAACACTGCATGAAATTTCTGGGAAACTCCCAGTCCTTTCAGTACATACTTAATAACGTCTGCTATGAAATGGGGTCCGTTATCACTCCACAACAGTCTGCAAACGCCATATCGAGGAAAAAACTCCTTCAGCAACACCTTAGCCGTAGTAATTGCAGTATTGTCTTTCGTAGGGTATGCCTCAACCCACTTGCTGAAGGCACAAACCACTACTAGAACATATTTCAGATTATTACAGCGTTCAAACTGAATGTAATCCATTTGCAATACCTCAAAAGGTGCAGTAGGCGTTGCAAATCCTCCTGCTGGAGTTTGTGTCCCTTTTCCAGGGTTGTACTTCAGACAAATCATACAAGTCTGTACCACCCTCTTTGCCGTACTAGCAATCTCTGGATGCTCCCAGACTTGGGTAAGCAATTTTACAATTGCGGAAACTCCAACATGTGCTAGCCCATGTGCCATCTGAACCATAGGTTGTACAAAAGCTGTGGGTAACTTCCATCTATCCATCTGCTTATATCTCCAACAACCTTCATCATCCAATTCTCCATCATTAGACCATTGCTCCCGTTCCTTATCGGAAGCGGTCCTCTGTATTTCCAGCACTTCTCTCCTTGCATCGTGCCATCTTTCTGCCTGTGACTTCACAACATACATTGCAGTAGCACCAGGCTGCATCGCAGTCTCTCGTGCCACCCGGTCTGCCAAAGCATTCCCTTCTCCAACTTTATCAACCACTTTCTTATGGGCACTGCATTTAATTATAGCAATCTTCTTTGGATATGTTAATGCAGTCAAAAGGTTGTGAACTAACTCTCCATGCATTATCTGTGCTCCATGTGACGTTAGAAACCCTCTCTCCTTCCAGAGTAGGCCGAAATCGTGCGCTACTCCGAAGGCATAGCGGCTATCTGTATAAACATTCACACACAATCCTGCACTGAGCTCACATGCTCGTGTTAATGCTATCAGTTCCGCTGCTTGAGCTGATTTCTGCGGTATGCGTGCTGTCTCCACTATTTTTTGCAGTGTGGTAATTGCATACGCTGCTGAAGTCGTACCATCTGGTAGCTTCAGGCATGATCCGTCCACCCACAGTTCTCCATCTACATCTGGAAAGGGCGTATCCTGGAGATCAATACGACCCTTTGTCTGTTCCTCAGTCACAAGAATACAGTCGTGTGCTTTTTGTGCTTCAGACTGAGTTTCCGGGAACGGCAACAATGTGGCCGGATTTAATGTTACACACCTCTTTAACGTAATATGAGGAGCCAAAAGCGTCAACTCATATCCCGTTAAACGAGCACTGGTCAAATGCTGCGTCTTTGTCTGATTAAGCAGGGCATCAACAGCATGGGGGACTAATACCAACAGTTTGTGAGATAACACAATTCCCTCACTTTGGCGTATTGACACAGCTGTCACCGCAACCGAGCGAAAACAACCAGGCAATGCTCGGGCAACAGGATCAAGTACGGCCGAAAAATATGCACAAGGGCGCTGCTTGTCGCCGTGCATCTGCACTAAAACTGATAATGCACATCCATCTTTCTCATGCACATACAGTGAAAAGGGCTTCGTATAATCAGGGGTCCCTAACACTGGTGCTGAACAAAGAGCCTGTCGCAATTGCTGAAAGGCAATTTCACACTCATTTGACCAGGGTAGAGGAATCGGTGTGTCCTTTGTCAAAAGGGCTAACAATGGTTTAGCTATGTGTGAAAATCCTAATATCCATTGCCTACAAAAAGAAACAAGACCCAAAAATGCACGCACGTCCTTCTGTGTGGAAGGCACTGGCGTGTCCAAAATAGCTTGAATGCGGTCCGGTGTGAGTGCACGCCCCTCCTTAGGCAAAAGGTGACCCAAATAAGTCACCTTTGGTCTACAGAATTGTAATTTCTTCCTCGACACTTTGTGATTGTGAGATGCCAAAAAGGAAAGCAAGGATAATGTACTCTTCTCACACAGCTCAGGGGTGTCAGCCGCCAACAAGATGTCATCGACATATTGGATAAGGGCGACACCCCCGGGCAGAACAAAGGAATCCAATTGCCTTTTCAATGCTTGACTGTAAATGCTAGGGCTTTCTGTATAGCCCTGAGGGACTCTACAAAATCTATAAGACCTATTATTCAAAGTAAAACCAAAAAGGTATCGGCTATCAGGATGAATAGGGATCGAAAAGAAGGCATTTTTCAAATCAATAACTGAAAACGTGGTCGCCGTTGGCGGGACCAAAGTGAGCAACGTCGTGATATCAGAAACCACTGGATACTGAGGTATCACAATCTTGTTCACTTCCCTTAAATCAATGATAAACCGATAAACCCTGGCATCCGTATCTTTCTTCAAAATGGGTAAGATAGGACTGTTGCAAACATTATAGGGAACTTCTTCCACTACTCCCACCTTAATCAAATCCTGCACAATCTGTATAAGTGCCTCCTCCCCCTCCTGGGAAATACGATACTGAGGGAGGCGCGGTAACACCGCACCCTCCTGGACACTAATGTGGACAGGCGGAATCACCATCTGTCCCACATCAGTATCCGAAGTAGCCCACAAAGTACGAGGGAGGGAAGCTAAGACAGTATCCTCTGCAACCACACATATACGTTCAGTCATAGGGTGATTATCGTTCAAGATCACACGCACTCCAGTACGGGAGCAGCGGATCGTTGCTCTGAAGTACTTGAGCATATCAAGACCCATAATGTTGTCGGGCGTGTTTGGGGCAAGCAAAAACGGACAGGGTGCAGAAAAGCGGTCAACATGGAATGCAAGAGGTCGGGAAAGAGGGCTTCGAGAGAGTGTACCATCAAACCCTACCGATGTAACCATTAAGCCAGATGGGGGAGCCCTCGGAACCAATTGTTTGGACATCGCACTGCGGGTCGCTCCTGTATCAACTAGGAACCGATCAGTAGAACCCAAAACCTTTGCTGAAACATAAGGACCCTTCTGATCAACCGGCACTTCAACTGATTCCAACCCCCATCCAACGCAATCCTACGCATGCTGCGAATCATGGTACCCAGAGCGGTCAGTCCCAGACATCTGATACTGGTTTTGCCGATCAAATACATTGGGTCTATCTCGTTGCTGCGCGTTAGGTTCAAAACGAGCTCGATCATTAGAATTTCCTCTGAAATTCGAAAAGCCCCCTCTACCTCTCGGTGGTCCCTGACCACATCCCTGACGAGATGCATACAACGCCGGACAATCTCTGGCCCAATGACCCGACTGTTTACAATACGCACATTGATTTCTATTAACATCTGACCGACCCAAAGGGGGACCATATAATCCTCCCCTACCTCTGTCGACACCGCGACGAGGCGGACCATACACTTGCGCTAACACCACCTTTGTTTTCAAATCTTTCGATTTCTTCTCCTCTTGCCCCTTCGCTTCTTGTTCCTGACGCTCATAGTACTGAGCTATAGTCAGGAGGGATGCCGGAGACGAGGTGGACCAAGAACTTTCACTCGCTTTTAAACGAGCTGCTATTTCCGGTAATAAATTCGCCACATATTTATCAACAAAAAGATGTCGACCCGTATCATCCGTAAGTGACTGACCACTAAAATCATGAAATGTCTCCTCAAAGCGCGTAAAGAAATCTGAAACTGATTCATCAACCTTCTGTTTACACGAGGCTAACATATTCCAGTCAATCTTTTTAGGGGGAATAATTGTTTTCAACTTGGCCAAAATAGCAGCGGGGAGATCTAAAATAATCTGAGGCGGTTTTTGCGCGGGTTTTCTCTCCCTATCCTCATCCTTAATCTCAGACCACTTAGCCCTGAAAGCGGCTTGATCATCCACCTTCCGCACAGATCGCCACATATCCGGTGGTAAGATAAGCCCAAAGAACAAATCTATATCTGCTAAAGTCATAGTACAAGAATTCAAGGCCCCTTCGACTTCTTCGTAAAAGGCCGCTGGATTCTTGCGGGGGTCAGGCAATGCATTCTTTAGTGCCATAACATCAGCCCTATGCCAGGGAGTATAAACCCAATTATACACAAAATATCCCCTAGCATCGGGGGAAGATATATCTGAACTGTTTAGGAGGAACATACAAAGGTGCCGCCTCTTGCATTGGTTTAGTATGCACTAGTTCATCCTTATTTGATTGGGAGGAAGACGGCTGCTGGTCGTCCGCCTGCAAGGTGAAGCTCTCCTCCTCCCTGTTCCGGCGCGCTTTGTCCCGCAGTTGAAGCATCTCATCCCGTAGCGCAAACAGCCGTCGAACCGCATCAGGCACCTGAGAGGGAGAGAAAGTACCATTACGTAGTGCTCTAGAATCCGACATTATCTCCTGTGGCTCAAAAACATCAGAATATTTTCGAAAGGCGGCAACTACTTCATCAGAGAAAACGGCAGCAAAATACAACTTCTCCCTATCCTGCCATCCTTCCAGAATCGGTAATAACTCTGCAGAAGATATCTTATTTGAGACTGCACGAAAATAAATTTTCCGAAGCTCACCCGAGCGCTCAAGAGATAACATGGATCGCGTGTCTACCTTATCTTTACCCGATCCAGAATCCTGAACTGCCGGAGCAGACGCACCTACATAAGGTGGCGGGGAACGATCTAATAGGAAAAAATCATCATCAAGATTAGTAAGGACAGGATAAAGAGCCTGCCGAACAGCATATTGACCCGATACTTGCAACCTACGCTCTTTCTCTTGTCTCTCCGCCAGTTCTCTTTCCTCCCGACGCTTCGCCTCCTGCGCTCTCACATGATCATTTTTCCGTTGCTCTTTATCAAACAGCGCTTTCTCACGTTTCTCTCGCTCACGCACTTCCTTCACCCATAACCGCACACATTCAAACATATCTTGACGAGCACGCCGTTTACACATACACTGTTCCACATACTCAATCTTACGCATATCAAATGATCCATACAAAGGCCAGCGCAACTCAGGATCCTTTTTGGTGTATTTCCTCCATACTGTGCTGTACATTATAGAAGTAAGACCATGCTTCACATACATATCCCTATTAGGAGTCCCCTCTGGAGGGGCTGGAGCAGATTCCTCGAGGTTCAACCGGTTTCCAAAGCAGCAGCACCACTTACGGAGTGCGCTAAAAGCAGGCATGCTGAAAAATAATGCAAAATATGCAGTATTATCAAAAATGGCACTTAAACTTTGCGCCGTTCAAATTTACACAGCTCCGGAGAAATATCTCCACATTACCTGCCTATATGTGTTGCAACGCATATATTCTCACAATAATCAATACAAAATATGACCGGTCATCACAAATCAAACTCAAATAGCCAACCCAGGCTTCAAAACTCGGAGCAAGTACCGTACAACGGTTCTTACCAATCAAGAGTGTCCAGATTCCAACTGCCAAGTTCCAAAATTCGCCCAAACGGCTGTCACGGCAAACCGACAGAAGAGGTCTCAGTCGAGGACCGGCGCCACCCAGAAGGTCAGTTCGGAAGGGAAGGAAGAAAACCTCGGGATGCCAGGACTAAAACCTTTGCTGGCAGTGATCACATCCCCGGCCAAATTCCTCACCTTCGTCACGACCAATCCTTCGAGCATCCGAGTCGCCGATGAGCCCCACGTGACGGGCGCCAATTGATGAATACAGGCCCCAGCTAGGCCCGCAGAATACAAGGGTTCGCTCTCCTGTAACAAAAACTAGAAGGAAGTTGGCACGGAAACTGCAAGTACAAAGACAGAGTTTATTAACCCTTAAGGGTGGTCCTACAACCTATACAACACTCTTCAGTATTGCATAGAGTAGCACAAAGAACTTGCGTACACGGTCCCCTTTTATACACAACAGAGGGGCTCATAAGTGGGTGGATACAACATGAAGCAAAAATTTTTACCTTTTATGGACATTTTCGATACAGAATCAATATGTGGGCGGAGTTAACACACTCCTTAAGCCCGCGAAAACATGGTCAAGCAAGGACTAACTGATAACAGATGTGGTCAAGTCTGGGCATGCGCCAGACGGACAAAGGAGCTATTTATAGACTGTTACTAGGCAGATAACGAGAGCAACTGACACGAAGATAGGACTTTTCTCGTGCTGAGCACGTGGAGACATGACAATACAAAATGGAGTTCAGACAATAGTCAACATAGAGGAAAGGAACTCAATTTAGACCGAACGAATACATGTTTTCAGCGGATGCTTAATCAAATCGCCGTTTCGGTTTCAACACTGATCCTACCAGACCGAAGTGACTGTTCTATATATTAATTTGTGGGTCGAACCACCACATCATCCTTAATATGTCCTTTATGTCAAGCTTCTTCAGATATTCTACCATGTTCTCTCTATAAGCTACTATTGCATAATTGCAGCTGAAAACCACTGACTTTGCATGGCTATTTTTGTTAATAGACAGTTGACCTGCCGAGTTGTCGACACCCTCTCATGGTGTATACCAATTTCTTGTTGATGGAATTGTTCTGTTGTTTTGGTTTCTTTCTCTGGGCTACACAAGGATGTCTTAGAATCTCGTGTGGGTGGGGGGTTTCTGCTCTTATTTTTTGTTTTTGTGCAAATTAACTTGCCAGTTTATGTATACTTGCTGTGACACATTACTTGACCTACCCACCACCACCTATAAAAGATCCTGCCTCATTCCCCTTGTTCTCTTGCTGTGCCACCCTCTGAAATGAACATGACACTTGAATTCTCCCTTCTCACATGGAATATATGTGGAATAAACAATCTGTGGAAGGAGAAACAGGTATTATCCTACTAGAATAGTCACAGCGTCAAGATTGCCTTTCTCCAGGATCCACACCTCCCCCTAGCACTGATTTCACTTATGCTAAATCCTGGGGAATGCATCACTTTTTCTCTTGCTACAGTACATTTTCTGGTGGCACTTGCATCCTCATATACAAAAGTGTCCCATTTATCCTTCAAACAAACCATTCGGACCTTAATGGCCGATATGTCCTCCTCCAGTTACCCTTGTAAATAAACACGTCTTATTATCAAATATCTATGCCCCCAATGTGAATGACCCCTGATTTTCTTCCGACTCTTTTTGGCCATATGGGAGGTCTGGATGTTGACCAAGTGATATTGGTCTGGGACCTCAAAATGTCACTATACCCTCACATAGACTGCACTAGCTTTGTACCCAGTGGTAAGCCTTGGTCCTCAGACTTATTCCAACATATCAGAGATACTTCTAGGCTCCGTGACGCTTGGTGCGCCCGTTCCCCAACAACGCCTGGGCTTACTTTTTTTTCAGTCCCTTATTCCATCTGGACAGTGCTAGACTATTGGTTTCTTTCAGCCAATGTGCACTTCTGGGTCTCGGAAGTCTCTATATTGCCACGGACACTGTCTGATCACAACCCAGTCCTCCTTAAACTACATGTTCCATATGGATGCGGCGTTGAGTGCATTTGGCAGTTCCACGGTGGAACCCTACACAACCCTGTTATCGGAGTGAAGGTCTTGCTCCTTTAATCCCTGAATATTTCACATTGATTACTGAAATTCACTCAATACAGATCACCCTAAAGGAGGCATTGAAAGCCTTCATTCCCAGAGTATGCATTTTCCAAAGACACAGGAATCTTCAGAGACATTCGTACCCAATTACAATATGTTCTGTATTACTGGAAGAGTTTTGTGACCTCGCTGATAAGAAAGTCACATATCTGGGGAAACAAGCCAACGCACACTGCTATGGTGAGGGAGAGAGCCCAGGGCACACTCTTGCATGCCTACTGCATCCCAACTACCTATATAACTATGTAACTGAGCTGCAGGCGGACTTTTGACTGCAAGTATTGGTTGGACAGGAAGTAATGGCCAAATCCCAACAATATTTTTAGCGCCTGTACACTTTTCGCTTACCCAACAACCCCTATGAGATCTTGGCATACCTCGAGCAGATCGCAATGGTCTGTTTGAATGATGGCCGGTGTCAGTTTCTTGCTGAGTCAATCACTGTAGAGGAGTTTGTCCAGGCTGTTGACTTTCTTAATAGTGAAGGCACTTGGACTTGATAGACTAACTGGGGCCTTCTATAAAGCTTTCAAACAAAAATTAACTATTTTTCTTCTAGCACTGTACAATGAGTCTCTTTTCACCTGCACACTACCTAAGGCGCTATGCGAGGCTGATCTAGTATCATTTCTCAAACTGGGTAAAGACTCCAGCCTATGTTCCTCCTATCAGCCCCTCTCTCTCTTGAATCTTGCCAATAAAATCCTGGCCAAGGTCTTCGCCACCAGATTGTCTCTATTATTGGAGCAGATTATCTCCCATGTACAATGATTTGTTCCTCCCTGCTCTACTTCTCTTAATTTGCTGCCCTCAATAAGATATCTCCACCCATACCTGTTGTCGCAGCCCTCTTAGATGCTGAAAAGGCATTTGAATCGCTTGTATGTTCTTTCTCGGGAACAATACTAGGCAAGCTGAGTATCCCTAATTCATTTCTATCCCTAATCAAGTGTCTATATTCTAACCTGGTGACTCGTATACAATTATGAGAGGGACCAGACAGGGCTGCCCCCGTCTCTCCTCCACTTCATCATTGCAATGAACCCACTTGTCCAAAGTATGCAAGCCTTCCATTTGAATCAAGGCCTTCTACTTACTCATGGCTCGCTTTTACTCTCTCGGTATGCAGATGATATCCTGCTTTCATCCGCCATCCGCAGGACAACCTCTCTCCTCTGATGCAGGAGATTGTCCGATTTGACAACCTGTCAGGACTCCAGATTAACTGGACTAAGTCAGAACTTTTCCCTGTGACAGATGCTACACAGACCACGCCTGCAGATTACCCCTTCAAGTAGGCACACCTAGACACCAAGGGGCATATCATCAAGGACCGGCGATAATTATTGCTAAGCGCACTTAGCGCTAGGATAATTATCGCCGGGTAACGTGGAATATTATCGCTGAGATAGCGTGCTATTTGCAACGCTTATCTCAAAAGCGATAAAATTCCAAGCGCTAACTGCCAAATGTGAGATTATCGCTGGAAATCCAGCGATAATCTCACAAAGTTTGGCGATAGCTTGTTGATAGGGCAGGGCAGACTTAGCCATGATATCCACCTTACAAAGGATATCATGGCTAAGTCAGTTTTGAAGCAGGCGTAAGGAAAGTAGCGATAACATAGGTTATCGCTACTTTGCTTGTCGCTCTGCAGGTTAGCATGCCCATTGATAATTGGAGAAATGTCACTTAGCGACATTTCTCCAGTTATGTCAGGGCAGGAACGCCCACTTTACATCTTATTAGAGATGCAAAAATGGGCGTTGGGAGAAAGGGCGATAATGCAAGGATTCACGCGATAGCATGACCTTGCTGATTAGGCGATAAAATTATTGCCGCTTTTCATCCGAAAACGGACGCAAAAGCAGCGATAATTTTTTATCGCCTCCTTGATGATATGCCTCCAAGTTTTGCCGAAAAAACATTTGCATTTCCTGCTTTGCAGAAACTACTAACGTGGACAAGCCAGACGTATTCGTGGAACAGCTCCTCACTGAACCCTTTGATCATTCCAGTTTCTCCTCTAGCTTTACTGTAGAACATGCCCACTGTTCCCTTGGCCCCCAACCTCCTGAGAGTACTCCACCCGCTATCTCGTAGCACGTCTCCTAATTACAAGAACAAAGCTCTCAGCTTGGCCCGAGAGAGGGGTCTGCTCCATTAGCAGTGTGCCAACATCTCCCATTATCAAAACTTCACCCCCACGGTGCAAGGGGCCTGTTGGAAATTCATTGATGGTAAGAACTCACTTTGCAAGTTGGATCCCGATTTGCAATGCTTTACCCAGCCCGTCTACGTGTGAAACACAAGGGGAAAATTGGCATCTTTGACAGTCCAGCAGATGTGACCACCTTTTGCCAAATATTTAGACATGCAGCTTCACAGAGACAAAGACCAAATAGTGTAGGTTAATTATGACCTGGCAAAGGCTGACCGTGCCATGCAATCTTTGGATTAAACTACTGCTTTCCTTGGCTGGACTTGTGGCTATGAATACAATGTTTGTACTTCCCCATTTTCTATACCTCTTACTAAACATTACTATTCCTCTATTGTAGACTTTTTTCCACTCTCTGTGCAGTCTCCTTTTGTGCCTTGTTTGGGCCGGGGGTTGACCACCGGATCACTGAGACACACTCCCCATCCCTCATGATCATGGGCGATTCAGGGTCCCCAACCTTTATCTTTATTACATTGCTGCCCAGTGTCAGTACACACATTGATGGTACCATCCTGACATCTACATTCCCTATTAGAGGCTGGAGAGAGAGCAGCTGGATGGTCTTTTGCACTCCTCGATCCTGCCAAAGGGCATTCCATTGAATTCCAACGACATTCAAACCATTTCCACAACTTGTTGGGCATGACTCAAGCTTCGCTGGACACCAGGAATAGGCCCCCTTTTCTCCACTGCTCTCCCACTTCATGACAATCCTTGACTCCCCCTCACATGTGAGAGCTTGTGTAGCACATGCTTCCCCGTTATAACCTGTTCATCATGGGGTATATCTTTCCAGATGGGCTTGTTATACACCCATCTGTGGACCCCACTTGCATGATGCATCCTTTATGGATATTTAATCTTTGGAGACTCCATGATGCTCTACGATCTCTTCTTTTTTCTTATACACTGCCCTCAGAGGATTTCTCTTCACTGACACTTGTGGTGTCTGATATGGACGGTGATCGCCTGACCCCAAGACTGTACCATCTATGAATCACCCTGCAGTCTGAGACAACCATACAAGTGCGAGGAGTGTGGGTGGAGGAACTGGGAATCCTCCTCACAGACAAGATGTGGTCATATTGTTGCTCACAGATTCAATGCATTTCGACTAACCACACCCATAAATTACTGCACTCTACATTTTTCCACTGCAACTATCTCTTCCCCTTAGACATAGCCCAATTCGATTTTGTTAGATCTGACTGTTGTATTAAATGTAGTGCCCTGGGGCAGATTTTGCACACTTAACATGGACTTGCCCAATGATATTCACATATTGGCCTTCTGTCTTCACTCACGTCTAGGCAATGACAGATATAACACTTACTACAAATCCCCTTGTGGAACTCTTAGGGTACAGCAGAGACATACCACATCCTCTAGAGCGATTTATCTCGATGGCCCTCTTGCGAGCCAAACGGGAGCGTACACTTCATTGAGGCAGTAACAAAACCCCTACCTCCTCAGATTGGCTAAAAAATATGATGTATTGTAATCATTTTAGTGCAGATTACGCCCTTCTGCAGCTCCTCACCTCCTGCCCTAGAGACATCTGGCAGCCAGTGCGTGAATATCTCTGCACCCTGGAGCATGACTCCACAGATTGAAATCAAATCCCCTTCTTCTCAAAAGAAGACTGTCCCTCTGATAGTCTTCACCTGCTCACTTCATTTCATTGCATTGTTTACGCTGATTCACAATGTTCTTACCTATTCATCATGATGTCTTCTTCTCTCTGATATTGTACATTCATTAATTGGCTCTGGTGATGTGATTCTCAACAGCCTGTAATTGTTAAACTTGCTCACTTTATTTTAAAACCAATAAAGATATTTGAAAAAAAGATTGCTTTGGGCGGGTGGAGCTACCCGCCGATGATGATGGCTGCACTTTTAAAGAGCTTTGTCATCCCATGTTGCAACTTTCAATACTCACAAGTGACCCTAGACACCTGGAGGTGACTCCCAGAAGGCAGACAAGTGGGGCTTCTGTGAGAGGACCCATAACACCCCACCCAGGGGAACATAGTGCCAGCAATTAGATTCCAATAACTGCGGTGCAAACCTAATTACAATCTACCAGCGGCCATTCTATTGTGCAGCATGGTGAGACCAATCCAAACAGTATCAAAAGTGTGGTGCGAATAACTTACGAGGGATGAGGGGTGGCAAACAACTTCCAGGTCACTCCCTGTTTCAAAGTCTGACTGAGTATAAGTAGTTCCTCAAACTAGAGCACCCAGGCCTGGCGGTGACATGGCCATAGAAAGAAGTCTTCACCATGCCTGGGAAACATCCAACTCTTTTCCAGAGGGGTCAGCACCTGATCCTGACCTAAGCAGAGCACAGGGGCCTTTGAGGCAACAGATCTAGCCCAGTATATGCACAGAAGCAAGTTTGCAGAATACGTGGTTTCCCCTCACTCCCCTTATGGAATCACATTCAGGGATGGCCCCTCTGCTAAGGCGAAGGAGCGCCGCCAAAGTGCTCTCAGAGCAGGAAAAATAAAATGATAATAAATTTGTTATTATCATTTTATTCTTCATAGAGTCGGACTGGGTTAGGGTGCGGCGGGCTGGTGGCACAGGGGGGAGGAGTGGTTTGTATACTCCAACTGTGCATGACTGTTAACAGTCATGCACACTTTGCATGTTCCCCACCAGGCTGTAATGCACAGCCTGGTGTGGAACATGCCAGGGCTCCCATTCCCCATCTGAGTGGCAAACCATGGCTCTCACACAAATCACAAAGCTGCATTGCAGCATTGTGATTGGCTTAAGGGAGGGAGCCTGTATGTTTCCTGGTTCTGGCTGTGGAGAGACGACTAGGGACAAAGGAGGAGAGACACCCCTGATCTGTAAACTGCGTAATGACTTGGAACAGTGGTCTGCCTTAAGTATTGAACTAAGGGGAAAAATAGTTGTGAAAATGTAATTGCATATGGAGTTCAATACATGAAGGAGTGCCACTGTGGGGCAATGAGAAAACACATATATGCACTTCCAAATTCATATGGTCAGATATCAGCAAAGCCGCAATATCCAGGATGGAGGAGATGCATTTGGATGTCAAAATACTGACCTATGCTTAGGCACACTCTAAGTTTACACTCATCACCAAGCAATTCTAGAGATCCTGACAATTGTTACATTGCCGTTTGGTTGTACTGGGATGGGAAACATCCATTACAACATATCTATTGCAACGCATGCTATTACATGGCATTCTATTACAACTTTAGTGCCATTACAGCGCACTGCCATCAGAAAGCATGCCTTTACAACACATATACCTTTACCATGCATGCCTTTAAAATGAATTTCGTTGGAAAGGCATGAATGGAAAAGGTATGTGTGTTTTACATGTAAGCATATGTAAGTATCTATATTTTAGGGTGGGTATGGGTTTTGGGGTGGCAAGGGTAACTTTAGGGTTTAGGGTGGGTATGGGGTTTGGGGTGGCAAGGGTAATTTTAGGGTTGACAGTGGGTATGGGTTTTGAAGTGGCAAGGGTAATTTTAGGGTTTAAGAGGATTACAAAAAATAGATTTTTATTTTTATAGATATAGATATAGATAGACAATTACTTACCTTAACCACTTTTCCCAAGTGTATGCCTCTACCACACATGGCGTTATGTTGTAATGGCATGCATGGTAGAGGTATATGTGTGGTAAAAGTTTCCATTGTAATGGTAAGTCGTTGTAAAGGTACTAGCGTAGTAATACCTGTGTTGTAATGGCACACATGGTACTAGTATGCATAGTGACATTATATATTCTACTAGCACCTAAGCCCATATCCCTGTTGACATTTGCCCTGAGGTTCTTCTTGGGAACCATTAAAGATGTGGTCTCTGCAGCTTAGAACCTAACTAAAAAACTAGGGGTCACAACGCATACACCCAGCGTACTCTGTTGACGCACCATGACAAATATCTGAGAGAAGACAGACCCAATGGTAGGGATTTGTTTTCAGTGGCACCCTATGAACAAGTTATTTATTAATTAAACGATTTCCTACCTGCCTTTTTATAAAGAATGAGATCCCTCCTCCGGAACAAAATATGAACAAGCAGAGAGTGTGCCATCCTCCATTACTGTATGCCACAGACACATGGCATGTTTCCCAAATCACAAAGCTTCACCAGAAAATGTAGTTCTATAGGTTTCAATACAGAGTCGAAGATATTTAGCCCAAAGATTCACAGACCCAGTACAGGACTTTCCTATTTACAAGCTCGTAGGGTTTTCTAATTTGAAACGCTCTCTTAACAAAATGTAAAACTGCATAGCATATAGCTATTGTGGATAATTTTTATAAAAACTCTATTGCTCTTAGATGTTGTGTAATATCAGCCTGATGCAGAAAAGATGCCAAAAATCAACTTTTGGATCTGAGTATGAAGGCCAGAATAATGTAAAGTGTCATGTGATCTGCTTTGTAACATTGTTGCAGTGACATAGGGATAATTAATGCTGCTAATTCATGCTGTCATGTGCATTGTGGGAATGAAACTTTAAATTCAATTAAATTTAATCTAAAATAAATTAAATATGATTGATAAGTTATGTTCTCTAACCATACCTATTATGGTTTAACATCTTTGACCGTTGATACTTGAAGATACAACTCAACAGTTTTCATCTTCAGGACACTCCGTAATCTCTCCTCAAGTTGTCCACGTGGCGATGATCTGCAATAGTTTTAGCATCTGTCCTAATGTATTGGGGGTTGTAAACATTTCTATTAAGCCCAACTTTAGGAAAAAATGATTTTGCATACATCAGCCATGGTATTCTATTTAAAGTTTCTTAAGATAAGAAGTCTGACATACATGCTCTCCCCAGACACGCTTCTGGGTTCTGCCAACATTTATTCCATAAAAGAAGTGGGGCAACTATTATCTGGTCCCCTATAAAAGATAAGACTAAATCCTCATAGCAAACAAAATATGCAGTATTTTTAGGGAGTACAAGCAGCCTAGGTGTTAATCTATTTTATGAACGTTGGACTGCATCTCCATTTTGGTACCCCCATACCCCTGCCAAGGTGCATTTCGACTTGTATTGGGCTATCATCTCCGCTAAGGTTTGTGTTTTAAGGTCCTGTGTTTTAAGCAAAACATGGCTTCCAGATTCCTTCCCATTTATTGTAATTTCATAGAGATGTGATTTCCACCTTAGGGAAGAGCTAAAAACTATTACTAAATAACTAAAATTGCTTGTCCTTTTAACTGATGTCCCCCCATTCTAAAGTGATTCGTTTTCGTGCATAAAGGCCCACTCATCATAGTGTAGGAATCACTTTTAAATCCAAGCCCTCCATGTACTCCATAAAATAATCTAACAACTACTGGAGGCTATTTGGCATGTAGGCAATCAGTACTGCATCATCTGCATATAAAACTATGGGTAATGATGGCTCCCCCATCTTGGACACAACCGCACTCATCCGTAATAAATATTAATTTAATCCATTTATGTAGACCAAGAACAGGAATGGGGCTAATAGGCATCTCTGTTCTCTTAGAGATTCAATTTGTAATGTAATGCCCCCTGAGGGTCATATCGTACCAAGACTTTCTGATCATGATGGAGACGTGTAACTAGGTTGAGGAGTTCTCATTCAACCCCCAAATTCTGCATTGTTTCCCATAGTTTATCCTTCTTAACTAAATCAAAAGCACTCTCTAGATCAATGAATTGCAAGTGAATGCCCCCCTTTGCATTCAAATATTTGCTAGTGTTAAGACGCAGGTTTAGTATTTTTTCTAAAGTGCCTATGCCACGCTTAAACCGAAACTGAACAGACATTAAGACTTTATTCTCTGTGGCCCAGGTCTCTAAGCGAGTCAAAATTACCTGCCCCAAAATGTTTGCAGTAGCATCGATTAAGGAGATAGGTCTATAACAGGCTGGTGCTAATCTTTCTCTCATTTTGGAGATAGGGATTCAAATAACAGATCTCCAGGACTCAGGGATGTTGCCCTCCACCGCACTACTTAACCCTTTTATTGGGACTGGGCTCCACAAGTGTATGTTTGATTGAAAGAGATCGATTGGCACCCAGACAGGGCCAGTAGCTTTCCCAGGGGAAGACTGATTAATTGCCACGATAACTTAGTCAAGTCGATTGGTGTGTTTTAAGTGCACTGGCACTAAGTCCAAGGAGGCAGTCCTAGTTAAATCATCATTATACTGCGTCTCTCTCTCTTGAAAGATTGAAATACACCTATCAGTCACCCATTCAACTTCAGGGTTCAAGGCTTCCACCTTGGGAGTTTCGTGATCATCAAAAAATTGATAATTATCTCTCAGAACTTTGTGCTGACCCGTGCTCTCCATTCCACTGGAGTCAAGCTATCCTGGCTGATGAGGGCTGAGAGCCTGAAACCGGTCCTAGGATGCTTGTGTCCAGTCCAGTCCAGGGAGGACCTGGCCCAAATCTCTGTACTGGGGTGAATATATGACATTTTTCTGCATTATGTCCATATAATTGTTCTTTTTGCATTTGTCACCCCAAGTGGGTTGGGTATGCCCAGACATGGGTCCCATGCTCTCCGTGCCACTGGAGTCAAGTTATCCTGGCTGATGAGGGCTGAAAGCCTGAAACTGGTCCTAGGATGCTTGTTTCCAGTCCAACGAGGACCTGGCCTGGCAGTTTGGGCTGGACTGTTTCTATTGGGCGCAGGATCGAGACTGATTGCATATGGCTGGGTCCAAACTGGAATGGTATCGTGAGCAAAAGAACGATGGATTTAGGCCCAGATCTCTGTAATGGGGTGAATGTATGACATTGTTCTGCATTATGTCCATCTGTTCTTTTTGCATTTGACACTTAACGAGGCAGCAGCTGACAGATCTTCCCAAGATTTCCTTTCTTCCTCTATGTCCTTATATTAAACATCCGCAGGGCTATGAGGTGTTGATTTATGTGTGGACTTTAGGTGTTAAACTATCCGTAAAAGGGGTCCTCATGTACTGATCTACAGTCATTCAAACCTTCTCTTATAGACTCACTTAGTAATTTATATTCCGTTAAAACAGTTATATGGGTGGGGTTTTCTACCAAACATGCCTTAATGGACCCCATATTTTCTTGAACAATTTTTTGTCTAAAACTCGCAGGATAATTTTTTTCCCACCTGACCTTCATCCCTTTATTTTTTATAAACACTGGTTTACTCCCTTTATCTACAAGGTTTTTCCTGGCATTTGACTCTGCAGTAATTCTCACAGGGTTATGATCACTGAGGCAGCTGAGTTTATTTTATGATTCGAGACAAGGGGTACAGCGTCTGCCGATACTAATATAAAAAATATAGTGCTCCCACAGGCCCTGCCATTGAAATTTGGGATGATCTCACTGGAACTTGGCAGGGTATCACTTGAAATTTCTAGGTCATACTCTAATATATATAAATAGGTTTTCAATACATCTCTTAAAAAAGTGTGTTTAAAATGTGTCCTATCAACACCCTCATCCAACAGCAAGCCACACAGGAGACTGTAGCGTAATGTTAAATTCCCCAACCCATTTCAATATCACTGTCTTATTCCAATGAAGATAAAAACTATCTAAAAATGTATCTAGGTCGCTATTTATGTTACACACCTGTTCATTAAAAATGTTATTGCAGAAGTTTATCAGCACCATGTAATATTCCCCCCTCAGTGAAATCTGTGAGACTAAAAACTCCGTAGAGGACCATTAAAGTGCGACATTGAGCTTTGAAATTTTAACTGATGCAAAAGTAGCAAGACACCCCAGTGGTCTTCCTGCTGATGAAGCAAGTGCTACTTGAAATAAAGGGGAAAAATGTCTATATGAGAAGGATTATTCATCCAAGCCTCTTGGGCACAAAATATTTCAAAAGATGAGATAAAATCTAACCAACCCTGGGTTTGTTAACTTTAAATAAGCACCCACAATGTTCCATGTGGCCATGGTCAAACCTTTTGGAGGAGCTTTTGTTTTTTCCTGTGGTTCAATTACTATGTTTAGACTCACAGGTCTATGGGCATATGTGGCCAAGCTGGCTGTCTCTAGCATACGAGTGTCTTCAGGTTGGTCCAAGCGTAGAAATTACATGCCCATCTCTGATTTCCCACATTTTTAGTGGGGTTGAGCGCACAACGTAAATAGCTGCTGTTAATGACATCAGCCCTACAATCAATGACAGTAGTGGTGTGGTCACTCTCCCCTGTGTAATGTCAGATATTGTCTTCCAGTCCAGTGAAGACCATGAATATATTTTCTGACAAGACCTGGAAGCCCGGGAGCCGCCTAATACAGACATAAGCACAGGTTTGGTCACAGTTTTCCCTCATCATGGGGGGGGGGGGGGGGGAATCAAAGTCTGTAAAGGAATCCCAAAGGTAGAATTTGTATAGGGTTTGATGTTTCCATTCCAGCTGTGGCCATTGCAAGAACTTTCCCTACTGTGCATGGGTTTCTAAAATGTATGACAACAGTGTTACCTGGGAATTGATATTCTCTAGAGGCCGAAAGCCCCACACAGTGAACAAAAGTAATCTCATTAAGCATGTCCCATGGACGACTCATGTTATTATTCACTTCACTTTTCAGGGTCAATGTTGACTCTGCTGAACTGGCAGGTGAATTGTTTCTATAGAGTTAATGGGTACATTTTCATTCTGTATTTTGACTATTTCTCTCAGCCCCTGGTTTCTGTACTGGTAAATAATTATTTGGGTGGACCTTGCCAGGATTAGCCAGAGTTTTTAAACTAGCCTTGATGGCTGCAAGTCGGTCATGCACAGGGCGTAGTTAAAGGTCCATTAATTCATTAAGTTGCCCACCTATGTTGGCCTATAATTTAAGACCCAATAGTGACCAGGGCGATACTGCACGCTGTCTTATGTCCCCTGCTACTACTTTGAATTACTCTGTTTTTATTTTTGTGTCCTTTTTCTTTGTTTTGTTACTGGTTCAGGATCAGGTGAAAAAACAATGGTTTCAGACCTCTTACACAGAGTGGGTCCTCCCCCCTATCTCTTTCATCCTCAACCTAGATGTCTTCAGTAACTAGACAGCTAGCAGAAAGGGAAGACCTGGACGGCATAGAAGACATGGACAGAGCAAGCTCCTCCGCTGTAAGGGAGAGCCGCAGTTCCACCAACTTCATTTCATTTGATGTGACATCCATTGCCTCGCACCAGGAGACTGTCAATTGTTGTCCAAGGTTTAACCTGGGTGCTCACAGTGACCACAGAAGTGGCTTTCATTTTTCCAATTTCCACAACACCAAGGACCCAGCAAGGTGGAACAGAAAAGTCCCAGAATACCTTCCACTTGTGAGAAAATACTTTTATTTGATTTCTTTAAAATCATAAAAGGGTGGAACAAACCACCTTGGTACATGAGGTATCAAACAGTTGTGCTAGGTTAAAAATGCAATAAACTCATTTGTTAGGACTACTTTTTTGTTAAGTCCTGCCCTGTTTGGGACGCAAACTTTAATAAAACTGTACCCAAGCAGATATGTTTCTCCGGGGTATGATAAAGTGCAAATGCTTAGGGGGAATGGACTGCGGAGTTTAAAATAGATGAACGAGGCAATACTGTGTAGTCAAGTTCAGTTCATCAGTCGTTCTTGTCCAATTCTTTTGCTGCTGGGTTCCAGAATTTTATTGCCTTGCAAGACAATTGGACGGACGAGGCTCCTAGACATGTTATAATGGCCGCTCTGCAGGTCCTTATTTGTTATCTCGTCAGTATATCCCGAAGGAGAGTTTTCTGAGTGCTTAAAAGCGCTGGACAGATGCATAAGTGGAGTAACAACTCTTCTCCATGACCACAAAGACAAAATTACTTTGTCAACCATATCCGTTTCCATTTTGTGATGAGGTCTTTTGAGGTGAAGGATCCCAGTCTCAATAGGGTCAAGTTCCGCTTATATTGTTTTGAGAAATGTTCTGACAAGTATGTTTGAGGTTTCAACAGTTGATAAGATGACATCACCACCCATTTCATTCTGTATTTTGACTATTTCTCTCAGCCCCTGGTTTCTGTACTGGTAAATAATTATTTGGGTGGACCTTGCCAGGATTAGCCAGAGTTTTTAAACTAGCCTTGATGGCTGCAAGTCGGTCATGCACAGGGCGTAGTTAAAGGTCCATTAATTCATTAAGTTGCCCACCTATGTTGGCCTATAATTTAAGACCCAATAGTGACCAGGGCGATACTGCACGCTGTCTTATGTCCCCTGCTACTACTTTGAATTACTCTGTTTTTATTTTTGTGTCCTTTTTCTTTGTTTTGTTACTGGTTCAGGATCAGGTGAAAAAACAATGGTTTCAGACCTCTTACACAGAGTGGGTCCTCCCCCCTATCTCTTTCATCCTCAACCTAGATGTCTTCAGTAACTAGACAGCTAGCAGAAAGGGAAGACCTGGACGGCATAGAAGACATGGACAGAGCAAGCTCCTCCGCTGTAAGGGAGAGCCGCAGTTCCACCAACTTCATTTCATTTGATGTGACATCCATTGCCTCGCACCAGGAGACTGTCAATTGTTGTCCAAGGTTTAACCTGGGTGCTCACAGTGACCACAGAAGTGGCTTTCATTTTTCCAATTTCCACAACACCAAGGACCCAGCAAGGTGGAACAGAAAAGTCCCAGAATACCTTCCACTTGTGAGAAAATACTTTTTTTTTTTTTTTTTTTTTTTTTTTTTGATTTCAAAAAACCTTTATTCAGCATGAACATGTAATACACAGCCCTATGCCTACAACCAACTCGTGGCCGGCAGCGTGGTACAAGAAGGAGAAGGAATGTTAAACACAGCTGCCTGCCCACAACCCACCAGGGGCCGGCCGCGGCACAGGAAACGAGATAATCAGCATGCCATTACAAGAGACCATCACCCCAAATACATCTACATTGAAACAGGCGACCCGCAATAACATGTAGCAGTGGTATAAATGCATCCATCTGTAGCGCCCAGGGGGTCGTTCCAACTCTCACCATAGTTCACTGCCTGGCCGATGGGCAAGAGGCGAGCCATTACCACGGGAGCGGTATCTAAGAAGGTCAAGGGGAGAGCGGGAGGAGAGCCCGCTACGTCTGTGGATGTGACAGCAGGTATACCTGTAAGGGGCCCCAGATGTCAGTCGGCCGGGAAGCAGAAGGCAAGAGTTCAGCATATCTAAGTAAAGTATCCTGACAGTGTACCATATCATCAAGCCAATCCTTAAACCTGGGAGTTCTGCCCCGTCCCCATCTGCAGGCTATCAGACGTTTCGCCATAAGAAAGGCGATAGTGGCAAATCTGCGGACTGGTTTTCGTATAGTTTTTGTATATCCCAGGAGTGCCTGTGCCGGAGAGGGTGGCAGTGGGACATCTATCATTTCGGAAAGGCCCGAAAAAACCCGCTGCCAATAGTCCGCAATCTCCCAACATCCCCAAGCCATGTGGAGAAAATCCGCCCCTGGAGCGTGGCAGCGCCAGCAGAGATCATCCTCCCGAAGGCCCACCCTATGCATATGTGCTGGAGTACAATAGAGTCTATGTAAAAATCGATAATGAATCACTCTAAATCTGCTACTGGAGGAGATCTGTTCTGTTTGTAAGCAGCAGTAACTCCAGAAGTCGTCATCTACGGGGAGACCTAGGTCCTCCGTCCATTTTATACGTGCACTGCAAGGGGAGAGGTCTAGGTTAGCGCGGAGCGAGTGGTATAGAGTAGAGACTGCGTGAGCCGGAGTGGTAGCCTTAAGTAGGCGATGCAAGGGTTCGAGTGTGGGCGGCTCGCTAGGGAAGTCCCCTGTCAACGCACGAATACCACTCCGAAGCCTGGTATAAAGGAAGGTGTCCATGAAAGTGGGTGTAGAGTGAGTGAGCATGTGAGACTGGGAACGGAATTGTCCAGTGTGATAGAGGTCCCCCCATGTTGTAATGTGGAATTTGGCCATAAAGTTTTTAAACAGCTGTTCCTGTAAAAGGGGCAGCCGGGGATGGTATGCCAGGGGAAGCAGTGGGGAATAGATAAGAGGTGTGCATGCCACCTTCGCAATGTAGCGCCACGCTAGGATGGAGCTCGAAATTGTGGTGTGGTATGTCGCATTCGCCTCCGGTGTACTGAGTATCGTTCCTTCTAGCGGAATAGGTGCAGCTAGCCAATGTTCCACAGCCGTCTGCGGCAGGAAGGGTGTGGGGCGAATCCAGTGATAAACATAGTGAGCTTGCGCACTGTGATAATACAGTTCGAAATCAGGAAGGTCGAGCCCACCCTGCGCGAACGGGCGAGACAACACCTCCCAACGAAGACGCGGCCTCTTCCCTCCCCAGACTAGACGAATGAGCTCAGACCTCAAGAGACGAAAAAAGGATCTCCCCGGGTAATATGGGATGTTCATGAATAGGTACAGAAGTTTGGGAAGAACCACCATTTTGATTAAGGAAGCGCGGCCCGCCAGGGAGAGGGGCAGCGTGATCCATCTAGATACGCATGCCTGGAGATAATCAAACGTGCGGCCATAGTTCATCCGCATCAGCTCTTCTCGGTCATGGGAGAGGATGATGCCCAGGTATCGGACCTCCTCCAGCTCCCACCTTAAAGGGTAGTCCAGAGGGAAAGGCTTGGCGGACGCAGTCAGTGGAAATACAGTGGATTTCCCCCAATTGATATGGACACCAGACAGACCCGCAAATCGGATGAACTCACGGAGGATAGGATTGAGATTGGTGACAGGATCGCGTATGTAGAGTGTGATGTCATCCGCGTAGAGGGAGATGAGAACCTCTCGCTGAAGACAGCGCAGCGCCTTGTCTCGGTGGTGTTGGCGGAGACGGGCCGCCAGAGGCTCCATAGCTATCGCGAACAGCAGCGGGGATAATGGGCAACCCTGCCGGGTGCCCCTCGATACCACGAAGGCGTCCGATATGCGCCCATTCAACCCCACCTTAGCGACCGGTCGGTCATATAGGAGATCAATCCAGCGCGTGAAGCCCAGCGGTAGTCCCATGTTGCGCAAGATACAATGGAGATAGTCCCATTCCAGTGAGTCGAAGGCCTTGGTGGCGTCTAAAAAAACAGCCACCAATGGCAAGTTCGGATCTACATTATGCAGGATGGAGAATAGCGTCCGGAGATTATTGGAGGTGGCCCTGCCTGGGACGAACCCCGCTTGATCAGATAGCACCAGGCCTCCCAGTAGCAACTGCAGCCGGTTAGCTAGTATTTTGGTCAGGATTTTTGCGTCGCAATTAATGAGCGAGAGCGGGCGGTACGAGTCACAACAGTGAGGTGGCTTCCCAGGTTTCAACAAGGAGGTAATCAGTGCCTCCTGCATGGATGGAGGAAGTGCGCCCGACTCATGAGCCTCCATGAAGACCTCGCGGAGCACCGGAGCAAGGATGTCGATATACGCCTTATAGAAGTCCATAGGCAACCCGTCCAGGCCTGGGGCCTTTCCGGGAGCCATCTGTTTGATCGCGTCTTTAACCTCCTCCAGGCCTATCGGTTCCGCCAGGAACTCTCTGTGACGGTCAGAGAGCCATCCCAGTGTGAGCTCCCCAAGGTAGTCGTCAATGTCGAGGGCGCCTACCCTGGTAGTGGAGTACAATTTCGAGTAGTGTGTGGTGAAGGCCGCAAGAATCGAGCGCGTGTCTCGTAACGGAGTACCATCCTCCCCCTCCAGCTCCAGCACAAAATTAGAACCTCTCTGAGGTCTAATCGCTCCCGCCAAGGATTTACCGGGCCGTTCCCCTTCCCCGTACGTACGGGCCTTGAAGTATTTGCCCCGGAAATTCACCTCTCTTGCAGCAGTGGACATATAGTCCGACAGTGTTTCACGGTACTTAGCCTGCGTATCCGCATTGGTGTTGTAGTCTGGGCTGCGTTCCAGAGTGTGGAGTGTAGTCTCTAGTTTGCGCAATGAATCCCTTAAAGACCGTAGAACACCAGAACCCTTGGAGATGCAGAAGCCCCGTATCGTTACCTTTAGTGCCTCCCAGAGAGTGGCCACCCGGTCAACCGTTCCCCTATTGTGGGATAGGAAATCTTCTAGTTCGTGACCCAATTCCGTTCTAAATAGTTCGTCCAGTAATATAGTGGGTTGGAGTCTCCAAGCCGGAGATCTGCCCATGATGTCGGGGAGCCGGAACTCGGCTAGCACCGGAGAGTGATCGGAGTACGTGCGGCTCAAATGTCGCACCCCCATCAAGGAGGGGGCTAAGGCTTTATCCACCAGTATGTAATCTAGTCTGGCCCAAGTTGCATGGGCATGATTCCAGTGTGTGCCTTCCAAGGAAGTAGGGTGTAAGTGCCGCCAGGTATCCACTATCCCATGGGTGACGCATATGTCCCGCAGGTATGTGTGTGTGTTAGTGTAGTGGTGCGGTGAGGGGTTCGACCTATCCAGCGCGGGATCCAGGACAGCATTGAAATCCCCCCCCCAAAGGAGGTGTGTGGATCCCACCTCCCTGACCTTGTTCCAGAGGGCAATGAAACTGCTCGGATCATCACGGTTGGGGCCATAAGAGCAGGCGAGAGTGATGGTCTCGGACCCTATCCTACCCCATGTAATGCAATAACGCCCTTCGCGATCAGTGGCGGTGCCCATGGGAACGTAGGGAACTCCCCTTTTAACTAGGATAGTGACGCCTCTGGCATAGGACGAGTATGGTGCGTGAAGAGAGTGGGCAGACCAGCGAGCAGCGAAGGTGGCATTATGAAGAGGGTCCATGTGAGTCTCCTGGAGAAACACCACCTGAGCATGCAACCTGTCAAGGGTGCCCAAGATCTGCCTGCGCTTCCTGGGATCTCCCAGGCCCCGAACATTCCAAGTGATGGCAGTGAGCAAGGTTTCCCTATCTATCTCAGGGCGCGCGGTGCGGGCCATATGATCGAGGTATAGCTGGCGGGTGATGAGGTGTAACCGGCAGCTGGGCCATAAGTGTAAAAGTCGAGAAAGGGCGGCATAGCGCTATTTCAATAGATATATGCGCAACGTTCATGCTGAATATCAACAACAACCCCAACAAAGTCCCTAGGACTCCCACCCCCGTGCGTATTTCAACATCCCAATCATATCGAACAGACCAAACTCCTTTCCCACCCCCTCCCACCACTGCAGCCCAATCCTGCCGGAATGCAGAACCCCTCCCACCCTTAATAACAAACATAGATGCAAAAGTGGGGGTACACCCTACAGGGGACTCGCCGGTGCGCCGGACTCGCCCTTCCCAATCCCTTTTTTTCACCCACCATGCCATCACCCCATAGGGGGAGGGGTACGGGTGGGACAGGGGGGGAGTGCCAGGGCGAGGTTCAATTGTCAATATCCAGACCAGTACCTTGTGAACAATATATGATGGCACATTCAGGGCCCTAAATCGCAGGGAACGAGTCTCTCGCACAGGTGGGCGATGGGGTCAGTGTAGTCCCATAGTGAACGAAGGAGGCAGTCCCACCCCAAACAAAGACCTGAGCTGTCCAAGTCTCATAAGCAAGGTACAGGGCACTCAAAGAGTGAGCTCAAGAGTGCGGGGGGAGTAAGGGAATGCCAAGGCACCAGGAGAAGACATAAAAAGGAGGAATAGAGACCAAACAGAAGCAATAACAGCGATACTCATCAGTCCGGAGCAGTCGTCGGAGAGCCAGAGCCCGAGCCTGTTCCAGGGCCTCGTCGCCGAGAGGTCGCGGAAGATTGTTCCTTCAAAAAATCCTCGACCTGTTGCGGAGTGCTAAAGAAGAAGGCCTTGCCATGGTGTGTGACCTTGAGCTTGGCTGGATATTGCATGGAGTAGGGGATTTCTCGTTGCTGTAGCTTCTTTTTTACTCCTGTAAATTTCCGGCGGGCATCCTGCACTGCTTGCGTAAAATCAGGGTAGAAGGAGATGGTGACATTTTCGTGGAGGATCGGTTGTTTCTCCCTAGCCAAGCGTAATACGGTGTCACGGTCCCTGTAGTTCAGAAATTTTATGATAACAGGACGTGGTGGGGCCCCAGGAACTGGACGAGGCCCAAGGGAGCGATGGGCACGCTCCACCACCAGTTGCGGCGAGAATGAGTCCCTACCAAATTTGTCGATCAGCAGCTTCTCCATAAAATCCTCCATGCGACCCCCACCGCTGGACTCCGCAAGGCCAATCAGGCGGACGTTGTTTCGACGGGAGCGGGCCTCTAAATCCTCATTTTTGTCAGCAATGACCTTGAGTAGCCGGTCCATCTGAGTCAGCTTAGTCGCTCCGGCCACTGCGCCATCTTCTAGCTCCGATATTCGTCCCTCCGCTTCTTTCAGGCGCTCTCCGTGTTGGTCCAGCCGATGCACCACTGCCTCTAATCGCGTGTTCATGTTGTCGATTTTGGCGTCAATGGACGTTAGGCTCGCCTGTAGTCCGAGGAGGATAGCCTTCCAGTCCACTTCCTCCTCCTCGCAGGGCCCCGCCTCGCCACTCTCCGCGGGCGGGGTTCGCGTCTTCTTTTTGGGGGGGTTGAATTGTAAAGTCGCCTGTTTGGCGTCCGTTTTACCCATGACTGCGCCGGACAGGGTCGAGGAGAGTCGGTCCGCCAAAAAAGAAGTATATTTGTGTAGGCGCGCGTGGGATCCTCAAGCCTATGCTAGTCCTCAGGATAGGCAGTCCCCTCCAAACCGCAGGGCACCCCGAATCACCACAGCTCCCCCTCCACTGCAGCCAGTACGGGCCCGCACGTCTGCAAAGAGGGCAGTCCAGGAGGTATGTCCGGAGGGCACGGGGCGCTGCAGGTCCCTAATGCCAGTCGAGGCACCCTGCCGGTGGCCCCTCTTCGACGAGACTCCAGGCGTCAACGGCTACGGCAGCTCCGTAGTGCACCGGGCTGGGAGCGCGCGCCCTCGCCTCTGCGTAGTCCGGCTGGGCGGACAAGGCCTCTACACGAACGGCATCCGCAGCTCGGAGGTGGCAGGGCGATCACACGCTGCGAGCACGCCGGCTCCGCAACGGAGGGGATGGCAGGCCCGTCGAGGTAGTCAGGAGAGTGTCGATCGCGTCGGCCTGAGTCCGCAATTCCCTCGCGGCCTGTAGGCCCGTAGAATCCCCGGCCTCACGTTATGTGGATCCGACGAGCCGCAGGTCCGCCCCTCTCGCTGCCTCACCAAGATCGGCGATATCCGCGCCGCTAGGGCACCCACGGACCGGAGACAGGCGTCGAGTGGGCTCTAGACCCTCAGCTGTCCGTCAGCATCAATTTGGTGGAGGTAGCTGGCCTGTAGGATGTGTTTGCAGGATGAATTAGCGCCCGGCTGGCGAGAGCCTCACAAGTGCGCGGCCATGACGGTCCAGCGCCACCTAGCGCCCCCTTTTATTTGATTTCTTTAAAATCATAAAAGGGTGGAACAAACCACCTTGGTACATGAGGTATCAAACAGTTGTGCTAGGTTAAAAATGCAATAAACTCATTTGTTAGGACTACTTTTTTGTGAAGTCCTGCCCTGTTTGGGACGCAAACTTTAATAAAACTGTACCCAAGCAAATATGTTTCTCCGGGGTATGATAAAGTGCAAATGCTTAGGGGGAATGGACTGCGGAGTTTAAAATAGATGAACGAGGCAATACTGTGTAGTCAAGTTCAGTTCATCAGTCGTTCTTGTCCAATTCTTTTGCTGCTGGGTTCCAGAATTTTATTGCCTTGCAAGACAATTGGACGGACGAGGCTCCTAGACATGTTATAATGGCCGCTCTGCAGGTCCTTATTTGTTATCTCGTCAGTATATCCCGAAGGAGAGTTTTCTGAGTGCTTAAAAGCGCTGGACAGATGCATAAGTGGAGTAACAACTCTTCTCCATGACCACAAAGACAAAATTACTTTGTCAACCATATCCGTTTCCATTTTGTGATGAGGTCTTTTGAGGTGAAGGATCCCAGTCTCAATAGGGTCAAGTTCCGCTTATATTGTTTTGAGAAATGTTCTGACAAGTATGTTTGAGGTTTCAACAGTTGATAAGATGACATCACCACCCATGCATTTGTTTTGTGGGCCAAGGCGGCTTTGTCGATTGTTGCTTGATGGCTTTGTTGATTATGTGCTTAAACTCAGGGTAGGTTGTTATCATGAATCAAGCAGCATCTAGCTTTAGGGCGGGAAGAGATTCTTTGAGAACTGGAAAGCCAGACTTATTTAACCTGGCTTGTTTTTCAACTTCCTGCCAACATAGTGGGCTAGTGTGTTTCCATCTGCTGCCCTCATTCTCCAGGAATATTTGACCAGGGCTCCTTGTCTTGCTGGCATCTGTTTTTTAAAACCGTATTCTAGTCTTATCTGTGCTTGTGAAATGTGACGTGGAATTGAGAACAAGTTCTTGAAGAGACTGGGTTGAGCTGTATTTAAAACTACCGAGTCCTTTGTGTTAATCATTTCCGATCCGTACGAAATAGATGGCAGAAATCTTACTCCTATGACCTTTAGTAGATGATTGGCTGAGCAACTGGTGAGTTTGTTCTGCAAGATTTTAAATGCGAATAGTAGTTGTTTAGCTTTTGCATGCCCTCGTTCCAGAATTATCTTATAGTTGAGCTGATGATCTAGATGTATCCCCAAGTATTTGTATGTGTCCACCTGGAACAAAGGGTTATTGTTTAACCTCCAGATGAATTTGGGGCATTTTTTGGAGGCACCGGAAAAGCATACGACCTTCGATTTTTGTAGGTTGATTACCAATCGAGCTAAGGTGGTATATTCTGCTAATTGGGAAATCAACCGCTGCAGACCTCGAGGCATTTGAGAAAATAAGAAAATGTAATCTGCGTACTAGAAACTTACTATTGGGACATTGCCCTATTTTGGAGGATCGCCTTGTGGTGAGCGAAGGTTTTTCTCTTAGTCTGTTGTGTAGATGTTAAATAAAGAGGGAGCCAGCACGCACCCCTGTTTTTAGCCGTTGATGGTTTAAATGTTGCTAGTTAGACTTCGCCCATCCCCCTTTCTTTACTTAGACCCATGTTTGTGAATGGAGATTGATGATTGCCTCTCATAATTTGGTAGGAGCTTCCCAAGATTTCATTTTCTCCCATAGTTTGGATCAGGGCTCTTTGCCGAAGGCTGCTTTAAGGTCTGCAGAGCAGGCATAGAGAATATTTGTTTTGGCGATGGCTTGATTGGCCAAGAGGGTGACTGCAAATATGTTAGTTAGATTGCCCATCCCTGCCCGAAAGCCTGTTTGTGTATTTGGAATAAGGTTTTTGCTGCTCACCCAGTACTCCAGATCTGCCAACAAGTTTGATGCATAGATTTTTGCCTCGACATCAATGAGGGCTATCAATCTATAATTGGATGAATCGGAACACGCACCGGATTCATATATGGGTTGTAAAATACTTCCTTGCCACGAATCAGGGATTGTGCTAGACTCTAAAATGTATGTGAACTGGGGCATTAGGTGGCCAGACCAAAAGGATAGATCTTCCCCAAAGCTTTTGAGTTAGATCATATTATATGTGGCTTTGATGTGAGCTCTCCATGTGTATTCCGTTATTTCTGAGTTGAAGTGTTGGTTTTTGCCATTCAGCAAGAAGTTAATGTTTGCCCAAAAGAGTTTGGCATTACTTTGGAATTACTTTGCTTGCTGGCGTGGAGAAGTTTCATCCAAAACTGTTTGTTGTGTGCTTGCTTTGCCGCCTTGATTTCTTTTTTAATTCTCTTTTCCTTTTTGCTATTAAGATGAGGGTCTGTTGTGTCAGTTCTGCGCCCTGAGTTCACAGCGATCTTAGGTATTTATTTAGGAGGTTTTTTTTGTCCACAGATTGTATGTATACAAGGCTGCCCGGAGGTTCTAGGGGCTTTGTGGCCTTTATCTCTTTTGGAAAAAGTTTTATTTAAATTTTCAACCAACGACTCCTAGGCCTCTATACGATGTATCTCTGCTTCCGATGGTACCAGTAATGAGAAACATGTCTCCATGACGGAGTCAATGTTGCTTTCGTTCCATGTGAGTTGTTTTAGATTATAGGATAGAATTGATAGTGAGAGTGCCTTGGCTTGCCCAGTTTTTTTAGAATGGTGTTTAGTGTAAAGATTTGAGGATAATGATCACTAGCTGCTCTTTCCTTTATTTGAAAGTCAAAAATTAAAGGAAAGAGATTGATGTCTGCCAAGGTGAAATCGATGGTTGAACCAGTTTTGTTCATCACTCTGGTGAATGCTGCGGGACAGTCCAGGTGGCCTCAGCTGTTTAGCGTGTATAATGAAAGTTCACCCAAAAGAGCTGCACATTTGTTGCACAGGGTGTTCCGTCTTCTAGTGTTGCCCTGTCTTGACTGTATGAAGCCTGACAATATTTTTTACTACCCTTGAAATAGGTTCATATTGAAATCCACGGTCAGTATTATGTTGGCCTGTGGATGAATGAGTTTTAGAGCTTCAAGTGTGGAGATAAGTTGCTGGATTCTGTGCCCCTTTTGTTTGTCGGCTGGGTGAATCTAGATGTTCAGAATTCGCAAGCTGGTCGAGGGCGAAGCTTCAAGTTTGGTGCATTGCATCCAAGGGGAGTCGAGGTCGATGACTGCGTCTTTCCAGGGAATGTCCGTCGAGATGAAAGTCAATAGGTCGCCGTTTGTCCTTCCGTACTTTGTGTCTTTTGTGGCTTGGTTGAGGTATTCTTTGTAGCCTACTGTTGATGAGTCTATAATCTGCCACGTTTCTTGGAATAGAAGTATGTCATGCTGTAGGATGAACTCTATGAAGTCGGCGTTTTCAAATTCTGCGCTTAAACCATTCATGTTCCATGAGCAGTTCTTGCAGCCCTGGGCTGTTTTTTAAATCTATGCACACTTTTGTTCATGCAGCTTCGTGGTTCATTGTTGAGGCGCTTGCCTGTGGGTTTTCCACAAAAGTGGTAGGTTCAGCATGTGGGATTGTGATCGTGATTTTCCTAATTGTTTGCCCATTGCCTTTTGTTATGCTGATCTCCTCAGGGACTTTTACCCGCTGTTCGATTGAGTTGTTGTAACGTGCTTGGGCAGCGGGGGTGCTCCACCTTTTTTAGCTCGATGCCCCATTGTAAGAAGGACTCCCTTTGCCGCAAGATCTGTTCTGCAGAGGAATATTCTGTCCAGCTTACTATTGTAGTTTCTATGCCAGTTCAATTGGAATTCGATTTAAATTCAATACTTTCCAGATCCCTGGAGTTGATGTGACTCAGGGCTGGGAGGGCTTCAAGAAGTCTAAGTATTGCACCTCTCTTCAGTATATTGTGAGTTCCCCTCGACATGTAATGTGGAACTAGCTCCATCCTGTGTGGCCTATGCTGGGACAATCGCTGCATTGTATTTTGACTCGGTCGCTTGAGGTCTCCTTTACTGCCTAAATGGGCTCTAAATGATTTAGCGCTTGGTTTGAGTGGTGTTGAGCGCTTTTTGGGGGGAGCTTTGAAGGTCTGTAGCTGGTTTGACTTCCGTGCCTCCCAGAGGGTGTGCTCCTGTCTTAGCTTCTTTATAGTTGCGTCTCGCTTCCGAGACAGCTGGTCTGTTACTGACAGCATCCCGTGGGCCGAGTTGGCTCGATCCTATAGTTTTACCCCAAGGGGTTAGTATGGTGCTACATTTTTGGATGATCTGGGTGCTTAGTTTATTTGGTTCCTGTCTTTTAAAGGGATTGAATATGCTATATATTCTCCTTATTGGTGAATTTCCATTTTTTGGTTGTTTAAGGCTACTTAAAGCGGCAGCCTCTTTTATATGTGAAGTGGAGTGGTACTTGATACTGAGAGTATTCCTAATACTTTGTTCAATAATGACCTTCTCCATTTTTTTATCTATCACTGTGAGCATTGTACTTTGTGATGACGATGTGTTTGTCCCCTGTTTGTTTGATTTACTTTTCCTTGCTTTCCTCAAGCGTTTGCTTTTCCTCTTCATGAGGGGAGTTGTCAATTTTGTCTGTTTGGGGCTTTCATCTACTGTCAATTGCCGACAGTAGTAGTTGGGTGACGTGTCTGGTGCTTGGCAGCAGTCGCCCAGTTGCTCAGGTTTACTCCGGGCATCAAGAGCGGGTGAACTTACCCACAAGAGAGCATTGTGGATCTCCTAGTCTCCTGGACTGTAGCTCCTAGAGGTTTGGAGGCTCCCCCAACCTTCTCCCCTGAGTGCCTCTTGTTCACAATCTTTTGCTGGTTCGCGCTTTGTTTGGGGAGCCCTAACTGCCCCCAGCAGTTCTAACATTCAGGACGGTACTACTGCTAGTTTATCAATTATTTAGGGGCACTGGCATGTGTGGTATGTAATGTCACGGTCTTTTTGGACCCTTGTGATCATAGGGTTTGAGAGCATGCAGCTTTTGTTCTATCCCCTGAATGTGGATGGCTAAGGAGTTTAAAAGGTCGACTTGGGTGTCAAGCTTGTCAGCATGATATGTCATAACCTTTCCGATGGTTTACATTGTGTTTAGTAGGTGGGGCCAAACGGTGCATGTTAGTGAACTGATTGATGCATTCGTCTGGGATTGGTCTGTTTGGTCTGATGGATCCAATTGGTCCGATTGATTCTAGATCCAACATGGTTGCTCGTTGTTGTATAAAGCATTAGATGCGATTGCTGGGGCTGGTCTGGGCCCATTAAATTAATTTGGCGAGCGCCCACTTAGTTTATAGGGAGGTGGTTCCTGGTCTCTTTGTTGTGCCTTTTTATGTGGATCTAGTGATAGAACAAAAGTATTAAGGTCCTGGGCGCAGGCTGTAGGGGACCCTGGTTGTTCTGTTGATAGTGGGGCTGCCAATGATGGAGGGGAATGTGATGGTGTGAGTGGGCTTAAGATTTTGTTTATCAAATGCATTGGATTATCCTCGTTTTTTAGGCTGTCATTTGCAGTTGCATTTGCTGTTGCTGTTGGACTGGAAAAGACATTTGGCTGAGTAGTAAATCCCAGTTCGGGTCCGGCTGGGTGTGGACTTCAGCCTTAACAAGCTGATGGTAGTGCTTTTGAAAGATGGCAGGTGAGTTTGAGGCCTCGGGTGGAAATTAATGCTGATTAGTTGATTGCGTACTTGAGTCTTCTCTGTAGGGAGAGAAGCAATCATTTATTTCCGTACCCTGAGTTTAATATTTTTATTATGGCAGCTGCTATGTGAGGGGTCTTCGATGTCTTCACAATGGGGGTCAGGGTTGTTATTGCTTTGTTTGGTGTCCTTGTGGTCCTTATGGCTATTGGGCGAGAGTCTGGGGCATACTTTTAAAAAGTCTGTGATCAGGCCCGCTTGCTGGCTTTGATGCCAGTGTTGTACGCGGTAAGAGCGGATGGATCTCTTTCTTTAGCTCCTTCTGTAACTGTCTCTAAGTTGGTCTCTGTAGCCGGGACCTGCCTACATGCACTGTCCATAGCAGTTGGGGTGGTGGCAGACATGGCCGGCTCTCCATTTGTGGTTTTGTCTGATTCTTGGTGGGTTACTGGCTCTGACCCAGGAGATTGTAATCCCCCTTTTTCCCTCTTCGTCCTGCTTTGTGGTTTATTTCCTCTTCACCTCTGGCTCTCCCTGACCCCATGCTTGATGTGTTTTGGACCTACCCTGGTGGAGCTTGGAGTGTGGGTGCTGGGTGATGCCTTGCAAGAGCCCACCTGGAACCTGCCAGCAGCCTAACGGCCTGGGAACCTGGTTGCTTGCTGCTGCAGAGTGACCCTTTGCAATGAGGGTACAAGCTGGCGTTGAGGGCTGGCTAAAGCCTGGGTGAAGGGTGGGGCAAGATGCGAGGAGCTTTTGTACTTCTTCTTTGCTTCTTTGCTTTTCTATGCTTTTTCCTTTAGCCCTACTCCTTTATGCGATTTGCCCTTTTCCCTTTTTTATTTTTTTTAAATACTTGTACCTCTTTTGCTGGTTGCAACTGGTTCCTCTTAGGCCCTATGGCCCTAGGGCTCCAGTCCACTGTCGCCACCCCCTTACCCTGTGCTCTGCTGGGCCATTTGTGCTGCAGGCAGGTGGGGAAAGCGAAATGTTAGCTGGTGTTGATAAGGGTGCTGGAGGCACAGGCTGTATCGGAATGCCGCTTTTGTTTTGTTACTCTTTTTTTGTGGTGTATACCACTTTCTATGAGCTTTTCAGTTGAGGCGTGAGGTGGAGCGGGGTGCTGACAGTAGGGCCAAGGGAGCTGGGGGGCAAGAGGGGCTCACTTGAAGGTTTTGCAGGCTGCACCCAGCCTAGCTGGACTGCCTCCACAAAACAACCAGGGGATCGCTCTCACTGTGGCTGCCCGCTAATGGCAGCCCCGCTTGCCTCTTACCGTTGGCCGTCCCGGTTTTGCAGTCCTCGGATGCCTCAACGCAACGGCAGCTCGCGGGAACGCCATGATGGTTCCGGGTGTCAGAGGTCAGGAGATGGGAGCAAAGTTAAACTTGTGTCGCCTTGGCTCACCTCAGTGCCACGCCCCACGTTGAAGCGTACTCTGCTACCTTCCACTTGTCCTAATCCAGCAGATCAATTACTTTATTTGTAGCTTAACCTTCCAGGCGATTTCGAGGTATTTAATAGAACTTTTTCAGTTTTCATTTCTTGACACTGTCTTAAGCTCTTGTTTATTAATTTTGACTTTATAATCAGTCATAGTGTATTTTATGTCTTCTGTGCTATAGTTTCACAGATCCATATAATGTTTCTGATCTTGGGAGAGAAACATAGTGATTTTTCGTGTGAATTATTTTAGTTTTAGTCTACTGCACTTAAATAAGTTTCAGGAATAGGCCTGAATTTGAGACCAACGTGTTTGGCCTTTGCTACATCAAGCACTGCGTCTCCATATGCTCAGTGGACTCTGGGCACTGGCTGCAACCCTCAAACACGCACAATGTAGTTTCCTCTTTCCTCAATAAAGAATTGTGTTGTCATCCTTTCCAGCAATAATTTTACCTTCTTACAGCAAAAGTTGTGTATTAAAACTGAAAAAGTAAATATACATATTGGGGACCTTCACAACCAGGGAAGCCCCCTTGAAACGCTTTGTGCAGATTCGTGAAACAGGCTTAAAGACAAAGGTCTGTATTTAGAGTTTGGTGGATGGGAGGATACTCCATCATAAGCATGGTACATGTCCTGTCCACCATATTACAAGTCTATCATAGGCTCTGTCTCTTGCAGTATGGTGGACATGATATCCCCCACATATTGACAGAGCATCCCATCTACCAAACTCTAAATAAGGCATGTACTCTTTTGCAGAGCTTAGATTTTGTCCGTGGTGGTAGGTTTTGTGTACCAGCATTAATTTTTGGTGACTGGCACAGTTTTTGTCTTCTTCAGGTTTTGACCCAGAGCAAGAGAGAGAAAGGATAAAGAAGGATGAAGCAAATGATTGTAAAACAATCACAAAGAAAGAAAGCAGAGACGAAAAAGAATCTGCAAGAAGGAGATAAATGAAAAAAGGTGAAAACATAGGGAGGTGTAAGACAGAGGTATGATGTGGGACAAAAAAATAGGAAGATTGTTTATGTCTTAGCTTCCAATATTCGGCAGAGCCGTCGACAAGCTTCGCAACAAATAACAACAAAAAAACCTGCCCTTTTTATTTGAATGTATCCAATGGTTATAAGCTTTCCAGTAACTACTGATTTGTGATAGCTCATTCTAAAATGTATTCAAACTTAAAACTATATATTAAATTTCCCCATTTTTTTTCATTTGACTCATAATCGAACGGAACACCGTATGCTGCAATATTCCTAGCACAAAATACTAATGTGAAACAATGCATTATTGTAGCATTTGGTAACTAAACAAAAACAATGCGGCTGCTGTTACCAGTGCTGATGAGGCTGGTAATGACAGAATCAATTATTGGAGTTTATTTGGCAGTACATTTCTTTCGCTGAAATGAAAAAATGAGAACGCAGTCAATATTTAATAGCACAGTTGAGAAATATGCTTGGTAAGAGACAGGGAGTAGTGTTTGCCAGACTAGAGCATCAGAAATGTCAACCCATTTCCATGACATTTTAGCGAAACAGCCTAAATTCAGGTGGTTATTCGTTAATGAATAGAATGATGCATAAATGATAGTGTTATACTCATCGAGTGTTAAATGAATGTTTGCACTGGAAACACAACGAGAACAGATTCAAAATGATAGCCTTACAAACACCAAGCAAATGATTTTTACATGATTACATCAACGGTGACTTGCAAAGTGTGGTCAAACAAGTACAGTACAAATGCAAATCATATTCTACTGAAGCAATGCAATCAAAATGTCATGTTGCACCTTTGAGAACATACACAATATATTTAAAAAAGTCGAAATGCAGTTGGATATTTCAAGTAAAAAAAATATAAAATAAAATCAAACTTAACTTTCTATCCTAAGCCTGCAACTGGCATAAGAATCCTTAAATGCCACGACCGAATAGCATATGCCACGATGGCCCCTCCCTTCTGAAAATGGTAAGATTGTAGCATCATGCCTGTTAGTTATCTCATGTTTAACCAGCAACGGTTTGATACAAGTATTCATAAATTGACAAACTGGAAAAATAGTAGTACAAGAGGCAATTCACATATTTTCTACCCCACAGACACAGTTATTATCACATAATAGCACTTTTACCATATAGCTTTTAGACGAAACATTTCTCTTTGACTGAGTTGAAACCCAAATATTCTTTCCCAACCATTTATTTTTCTTTGCGTTGCCTTGTCCCTGAGGCGTCCCTGGCAAAAATAATTCCTAGCACTTAAGTCAGCAGTTCCATGGGTGAGCTGTCCCACAGTTTTTAAACTTGACTTGACCCACACTTACCAAATGTAATGTTCCGAGATTTCGCACGATTTTAATTCTGGAGTTCTTTCAAACATAATCGAAATTTAGATTAATTTAGACTCTTCTGTGTTGAGTCGAAAATGAACATATCACCCATAGGTGCACCATTTGGTTTCGACATTTAGATGGAAACAAGCTGATAACTTCTAGATAAAGACTCATATCTGCTGAAGGCAATTTATAGCAAACGAATGGTAAAAAATATGTTTTGCATTGAAACTGATACAATCTGTAGTATGATTCTCATTTTCATAGTTGGCATTAGACGTAATAGAGTATGGGTTATTTAGCACAGGGCAAAACCAAAGGAAATGATGGACGGAGTGTTGAACATTGCAAGCACTCACCCCCAGTCAACTGATCTGGGTTTAATCCATCACCGTTCTTTAGCCCACTCTGCCACCCCAGCTCAGACATGGCCATATGCAAATCGGTCTGACCCTGTGCCTCATGGGAACAGTCCAGCCCGAACTGCCAAGCCATGTCTTCCCTGGACCGGAAACAAGCTTCCTAGGACCAGTTTCGGCATTTCAGCCGTCTTCAGCCAGGCTTGCTTGAATTCAAGCAAGCCTGGCTGAAGACGGCTGAAATGCCAGAAACCGGTCCTAGGGAGCTTGTTTCCGGTCCAGGGAAGGCATGGCTTGGCAGTTGGGGCTGGACTGTTTCCATGAGGCACAGGGTCAGACTGATTTGCATATGGTCATGTCTGAACTGGGGTGGCAGAGTGGGCCAAAGAACGGTGATGGATCAAACCCAGATCTGTTGACTGGGTGTGAGTGTAAGATTGGTTCTGATGCTCCGTCCATCCCCACCCCCTCTTGTACTGCTTTGTTCGCCATAAGTTGGCAGGGTATGCTCAGACGTGAGTCCCTTGTTCACTTTGCCACTGGATTCAAGCAAGCCTGGCTGAAGACGGCTGAAATGCCAGAAACCAGTCCTAGGGAGCTTGTTTCCGGTCCAGGGAAGGCATGGCTTGGCAGTTCGGGCTGGACTGTTTCCATGAGGCACAGGGTCAGACTGATTTGCATATGGTCATGTCTGAACTGGGGTGGCAGAGTGGGCCAAAGAACGGTGATGGATCAAACCCAGATCTGTTGACTGGGTGTGAGTGTAAGATTGGTTCTGATGCTCCGTCCATCCCCACCCCCTCTTGTACTGCTTTGTTCGCCATAAGTTGGCAGGGTATGCTCAGACGTGAGTCCCTTGTTCACTTTGCCACTGGATTCAAGCAAGCCTGGCTGAAGACGGCTGAAATGCCAGAAACCAGTCCTAGGGAGCTTGTTTCCGGTCCAAGGAAGGCATGGCTTGGCAGTTCGGGCTGGACTGTTCCCATGAGGCACAGGGTCAGACTGATTTGCCTATGGCCATGTCTGAACTGGGGTGGCAGAGTGGGCCAAAGAACGGTGATGGATCAAACCCAGATCTGTTGACTGGGTGTGAGTGTAAGATAGGTTCTGATGCTCCGTCCATCCCCATCCCCTCTTGTACTGCTTTGTTCGCCAGAAGTTGGCAGGGTATGCTCAGACGTGAGTCCCTTGCTCACTTTGCCACTGGATTCAAGCAAGCCTGGCTGAAGACGGCTGAAATGCCAGAAACCGGTCCTAGGGAGCTTGTTTCCGGTCCAGGGAAGGCATGGCTTGGCAGTTCGGGCTGGACTGTTTCCATGAGGCACAGGGTCAGACTGATTTGCATATGGCCATGTCTGAACTGGGGTGACAGAGTGGGCCAAAGAACGGTGATGGATCAAACCCAGATCTGTTGACTGGGTGTGAGTGTAAGATTGGTTCTGATGCTCCGTCCATCACCACCCCCTCTTGTACTGCTTTGTTCGCCATAAGTTGGCAGGGTATGCTCAGACGTGAGTCCCTTGCTCACTTTGCCACTGGATTCAAGCAAGCCTGGCTGAAGACGGCTGAAATGCCAGAAACCGGTCCTAGGGAGCTTGTTTCTGGTCCAGGGAAGGCATGGCTTGGCAGTTCGGGCTGGACTGTTCCCATGAGGCACAGGGTCAGACTGATTTGCATATGGCCATGTCTGAACTGGGGTGGCAGAGTGGGTCAAAGAACGGTGATGGATCAAACCCAGATCTGTTGACTGGGTGTGAGTGTAAGATTGGTTCTGATGCTTTGTCCATCACCACCCCCTTTTGTACTGCTTTGTTCACCATAAGTTGGAAGGGTATGCTCAGACGTGAGTCCCTTGCTCACTTTGCCACTGGATTCAAGCAAGCCTGGCTGAAGACGGCTGAAATGCCAGAAACCGGTCCTAGGGAGCTTGTTTCCGGTCCAGAGAAGGCATGGCTTGGCAGTTCGGGCTGGACTGTTCCCATGAGGCACAGGGTCAGACTGATTTGCATATGGCCATGTCTGAACTGAGGTGGCAGAGAGGGCCAAAGAACGGTGATGGATCAAACCCAGATCTGTGGACTGGGTGTGAGTGTAAGATTGGTTCTGATGCTCCGTCCATCACCACCCCCATTTGTACTGCTTTGTTCACCATAAGTTGGCAAGGTATGCTCAGACGTGAGTCCCTTGCTCACTTTGCCACTGGATTCAAGCAAGCCTGGCTGAAGACGGCTGAAATGCCAGAAACCGGTCCTAGGGAGCTTGTTTCCGGTCCAGGGAAGGCATGGCTTGGCAGTTCGGGCTGGACTGTTCCCATGAGGCACAGGGTCAGACTGATTTGCATATGGCCATGTCTGAACTGGGGTGGCAGAGTGGGCCAAAGAACGGTGATGGATCAAAACCAGATCTGTTGACTGGGTGTGAGTGTAAGATTGGTTCTGATGCTCCGTCCATCACCACCCCCTTTTGTACTGCTTTGTTCGCCATAAGTTGGCAGGGTGTGCTCAGACGTGAGTCCCTTGCTCACTTTGCCACTGGATTCAAGCAAGCCTGGCTGAAGACGGCTGAAATGCCAGAAACCGGTCCTAGGGAGCTTGTTTCTGGTCCAGGGAAGGCAAGGCTTGGCAGTTCGGGCTGGACTGTTCCCATGAGGCACAGGGTCAGACTGATTTGCATATGGCCATGTCTGAACTGGGGTGGCAGAGTGGGCCAAAGAACGGTGATGGATCAAACCCAGATCTGTTGACTGGGTGTGAGTGTAAGATTGGTTCTGATGCTCCGTCCATCACCACCCCCTTTTTTACTGCTTTGTTCGCCATAAGTTGGCAGGGTGTGCTCAGACGTGAGTCCCTTGCTCACTTTGCCACTGGATTCAAGCAAGCCTGGCTGAAGACGGCTGAAATGCCAGAAACTGGTCCTAGGGAGCTTGTTTCCGGTCCAGGGAAGGCATGGCTTGGCAGTTCGGGCTGGACTGTTCCCATGAGGCACAGGGTCAGACTGATTTGCATATGGCCATGTCTGAACTGGGGTGGCAGAGTGGGCCAAAGAACGGTGATGGATCAAAGCCAGATCTGTTGACTGGGTGTGAGTGTAAGATTGGTTCTGATGCTCCGTCCATCACCACCCCCTTTTGTACTGCTTTGTTTGCCATAAGTTGGCAGGGTATGCTCAGACGTGAGTCCCTTGCTCACTTTGCGACTGGATTCAAGCAAGCCTGGCTGAAGACGGCTGAAATGCCAGAAACCGCTCCTAGGGAGCTTGTTTCCGGTCCAGGGAAGGCATGGCTTGGCAGTTCGGGCTGGACTGTTCACATGAGGCACAGGGTCAGACTGATTTGCATATGGCCATGTCTGAACTGGGGTGGCAGAGTGGGCCAAAGAACGGTGATGGATCAAACCCAGATCTGTTGACTGGGTGTGAGTGTAAGATTGGTTCTGATGCTTCGTCCATCACCACCCCCTTTTGTACTGCTTTGTTCGCCATAAGTTGGCAGGGTATGCTCAGACATGAGTCCCTTGCTCACTTTGCCACTGGATTCAAGCAAGCCTGGCTGAAGACGGCTGAAATGCCAGAAAGCGCTCCTAGGGAGCTTGTTTCCGGTCCAGGAAAGGCATGGCTTGGCAGTTCGGGCTGGACTGTTCCCATGAGGCACAGGGTCAGACTGATTTGCATATGGCCATGTCTGAACTGGGGTGGCAGAGAGGGCCAAAGAACGGTGATGGATCAAACCCAGATCTGTGGACTGGGTGTGAGTGTAAGATTGGTTCTGATGCTCCGTCCATCACCACCCCCTCTTGTACTGCTTTGTTCGCCATAAGTTGGCAGGGTATGCTCAGACGTGAGTCCCTTGCTCACTTTGCCACTGGATTCAAGCAAGCCTGGCTGAAGACGGCTGAAATGCCAGAAACCGGTCCTAGGGAGCTTGTTTCCGGTCCAGGGAAGGCATGGCTTGGCAGTTCGGGCTGGACTGTTCCAATGAGGCACAGGGTCAGACTGATTTGCATATGGCCAGGTCTGAACTGGGGTGGCTGAGTGGGCCAAAGAACGGTGATGGATCAAACCCAGATCTGTTGACTGGGTGTGAGTGTAAGATTGGTTCTGATGCTCCGTCCATCACCACCCCCTTTTGTACTGCTTTGTTCGCCATAAGTTGGCAGGGTATGCTCAGACGTGAGTCCCTTGCTCACTTTGCCCCTGGATTCAAGCAAGCCTGGCTGAAGACGCCAGAAATGCCAGAAACCGGTCCTAGGGAGCTTGTTTCCGGTCCAGGGAAGGCATGGCTTGGCAGTTCGGGCTGGACTGTCCCAATGAGGCACAGGGTCAGACTGATTTGCATATGGCCATGTCTGAACTGGGGTGGCAGAGTGGGCCAAAGAACGGTGATGGATCAAACCTAGATCTGTTGACTGGGTGTGAGTGTAAGATTGGTTCTGATGCTCCGTCCATCACCACCCCCTCTTGTACTGCTTTGTTCGCCATAAGTTGGCAGGGTATGCTCAGACGTGAGTCCCTTGCTCACTTTGCCACTGGATTCAAGCAAGCCTGGCTGAAGACGGCTGAAATGCCAGAAACCGGTCCTAGGGAGCTTGTTTCCGGTCCAGGGAAGGCATGGCTTGGCAGTTCGGGCTGGACTGTTCCCATGAGGCACAGGGTCAGACTGATTTGCATATGGCCATGTCTTAACTGGGGTGGCAGAGTGGGCCAAACAACGGTGATGGATCAAACCCAGATCTGTTGACTGGGTGTGAGTGTAAGATTGGTTCTGATGCTCCGTCCATCACCATCCCCATTTGTACTGCTTTGTTCGCCATAAGTTGGCAGGGTATGCTCAGACGTGAGTCCCTTGCTCACTTTGCCACTGGATTCAAGCAAGCCTGGCTAAAGACGGCTGAAATGCCAGAAACCGGTCCTAGGGAGCTTGTTTCCGGTCCAGGGAAGGCATGGCTTGGCAGTTCGGGCTGGACTGTTCCCATGAGGCACAGCGTCAGACTGATTTGCATATGGCCATGTCTGGACTTGGGTGGCAGAGTGGGCCACAGAACGGTGATGGATCAAACCCAGATCTGTTGACTGGGTGTGAGTGTAAGATTGGTTCTTATGCTCCGTCCATCACCACCCCCTTTTGTACTGCTTTGTTCGCCATAAGTTGGCAGGGTGTGCTCAGACGTAAGTCCCTTGCTCACTTTGCCACTGGATTCAAGCAAGCCTGGCTGAAGACGGCTGAAATGCCAGAAACCGGTCCTAGGGAGCTTGTTTCCGGTCCAGGGAAGGCATGGCTTGGCAGTTCGGGCTGGACTGTTACCATGAGGCACAGGGTCAGACTGATTTGCATATGGCCAAGTCTGAACTGGGGTGGCAGAGGTGGCCAAAGAACGGTGATGGATCAAACCCAGATCTGTTGACTGGGTGTGAGTGTAAGATTGGTTCTGATGCTTCGTGCATCACCACCCCCTTTTGTACTGCTTTGTTCGCCATAAGTTGGCAGGGTATGCTCAGACGTGAGTCCCTTGCTCACTTTGCCACTGGATTCAAGCAAGCCTTGCTGAAGACGGCTGAAATGCCAGAAACCGGTCCTAGGGAGCTTGTTTCCGGTCCAGGGAAGGCATGGCTTGGCAGTTCGAGCTGGACTGTTCCCATGAGGCACAGGGTCAGACTGATTTGCATATGGCCATGTCTGAACTGGGGTGGCAGAGTGGGCCAAAGAACGGTAATGGATCAAACCCAGATCTGTTGACTGGGTGTGAGTGTAAGATTGGTTCTGATGCTCTGTCCATCACCACCCCCTTTTGTACTGCTTTGTTCGCCATAAGTTGGCAGGGTGTGCTCAGACGTGAGTCCCTTGCTCACTTTGCCACTGGATTCAAGCAAGCCTGGCTGAAGACGGCTGAAATGCCAGCAACCGGTCCTAGGGAGCTTGTTTCCAGTCCAAGGAAGGCATGGCTTGGCAGTTCGGGCTGGACTGTCCCAATGAGGCACAGGGTCAGACTGATTTGCATATGGCCATGTCTGAACTGGGGTGGTAGAGTGGGCCAAAGAACGGTGATGGATCAAACCCAGATCTGTTGACTGGGTGTGAGTGTAAGATTGGTTCTGATGCTTCGTCCATCACCACCCCCTCTTGTACTGCTTTGTTCGCCATAAGTTGGCAGGGATTTTGCAGACGTGAGTCCCTTGCTCACTTTGCCACTGGATTCAAGCAAGCCTGGCTGAAGACAGCTGAAATGCCAGAAACCGGTCCTAGGGAGCTTGTTTCCGGTCCAGGGAAGGCATGGCTTGGCAGTTCGGGCTGGACTGTTCCCATGAGGCACAGGGTCAGACTGATTTGCAGATGGCCATGTCTGAACTGGGGTGGCAGAGTGGGCCAAAGAACGGTGATGGATCAAACCCAGATCTGTTGACTGGGTGTGAGTGTAAGATTGGTTCTGATACTCCGTCCATCACCACCCCCTTTTGTACTGCTTTGTTCGCCATAAGTTGGCAGGGTATGCTCAGACGTGAGTCCCTTGCTCACTTAGCCCCTGGATTCAAGCAAGCCTGGCTGAAGACGCCAGAAATGCCAGAAACCAGTCCTAGGGAGCTTGTTTCCGGTCCAGGGAAGGCATGGCTTGGCAGTTCGGGCTGGACTGTCCCAATGAGGCACAGGGTCAGACTGATTTGCATATGGCCATGTCTGAACTGGGGTGGCAGAGTGGGCCAAAGAACGGTGATGGATCAAACCCAGATCTGTTGACTGGGTGTGAGTGTAAGATTGGTTCTGATGCTCCGTCCATCACCACCCCCTCTTGTACTGCTTTGTTCGCCATAAGTTGGCAGGGTATGCTCAGACGTGAGTCCCTTGCTCACTTTGCCACTGGATTCAAGCAAGCCTGGCTGAAGACGGCTGAAATGCCAGAAACCGGTCCTAGGGAGCTTGTTTCCGGTCCAGGGAAGGCATGGCTTGGCAGTTCGGGCTGGACTGTTCCCATGAGGCACAGGGTCATACTGATTTGCATATGGCCATGTCTGAACTGGGGTGGCAGAGTGGGCCAAAGAACGGTGATGGATCAAACCCACATCTGTTGACTGGGTGTGAGTGTAAGATTGGTTCTGATGCTTCGTCCATCACCACCCCCTTTTGTACTGCTTTGTTCACCATAAGTTGGCAGGGTATGCTCAGACGTGAGTCCCTTGCTCACTTTGCCACTGGATTCAAGCAAGCCCGGCTGAAGACGGCTGAAATGCCGGAAACCGGTCCTAGGGAGCTTGTTTCCGGTCCAGGGAAGGCATGGCTTGGCAGTTCGGGCTGGACTGTTCCCATGAGGCACAGCGTCAGACTGATTTGCATATGGCCATGTCTGGACTTGGGTGGCAGAGTGGGCCCCAGAACGGTGATGGATCAAACCCAGATCTGTTGACTGGGTGTGAGTGTAAGATTGGTTCATATTATCCGTCCATCACCACCCCCTTTTGTACTGCTTTGTTCGCCGTAAGTTGGCAGGGTGTGTTCAGACGTGAGTCCCTTGCTCACTTTGCCACTGGATTCAAGCAAGCCTGGCTGAAGACGGCTGAAATGCCAGAAACCGGTCCTAGGGAGCTTGTTTCCGGTCCAGGGAAAGCATGGCTTGGCAGTTCGGGCTGGACTGTTCCCATGAGGCACAGGGTCAGGCTGATTTGCATATGGCCATGACTGAACTGGGGTGGCAGAGTGGGCCAAAGAACGGTGATAAATCAAACCCAGATCTGTTGACTGGGTGTGAGTGTAAGATTGGTTCTGATGCTCCGGCCATCACCACCCCCTTTTGTACTGCTTTGTTTGCCATAAGTTGGCAGGGTATGCTCAGACATGAGTCCCTTGCTCACTTTGCCACTGGATTCAAGCAAGCCTGGCTGAAGATGGCTGAAATGCCAGAAACCGGTCCTAGGGAGCTTGTTTCCGGTCCAGGGAAGGCATGGCTTGGCAGTTCGGGCTGGACTGTTCCCATGAGGCACAGGGTCAGACTGATTTGCATATGGCCATGACTGAACTGGGGTGGCAGAGTGGGTCAAAGAACGGTGATAAATCAAACCCAGATCTGTTGACTGGGTGTGAGTGTAAGATTGGTTCTGATGCTCCGTCCATCACCACCCCCTTTTGTACTGCTTTGTTCGGCATAAGTTGACAGGGTATGCTCAGACGTGAGTCTCTTGCTCACTTTGCCACTGGATTCAAGCAAGCCTGGCTGAAGACGCCGGAAATGATAGAAACCGGTCCTAGGGAGCTTGTTTCCGGTCCAGGGAAGGCATGGCTTGGCAGTTCGGGCTGGACTGTCCCAATGAGGCACAGGGTCAGACTGATTTGCGTATGGCCATGTCTGAACTGGGGTGGCAGAGTGGGCCAAAGAACGGTGATGGATCAAACCCAGATCTGTTGACTGGGTGTGAGTGTAAGATTGGTTCTGATACTCCGTCCATCACCACCCCCTTTTGTACTGCTTTGTTCGCCATAAGTTGGCAGGGTATGCTCAGACGTGAGTCCCTTGCTCACTTTGCCACTGGATTCAAGCAAGCCTGGCTGAAGATGGGTGAAATGCCAGAAACCGGTCCTAGGGAGCTTGTTTCCGGTCCAGGGAAGGCATGGCTTTGCAGTTCGGGCTGGACTGTTTCCATGAGGCACAGGGTCAGACTGATTTGCATATGGCCATGTCTGAACTGGGGTGGCAGAGTCGGCCAAAGAACGGTGATGGATCAAACCCAGATCTGTTGACTGGGTGTGAGTGTAAGATTGGTTCTGCTGCTCCGTCCATCACCACCCCCTTTTGTACTGCTTTGTTCGCCATAAGTTGGCAGGGTATGCTCAGACATGAGTCCCTTGCTCACTTTGCCACTGGATTCAAGCAAGCCTGGCTGAAGACGGCTGAAATGCCAGAAACCGGTCCTAGGGAGTTTTTTTCCGGTCCAGGAAAGGCATGGCTTGGCAGTTCGGGCTGGACTGTTCCCATGAGGCACAGGGTCAGACTGATTTGCATATGGCGATGTCTGAACTGGGGTGGCCGAGAGGGCCAAAGAACGGTGATGGATCAAACCCAGATCTGTGGACTGGGTGTGAGTGTAAGATTGGTTCTGATGCTCCGTCCATCACCACCCCCATTTGTACTGCTTTGTTCGCCATAAGTTGGCAGGGTATGCTCAGACGTGAGTCCCTTGCTCACTTTGCCACTGGATTCAAGCAAGCCTGGCTGAAGACGGCTGAAATGCCAGAAACCGGTCCTAGGGAGCTTGTTTCCGGTCCAGGGAAGGCATGGCTTGGCAGTTCAGGCTGGACTGTTCCCATGAGGCACAGGGTCAGACTGATTTGCATATGGCCATGTCTGAACTGGGGAGGCAGAGTGGGCCAAAGAACGGTGATGGATCAAACCCAGATCTGTTGACTGGGTGTGAGTGTAAGATTGGTTCTGATGCTCCGTCCATCACCATCCCCATTTGTACTGCTTTGTTCGCCATAAGTTGGCAGGGTATGCTCAGACGTGAGTCCCTTGCTCACTTTGCCACTGGATTCAAGCAAGCCTGGCTAAAGACGGCTGAAATGCCAGAAACCGGTCCTAGGGAGCTTGTTTCCGGTCCAGGGAAGGCATGGCTTGGCAGTTCGGGCTGGACTGTTCCCATGAGGCACAGCGTCAGACTGATTTGCATATGGCCATGTCTGGACTTGGGTGGCAGAGTGGGCCACAGAACGGTGATGGATCAAACCCAGATCTGTTGACTGGGTGTGAGTGTAAGATTGGTTCTTATGCTCCGTCCATCACCACCCCCTTTTGTACTGCTTTGTTCGCCATAAGTTGGCAGGGTGTGCTCAGACGTAAGTCCCTTGCTCACTTTGCCACTGGATTCAAGCAAGCCTGGCTGAAGACGGCTGAAATGCCAGAAACCGGTCCTAGGGAGCTTGTTTCCGGTCCAGGGAAGGCATGGCTTGGCAGTTCGGGCTGGACTGTTACCATGAGGCACAGGGTCAGACTGATTTGCATATGGCCAAGTCTGAACTGGGGTGGCAGAGGTGGCCAAAGAACGGTGATGGATCAAACCCAGATCTGTTGACTGGGTGTGAGTGTAAGATTGGTTCTGATGCTTCGTGCATCACCACCCCCTTTTGTACTGCTTTGTTCGCCATAAGTTGGCAGGGTATGCTCAGACGTGAGTCCCTTGCTCACTTTGCCACTGGATTCAAGCAAGCCTTGCTGAAGACGGCTGAAATGCCAGAAACCGATCCTAGGGAGCTTGTTTCCGGTCCAGGGAAGGCATGGCTTGGCAGTTCGAGCTGGACTGTTCCCATGAGGCACAGGGTCAGACTGATTTGCATATGGCCATGTCTGAACTGGGGTGGCAGAGTGGGCCAAAGAACGGTAATGGATCAAACCCAGATCTGTTGACTGGGTGTGAGTGTAAGATTGGTTCTGATGCTCTGTCCATCACCACCCCCTTTTGTACTGCTTTGTTCGCCATAAGTTGGCAGGGTGTGCTCAGACGTGAGTCCCTTGCTCACTTTGCCACTGGATTCAAGCAAGCCTGGCTGAAGACGGCTGAAATGCCAGCAACCGGTCCTAGGGAGCTTGTTTCCAGTCCAAGGAAGGCATGGCTTGGCAGTTCGGGCTGGACTGTCCCAATGAGGCACAGGGTCAGACTGATTTGCATATGGCCATGTCTGAACTGGGGTGGTAGAGTGGGCCAAAGAACGGTGATGGATCAAACCCAGATCTGTTGACTGGGTGTGAGTGTAAGATTGGTTCTGATGCTTCGTCCATCACCACCCCCTCTTGTACTGCTTTGTTCGCCATAAGTTGGCAGGGATTTCGCAGACGTGAGTCCCTTGCTCACTTTGCCACTGGATTCAAGCAAGCCTGGCTGAAGACAGCTGAAATGCCAGAAACCGGTCCTAGGGAGCTTGTTTCCGGTCCAGGGAAGGCATGGCTTGGCAGTTCGGGCTGGACTGTTCCCATGAGGCACAGGGTCAGACTGATTTGCAGATGGCCATGTCTGAACTGGGGTGGCAGAGTGGGCCAAAGAACGGTGATGGATCAAACCCAGATCTGTTGACTGGGTGTGAGTGTAAGATTGGTTCTGATACTCCGTCCATCACCACCCCCTTTTGTACTGCTTTGTTCGCCATAAGTTGGCAGGGTATGCTCAGACGTGAGTCCCTTGCTCACTTAGCCCCTGGATTCAAGCAAGCCTGGCTGAAGACGCCAGAAATGCCAGAAACCAGTCCTAGGGAGCTTGTTTCCGGTCCAGGGAAGGCATGGCTTGGCAGTTCGGGCTGGACTGTCCCAATGAGGCACAGGGTCAGACTGATTTGCATATGGCCATGTCTGAACTGGGGTGGCAGAGTGGGCCAAAGAACGGTGATGGATCAAACCCAGATCTGTTGACTGGGTGTGAGTGTAAGATTGGTTCTGATGCTCCGTCCATCACCACCCCCTCTTGTACTGCTTTGTTCGCCATAAGTTGGCAGGGTATGCTCAGACGTGAGTCCCTTGCTCACTTTGCCACTGGATTCAAGCAAGCCTGGCTGAAGACGGCTGAAATGCCAGAAACCGGTCCTAGGGAGCTTGTTTCCGGTCCAGGGAAGGCATGGCTTGGCAGTTCGGGCTGGACTGTTCCCATGAGGCACAGGGTCATACTGATTTGCATATGGCCATGTCTGAACTGGGGTGGCAGAGTGGGCCAAAGAACGGTGATGGATCAAACCCACATCTGTTGACTGGGTGTGAGTGTAAGATTGGTTCTGATGCTTCGTCCATCACCACCCCCTTTTGTACTGCTTTGTTCGCCATAAGTTGGCAGGGTATGCTCAGACGTGAGTCCCTTGCTCACTTTGCCACTGGATTCAAGCAAGCCCGGCTGAAGACGGCTGAAATGCCAGAAACCGGTCCTAGGGAGCTTGTTTCCGGTCCAGGGAAGGCATGGCTTGGCAGTTCGGGCTGGACTGTTCCCATGAGGCACAGCGTCAGACTGATTTGCATATGGCCATGTCTGGACTTGGGTGGCAGAGTGGGCCCCAGAACGGTGATGGATCAAACCCAGATCTGTTGACTGGGTGTGAGTGTAAGATTGGTTCATATGCTCCGTCCATCACCACCCCCTTTTGTACTGCTTTGTTCGCCGTAAGTTGGTAGGGTGTGTTCAGACGTGAGTCCCTTGCTCACTTTGCCACTGGATTCAAGCAAGCCTGGCTGAAGACGGCTGAAATGCCAGAAACCGGTCCTAGGGAGCTTGTTTCCGGTCCAGGGAAAGCATGGCTTGGCAGTTCGGGCTGGACTGTTCCCATGAGGCACAGGGTCAGGCTGATTTGCATATGGCCATGACTGAACTGGGGTGGCAGAGTGGGCCAAAGAACGGTGATAAATCAAACCCAGATCTGTTGACTGGGTGTGAGTGTAAGATTGGTTCTGATGCTCCGGCCATCACCACCCCCTTTTGTACTGCTTTGTTTGCCATAAGTTGGCAGGGTATGCTCAGACATGAGTCCCTTGCTCACTTTGCCACTGGATTCAAGCAAGCCTGGCTGAAGATGGCTGAAATGCCAGAAACCGGTCCTAGGGAGCTTGTTTCCGGTCCAGGGAAGGCATGGCTTGGCAGTTCGGGCTGGACTGTTCCCATGAGGCACAGGGTCAGACTGATTTGCATATGGCCATGACTGAACTGGGGTGGCAGAGTGGGCCAAAGAACGGTGATAAATCAAACCCAGATCTGTTGACTGGGTGTGAGTGTAAGATTGGTTCTGATGCTCCGTCCATCACCACCCCCTTTTGTACTGCTTTGTTCGGCATAAGTTGACAGGGTATGCTCAGACGTGAGTCTCTTGCTCACTTTGCCACTGGATTCAAGCAAGCCTGGCTGAAGACGCCGGAAATGATAGAAACCGGTCCCAGGGAGCTTGTTTCCGGTCCAGGGAAGGCATGGATTGGCAGTTCGGGCTGGACTGTCCCAATGAGGCACAGGGTCAGACTGATTTGCGTATGGCCATGTCTGAACTGGGGTGGCAGAGTGGGCCAAAGAACGGTGATGGATCAAACCCAGATCTGTTGACTGGGTGTGAGTGAAAGATTGGTTCTGATACTCCGTCCATCACCACCCCCTTTTGTACTGCTTTGTTCGCCATAAGTTGGCAGGGTATGCTCAGACGTGAGTCCCTTGCTCACTTTGCCACTGGATTCAAGCAAGCCTGGCTGAAGATGGCTGAAATGCCAGAAACCGGTCCTAGGGAGCTTGTTTCCGGTCCAGGGAAGGCATGGCTTTGCAGTTCGGGCTGGACTGTTTCCATGAGGCACAGGGTCAGACTGATTTGCATATGGCCATGTCTGAACTGGGGTGGCAGAGTCGGCCAAAGAACGGTGATGGATCAAACCCAGATCTGTTGACTGGGTGTGAGTGTAAGATTGGTTCTGCTGCTCCGTCCATCACCACCCCCTTTTGTACTGCTTTGTTCGCCATAAGTTGGCAGGGTATGCTCAGACATGAGTCCCTTGCTCACTTTGCCACTGGATTCAAGCAAGCCTGGCTGAAGACGGCTGAAATGCCAGAAACCGGTCCTAGGGAGTTTTTTTCCGGTCCAGGAAAGGCATGGCTTGGCAGTTCGGGCTGGACTGTTCCCATGAGGCACAGGGTCAGACTGATTTGCATATGGCGATGTCTGAACTGGGGTGGCCGAGAGGGCCAAAGAACGGTGATGGATCAAACCCAGATCTGTGGACTGGGTGTGAGTGTAAGATTGGTTCTGATGCTCCGTCCATCACCACCCCCATTTGTACTGCTTTGTTCGCCATAAGTTGGCAGGGTATGCTCAGACGTGAGTCCCTTGCTCACTTTGCCACTGGATTCAAGCAAGCCTGGCTGAAGACGGCTGAAATGCCAGAAACCGGTCCTAGGGAGCTTGTTTCCGGTCCAGGGAAGGCATGGCTTGGCAGTTCAGGCTGGACTGTTCCCATGAGGCACAGGGTCAGACTGATTTGCATATGGCCATGTCTGAACTGGGGTGGCCGAGTGGGCCAAAGAACGGTGATGGATCAAACCCAGATCTGTTGACTGGGTGTGAGTGTAAGATTGGTTCTGATGCTCCGTCCATCACCACCCCCTTTTGTACTGCTTTGTTCGCCATAAGTTGGCAGGGTGTGCTCAGACGTGAGTCCCTTGCTCACTTTGCCACTGGATTCAAGCAAGCCTGGCTGAAGACGGCTGAAATGCCAGAAACCGGTCCTAGGGAGCTTGTTTCCGGTGCAGGGAAGGCATGGCTTGGCAGTTCGGGCTGGACTGTTCCCATGAGGCACACGGTCAGACTGATTTGCATATGGCCATGACTGAACTGGGGTGGCAGAGTGGGCCAAAGAACGGTGATGGATCAAACCCAGATCTGTTGACTGGGTGTGAGTGTAAGATTGGCTCTGATGCTCCGTCCATCACCACCGCCTTTTGTACTGCTTTGTTCGCCATAAGTTGGCAGGGTATGCTCAGACGTGAGTCCCTTGCTCACTTTGCTACTGGATTCAAGCAAGCCTGGCTGAAGACGGCTGAAATGCCAGAAACCGGTCCTAGGGAGCTTGTTTCCTGTCCAGGGAAGGCATGGTTTGGCAGTTCGGGCTGGACTGTTCCCATGAGGCACAGGGTCAGACTGATTTGCATATGGCCATGTCTGAACTGGGGTGGCCGAGTGGGCCAAAGAACGGTGATGGATCAAACCCAGATCTGTTGACTGGGTGTGAGTGTAAGATTGGTTCTGATGCTCCGTCCATCACCACCCCCTTTTGTACTGCTTTGTTCGCCATAAGTTGGCAGGGTATGCTCAGACGTGAGTCCCTTGCTCACTTTGCCACTGGATTCAAGCAAGCCTGGCTGAAGACGTCGGAAATGCCAGAAACCGGTCCTAGGGAGCTTGCATCCGGTCCAGGGAAGGCATGGCTTGGCAGTTCGGGCTGGACTGTCCCAATGAGGCACAGGATCAGACTGATTTGCATATGGCCATGTCTGAACTGGGGTGGCAGAGTGGGCCAAAGAACGGTGATGGATCAAACCCAGATCTGTTGACTGGATGTGAGTGTAAGATTGGTTCTGATACTCCGTCCATCACCATCCCCTTTTGTACTGCTTTGTTCACCATAAGTTGGCAGGGTATGCTCAGACGTGAGTCCCTTGCTCACTTTGCCACTGGATTCAAACAAGCCTGGCTGAAGACGGCTGAAATGCCAGAAACCAGTCCTAGGGAGCTTGTTTCCGGTCCAGGGAAGGCATGGCTTGGCAGTTCGGGCTGGACTGTTTCCATGAGGCACAGGGTCAGACTGATTTGCGTATGGCCATGTCTAAACTGGGGTGGCAGAGTGGGCCAAAGAACGGTGATGGATCAAACCCAGATCTGTTGACTGGGTGTGAGTGTAAGATTGGTTCTGATGCTCCGTCCATCACCACCCACTTTTGTACTGCTTTGTTCGACATAAGTTGGCAGGGTATGCTCAGACGTGAGTCCCTTGCTCACTTTGCCACTGGATTCAAGCAAGCCTGGCTGAAGACGGCTGAAATGCCAGAAACCGGTCCTAGGGAGCTTGTTTCCGGTCCAGGGAAGGCATGGCTTGGCAGTTCGGGCTGGACTGTTCCAATGAGGCACAGGGTCAGACTGATTTGCATATGGCCATGTCTGAACTGGGGTGGCAGAGTGGGCCAAAGAACGGTGATGGATCAAACCCAGATCTGTTGACTGGGTGTGAGTGTAAGATTGTTTCTGATGCTCCGTCCATCACCACCCCCTCTTGTACTGCTTTGTTCGCCATAAGTTGGCAGGGTGTGCTCAGACGTGAGTCCCTTGCTCACTTTGCCACTGGATTCAAGCAAGCCTGGCTGAAGACGGCTGAAATGCCAGAAACCGGTCCTAGGGAGCTTGTTTCCGGTCCAGGGAAGGCATGGCTTGGCAGTTCAGGCTGGACTGTTCCCATGAGGCACAGGGTCAGACTGATTTGCATATGGCCATGTCTGAACTGGGGTGGCAGAGTGGGCCAAAGAACGGTGATGGATCAAACCCAGATCTGTTGACTGGGTGTGAGTGTAAGATTGGTTCTGATGCTTCGTCCATCACCACCCCCTTTTGTACTGCTTTGTTCGCCATAAGTTGGCAGGGTATGCTCAGACGTGAGTCCCTTGCTCACTTTGCCACTGGATTCAAGCAATCCTGGCTGAAGACGGCTGAAATGCCAGAAACCAGTCCTAGGGAGCTTGTTTCCGGTCCAGGGAAGGCATGGCTTGGCAGTTCGGGCTGGACTGTTCCCATGAGGCACAGGGTCAGACTGATTTGCATATAGCCATGTCTGAACTGGGGTGGCCAAGAGGGCCAAAAAACGGTGATGGATCAAACCCAGATCTGTGGACTGGGTGTGAGTGTAAGATTGGTTCTGATGCTCCGTCCATCACCACCCCCATTTGTACTGCTTTGTTCGCCATAAGTTGGCAGGGTATGCTCAGACGTGAGTCCCTTGCTCACTTTGCCACTGGATTCAAGCAAGCCTGGCTGAAGACGGCTGAAATGCCAGAAACCGGTCCTAGGGAGCTTGTTTCCGGTCCAGGGAAGGCATGGCTTGGCAGTTCAGGCTGGACTGTTCCCATGAGGCACAGGGTCAGACTGATTTGCATATGGCCATGTCTGAACTGGGGAGGCAGAGTGGGCCAAAGAACGGTGATGGATCAAACCCAGATCTGTTGACTGGGTGTGAGTGTAAGATTGGTTCTGATGCTCCGTCCATCACCACCCCCTTTTGTACTGCTTTGTTCGCCATAAGTTGGCAGGGTGTGCTCAGACGTGAGTCCCTTGCTCACTTTGCCACTGGATTCAAGCAAGCCTGGCTGAAGACGGCTGAAATGCCAGAAACCGGTCCTAGGGAGCTTGTTTCCGGTGCAGGGAAGGCATGGCTTGGCAGTTCGGGCTGGACTGTTCCCATGAGGCACACGGTCAGACTGATTTGCATATGGCCATGACTGAACTGGGGTGGCAGAGTGGGCCAAAGAACGGTGATGGATCAAACCCAGATCTGTTGACTGGGTGTGAGTGTAAGATTGGCTCTGATGCTCCGTCCATCACCACCGCCTTTTGTACTGCTTTGTTCGCCATAAGTTGGCAGGGTATGCTCAGACGTGAGTCCCTTGCTCACTTTGCTACTGGATTCAAGCAAGCCTGGCTGAAGACGGCTGAAATGCCAGAAACCGGTCCTAGGGAGCTTGTTTCCTGTCCAGGGAAGGCATGGTTTGGCAGTTCGGGCTGGACTGTTCCCATGAGGCACAGGGTCAGACTGATTTGCATATGGCCATGTCTGAACTGGGGTGGCCGAGTGGGCCAAAGAACGGTGATGGATCAAACCCAGATCTGTTGACTGGGTGTGAGTGTAAGATTGGTTCTGATGCTCCGTCCATCACCACCCCCTTTTGTACTGCTTTGTTCGCCATAAGTTGGCAGGGTATGCTCAGACGTGAGTCCCTTGCTCACTTTGCCACTGGATTCAAGCAAGCCTGGCTGAAGACGTCGGAAATGCCAGAAACCGGTCCTAGGGAGCTTGCATCCGGTCCAGGGAAGGCATGGCTTGGCAGTTCGGGCTGGACTGTCCCAATGAGGCACAGGATCAGACTGATTTGCATATGGCCATGTCTGAACTGGGGTGGCAGAGTGGACCAAAGAACGGTGATGGATCAAACCCAGATCTGTTGACTGGATGTGAGTGTAAGATTGGTTCTGATACTCCGTCCATCACCATCCCCTTTTGTACTGCTTTGTTCACCATAAGTTGGCAGGGTATGCTCAGACGTGAGTCCCTTGCTCACTTTGCCACTGGATTCAAACAAGCCTGGCTGAAGACGGCTGAAATGCCAGAAACCAGTCCTAGGGAGCTTGTTTCCGGTCCAGGGAAGGCATGGCTTGGCAGTTCGGGCTGGACTGTTTCCATGAGGCACAGAGTCAGACTGATTTGCGTATGGCCATGTCTAAACTGGGGTGGCAGAGTGGGCCAAAGAACGGTGATGGATCAAACCCAGATCTGTTGACTGGGTGTGAGTGTAAGATTGGTTCTGATGCTCCGTCCATCACCACCCACTTTTGTACTGCTTTGTTCGACATAAGTTGGCAGGGTATGCTCAGACGTGAGTCCCTTGCTCACTTTGCCACTGGATTCAAGCAAGCCTGGCTGAAGACGGCTGAAATGCCAGAAACCGGTCCTAGGGAGCTTGTTTCCGGTCCAGGGAAGGCATGGCTTGGCAGTTCGGGCTGGACTGTTCCAATGAGGCACAGGGTCAGACTGATTTGCATATGGCCATGTCTGAACTGGGGTGGCAGAGTGGGCCAAAGAACGGTGATGGATCAAACCCAGATCTGTTGACTGGGTGTGAGTGTAAGATTGTTTCTGATGCTCCGTCCATCACCACCCCCTCTTGTACTGCTTTGTTCGCCATAAGTTGGCAGGGTGTGCTCAGACGTGAGTCCCTTGCTCACTTTGCCACTGGATTCAAGCAAGCCTGGCTGAAGACGGCTGAAATGCCAGAAACCGGTCCTAGGGAGCTTGTTTCCGGTCCAGGGAAGGCATGGCTTGGCAGTTCAGGCTGGACTGTTCCCATGAGGCACAGGGTCAGACTGATTTGCATATGGCCATGTCTGAACTGGGGTGGCAGAGAGGGCCAAAGAACGGTGATGGATCAAACCCAGATCTGTTGACTGGGTGTGAGTGTAAGATTGGTTCTGATGCTTCGTCCATCACCACCCCCTTTTGTACTGCTTTGTTCGCCATAAGTTGGCAGGGTATGCTCAGACGTGAGTCCCTTGCTCACTTTGCCACTGGATTCAAGCAATCCTGGCTGAAGACGGCTGAAATGCCAGAAACCAGTCCTAGGGAGCTTGTTTCCGGTCCAGGGAAGGCATGGCTTGGCAGTTCGGGCTGGACTGTTCCCATGAGGCACAGGGTCAGACTGATTTGCATATAGCCATGTCTGAACTGGGGTGGCCAAGAGGGCCAAAAAACGGTGATGGATCAAACCCAGATCTGTGGACTGGGTGTGAGTGTAAGATTGGTTCTGATGCTCCGTCCATCACCACCCCCATTTGTACTGCTTTGTTCGCCATAAGTTGGCAGGGTATGCTCAGACGTGAGTCCCTTGCTCACTTTGCCACTGGATTCAAGCAAGCCTGGCTGAAGACGGCTGAAATGCCAGAAACCGGTCCTAGGGAGCTTGTTTCCGGTCCAGGGAAGGCATGGCTTGGCAGTTCAGGCTGGACTGTTCCCATGAGGCACAGGGTCAGACTGATTTGCATATGGCCATGTCTGAACTGGGGAGGCAGAGTGGGCCAAAGAACGGTGATGGATCAAACCCAGATCTGTTGACTGGGTGTGAGTGTAAGATTGGTTCTGATGCTCCGTCCATCACCACCCCCTTTTGTACTGCTTTGTTCGCCATAAGTTGGCAGGGTGTGCTCAGACGTGAGTCCCTTGCTCACTTTGCCACTGGATTCAAGCAAGCCTGGCTGAAGACGGCTGAAATGCCAGAAACCGGTCCTAGGGAGCTTGTTTCCGGTGCAGGGAAGGCATGGCTTGGCAGTTCGGGCTGGACTGTTCCCATGAGGCACACGGTCAGACTGATTTGCATATGGCCATGACTGAACTGGGGTGGCAGAGTGGGCCAAAGAACGGTGATGGATCAAACCCAGATCTGTTGACTGGGTGTGAGTGTAAGATTGGCTCTGATGCTCCGTCCATCACCACCGCCTTTTGTACTGCTTTGTTCGCCATAAGTTGGCAGGGTATGCTCAGACGTGAGTCCCTTGCTCACTTTGCTACTGGATTCAAGCAAGCCTGGCTGAAGACGGCTGAAATGCCAGAAACCGGTCCTAGGGAGCTTGTTTCCTGTCCAGGGAAGGCATGGTTTGGCAGTTCGGGCTGGACTGTTCCCATGAGGCACAGGGTCAGACTGATTTGCATATGGCCATGTCTGAACTGGGGTGGCCGAGTGGGCCAAAGAACGGTGATGGATCAAACCCAGATCTGTTGACTGGGTGTGAGTGTAAGATTGGTTCTGATGCTCCGTCCATCACCACCCCCTTTTGTACTGCTTTGTTCGCCATAAGTTGGCAGGGTATGCTCAGACGTGAGTCCCTTGCTCACTTTGCCACTGGATTCAAGCAAGCCTGGCTGAAGACGTCGGAAATGCCAGAAACCGGTCCTAGGGAGCTTGCATCCGGTCCAGGGAAGGCATGGCTTGGCAGTTCGGGCTGGACTGTCCCAATGAGGCACAGGATCAGACTGATTTGCATATGGCCATGTCTGAACTGGGGTGGCAGAGTGGGCCAAAGAACGGTGATGGATCAAACCCAGATCTGTTGACTGGATGTGAGTGTAAGATTGGTTCTGATACTCCGTCCATCACCATCCCCTTTTGTACTGCTTTGTTCACCATAAGTTGGCAGGGTATGCTCAGACGTGAGTCCCTTGCTCACTTTGCCACTGGATTCAAACAAGCCTGGCTGAAGACGGCTGAAATGCCAGAAACCAGTACTAGGGAGGTTGTTTCCGGTCCAGGGAAGGCATGGCTTGGCAGTTCGGGCTGGACTGTTTCCATGAGGCACAGGGTCAGACTGATTTGCGTATGGCCATGTCTAAACTGGGGTGGCAGAGTGGGCCAAAGAACGGTGATGGATCAAACCCAGATCTGTTGACTGGGTGTGAGTGTAAGATTGGTTCTGATGCTCCGTCCATCACCACCCACTTTTGTACTGCTTTGTTCGACATAAGTTGGCAGGGTATGCTCAGACGTGAGTCCCTTGCTCACTTTGCCACTGGATTCAAGCAAGCCTGGCTGAAGACGGCTGAAATGCCAGAAACCGGTCCTAGGGAGCTTGTTTCCGGTCCAGGGAAGGCATGGCTTGGCAGTTCGGGCTGGACTGTTCCAATGAGGCACAGGGTCAGACTGATTTGCATATGGCCATGTCTGAACTGGGGTGGCAGAGTGGGCCAAAGAACGGTGATGGATCAAACCCAGATCTGTTGACTGGGTGTGAGTGTAAGATTGTTTCTGATGCTCCGTCCATCACCACCCCCTCTTGTACTGCTTTGTTCGCCATAAGTTGGCAGGGTGTGCTCAGACGTGAGTCCCTTGCTCACTTTGCCACTGGATTCAAGCAAGCCTGGCTGAAGACGGCTGAAATGCCAGAAACCGGTCCTAGGGAGCTTGTTTCCGGTCCAAGGAAGGCATGGCTTGGCAGTTCAGGCTGGACTGTTCCCATGAGGCACAGGGTCAGACTGATTTGCATATGGCCATGTCTGAACTGGGGTGGCAGAGTGGGCCAAAGAACGGTGATGGATCAAACCCAGATCTGTTGACTGGGTGTGAGTGTAAGATTGGTTCTGATGCTTCGTCCATCACCACCCCCTTTTGTACTGCTTTGTTCGCCATAAGTTGGCAGGGTATGCTCAGACGTGAGTCCCTTGCTCACTTTGCCACTGGATTCAAGCAATCCTGGCTGAAGACGGCTGAAATGCCAGAAACCAGTCCTAGGGAGCTTGTTTCCGGTCCAGGGAAGGCATGGCTTGGCAGTTCGGGCTGGACTGTTCCCATGAGGCACAGGGTCAGACTGATTTGCATATAGCCATGTCTGAACTGGGGTGGCCAAGAGGGCCAAAAAACGGTGATGGATCAAACCCAGATCTGTGGACTGGGTGTGAGTTTAAGATTGGTTCTGATGCTCCGTCCATCACCACCCCCTTTTGTACTGCTTTGTTCGCCATAAGTTGGCAGGGTATGCTCAGACGTGAGTCCCTTGCTCACTTTGCCACTGGATTCAAGCAAGCCTGGCTGAAGACGGCTGAAATGCCAGAAACCGGTCCTAGGGAGCTTGTTTCCGGTCCAGGGAAGGCATGGCTTGGCAGTTCGGGCTGGACTGTTCCCATGAGGCACAGCGTCAGACTGATTTGCATATGGCCATGTCTGAATTGGGGTGGCAGAGGTGGCCAAAGAACGGTGATGGATCAAACCCAGATCTGTTGACTGGGTGTGAGTGTAAGATTGGTTCTGATGCTTCGTCCATCACCACCCACTTTTGTACTGCTTTGTTCGCCATAAGTTGGCAGGGTATGCTCAGACGTGAGTCCCTTGCTCACTTTGCCACTGGATTCAAGCAAGCCTGGCTGAAGACGCTGGAAATGCCAGAAACCGGTCCTAGGGAGCTTGTTTCCGGTCCAGGGAAGGCATGGCTTGGCAGTTCGGGCTGGACTGTCTCAATGAGGCACAGGGTCAGACTTATTTGCATATGGCCATGTCTGAACTGGGGTGGTAGAGTGGGCCAAAGAACGGTGATGGATCAAACCCAGATCTGTTGACTGGGTGTGAGTGTAAGATTGGTTATGATGCTTCGTCCATCACCACCCCCTCTTGTACTGCTTTGTTCGCCATAAGTTGGCAGGGATTTCGCAGACGTGAGTCCCTTGCTCACTTTGCCACCGGATTCAAGCAAGCCTGGCTGAAGACAGCTGAAATGCCAGAAACCGGTCCTAGGGAGCTTGTTTCCGGTCCAGGGAAGGCATGGCTTGGCAGTTCGGGCTGGACTGTTCCCATGAGGCACAGGGTCAGACTGATTTGCATATGGCCATGTCTGAACTGGGGTGGCAGAGTGGGCCAAAGAACGGTGATGGATCAAACCCAGATCTGTTGACTGGGTGTGAGTGTAAGATTGGTTCTGATACTCCGTCCCTCACCACCCCCTTTTGTACTGCTTTGTTCACCATAAGTTGGCAGGGTATGCTCAGACGTGAGTCCCTTGCTCACTTTGCCACTGGATTCAAACAAGCCTGGCTGAAGACGGCTGAAATGCCAGAAACCAGTCCTAGGGAGCTTGTTTCCGGTCCAGGGAAGGCATGGCTTGGCAGTTCGGGCTGGACTGTTTCCATGAGGCACAGGGTCAGACTGATTTGCATATGGCCATGTCTGAACTGGGGTGGCAGAGTGGGCCAAAGAACGGTGATGGATCAAACCCAGATCTGTTGACTGGGTGTGAGTGTAAGATTGGTTCTGATGCTCCGTCCATCACCACCCACTTTTGTACTGCTTTGTTCGACATAAGTTGGCAGGGTATGCTCAGACGTGAGTCCCTTGCTCACTTTGCCACTGGATTCAAGCAAGCCTGGCTGAAGACGGCTGAAATGCCAGAAACCGGTCCTAGGGACATTGTTTCCGGTCCAGGGAAGGCATGGCTTGGCAGTTCGGGCTGGACTGTTCCAATGAGGCACAGGGTCAGACTGATTTGCATATGGCCATGTCTGAACTGGGGTGGCAGAGTGGGCCAAAGAACGGTGATGGATCAAACCCAGATCTGTTGACTGGGTGTGAGTGTAAGATTGGTTCTGATGCTCCGTCCATCACCACCCCCTTTTGTACTGCTTTGTTCGCCATAAGTTGGCAGGGTATGCTCAGACGTGAGTCCCTTGCTCACTTTGCCCCTGGATTCAAGCAAGCCTGGCTGAAGACGCCAGAAATGCCAGAAACCGGTCCTAGGGAGCTTGTTTCCGGTCCAGGGAAGGCATGGCTTGGCAGTTCGGGCTGGACTGTCCCAATGAGGCACAGGGTCAGACTGATTTGCATATGGCCATATCTGAACTGGGGTGGCAGAGTGGGCCAAAGAACGGTGATGGATCAAACCCAGATCTGTTGACTGGGTGTGAGTGTAAGATTGGTTCTTATGCTCCGTCCATCACCACCCCCTTTTGTACTGCTTTGTTCGCCGTAAGTTGGCAGGGTGTGCTCAGACGTGAGTCCCTTGCTCACTTTGCCACTGGATTCAAGCAAGCCTGGCTGAAGACGGCTGAAATGCCAGAAACCGGTCCTAGGGAGCTTGTTTCCGGTCCAGGGAAGGCATGGCTTGGCAGTTCGGGCTGGACTGTTCCCATGAGGCACAGGGTCAGACTGATTTGCATATGGCCATGACTGAACTGGGGTGGCAGAGTGGGCCAAAGAACGGTGATAAATCAAACCCAGATCTGTTGACTGGGTGTGAGTGTAAGATTGGTTCTGATGCTCCGTCCATCACCACCCCCTTTTGTACTGCTTTGTTCGCCATAAGTTGGCAGGGTATGCTCAGACATGAGTCCCTTGCTCACTTTGCCACTGGATTCAAGCAAGCCTGGCTGAAGATTGCTGAAATGCCAGAAACCGGTCCTAGGGAGCTTGTTTCCGGTCCAGGGAAGGCATGGCTTGGCAGTTCAGGCTGGACTGTTCCCATGAGGCACAGGGTCAGACTGATTTGCATATGGCCATGAGTGAACTGGGGTGGCAGAGTGGGCCAAAGAACGGTGATAAATCAAACCCAGATCTGTTGACTGGGTGTGAGTGTAAGATTGGTTCTGATGCTCCGTCCATCACCACCCCCTTTTGTACTGCTTTGTTCGGCATAAGTTGGCAGGGTATGCTCAGACGTGAGTCTCTTGCTCACTTTGCCACTGGATTCAAGCAAGCCTGGCTGAAGACGCCGGAAATGATAGAAACCGGTCCTAGGGAGCTTGTTTCCGGTCCAGGGAAGGCATGGCTTGGCAGTTCGGGCTGGACTGTCCCAATGAGGCACAGGGTCAGACTGATTTGCGTATGGCCATGTCTGAACTGGGGTGGCAGAGTGGGCCAAAGAACGGTGATGGATCAAACCAAGATCTGTTGACTGGGTGTGAGTGTAAGATTGGTTCTGATACTCCGTCCATCACCACCCCCTTTTGTACTGCTTTGTTCGCCATAAGTTGGCAGGGTATGCTCAGACGTGAGTCCCTTGCTCACTTTGCCACTGGATTCAAGCAAGCCTGGCTGAAGATGGCTGAAATGCCAGAAACCGGTCCTAGGGAGCTTGTTTCCGGTCCAGGGAAGGCATGGCTTTGTAGTTCGGGCTGGACTGTTTCCATGAGGCACAGGGTCAGACTGATTTGCATATGGCCATGTCTGAACTGGGGTGGCAGAGTGGGCCAAAGAACGGTGATGGATCAAACCCAGATCTGTTGACTGGGTGTGAGTGTAAGATTGGTTCTGCTGCTCCGTCCATCACCACCCCCTTTTGTACTGCTTTGTTCGCCATAAGTTGGCAGGGTATGCTCAGACATGAGTCCCTTGCTCACTTTGCCACTGGATTCAAGCAAGCCTGGCTGAAGACGGCTGAAATGCCAGAAACCGGTCCTAGGGAGCTTGTTTCCGGTCCAGGAAAGGCATGGCTTGGTAGTTCGGGCTGGACTGTTCCCATGAGGCACAAGGTCAGACTGATTTGCATATGGCGATGTCTGAACTGGGGTGGCCGAGAGGGCCAAAGAACGGTGATGGATCAAACCCAGATCTGTGGACTGGGTGTGAGTGTAAGATTAGTTCTGATGCTCCGTCCATCACCACCCCCATTTGTACTGCTTTGTTCGCCATAAGTTGGCAGGGTATGCTCAGACGTGAGTCCCTTGCTCACTTTGCCACTGGATGAAAGCAAGCCTGGCTGAAGACGGCTGAAATGCCAGAAACCGGTCCTAGGGAGATTGTTTCCGGTCCAGGGAAGGCATGGCTTGGCAGTTCAGGCTGGACTGTTCCCATGAGGCACAGGGTCAGACTGATTTGCATATGGCCATGTCTGAACTGGGGTGGCAGAGTGGGCCAAAGAACGGTGATGGATCAAACCCAGATCTGTTGACTGGGTGTGAGTGTAAGATTGGTTCTGATGCTCCGTCCATCACCACCCCCTTTTGTACTGCTTTGTTCGCCATAAGTTGGCAGGGTGTGCTCAGACGTGAGTCCCTTGCTCACTTTGCCACTGGATTCAAGCAAGCCTGGCTGAAGACGGCTGAAATGCCAGAAACTGGTCCTAGGGAGCTTGTTTCCGGTGCAGGGAAGGCATGGCTTGGCAGTTCGGGCTGGACTGTTCCCATGAGGCACAGGGTCAGACTGATTTGCATATGGCCATGACTGAACTGGGGTGGCAGAGTGGGCCAAAGAACGGTGATGGATCAAACCCAGATCTGTTGACTGGGTGTGAGTGTAAGATTGGCTCTGATGCTCCGTCCATCACCACCGCCTTTTGTAATGCTTTGTTCGCCATAAGTTGGCAGGGTATGCTCAGACGTGAGTCCCTTGCTCACTTTGCTACTGGATTCAAGCAAGCCTGGCTGAAGACGGCTGAAATGCCAGAAACCGGTCCTAGGGAGCTTGTTTCCTGTCCAGGGAAGGCATGGTTTGGCAATTCGGGCTGGACTGTTCCCATGAGGCACAGGGTCAGACTGATTTGCATATGGCCATGTCTGAACTGGGGTGGCCGAGTGGGCCAAAGAACGGTGATGGATCAAACCCAGATCTGTTGACTGGGTGTGAGTGTAAGATTGGTTCTGATGCTCCGTCCATCACCACCCCCTTTTGTACTGCTTTGTTCGCCATAAGTTGGCAGGGTATGCTCAGACGTGAGTCCCTTGCTCACTTTGCCACTGGATTCAAGCAAGCCTGGCTGAAGACGTCGGAAATGCCAGAAACCGGTCCTAGGGAGCTTGCATCCGGTCCAGGGAAGGCATGGCTTGGCAGTTCGGGCTGGACTGTCCCAATGAGGCACAGGATCAGACTGATTTGCATATGGCCATGTCTGAACTGGGGTGGCAGAGTGGGCCAAAGAACGGTGATGGATCAAACCCAGATCTGTTGACTGGATGTGAGTGTAAGATTGGTTCTGATACTCCGTCCATCACCATCCCCTTTTGTACTGCTTTGTTCACCATAAGTTGGCAGGGTATGCTCAGACGTGAGTCCCTTGCTCACTTTGCCACTGGATTCAAACAAGCCTGGCTGAAGATGGCTGAAATGCCAGAAACCAGTCCTAGGGAGCTTGTTTCCGGTCCAGGGAAGGCATGGCTTGGCAGTTCGGGCTGGACTGTTTCCATGAGGCACAGGGTCAGACTGATTTGCGTATGGCCATGTCTAAACTGGGGTGGCAGAGTGGGCCAAAGAACGGTGATGGATCAAACCCAGATCTGTTGACTGGGTGTGAGTGTAAGATTGGTTCTGATGCTCCGTCCATCACCACCCACTTTTGTACTGCTTTGTTCGACATAAGTTGGCAGGGTATGCTCAGACGTGAGTCCCTTGCTCACTTTGCCACTGGATTCAAGCAAGCCTGGCTGAAGACGGCTGAAATGCCAGAAACCGGTCCTAGGGAGCTTGTTTCCGGTCCAGGGAAGGCATGGCTTGGCAGTTCGGGCTGGACTGTTCCAATGAGGCACAGGGTCAGACTGATTTGCATATGGCCATGTCTGAACTGGGGTGGCAGAGTGGGCCAAAGAACGGTGATGGATCAAACCCAGATCTGTTGACTGGGTGTGAGTGTAAGATTGTTTCTGATGCTCCGTCCATCACCACCCCCTCTTGTACTGCTTTGTTCGCCATAAGTTGGCAGGGTGTGCTCAGACGTGAGTCCCTTGCTCACTTTGCCACTGGATTCAAGCAAGCCTGGCTGAAGACGGCTGAAATGCCAGAAACCGGTCCTAGGGAGCTTGTTTCCGGTCCAAGGAAGGCATGGCTTGGCAGTTCAGGCTGGACTGTTCCCATGAGGCACAGGGTCAGACTGATTTGCATATGGCCATGTCTGAACTGGGGTGGCAGAGTGGGCCAAAGAACGGTGATGGATCAAACCCAGATCTGTTGACTGGGTGTGAGTGTAAGATTGGTTCTGATGCTTCGTCCATCACCACCCCCTTTTGTACTGCTTTGTTCGCCATAAGTTGGCAGGGTATGCTCAGACGTGAGTCCCTTGCTCACTTTGCCACTGGATTCAAGCAATCCTGGCTGAAGACGGCTGAAATGCCAGAAACCAGTCCTAGGGAGCTTGTTTCCGGTCCAGGGAAGGCATGGCTTGGCAGTTCGGGCTGGACTGTTCCCATGAGGCACAGGGTCAGACTGATTTGCATATAGCCATGTCTGAACTGGGGTGACCAAGAGGGCCAAAAAACGGTGATGGATCAAACCCAGATCTGTGGACTGGGTGTGAGTTTAAGATTGGTTCTGATGCTCCGTCCATCACCACCCCCTTTTGTACTGCTTTGTTCGCCATAAGTTGGCAGGGTATGCTCAGACGTGAGTCCCTTGCTCACTTTGCCACTGGATTCAAGCAAGCCTGGCTGAAGACGGCTGAAATGCCAGAAACCGGTCCTAGGGAGCTTGTTTCCGGTCCAGGGAAGGCATGGCTTGGCAGTTCGGGCTGGACTGTTCCCATGAGGCACAGCGTCAGACTGATTTGCATATGGCCATGTCTGGACTTGGGTGGCAGAGTGGGCCAGAGAACGGTGATGGATCAAACCCAGATCTGTTGACTGGGTGTGAGTGTAAGATTGGTTCTTATGCTCCGTCCATCACCACCCCCTTTTGTACTGCTTTGTTCGCCATAAGTTGGCAGGGTGTGCTCAGACGTAAGTCCCTTGCTCACTTTGCCACTGGATTCAAGCAAGCCTGGCTGAAGACGGCTGAAATGCCAGAAACCGGTCCTAGGGAGCTTGTTTCTGGTCCAGGGAAGGCATGGCTTGGCAGTTCGGGCTGGACTGTTCCCATGAGGCACAGGGTCAGACTGATTTGCATATGGCCAAGTCTGAATTGGGGTGGCAGAGTTGGCCAAAGAACGGTGATGGATCAAACCCAGATCTGTTGACTGGGTGTGAGTGTAAGATTGGTTCTGATGCTTCGTCCATCACCACCCCCTTTTGTACTGCTTTGTTCGCCATAAGTTGGCAGGGTATGCTCAGACGTGAGTCCCTTGCTCACTTTGCCACTGGATTCAAGCAAGCCTGGCTGAAGACGCTGGAAATGCCAGAAACCGGTCCTAGGGAGCTTGTTTCCGGTCCAGGGAAGGCCTGGCTTGGCAGTTCGGGCTGGACTGTCTCAATGAGGCACAGGGTCAGACTTATTTGCATATGGCCATGTCTGAACTGGGGTGGTAGAGTGGGCCAAAGAACGGTGATGGATCAAACCCAGATCTGTTGACTGGGTGTGAGTGTAAGATTGGTTATGATGCTTCGTCCATCACCACCCCCTCTTGTACTGCTTTGTTCGCCATAAGTTGGCAGGGATTTCGCAGACGTGAGTCCCTTGCTCACTTTGCCACCGGATTCAAGCAAGCCTGGCTGAAGACAGCTGAAATGCCAGAAACCGGTCCTAGGGAGCTTGTTTCCGGTCCAGGGAAGGCATGGCTTGGCAGTTCGGGCTGGACTGTTCCCATGAGGCACAGGGTCAGACTGATTTGCAGATGGCCATGTCTGAACTGGGGTGGCAGAGTGGGCCAAAGAACGGTGATGGATCAAACCCAGATCTGTTGACTGGGTGTGAGTGTAAGATTGGTTCTGATACTCCGTCCCTCACCACCCCCTTTTGTACTGCTTTGTTCACCATAAGTTGGCAGGGTATGCTCAGACGTGAGTCCCTTGCTCACTTTGCCACTGGATTCAAACAAGCCTGGCTGAAGACGGCTGAAATGCCAGAAACCAGTCCTAGGGAGCTTGTTTCCGGTCCAGGGAAGGCATGGCTTGGCAGTTCGGGCTGGACTGTTTCCATGAGGCACAGGGTCAGACTGATTTGCATATGGCCATGTCTGAACTGGGGTGGCAGAGTGGGCCAAAGAACGGTGATGGATCAAACCCAGATCTGTTGACTGGGTGTGAGTGTAAGATTGGTTCTGATGCTCCGTCCATCACCACCCACTTTTGTACTGCTTTGTTCGACATAAGTTGGCAGGGTATGCTCAGACGTGAGTCCCTTGCTCACTTTGCCACTGGATTCAAGCAAGCCTGGCTGAAGACGGCTGAAATGCCAGAAACCGGTCCTAGGGAGCTTGTTTCCGGTCCAGGGAAGGCATGGCTTGGCAGTTCGGGCTGGACTGTCCCAATGAGGCACAGGGTCAGACTGATTTGCATATGGCCATATCTGAACTGGGGTGGCAGAGTGGGCCAAAGAACGGTGATGGATCAAACCCAGATCTGTTGACTGGGTGTGAGTGTAAGATTGGTTCTTATGCTCCGTCCATCACCACCCCCTTTTGTACTGCTTTGTTCGCCGTAAGTTGGCAGGGTGTGCTCAGACGTGAGTCCCTTGCTCACTTTGCCACTGGATTCAAGCAAGCCTGGCTGAAGACGGCTGAAATGCCAGAAACCGGTCCTAGGGAGCTTGTTTCCGGTCCAGGGAAGGCATGGCTTGGCAGTTCGGGCTGGACTGTTCCCATGAGGCACAGGGTCAGACTGATTTGCATATGGCCATGACTGAACTGGGGTGGCAGAGTGGGCCAAAGAACGGTGATAAATCAAACCCAGATCTGTTGACTGGGTGTGAGTGTAAGATTGGTTCTGATGCTCCGTCCATCACCACCCCCTTTTGTACTGCTTTGTTCGCCATAAGTTGGCAGGGTATGCTCAGACATGAGTCCCTTGCTCACTTTGCCACTGGATTCAAGCAAGCCTGGCTGAAGATGGCTGAAATGCCAGAAACCGGTCCTAGGGAGCTTGTTTCCGGTCCAGGGAAGGCATGGCTTGGCAGTTCGGGCTGGACTGTTCCCATGAGGCACAGGGTCAGACTGATTTGCATATGGCCATGAGTGAACTGGGGTGGCAGAGTGGGCCAAAGAACGGTGATAAATCAAACCCAGATCTGTTGACTGGGTGTGAGTGTAAGATTGGTTCTGATGCTCCGTCCATCACCACCCCCTTTTGTACTGCTTTGTTCGGCATAAGTTGGCAGGGTATGCTCAGACGTGAGTCTCTTGCTCACTTTGCCACTGGATTCAAGCAAGCCTGGCTGAAGACGCCGGAAATGATAGAAACCGGTCCTAGGGAGCTTGTTTCCGGTCCAGGGAAGGCATGGCTTGGCAGTTCGGGCTGGACTGTCCCAATGAGGCACAGGGTCAGACTGATTTGCGTATGGCCATGTCTGAACTGGGGTGGCAGAGTGGGCCAAAGAACGGTGATGGATCAAACCAAGATCTGTTGACTGGGTGTGAGTGTAAGATTGGTTCTGATACTCCGTCCATCACCACCCCCTTTTGTACTGCTTTGTTCGCCATAAGTTGGCAGGGTATGCTCAGACGTGAGTCCCTTGCTCACTTTGCCACTGGATTCAAGCAAGCCTGGCTGAAGATGGCTGAAATGCCAGAAACCGGTCCTAGGGAGCTTGTTTCCGGTCCAGGGAAGGCATGGCTTTGTAGTTCGGGCTGGACTGTTTCCATGAGGCACAGGGTCAGACTGATTTGCATATGGCCATGTCTGAACTGGGGTGGCAGAGTGGGCCAAAGAACGGTGATGGATCAAACCCAGATCTGTTGACTGGGTGTGAGTGTAAGATTGGTTCTGCTGCTCCGTCCATCACCACCCCCTTTTGTACTGCTTTGTTCGCCATAAGTTGGCAGGGTATGCTCAGACATGAGTCCCTTGCTCACTTTGCCACTGGATTCAAGCAAGCCTGGCTGAAGACGGCTGAAATGCCAGAAACCGGTCCTAGGGAGCTTGTTTCCGGTCCAGGAAAGGCATGGCTTGGTAGTTCGGGCTGGACTGTTCCCATGAGGCACAAGGTCAGACTGATTTGCATATGGCGATGTCTGAACTGGGGTGGCCGAGAGGGCCAAAGAACGGTGATGGATCAAACCCAGATCTGTGGACTGGGTGTGAGTGTAAGATTGGTTCTGATGCTCAGTCCATCACCACCCCCATTTGTACTGCTTTGTTCGCCATAAGTTGGCAGGGTATGCTCAGACGTGAGTCCCTTGCTCACTTTGCCACTGGATGAAAGCAAGCCTGGCTGAAGACGGCTGAAATGCCAGAAACCGGTCCTAGGGAGCTTGTTTCCGGTCCAGGGAAGGCATGGCTTGGCAGTTCAGGCTGGACTGTTCCCATGAGGCACAGGGTCAGACTGATTTGCATATGGCCATGTCTGAACTGGGGTGGCAGAGTGGGCCAAAGAACGGTGATGGATCAAACCCAGATCTGTTGACTGGGTGTGAGTGTAAGATTGGTTCTGATGCTCCGTCCATCACCACCCCCTTTTGTACTGCTTTGTTCGCCATAAGTTGGCAGGGTGTGCTCAGACGTGAGTCCCTTGCTCACTTTGCCACTGGATTCAAGCAAGCCTGGCTGAAGACGGCTGAAATGCCAGAAACCGGTCCTAGGGAGCTTGTTTCCGGTGCAGGGAAGGCATGGCTTGGCAGTTCGGGCTGGACTGTTCCCATGAGGCACAGGGTCAGACTGATTTGCATATGGCCATGACTGAACTGGGGTGGCAGAGTGGGCCAAAGAACGGTGATGGATCAAACCCAGATCTGTTGACTGGGTGTGAGTGTAAGATTGGCTCTGATGCTCCGTCCATCACCACCGCCTTTTGTAATGCTTTGTTCGCCATAAGTTGGCAGGGTATGCTCAGACGTGAGTCCCTTGCTCACTTTGCTACTGGATTCAAGCAAGCCTGGCTGAAGACGGCTGAAATGCCAGAAACCGGTCCTAGGGAGCTTGTTTCCTGTCCAGGGAAGACATGGTTTGGCAATTCGGGCTGGACTGTTCCCATGAGGCACAGGGTCAGACTGATTTGCATATGGCCATGTCTGAACTGGGGTGGCCGAGTGGGCCAAAGAACGGTGATGGATCAAACCCAGATCTGTTGACTGGGTGTGAGTGTAAGATTGGTTCTGATGCTCCGTCCATCACCACCCCCTTTTGTACTGCTTTGTTCGCCATAAGTTGGCAGGGTATGCTCAGACGTGAGTCCCTTGCTCACTTTGCCACTGGATTCAAGCAAACCTGGCTGAAGACGTCGGAAATGCCAGCAACCGGTCCTAGGGAGCTTGCATCCGGTCCAGGGAAGGCATGGCTTGGCAGTTCGGGCTGGACTGTCCCAATAAGGCACAGGATCAGACTGATTTGCATACGGCCATGTCTGAACTGGGGTGGCAGAGTGGGCCAAAGAACGGTGATGGATCAAACCCAGATCTGTTGACTGGGTGTGAGTGTAAGATTGGTTCTGATGCTCCGTCCATCACCACCCCCTCTTGTACTGCTTTGTTCGCCATAAGTTGGCAGGGTATGCTCAGACGTGAGTCCCTTGCTCACTTTGCCACTGGATTCAAGCAAGCCTGGCTGAAGACGGCTGAAATGCCAGAAACCGGTCCTAGGGAGCTTGTTTCCGGTCCAGGGAAGGCATGGCTTGGCAGTTCAGGCTGGACTGTTCCCATGAGGCACAGGGTCAGACTGATTTGCATATGGCCATGTCTGAACTGGGGTGGCAGAGTGGGCCAAAGAACGGTGATGGATCAAACCCAGATCTGTTGACTGGGTGTGAGTGTAAGATTGGTTCTGATGCTCCGTCCATCACCACCCCCATTTGTACTGCTTTGTTCGCCATAAGTTGGCAGGGTATGCTCAGACGTGAGTCCCTTGCTCACTTTGCCACTGGATTCAAGCAAGCCTGGCTGAAGACGGCTGAAATGCCAGAAACCGGTCCTAGGGAGCTTGTTTCCGGTCCAGGGAAGGCATGGCTTGGCAGTTCGGGCTGGACTGTTCCCATGAGGCACAAGGTCAGACTGATTTGCATATGGCGATGTCTGAACTGGGGTGGCCGAGAGGGCCAAAGAACGGTGATGGATCAAACCCAGATCTGTGGACTGGGTGTGAGTGTAAGATTGGTTCTGATGCTCCGTCCATCACCACCCCCATTTGTACTGCTTTGTTCGCCATAAGTTGGCAGGGTATGCTCAGACGTGAGTCCCTTGCTCACTTTGCCACTGGATTCAAGCAAGCCTGGCTGAAGACGGCTGAAATTCCAGAAACCGGTCCTAGGGAGCTTGTTTCCGGTCCAGGGAAGGCATGGCTTGGCAGTTCGAGCTGGACTGTTCCCATGAGGCACAGGGTCAGACTGATTTGCATATGGCCATGTCTGAACTGGGGTGGCAGAGTGGGCCAAAGAACGGTGATGGATCAAACCCAGATCTGTTGACTGGGTGTGAGTGTAAGATTGGTTCTGATGCTCTGTCCATCACCACCCCCTTTTGTACTGCTTTGTTCGCCATAAGTTGGCAGGGTGTGCTCAGACGTGAGTCCCTTGCTCACTTTGCCACTGGATTCAAGCAAGCCTGGCTGAAGACGGCTGAAATGCCAGAAACCGGTCCTAGGGAGCTTGTTTCCGGTGCAGGGAAGGCATGGCTTGGCAGTTCGGGCTGGACTGTTCCCATGAGGCACAGGGTCAGACTGATTTGCATATGGCCATGACTGAACTGGGGTGGCAGAGTGGGCCAAAGAACGGTGATGGATCAAACCCAGAACTGTTGACTGGGTGTGAGTGTAAGATTGGTTCTGATGCTCCGTCCATCACCACCGCCTTTTGTACTGCTTTGTTCGCCATAAGTTGGCAGGGTATGCTCAGACGTGAGTCCCTTGCTCACTTTGCTACTGAATTCAAGCAAGCCTGGCTGAAGACGGCTGAAATGCCAGAAACCGGTCCTAGGGAGCTTGTTTCCTGTCCAGGGAAGGCATGGTTTGGCAGTTCGGGCTGGACTGTTCCCATGAGGCACAGGGTCAGACTGATTTGCTTATGGCCATGTCTGAACTGGGGTGGCAGAGTGGGCCAAAGAACGGTGATGGATCAAACCCAGATCTGTTGACTGGGTGTGAGTTTAAGATTGGTTCTGATGCTCCGTCCATCACCACCCCCTTTTGTACTGCTTTGTTCGCCATAAGTTGGCAGGGTATGCTCAGACGTGAGTCCCTTGCTCACTTTGCCACTGGATTCAAGCAAGCCTGGCTGAAGACGGCTGAAATGCCAGAAACCGGTCCTAGGGAGCTTGTTTCCGGTCCAGGGAAGGCATGGTTTGGCAGTTCGGGCTGGACTGTCCCAATGAGGCACAGGGTCAGACTGATTTGCATATGGCCATGTCTGAACTGGGGTGGTAGAGTGGGCCAAAGAACGGTGATGGATCAAACCCAGATCTGTTGACTGGGTGTGAGTGTAAGATTGGTTCTGATGCTTCGTCCATCACCACCCCCTCTTGTACTGCTTTGTTCGCCATAAGTTGGCAGGGATTTCGCAGACGTGAGTCCCTTGCTCACTTTGCCACTGGATTCAAGCAAGCCTGGCTGAAGACGGCTGAAATGCCAGAAACCGGTCCTAGGGAGCTTGTTTCCGGTCCAGGGAAGGCATGGCTTGGCAGTTCGGGCTCGACTGCTCCCATGAGGCACAGCGTAAGACTGATTTGCATATGGCCATGTCTGGACTTGGGTGGCAGAGTGGGCCACAGAACGGTGATGGATCAAACCCAGATCTGTTGACTGGGTGTGAGTGTAAGATTGGTTCTTATGCTCCGTCCATCACCACCCCCTTTTGTACTGCTTTGTTCGCCGTAAGTTGGCAGGGTGTGCTCAGACGTGAGTCCCTTGCTCACTTTGCCACTGGATTCAAGCAAGCCTGGCTGAAGACGGCTGAAATGCCAGAAACCGGTCCTAGGGAGCTTGTTTCCGGTCCAGGGAAGGCATGGCTTGGCAGTTCGGGCTGGACTGTTCCCATGAGGCACAGGGTCAGACTGATTTGCATATGGCCATGACTGAACTGGGGTGGCAGAGTGGGCCAAAGAACGGTGATAAATCAAACCCAGATCTGTTGACTGGGTGTGAGTGTAAGATTGGTTCTGATGCTCCGTCCATCACCACCCCCTTTTGTACTGCTTTGTTCGCCATAAGTTGGCAGTGTATGCTCAGACATGAGTCCCTTGCTCACTTTGCCACTGGATTCAAGCAAGCCTGGCTGAAGATGGCTGAAATGCCAGAAACCGGTCCTAGGGAGCTTGTTTCCGGTCCAGGGAAGGCATGGCTTGGCAGTTCGGGCTGGACTGTTCCCATGAGGCACAGGGTCAGACTGATTTGCATATGACCATGACTGAACTGGGGTGGCAGAGTGGGCCAAAGAACGGTGATAAATCAAACCCAGATCTGTTGACTGGGTGTGAGTGTAAGATTGGTTCTGATGCTCCGTCCATCACCACCCCCTTTTGTACTGCTTTGTTCGCCATAAGTTGGCAGGGTATGCTCAGACATGAGTCCCTTGCTCACTTTGCCACTGGATTCAAGCAAGCCTGGCTGAAGACGGCTGAAATGCCAGAAACCGGTCCTAGGGTGCTTGTTTCCGGTCCAGGAAAGGCATGGCTTGGCAGTTCGGGCTGGACTGTTCCCATGAGACACAGGGTCAGACTGATTTGCATATGGCGATGTCTGAACTGGGGTGGCCGAGAGGGCCAAAGAACGGTGATGGATCAAACCCAGATCTGTGGACTGGGTGTGAGTGTAAGATTGGTTCTGATGCTCCGTCCATCACCACCCCCATTTGTACTGCTTTGTTCGCCATAAGTTGGCAGGGTATGCTCAGACGTGAGTCCCTTGCTCACTTTGCCACTGGATTCAAGCAAGCCTGGCTGAAGACGGCTGAAATGCCAGAAACCGGTCCTAGGGAGCTTGTTTCCGGTCCAGGGAAGGCATGGCTTGGCAGTTCAGGCTGGACTGTTCCCATGAGGCACAGGGTCAGACTGATTTGCATATGGCCATGTCTGAACTGGGGTGGCAGAGTGGGCCAAAGAACGGTGATGGATCAAACCCAGATCTGTTGACTGGGTGTGAGTGTAAGATTGGTTCTGATGCTCCGTCCATCACCACCCCCTTTTCTACTGCTTTGTTCGCCATAAGTTGGCAGGGTGTGCTCAGACGTGAGTCCCTTGCTCACTTCGCCACTGGATTCAAGCAAGCCTGGCTGAAGACGGCTGAAATGCCAGAAACCGGTCCTAGGGAGCTTGTTTCCGGTGCAGGGAAGGCATGGCTTGGCAGTTCGGGCTGGACTGTTCCCATGAGGCACAGGGTCAGACTGATTTGCATATGGCCATGACTGAACTGGGGTGGCAGAGTGGGCCAAAGAACGGTGATGGATCAAACCCAGATCTGTTGACTGGGTGTGAGTGTAAGATTGGTTCTGATGCTCCGTCCATCACCACCCCCTTTTGTACTGCTTTGTTCGCCATAAGTTGGCAGGGTATGCTCAGACGTGAGTCCCTTGCTCACTTTGCCACTGGATTCAAGCAAACCTGGCTGAAGACGTCGGAAATGCCAGAAACCGGTCCTAGGGAGCTTGCATCCGGTCCAGGGAAGGCATGGCTTGGCAGTTCGGGCTGGACTGTCCCAATGAGGCACAGGATCAGACTGATTTGCATATGGCCATGTCTGAACTGGGGTGGCAGAGTGGGCCAAAGAACAGTGATGGATCAAACCCAGATCTGTTGACTGGGTGTGAGTGTAAGATTGGTTCTGATACTCCGTCCATCACCATCCCCTTTTGTACTGCTTTGTTCACCATAAGTTGGCAGGGTGTGCTCAGACATGAGTCCCTTGCTCACTTTGCCACTGGATTCAAACAAGCCTGGCTGAAGATGGCTGAAATGCCAGAAACCAGTCCTAGGGAGCTTGTTTCCGGTCCAGGGAAGGCATGGCTTGGCAGTTCAGGCTGGACTGTTTCCATGAGGCACAGGGTCAGACTGATTTGCATATGGCCATGTCTAAACTGGGGTGGCAGAGTGGGCCAAAGAACGGTGATGGATCAAACCCAGATCTGTTGACTGGGTGTGAGTGTAAGATTGGTTCTGATGCTCCGTCCATCACCACCCACTTTTGTACTGCTTTGTTCGACATAAGTTGGCAGGGTATGCTCAGACGTGAGTCCCTTGCTCACTTTGCCACTGGATTCAAGCAAGCCTGGCTGAAGACGGCTGAAATGCCAGAAACCGGTCCTAGGGAGCTTGTTTCCGGTCCAGGGAAGGCATGGCTTGGCAGTTCAGGCTGGACTGTTCCCATGAGGCACAGGGTCAGACTGATTTGCATATGGCCATGTCTGAACTGGGGTGGCAGAGTGGGCCAAAGAACGGTGATGGATCAAACCCAGATCTGTTGACTGGGTGTGAGTGTAAGATTGGTTCTGATGCTCCGTCCATCACCACCCCCTTTTCTACTGCTTTGTTCGCCATAAGTTGGCAGGGTGTGCTCAGACGTGAGTCCCTTGCTCACTTCGCCACTGGATTCAAGCAAGCCTGGCTGAAGACGGCTGAAATGCCAGAAACCGGTCCTAGGGAGCTTGTTTCCGGTGCAGGGAAGGCATGGCTTGGCAGTTCGGGCTGGACTGTTCCCATGAGGCACAGGGTCAGACTGATTTGCATATGGCCATGACTGAACTGGGGTGGCAGAGTGGGCCAAAGAACGGTGATGGATCAAACCCAGATCTGTTGACTGGGTGTGAGTGTAAGATTGGCTCTGATGCTCCGTCCATCACCACCGCCTTTTGTATTGCTTTGTTCGCCATAAGTTGTCAGGGTATGCTCAGACGTGAGTCCCTTGCTCACTTTGCTACTGGATTCAAGCAAGCCTGGCTGAAGACGGCTGAAATGCCAGAAACCGGTCCTAGGGAGCTTGTTTCCTGTCCAGGGAAGGCATGGTTTGGCAGTTCGGGCTGGACTGTTCCCATGAGGCACAGGGTCATACTGATTTGCATATGGCCATGTCTGAACTGGGGTGGCCGAGTGGGCCAAAGAACGGTGATGGATCAAACCCAGATCTGTTGACTGGGTGTGAGTGTAAGATTGGTTCTGATGCTCCGTCCATCACCACCCCCTTTTGTACTGCTTTGTTCGCCATAAGTTGGCAGGGTATGCTCAGACTTGAGTCCCTTGCTCACTTTGCCACTGGATTCAAGCAAACCTGGCTGAAGACGTCGGAAATGCCAGAAACCGGTCCTAGGGAGCTTGCATCCGGTCCAGGGAAGGCATGGCTTGGCAGTTCGGGCTGGACTGTCCCAATGAGGCACAGGATCAGACTGATTTGCATATGGCCATGTCTGAACTGGGGTGGCAGAGTGGGCCAAAGAACAGTGATGGATCAAACCCAGATCTGTTGACTGGGTGTGAGTGTAAGATTGGTTCTGATACTCCGTCCATCACCATCCCCTTTTGTACTGCTTTGTTCACCATAAGTTGGCAGGGTATGCTCAGACATGAGTCCCTTGCTCACTTTGCCACTGGATTCAAACAAGCCTGGCTGAAGATGGCTGAAATGCCAGAAACCAGTCCTAGGGAGCTTGTTTCCGGTCCAGGGAAGGCATGGCTTGGCAGTTCAGGCTGGACTGTTTCCATGAGGCACAGGGTCAGACTGATTTGCATATGGCCATGTCTAAACTGGGGTGGCAGAGTGGGCCAAAGAACGGTGATGGATCAAACCCAGATCTGTTGACTGGGTGTGAGTGTAAGATTGGTTCTGATGCTCCGTCCATCACCACCCACTTTTGTACTGCTTTGTTCGACATAAGTTGGCAGGGTATGCTCAGACGTGAGTCCCTTGCTCACTTTGCCACTGGATTCAAGCAAGCCTGGCTGAAGACGGCTGAAATGCCAGAAACCGGTCCTAGGGAGCTTGTTTCCGGTCCAGGGAAGGCATGGCTTGGCAGTTCGGGCTGGACTGTTCCAATGAGGCACAGGGTCAGACTGATTTGCATATGGCCATGTCTGAACTGGGGTGGCAGAGTGGGCCAAAGAACGGTGATGGATCAAACCCAGATCTGTTGACTGGGTGTGAGTGTAAGATTGGTTCTGATGCTCCGTCCATCACCACCCCCTCTTGTACTGCTTTGTTCGCCATAAGTTGGCAGGGTATGCTCAGACGTGAGTCCCTTGCTCACTTTGCCACTGGATTCAAGCAAGCCTGGCTGAAGACGGCTAAAATGCCAGAAACCGGTCCTAGGGAGCTTGTTTCCGGTCCAGGGAAGGCATGGCTTGGCAGTTCGGGCTGGACTGTTCCCATGAGGCACAGGGTCAGACTGATTTGCATATAGCCATGTCTGAACTGGGGTGGCCAAGAGGGCCAAAGAACGGTGATGGATCAAACCCAGATCTGTGGACTGGGTGTGAGTGTAAGATTGGTTCTGATGCTCCGTCCATCACCACCCCCATTTGTACTGCTTTGTTCGCCATAAGTTGGCAGGGTATGCTCAGACGTGAGTCCCTTGCTCACTTTGCCACTGGATTCAAGCAAGCCTGGCTGAAGACGGCTGAAATGCCAGAAACCGGTCCTAGGGAGCTTGTTTCCGGTCCAGGGAAGGCATGGCTTGGCAGTTCGGGCTGGACTGTTCCCATGAGGCACAGCGTCAGACTGATTTGCATATGGCCATGTCTGGACTTGGGTGGCAGAGTGGGCCAGAGAACGGTGATGGATCAAACCCAGATCTGTTGACTGGGTGTGAGTGTAAGATTGGTTCTTATGCTCCGTCCATCACCACCCCCTTTTGTACTGCTTTGTTCGCCATAAGTTGGCAGGGTGTGCTCAGACGTAAGTCTCTTGCTCACTTTGCCACTGGATTCAAGCAAGCCTGGCTGAAGACGGCTGAAATGCCAGAAACCGGTCCTAGGGAGCTTGTTTCCGGTCCAGGGAAGGCATGGCTTGGCAGTTCGGGCTGGACTGTTCCCATGAGGCACAGGGTCAGACTGATTTGCATATGGCCAAGTCTGAATTGGGGTGGCAGAGGTGGTCAAAGAACGGTGATGGATCAAACCCAGATCTGTTGACTGGGTGTGAGTGTAAGATTGGTTCTGATGCTTCGTCCATCACCACCCCCTTTTGTACTGCTTTGTTCGCCATAAGTTGGCAGGGTATGCTCAGACGTGAGTCCCTTGCTCACTTTGCCACTGGATTCAAGCAAGCCTGGCTGAAGACGGCTGAAATGCCAGAAACCGGTCCTAGGGAGCTTGTTTCCGGTCCAGGGAAGGCATGGCTTGGCAGTTCAGGCTGGACTGTTCCCATGAGGCACAGGGTCAGACTGATTTGCATATGGCCATGTCTGAACTGGGGTGGCAGAGTGGGCCAAAGAACGGTGATGGATCAAACCCAGATCTGTTGACTGGGTGTGAGTGTAAGATTGGTTCTGATGCTCCGTCCATCACCACCCCCTTTTGTACTGCTTTGTTCGCCATAAGTTGGCAGGGTGTGCTCAGACGTGAGTCCCTTGCTCACTTCGCCACTGGATTCAAGCAAGCCTGGCTGAAGACGGCTGAAATGCCAGAAACCGGTCCTATGGAGCTTGTTTCCGGTGCAGGGAAGGCATGGCTTGGCAGTTCGGGCTGGACTGTTCCCATGAGGCACAGGGTCAGACTAATTTGCATATGGCCATGACTGAACTGGGGTGGCAGAGTGGGCCAAAGAACGGTGATGGATCAAACCCAGATCTGTTGACTGGGTGTGAGTGTAAGATTGGCTCTGATGCTCCGTCCATCACCACCGCCTTTTCTACTGCTTTGTGCGCCATAAGTTGGCAGGGTATGCTCAGACGTGAGTCCCTTGCTCACTTTGCTACTGGATTCAAGCAAGCCTGGCTGAAGACGGCTGAAATGCCAGAAACCGGTCCTAGGGAGCTTGTTTCCTGTCCAGGGAAGGCATGGTTTGGCAGTTCGGGCTGGACTGTTCCCATGAGGCACAGGGTCATACTGATTTGCATATGGCCATGTCTGAACTGGGGTGGCCGAGTGGGCCAAAGAACGGTGATGGATCAAACCCAGATCTGTTGACTGGGTGTGAGTGTAAGATTGGTTCTGATGCTCCGTCCATCACCACCCCCTTTTGTACTGCTTTGTTCGCCATAAGTTGGCAGGGTATGCTCAGACGTGAGTCCCTTGCTCACTTTGCCACTGGATTCAAGCAAACCTGGCTGAAGACGTCGGAAATGCCAGAAACCGGTCCTAGGGAGCTTGCATCCGGTCCAGGGAAGGCATGGCTTGGCAGTTCGGGCTGGACTGTCCCAATGAGGCACAGGATCAGACTGATTTGCATATGGCCATGTCTGAACTGGGGTGGCAGAGTGGGCCAAAGAACGGTGATGGATCAAACCCAGATCTGTTGACTGGGTGTGAGTGTAAGATTGGTTCTGATACTCCGTCCATCACCATCCCCTTTTGTACTGCTTTGTTCACCATAAGTTGGCAGGGTATGCTCAGACATGAGTCCCTTGCTCACTTTGCCACTGGATTCAAACAAGCCTGGCTGAAGACGGCTGAAATGCCAGAAAGCAGTCCTAGGGAGCTTGTTTCCGGTCCAGGGAAGGCATGGCTTGGCAGTTCAGGCTGGACTGTTTCCATGAGGCACAGGGTCAGACTGATTTGCATATGGCCATGTCTAAACTGGGGTGGCAGAGTGGGCCAAAGAACGGTGATGGATCAAACCCAGATCTGTTGACTGGGTGTGAGTGTAAGATTGGTTCTGATGCTCCGTCCATCACCACCCACTTTTGTACTGCTTTGTTCGACATAAGTTGGCAGGGTATGCTCAGACGTGAGTCCCTTGCTCACTTTGCCACTGGATTCAAGCAAGCCTGGCTGAAGACGGCTGAAATGCCAGAAACCGGTCCTAGGGGGCTTGTTTCCGGTCCAGGGAAGGCATGGCTTGGCAGTTCGGGCTGGACTGTTCCAATGAGGCACAGGGTCAGACTGATTTGCATATGGCCATGTCTGAACTGGGGTGGCAGAGTGGGCCAAAGAACGGTGATGGATCAAACCCAGATCTGTTGACTGGGTGTGAGTGTAAGATTGGTTCTGATGCTCCGTCCATCACCACCCCCTCTTGTACTGCTTTGTTCGCCATAAGTTGGCAGGGTATGCTCAGACGTGAGTCCCTTGCTCACTTTGCCACTGGATTCAAGCAAGCCTGGCTGAAGACGGCTGAAATGCCAGAAACCGGTCCTAGGGAGCTTGTTTCCGGTCCAGGGAAGGCATGGCTTGGCAGTTCGGGCTGGACTGTTCCCATGAGGCACAGGGTCAGACTGATTTGCATATAGCCATGTCTGAACTGGGGTGGCCAAGAGGGCCAAAGAACGGTGATGGATCAAACCCAGATCTGTGGACTGGGTGTGAGTGTAAGATTGGTTCTGATGCTCCGTCCATCACCACCCCCATTTGTACTGCTTTGTTCGCCATAAGTTGGCAGGGTATGCTCAGACGTGAGTCCCTTGCTCACTTTGCCACTGGATTCAAGCAAGCCTGGCTGAAGACGGCTGAAATGCCAGAAACCGGTCCTAGGGAGCTTGTTTCCGGTCCAGGGAAGGCATGGCTTGGCAGTTCGGGCTGGACTGTTCCCATGAGGCACAGCGTCAGACTGATTTGCATATGGCCATGTCTGGACTTGGGTGGCAGAGTGGGCCAGAGAACGGTGATGGATCAAACCCAGATCTGTTGACTGGGTGTGAGTGTAAGATTGGTTCTTATGCTCCGTCCATCACCACCCCCTTTTGTACTGCTTTGTTCGCCATAAGTTGGCAGGGTGTGCTCAGACGTAAGTCTCTTGCTCACTTTGCCACTGGATTCAAGCAAGCCTGGCTGAAGACGGCTGAAATGCCAGAAACCGGTCCTAGGGAGCTTGTTTCCGGTCCAGGGAAGGCATGGCTTGGCAGTTCGGGCTGGACTGTTCCCATGAGGCACAGGGTCAGACTGATTTGCATATGGCCAAGTCTGAATTGGGGTGGCAGAGGTGGTCAAAGAACGGTGATGGATCAAACCCAGATCTGTTGACTGGGTGTGAGTGTAAGATTGGTTCTGATGCTTCGTCCATCACCACCCCCTTTTGTACTGCTTTGTTCGCCATAAGTTGGCAGGGTATGCTCAGACGTGAGTCCCTTGCTCACTTTGCCACTGGATTCAAGCAAGCCTGGCTGAAGACGGCTGAAATGCCAGAAACCGGTCCTAGGGAGCTTGTTTCCGGTCCAGGAAAGGCATGGCTTGGCAGTTCGGGCTGGACTGTTCCCATGAGGCACAGGGTCAGACTGATTTGCATATGGCGATGTCTGAACTGGGGTGGCCGAGAGGGCCAAAGAACGGTGATGGATCAAACCCAGATCTGTGGACTGGGTGTGAGTGTAAGATTGGTTCTGATGCTCCGTCCATCACCACCCCCATTTGTACTGCTTTGTTCGCCATAAGTTGGCAGGGTATGCTCAGACGTGAGTCCCTTGCTCACTTTGCCACTGGATTCAAGCAAGCCTGGCTGAAGACGGCTGAAATGCCAGAAACCGGTCCTAGGGAGCTTGTTTCCGGTCCAGGGAAGGCATGGCTTGGCAGTTCGAGCTGGACTGTTCCCATGAGGCACAGGGTCAGACTGATTTGCATATGGCCATGTCTGAACTGGGGTGGGAGAGTGGGCCAAAGAACGGTGATGGATCAAACCCAGATCTGTTGACTGGGTGTGAGTGTAAGATTGGTTCTGATGCTCTGTCCATCACCACCCCCTTTTGTACTGCTTTGTTCGCCATAAGTTGGCAGGGTGTGCTCAGACGTGAGTCCCTTGCTCACTTTGCCACTGGATTCAAGCAAGCCTGGCTGAAGACGGCTGAAATGCCAGAAACCGGTCCTAGGGAGCTTGTTTCCGGTGCAGGGAAGGCATGGCTTGGCAGTTCGGGCTGGACTGTTCCCATGAGGCACAGGGTCAGACTGATTTGCATATGGCCATGACTGAACTGGGGTGGCAGAGTGGGCCAAAGAACGGTGATGGATCAAACCCAGATCTGTTGACTGGGTGTGAGTGTAAGATTGGTTCTGATGCTCCGTCCATCACCACCGCCTTTTGTACTGCTTTGTTCGCCATAAGTTGGCAGGGTATGCTCAGACGTGAGTCCCTTGCTCACTTTGCTACTGAATTCAAGCAAGCCTGGCTGAAGACGGCTGAAATGCCAGAAACCGGTCCTAGGGAGCTTGTTTCCTGTCCAGGGAAGGCATGGTTTGGCAGTTCGGGCTGGACTGTTCCCATGAGGCACAGGGTCAGACTGATTTGCTTATGGCCATGTCTGAACTGGGGTGGCAGAGTGGGCCAAAGAACGGTGATGGATCAAACCCAGATCTGTTGACTGGGTGTGAGTGTAAGATTGGTTCTGATGCTCCGTCCATCACCACCCCCTTTTGTACTGCTTTGTTCGCCATAAGTTGGCAGGGTATGCTCAGACGTGAGTCCCTTGCTCACTTTGCCACTGGATTCAAGCAAGCCTGGCTGAAGACGCCGGAAATGCCAGAAACCGGTCCTAGGGAGCTTGTTTCCGGTCCAGGGAAGGCATGGTTTGGCAGTTCGGGCTGGACTGTCCCAATGAGGCACAGGGTCAGACTGATTTGCATATGGCCATGTCTGAACTGGGGTGGTAGAGTGGGCCAAAGAACGGTGATGGATCAAACCCAGATCTGTTGACTGGGTGTGAGTGTAAGATTGGTTCTGATGCTTCGTCCATCACCACCCCCTCTTGTACTGCTTTGTTCGCCATAAGTTGGCAGGGATTTCGCAGACGTGAGTCCCTTGCTCACTTTGCCACTGGATTCAAGCAAGCCTGGCAGAAGACGGCTGAAATGCCAGAAACCGGTCCTAGGGAGCTTGTTTCCGGTCCAGGGAAGGCATGGCTTGGCAGTTCGGGCTGGACTGTTCCCATGAGGCACAGGGTCAGACTGATTTGCAGATGGCCATGTCTGAACTGGGGTGGCAGAGTGGGCCAAAGAACGGTGATGGATCAAACCCAGATCTGTTGACTGGGTGTGAGTGTAAGATTGGTTCTGATGCTTCGTCCATCACCACCCCCTTTTGTACTGCTTTGTTCGCCATAAGTTGGCAGGGTATGCTCAGACGTGAGTCCCTTGCTCACTTTGCCACTGGATTCAAGCAATCCTGGCTGAAGACGGCTGAAATGCCAGAAACCGGTCCTAGGGAGCTTGTTTCCGGTCCAGGGAAGGCATGGCTTGGCAGTTCGGGCTGGACTGTTCCCATGAGGCACAGGGTCAGACTGATTTGCATATAGCCATGTCTGAACTGGGGTGGCCAAGAGGGCCCAAGAACGGTGATGGATCAAACCCAGATCTGTGGACTGGGTTTGAGTGTAAGATTGGTTCTGATGCTCCGTCCATCACCACCCCCATTTGTACTGCTTTGTTCGCCATAAGTTGGCAGGGTATGCTCAGACGTGAGTCCCTTGGTCACTTTGCCACTGGATTCAAGCAAGCCTGGCTGAAGACGGCTGAAATGCCAGAAACCGGTCCTAGGGAGCTTGTTTCCGGTCCAGGGAAGGCATGGCTTGGCAGTTCGGGCTGGACTGTTCCCATGAGGCACAGCGTCAGACTGATTTGCATATGGCCATGTCTGGACTTGGGTGGCAGAGTGGGCCAGAGAACGGTGATGGATCAAAACCAGATCTGTTGACTGGGTGTGAGTGTAAGATTGGTTCTTATGCTCCGTCCATCACCACCCCCTTTTGTACTGCTTTGTTCGCCATAAGTTGGCAGGGTGTGCTCAGACGTAAGTCCCTTGCTCACTTTGCCACTGGATTCAAGCAAGCCTGGCTGAAGACGGCTGAAATGCCAGAAACCGGTCCTAGGGAGCTTGTTTCCGGTCCAGGGAAGGCATGGCTTGGCAGTTCGGGCTGAACTGTTCCCATGAGGCACAGGGTCAGACTGATTTGCATATGGCCAAGTCTGAATTGGGGTGGCAGAGGTGGCCAAAGAACGGTGATGTATCAAACCCAGATCTGTTGACTGGGTGTGAGTGTAAGATTGGTTCTGATGCTTCGTCCATCACCACCCCCTTTTGTACTGCTTTGTTCACCATAAGTTGGCAGGGTATGCTTAGACGTGAGTCCCTTGCTCACTTTGCCACTGGATTCAAGCAAGCCTGGCTGAAGACGGCTGAAATGCCAGACACCGGTCCTAGGGAGCTTGTTTCCGGTCCAGGAAAGGCATGGCTTGGCAGTTCGGGCTGGACTGTTCCCATGAGGCACAGGGTCAGACTGATTTGCATATGGCGATGTCTGAACTGGGGTGGCCGAGAGGGCCAAAGAACGGTGATGGATCAAACCCAGATCTGTGGACTGGGTGTGAGTGTAAGATTGGTTCTGATGCTCCGTCCATCACCACCCCCATTTGTACTGCTTTGTTCGCCATAAGTTGGCAGGGTATGCTCAGACGTGAGTCCCTTGCTCACTTTGCCACTGGATTCAAGCAAGCCTGGCTGAAGACGGCTGAAATGCCAGAAACCGGTCCTAGGGAGCTTGTTTCCGGTCCAGGGAAGGCATGGCTTGGCAGTTCGAGCTGGACTGTTCCCATGAGGCACAGGGTCAGACTGATTTGCATATGGCCATGTCTGAACTGGGGTGGCAGAGTGGGCCAAAGAACGGTGATGGATCAAACCCAGATCTGTTGACTGGGTGTGAGTGTAAGATTGGTTCTGATGCTCTGTCCATCACCACCCCCTTTTGTACTGCTTTGTTCGCCATATGTTGGCAGGGTGTGCTCAGACGTGAGTCCCTTGCTCACTTTGCCACTGGATTCAAGCAAGCCTGGCTGAAGACGGCTGAAATGCCAGAAACTGGTCCTAGGGAGCTTGTTTCCGGTGCAGGGAAGGCATGCCTTGGCAGTTCGGGCTGGACTGTTCCCATGAGGCACAGGGTCACACTGATTTGCATATGGCCATGACTGAACTGGGGTGGCAGAGTGGGCTAAAGAACGGTGATGGATCAAACCCAGATCTGTTGACTGGGTGTGAGTGTAAGATTGGTTCTGATGCTCCGTCCATCACCACCGCCTTTTGTACTGCTTTGTTCGCCATAAGTTGGCAGGGTATGCTCAGACGTGAGTCCCTTGCTCACTTTGCTACTGAATTCAAGCAAGCCTGGCTGAAGACGGCTGAAATGCCAGAAACCGGTCCTAGGGAGCTTGTTTCCTGTCCAGGGAAGGCATGGTTTGGCAGTTCGGGCTGGACTGTTCCCATGAGGCACAGGGTCAGACTGATTTGCTTATGGCCATGTCTGAACTGGGGTGGCAGAGTGGGCCAAAGAACGGTGATGGATCAAACCCAGATCTGTTGACTGGGTGTGAGTGTAAGATTGGTTCTGATGCTCCGTCCATCACCACCCCCTTTTGTACTGCTTTGTTCGCCATAAGTTGGCAGGGTATGCTCAGACGTGAGTCCCTTGCTCACTTTGCCACTGGATTCAAGCAAGCCTGGCTGAAGACGCCGGAAATGCCAGAAACCGGTCCTAGGGAGCTTGTTTCCGGTCCAGGGAAGGCATGGTTTGGCATTTCGGGCTGGACTGTCCCAATGAGGCACAGGGTCAGACTGATTTGCATATGGCCATGTCTGAACTGGGGTGGTAGAGTGGGCCAAAGAACGGTGATGGATCAAACCCAGATCTGTTGACTGGGTGTGAGTGTAAGATTGGTTCTGATGCTTCGTCCATCACCACCCCCTCTTGTACTGCTTTGTTCGCCATAAGTTGGCAGGGATTTCGCAGACGTGAGTCCCTTGCTCACTTTGCCACTGGATTCAAGCAAGCCTGGCTGAAGACGGCTGAAATGCCAGAAACCGGTCCTAGGGAGCTTGTTTCCGGTCCAGGGAAGGCATGGCTTGGCAGTTCGGGCTGGACTGTCCCCATGAGGCACAGGGTCAGACTGATTTGCAGATGGCCATGTCGGAAACTGGGTGGCAGAGTGGGCCAAAGAACGGTGATGGATCAAACCCAGATCTGTTGACTGGGTGTGAGTGTAAGATTGGTTCTGATACTCCGTCCATCACCACCCCCTTTTGTACTGCTTTGTTCACCATAAGTTGGCAGGGTATGCTCAGACGTGAGTCCCTTGCTCACTTTGCCACTGGATTCAAACAAGCCTGGCTGAAGACGGCTGAAATGCCAGAAACCAGTCCTAGGGAGCTTGTTTCCGGTCCAGGGAAGGCATGGCTTGGCAGTTCGGGCTGGACTGTTTCCATGAGGCACAGGGTCAGACTGATGTGCATATGGCCATGTCTGAACTGGGGTGGTAGAGTGGGCCAAAGAACGGTGATGGATCAAACCCAGATCTGTTGACTGGGTGTGAGTGTAAGATCGGTTCTGATGCTTCGTCCATCACCACCCCCTCTTGTACTGCTTTGTTCGCCATAAGTTGGCAGGGATTTCGCAGACGTGAGTCCCTTGCTCACTTTGCCACTGGATTCAAGCAAGCCTGGCTGAAGACGGCTGAAATGCCAGAAACCGGTCCTAGGGAGCTTGTTTCCGGTCCAGGGAAGGCATGGCTTGGCAGTTGGGGCTGGACTGTTCCCATGAGGCACAGGGTCAGACTGATTTGCATATGGCCATGACTGAACTGTGGTGGCAGAGTGGGCCAAAGAACGGTGATGGATCAAACCCAGATCTGTTGACTGGGTGTGAGTGTAAGATTGGCTCTGATGCTCCGTCCATCACCACCGCCTTTTGTACTGCTTTGTTCGCCATAAGTTGGCAGGGTATGCTCAGACGTGAGTCCCTTGCTCACTTTGCTACTGGATTCAAGCAAGCCTGGCTGAAGACGGCTGAAATGCCAGAAACCGGTCCTAGGGAGCTTGTTTCCTGTCCAGGGAAGGCATGGTTTGGCAGTTCGGGCTGGACTGTTCCCATGAGGCACAGGGTCAGACTGATTTGCATATGGCCATGTCTGAACTGGGGTGGCCGAGTGGGCCAAAGAACGGTGATGGATCAAACCCAAATCTGTTGACTGGGTGTGAGTGTAAGATTGGTTCTGATGCTCCGTCCATCACCACCCCCTTTTGTACTGCTTTGTTCGCCATAAGTTGGCAGGGTATGCTCAGACGTGAGTCCCTTGCTCACTTTGCCACTGGATTCAAGCAAACCTGGCTGAAGACGTCGGAAATGCCAGAAACCGGTCCTAGGGAGCTTGCATCCGGTCCAGGGAAGGCATGGCTTGGCAGTTCGGGCTGGACTGTCCCAATGAGGCACAGGATCAGACTGATTTGCATATGGCCATGTCTGAACTGGGGTGGCAGAGTGGGCCAAAGAACGGTGATGGATCAAACCCAGATCTGTTGACTGGGTGTGAGTGTAAGATTGGTTCTGATACTCCGTCCATCACCATCCCCTTTTGTACTGCTTTGTTCACCATAAGTTGGCAGGGTATGCTCAGACGTGAGTCCCTTGCTCACTTTGCCACTGGATTCAAACAAGCCTGGCTGAAGATGGCTGAAATGCCAGAAACCAGTCCTAGGGAGCTTGTTTCCGGTCCAGGGAAGGCATGGCTTGGCAGTTCGGGCTGGACTGTTTCCATGAGGCACAGGGTCAGACTGATTTGCATATGGCCATGTCTGAACTGGGGTGGTAGAGTGGGCCAAAGAACGGTGATGGATCAAACCCAGATCTGTTGACTGGGTGTGAGTGTAAGATTGGTTCTGATGCTTCGTCCATCACCACCCCCTCTTGTACTGCTTTGTTCGCCATAAGTTGGCAGGGATTTCGCAGACGTGAGTCCCTTGCTCACTTTGCCACTGGATTCAAGCAAGCCTGGCTGAAGACGGCTGAAATGCCAGAAACCGGTCCTAGGGAGCTTGTTTCCGGTCCAGGGAAGGCATGGCTTGGCAGTTCGGGCTGGACTGTTCCCATGAGGCACAGGGTCAGACTGATTTGCAGATGGCCATGTCTGAACTGGGGTGGCAGAGTGGGCCAAAGAACGGTGATGGATCAAACCCAGATCTGTTGACTGGGTGTGAGTGTAAGATTGGCTCTGATGCTCCGTCCATCACCACCGCCTTTTGTACTGCTTTGTTCGCCATAAGTTGGCAGGGTATGCTCAGACGTGAGTCCCTTGCTCACTTTGCTACTGGATTCAAGCAAGCCTGGCTGAAGACGGCTGAAATGCCAGAAACCGGTCCTAGGGAGCTTGTTTCCTGTCCAGGGAAGGCATGGTTTGGCAGTTCGGGCTGGACTGTTCCCATGAGGCACAGGGTCAGACTGATTTGCATATGGCCATGTCTGAACTGGGGTGGCCGAGTGGGCCAAAGAACGGTGATGGATCAAACCCAAATCTGTTGACTGGGTGTGAGTGTAAGATTGGTTCTGATGCTCCGTCCATCACCACCCCCTTTTGTACTGCTTTGTTCGCCATAAGTTGGCAGGGTATGCTCAGACGTGAGTCCCTTGCTCACTTTGCCACTGGATTCAAGCAAACCTGGCTGAAGACGTCGGAAATGCCAGAAACCGGTCCTAGGGAGCTTGCATCCGGTCCAGGGAAGGCATGGCTTGGCAGTTCGGGCTGGACTGTCCCAATGAGGCACAGGATCAGACTGATTTGCATATGGCCATGTCTGAACTGGGGTGGCAGAGTGGGCCAAAGAACGGTGATGGATCAAACCCAGATCTGTTGACTGGGTGTGAGTGTAAGATTGGTTCTGATACTCCGTCCATCACCATCCCCTTTTGTACTGCTTTGTTCACCATAAGTTGGCAGGGTATGCTCAGACGTGAGTCCCTTGCTCACTTTGCCACTGGATTCAAACAAGCCTGGCTGAAGATGGCTGAAATGCCAGAAACCAGTCCTAGGGAGCTTGTTTCCGGTCCAGGGAAGGCATGGCTTGGCAGTTCGGGCTGGACTGTTTCCATGAGGCACAGGGTCAGACTGATTTGCATATGGCCATGTCTGAACTGGGGTGGTAGAGTGGGCCAAAGAACGGTGATGGATCAAACCCAGATCTGTTGACTGGGTGTGAGTGTAAGATTGGTTCTGATGCTTCGTCCATCACCACCCCCTCTTGTACTGCTTTGTTCGCCATAAGTTGGCAGGGATTTCGCAGACGTGAGTCCCTTGCTCACTTTGCCACTGGATTCAAGCAAGCCTGGCTGAAGACGGCTGAAATGCCAGAAACCGGTCCTAGGGAGCTTGTTTCCGGTCCAGGGAAGGCATGGCTTGGCAGTTCGGGCTGGACTGTTCCCATGAGGCACAGGGTCAGACTGATTTGCAGATGGCCATGTCTGAACTGGGGTGGCAGAGTGGGCCAAAGAACGGTGATGGATCAAACCCAGATCTGTTGACTGGGTGTGAGTGTAAGATTGGTTCTGATACTCCGTCCATCACCACCCCCTTTTGTACTGCTTTGTTCACCATAAGTTGGCAGGGTATGCTCAGACGTGAGTCCCTTGCTCACTTTGCCACTGGATTCAAACAAGCCTAGCTGAAGACGGCTGAAATGCCAGAAACCAGTCCTAGGGAGATTGTTTCCGGTCCAGGGAAGGCATGGCTTGGCAGTTCGGGCAGGACTGTTTCCATGAGGCACAGGGTCAGACTGATTTGCATATGGCCATGTCTGAACTGGGGTGGTAGAGTGGGCCAAAGAACGGTGATGGATCAAACCCAGATCTGTTGACTGGGTTTGAGTGTAAGATCGGTTCTGATGCTTCGTCCATCACCACCCCCTCTTGTACTGCTTTGTTCGCCATAAGTTGGCAGGGATTTCGCAGACGTGAGTCCCTTGCTCACTTTGCCACTGGATTCAAGCAAGCCTGGCTGAAGACGGCTGAAATGCCAGAAACCGGTCCTAGGGAGCTTGTTTCCGGTCCAGGGAAGGCATGGCTTGGCAGTTCGGGCTGGACTGTTCCCATGAGGCACAGGGTCAGACTGATTTGCAGATGGCCATGTCTGAACTGGGGTGGCAGAGTGGGCCAAAGAACGGTGATGGATCAAACCCAGATCTGTTGACTGGGTGTGAGTGTAAGATTGGTTCTGATACTCCGTTCATCACCACCCCCGTTTGTACTGCTTTGTTCACCATAAGTTGGCAGGGTATGCTCAGACGTGAGTCCCTTGCTCACTTTGCCACTGGATTCAAACAAGCCTGGCTGAAGACGGCTGAAATGCCAGAAACCGGTCCTAGGGAGCTTGTTTCCGGTCCAGGGAAGGCATGGTTTGGCAGTTCGGGCTGGACTGTTCCAATGAGGCACAGGGTCAGACTGATTTGCATATGGCCATGTCTGAACTGCGGTGGCAGAGTTCGCCAAAGAACGGTGATGGATCAAACTCAGATCTGTTGACTGGGTGTGAGTGTAAGATTGGTTCTGATGCTCCGTCCATCACCACCCCCTCTTGTACTGCTTTGTTCGCCATAAGTTGGCAGGGTATGCTCAGACGTGAGTCCCTTGCTCACTTTGCCACTGGATTCAAGCAAGCCTGGCTGAAGACGGCTGAAATGCCAGAAACCGGTCCTAGGGAGCTTGTTTCCGGTCCAGGGAAGGCATGGCTTGGCAGTTCAGGCTGGACTGTTCCCATGAGGCACAGGGTCAGACTGATTTGCATATGGCCATGTCTGAACTGGGGTGGCAGAGTGGGCCAAAGAACGGTGATGGATCAAACCCAGATCTGTTGACTGGGTGTGAGTGTAAGATTGGTTCTGATGCTTCGTCCATCACCACCCCCTTTTGTACTGCTTTGTTCGCCATAAGTTGGCAGGGTATGCTCAGACGTGAGTCCCTTGCTCACTTTGCCACTGGATTCAAGCAATCCTGGCTGAAGACGGCTGAAATGCCAGAAACCGGTCCTAGGGAGCTTGTTTCCGGTCCAGGGAAGGCATGGCTTGGCAGTTCGGGCTGGACTGTTCCCATGAGGCACAGGGTCAGACTGATTTGCATATAGCCATGTCTGAACTGGGGTGGCCAAGAGGGCCAAAGAACGGTGATGGATCAAACCCAGATCTGTGGACTGGGTGTGAGTGTAAGATTGGTTCTGATGCTCCGTCCATCACCACCCCCATTTGTACTGCTTTGTTCGCCATAAGTTGGCAGGGTATGCTCAGACGTGAGTCCCTTGCTCACTTTGCCACTGGATTCAAGCAAGCCTGGCTGAAGACGGCTGAAATGCCAGAAACCGGTCCTAGGGAGCTTGTTTCCGGTCCAGGGAAGGCATGGCTTGGCAGTTCGGGCTGGACTGTTCCCATGAGGCACAGCGTCAGACTGATTTGCATATGGCCATGTCTGGACTTGGGTGGCAGAGTGGGCCAGAGAACGGTGATGGATCAAACCCAGATCTGTTGACTGGGTGTGAGTGTAAGATTGGTTCTTATGCTCCGTCCATCACCACCCCCTTTTGTACTGCTTTGTTCGTCATAAGTTGGCAGGGTGTGCTCAGACGTAAGTCCCTTGCTCACTTTGCCACTGGATTCAAGCAAGCCTGGCTGAAGACGGCTGAAATGCCAGAAACCGGTCCTAGGGAGCTTGTTTCCGGTCCAGGGAAGGCATGGCTTGGCAGTTCGGGCTGGACTGTTCCCATGAGGCACAGGGTCAGACTGATTTGCATATGGCCAAGTCTGAATTGGGGTGGCAGAGGTGGCCAAAGAACGGTGATGGATCAAACGCAGATCTGTTGACTGGGTGTGAGTGTAAGATTGGTTCTGATGCTTCGTCCATCACCACCCCCTTTTGTACTGCTTTGTTCACCATAAGTTGGCAGGGTATGCTCAGACGTGAGTCCCTTGCTCACTTTGCCACTGGATTCAAGCAAGCCTGGCTGAAGACGGCTGAAATGCCAGAAACCGGTCCTAGGGAGCTTGTTTCAGGTCCAGGAAAGGCATGGCTTGGCAGTTCGGGCTGGACTGTTCCCATGAGGCACAGGGTCAGACTGATTTGCATATGGCGATGTCTGAACTGGGGTGGCCGAGAGGGCCAAAGAACGGTGATGGATCAAACCCAGATCTATGGACTGGGTGTGAGTGTAAGATTGGTTCTGATGCTCCGTCCATCACCACCCCCATTTGTACTGCTTTGTTCGCCATAAGTTGGCAGGGTATGCTCAGACGTGAGTCCCTTGCTCACTTTGCCACTGGATTCAAGCAAGCCTGGCTTAAGACGGCTGAAATGCCAGAAACCGGTCCTATGGAGCTTGTTTCCGGTCCAGGGAAGGCATGGCTTGGCAGTTCGAGCTGGACTGTTCCCATGAGGCACAGGGTCAGACTGATTTGCATATGACCATGTCTGAACTGGGGTGGCAGAGTGGGCCAAAGAACGGTGATGGATCAAACCCAGATCTGTTGACTGGGTGTGAGTGTAAGATTGGTTCTGATGCTCTGTCCATCACCACCCCCTTTTGTACTGCTTTGTTCGCCATAAGTTGGCAGGGTGTGCTCAGACGTGAGTCCCTTGATCACTTTGCCACTGGATTCAAGCAAGCCTGGCTGAAGACGGCTGAAATGCCAGAAACCGGTCCTAGGGAGCTTGTTTCCGGTGCAGGGAAGGCATGGCTTGGCAGTTCGGGCTGGACTGTTCCCATGAGGCACAGGGTCAGACTGATTTGCATATGGCCATGACTGAACTGGGGTGGCAGAGTGGGCCAAAGAACGGTGATGGATCAAACCCAGATCTGTTGACTGGGTGTGAGTGTAAGATTGGTTCTGATGCTCCGTCCATCACCACCGCCTTTTGTACTGCTTTGTTCGCCATAAGTTGGCAGGGTATGCTCAGACGTGAGTCCCTTGCTCACTTTGCTACTGAATTCAAGCAAGCCTGGCTGAAGACGGCTGAAATGCCAGAAACCGGTCCTAGGGAGCCTGTTTCCTGTCCAGGGAAGGCATGGTTTGGCAGTTCGGGCTGGACTGTTCCCATGAGGCACAGGGTCAGACTGATTTGCTTATGGCCATGTCTGAACTGGGGTGGCAGAGTGGGCCAAAGAACGGTGATGGATCAAACCCAGATCTGTTGACTGGGTGTGAGTGTAAGATTGGTTCTGATGCTCCGTCCATCACCACCCCCTTTTGTACTGCTTTGTTCGCCATAAGTTGGCAGGGCAATGCTCAGACGTGAGTCCCTTGCTCACTTTGCCACTGGATTCAAGCAAGCCTGGCTGAAGACGCCGGAAATGCCAGAAACCGGTCCTAGGGAGCTTGTTTCCGGTCCAGGGAAGGCATGGTTTGGCAGTTCGGGCTGGACTGTCCCAATGAGGCACAGGGTCAGACTGATTTGCATATGGCCATGTCTGAACTGGGGGGGTAGAGTGGGCCAAAGAACGGTGATGGATCAAACCCAGATCTGTTGACTGGGTGTGAGTGTAAGATTGGTTCTGATGCTTCGTCCATCACCACCCCCTCTTGTACTGCTTTGTTCGCCATAAGTTGGCAGGGATTTCGCAGACGTGAGTCCCTTGCTCACTTTGCCACTGGATTCAAGCAAGCCTGGCTGAAGACGGCTGAAATGCCAGAAACCGGTCCTAGGGAGCTTGTTTCCGGTCCAGGGAAGGCATGGCTTGGCAGTTCGGGCTGGACTGTTCCCATGAGGCACAGGGTCAGACTGATTTGCAGATGGCCATGTCTGAACTGGGGTGGCAGAGTGGGCCAAAGAACGGTGATGGATCAAACCCAGATCTGTTGACTGGGTGTGAGTGTAAGATTGGTTCTGATACTCCGTCCATCACCACCCCCTTTTGTACTGCTTTGTTCACCATAAGTTGGCAGGGTATGCTCAGACGTGAGTCCCTTGCTCACTTTGCCACTGGATTCAAACAAGCCTGGCTGAAGACGGCTGAAATGCCAGAAACCAGTCCTAGGGAGCTTGTTTCCGGTCCAGGGAAGGCATGGCTTGGCAGTTCGGGCTGGACTGTTTCCATGAGGCACAGGGTCAGACTGATTTGCATATGGCCATGTCTGAACTGGGGTGGTAGAGTGGGCCAAAGAACGGTGATGGATCAAACCCTGATCTGTTGACTGGGTGTGAATGTAAGATCGGTTCTGATGCTTCGTCCATCACCACCCCCTCTTGTACTGCTTTGTTCGCCATAAGTTGGCAGGGATTTCGCAGACGTGAGTCCCTTGCTCACTTTGCCACTGGATTCAAGCAAGCCTGGCTGAAGACGGCTGAAATGCCAGAAACCGGTCCTAGGGAGCTTGTTTCCGGTCCAGGGAAGGCATGGCTTGGCAGTTCGGGCTGGACTGTTCCCATGAGGCACAGGGTCAGACTGATTTGCAGATGGCCATGTCTGAACTGGGGTGGCAGAGTGGGCCAAAGAACGGTGATGGATCAAACCCAGATCTGTTGACTGGGTGTGAGTGTAAGATTGGTTCTGATACTCCGTCCATCACCACCCCCTTTTGTACTGCTTTGTTCACCATAAGTTGGCAGGGTATGCTCAGACGTGAGTCCCTTGCTCACTTTGCCACTGGATTCAAACAAGCCTGGCTGAAGACGGCTGAAATGCCAAAAACCAGTCCTAGGGAGCTTGTTTCCGGTCCAGGGAAGGCATGGCTTGGCAGTTCGGGCTGGACTGTTTCCATGAGGCACAGGGTCAGACTGATTTGCATATGGCCATGTCTGAACTGGGGTGGCAGAGTGGGCCAAAGAACGGTGATGGATCAAACCCAGATCTGTTGACTGGGTGTGAGTGTAAGATTGGTTCTGATGCTCCGTTCATCACCACCCACTTTTGTACTGCTTTGTTCGACATAAGTTGGCAGGGTATGCTCAGACGTGAGTCCCTTGCTCACTTTGCCACTGGATTCAAGCAAGCCTGGCTGAAGACGGCTGAAATGCCAGAAACCGGTCCTAGGGAGCTTGTTTCCGGTCCAGGGAAGGCATGGCTTGGCAGTTCGGGCTGGACTGTTCCAATGAGGCACAGGGTCAGACTGATTTGCATATGGCCATGTCTGAACTGGGGTGGCAGAGTGGGCCAAAGAACGGTGATGGATAAAACCCAGATCTGTTGACTGGGTGTGAGTGTAAGATTGGTTCTGATGCTCCGTCCATCACCACCCCCTTTTGTACTGCTTTGTTCGCCATAAGTTGGCAGGGTATGCTCAGACGTGAGTCCCTTGCTCACTTTGCCCCTGGATTCAAGCAAGCCTGGCTGAAGACGCCAGAAATGCCAGAAACCGGTCCTAGGGAGCTTGTTTCCTGTCCAGGGAAGGCATGGCTTGGCAGTTCGGGCTGGACTGTCCCAATGAGGCACAGGGTCAGACTGATTTGCATATGGCCATGTCTGAACTGGGGTGGCAGAGTGGGCCAAAGAACGGTGATGGATCAAACCCAGATCTGTTGACTGGGTGTGAGTGTAAGATTGGTTGTGATGCTCCGTCCATCACCACCCCCTCTTGTACTGCTTTGTTCGCCATAAGTTGGCAGGGTATGCTCAGACGTGAGTCCCTTGCTCACTTTGCCACTGGATTCAAGCAAGCCTGGCTGAAGACGGCTGAAATGCCAGAAACCGGTCCTAGGGAGCTTGTTTCCGGTCCAGGGAAGGCATGGCTTGGCAGTTCGGGCTGGACTGTTCCCTTGAGGCACAGGGTCAGACTGATTTGCATATGGCCATGTCTGAACTGGGGTGGCAGAGTGGGCCAAAGAACGGTGATGGATCAAACCCAGATCTGTTGACGGGGTGTGAGAGTAAGATTGGTTCTGATGCTTCGTCCATCACCACCCCCTTTTGTACTGCTTTGTTCGCCATAAGTTGGCAGGGTATGCTCAGACGTGAGCCCCTTGCTCACTTTGCCACTGGATTCAAGCAATCCTGGCTGAAGACGGCTGAAATGCCAGAAACCGGTCCTAGGGAGCTTGTTTCCGGTCCAGGGAAGGCATGGCTTGGCAGTTCGGGCTGGACTGTTCCCATGAGGCACAGGGTCAGACTGATTTGCATATAGCCATGAATGAACTGGGGTGGCCAAGAGGGCCAAAGAACGGTGATGCATCAAACCCAGATCTGTGGACTGGGTGTGAGTGTAAGATTGGTTCTGATGCTCCGTCCATCACCACCCCCATTTGTACTGCTTTGTTCGCCATAAGTTGGCAGGGTATGCTCAGACGTGAGTCCCTTGCTCACTTTGCCACTGGATTCAAGCAAGCCTGGCTGAAGACGGCTGAAATGCCAGAAACCGGTCCTAGGGAGCTTGTTTCCGGTCCAGGGAAGGCATGGCTTGGCAGTTCGGGCTGGACTGTTCCCATGAGGCACAGCGTCAGACTGATTTGCATATGGCCATGTCTGGACTTGGGTGGCAGAGTGGGCCATAGAACGGTGATGGATCAAACCCAGATCTGTTGACTGGGTGTGAGTATAAGATTGGTTCTCATGCTCCGTCCATCACCACCCCCTTTTGTACTGCTTTGTTCGCCGTAAGTTGGCAGGGTGTGCTCAGACATGAGTCCCTTGCTCACTTTGCCACTGGATTCAAGCAAGCCTGGCTGAAGACGGCTGAAATGCCAGAAACCGGTCCTAGGGAGCTTGTTTCCGGTCCAGGGAAGGCATGGCTTGGCAGTTCGGGCTGGACTGTTCCCATGAGGCACAGGGTCAGACTGATTTGCATATGGTCATGTCTGAACTGGGGTGGCAGAGTGGGCCAAAGAACGGTGATGGATCAAACCCAGATCCGTTGACTGGGTGTGAGTGTAAGATTGGTTCTGATGCTCCGTCCATCACCACCCCCTTTTGTACTGCTTTGTTCGGCATAAGTTGGCAGGGTATGCTCAGACGTGAGTCTCTTGCTCACTTTGCCACTGGATTCAAGCAAGCCTGGCTGAAGACGCCGGAAATGATAGAAACCGGTCCTAGGGAGCTTGTTTCCGGTCCAGGGAAGGCATGGCTTGGCACTTCGGGCTGGACTGTCCCAATGAGGCACAGGGTCAGACTGATTTGCGTATGGCCATGTCTGAACTGGGGTGGCAGAGTGGGCCAAAGAACGGTGATGGATCAAACCCAGATCTGTTGACTGGGTGTGAGTGTAAGATTGGTTCTGATACTCCGTCCATCACCACCCCCTTTTGTACTGCTTTGTTCACCATAAGTTGGCAGGGTATGCTCAGACGTGAGTCCCTTGCTCACTTTGCCACTGGATTCAAGCAAGCCTGGCTGAAGATGGCTGAAATGCCAGAAACCGGTCCTAGGGAGCTTGTTTCCGGTCCAGGGAAGGCATGGCTTTGCAGTTCGGGCTGGACTGTTTCCATGAGGCACAGGGTCAGACTGATTTGCATATGGCCATGTCTGAACTGGGGTGGCAGAGTGGGCCAAAGAACGGTGATGGATCAAACCCAGATCTGTTGACTGGGTGTGAGTGTAAGATTGGTTCTGCTGCTCCGTCCATCACCACCCCCTTTTGTACTGCTTTGTTCGCCATAAGTTGGCAGGGTATGCTCAGACATGAGTCCCTTGCTCACTTTGCCACTGGATTCAAGCAAGCCTGGCTGAAGACGGCTGAAATGCCAGAAACCGGTCCTAGGGAGCTTGTTTCCGGTCCAGGAAAGGCATGGCTTGGCAGTTCGGGCTGGACGGTTCCCATGAGGCACAGGGTCAGACTGATTTGCATATGGCGATGTCTGAACTGGGGTGGCCGAGCGGGCCAAAGAATGGTGATGGATCAAACCCAGATCTGTGGACTGGGTGTGAGTGTAAGATTGGTTCTGATGCTCCGTCCATCACCACCCCCATTTGCACTGCTTTGTTCGCCATAAGTTGGCAGGGTATGCTCAGACGTGAGTCCCTTGCTCACTTTGCCACTGGATTCAAGCAAGCCTGGCTGAAGACGGCTGAAATGCCAGAAACCGGTCCTAGGGAGCTTGTTTCCGGTCCAGGGAAGGCATGGCTTGGCAGTTCGGGCTGGACTGTTCCCATGAGGCACAGGGTCAGACTGATTTGCATATGGCCATGTCTGAACTGGGGTGGCAGAGTGGGCCAAAGAACGGTGATGGATCAAACCCAGATCTGTTGACTGGGTGTGAGTGTAAGATTGGTTCTGATGCTCCGTCCATCACCACCCCCTTTTGTACTGCTTTGTTCGCCATAAGTTGGCAGGGTGTGCTCAGACGTGAGTCCCTTGCTCACTTTGCCACTGGATTCAAGCAAGCCTGGCTGAAGACGGCTGAAATGCCAGAAACCGGTCCTAGGGAGCTTGTTTCCGGTGCAGGGAAGGCATGGCTTGGCAGTTCGGGCTGGACTGTTCCCATGAGGCACAGGGTCAGACTGATTTGCGTATGGCCATGACTGAACTGGGGTGGCAGAGTGGGACAAAGAACGGTGATGGATCAAACCCAGATCTGTTGACTGGGTGTGAGTGTAAGATTGGTTCTGATGCTCCGTCCATCACCACCGCCTTTTGTACTGCTTTGTTCGCCATAAGTTGGCAGGGTATGCTCAGACGTGAGTCCCTTGCTCACTTTGCTACTGGATTCAAGCAAGCCTGGCTGAAGACGGCTGAAATGCCAGAAACCGGTCCTAGGGAGCTTGTTTCCTGTCCAGGGAAGGCATGGTTTGGCAGTTCGGGCTGGACTGTTCCCATGAGGCACAGGGTCAGACTGATTTGCATATGGCCATGTCTGAACTGGGGTGGCAGAGTGGGCCAAAGAACGGTGATGGATCAAACCCAGATCTGTTGACTGGGTGTGAGTGTAAGATTGGTTCTGATGCTCCGTCCATCACCACCCCCTTTTGTACTGCTTTGTTCGCCATAAGTTGGCAGGGTATGCTCAGACGTGAGTCCCTTGCTCTCTTTGCCACTGGATTCAAGCAAGCCTGACTGAAGACGCCGGAAATGCCAGAAACCGGTCCTAGGGAGCTTGCATCCGGTCCAGGGAAGGCATGGCTTGGCAGTTCGGGCTGGACTGTCCCAATGAGGCACAGGATCAGACTGATTTGCATATGGCCATGTCTGAACTGGGGTGGCAGAGTGGGCCAAAGAATGGTGATGGATCAAACCCAGATCTGTTGACTGTGTGTGAGTGTAAGATTGGTTCTGATACTCCGTCCATCACCATCCCCTTTTGTACCGCTTTCTTCACCATAAGTTGGCAGGGTATGCTCAGACGTGAGTCCCTTGCTCACTTTGCCACTGGATTCAAACAAGCCTGGCTGAAGACGGCTGAAATGCCAGAAACCAGTCCTAGGGAGCTTGTGTCCGGTCCAGGGAAGGCATGGCTTGGCAGTTCGGGCTGGACTGTTTCCATGAGGCACAGGGTCAGACTGATTTGCATATGACCATGTCTGAACTGGGGTGGCAGAGTGGGCCAAAGAACGGTGATGGATCAAACCCAGATCTGTTGACTGGGTGTGAGTGTAAGATTGGTTCTGATGCTCCGTCCATCACCACCCACTTTTGTACTGCTTTGTTCGACATAAGTTGGCAGGGTATGCTCAGACGTGAGTCCCTTGCTCACTTTGCCACTGGATTCAAGCAAGCCTGGCTGAAGACGGCTGAAATGCCAGAAACCGGTCCTAGGGAGCTTGTTTCCGGACCAGGGAAGGCATGGCTTGGCAGTTCGGGCTGGACTGTTCCAATGAGGCACAGGATCAGACTGATTTGCATATGGCCATGTCTGAACTGGGGTGGCAGAGTGGGCCAAAGAATGGTGATGGATCAAACCCAGATCTGTTGACTGTGTGTGAGTGTAAGATTGGTTCTGATACTCCGTCCATCACCATCCCCTTTTGTACCGCTTTCTTCACCATAAGTTGGCAGGGTATGCTCAGACGTGAGTCCCTTGCTCACTTTGCCACTGGATTCAAACAAGCCTGGCTGAAGACGGCTGAAATGCCAGAAACCAGTCCTAGGGAGCTTGTGTCCGGTCCAGGGAAGGCATGGCTTGGCAGTTCGGGCTGGACTGTTTCCATGAGGCACAGGGTCAGACTGATTTGCATATGACCATGTCTGAACTGGGGTGGCAGAGTGGGCCAAAGAACGGTGATGGATCAAACCCAGATCTGTTGACTGGGTGTGAGTGTAAGATTGGTTCTGATGCTCCGTCCATCACCACCCACTTTTGTACTGCTTTGTTCGACATAAGTTGGCAGGGTATGCTCAGACGTGAGTCCCTTGCTCACTTTGCCACTGGATTCAAGCAAGCCTGGCTGAAGACGGCTGAAATGCCAGAAACCGGTCCTAGGGAGCTTGTTTCCGGACCAGGGAAGGCATGGCTTGGCAGTTCGGGCTGGACTGTTCCAATGAGGCACAGGGTCAGACTGATTTGCATATGGCCATGTCTGAACTGGGGTGGCAGAGTGGGCCAAAGAACGGTGATGGATCAAACCCAGATCTGTTGACTGGGTGTGAGTGTAAGATTGGTTCTGATGCTCCGTCCATCACCACCCTCTCTTGTACTGCTTTGTTCGCCATAAGTTGGCAGGGTATGCTCAGACGTGAGTCCCTTGCTCACTTTGCCACTGGATTCAAGCAAGCCTGGCTGAAGACGGCTGAAATGCCAGAAACCGGTCCTAGGGAGCTTGTTTCCGGTCCAGGGAAGGCATGGCTTGGCAGTTCGGGCTGGACTGTTCCCATGAGGCACAGGCTCAGACTGATTTGCATATAGCCATGTCTGAACTGGGGTGGCCAAGAGGGCCAAAGAACGGTGATGGATCAAACCCAGATCTGTGGACTGGGTGTGAGTGTAAGATTGGTTCTGATGCTCCGTCCATCACCACCCCCATTTGTACTGCTTTGTTCGCCATAAGTTGGCAGGGTATGCTCAGACGTGAGTCCCTTGCTCACTTTGCCACTGGATTCAAGCAAGCCTGGCTGAAGATGGCTGAAATGCCAGAAACCGGTCCTAGGGAGCTTGTTTCCGGTCCAGGGAAGGCATGGCTTGGCAGTTCGGGCTGGACTGTTCCCATGAGGCACAGCGTCAGACTGATTTGCATATGGCCATGTCTGGACTTGGGTGGCAGAGTGGGCCACAGAACGGTGATGGATCAAACCCAGAACTGTTGACTGGGTGCGAGTGTAAGATTGGTTCTTATGCTCCGTCCATCACCACCCCCTTTTGTACTGCTTTGTTCGCCATAAGTTGGCAGGGTGTGCTCAGACGTAAGTCCCTTGCTCACTTTGCCACTGGATTCAAGCAAGCCTGGCTGAAGACGGCTGAAATGCCAGAAACCGGTCCTAGGGAGCTTGTTTCTGGTCCAGGGAAGGCATGGCTTGGCAGTTCGGGCTGGACTGTTCCCATGAGGCACAGGGTCAGACTGATTTGCATATGGCCAAGTCTGAACTGGGGTGGCAGAGGTGGCCAAAGAATGGTGATGGATCAAACCAAGATCTGTTGACTGGGTGTGAGTGTAAGATTGGTTCTGATGCTTCGTCCATCACCACCCCCTTTTGTACTGCTTTGTTCTCCATAAGTTGGCAGGGTATGCTCAGACGTGAGACCCTTGCTCACTTTGCCACTGGATTCAAGCAAGCCTGGCTGAAGACGGCTGAAATGCCAGAAACCGGTCCTAGGGAGCTTGTTTCCGGTCTAGGAAAGGCATGGCTTGGCAGTTCGGGCTGGACTGTTCCCATGAGGCACAGGGTCAGACTGATTTGCATATGGCGATGTCTGAACTGGGGTGGCCGAGAGGGCCAAAGAACGGTGATGGATCAAACCCAGATCTGTGGACTGGGTGTGAGTGTAAGATTGGTTCTGATGCTCCGTCCATCACCACGCCCATTTGTACTGCTTTGTTCGCCATAAGTTGGCAGGGTATGCTCAGACGTGAGTCCCTTGCTCACTTTGCCACTGGATTCAAGCAAGCCTGGCTGAAGACGGCTGAAATGCCAGAAACCGGTCCTAGGGAGCTTGTTTCCGGTCCAGGGAAGGCATGGCTTGGCAGTTCGAGCTGGACTGTTCCCATGAGGCACAGGGTCAGACTGATTTGCATATGGCCATGTCTGAACTGGGGTGGCAGAGTGGGCCAAAGAACGGTGATGGATCAAACCCAGATCTGTTGACTGGGTGTGAGTGTAAGATTGGTTCTGATGCTCTGTCCATCACCACCCCCTTTTGTACTGCTTTGTTCGCCATAAGTTGGCAGGGTGTGCTCAGACGTGAGTCCCTTGCTCACTTTGCCACTGGATTCAAGCAAACCTGGCTGAAGACGGCTGAAATGCCAGAAACCGGTCCTAGGGAGCTTGTTTCCGGTGCAGGGAAGGCATGGCTTGGCAGTTCGGGCTGGACTGTTCCCATGAGGCACAGGGTCAGACTGATTTGCATATGGCCATGACTGAACTGGGGTGGCAGAGTGGGCCACAGAACGGTGATGGATCAAACCCAGATCTGTTGACTGGGTGTGAGTGTAAGATTGGTTCTGATGCTCCGTCCATCACCACCGCCTTTTGTACTGCTTTGTTCGCCATAAGTTGGCAGGGTATGCTCAGACGTGAGTCCCTTGCTCACTTTGCTACTGGATTCAAGCAACCCTGGCTGAAGACGGCTGAAATGCCAGAAACCGGTCCTAGGGAGCTTGTTTCCTGTCCAGGGAAGGCATGGTTTGGCAGTTCGGGCTGGACTGTTCCCATGAGGCACAGGGTCAGACTGATTTGCATATGGCCATGTCTGAACTGGGGTGGCAGAGTGGGCCAAAGAACGGTGATGGATCAAACCCAGATCTGTTGACTGGGTGTGAGTGTAAGATTGGTTCTGATGCTCTGTCCATCACCACCCCCTTTTGTACTGCTTTGTTCGCCATAAGTTGACAGGGTGTGCTCAGACGTGAGTCCCTTGCTCACTTTGCCACTGGATTCAAGCAAGCCTGGCTGAAGACGGCTGAAATGCCAGAAACCGGTCCTAGGGAGCTGGTTTCCGGTGCAGGGAAGGCATGGCTTTGCAGTTCGGGCTGGACAGTTCCCATGAGGCACAGGGTCAGACTGATTTGCATATGGCCATGACTGAACTGGGGTGGCAGAGTGGGCCACAGAACGGTGATGGATCAAACCCAGATCTGTTGACTGGGTGTGAGTGTAAGATTGGTTCTGATGCTCCGTCCATCACCACCCCCATTTGTACTGCTTTGTTCGCCATAAGTTGGCAGGGTATGCTCAGACGTGAGTCCCTTGCTCACTTTGACACTGGATTCAAGCAAGCCTGGCTGAAGACGGCTGAAATGCCAGAAACCGGTCCTAGGGAGCTTGTTTCCGGTCAAGGGAAGGCATGGCTTGGCAGTTCGGGCTGGACTGTTCCCATGAGGCACAGCGTCAGACTGATTTGCATATGGCCATGTCTGGACTTGGGTGGCAGAGTGGGCCACAGAACGGTGATGGATCAAACCCAGATCTGTTGACTGGGTGTGAGTGTAAGATTGTTTCTTATGCTCCGTCCATCACCACCCCCTTTTGTACTGCTTTGTTCGCCATACGTTGGCAGGGTGTGCTCAGACGTAAGTCCCTTGCTCACTTTGCCACTGTGTTAGAAATGAGGGGGCTCTGGTTGACGCAGGTGAGAACCCACAACAAGCAGGGACCCCTTACTTCTCGTCAGGGCGAAGGATGACTCCCCAGAATAACCCCTGCTCACCCTCTAGGTGCGTGGCGCGAGCAGTCTAGGCTAAGTCTCAGGCGTACACGGTTAAGCAAATGCAGTTACACATACAGTAAACCCCTTGCATGCACCACAAACGGACACCAATCAGGAAGTATATAAAAATAAGCTTTTATGTAGTTTCAGCAGATTCAAATACAAGGCCCAGTAACGTTGAACTGATGGGGCCACAATTCTTGGAAGTACGGTAAAGTTCTCTTTGTGTTACGGAAAGTTCTTTAGGCGGGCACAAGGTAACTGTAGGCCTCAGCGCACTTCGGGCTGAGGCAGCGCCCAGGGAGCACACAGCAGATGACAGGGAAATAAGAACGTTGCGGACCCTGGATCCGATGCGAGCTCGCGGTCGAGTTCGTAAGTACAGTACCTTGTTTCTTGACGCAAAGGCGGGTGCGGGATTTCAGCGGCTCTTCGACAGAAGGGCGAGGCGGCGTCCGGGGCTCCCACACTTCACGAGGGGGGTCTGATCTTCAGGCTCACGACAAGAGCGGGGTGTTGCAGGTGGCGGGTGAACAAAACGGGGCAGCCGGGCACGCAGATGCGTCCGGGCCGTCCGAGGCTTGGAGATGCTCACAAACGCCGATTCCGGCGGGAGGGTGAAGGTGCACAGCGAGCCTCCAACGAGCGAGGTGACGGGGCAGCCCAGCACAGCGTAGGGGGAGCGGCTCCGATCGAGCGAGGCTCTTCCCAAGGCGGGGGCGGCTAAGCAGACCTGGTCACGGCTCAAGGAGGGACTGGGGCACGAGGGTCACAGCTCCGGCGAGGGAAAGGACACCACAGTCCAGCAGCAGGCGAGTGAAGATCAGGTAGAGCCCAATGGTCCTGGGGCTCAGTTCAGGGGGCAAGCTCAGTTCCAAGCCCTTGGAGATCGTTTTGGAAAAGCACAAGTCTTGAAAGTAAAAGTAAGGTAAAAGTCTTCAGCAACAGTTTCTCTTCTCTCCTTTGGCAGCAAGGTCACCACTGCAGGCCAATCCCCCAGGATAGGGACAGTCTTCCTCCTACAGCTTTCCCGGTGCCTCCTCCTCAGGCAGAGATTCTTCTTGGTCAAAAGCGGATCTAGTTTCTCAGGAGCAGGGCTCCTCCATTTATACAGCAAATCTTTTGTTCTCCCAGGCCAGGGGGGCCCTTGCCTAGTTCAGTCCGGTTTCTGAGCACTTTGTTTACGTGATGCAGGCTTCTCCTTTCAGAGTGCAGGGCAGAGTCATCAGACGCTCCACAGGGGGCGAAGCCGGCATTGAGGTAGCAGAGCACTGTCCTATTCAGAGCCTAGGAGCACTCCTCCCACCCATCTACCTGTCGATCGTCCTATTCATACCAGGCTACCTAGCCCTGCCCATCTGGGTTCCCCCAGCCCTGTCACTCACACCAGCCAGACATCAGATACACATCATGCAGAGGCGGCTGAAAGGTTTAGGCAAGCAAAGGCCAACTTTCTAAAAGCGGCATTTGCAAACCCGGAATATTAAAATAAACCTTGCGAAAAGATGTACCTTATTATTCCGAGTTCAGGCATACTAAACTCGATCTTCTACCATGTTCCCTGGGTCGGTTAGGATCATAGGGTGTAATAATCCAGGCCGCCCATACTGGCCTATGAGAACAGGGTAGCCTTGCAGTAGTGAACAACAAGATGGCGGTAATTCACTACTAGGACATGCCACGCATCCGGGCTTGTCCTACCTTAGGCTTACAACGCACCCTGCCCGTGGGCCTACCAGAGGGGTGACTAACATGCAGCTAAGGGAAGGTTTTAGGGACTGGCAAGTGTGGGCACTTGCTGGTCAGCATGTCAGTACCAGACTGCACGCAGGTTCTGCGATGGCAGACCTCAGACATATTTTACCGGCCGCTTCTGTGGGTGGCACAACCAGTGCTGCAAGCCCACCAGCGGTGTTCGCCTTTACATGCCCTGGCGCCCCCGGCGCACTTTACTGGGGTCTGACAGTAAATCAAACAATCCAATCATGGAATCCAACCAACATATACAATTTACATAGGGAGCACTCGCACCGCGACACTGGTTGGCAGTGGCACAGCGCGCTGAGCGGCCAACACCATAAAAACACATGAGGCACAGCGACAAAAAGAGGAAGGGAGACTCATGCCAAGGTGCCAGGTCTAACACACTGGATTCAAGCAAGCCTGGCTGAAGACGGCTGAAATCCCAGAAACCGGTCCTAGGGAGCTTGTTTCCGGTCCAGGGAAGGCATGGCTTGGCAGTTTGGGCTGGACTGTTCCCATGAGGCACAGGGTCAGACTGATTTGCATATGGCCAAGTCTGAACTGGGGTGGCAGAGGTGGCCAAAGAACGGTGATGGATCAAACCCAGATCTGTTGACTGGTTGTGAGTGTAAGATTAGTTCTGATGCTTCGTCCATCACCACCCCCTTTTGTACTGCTTTGTTCGCCATAAGTTGGCAGGGTATGCTCAGACGTGAGTCCCTTGCTCACTTTGCCACTGGATTCAAGCAAGCCTGGCTGAAGACAGCTGAAATGCCAGAAACCGGTCCTAGGGAGCTTGTTTCCGGTCCAGGAAAGGCATGGCTTGGCAGATCGGGCTGGACTGTTCCAATGAGGCACAGAGTCAGACTGATTTGCATATGGCGATGTCTGAACTGGGGTGGCCGAGAGGGCCAAAGAACGGTGATGGATCAAACCCAGATCTGTGGACTGGGTGTGAGTGTAACATTGGTTCTGATGCTCCGTCCATCACCACCCCCATTTGTACTGCTTTGTTCGCCATAAGTTGGCAGGGTATGCTCAGACGTGAGTCCCTTGCTCACTTTGCCACTGGATTCAAGCAAGCCTGGCTGAAGACGGCTGAAATGCCAAAAACCGGTCCTAGGGAGCTTGTTTCCGGTCCAGGGAAGGCATGGCTTGGCAGTTCGAGCTGGACTGTTCCCATGAGGCACAGGGTCAGACTGATTTGCATATGGCCATGTCTGAACTGGGGTGGCAGAGTGGGCCAAAGAACGGTGATGGATCAAACCCAGATCTGTTGACTGGGTGTGAGTGTAAGATTGGTTCTGATGCTCTGTCCATCACCACCCCCTTTTGTACTGCTTTGTTCGCCATAAGTTGGCAGGGTGTGCTCAGACGTGAGTCCCTTGCTCACTTTGCCACTGGATTCAAGCAAGCCTGGCTGAAGACGGCTGAAATGCCAGAAACCGGTCCTAGGGAGCTTGTTTCCGGTGCAGGGAAGGCATGGCTTGGCAGTTCGGGCTGGACTGTTCCCATGAGGCACAGGGTCAGACTGATTTGCATATGGCCATGACTGAACTGGGGTGGCAGAGTGGGCCACAGAACGGTGATGGATCAAACCCAGATCTGTTGACTGGGTGTGAGTGTAAGATTGGTTCTGATGCTCCGTCCATCACCACCGCCTTTTGTACTGCTTTGTTCGCCATAAGTTGGCAGGGTATGCTCAGACGTGAGTCCCTTGCTCACTTTGCTACTGGATTCAAGCAAGCCTGGCTGAAGACGGCTGAAATGCCAGAAACCGGTCCTAGGGAGCTTGTTTCCTGTCCAGGGAAGGCATGGTTTGGCAGTTCGGGCTGGACTGTTCCCATGAGGCACAGGGTCAGACTGATTTGCATATGGTCATGTCTGAACTGGGGTGGCAGAGTGGGCCAAAGAACGGTGATGGATCAAACCCAGATCTGTTGACTGGGTGTGAGTGTAAGATTGGTTCTGATGCTCCGTCCATCACCACCCCCTTTTGTACTGCTTTGTTCGCCATAAGTTGGCAGGGTATGCTCAGACGTGAGTCCCATGCTCACTTTGCCACTGGATTCAAGCAAGCCTGGCTGAAGACGCCGGAAATGCCAGAAACCGGTCCTAGGGAGCTTGTTTCCGGTCCAGGGAAGGCATGGCTTGGCAGTTCGGGCTGGACTGTTCCCATGAGGCACAGGGTCAGACTGATTTGCATATGGCCAAGTCTGAACTGGGGTGGCAGAGGTGGCCAAAGAACGGTGATGGATCAAACCCAGATCTGTTGACTGGGTGTGAGTGTAAGATTGGTTCTGATGCTTCGTCCATCACCACCCCCTTTTGTACTGCTTTGTTCGCCATAAGTTGGCAGGGTATGCTCAGACGTGAGTCCCTTGCTCACTTTGCCACTGGATTCAAGCAAGCCTGGCTGAAGACGGCTGAAATGCCAGAAACCGGTTCTAGGGAGCTTGTTTCCGGTCCAGGGAAGGCATGGCTTGGCAGTTCGAGCTGGACTGTTCCCATGAGGCACAGGGTCAGACTGATTTGCATATGGCCAAGTCTGAACTGGGGTGGCAGAGTGGGCCAAATAACGGTGATGGATCAAACCCAGATCTGTTGACTGGGTGTGAGTGTAAGATTGGTTCTGATGCTCTGTCCATCACCACCCCCTTTTGTACTGCTTAGTTCGCCATAAGTTGGCAGGGTGTGCTCAGACGTGAGTCCCTTGCTCACTTTGCCACTGGATTCAAGCAAGCCTGGCTGAAGACGGCTGAAATGCCAGAAACCGGTCCTAGGGAGCTTGCTTCCGGTGCAGGGTAGGCATGGCTTGGCAGTTCGGGCTGGACTGTTCCCATGAGGCACAGGGTCAGACTGATTTGCATATGGCCATGACTGAACTGGGGTGGCAGAGTGGGCCACAGAACGGTGATGGATCAAACCCAGATCTGTTGACTGGGTGTGAGTGTAAGATTGGTTCTGATGCTCTGTCCATCACCACCGCCTTTTGTACTGCTTTGTTCGCCATAAGTTGGCAGGGTATGCTCAGACGTGAGTCCCTTGCTCACTTTGCTACTGGATTCAAGCAAGCCTGGCTGAAGACGGCTGAAATGCCAGAAACCGGTCCTAGGGAGCTTGTTTCCTGTCCAGGGAAGGCATGGTTTGGCAGTTCGGGCTGGACTGTTCCCATGAGGCACAGGGTCAGACTGATTTGCATATGGCCATGTCTGAACTGGGGTGGCAGAGTGGGCCAAAGAACGGTGATGGATCAAACCCAGATCTGTTGACTGGGTGTGAGTGTAAGATTGGTTCTGATGCTCTGTCCATCACCACCCACTTTTGTACTGCTTTGTTCGCCATAAGTTGGCAGGGTGTGCTCAGACGTGAGTCCCTTGCTCACTTTGCCACTGGATTCAAGCAAGCCTGGCTGAAGACGGCTGAAATGCCAGAAACCTGTCCTAGGGAGCTTGTTTCCGGTGCAGGGAAGGCATGGATTGGCAGTTCGGGCTGGACTGTTCCCATGAGGCACAGGGTCAGACTGATTTGCATATGGCCATGACTGAACTGGGGTGGCAGAGTGGGCCACAGAACGGTGATGGATCAAACCCAGATCTGTTGACTGGGTGTGAGTGTAAGATTGGTTCTGATGCTCCGTCCATCACCACCCCCATTTGTACTGCTTTGTTCGCCATAAGTTGGCAGGGTATGCTCAGACGTGAGTCCCTTGCTCACTTTGCCACTGGATTCAAGCAAGCCTGGCTGAAGACGGCTGAAATGCCAGAAACCGGTCCTAGGGAGCTTGTTTCCGGTCCAGGGAAGGCATGGCTTGGCAGTTCGGGCTGGACTGTTCCCATGAGGCACAGCGTCAGACTGATTTGCATATGGCCATGTCTGGACTTGGGTGGCAGAGTGGGCCACAGAACGGTGATGGATCAAACCCAGATCTGTTGACTGGGTGTGAGTGTAAGATTGGTTCTTATGCTCCGTCCATCACCACCCCCTTTTGTACTGCTTTGTTCGCCATAAGTTGGCAGGGTGTGCTCAGACGTAAGTCCCTTGCTTACTTTGCCACTGGATTCAAGCAAGCCTGGCTGAAGACGGCTGAAATCCCAGAAACCGGTCCTAGGGAGCTTGTTTCCGGTCCAGGGAAGGCATGGCTTGGCAGTTTGGGCTGGACTGTTCCCATGAGGCACAGGGTCAGACTGATTTGCATATGGCCAAGTCTGAACTGGGGTGGCAGAGGTGGCCAAAGAACGGTGATGGATCAAACCCAGATCTGTTGACTGGGTGTGAGTGTAAGATTAGTTCTGATGCTTCGTCCATCACCACCCCCTTTTGTACTGCTTTGTTCGCCATAAGTTGGCAGGGTATGCTCAGACGTGAGTCCCTTGCTCACTTTGCCACTGGATTCAAGCAAGCCTGGCTGAAGACGGCTGAAATGCCAGAAACCGGTCCTAGGGAGCTTGTTTCCGGTCCAGGAAAGGCATGGCTTGGCAGTTCGGGCTGGACTGTTCCAATGAGGCACAGAGTCAGACTGATTTGCATATGGCGATGTCTGAACTGGGGTGGCCGAGAGGACCAAAGAACGGTGATGGATCAAACCCAGATCTTTGGACTGGGTGTGAGTGTAAGATTGGTTCTGATGCTCCGTCCATCACCACCCCCATTTGTACTGCTTTGTTCGCCATAAGTTGGCAGGGTATGCTCAGACGTGAGTCCCTTGCTCACTTTGCCACTGGATTCAAGCAAGCCTGGCTGAAGAGGGCTGAAATGCCAGAAACCGGTCCTAGGGAGCTTGTTTCCGGTCCAGGGAAGGCATGGCTTGGCAGTTCGAGCTGGACTGTTCCCATGAGGCACAGGGTCAGACTGATTTGCATATGGCCATGTCTGAACTGGGGTGGCAGAGTGGGCCAAAGAACGGTGATGGATCAAACCCAGATCTGTTGACTGGGTGTGAGTGTAAGATTGGTTCTGATGCTCCGTCCATCACCACCGCCTTTAGTACTGCTTTGTTCGCCATAAGTTGGCAGGGTATGCTCAGACGTGAGTCCCTTGCTCACTTTGCTACTGGATTCAAGCAAGCCTGGCTGAAGACGGCTGAAATGCCAGAAACCGGTCCTAGGGAGCTTGTTTCCTGTCCAGGGAAGGCATGGTTTGGCAGTTCGGGCTGGACTGTTCCCATGAGGCACAGGGTCAGACTGATTTGCATATGGCCATGTCTGAACTGGGGTGGCAGAGTGGGCCAAAGAACGGTGATGGATCAAACCCAGATCTGTTGACTGGGTGTGAGTGTAAGATTGGTTCTGATGCTCCGTCCATCACCACCCCCTTTTGTACTGCTTTGTTCGCCATTAGTTGGCAGGGTATGCTCAGACGTGAGTCCCATGCTCACTTTGCCACTGGATTCAAGCAAGCCTGGCTGAAGTCGACGGAAATGCCAGAAACCGGTCCTAGGGAGCTTGTTTCCGGTCCAGGGAAGGCATGGCTTGGCAGTTCGGGCTGGACTGTCCCAATGAGGCACAGGGTCAGACTGATTTGCATATGGCCATGTCTGACCTGGCGTGGTAGAGTGGGCCAAAGAATGGTGATGGATCAAACCCAGATCTGTTGACTGGGTGTGAGTGTAAGATTGGTTCTGATGCTTCGTCCATCACCACCCCCTCTTGTACTGCTTTGTTCGCCATAAGTTGGCAGGGATTTCGCAGACATGAGTCCCTTGCTCACTTTGCCACTGGATTCAAGCAAGCCTGGCTGAAGACGGCTGAAATGCCAGAAACCGGTCCTAGGGAGCTTGTTTCCGGTCCAGGGAAGGCATGGCTTGGCAGTTCGGGCTGGACTGTTCCCATGAGGCACAGCGTCAGACTGATTTGCATATGGCCATGTCTGGACTTGGGTGGCAGAGTGGGCCACAGAACGGTGATGGATCAAACCCAGATCTGTTGACTGGGTGTGAGTGTAAGATTGGTTCTTATGCTCCGTCCATCACCACCCCCTTTTGTACTGCTTTGTTCGCCATAAGTTGGCAGGGTGTGCTCAGACGTAAGTCCCTTGCTCACTTTGCCACTGGATTCAAGCAAGCCTGGCTGAAGACGGCTGAAATGCCAGAAACCGGTCCTAGGGAGCTTGTTTCCAGTCCAGGAAAGGCATGGCTTGGCAGTTCGGGCTGGACTGTTCCCATGAGGAACAGGGTCAGACTGATTTGCATATGGCGATGTCTGAACTGGGGTGGCCGAGAGGGCCAAAGAACGGTGATGGATCAAACCCAGATCTGTGGACTGGGTGTGAGTGTAAGATTGGTTCTGATGCTCCGTCCATCACCACCCCCATTTGTACTGCTTTGTTCGCCATAAGTTGGCAGGGTATGCTCAGAGGTGAGTCCCTTGCTCACTTTGCCACTGGATTCAAGCAAGCCTGGCTGAAGACGGCTGAAATGCCAGAAACCGGTCCTAGGGAGCTTGTTTCCGGTCCAGGGAAGGCATGGCTTGGCAGTTCGAGCTGGACTGTTCCCATGAGGCACAGGGTCAGACTGATTTGCATATGGCCATGTCTGAACTGGGGTGGCAGAGTGGGCCAAAGAACGGTGATGGATCAAACCCAGATCCGTTGACTGGGTGTGAGTGTAAGATTGGTTCTGATGCTCTGTCCATCACCACCCCCTTTTGTACTGCTTTGTTCGCCATAAGTTGGCAGGGTGTGCTCAGACGTGAGTCCCTTGCTCACTTTGCCACTGGATTCAAGCAAGCCTGGCTGAAGACGGCTGAAATGCCAGAAACCGGTCCTAGGGAGCTTGTTTCCGGTGCAGGGAAGGCATGGCTTGGCAGTTCGTGCTGGACTGTTCCCATGAGGCACAGGGTCAGACTGATTTGCATATGGCCAGGACTGAACTGGGGTGGCAGAGTGGGCCAAAGAACGGTGATGGATCAAACCCAGATCTGTTGACTGGGTGTGAGTGTAAGATTGGTTCTGATGCTCCGTCCATCATCACCGCCTTTTGTACTGCTTAGTTCGCCATAAGTTGGCAGGGTATGCTCAGACGTGAGTCCCTTGCTCACTTTGCTACTGGATTCAAGCAAGCCTGGCTGAAGACGGCTGAAATGCCAGAAACCGGTCCTAGGGAGCTTGTTTCCTGTCCAGGGAAGGCATGGTTTGGCAATTCGGGCTGGACTGTTCCCATGAGGCACAGGGTCAGACTGATTTGCATATGGCCATGTCTGAACTGGGGTGGCAGAGTGGGCCAAAGAACGGTGATGGATCAAACCCAGATCTGTTGACTGGGTGTGAGTGTAAGATTGGTTCTGATGCTCCGTCCATCACCACCCCCTTTTGTACTGCTTTGTTCGCCATAAGTTGGCAGGGTATGCTCAGACGTGAGTCCCTTGCTCACTTTGCCACTGGATTCAAGCAAGCCTGGCTGAAGACGCCGGAAATGCCAGAAACCGGTCCTAGGGAGCTTGTTTCCGGTCCAGGGAAGGCATGGCTTGGCAGTTCGGGCTGGACTGTTCCCATGAGGCACAGGGTCAGACTGATTTGCATATGGCCAAGTCTGAACTGGGGTGGTAGAGTGGGCCAAAGAACGGTGATGGATCAAACCCAGATCTGTTGACTGGGTGTGAGTGTAAGATTGGTTCTGATGCTTCGTCCATCACCACCCCCTCTTGTACTGCTTTGTTCGCCATAAGTTGGCAGGGATTTCGCAGACGTGAGTCCCTTGCTCACTTTGCCACTGGATTCAAGCAAGCCTGGCTGAAGACGGCTGAAATGCCAGAAACCAGTCCTAGGGAGCTTGTTTCCGGTCCAGGGAAGGCATGGCTTGGCAGTTCGGGCTGGACTGTTTCCATGAGGCACAGGGTCAGACTGATTTGCATATGGCCATGTCTGAACTGGGGTGGCAGAGTGGGCCAAAGAACGGTGATGGATAAAACCCAGATCTGTTGACTGGGTGTGAGTGTAAGATTGGTTCTGATGCTCCGTCCATCACCACCCACTTTTGTACTGCTTTGTTCACCATAAGTTGGCAGGGTATGCTCAGACGTGAGTCCCTTGCTCACTTTGCCACTGGATTCAAACAAGCCTGGATGAAGACGGCTGAAATGCCAGAAACCAGTCCTAGGGAGCTTGTTTCCGGTCCAGGGAAGGCATGGCTTGGCAGTTCGGGCTGGACTGTTTCCATGAGGCACAGGGTCAGACTGATTTGCATATGGCCATGTCTGAACTGGGGTGGCAGAGTGGGCCAAAGAACGGTGATGGATAAAACCCAGATCTGTTGACTGGGTGTGAGTGTAAGATTGGTTCTGATGCTCCGTCCATCACCACCCACTTTTGTACTGCTTTGTTCGACATAAGTTGGCAGGGTATGCTCAGACGTGAGTCCCTTGCTCACTTTGCCACTGGATTCAAGCAAGCCTGGCTGAAGACGGCTGAAATGCCAGAAACCGGTCCTAGGGAGCTTGTTTCCGGTCCAGGGAAGGCATGGCTTGGCAGTTCGGGCTGGACTGTTCCAATGAGGCACAGGGTCAGACTGATTTGCATATGGCCATGTCTGAACTGGGGTGGCAGAGTGGGCCAAAGAACGGTGATGGATCAAACCCAGATCTGTTGACTGGGTGTGAGTGTAAGATTGGTTCTGATGCTCCGTCCATCAACACCCCCTTTTGTACTGCTTTGTTCGCCATAAGTTGGCAGGTTATGCTCAGACGTGAGTCCCTTGCTCACTTTGCCCCTGGATTCAAGCAAGCCTGGCTGAAGACGCCAGAAATGCTAGAAACCGGTCCTAGGGAGCTTGTTTCCGGTCCAGGGAAGGCATGGCTTGGCAGTTCGGGCTGGACTGTCCCAATGAGGCACAGGGTCAGACTGATTTGCATATGGCCATGTCTGAACTGGGGTGGCAGAGTGGGCCAAAGAACGGTGATGGATCAAACCCAGATCTGTTGACTGGGTGTGAGTGTAAGATTGGTTCTGATGCTCCGTCCATCAACACCCCCTTTTGTACTGCTTTGTTCGCCATAAGTTGGCAGGGTATGCTCAGACGTGAGTCCCTTGCTCACTTTGCCACTGGATTCAAGCAAGCCTGGCTGAAGACGGCTGAAATGCCAGAAACCGGTCCTAGGGAGCTTGTTTCCGGTCCAGGGAAGGCATGGCTTGGCAGTTCGGGCTGGACTGTTCCCATGAGACACAGCGTCAGACTGATTTGCATATGGCCATGTCTGGACTTGGGTGGCAGAGTGGGCCACAGAACGGTGATGGATCAAACCCAGATCTGTTGACTGGGTGTGAGTGTAAGATTGGTTCTTATGCTCCGTCCATCACCACCCCCTTTTGTACTGCTTTGTTTGCCATAAGTTGGCAGGGTGTGCTCAGACGTAAGTCCCTTGCTCACTTTGCCACTGGATTCAAGCAAGCCTGGCTGAAGACGGCTGAAATGCCAGAAACCGGTCCTAGGGAGCTTGTTTTCGGTCCAGGAAAGGCATGGCTTGGCAGTTCGGGCTGGACTGTTCCCATGAGGAACAGGGTCAGACTGATTTGCATATGGCGATGTCTGAACTGGGGTGGCCGAGAGGGCCAAAGAACGGTGATGGATCAAACCCAGATCTGTGGACTGGGTGTGAGTGTAAGATTGGTTCTGATGCTCCGTCCATCACCACCCCCATTTGTACTGCTTTGTTCGCCATAAGTTGGCAGGGTATGCTCAGAGGTGAGTCCCTTGCTCACTTTGCCACTGGATTCAAGCAAGCCTGGCTGAAGACGGCTGAAATGCCAGAAACCGGTCCTAGGGAGCTTGTTTCCGGTCCAGGGAAGGCATGGCTTGGCACTTCGAGCTGGACTGTTCCCATGAGGCACAGGGTCAGACTGATTTGCATATGGCCATGTCTGAACTGGGGTGGCAGAGTGGGCCAAAGAACGGTGATGGATCAAACCCAGATCCGTTGACTGGGTGTGAGTGTAAGATTGGTTCTGATGCTCTGTCCATCACCACCCCCTTTTGTACTGCTTTGTTCGCCATAAGTTGGCAGGGTGTGCTCAGACATGAGTCCCTTGCTCACTTTGCCACTGGATTCAAGCAAGCCTGGCTGAAGACGGCTGAAATGCCAGAAACCGGTCCTAGGGAGCTTGTTTCCGGTGCAGGGAAGGCATGGCTTGGCAGTTCGTGCTGGACTGTTCCCATGAGGCACAGGGTCAGACTGATTTGCATATGGCCAGGACTGAACTGGGGTGGCAGAGTGGGCCAAAGAACGGTGATGGATCAAACCCAGATCTGTTGACTGGGTGTGAGTGTAAGATTGGTTCTGATGCTCCGTCCATCATCACCGCCTTTTGTACTGCTTAGTTCGCCATAAGTTGGCAGGGTATGCTCAGACGTGAGTCCCTTGCTCACTTTGCTACTGGATTCAAGCAAGCCTGGCTGAAGACGGCTGAAATGCCAGAAACCGGTCCTAGGGAGCTTGTTTCCTGTCCAGGGAAGGCATGGTTTGGCAGTTCGGCCAGGACTGTTCCCATGAGGCACAGGGTCAGACTGATTTGCATATGGCCATGTCTGAACTGGGGTGGCAGAGTGGGCCAAAGAACGGTGATGGATCAAACCCAGATCTGTTGACTGGGTGTGAGTGTAAGATTGGTTCTGATGCTCCGTCCATCACCACCCCCTTTTGTACTGCTTTGTTCGCCATAAGTTGGCAGGGTATGCTCAGACGTGAGTCCCTTGCTCACTTTGCCACTGGATTCAAGCAATCCTGGCTGAAGACGCCGGAAATGCCAGAAACCGGTCCTAGGGAGCTTGTTTCCGGTCCGGGGAAGGCATGGCTTGGCAGTTCGGGCTGGACTGTTCCCATGAGGCACAGGGTCAGACTGATTTGCATATGGCCAAGTCTGAACTGGGGTGGTAGAGTGGGCCAAAGAACGGTGATGGATCAAACCCAGATCTGTTGACTGGGTGTGAGTGTAAGATTGGTTCTGATGCTTCGTCCATCACCACCCCCTCTTGTACTGCTTTGTTCGCCATAAGTTGGCAGGGATTTCGCAGACGTGAGTCCCTTGCTCACTTTGCCACTGGATTCAAGCAAGCCTGGCTGAAGACGGCTGAAATGCCAGAAACCGGTCCTAGGGAGCTTGTTTCCGGTCCAGGGAAGGCATGGCTTGGCAGTTCGGACTGGACTGTTCCCATGAGGCACAGGGTCAGACTGATTTGCAGATGGCCATGTCTGAACTGGGGTGGCACAGTGGGCCAAAGAACGGTGATGGATCAAACCCAGATCTGTTGACTGGGTGTGAGTGTAAGATTGGTTCTGATACTCCGTCCATCACCACCCCCTTTTGTACTGCTTTGTTCACCATAAGTTGGCAGGGTATGCTCAGACGTGAGTCCCTTGCTCACTTTGCCACTGGATTCAAACAAGCCTGGATGAAGACGGCTGAAATGCCGGAAACCAGTCCTAGGGAGCTTGTTTCCGGTCCAGGGAAGGCATGGCTTGGCAGTTCGGGCTGGACTGTTTCCATGAGGCACAGGGTCAGACTGATTTGCATATGGCCATGTCTGAACTGGGGTGGCAGAGTGGACAAAGAACGGTGATGGATGAAACCCAGATCTGTTGACTGGGTGTGAGTGTAAGATTGGTTCTGATGCTCCGTCCATCACCACCCTCTCTTGTACTGCTTTGTTCGCCATAAGTTGGCAGGGTATGCTCAGACGTGAGTCCCTTGCTCACTTTGCCACTGGATTCAAGCAAGCCTGGCTGAAGACGGCTGAAATGCCAGAAACCGGTCCTAGGGAGCTTGTTTCCGGTCCAGGGAAGGCATGGCTTGGCAGTTCAGGCTGGACTGTTCCCATGAGGCACAGGGTCAGACTGATTTGCATATGGCCATGTCTGAACTGGGGTGGCAGAGTGGGCCAAAGAACGGTGATGGATCAAACCCAGATCTGTTGACTGGGTGTGAGTGTAAGATTGGTTCTGATGCTTCGTCCATCACCACCCCCTTTTGTACTGCTTTGTTCGCCATAAGTTGGCAGGGTATGCTCAGACGTGAGTCCCTTGCTCACTTTGCCACTGGATTCAAGCAATCCTGGCTGAAGACGGCTGAAATGCCAGAAACCGGTCCTAGGGAGCTTGTTTCCGGTTCAGGGAAGGCATGGCTTGGCAGTTCGGGCTGGACTGTTCCCCTGAGGCACAGGGTCAGACTGATTTGCATATGGCCATGACTGAACTGGGGTGGCAGAGTGGGCCAAAGAACGGTGATAAATCAAACCCAGATCTGTTGACTGGGTGTGAGTGTAAGATTGGTTCTGATGCTCCGTCCATCACCACCCCCTTTTGTACTGCTTTGTTCACCATAAGTTGGCAGGGTATGCTCAGACATGAGTCCCTTGCTCACTTTGCCACTGGATTCAAGCAAGCCTGGCTGAAGATGGCTGAAATGCCAGAAACCGGTCCTAGGGAGCTTGTTTCCGGTTCAGGGAAGACATGGCTTGGCAGTTCGGGCTGGACTGTTCCCATGAGGCACAGGGTCAGACTGATTTGCATATGGCCATGTCTGAACTGGTGTGGCAGAGTGGGCCAAAGAACGGTGATGGATCAAACCCAAATCTGTTGACTGGGTGTGAGTGTAAGATTGGTTCTGATGCTCCGTCCATCACCACCCCCTTTTGTACTGCTTTGTTCGGCATAAGTTGGCAGGGTATGCTCAGACGTGAGTCTCTTGCTCACTTTGCCACTGGATTCAAGCAAGCCTGGCTGAAGACGCCGGAAATGATAGAAACCGGTCCTAGGGAGCTTGTTTCCGGTCCAGGGAAGGCATGGCTTGGCAGTTCGGGCTGGACTGTCCCAATGAGGCACAGGGTCAGACTGATTTGCATATGGCCATGTCTGAACTGGGGTGGCAGAGTGGGCCAAAGAACGGTGATGGATCAAACCCAGATCTGTTGACTGGGTGTGAGTGTAAGATTGGTTCTGATACTCCGTCCATCACCACCCCCTTTTGTACTGCTTTGTTCGCCATAAGTTGGCAGGGTATGCTCAGACGTGAGTCCCTTGCTCACTTTGCCACTGGATTCAAGCAAGCCTGGCTGAAGACGGCTGAAATGCCAGAAACCGGTCCTAGGGAGCTTGTTTCCGGTCCAGGGAAGGCATGGCTTTGCAGTTCGGGCTGGACTGTTTCCATGAGGCACAGGGTCAGACTGATTTGCATATGGCCATGTCTGAACTGGGGTGGCAGAGTGGGCCAAAGAACGGTGATGGATCAAACCCAGATCTGTTGACTGGGTGTGAGTGTAAGATTGGTTCTGCTGCTCCGTCCATCACCACCCCCTTTTGTACTGCTTTGTTCGCCATAAGTTGGCAGGGTATGCTCAGATATGAGTCCCTTGCTCACTTTGCCACTGGATTCAAGCAAGCCTGGCTGAAGACGGCTGAAATGCCAGAAACCGGTCCTAGGGAGCTTGTTTCCGGTGCAGGGAAGGCATGGCTTGGCAGTTCGGGCTGGACTGTTCCAATGAGGCACAGGGTCAGACTGATTTGCATATGGCCATGTCTGAACTGGGGTGGCAGAGTGGGCCAAAGAACGGTGATGGATCAAACCCAGATCTGTTGACTGGGTGTGAGTGTAAGATTGGTTCTGATGCTCCGTCCATCACCACCACCTTTTGTACTGCTTTGTTCGCCATAAGATGGCAGGGTATGCTCAGACGTGAGTCCCTTGCTCACTTTGCCACTGGATTCAAGCAAGCCTGGCTGAAGACGCCGGAAATGCCAAAAACCGGTCCTAGGGAGCTTGTTTCCGGTCCAGGGAAGGCATGGCTTGGCAGTTCGGGCTGGACTGTCCCAATGAGGCACAGGGTCAGACTGATTTGCATATGGCCATGTCTGAACTGGGGTGGCAGAGTGGGCCAAAGAACGGTGATGGATCAAACCCAGATCTGTTGACTGGGTGTGAGTGTAAGATTGGTTCTGATGCTCCGTCCATCACCACCCCCTCTTGTACTGCTTTGTTCGCCATAAGTTGGCAGGGTATGCTCAGACGTGAGTCCCTTGCTCACTTTGCCACTGGATTCAAGCAAGCCTGGCTGAAGACGGCCGAAATGCCAGAAACTGGTCCTAGGGAGCTTGTTTCCGGTCCAGGGAAGGCATGGCTTGGCAGTTCGGGCTGGACTGTTACCATGAGGCACAGGGTCAGACTGATTTGCACATGGCCATGTCTGAACTGGGGTGGCAGAGTGGGCCAAAGAACGGTGATGGATCAAACCCAGATCTGTTGACTGGGTGTGAGTGTAAGATTGGTTCTGATGCTTCGTCCATCACCACCCCCTTTTGTTCTGCTTTGTTCGCCATAAGTTGGCAGGGTATGCTCAGACGTGAGTCCCTTGCTCACTTTGCCTCTGGATTCAAATAAGCCTGGCTGAAGACGGCTGAAATGCCAGAAACCGGTCCTAGGGAGCTTGTTTCCGGTCCAGGAAAGGCATGGCTTGGCAGTTCGGGCTGGACTGTCCCAATGAGGCACAGGGTCAGACTGATTTGCATATGGCCATGTCTGAACTGGGGTGGCAGAGTGGGCCAAAGAACGGTGATGGATCAAACCCAGATCTGTTGACTGGGTGTGAGTGTAAGATTGGTTCTGATGCTTCGTCCATCACCACCCCCTTTTGTACTGCTTTGTTTGCCATAAGTTGGCAGGGTATGCTCAGACGTGAGTCCCTTGTTCACTTTGCCACTGGATTCAAACAAGCCTGGCTGAAGACGGCTGAAATGCCAGAAACCGGTCCTAGGGAGCTTGTTTCCGGTCCAGGGAAGGCATGGCTTGGCAGTTCGAGCTGGACTGTTCCCATGAGGCACAGGGTCAGACTGATTTGCATATGGCCATGTCTGAACTGGGGTGGCCGAGAGGGCCAAAGAACGGTGATGGATCAAACCCAGATCTTTGGACTGGGTGTGAGTGTAAGATTGGTTCTGATGCTCCGTCCATCACCACCCCCATTTGTACTGCTTTGTTCGCCATAAGTTGGCAGGGTATGCTCAGACGTGAGTCCCTTGCTCACTTTGCCACTGGATTCAAGCAAGCCTGGCTGAAGATTGCTGAAATGCCAGAAACCGGTCCTAGGGAGCTTGTTTCCAGTCCAGGGAAGGCATGGCTTGGCAGTTCGGGCTGGACTGTTCCCATGAGGCACAGGGTCAGACGGATTTGCATATGGCCATGTCTGAACTGGGGTGGCAGAGTGGGCCAAAGAACGGTGATGGATCAAACCCAGATCTGTTAACTGGGTGTGACTGTAAGATTGGTTCTGATGCTCCGTCCGTCACCACCCCCTCTTGTACTGCTTTGTTCGCCATAAGTTGGCAGGGTATGCTCAGACGTGAGTCCCTTGCTCACTTTGCCACTGGATTCAAGCAAGCCTGGCTGAAGACGGCTGAAATGCCAGAAACCGGTCCTAGGGAGCTTGTTTCTGGTCCAGGGAAAGCATGGCTTGGCAGTTCGGGCTGGACTGTTCCCATGAGGCACAGGGTCAGACTGATTTGCATATGGCCATGTCTGAACTGGGGTGGCAGAGTGGGCCAAAGAACGGTGATGGATCAAACCCAGATCTGTTGACTGGGTGTGAGTGTAAGATTGGTTCTGATGCTTCGTCCATCACCACCCCCTTTTGTACTGCTTTGTTCGCCATAAGTTGGCAGGGTATGCTCAGACGTGAGTCCCTTGCTCACTTTGCCACTGGATTCAAGCAAGCCTGGCTGAAGACGGCTGAAATGCCAGAAACCGGTCCTAGGGAGCTTGTTTCCGGTCCAGGGAAGGCATGGCTTGGCAGTTCGGGCTGGACTGTTCCCATGAGGTACAGGGTCAGACTGATTTGCATATGGCCATGTCTGAACTGGGGTGGCCGAGAGGGCCAAAGAACGGTGATGGATCAAACCCAGATCTGTGGACTGGGTGTGAGTGTAAGATTGGTTCTGATGCTCCGTCCATCACCACCCCCATTTGTACTGCTTTGTTCGCCATAAGTTGGCAGGGTATGCTCAGACGTGAGTCCCTTGCTCACTTTGCCACTGGATTCAAGCAAGCCTGGCTGAAGATGGCTGAAATGCCAGAAACCGGTCCTAGGGAGCTTGTTTCCGGTCCAGGGAAGGCATGGCTTGGCATTTCGGGCTGGACTGTTCCCATGAGGCACAGGGTCAGACTGATTTGCATATGGCCATGTCTGAACTGGGGTGGCAGAGTGGGCCAAAGAACGGTGATGGATCAAACCCAGATCTGTTGACTGGGTGTGAGTGTAAGATTGGTTCTGATGCTTCGTCCATCACCACCCCCTTTTGTACTGCTTTGTTCGCCATAAGTTGGCAGGGTATGCTCAGACGTGAGTCCCTTGCTCACTTTGCCACTGGATTCAAGCAAGCCTGGCTGAAGACGGCTGAAATGCCAGAAACCGGTCCTAGGGAGCTTGTTTCCGGTCCAGGGAAGGCATGGCTTGGCAGTTCGGGCTGGACTGTTCCCATGAGGCACAGGGTCAGACTGATTTGCATATGGCCATGTCTGAACTGGGGTGGCCGAGAGGGCCAAAGAACGGTGATGGATCAAACCCAGATCTGTGGACTGGGTGTGAGTGTAAGATTGGTTCTGATGCTCCGTCCATCACCACCCCCATTTGTACTGCTTTGTTCGCCATAAGTTGGCAGGGTATGCTCAGACGTGAGTCCCTTGCTCACTTTGCCACTGGATTCAAGCAAGCCTGGCTGAAGATGGCTGAAATGCCAGAAACCGGTCCTAGGGAGCTTGTTTCCGGTCCAGGGAAGGCATGGCTTGGCATTTCGGGCTGGACTGTTCCCATGAGGCACAGGGTCAGACTGATTTGCATATGGCCATGTCTGAACTGGGGTGGCAGAGTGGGCCAAAGAACGGTGATGAATCAAACCCAGATCTGTTGACTGGGTGTGAGTGCAAGATTGGTTCTGATGCTCCGTCCATCACCACCCCCTTTTGTACTGCTTTGTTCGCCATAAGTTGGCAGGGTGTGCTCAGACGTGAGTCCCTTGCTCACTTTGCCACTGGATTCAAGCAAGCCTGGCTGAAGACGGCTGAAATGCCAGAAACCGGTCCTAGGGAGCTTGTTTCCGGTCCAGGAAAGGCATGGCTTGGCAGTTCGGGCTGGACTGTTCCAATGAGGCACAGGGTCAGACTGATTTGCATATGGCCATGTCTGAACTGGGGTGGCAGAGTGGGCCAAAGAACGGTGATGGATCAAACCCAGATCTGTTGACTGGGTGTGAGTGTAAGATTGGTTCTGATGCTCCGTCCATCACCACCACCTTTTGGACTGCTTTGTTCGCCATAAGATGGCAGGGTATGCTCAGACGTGAGTCCGTTGCTCACTTTGCCACTGGATTCAAGCAAGCCTGGCTGAAGACGCCGGAAATGCCAGAAACCGGTCCTAGGGAGCTTGTTTCCGGTCCAGGGAAGACATGGCTTGGCAGTTCAAGCTGGACTGTTCCCATGAGGCACAGGGTCAGACTGATTTGCATATGGCCATGTCTGATCTGGGGTGGCAGAGTGGGCCAAAGAACGGTGATGGATCAAACCCAGATCTGTTGACTGGGTGTGAGTGTAAGATTGGTTCTGATGCTCCGTCCATCACCACCCCCTTTTGTACTGCTTTGCTCGCCATAAGTTGGCAGGGTATGCTCAGACGTGAGTCCCTTGCTCACTTTGCCACTGGATTCAAGCAAGCCTGGCTGAAGACGCCGGAAATGCCAGAAACCGGTCCTAGGGAGCTTGTTTCCAGTACAGGGAAGGCATGGCTTGGCATTTCGGGCTGGACTGTTCCCATGAGGCACAGGGTCAGACTGATTTGCATATGGCCATGTCTGAACTGGGGTGGCAGAGTGGGCCAAAGAACGGTGAAGGATCAAACCCAGATCTGTTGACTGGGTATGAGTGTAAGATTGGTTCTGATGCTTCGTCCATCACCACCCCCTTTTGTACTGCTTTGTTCGCCATAAGTTGGCAGGGTATGCTCAGACGTGAGTCCCTTGCTCACTTTGCCACTGGATTCAAGCAAGCCTGGCTGAAGACGGCTGAAATGCCAGAAACCGGTCCTAGGGAGCTTGTTTCCGGTCCAGGGAAGGCATGGCTTGGCAGTTCGGGCTGGACTGTTCCCATGAGGCACAGGGTCAGACTGATTTGCATATGGCCATGTCTGAACTGGGGTGGCCGAGAGGGCCAAAGAACGGTGATGGATCAAACCCAGATCTGTGGACTGGGTGTGAGTGTAAGATTGGTTCTGATGCTCCGTCCATCACCACCCCCATTTGTACTGCTTTGTTCGCCATAAGTTGGAAGGGTATGCTCAGACGTGAGTCCCTTGCTCACTTTGCCACTGGATTCAAGCAAGCCTGGCTGAAGATGGCTGAAATGCCAGAAACCGGTCCTAGGGAGCTTGTTTCCGGTCCAGGGAAGGCATGGCTTGGCATTTCGGGCTGGACTGTTCCCATGAGGCACAGGGTCAGACTGATTTGCATATGGCCATGTCTGAACTGGGGTGGCAGAGTGGGCCAAAGAACGGTGATGGATCAAACCCAGATCTGTTGACTGGGTGTGAGTGCAAGATTGGTTCTGATGCTCCGTCCATCACCACCCCCTTTTGTACTGCTTTGTTCGCCATAAGTTGGCAGGGTGTGCTCAGACGTGAGTCCCTTGCTCACTTTGCCACTGGATGCAAGCAAGCCTGGCTGAAGACGGCTGAAATGCCAGAAACCGGTCCTAGGGAGCTTGTTTCCGGTGCAGGGTAGGCATGGCTTGGCAGTTCGGGCTGGACTGTTCCAATGAGGCACAGGGTCAGACTGATTTGCATATGGCCATTTCTGAACTGGGGTGGCAGAGTGGGCCAAAGAACGGTGATGGATCAAACCCAGATCTGTTGACTGGGTGTGAGTGTAAGATTGATTCTGATGCTCCGTCCATCACCACCACCTTTTGGACTGCTTTGTTCGCCATAAGATGGCAGGGTATGCTCAGACGTGAGTCCGTTGCTCACTTTGCCACTGGATTCAAGCAAGCCTGGCTGAAGACGCCGGAAATGCCAGAAACCGGTCCTAGGGAGCTTGTTTCCGGTCCAGGGAAGACATGGCTTGGCAGTTCAAGCTGGACTGTTCCCATGAGGCACAGGGTCAGACTGATTTGCATATGGCCATGTCTGATCTGGGGTGGCAGAGTGGGCCAAAGAACGGTGATGGATCAAACCCAGATATGTTGACTGGGTGTGAGTGTAAGATTGGTTCTGATGCTCCGTCCATCACCACCCCCTTTTGTACTGCTTTGTTCGCCATAAGTTGGCAGGGTATGCTCAGACGTGAGTCCCTTGCTCACTTTGCCACTGGATTCAAGCAAGCCTGGCTGAAGACGCCGGAAATGCCAGAAACCGGTCCTAGGGAGCTTGTTTCCGGTACAGGGAAGGCATGGCTTGGCAGTTCGGGCTGGACTGTTCCCATGAGGCACAGGGTCAGACTGATTTGCATATGGCCATGTCTGAACTGGGGTGGCAGAGTGGGGCAAAGAACGGTGATGCATCAAACCCAGATCTGTTGACTGGGTGTGAGTGTAAGATTGGTTCTGATGCTCCGTCCATTACCACCCCCTTTTGTACTGCCTTATTTAGCACAAGGCCTGACATTTTGGTTGTAGCAATAGTGTATTCACTGCAATTACCACTAAACTCCAAAACTAACAACATTATTGCAGCACTTGAGCAAACAATAATGTAAGAGCCACACAAATTACTGGTGGAGATGGTGTTGCTGCCATTTTACTGACCACGATGGCTGTCTTCTACAATACCTCTCTAATGTGATAAAAATATTATCAAAAATGACATTGAATACAAAATACAAATCCATTTAAGCGATACTCCACATGGAATACACTTCTTCCTCTTGGTATATACGTTTGCTACAGATGATCCTGCAACACATCCATACAATCAAAAGTGACAAGACTTTTTATCAAAAGAGTTTTTAAATTTTTCTGTCAAAGTCATGAATGTTAAAAAGCACACCAGCAACACAGAATACATATTTCATACTGTTTCCACAGTGACTGATTTGATATTTTCATCAAAAAAGGACAAACTCCCAACAACAAAACAGGAAAGTACTGTCTGAATTTTGAGTTTATCTAAAGGCATTAAAAATGAAATGACTATTTTCACTGCTTGCTTAAAGTCACCTTCTGAAATTCACAAAGCCATTGAAAGTGTTAACAACTGATGTTGTACAAATTCAAAAATCATAATACATGACACATATACTGATCATAAACACAAGAAACTGAAATTTCACACTGCACACATTAGAGAAAGTGACACATGAGACTAAATCAAGTGTAGTAGAAGCCCCGTAAAAGCATGCTTTAAAATATAAAATGAAGAACACAGATATAGACAATAATAGTAATACATATAAATGAGATGCTTTAGTGAATTTCTTATGAAAGTGTTGTTTATTAACTTTAACTGGTGAAGCTTTGCTATTAACAAAGTGGCCTAATGTTTTTTTATTGCCTTTTAATGTGAATGCACTATTTAGAAAAGTTGGTTCAAAATCGTGTAGAATTGAGGTATGAATTTAAAACTTTGCATAGTAACACTATGGACTCTATGGTTTATGAATTTATAAAACGTATTTTTACAGAATGATATTTGGAAAATGTGCACGTATATGAATATTGTGAAAAATTGTGGTAGAAGGGTATTTCTAACATTAGCTATTTTCATGAAACATTGACAGGTGAAAGTTTCAGCTACTCTATATGAATTGATTTTACTTTACATGATATGAGATTTCGATTTAAAAGTCGTTTTCATTTAAATGTGCAATGCTAACTTAAACTTACAGGTATTTTTGGGAAATGCTCTCTCTCTAGTGCTGGCCTTTGCTCTGACTTAATAGAATGGTACATTTTACTGTTGGTAAAATGTTACATATTTATCCTCTACATGTGCCATTCCAAAGATTCTTAAATGTTTCTTCCATGTTCACAGTGAAATATTTCTGTGGGAGAAGGCTTTCAGCTGCAGCTATAAAGTTACACTTTGTATTTTCTTTCCATCAATGTTACGCCTATGTGGACTTTCGAATTTGTCAATTCTTAAGAGTAGCATGGAAAACCATCTCAATGTTTCTATCATGACACAGGTGACTCAAGCCATACAATGCTCTTTCGATGGTGGTGTGATGATACTTCACTCGGACTCTGTAGGAAATTTGTAAAAGAAGAAACCCCAAAGGAGGGGCAACACGCTATGTTTTCTATCTTTCCTGTGCATTGATCTTTTATGCTTTTGGACTACGCTATTGATGCGTCAGCCAGTACCTGATGGACTGAACCTTTTCTGCTGAACTATTTTTTTAAATGTTCTTATTTCTATGGCTATATGATAATGGACTTGCCCTAAATGAACTTTAAATCTGAACTTTTTCACTTTTTTAGGATTACAGCTTTTAGAATATTCAACCACCCTCTTGTCTTTATGATAGTGGGATTCTGTAACTCTGTATTAATTACTAACGTCTATTAATAACCACCAGAACAGCCTTGCCTAAATATTTGCATGCTTTAATGCAAGTTGTGATAGTTATAACTAAAATTCTAAAAATAATACTTGTCTTTAATACAATAGCCAAAATAATATAATAGCTGGCTTAGTCTGTTATTTTGTCCTGTTGATTCCTCCTTTTAGACTTGTGCTATTTTAATTTAATGTGTTGTAAGAAGAATCAAAGAGCTATGTCATATCAAGTGTTACTTCTTTTGTTCTATCTTGATATTGCAGAACTTCTGGTATTTATAATTCTAACTCAACCGAACTTCTTCAGGAAGTTGAGTTTTTCCATTCTTTATTTCTACAGCAGGAAATTGAGAGTGATGTATCTCAACTTGATTTCAAATCTTTGATTTGACTGTCAATTAATGGTCCTTATTGATCAGCTAAAGTGGAGTTTGGTTACCCTAATTTCCACCCATCCTATCAGCAAAGAAAGATTCATCAGAGGATCATTGCCTTTGATGGTAAATGGAAGTGCTGCAGGTTGACTAATCGTAAAAGAGCTCAGTTTGATTAGTGTAGTAAAAGTGTGAAAGCGCATAAGAAACATTTTTCATGCGTGCGCTACATCAAGACTTTTAGTAGAATAGCTATGATTTTTGTCTTGTGAAGTGAGATTTTAGGGTGTTAAAATAGTTCTTTTACACTAGTCCAAAGAGTCTAAATTTTTGATTCAGCAAAAAGAAGGGCTGATGGAGTGCTGATAGAGTATCACTCTGGATAAAGAATCAACGTGTAGCAGTAGCAAAGGAGTGTGAATAGTAATAGCTATGTGCATTTCATTTGCTTTTGCTTAAGATTGCAGGTTTTGAAAATGAATGTATGTTGTTGAACGGAGTGAATGGGTTAAGATCCACATGGTTAAAGCCCATGTATGATTGTGGTACTTTTGTGCAAAGTTGAACTTTTACATGTGTCCATTGTGGCCTAAGATCTTGAGCTATTACCAGTTGGTTGTCTCTGTGTAGAAGTCACTGATTAAATTGTCTGCTGTTTTGTGGTGTTGATTGTGAGATGTCGGCAACAACTTGGAAATGGTTCTCTTTGTTTTTTAATGGTACACTACTGTATATGGTTGATCTCAAATGAATGGGGAATAACTATATCAATTAAGGGTGCAATAATTTCGGTCGACCACTCATCTGTAGTGCATGAGTATAGAAAAGTTTATTTACGTTGTGAGAGTGAATATCCTATAGTGGAGCATAGAGCTTTATTTTTTGCTTGCATTCTAACGTCATATTTGGTACAGAAAAATGTGCCAGAGAAAATTGTGAAGGAGAGTGAGCTGCTGCGAGGAGCGAAATTGACATCACATTGCGCCACCCTGTGATAGGTCAGTTGGTGTAAAGCCATGCTGGCATTGGTTTAATACTTCATAAGAGTCACACTGTCATTGGTTGAGGTTGCTGGATAGGCAAATTGTTGGAGAATAACCTTTCTTGAATTTACAAAAATCATTTGTGAATACAGAATCAAATAAAAATGACATTTTTCAATTCATTGCAGAGATTAGTAAAGAAGGAAGAAAGTATACTGATTAACGTGAAGGTAAAAGCACCATCTGAGGGTACACCATGGAAACACTGTCATGATGGACAAAGCTTTACATCCTTTTTTGTGGCTCGAGTTTTAGCATACTCTTAGAGAGAAAGATGAAACTTAACAGTTTCCTCGGTATGAGACATTTAATTTGATGATTGTAGACAATTTAAGGAAAAGAATGTACAAAATAAAAGATCCTGTTAGAGCCACAGTTATTGAGTCTTTGAATACCTGGGAGCATATCGCTCATCAGAAGGATAAGGAGAACTATAGATCCTTACGTAGAAGCTAGATGGGATGTAGTACAGAAAATGTGGAGAGCAGATATCATACATGGAACAAGTGTATATCCAGTATTAGATATTGAGAAAAAGGTTTGGGGCATGAGCAAAGACAAAAAGAAGTATTGAGAGGCAGATAAAACTGAGTAAGTGAAAGATGAAGAACAGAACGACATAGATGACAACCTTTTGCATGATTTATTGATGAATCATCCACTACCCTCCAATGAGACACAGAGTGAAGGCATGTGTTGGACTTGGCTCTTTGTGCAGGGTCATCCCAGACCTTTTGGACTTCTTCCTGTATTTTTTTTACCACTGCTGTTAGTGCTAAAGTGCATGTGCTCTCTCTTATTAACTTGGAAAGATTGGTCTACACCTATTTGGTATATTTAATTTACCTATCAGTCCCTTGTAAAGTTGTAACCCATATACCAAGGGCCAGGAAATTCAATGCTACTGGTGTGGTTGCAGCTCTGCTTGTGCCACCCACTGAGGTAGCATTTCAAACCTGTCTCACGCCTCTGCCACTGCAGAGCCTGCCTGCGCAGTTTACTGCCGCCGTGATGTGGCATATAAAGTGGTGCTGGCTATGGGTCCTTATGTCCACTTAGACGGCGACGATATATACCTTTTATTCTTTACAAACAGCCGAGCTGATAGTTAGTTTTACTACTAAAACATCTCACTAAGCCACTCATTTCTCTTCATGCTCTACTTGTTACAGGAATCAACCATATTCCGCCCTATGATGTGTTTGATAGACGCCCTTCAATAATCTCCATCGGAATTAAATACGGGCGTTCTTTTGCCTCTCTTGTCGGATATACGTTTGGATACTGCTATATTATTAACGAATCCTGTGCTCGCAGTGTCCTCCATTCCCTGGGTAAGCTCGGCTTTCTCTAAAATTACCAATACGACTATTATCGTTGTTTATGTTTTCTACTTTGAATCTTTCTTTATATTGGTTATTTTTTTTGCTATAGAATCGCCTTTCTGAGCCTTTTGAGGTCATGAAAAGTTCCTTTTTCCCCCCTTTAGAGGGCTATTAGCAGCGAACCACCTGATTCAAGGTACTGATTTCTTTTTCTATGTTATAACTGGACTATTTTTCTTAATTTTTTCTTCTCTTTTTCTTCTTTACTTTCTTTACTCGGGTTATCCTTATGGTGTATATTTTCTGCACCCTTTGGTTATCTTTTTCTCCTTTTTCACGTTTTTTCTCATAACACGTTTGATTCCCCTCTTTTTTATTCATGTTCACTTTAAATGAGAAGTCTGTTCTTGGTGCACTTCGTTTTTTTTCAACTTGGGCTATTATATCTACATCGTTATATATCTGAACCTTACCCCGACTGACTCTGATTTTAGATAATCATCCTATAGCCTTTTTGACGCTTATGCTGTCAACTTTATCTGTTATGGCGTTGATAGACTGTGATCCAAGTATAGATTTAATTTGTGTTATTCAAGTTTTTATATTATTTTTACATTCTAGGTGTTCATTGTGTGTCCCACACGTTTGCAATTACCATTGCCCTGATGAAGGTGTAGCCCTCCTCGGGCTCAACACCGAAACGTGCGTTGGATTTTATTATTTCGTGCCTACCTGAAGACCCTGTCTACTTATGCAACGGGGAGAGCACAAATCCACTGGAACTGTTATTCCCTGGAATTGTTATTTCTTGAATTTTGTTGGTTTTAAGCTTTGCATGAAATGATCTGTCTTTGAATTTTGTATTTGTTGATTAAATGAGTATGTTGTGGGAATGATTGTGTGTATGAGTGTTTTTGTGTGGGACCTATATATGTCTGTATTGTGCAATTTGTTATTTATTTGTCTCCTAATTGATAATCATCCTGATCCTCTATATTGAAATAAATTGTTTTTGAAAATCCGCTTTCTTGTCCTTTTAGCCCCCTGTGTCAGTCGCGGTAATTGGTTGTTTATTTAATCCTGACCCTATTTTGGGCTTATTTATATCACTTTTTATAGGCAGATGGCTCTTTAGTTTTCATATTGGTTACTTTTCCCCTGTTGCCTCTGCCTATTTATTGTTCCTCCAGGGGTCCCCCTTATATTGGATATAAAGTGGTGGCCACGTCTGCAACTCCCCTTTTACTACATGTGAGTCACCCCTAAGGTAGGCCCTAGCTAGCCCTATGGGCAGGGCGCGGTGTAGGTAACAGGTAGGACATGTGCCTTAACTGTGTGGCATGTCCTGGTAGTGACAAACATCCTATTTGGTTTCTCACTGCTGCGAGGCTGCCCTCTCATAGAGATGCATTGGGGATTCCCTGATATGTGCTTCAGTGGTGATTTCTGATCTGTTAGGGGTAGCGTGACTATGTTTAGTCTGTTTGGAATAGTAGTTATACATCCTGCTTATTGGTGACAGTAGATTTATTATTATTATTTTAGAAATACCACTCTTAGAATGGGGCATTTCTGTGTGCTATATGTCTTTGTGACTGCCTGGATGTGTATTTACCATCTGGTTTTGACTGACAGTGGATAGGGGATGTGGATTCACTCCAGCCAGTCTCTGGTGGGGTTGAGGTGCGTCCTGCCCTGCCTGAGTGACTCAGCAATAGGATGAGTAGACCTTGGCTGAATTTAGAGTAGCAGGAGGAGTTTTCATTTGCACCTGAATAGGCCTGGTCTGCATTTGAAGTGGTGGGAGGAGTTGCACCTGCACCTGAATAGGGCTGTGCCTGCCTTCCACAATGATGGCTCCACCCCCCTGAGGTATGTCTGGAGCCAAGGCTTACACTATGAATGGGGAGTGTTGTGCACTGGTAATTATATTTTAAGTGATCCCAGACAAAAAAAAAGGGACTATAAGAAAAGGGGCTGTGACCCTCTAAGGGAGAGAAGAGACTGCAAAAGACGAGAGGATTGCTGTGCTGGAAGAGAACCACCACTGTGACTGTGCCTTGTGTTCTGGGCTGCTGGAGGGAATGCATCTATGCCCAAGGACCCTGTGTGCTGGCCAGTTGCCTGCTCTCCTGGAACTGCGTGCCCCACATACTCTCCAAAGAGCCCAGCATGAGGAGAAACCTGAGCGTTGGGGAAGCACTTTACATTCCCTGCCTTTGTTCCTGGGGCTGAGTGCAGGTGGAGCACTTTGTTTTCATCCTTATCACAGCGCGTTTTGAGAGCACTGATAAATCTGTTCCCCAAGGAGTGGGGTTCCTTGTGCTGCCAGGGATAGGCGCTCTAATTCTCAGTCCACTTCCCGTCTGCTTTGGGAAGTCCTGGCGCATATGCCCCTTGGATCCACAAGGGAGCGGTAACCTGGCTGTGTTGTGCAGAACCCCGGGTGGTAGGGATCTGACCGCCTCAGCTCAAGTGAGCCTGTAGTGTTGCTGGGCAACAAGAGTTCCCGGTGTTGCCTAACCACGCCCCCATCAGCCTACGAAGACAGCACATCAATGGTGGTGCTGGAAGAGCAGGTCCAATTGCATCGCTGGGAGCAACGCCAAGGTGGAGGGGCTCGAGCCAGGAGGAGCTCCAGGGAAGGCTGTCCCTGTTCCACCGCTGTACCGCTCGGTCGCGGGTAGCGGCCTCTGTTGGATTCTGCAGGTGGAGGCTAGAGGAGGGCCCCCATGCCTGCCTCCTGTGTGTGCTGCATTTGTTCCCTGAGTTTCAGCAGCTGCTCTGCACAATGGCAGGCAGCTGCCTTGGCTGTGGATTCCAGGAGAGATGGAGGCGGCGAAGTCTCTCCGCAGCCCTGTGTTGCCCCTCACTGTGATGGGTGCATACTTGGTGGGGACATCGGTTCTTGATGTGATGGCAGGATGAGACCTCAGCGGAGGCCCCTAGCCCATGGATTCTGAGGAATCCCCAGTGATACTGCCTAACTTATAAGAGATGCACTGGTATTGCTGTGCCGGGCAGCCTAGTAGGTTCTGACCAATAACCTGCACAAGGAGCACAGGGGAGAGCGGTCCTAGGTTGTCGCTGCACACTAGATTACCTGATGTGAATAGGTAGATGATGTCCTATTGCCAAAATTCTGCACCATGGGTACAGTGCTGTAATGGTGGAAGGCCTCATGTGGGCATGGTGTTACTATAATGTGTGCAGCTTACAAGGGTGTATTATAGCACCCTGTTAAACTGGCTTATGCATAATGTGCTATGATAAGTAGAGTTCCTACCAGTAGCTACTGAGTTGTGCTAACTGATGTATATGGCAGTGGCCCATTTAGCTCATTGATTTATGTAATACCTGTGAAGTCATGACGGGTGCCTAGTGGCACTGTGTGATATGTGTGATTTTGATCTAATAAGTTTTTATGGATAATAAAAAGGATATTTTTTATATAACCTTTATATAATCTTATGTGGAGTTTCTTTTGTGGTGTGCCTAGTGTGTCACTGCTGTGTGAGTGTGTTGCGCAAATGCTTTACACATTGCCACTGGGATAAGCCTGACTGCTCTGCCAAGCTACCAAGGGGGTGAGCAGGGGTTATCTTCAGTGTGTAACTCCCTTGCCCTGACTAGAGTGGTGGGCTCTGCCTGGCTTAGGTGCCTACCGGCATAATACATATCAGTACAGCTGAGGAACCTAATGCTCCTATAATGCTTGAGGAAACAAAATAAGCTAGGAGTATTTCTCCTTTAAGTGGGAGAATATAAGTGTAAACCCCCATGAATATAATTGATTCTCTGGATGCTTTGACTGTTCCCGTTACTATTGGATCTGTTGTACCCCTTTATATGACCGGGTTGCAGTTGAATACTGATCATAATTTGAGTGTTCATCCTGGAGTAAACACAGTAAATGGGAATTTTCCAGATTTGACAGCAAGATCATTGCTTCTCACACCTTTGGTCCTGATTCAAACAAAAAATTCTACAGCTATAAATGCAGTTTCCATTCAAAGAATGTAAGACCCAACAGAGAGAAAAGTGCAGATGTTTCCATCGTTTTATTGCTGAGTGGACCTCCTGAAGTGAATTACCATACTTCTGTTACGACTGTGCCAATCAGTGCATCAGCTACAGATACATCCATGCTAAGTGTACAACCTGAATGAGTGTACATGTCATTGATGGTAGTTTAAATGATACAAGAGAGTAATCAGGGCTTACTCCTCAAGAATTTGATGAATTTCATAAGGTTATAGTACCCCGAATAATAAGAATTCAGGGACAGTTTTAACTACAGTTCCAATTATAGCTGTAAATTCAGTTCCATCACAAGCTTCAGTTTCTAGTTCAGCATTTACTTCAATGTTGGTTGCTGTACCAAGTGCAGTTTAGAACTCAGTTCAGGGAACCAGAGCAATTATGCATGTGAGCAAATTAGAAGTTGAATTAGAAGAAATGAGCCAGGGAACACGTTACCAGGAAAAGGAATTATTGTTTCTCTGTAAAGAATTGAGAAGAAAGGAAACATTTACATAGGAGAGATTTGTAGAATTGACTTGGAAATATGGTATCGAGGATAGATTTTACTGACAAAGACATTGCAAGCATGATGGCACTAGGAAAGAAATTACAGATTAAAGAACTAATGGTCTTAATCAGAAAATGGGAAGAATGAGAGAAATGGGAAGGCACATGGTCGAAAATTATGGAAACAAAGCAAGTCACAATGCAGTCAACACCTGCTATCTTGGGCAGTAGTACAGGAGATGTACAAATGCTCTCTGTGACACAAGTACTTGGAGTAGGTTATGTTCATATACTATGGACAAGACAAGATATTTATTGTAATTTACAAATGAGTTGCCTAAATTGAGAGAAAAACCAGTAGAGTGGTACAGGACGTTGAATAATTTGTTAACATTTCAAAGGTTTTGTGGATTGATTTGAATGCTCTATTTGAGATTCTGGTACCAGCAGATTTGTGGAATGAATGTAGGATTGGTCAGAAGGGGAACTAGAAAGGGATTTCAGAACAGGTGCACCATCTCCAGAGGTAATGAGGAAATTGCACCAGGTAATACCTCATTTGGGGCCATATGTAGGTAGCATACAAGTTACCACTTCTTAAATACCGAACTTTACCAATTCGGTATTTAAGAAGTGGTAACTCGTATGTAGGTAATCATTCGGTAAATATTACTGAATCGGAGAAATTCGGTAATTACCGAATCGGTATTTACCGATTCGGTAATGAGGCATACCTTTCCATTGATTGAATCAATGGGAAGGTATGCCTCATTACCGAATCGGTAAATACCGATTCGGTAATGGGGGGAGCACATTCAAGGGTGGCAGGGTGTCACATTGACACCCTGTTGCACCCCTGATTTCTGTATGTGTGCACATGTGGCGCACATACATGCCCTAAGGGCATGTATGTCTGCCACATGGCACTGTTAGTCCAGCAAAATATTGCTTTTTGCAATGAATTCGGTATTTAGCACCAACATATATTTGGTGCTAAATACCGAATTATTTTCCCTACACATCACTCATTTGAGTGTCACCTACATCTCATTTCAGGATTCGGTATTTACCGAATCGGTAAAATTACCGAATCGGTAATTTTACCGATTCGGCAAATTACCGAATCCTGAAATGTTCCCCCTACATAGCAAAAGCCTAAATACCGTCGGTAACTGTATATTTACCGAAAATCGGCCATTACCGGCCGGTATTAGGCTACCTACATATGGCCCTTGAAGTCTAAAGTCTGTCCGGAAGAAATTGATTGGTTACAGATAGATCACAAAACCTAGGAGCTGAAAGAATCAGTGCATGGCTTTTATGAGGAGTTTGGTACAGTTTTTTAAACAGAAGAGTGGATCAGATACTATTTCAGAAAAAGATGTGAGACTTTTTGGGCCTTATTTATTAGGCCTTGAGACAGATTTGTACCGTCGGTGCGTCACTTTTTGTGACACATCGGCGACGTAAAACATGCCTCCTGTTGCGCCCTATTTACAAAGTGACGCATTTAAGAAGATGCGCCACTTTATAAACCCCTGCGCTACATTATGCCTCACAGCAGGCGTAAGACTCATGCAGGCCCATTCATTTGGGGCTTGCCTCATGTGAAAGGACAAACACATTGCTGAAGTTGCGTCACTTTTGTGACACACTCTAGCAATGTGTCACTTTTGCACCTACAGATACGTCAGAAATACTGACGTATCTGTAACTCCTTGCGACGTGATGCATCATACAGTAAATATGACGCATCCATCATGTCGCAAGGAGGTTGCACTGAGAAGTGACGCATTGCTGCTTTCACTCAGCGATACGTCACTTCTCATAAATGAGGCCCACTGTTTACCGGTTTGTTATGGGCTTGAGACCTGAAATTTCAAACAGAATACGACAGCAAATACTTTGTTGGAATAGTAAATCAGTGGATGAAATTTCACATTTTGCAAAATATTGTGGTGATGAGCTTAACTTGAAGCACAAGAAGCTCAAGGAGAGAATGATGACTGCCCAGGTAAAAGCGATGCAGAAAGGTAAAAATAAGAGGGGTTGTGATAACAAAGTGCAAGTACAGGAAGGTTATAACTAAGCTCTGATGATGCAGGGTGTCAATGGTTTTCAACCGCAGAATTTTCAGTCTCAAGGTAGAGGTTCTGGTAATCTTGTAGATTCTACAAGGGTGTTGGAGTGTCACTTTTGAAAAAGGCAAATCTATGTCATGCGTGCAGAAAACTTGGAAATTGGAGACGTGAGTGTAAGTCTGTTATAACTAATATAGGGAATCAGATGCATAGTATGGAGTATGCACAGTCTCAGGGGAATAAATGGGACAGACTCAACATATGCAGGGACAGGTAATTCAGAAATCTAATATGTCACAGCAAATGCAAATGCCCCAAGCTCCAATGCCACAACAGAATGTTCAGGTACTGAGATGCAAAGTGAATCAAAATCAGCAGAGAAACATACATTCTTATCAGCATGGAGCACAGCAGTATTTGATCCAATTGGATGACAGTGACCAGGACCAATTAGCATGAAGGTGACTGAAGAGGGAGGAAGACTACTTGCTTGGCACAGCCTTAGAAGTAGATCAGAGTGGTCCCTATTTGTCTACTGTGAGATCAACTAAGGTTCCAAACCTAGCCCTCTCGGGAGTATCCAAGTTGTATGAGTCACAACTAAAAAGTTGTCTACCCCTATTTTAGAACTGTTTGCTGTTAAAATAGGATACTTCCAGAATCAGCATTGATATGTGGTGCTTGACACAAGTCCAGTGAAGGTGCTTGGACGTGATCTACTATTCAAACTAAATAGTTTGATGTTTTGCACACCCAGAGAAATTGAATTTAACACACATGATGGAGAAGTTGTTTTTAAACATGCTCAACGAAATCAATTGTGGGGATTTATTGTCACCTGACCAGTGAGGATTTTCCCTTTGAATTGAGACACATGATTCTTCCTGAAGTTTGGGATTTTACAGGTAAAAACATTGGACTAAATAAAGATGTTGGCCCAGTCTGAATCACAGTCAAACCAAATGCTAAATTTCCATAGATTTCCCAAATACAATTTGTCTCCAGAAATTATGCCTCTGTTCGACTCAATGATTGAGCAAGGGATCTTAAAGAAGATTTTAGAAAGTCCATGTATCTCTCCGATTATGGGTCTGCAGAAGCCAAATGGCAAATATCGCATTATACATGATCTACGCCGGATCAAATCCACTGTCATTCCATGTTGCCCTGTGGTACTGATTCCAGCTGTGACTTTATTTCAAATTCCATGCAAACTTGAATGGTTTTCAGTCATTGATCTTTGATAGGCTTTCTTCTTAATCCCACTGTATGAAGACAACCAACTTTTGCTTTCCAACTTGGCAGTTATGTTTTGGCATGTTGCAAAGTCCCACAGGGGTATACGGAAAGTCCCTCAATCTTTAATTAGATACTCAAAAAGAAAAAAAGTCCTTGATAATGCAAAATCAATCAGTGCTAGTCCAATACATTGATGACTTATTGGTGGCATAAACTACGAAGGAAGCTTGCAGAGTTGATACAATTGCATTACTGAATCATCCAGCAGAGAATAGACATAAAGTTTCCCCGACTAAGACATAGTTTTGCAAAACTGAAGTCCTGTACTTAGGACATCACATGGAGAAGTGAGCGAGGAAAGTGTCACAGGAAAGAATCTCAGCGAGTCTCAATATGAACCCTCCAACTACTCAAAAGGAAGTCTGTATGTTGCTAGGAATGGTGGACTACTGCAGACAGTGGGTTCCCAATTTTTCTTTGACTGCAAAACCTCTCCAGAGGTTGACACATAAAGAAGTGTCTGATCTAGTACCCTGGGATGACAGTTGCATAATTGCCTTCACAGAGCTGCAAGAATGCTTTTGCAGGGCCCAGCTCTGGGATTGCCTGATTATATTGAGTTATTTGTGTTGTTTTGCAGTGAAAGGGAAGGCTGCGCTTTTTCAGTGTTTACACAAATGCATGGAAGTAATAGCAGGCCTATCGCCTATGTTGCAGCTCATCCGATGTCTCAGATTGTAACTTGTTGTTATCAGCTTTAGATACCTGGAAGGAGATGATTACCAACAGAATGGTTCACAAACAGAAACTCATTGTTTCACAAATTATAATGTTGAAATTACCAGTAATGTAAAAGATATTCACCATAAATTATTCGTGTATTTCTTTATTACAATGTTGGAATACATGGAATAGGGAGATGTGGCATGGCTAAGAGTAGGGGTGGGCGGAATTTGCGAAGTTGCCTTTCGCAAAATTTCGCGAAACGGCAAAAAATCTCCGCGAACATGCAAAATTTCGCGTGCTTGTGGAGATTTTGGGTTGATTAATGCGTTACTGAATTTGAGCTTCAACTCGGGCACCTGCTTTATTTATATCTGTAAGTGCTTCCTGTTGAGGTTTAATTTTTGTGACAGGAGCATCGTGCCAGAATGAATACTGCCCTGCATATTTACCCAAGAAGATAGCACCATTTTGTGCAATACCTCTACTCAACTGGAGTACTTTCTACAGGCTAATCAGTAAGTGCTACCTCGTTGGGTAAATGTATAGTGTTTTTCCAACACTACAGCTGTGTAAAGGGCCAGAAGCGTTGTCTACTCTACAGCGACCATGTGTGTCTGTAACGTTGCCACCGCGCCGACGGGCGCCGGAGTCCCTCGAGTGAGCTGTCCATCATAGTGGGGGAAAGGGCAAGAAGACGTCGCACACCGCTGGTGTGTGGGCCGGGGCCAAACGGGCAGGGCTTCCATGCAGTTCACATGCCTCTTGTTTATAAAGGGCCAGAGACCAATCAGAGCAGCAGATGAGGAGACAGAACCTCCTGGTGTCAGGAACTACACGGGGATTGCGCTCGAGAAAGTCATGGATGCACAGAGCTCCATCAAGGATCACAGCTAATTTTTGCCAGTAGATATGGGGAGAAAAGCACACCTGCCCAGCCTCGACCTAGCTCACAAATTTTTTGGGCTGATTAATGCATTACTGAATTTGAGCTTCAACTCGGGCACCTGCTTTATTTATATCTGTAAGTGCTTCCTGTTGAGGTTTAATTTTTGTGACAGGAGCATCGTGCCAGAATGAATCCTGCCCTGCATATTTCCGTTCTGCCGCGGATCGCAGAAGTTTCGACATTTTCGCGTTCCACGTGGAACGCAAAAATGCCGAAATTTCACAAGTTCCGCGAGCGGAACAGAATTGGCCGCCCACCCTTAGCTAAGGGTAAGACGGGTACCAACCATTAATCCTTCGGCTATCACACCCACAATGAAATTGAAGATTCACAGGTGATTAGATGGCTTCCGACGTTCAAGGCATATTAGAACATTGGAATGCTGGGAGCTCCATTGAAGACAACGGAGTTCTCGCTGCTTCTACGGGCCGGTAAAGGCCCGGAGAGCAGCATTCCGATGTTTTACAAGAGTCTCTCGGAGCTCAAGGGGATTTAAATCCCCTTGAGCTTCGAGAGGCCTTTGTTTTATTTGTTAGAACATGCTGCCCTCTAGTGGCAGAATGTTCTAATAGCCTTATAGCCCTTCGTAGCAGGGCTATACCGGCTATTAAAGTCCCATTCCCTTGTTAAAGTCCTGCGCCTTCGGCGCGGGAGCGGGCCTTTAATAGCCGGTATTGCCTGCTACGGCAGGCTATAAGGCCTATTAATGCCACCCTCACTGCTTGTGTTCCAGGTGGGATGTGGGAAGAACCTCTGTTAGCATTGGGTATGTAAAGGCATTGCATTGGAAGATGAATTAATGGAGCTGAAAGAAATGTACTTGGATTGAGTTAATTGACTCAGGGGGAGCTGATTCGGGGATAGGCAGGAGACATTGAGAGTAAGACTTGGAGAAAAGTACTGTACCCCGAGTGATAGAGAACATGAAAGATGAAAAATGGTTAAGAGGCCGCACAGTGCTGGACAAACATATTTCGAATGCGCCCAATGGTGTTCAAAACCAACAATGTGATATTGGAGTAACTCCACTGCATTGGATTGGAGATTGTAATCAGAAGGTTAATGCAATTCAAAAGCAGGCTTTTGAACCTGACTAATTTTGCAGGCTGTCCCCCAGTTTTCTCCATCTGTTGTATTAGGACTCTGTACACTTTCACCCTGCTAAGCAGTAATAAAGTGCCTGTGCTTTTTTCCCTAAAACATGGTAACTTTGGTGCACACCGAATTTGCACATTACATTTAATTCTAAGTCCCCAGTAAATGGTACTACATACACCAAGGGACTGTAAATGCTATTAGTGGGCCACAGTACTCTTTGTGCCACCACTAATGTACCATATAAAAGCTTTTCAGTACACACAAAAGAGGCCTGAGGAGGTTTGCTGACCATAAGGGGGCAACTCCCCTCTTATCAAAAAGGGCAACACAAAAAATCATCCCTAGGTCTAGAGTGAGAAAAGAGTGGTGTGGGGGCGATCCCTTTTAAAGGAAGGTCTCCCTCACCTTCCCTTTGGTGGCATGCTTCATCATTTAGTAATCTCCTTGCACTACGAACCTAGTCGCAGTGCAGGCTACAACCCCCTCTCTGAGTGGGAGGAGCTCAGGGATATTTTATCGATGTGGTAAAGAGTTATTCTAAAACCTTCAGATGAGCCGGGCATGGAGGGAGTGTGGATGAGAAAGTGCAAGTGAGGTTAAAACTCACTATCTGTTATCTCATAACAACCTTTAATGGGACACCCAGTTGTCAGGATTAAAAAGGTGTGGGCAATGGCAGGAGGATTCAACCTGTCATAGTACCTAACTGGTCAAAATAATAAATGAGATGGAGATGATGATGGGCACATTTAATAACTGAAATGTTTTGATTTTAGGTAGTATGGTATAGTTAGGTCTTTGATTAACTGAATTGCTCTGTAATATTTCACTGATGTCATTGTTTTTTAAGGATTCAGTATGTTGCTTGCATTGCATTGTACCTCTAAAAAGTCTTTCTTTTATAAAAATCTTAAAAGCTGGCTTTTTACTCAAACTTTTAATTACCTGTCTGTGCTGTTTTCTTTTGTAGGGTCAGTTTCTTTCAGTATATCTAATAGTGCCTTTTTTTAGGGTCGATTTGTAATCAGGTAATTGTGCCTAGAACTTTTTTCCTGAGCATATGTTTGCACTATAGATTATTTTTCATTTAATTTCAATTTTTTCTGTTATTGTCCTCCCCTTGTCGAAATCACATCAGGTTGAACAGCATGATCACAGGCTGCCCCTTTGGCTATTTGAGAAAGCACTATAGAGAGTGATTATTTCTTGAGGTGCAAAAAAACATGTCGGAGTTAAGGTTTTTGGAAAATGGGTATTGGGCAGCAGAGGTGATCTCTTTAAAGGTGTGTGAAGGTAAAACATGGGTGCACAATGTATCATTTTCCATCCAATGTAACAACCCTAAGTGAACAATCTGTCCTGAAATGTGAATAGTCATTTTCCGAGCTGCCGTATCAGCGCAGGGGACCTGTTGCCTACCTGCCTTGACGCTGTTCCTGGGGCCCTGACGCTGCGTGTCTCCCCTGCTGCTGCTATCCACCATCGTGCGGTTACAGCAGGGGGCGACTACAGCTCCCAGCTTGCTTAGCGGGCACCTGACACATTCCACGCGCCCGGAGGCGCTGAAAAGTCCGAGGCTCCCTTGGTGCAGCGGGGGTAATTTTCCGAGCTGCCGTATCAGCGCAGGGGACCTGTTGCCTACCTGCCTTGACGCTGTTCCTTGGGCCCTGATGCTGCGTGTCTCCCCTGCTGCCGCTATCCACCATCGTGCGGTTACAGCAGGGGGCGACTACAGCTCCCAGCTTGCTTAGCGGGCACCTGACACATTCCACGCGCCCGGAGGCGCTGAAAAGTCCGAGGCTCCCTCGGTGGAGCGGGGGTCATTTTCCTAGCTGCCGTATCAGCGCAGGGGACCTGTTGCCTACCTGCCTTGATGCTGTTCCTGGGGCCCTGACGCTGCGTGTCTACCCTGCTGCCGCTATCCACCATATTGCGGTTACAGCAGGGGGCGACTACAGCTCCCAGCTTGCTTAGCGGGCACCTGACGCAATCCACGCGCACGGAGGCGCTGAAAAGTCCGAGGCTCCCTCGGTGGAGCGGGGGTCATTTTCCGAGCTGCCGTATCAGCGCAGGGGACCTGTTGCTACTTGGCTTGACGCTGTTCCTGGGGCCCTGACGCTGCGTGTCTCCCCTGATGCCGCTATCCACCATCGTGCGGATTCAGCAGGGGGCGACTACAGCTTCCAGCTTGCTTAGCGGGCACCTGACGCAATCCACGCGCACGGAGGCGCTGAAAAGTCCGAGGCTCCCTCGGTGGAGCGGGGGTCATTTTCCGAGCTGCCGTATCAGCGCAGGGGACCTGTTGCCTACCTGCCTTGACGCTGTTCCTGGGGCCCTGACGCTGCGTGTCTCCTCTGTTGCCGCTATCCACCATTGTGCGGTTACAGCAGGGGGCGACTACAGCTCCCAGCTTGCTTAGCGGGCACCTGACGCATTCCACGCGCCCGGAGGCGCTGAAAAGTCCGAGGCTCCCATGGTGGAGCGGGGGTCATTTTCCGAGCTGCCGTATCAGTGCAGGGCACCTGTTGCCTACCTGCCTTGACGCTGCTCCTGGGGCCCTGACGCTGCGTGTCTCCCCTGCTGCTGCTATCCACCATCGTGCGGTTACAGCAGGGGGTGACTACAGCTCCCAGCTTGCTTAGCGGGCACCTGACGCATTCCACGCGCCCGGAGGCGCTGAAAAGTCCGAGGCTCCCTCGGTGGAGCGGGGGTCATTTCCCGAGCTGCCGTATCAGCCAGGGGACCTGTTGCCTACCTGCCTTGATGCTGTTCCTGGGGGCCTGACGCGTGTCTCCCCTGCTGAAAAGTCCGAGGCTTCCTCCGCGTCGCGGGACGCGCGCGGGCGGTGCCGTCGAAGCCCAGTCAAAGGGCGGTCCGTCTGTGTCCGTCAGGGGCCGGAAGAGGCCGGGCTGGGCTACCCCCCTTGGTTGTTTCCGACAAGTTGCTGAGGAGTGGGACTCTATCGTAAGGTGACTTGATATCTTGTGTGGTGCCTGTACGCTGTGTTGCCCCTTTGTCTCTCCCAACGTTGTTGTCCCTGCTCCTGAATGGGTAAGAGAAAGCTAGCAGAGAGTTCTGGGGGAGTAGGGGGTAATAGCTCTTTGCCCAAAGTACGGAAATTCAGGAAGACTCGACGTGCTGCTAAACAGCCCGATCCGGAGGGGGCTTTGACACGTATTGGCGACCTGGTGGGGAAGTGCGAGGCTATTCTGGGATCCGACCAGCCATCGGCGGCTGATAGTCAGGTTGTAGCCTCATCCTCTGCTGACTTTGGACATGTTAACCTTATACCAGCACTTATAGTGCCGGAAATGTTTCGTTGTAAGCCCACTTCAAGAATTTCTAAGGGGGCCAGTAAAGTGGTTGTGCCTGAGGGTTCGGTTGGTGGGGATAGCTCTTTATTGTTTCCTGCAGTCCACACTGTGAGCAGTGTTCCTACTGTTCCTTGTTTTAATAGGTTCTCCCCTTTGATGAACGAGCAGGATGTTATTAATGTGGTTTCACCTGAACCTTTGTCGTGTTCCCCCAAACTCCTCTTAGGTAATTCTAATGAGTTATCTGATAATCCTTTATACGATCTTATAAAAATGGTTAATCTGTTGAGGGATGAAATTGGCTTATTGAAAACAGTGATAGAGACTCTGACTAGTAAAGTAGGGTTGTGTTCTGTTGTCCCATGCCCTGCCCCTGGTATTCTTACAATTACCCCCTCTCCTGCTCCAGCAAATCCATTAGGTACACAGGCTGACAGCCCAGGGTTTTCCAAACCCCGTCCTAAAGGTAATGTTACCTATAGTAATGCTGTTAAGGCTGGTATGAACCAAACTTTGGTTCGTTCACCAGTTAATTCCATAAGTACTCTGCAGGATAGAACAAATTGTACAAAGAGGCTGGGTGTGGGAAGTGACTCTGTCAAACTTGACGAGGAGTCCCTGGCGGTCCGGGGTGTTGGTAATGTTCAACCTAAGGGTAATGTCGTCGATTGCTCCAACAAACTTTTTATGACCAATGTCCCTAAACTGTCAATAAATAGTGGCATTGAGTCTCCTGAGTCGCTGACTAATAAGGCGATCCATTGGTTGAGACATGTTAGGGGATGTCGTTCAGTCATTAGGGAAGATATCTCCAGAGCTATTAGACTTTCTTCATCTAGGGTCTCTGTTGATAGCATTGAATTAACTCTTAAAAGCAATTACCTCACAGAAAATCTTCTTTCTTTGGAGTTTAGATCTAGTCCCCCGGAAGGTTCTTCTATCCAACTTCGAAGTTACTCCTCACATGATCTAGGGGGGACGAAGTGTGGGCAATGTAGTGACAGGGAGGTGGATGGTTCATCCCTGGATAACATCGACTGACTACATAACGAGGGGGGTGCTGGTCCCTGGGACAGTGGTGTGAGGGTGATGGACATTGAGTATCAGGAGTCTATTAGGGCTCGCCCTTGTATTGACCCCTATCCTATCCCCGTTCACCAAGTGGCTAAAGCTGTTAGCAGCTGCCATTCTATCTCTGCCCCGGAATTATGTCAGGGGCTTGACCCATCCGCCAGTGGTTTTCTAGCAGACCCGCAACTTACCATCTCTGAAACTGTTGGTCATTCCCTGGCTGGTGGCTCTTTATGTTCTTGGAATATTGCTGGCCTAAACTCTAAGCTAGCTATTGCTGATTGGTTTATATTTATTAATTCAATGAACATTTGTATATTCCAGGAGACCTGGCTCCTAGAACCACGCTTTTGTGTGGGTTACCTAAATTTTGATATCCCGGCAATCAAGGGGCCCCACGGGTGTCCATCAGGGGGCTTAACCATTTGGCTAAGAAGCGAATTGTGTTTGAACGCCAAGCTCCTTCATACGGGAAATAGAGACATTCAACTGTTGAGGCTAGATCTTGGATTACTGGGTAAAATTGATATATACAATGTGTATGTAAGGGGTTCTAGAGGTGTTAGATCTCTGGTTATTGACGATCTTCTTCGCCTGTTTGATCTTTACTCAGCCGATACCTTCATTATCGTAGCAGGTGAATTTAACGTAACGTTTGAACCTCTCAGTGAAAATAAGTGGGACTCACAGGATAATGAAGAGTTATGTTGGGGTATCCCTCCCCTGGAGTTGTCTCCTATATTAAGGTGGCCAGAAGTTGCCATTCAGATTAATTCCCTTAGCATGGAAAGGGGCTTGAGGGCCCTGAATGGTAGTATGCCAAGTGATCGAGAGGGCGCCTGCACATTTAACCCCTTCGATGCTGCGCAGATTCCGCCGCTGTGCTGACGGAATCTTGCGCGGGTGTGGTCATGACGGAATGGTTCCGTCATGAGCACAGCTCAACCGTGGGTCATGACGGAACCATTCCGTCATGAGCACCGAAGGGGTTAATAACGGGCTGAGCAGGAGTCGAATCAATTATATTTTGGCTGATATGAAACTATGGCACTCCTTTGTTGACATGAAGATAGTGTCCCTTCCAGAGAGTGATCATAACCCTCTCTGTTTATCACATAGATGGTGGAAGGTAGATAGTGGTCCCGTTGAGGACAGGGAGTCGTGTCCTCCCGAGGTGGTGACATCTAATGACATGCGCCGCCTGAGATGGTCTGGTCTTATGGGGACCCCTGCCACCTTATCAAAAATTATAGACGAGGTGGATGGTTCCATCACTGTTATAGAGTCCGTTTTTGCCTCTGATGGGAATCTGAGGGATTTAACATCAGCGCATGATAGCTTATTTGCCAGTCTGAAATCTTATTTCCTTACAAAAGCGAAAACAGGACCAAGAGGTGCTAACCATCAAGCCTCTTGGTATAATAAAGAATGTAGGGAGGCAAGGCTATTACTTGGGAATGCCCTGAAGGGTGGCGATGTAAGCCTGGTTCGTCACAGAAGAATCATCTATAAGAGTTGTGTTGCTAGGGCTAAACGCCAATGGGACGGAAAAAAGTGGGAGGGCCTTCTCGAAGCAAGCCTTCAGAATAATAGTAAGTTATTCTGGAGCATTGTAAAGTGGGGATCTGGTGGGCAGCCTGAGTGTCCCCAAAATAATGTCTCACAAGAGAAGTGGGTTGAGTATTTTAAACCGCAGTATGCTTCTCCCACTGATCTCTCTGAAAGCCATGGGTCCCCCCAGATGTTCAAATCAGATAATAATTTTTCTAGTTCAGAGGTGGATCTTGCACTTATAGGAGTGGCGTCTGGTAAGGCTCCCGGCCAGGATGGTGTACCTGCGGATGTCTTCCTGTATGATAATCTCAAATGGAGGAGATAAATACAGTTGATTGCTAATGCGATTATACATGGTGCCCCAATCCCTAGCTCATGGAAAGCGGCGGAATTAATTCTGGTGTATAAAAAGGGGGACCGCTCGCTTCCTGAGAATTATCGGCCTATTAGCTTTATTGACGCTATCCAGAAGATCACTGGTAGATTGATCCTAAATCGTTTTCATTTCTGGATAGCGTCAAACAATATTTTATCTCCATTTCAGGCAGGTTTCGCCAGCACATTAGCACTATCGACCAAGTATTCCGTTTTATCCTCCTTTATTGGAAGACAGTGGTCCTGGGTAAGGGGAATCTGTACGCGGTGTTTATGGACCTAAGGGCCGCCTTCGATTTAGTCCCTTGTCCTAAACTCTGGTTGACATTGAAAGATCTGGGGCTTCATGGCGGCTTGTTGTCCTTAATCCAGAGGCTTCACGCGGATAATTCTGCCAGAATTAGATGGGGAGGTCAGGGAATGACGACCGAGGACTTTCCGGTCCAAAGAGGTGTCAGGCAAGGTTGTGCAATGGCCCCAACTCTATTTTCCCTATATATTAATGATATAGCGGATCGTCTTTTGAAAGCTCACGTTGATGCCCCTATTCTTGGCAACACTAAGGTCCCTATCCTAATGTTCGCCAACGATACGCTTTTAATTGCTAAAACACCCTGCGGACTTCAGCGTTCATTAGATATTTTTGAGACCTTCTGTGTAGACCGTGGCCTTGAAGTTAATATTAAAAAAACTAAGCTTATGGTATTCAGGCCACACAAATCTTTTAAAAACCAATTTGTTGTGTTTAAAAATCCACTAGAACAAGTACAGGCTTTTAATTATCTAGGAGTTAACATTCAAAATAATTTCGCGTGGAAATTACAGAGAGATTTGTCTACTTTAAAACATAGGCAGCTTGCTGGAGTACTAGCTGGCGAATTTAAAAAGTCTCCTTCGAAGCCTATTAGACCTGTGCTTCAGGTCTACAGTGCCAAAGCTGTGAGTTCGGCTCTTTACGGTGCTGAACTGTGGGGATACGAGAACCTGTCTTCCTTAACCATCTCGGAAAACAAGTTCCTGCGTAACATTACTTCTCTCCCGCAGAGCACACCTATAGTTCCCTTAAGATACGACCTTGGTAAGAACCCTATAGCCGATGTAGCCAGACTTCGACTCATTCTTTACTGGCGTCGCCTATGGACCACTCCGGCTTTAGCTCAGTATGCGGAGGGTTTTCTTGATATAATGTCTCTGGTGGGCTCCCGGAAGATTGTTTGGCTTAATGAAATCAGAAAATCCTTTGATGCTCTGGGGATGAGCGATCTTTGGGAGAACCCCTCGGCTGCTACCTTTCCATCTAAAGCACTCTTGATAGAGAAATAGTGGGAGTTGGTAAATGCCAAGGTATTTCTTGACACTAAACCCCTTTCGCTATCTGATGAATTTTTGAGCATCAAAACTGCCCCAAGGTTAGAACATTTCTGGGATCTTGTTACTAAAGTGCTAGATAGGAAACTATTTTTCCAGATGCGGGTGGGAGCGTTGCCCTTAAACTCATTTGTAGCTCGGTGGGAGTCCAAGAGTAGTAATTCATGTTTTTTCTGCAAATCCCGGGTGGAAACATTAGCACACATGTTTTTTGTATGCCCTGCCTACTCGGCTCCGAGGCGTGTATGGTTGAGACCTGTTTGCCAACTACTGGGTACTAGACGGAGTGTTCAAGCAGGAAGACTCCTTTGTACCTGCACTGACCCGGTAATTGTTGTGGCTGTTGCTAAATTCCTGGGGTGGGCATGGATTATAAGAATTAAGAGTAATGGTTAGTAAAGTGCCAGCTGCCCTGGATGTTACCCCCAATGATCTTTTTTGTATCATATGTATTTTTAAAACCTGTAAATATTTTAAACAGTATCGATTTTATATTGTCTCTTTGCCAAACTATTTGTGTATTGTGTACCTGTACCTGTTTTGTATTGCTTTTATGACTTTTGTCGAATAAAGCTGTTTTTGGATTTGGATTTGTGAATAGTCTTAAACTTGCCAGAAAGCAGTATAAGGGCATTCAACTAACAAAGTCCAGTGTGAGATTTTCTGTCTGCAAATAACTTGTTGAGTAGTTGACTACTTAACACAATTAACATATGCCCAATCAATATGCTCTTTTTTAGCCCAAATGCAGAAGATATTCATGTATTTTAGAGAAATCCAGTTGGAGCTTGCAAGAGGGTGAGATTACCTGTAAAAATGTGAACTTATTGATGAATGCTAAGTAAATTAAGTTAAGACTAATGCAAAACCATTTTCTGAAATGTTTATATGATAAAAATGGTTTCTCACCTGTGCCTGTAATATACATTGGGTGCGCTGTCGCAGTTTGTGCATTGCACACCTTTCAAATGGTGCACCTGGTGCAGACTGGGAGAGTGTACCTATAATGATGAATGCGCTGCACCTCGACAGCCGCAAACTCCCATTGTCCTGAGAGCAGTGCATTCAGAAAAATACAGAGTGCCTACTTCCCAGCTGTTCCATATTTTCACGGTATGTGTAGGAATACTTCTGCAAAGGGAACAGAAATCCACCTGCAGGCAGGCATAGTCAGTGAATGCACCCGACTGCATGGGATGTCTGAGGGTTCCATCAAACCCTTTCCCCTTCCAGAGGACTGCGCTCAGGGGGCGCACTACCAGTGCACAACCTTTTCATGGCACACTGTCAGCGGTTCTCGCAAGGACAAGTTTGCTTCCCCATCCATGTAAAAAATATGGCGCAGGCGTAAAAGCAGTGTCTCACTCATTTGCATAGAGCCACACCAGTGCTATCAGTGTTACAGAAGGGGGGTGCACAAAGTATCTGTGGCCCCTTCTGTAATACCAAAGTTCTTTGGGGGGCATTCCAAGCTGGTGCACATGCAGTTTGACTCCCAGAGAGGGCACTTAGCATGAAAATTAGAAGAATCTGTATTAGTTGATGAGTGGTGAAAGGTGCCTGACATAAATATTGGGCCCGATTCACAGTTCTGTGTAAGTTTACATTTCTACCTATTCACAAAGGTATTTTATGAGTAGTGTCTTTTCGATTGCAGAGTCTCTGCTCTCATGGTGGAGTCTCTGTACATAACAAGAAAGGAAAGACCTATCTTTTTAAGTGCAAAGTCCTCGCCCTGTGTGTGGAGACTCTGCAGTTCCAATGATACTACTTGTACAATACGTTTGTGAATAGGAAAAACACAAACTTACACAAAAGTTTAAGTTTACATTTTTTAATCAGACTCATTGTGCCCTAGATACCAATTCTAACATCTACGCCCATTGAGAGAATATTTTTGTAAATATTATTTTGAAAATAACATGTATGTCAGATGATATTACCATATACAAAATTGTGGCAAATACAACCACAGTGATATCTATATGCCATAAGGAAAATGTTGTGAAACATATAACTAGGAATATTGGCACATTACTTTTGGTAAATTTCACGTCATCATCTATCATGGTGGTCTAGCACCTGCTAAAAACTTTTATTTGGGAGTTTTAGTGCATTCCTGTAAAATTATGGGAACTCAAGATCAAGCATGAACAAGATCAACAGCTTTCTAAAGTCCTTTAGGATTATGCGACTAGCAATCAAAGGTGTATAGTGAATGATGTAGCTTTGAAATTCTGTGAAAATGCAAATTCAAGTCTGTCTCAAAGACTTTGGGTTATCATAAACAAATTATACTATGTAGCTAGGATACCTAAAACCTTTGCAAACTTTTTTTTTGTGCAGTTCAGTCTAGCTATAGTAGCAGTATGTTCCATTATGTAAATCATTTTAGTGATCAATATTTTCATGCCTTTAATCCTCCTTCTTTGGAACATTTATTGATTCTGCAGGAGTTGACCAATTCTCTTAGATAAACTAGAGGGCGGTAAGATTTTTCCTATGAATTTTATCAATTATTTTCCATTTTCTATCAAACTTCATTAGGCATTGTGTAGAATATTTTCAGAAATACAGATGGAACCTCCTCAGATATTGACAAAAGTTTAGCATCACTGTTTTTGAACAAAACAATATTACATGGTAAATGTTTAGTCTACCATGTATGGTTTTGTTTAGGATTCATAAGTTAATATTCATGCAAAGATTTTGGACTTTCTTTTAACTCAATAAAGGTATCTATTATATCTCATTCTTGCAGATTGACTGTGTATCTCAGTGGAAAACCACATCACATGTGAGGACAACTTTGAGATTACTTGACTGAGTGGAGTTACTGTAATGCTGTGACTATGCTCAAAGCAGACAAATCCTTTGATCATGTGATGCAGTGTATAGAGGAATCCTGGGAAGGTGGGAATAGGATTGCTTCTAATATTGTGGATAGATGCTCTAAATATGTCTCTCGTTGGAATGATCTGCTTGAATGATGCTCACTTGGTTGATTTTAAGATCAAACGGTGGACACACCAATGTTTATTTCCTTTCCTCTGTCAACACTTTTTACTGCATATTAAACCCTTTATCATGAGCCTAGAGGCAAATCAATCAATATCTACAATTTCTCTTTTTTCATAGTATTTGCTAATGACCTAGAAGTAGATACAGATGATCCATTTAGGGCAATATATGCTGTATATCAGGTGAGGGCAACATGTTTGAATGAGCTTTTGGGTTTTCAGTGAACTGGGGAACCCCATGTACAATTTACAAGAAAATTTTAACAGGACGAAGAATGGTAACCCTTTGGTGGCAAGGTTATTAAGGAACTTTCCAAGTATACAAATGGGTAATTATAAAAGTCTGCTAAAACAGTGTGCTAAGCTAAAGGGCTCAAACTTCATCTTTTATTTGTGGATAAGTATATACTTGCTCTTTCATTTGTGAGTCACTATAATCTAGTTACATTTGTCCTCCTACCAAAATTCTCCCAGAACTATAAAACTTTTAACTTTTATCAAACTTTCTTTTTTTGTAAGTTCTTCATATGATTTAATTCCTCCCCACATTTTGTTTTACTCATGTGCAAAAAAAGCCTCACTGTGTTCAGGTCTCCTGAAACTCCCCCTTCTTGGAAAGTCGTGTTGGGCATTTCCCCAATTAAAATGTTTTATTCTGAGCAACTTTCAGGCAATCAAAAAATCAATCAACAATCACTCAGTCAATCATGTGTTTATTGTTTCAGCTTTCAGCCAAACAATAATTAAAAAAACAAAATTAAATACATACCATCACATAAGACAGCAATCTCATATGAGCCCGTCGGCCTTTGGAAGTGCATACAATAGCGCCTATATGACCAGCAGCTACCAGTACCATCCTAACAAAGTGCAAATGCATAAAAATATTAGGAACTACAAGCACAATGATTTCTCCAAAAGCGTACATTCCTGCCAAGACCTAATCAGATTCCTAAAGCGGCTTGCAGTCCCCTCATTTGTGGTGAAATTGCCATAAGTATGAAGCTATTGAATTACAAATACATTTATCGTGTATTCTAAGGCATCTGAACGGCATTTGAACATCAGTACCATTTCAACTCATTTAATCTTGTAAGTTCTAAAAAGGAGCAGAAGCCATCTTTTGCATGCTAGGTCATGTTTTATGCAAAATAGCAGAAAGTGCAATAGGTTGTCCCTCCCCCCAAACTTACAGTCACAATATTTGCCATATGTTTTGAGTCTTGACCAACTAGCTAGGTGTTATCTGGTCGGCAAGATACCTAATCTAAAACTTGATATAATAGCGTGCATTTTTGTTTATGGTGGATTGAATCTAAACATATCATACTGGCACTGGGAGTTTCTTCTCCCACCTTTCCCCAATGTAATGCTCCTTAGCAAGCTCCACAGTGTCCTGTCTTACATTGCTTGGGTCAGACCAACGGAACTCTAGCTACAATTCAGCTAGCATACGCTTTACATGAGTCAGCCCTGTATTCCTGCCAAGAACACTAGCATAGTCAGTGTATTCCAAAGCTTTTAGGTACATTTTTGCCTTTGGACTAATCACAAATCTAACCCAGTATAACACTGGTTTTAGGGCTGCTACGTCCGCTATTGGCATGAGACTGAGTTATGTATAAAGTGCTATCAAGGGTATGCCAGAAGCCCAGTCTTAACAGGGATCTAAGAAAATTATTCTCAGCCACTTACAGTGAATATAAATTCCCATTCACCCAAAGCTCGGCCCCATAAATTGCTGCTGCTACTGCCTTCTGTATATAAATTTGGAGGATTGTGCTGATATGCTTGGCTCCTGCCTTGTATCTACATTTTCAAAACTGGCTCAGTAAACCGTATACCGAGATGATCATGCTGCTTAACAGACTCAGTGGGCTCACCAAATATCTGTAACGTTTTTTTAAAACAAGGGGACAGACTCAGCACCATACTCCTTGTCTTAATAAAGTTGATCGTCAAAGACGAAGGAGTAGAACAAAATTGTATTTTGGTCACAGTGTACAGAGTAACATATGTGAGTAAGGCAAAGGTCATGTGTCTCACCATCAATGCTTCATGAATCAGTACACAATTTACATTATCATTGTCAAATCTTGAACATCCAACTGACATCCCTGTTAGAAATGGGATCTCTGGTTGGCTAAGGCTTGTGCCAAAGCCAGGCAGAGACCACCACTCTAAGTCAGGGCTGGGGAGTTACACGCCAAAGATAACCCCTGCTCACCCCCTTGGTAGCTTGGCACGAGCAGTCAGGCTTATCCCGGAGGCAATGTGTAAAGCATTTGCGCTCGCACACAGCAACAACACCCTAGGCCCACCACAAAAGAAACTCCACACAAGGTTATATATAAAAAATAGCCTTTGTATTATAATAAACACATTAGATGATAATCACATAATTTACACTGTGCCAACTGGCACTGGGCAGAATTTTACAGGGGACTATTTACACAAGACAGGGCCACATGGACCACTGTCAGAGTTAGCACAAATCACCAATTGTAAATGTAGAACATATACCAACTGTAACACAAATTATAACTGTAGAGCACAACCAGTAACTACTGGCGCAATAATGACTTCAGCAGTATCGCAATAGAATCAGGTATAAAACCTACCCTGTATACATCACAGGGGCATAAACACTTTATGCAATTTCTCATAAGTCTAACGCATTAGACCTTACCTCCTAAGTATATTTACACTAGGGGCGTATATCACACAGGGAAGTATAATCTCCCTAACATAAACCTAAACAGGTAAAACAACCTCCGATGCAGAAATCATATCTAGAGGTATAAAGCACCGGGTGCGCAAAACATACTACCCACGGTACATTCCCTAACACCATAAGCATTAACACAGGGTGCACAAAACATACTACACACAGTAAATTTCCTAACACCATAAGCCCTAAACCACAATAGTACTTCAATCACATTAGGGTCCAGGTTGCGCCAGAACCTAAACGTAGCAGCTGCCCACTACTTGCTGGGCAGCTGGGGACAAGAACAGGGCCTAAACGCTGCAGCTGGCACTAAGTGCTGCGCAGCTGTGGAAGTCAAATATGAGGACATCAATGGGCCCCACGTTGGAGCCATCTGGCTCAGAAAACAAACATGTCCCCGAATGAACTGTGGGGGGGGGGAGGACGAAAGGGGCCCTGACACAACGGTGCCTTCTGGGCCCCGTTGGGGCTTCTTAAACTATATTGCCCCCATCGGTACAGCTGCCCACTGTCAGGTGGGGCAGTTGGGCACATCACCACTGGTAGGGGCACGGGGGAACAGCACGGGCCCCTCTGGGCCCTTATAGCACCAACGGACAAAACATGCCCCCTTCGTTGGAGTGACCCAATATCAGGCGGGGGCCACTCAGAAAATAGTCCAGCACAGTGGCGCGATCGGTACTAACAATGCGCCCAGCCTCCCCCCGTAGCCGTCTCAACTCACCGGCTCTTGACGGGGGGAGGACTTCTCTCTTCTGCCGGCACCGCGGGGCTCCCTCTTCACTCCGGGAGTCCCGCCTCGAGCATCTCGGGGTAGCAGCATTCCCCTCTTCACCCGGGCCCCCTCCTGGGACTCGTCACCAGTACTCGGGGAGGCGGGGTCCGTCCAGCGGCCCTGCCCACAACCAGGCGGGCCGCGGACTCGGCGGCAATCTTTGAACGCGGCTCGGGCCGCGGCGGGGAAACGCAGGGTGGGCACCCGCTTCGGTTACAAGTTGAAAAGCGCCATGAGGGGTAGGCTCCCTCCAAATTTGGCGATAAAGCAGGGTGGGCTCTTGCTTACAACCAAATAATTAAATAAGAGGGGTAGGCTCCCGCGTAGTACACCGGCAATTGCGGGTTGGGCAACCGCCCTTGAATACAAACGCAAAGCGGGGTGGGCACCCGCTATCCTCAACAGCACAAAGCGGGGTGGGCAGCCTAGCAACACGGTGTGGGCATGGCTCGTGGTCAGAGCGGGTCACATGGGTGCGGGCAGCCAGAACAGTGCTCTCTTCAGAGGGAGGGCAAAGCGGGTGTGGGCAGCCCAGCGACACGGTGAGGGCACGGCCCGTGGTCAGAGCGGGTCACACGGGTGCAGGCAGACAGAACAGTGCTCCCTTCAGAGGAGGGCGAAGCGGGTGTGGGCAGCCCAGCGACACGGTGTGGGCACGGCTCGTGGTCAGAGCGGATCACACGGGTGCGGGCAGGCACAGGTCCGCTTCGCAACAGTCCAGCGATAAGGGACGCACTTGGGGGCAGCTCGCTTCCAGGCCCTTGGAGATCGCTGTGAGCACAAGTTCATCTTCAGAAAATAAAAGAAAAGCAGCAGGTCTGTCAAACAGCAGCCAGTCTTTGTGGGGCAAGGGGCCATGCAGGGCAAGGCTTTCAGGGCAAGGACAGTCTCCCAGCCATCCTCAGGCCAGGCAAGAGGGTCCAAAAGAAGTCCTCCAGCATCCAGGGCATCCAGGGGCTCGACAGGGCCCAGGGAGGCAAGCCTTCCCCTGAGCCCCAGCAGCAGCACGCCCCTGGTAGTTTCTGGTCCAAGAACAAGAACATTTTCATGGGGTCACAGCCCCTCTTTTATACACACAATCCTTTGTCTCCAAAGGTGCAGGGAAGGGGCAAACCAGATGCAACTGGTTCCTGAGCACTTTGTTTTGCTCAGCCCCTCTCCCTCTTCACAGGACAGGCCAGGGACATTAGACGCACCACAGGGGGTGGAGCCAGCATGGTGGAGGAAAAGCCCAGCCCTATTCAGGTCCCAGGTGTACTCCTCCCTGCCACCAACATGCAGCTCTCTCCATTCACCACCGGGGCAGACCCATCCTGACTCCTGGAGCCAGGCACACCAGCCAATCACAAGCCAGACAGTCATTTCACATTTATTACACAGATATGCCAGCTTCTAGAAGTGGCACTTCTACACTAGACACAGTAACGCCGCACACATCATTGCACAGCATTCAATCTCACGAGTTTGCACATACCAAACTCGACCCTGTACTCCTCTCACATCAGGACTTAACACGATCACTCAGATCCCCCATGCATTCCTATGGGAGGGCAGGTCAGTCTCACTAAAACATACACAGAGTAACCCTGGGCGAGACACTACGCTTCGCCCACGTAGTGTACGTAGCGCTGCCTGCTTCGCAGTTTTTGAAGTAGGTGAAGCAGGCTAGCGCTACGCCCACCCAGGGCAAAGCGTAGCTGCCTGCCGCTGCCACCCGCCTCCCGCCCACCCTCCTTTTAAATCAAACCCCCGCAATTTCAATAAATACTAAGTTAAAGAAACTTACCTGAAACGCGGCGTCTCCGGGGCTCCCTCTTCCATTTCAAACTTCTTCTGACTAATGCGCATGCGCGGACGCCCGCGCATGCGCATTTCTCGCAAGAAATGCGAATGCGCGGGCTTCCGCACATGCACATTTGTCAGAAGAAGTTTGAAATGGAAGAGGGAGCCCCGGAGACGCCGCGTTTCAGGTAAGTTTCTTTAATTTAGTATTTATTGTAAATGCGGGGGTTTGATTTAAAAGGAGGGCGGGCGGGAGGCGGGTGGCGCGTAGTGGGGCTACGCGAAGCACGTAGTGTGCGTAGATTTGGGCACACTACGTGCTGCTTCACGTTATTATTATTTATTAAAAGGCTCTTCTATAGCGCATGGCTACTCGGGAGCATCCCAGCGCTTAAGACTAACCAAGCAGAGAAGGATTGGGAATCTAGAGCTATTTTAACTAGTTGTTTGGAAACAGAAGAGTTTTTAACTTTTTTCGAAAGACAGGGAGGTTAGGCTCTTGGCGGAGAGGTGGGGGAAGAGCATTCCACAGCCCAGCCGCGTTGTGCGAGAACAGGCGACCTCCTGTGCGGGATCTGCTGATCCTAGGAACTGTCAGCAGATTTTGTTGGTTCGAGCGAAGATTCCTGGTAGGATTGTAAGGTCTGATCATATCATCTAGAATGGGGGGGCCACTCCCATAGAGTGTTTTATGGACCGTGCAGAGGGTCTTAAAATAGATTCGCTCCTTTATGGGGAGCCAATGCAAGGTGCAAAGTGCGGGCCTGGCTGAGGTACGATGGCTGGTGCCCGTGAGTAGCCGTGCTGCGGAATTCTGGACAACCTGAAGTTGTCGTATAACCGACACGGGGGCTCCAAGATAGAGCGCATTCCCATAATCCAACCTGGATAGAACAAGGGACCGGACAATGGTTTCCTTTGCTGCCTCGGGTAACTGAGGAAGGATTTTCCGGATTGTTTTCAGCAGTCCGAAGCAAGTGGCTACTGTTTTCCTTGCCTGGGTCTTAAATGACAACTCGGCATCCAACCAAAAGCCGAGACTCTTTATCTCGGTCTTTGGAGTGGGTCCTGGACCCATACAGGAGGGCCAATGTATCGAGTTGTCAAATGTGGCTCGTTTTCCTAGAAGCATCAGCTCCGTTTTACCTCCATTCAATTTCAGATGGGACAGGTCCATCCAGTTTGCTACTGCCTCCAGGCAATGACAGAGCCTGGAGGGGGAGGATTCCAACTGATTAAGAGAAACAACTAGCTGGGTGTCGTCAGCATAGCTTACCAGTTGGATCCCAAAAGGGGCAACTACTTCTGCCAGGGGCGCCATATAAACATTAAACAGTGTGGGGCTAAGGGAGGAGCCCTGTGGCACCCCACACTGTAATAGCAATGCTGGAGAGCAGCTATTTTCTGTAAAGACCTTAAAGGATCTGTCACCAAGAAAGGACTCCAACCACATGAGTGCCCTGTCTTTGACGCCCAGTTTTTTAAGACGAGACAGGAGGACACGGTGGTTCACCGTGTCGAAGGCGGCACTGAGGTCCAGGAGGATAATGGCCGCGCTGCCACCTGCGTCCAGAATCCTCCTGGAGTCCTCTACCACCCTCAGCAGTGCCGTCTCCGTGCCCTGTCCTTTCCGAAACCCAGTTTGAGTTGGGTGGAGCAGGTTATGGGTCTCCAGAAAGGATGCTAGTTGTTTATTTACCCATTTCTCTGCGAGTTTACTGATGCCGGGGAGCAGGGAAATGGGACGATAGTTGGAGAAGTCCTGGGGGTCGAGATGAGGCTTTTTTAACAGGGCCTTAACCATTGCCAGTTTCCAGTCTTGGGGTAGCCCCACTACGCCCACTACGCCCACCCTTAAAACAGAGCGCATGCACTTTCCACTGAGACACAGTGTAAAAGCGCCTAGAGGCCTAAAACCACTAATACAACATAGGAAAAAGGCTATGATAAATGCAAAAAGTTTTAGGGGTGAGCTTGCCAGAAGGGCCAAGACCAACAATCCCCAAGATGGCCTTCACAGGTCTGTAACAGAACTGTGCACATCATCAAATCAGAGAATTGTATATTTCCACTATAGTCAGGTTAGCAGAACATGCAATTTGAAAATACCTCCAACTGTGCTGTACAGTGTGCTGCACACATTTGGCCTATGTACGGTTTCCCAACGGCTAACATGGGGGCTGCCTGACATCGCTAATAGGCCATGTCGAATATTGGCTACTGGCGGAAGTCGCCACTCAGTCACATGCACGGCGGTCACAGCCATAGGCTAACTTTGGGGATAGTGGTGGTCGCGGCCTGTGTACGCCTATGGTGATGACCACATACGTGTCGTACATGTACCTTGCTGTTGAAAAATAGCTTATTTGCCTCCTGACACTGCTGTGATCAACACCTGCATGTTAACTGCTGTTTTCCACCTCTGGGATCACTCAAGGCACATTGTACAGGTGATAGAGCCCGTCCCTTCACTCTAGAGGAGCAGGAGACCCTGGTAGATGAGGTCCTTCCCATGTATTCTCAGCTCTATGGCTCACCAGAGTAACAAGTAACTATCCCAAATGCAGTTATTCACTCTTTTCAAGGTCTGCCTTTGTGTTACCTCAGGCTACAAGGTGGCTCTGAGTACAGTAGCTACAATGAGTTTTCAAGTAACACCATGGTTTATGTGAATTGTTATATATGGGTTCAAACCATGAGCCATGTCTGTATACTGTTAGAAGCATTAAAGGATTAGGTTAGCCAAGTGATCTGTCCCACTTCTCACTCAGCCTATATCAGACTTTGTAAAACAGTTGTCTAGCAGGTAGCTATACTTCACAGACCCCTTCAAAGTGCAAAACAGCCATATGTTCACATAAGAAATGGATCGAAGCTTGACCATTCTGTATTGAATTGGACTTAAATTTGATGGTCGTGTGCGATAAGTAACCTCAACCTGCAGAGAGCAATGCCTGGCATTGATATGTGGGCAGTCCAGACCATGGCCCAGCCTGGGTCAGACTTACTGTGACAGGAGAACCGATGCACAGAGTAATGTCCCTGTAGACCTGCTGACCCAGAAAGAGTAATCTGTCACACTAGCAGCCTTGATAGCTGTTATATAGAAAATATGAGGCATGGCGACCGAGGTCATCCCCTGACCTAATACTTCCTTCTATTGAAACACAGTTTCAATGTGTGTATGTCAACAATGACTGTCCCTTCACTAACACAGGTCTGTTGGCACTTTTCTAACAGTGTTGCTTCCACTGTATAACCCTATTGTACATCTGAGACATGAAAAGTGTAGGTAGTGGGTTACTTTTGAAGAGATTTGGAAATGTGATTCAACTGTTTGACTGCAATATTACCTATCACACAACACATATAATGATATTTTGATAGTTATAATGGTTACACTGCCTTATGTGGCAAAATTGGTGTCCTGTGAGGGCAGTCCATACCACACAAACTTATGTTGACTTACTATGATACTCAAATAAGTAGTCCACATGTCCAAACAGCTCCCAGAGAGGTAGCTCTCATTGTCACAAATACCAGCTCTTACCTTGTGAACTTAGTCTTAGGATGTTGTGTATACTTTGCCTCTTGCCACTAAGAGCCATGTGCATCAATGAAATGGTCCTGACAACAAAAGTGTCTGCGCACTCATGCACAGGTAGTTTACCCTTCAGAAGGTCCAAATGGTGTGTTTTGTGTCATGGTACCACACATCATATTCCATGCAGGATGGGCCTGGCCTATAGGATATTGACTGGGTGGCTCAGTCAGTGTAGGTCAAGAACATGGTTGAGGTTAGTCATCAGATGACCACACAAGTGTGTATCCATGTTTTAGTTGTGCTTAGCATGTGACATGAACACATGCAGTATGTTGACTCAACAAGATGTGTATCGAGCTAATAGTTCTCCTTAAACTTCCAGTTACAATCTGTTTCTATATCTATCGCATCCATATGGGTCAACGCCCATTAGAAGAAGGCCATTTGGAAATCCATCACCCAGAAGGTGCGGACCCTGGAGGGCTACAACTGGCGTAGTGCCCACTTCAGGGAGAGATGGGAGGACCTGCGGTGCTGGACCCGGAAGATCATGGAGGTCCAGCTGGGAAAGTCCTCCCAACATGTAAGGGGTACGTGCTGGACCCTGACCACCTGATGGCCCACTTACTGGTGGTGGCCTACCCGGACGTTAATGGGCAGTGGAGGGCCCAATAGCACGACCAAGATGTGTGTCCTGGTCAGAGTCGTCATACATGTTACTCTACCAAATTTTTGTATTATAGGCAGGCATGTCCAAACCAAGATTAGTGGTTGCCCATGTGCCACACACTAGTTGCGTCAATGTTACTGTAAGTGTGAAATTAGATGCATGCTGCTGTGCTGTGGCTATTCTTTGTGACCTAGAAGACAGCAGTGTCCTGCCACATCCAAATCTCTCCTTCGGAGCAGACACCTGGCTAAGTGATGTGAGTAATCATCCCATGTTCTCAGTAAATCTTGGAGCCAATTGTCCCACACAAGCAATTGGTCTTGCTTGTTTGAGGACTTATTTACCCTCACTACTATTTCTCATATGATGTTGGTCCTATTGCGTATGACCCGACATAGAGTTCACAATACATGCAGTGACTGTCCAACCGTTTCCATTGGTAAGTACTGGTTATGCAGTGAATGAGAGTGCTTACATCACTGATGCCATCTGCATTAGTGCCTACATGTTGGCCAGTGTGCATTTGCCAGTTGCCAGTTTCCTCTGCAATAGTGTTTCTAAACACTCATTCACTGACTGGTGGCATGCATGAGTGAGTAAGATGTAGAACTGTGGGAATCCTATTTGAGTGTCTAGAACGTTCCTTACAAGGCAATCTGAGTGTGCAATACTAAAGAGTGGTGTGATATGTCGGCCCATTGGGACTCTAGTAATCTCATGTCTTCATGTCATAGGTGTTCAGGGACATACAAAAACTTCAAAGTTATCTTGGCTTGTGGATGTACAATATCTGACAGGCCTCATAACCTGTACCAAGCAGGATTGGGTATGTTCATATGGCTATAAGGAGTGTTGTACTGTGTGAATTTAGAGTATCTATCTCCCAAATTTTAAGACCTCATTGTCTTCTCTCAACTTTATCTGTTGAATCTGTTACACAACTACACTACATGTGTTGAATTTTTAATTTACTTATCAACTAGTGGCCAAATGAAGTAATTTGGAGTCCAAAGTGTCATCAGTGTGAAAAGAGCATTTGCATGTTACATGATATCTGCCACAACAGTAATTGATGGTCAATTGGTGTTCAACTTGACCTTCATAACATCATGATGTGTTATGAGGGATAGGTGTAGCTATTGGACTCTGGGCCGTATGTGAGCATTGTGTAAGTCTCAAAAAGTTATCCATCCTATTTGGTGGCATCTCTTTACAATGGTATACAAGTGCCAAATTATGCAAGGTAATCAACTATCTGAGCATGGACATAAAGATGGAGTGTAGAGAATTCAATCCATCCATTTGAACAGTCTGGATTTCTGACATGAGTAGACCTAACTTTGCAGGTTATGTAGCATGCATGCATGTGGTCATGCTAACTTGGAAGCCTATGGAGTGACCCATAAAGGTCACCCCTAAAGCAGGCCTTGCTAATCCTACAAGGCAGGGTGCTGAGATATGTGTGAGGGGGGACCCCTACCTGAGTAGGGCCCCTCTGCAACCTTCGTAAAATCATTGCTGGGTTGTTTGTAGTGTAGCCATACCATATACTCTTAACCGCATTATAAGTATATCGCGATAGTGTGATAACTTGAGAATGGCTACACAGAACCATATCGTGTTTGGTGTCAAACATGTAGGAATCATATCCCCAATCCAGCCATGGGACTGAGGGCATGATTCCCCCCTGCTAGAGGGGCGTTATGGGAAAAGCGGCAGAATTTAGACACCAATTTAGAAGTGCACACGTAGTACAAAATGGATGCTACCCGCCACCCACACGACTCTGGCTGCCTGTTGCTGGGCAGAACTCCAGCCACGGCAGCTGGACAATAGAGATCCTGTTGCAGGGAGGTGTTCCCACCTCCCCAGACAGACTATGTGGATTGGAACTGGGTGGGTGCACCATAGGATGCCTTTCAGAGTTGCACGTAGGCTTCCCCAGTGCCTACATTCTGCATACACCGCCTGGAACTGGTTCAGGGGCATCCTGTCCCCTGCCCTGGCGGGAAACACACAAAGGGGAGAGGGTGTAGCCACCCTTTTCCCGCCTGACCTCTCATTGGTGGGCTCTGATCTGGACACTCCCCTAATCTTTGAATAAAGGTGAATACTGGGTCCCCAGAGCCTCAGATTATTCTTGAACTTCACAGACTTGAACTTCGACTTGCTGCTGCACAGCTGAATGAAGAAATCTCCCTTGGGGTAAAGGAGTTACCCCCCTGCTTGGCAGGCACCTGAAACACTGCAAGTGACCCAGTTGGAACCTTGCTGCTCCTACAGACATCGACAACTCTTTCCTACCTTGAGGTGGGTTTTCACGCATCACAGAGGCCAGTGAGTGTGCACAGCAAAGCTCAGCACCGTGGACCCTGTGGGTGCTGAGATCCCCAATACCCCAGGACACCGGCCACCTCTTGCACAGCACCCGACCCCGACAAGTGGGGAAGTTGTGCTTTGGCCTATTATTGAGCCAACCTCTCAGCAACATTTGTGCCAAAGATCGACACCCTAGCCCACTCTGGCGACCCATGGGTACATCTTTACGCATGCAAAATTGCTGCCTTCCGCAGTCCCTTTTCTCTCAACTTGTGGGCCCTAGTGGAGGTCAATCTTCAATTCCAAGAGTTTCCCTGGTTGCTCCAGGCCTGCTCTTCAGCCTCCTTGCTGGAGACCTTGCTCAGACCTCGTGGGTCTGCACCAGTAGCAGTTTTGTGTTTTTGCGTGGGTTGCAGTTGCCAAGGCTTAGTGGATCCAATGCGGACACTAATACCGCAACCACCCTCATCCTTTGTGGAACAGTTGCCCTCCAGGATCTGGCCTTCCTTGACACCTCCTGGACCCCGTGGCTGACGATCCAAGCTGCACCTCTTCTACCTGGAAGCACCCGACATTGAAGGGCTCCTTCTCTTGAGCCCCCTGGTCACTGTGCCATGACCCAGACTCTGTCCCCTCTGCTTTTAGGTCCTTCTCTTCAAGATCTACATTTTCATTCTTCACGACATCGACGACGCTTCTTGCTAGCAGCAGTTCTTCACGTTTTGCCATTGAAAATCAGCCCGCGACCCGAAATCGAAAACGGCCTATGCACCCGGCTTCCTTGGGGCAGGTAACAGTGGTACCCCGGTACTCTCGTGGGTGTGGGCCCTTCAAAAGCTTAACTCTAAAGTATTGAACTTGAACTCCTGCTAGAAGTGTTTTTAATCTTGTAAAATTCAACCGCGACATTCTCCATAGGCTTTAATAGAGATCCCGACAGTAGCTTTAGCCACTGCACGCGTCTCCTGTGGGTCCCCTTCCTCACTACCTTGGGTGGTTTCACAAGGGGCCAGCGACCCTAAATGCCCTAGGCATTGTCTGTAGAATTGTCGTGGTTCTTATACCACTTTTTTGATATATGGTTTGGTCCCCCCCTGGGGCGCTATGATTCCAGTGCTATTTATTGTAACTACCAATGCTTGTTTGAATTGTATCTTCACCTCCAGCCTCATAAAGAGACTAGTGGGGTTATTCCTAGAATAAATACAAATATTTTATATATATACCTGTGTGGACTACTCTTTCATTTGGTTATTCAAGAGGTTATCTATGGTAAAACAATAAGCTTAACACTCCTTCAAGACTTAGCCTGAAGGCTGCTCTCAACAGCTACCACTAGGATAGCTTTCTTTAAAGGTTGTCTTTAACCTATCACCATAAGAGTCGAATTGGACTGGTGCAAGGTGTCCCCTATAACTAGAGGACAGCATATGCCAGGCCAACTTCTCACATTGGTGGCAGCGGTGGGATTCAATCTTGCCATTGTTTTACCAGATAACAAATTGAATTTCTAAACTGAAAGCCACCTGGTACTAAAGGTACATATAAATGTAAGCTTAGAATACAATAAGTTCTACTGAACTTAGGAGTTGTGTGTAGAGGGCTTAGCACACCTTGACTACAACTCAAGAAAGGGTTCAGTAGGCCACACCTAGTGTAGGTAGATACACCAGTACCACTACACTAGAAATGTCTTCAGGTTCAGGGGCCCATAAGGCCCTGGAAGGACCCTCAAGGGTCCCAGTCAACAAGTATGACAACCTCTCTTTTGCAGAGCTTAGGGAGATGTGCACTACTAGGCAACTGAAGACAAACAAGGGTGCCAACACTCAACGTCTCAGGGAAATCCTGTTCATTGCAGACTTCAAGCAGACTCTAGTGTCTGAAGGGGTAGACAGGTTGGGTGGGCATCCTGCTGAAAAGGACACCATAGTGGTGGACTCTGATGAGGACCAGGAAGAGGAAGTTGAACTTGACCTGGATGAATCAGACCACTCACAACATGGAGGTGATGGCCCGAGAGGCACTCCCTCCATCCCTAATGGGAGAGTGGTGGATCCAAACAGAAGAAACAGATCCCCCTCAGAGGGATCTAACCATTCTGGGAGATCCAAAAGGACCTCTGCCTCTTCTCAGAGAAGAGAATCCGCCCAAGAGAGGAAATGCAGACTGATCCAGTTTGAGCAAGCCAAGCTTCAGCTCAGGAGAGAACAGTTAGCATTAGACAGGGAGTCCCTGGAGCTTCAGAAAGCTTCAGGAAAATGGAGTCTAGAGACCCCTGGTGGCAGTAATAATACCCCTAGAGTTAGAGAGAAAGCTCCTGACAATAGGAACCTGCATAAGATTGTGCCCCCCTATCAGTCAGGGGATGATATCCATAAATGGATCACTGCACTTGAAAGGGCCTGTAAAGTACAAAGGGTCCCAGTAGATCAGTGGGCAGCAATCTTATGGCTCTCCTTTGCAGACAAAGGAAGAGACAAGCTCCTCTCTGTCAGAGAAGAGGATGCAGATGATTATTATATCTTGAGAGATGCTTTAATAGATGGGTTTGGCCTAACCACTGATCAATACAGGTTAAGGTTCAGAGACACCCAAAAAGCACAGGATCAAGATTGGGTAGACTTTGGAGATTGTGCTACTAAGGCTCTGGAAGGCTGGTTAGCTGGCAGCAAAGTAAATTATTACAAAGGATTGTACAATCTCATTATGAGGGAGCAGATCCTTAACAATTGTCAGAATCAGCTCTTGCATCAGCACCTGGTGGACTCAGATCTGACCTCTCCCTAAGAATTGGGAAGGAAGGCAGACAAATGGGTCAGAACCAGGATCAAGCAAAAGGTCCTGCCCTTGGGGGGAGGGGGGGGTGCAACTAAAAAGGAAGATGCTAAAGACTCTGAGAAGGGTGGGAAAAAGGGAAAAGACCAGCAGTCTTCAACAGGCCCCCAAAAATCAGCATCTGACAATTCCCAATCCAACAAAGCTAAGCAGCCAAGGAAGCCATGGTGTAAAATCTGTAAACAGAAAACCCATTGGACTTCAGACTGCAACAAGGCCAAAGACTCCACAAATACCACTACACCTGCCCCTAAGGCATCTGTTCCCCCTAGTCCAGCTATAGGTGGTGGTACACAGAACAAAGGGATAGTAGGGTTGACCCTGGGATCTGGAGAGGAATCTGGCCTAGTCAGAATGCCTACTCAGGCTGTATTAGTTTGTGATGGGGACCTGTCCCTATTTGTGAGTCCCAGTGGTCTAGGCAAATACAAGCAACAGCCTAGAATAAATGGAAGGGAGGCTCTAGCTTACAGGGACACAGGGGCTAGTGTCACCATGGTGACTAAGGACCTTGTGGACCCTAGCCAGATCATACTTGAAGAAACTTACCAGGTGACCAATGCAAGTAATGTCAGTACTAACCATGCTCTGGCAGTTGTTAACTTATCTTGGGGAGGGGTAACTGGCCTAAAGAAGGTTGTGGTGAGTGCAGACCTACCAGTAGAATGTTTGCTAGGGAATGATTTGGAGACCTCAGCATGGGCTGAGGTGGAGCTAACTAGCCATGCAGCGATGCTGGGTATCCCAGCAGAAGTGTTTGCCCTGACAAAGGTCAAAAGCAAAGCTGACACAAACTGAACAGGCCTTGGATCCTGGAAAAATGGATCAAGGACCTTCCAAGAGAAGGAGTAGCAGGGGTAAGGCAGTGCCTTCCCCCCAGGATCAGTCTGCAGAGCCTCTTTTAGCAGAAGAGGATCTGACACCTGAAGAAGGAACTGTCCCAGATGAGCTTGAACCTGATCAGGTTGAGTTCTTGGGGACAGGGGGACCTTCTAGGGCAGACTTGAGCCTGGAGCAGCAGAGCTGCCCCACTCTTGAACCCCTCAGACAGCAAGCTGCTGCTGAGACTGCCAGGAATGCTAGTGGAACCCATAAAATATATTGGGATGATGGACTCCTGTACTCTGAGGGTCGAGACCCCAAGCCTGGTGCAGCCAGGAGGTTGGTCAAACCTCAGAAGTTCAGGGGCTTACTACTCACACTGGCCCATGATATTCCCTTGGCAGGACACCTAGGCCAAAACAAGACTTGGGACAGATTTGTCCCTCACTTTCATTGGCCTCCAATGAGTGAGGACTGTAAGAGTTTCTGTAGCTCTTGCATTACCTGCCAGGCCAGTGGCAAGGCAGGTAAATCCACAAAGGCCCCCCTGATACCACTACCTGTGGTGGGGGTTCCCTTTGAACGGGTAGGGATTGACATAGTTGGTCCCCTTGACCCACCAACAGCATCTGGGCACAGGTTTATTCTGGTGATAGTGCATCATGCCACCAGATACCCAGAAGCTATTCCCCTTAGGACCATCACAGCACCTGTGGTGGCAAGGACCCTCCTGGGAATCTTTTCCATAGTGGGTTTCCCTAAGGAGGTCCTATCTGACCGAGGTACACACTTTATGAGTAGTTACCTCAAAGCAATGTGGAAGGAGTGTGGTGTCAACTACAGGTTCACAACCCCTTATCATCCTCAATGCAATAGGCTTGTTGAGAGATTCAACAAGACCCTCAAGGGTATGATCAAAGGGATCCCAGAAAAGCTTAGGCGAAAATGGGATGTTCTTCTGCCCTGCCTTCTCTTTGCACACGGGGTGGTGCCACAGAAGGGGGTTGGTTACAGCCCTTTTGAACTTTTGTTTGGTCACCCTGTTAGAGGGCTGCTCTGTCTAGTGAAGGAGGGATGGGAGTTACCTCTCAAACCCCCTAAACAGGATATTGTGGACTATGTACTTGGTCTCCGCTCCCGGATGGCTGAGTATATGAAGAAGGGGACCAAAAAACCTTGAGGCAAGCCAGGAACTGCAAAAAGCCTGGCATGACCAAAAGACTGTACTGGTGGTGTACCAGCCAGGACAGAAGGTATGGGTGTTAGAGCCAGTGGCCCCAGTAGCCCTCCAAGACAAATGGAGTGGACCCCATACCATTTTGGAAAAGAAGGGAGAGGTCACCTACTTGGTGGACCTTGGCACTCCCAGAAGTCCCCACAGGGTACTTCATGTAAACAGACTGAAACCATATGTGGACAGGGCTGACATGGGCTTGCTCATGGCAACAGATGAGGGACAGGAGGAGGAGAGTGACCCTCTCCCAGACCTGCTCTCTCACAACCCTGATGATGGGTCAGTTGATGGGGTAGCCTTGGAAGGCAGCCTCACTGCCCAGCAATAGTCTGACTGCAGACAAGTTCTACAGTCATTCAGGCATATGTTTTCACTGACTCCAAGTCAGACCACCTGGTGCACTCATGAAGTGGACACTGGGGACAGTCTGCCTGTGAAGAAAAAGATCTACAGGCAACCTGACCATGTCAGGGACTGCATAAGGACAGAAGTCCAAAAGATGTTGGAATTGGGAGTCATTGAGCCCTCAGATAGCCCTTGGGCTAGCCCACTAGTCCTTGTACCAAAACCTCACACCCAAGACGGTAAGAGAGAGATGAGGTTCTGTGTCGACTACAGAGGACTCAATTCAGTCACTAGGTCTGATGCACATCCCATTCCCAGAGCGGATGAGCTCATAGATAAAGTGGCCTCAGCCAAATATCTGAGCACATTTGATCTGACAGTTGGCTTAATCTGCAAAAGCCAAAACTGCATTTTCTACCCCTGGTGGGCATTATCAATTTATTGTGATGCCCTTTGGTTTGAAGAATGCACCTGCCACTTTTCAAAGGTTGGTGAACCAAGTCCTCTCAGGCCTGGATGACTTTAGTGCAGCATATCTTGATGATATTGCTGTCTTCAGCTCCACCTGGGAAGATCACCTGATCCACCTGAGGAAAGGTTTGGAGGCCCCGCAAAAAGCAGGACTCACTATCAAGGCTACTAAGTGGCAGATAGGGCAGAGTCAGGTTGTGTACCTGGGCCACCTTGTAGGTGGAGGCCAGGTTCAACCACTACAGAGCAAAATCCAGACCATCATGGACTGGGTTGCTCCAACCACCCAGACTCATGTCCGAGCTTTCTTAGGCCTGACTGGTTATTACAGAAGATTTGTCAAGGGATATGGATCCATTGTGACCCCCTTAAATGACTTAACCTCTAAGAGGATGCCCAAGAAAGTTCAGTGGACTGTCAGCTGTCAGAAAGCTTTTGATGACCTAAAACAGGCAATGTGCTCTGCTCCAGTGCTCCAAAGCCCCAACTACTCCAAAGAATTCATAGTTCAAACTGATGCTTCTGAGGTGGGGATAGGTGCTGTATTATCACAACTGAATGAAGAGGGCCAGGATCAACTAGTAGCTTTTATTAGCAGAAGAGAGGAAGGCCTTGCTGTGGTCTGGGCCTTGAAGAAGCTGAGGCCATACTTGTTTGGCACTCACTTCATTGTTCAAACCGACCATAAGCCCCTCCTATGGCTACAACAGATGAAGGGTGAAAACCCCAAACTACTCAGGTGGTCCATTTCCCTACAGGGGATGGGCTATACAGTGGAACACAGACCTGGGAGCAACCATGCCAATGCAGATGGCCTCTCCAGATATTTCCACTTAGAACATGAAGACTCAACTGGTCAAGGTTAGTTTAATGTCCCTGCGTTTGGGGGGGGGGGTTATGTAGGAGAGTGGCATCGACTGCATAGTTGCCCCCAACTTTTTGCTGATGTTTTATGACACTAACCAGGCTGTGGCCCTGCTATCCAGGACCCCAGCCTATCTGCTTCTTCTCTAAACTGATGTGAGTACCCTAGGTACCTTCCAATTGGATACTGAGGACACCCTATCAGCCCCTTGTAGATGGTACCCTAGGTACCCAGGGCATGGGTCCCTCAGAGGCCTACCAGGGGCTGCAGCACTTATTGTGCCACCCCTGGGACAGCCATATCAAATGACACCACCAGACCACTACTGTAGTCTGGGTAAGGTGGTGCTTGCACTCCTTACAGGGATATAGGTATCCTGTATCCCACTTAATACAACACATATATCCTCATAGGTCACCCCTAAAGCAGGCCTTGCTAATCCTACAAGGCAGGGTGCTGAGATATGTGGGAGGGGGGACCCCTACCTGAGTAGGGCCCCTCTGCAACCTTCGTAAAATCATTGCTGGGTTGTTTGTAGTGTAGCCATACCATATACTCTTAACCGCATTATAAGTATTTCGCGATAGCGTGATAACTTGAGAATGGCTACACAGAGCCATATCGTGTTTGCTGTCAAACATGTAGGAATCATACCCCCAATCCAGCCATGGGGCTGAGGGCATGATTCCCCCCGCTAGAGGGGCGATATGGGAAAAGCGACAGAATTTAGACACCAATTTAAAAGTGCACACGTAGTACAAAATGGATGCTACCTGCCACCCACACGACTCTGGCTGCCTGTTGCTGGGCAGAACTCCAGCCACGGCAGCTGGACAATAGGGATCCTGTTGCAGGGAGGTGTTCCCACCACCCCAGACAGACTATGTGGATTGGAACTGGGTGGGTGCACCATAGGATGCCTTTCAGAGTTGTACGTAGGCTTCCCCAGTGCCTACATTCTGCATACATCGCCTGGAACCGGTTCAGGGGCATCCTGTCCCCTGCCCTGGCGGGAAACACACAAAGGGGAGAGGGTGTAGCCACCCTTTTCCTGCCTGACCTCTTTGCTACCTTGAGGTGGGTTTCCAAGCATCCTAGAGGCCAGTGAGTGTGCACAGCAAAGCTCAGCACCGTGGACCCCGTGGGTGCCGAGATCCTCAATACCCCAGGACACCAACCACCTCTTGCACAGCACCCGACCCCGACAAATGGGGAAGTTGCTCCAGGCCTGCTCTTCAGTCTCCTTGCTGGAGACCTCGCTCAGACCTCGTGGGTCTGCACCAGTAGCAGTTTTTTGTTTCTTGCGTGGGTTGCAGTTGCCAAGGCTTAGTGGATCCAATCCGGACACTAACACCGCAGCGACCCTCATCCTTCGTGGGCCAGTTGCCCTCCAGGAGCTGGCCTTCCTTGACACCTCCTGGACCCCGTGGCTGACGATCCAAGCTGCACCTCTTCTACTTGGAAGCACCCGACATTGAAGGGCTCCTTCTCTCGAGCCCCCTGGTCACTGTGCCGTGACCCAGACTCTGTCCCCTCTGCTTTCAGGTCCTTCTCTTCAAGATCTACATTTTCATTCTTCACGACATCGACGACGCTTCTTGCTAGCAGCAGTTCTTCACGTTTTGCCATTGAAAATCAGCCCGCGACCCGACATCGAAAACAACCTATGCACCCGGCTTCCCTGGGGCAGGTAACAGTGGTACCTCGGTACTCTCGTGGGTGTGGGCCCTTCAAAAGCTTAACTCTAAAGTATTTAACTTGAACTCCTGCTAGAAGTGTTTTTAATCTTGTAAAATTCAACCGCGACATTCTCCATAGACTTTAATGGAGATCCCGACAGTAGCTTTAGCCACTGCATGCGTCTCCCGTGGGTCCCCTTCCTCACTACCTTGGGTGGTTTCACAAGGGGCCAGCAACCCTAAATGCCCTAGGCATTGTCTGTAGAATTGTCGTGGTTCTTATACCACTTTTTTGATAAATGGTTTGGTCCCCCCCTGGGGCACTATGATTCCAGTGCTATTTGTTGTAACTATCAATGCTTGTTTGAATTGTATCTTCACCTCTAGCCTCATAAAGGGCCTCATGTAGGAAGCCAAATACCGGTCGGTAACGGCCGAAATTCGGTAAATATCCGACCGGTATTTAGGCATTAGCTATGTAGGGGGCTGATTTCTGGATTCGGTATTTACCGAATCGGGAATTAAGAAATCGGTAAAATACCGATTCGGTAAATACCGAATCCAGAAATGCAATGTAGGGAGCACTCTAAAGACTGAAAATCAGTATTAAGAATTTGTTATTTACCACCAAATACAGGTTGGTGATAAATAACGAATACCTTGCAAAAAGCAATATTTTGCTGATTTAAGAGTGCCATGTGGCAGACATACATGCCCTTAGGGCATGTATGTGCGCCACATGTGCACACATGCAAGATTCAGGGGTGCAACAGGGTGTCAATGTGACACCCTGCCACCCTTGTATATGCTCCCCCCATTACCGAATCGGTATTTACCGAATCGGTAATGAGGCATATCTTCCCATTGATTCCTATGGGCCTTCAGGCCCATAGGAATCAATGGGAAGGTATGCCTCATTACCGAATCGGTAAATACCGACTCATAATTTCCGAATTTTTCCGATTCGGTAAACTTTACCGAATCATTACCTACATCACATTTACCGATTCATAAATACCGAATCGGTAAAATTCGGAATTTATGAATCGGTAACTGTGAGGCTACCTACATATGGCCCAAAAAGACTAGTGGGGTTATTCCTAGAATAAATACATATATTTTATATATATACCTGTGTGGACTACTCTTTCATTTGGTTATTCAAGAGGTTATCTATGGTAAAACAATAAGCTTAACACTCCTTCAAGACTTAGCCTGAAGGCTGCTCTCCACAGCTACCACTAGGATAGCTTTCTTTAAAGGTTGTCTTTAACCTATCACCATAAGAGTCGAATTGGACTGGTACAAGGTTTCCCCTATAACTAGAGGACAGCATATGCCAGGCCAACTTCTCACAGAAGAGATTTGTAACAAAACTGCAGAAGAAGTTTCTGTGCCATTGGCAGAACAATTTTGTCGATGGTTGGCTCAAAAAGCGGTAAACGTTTAAATTTGAGAAAGTCTTTGGTTAGAGTAGATTCTGAGACTGTAAGATCTTCTGTTAGTATAGATTCCCAAAGCTGCTCTTTCATTCTTACTCTTGGGGTTTGCCTCATGCTTTCCGGGTTTGACCAAAAGGCATCCAACCCCAATTTACTAGATCTTTCCGTAGGGTGGTAAACCAATTTATTGTTAATGCCTTTGGGAATCTTAGGAGGTCTAACAAGACTCGAGCTCTTCTACAGTCTACAACCCGAACCAGAACATTATCAATCGGTAAGTTGCCTTATGTTTCAGTTGTCTGTGTGCCAGATCCATGTTCAAAGGTTTAAGGTTTAAGGGGGGTGCTAGGGGGGAGGTCAACCAAGGATCTTAAAAAACGATTTTCCACAACAATTAGAGGCAAAATATTTCCTGTCCCCCACAGCTCTGCACCATACAATATGCTCCCCAGGACCTTAGAGTTGTAAATTTCAAGTGCAGGAGCAATCTGCCATGACACTGTTTTTCTGTGTATCTTACGAATATGGTTACATTGAAAGATTTGATGTAGCTTAGCCTTCTCCTTATATGCGCCCCAGTTTACTGATGGGGTTACACGAATTCCTAAATAATCGAAAACATCTGCTTGTTCAAGGAAAGTGCTACCTGCCCAGATAGATCTACTGGAGTGTTTTTTCCCTCTCTTATTAAAAATCATGTACTTAGTTTTTCCCTCATTTAAAAACAACCCCTTATCATTACAAAACTGTATAAAATCATTTAAAAGTTGCTGAAGGCCCTGGGGAGATTAAGAAATGAAAAGGATATCATCCGCAAATAACAGGGCGGGTACTCTTCTATTGTTTATTTTTGGGGCATCGCAACCATCCCTGTCCAAAAAATCAATAACCCCATTGATAAAAAGAGTAAAAACAGTGGGCGCCAACACACAGCCCTGCCTCACTTCACGATTTACAGGGAAAGTGTCTGTTACTTCATTATTGGGCCCCCACCTAACCTGGGCTGTATTGGAGGCATGTAGTCTAATTTTAATGGCTAAAAGATTTGGAGGCAGGCTCATTTCTGTCAATACTCTCCACAGCTTGGCCCGGGGCACAGAGTCAAATGCTGTGCACAAGTCAACAAAGGCCACATATAGTTTTCCATCTATGACATCCACTTCCTTCCAGAAGACGCAGATAAAACAAAAAACCTGGACTAAGGTGCTAACTTTAGAATGAAAGCCCGCTTGAAGATCATTTAAAATATGGAACTCCATCATCCAGTCTTGGATCCTCCGCAAGACTTGTTTACAAAAGATCTTTTGGAGAGAGTCAATTAGACTTATCGGTCTGTAGCTCGATGGCTTAGTTTTGTCACCTTGCTTGTAGATGGGCACAATTTCCTTAACCTGCCACGATAACGGTACAGGTGCTCCAGACAGGATCAAGTTTGATAACATGTTTATGTACGCGCCCCATAAAAATGTTTCCTCTTTATACAAGTCATTGGGGATTTTGTCTGGACCTGGGGCACGCGCTAGGGAACAAGATGAAATCGCCAAATCAGTTTCTGCCATAGAAATGCTCAGGAGCTCAAAGTACCCGCTCACGCCCCTAGCTGGAAACACACCAATCTCACCACTAATGTGACTATCTTTTGCATAGAGAGACCCAAAATAAGCCATCCATTCATCAGGCTGTATGTTAAATTCCAACATTGGTTTCTCTCCCTTAAGCCAGTGAGTTGCTTCTCTCCAAAAGGACCGTTGGTCTTTGTCATTTAATGCTGTCTGTAAAGTTAGGCATAGCGAACTCTCCCACTCCTTCTTTGTACTGATAATAGCCCGCCTATACTTGTCTCTGCAAGTCACAATCTCAGGGTGCACCTTGCGCTTTACAGCACTAATAAGCTCTCCCTTTGACCTTCTACAGTTCTGATTGAACCAGGAACTTGAAGAGTTTTGCTTTGTATCAGTACAGTGGCTACCACTTCCTGGTGCTTTAGCAGGCCGACTAAGCAATTCCCTAACCTCGTCAAAGAGATGCTCATGACATATACATGGATTCTTTACAGCATCTTTACTAGGGATTTTAGCTAAGTACTCTGTTAGAGCCGATGTTTTTTTCTTGACTAAATCTAGCACTTCCGGATGCTTTTCTACCTAGCCCCACTTAACCGATTGCTGGTTATTTGTGATTGATAACGCTCCTAGGTCACGATGGACATTTGAGTTGGTCTGTGCATTACCTAACACAGATAAAGAAAGTGCAAGTGCATTATGGTCACTTTCAAGTCTATTTTCCACTATCATATCATCAAGTACAGATCATATGTTAGGAGTTATTAAACAATAAACTATTCTACTAGCATGATTTGTTATACATATGGGCCCCGTTCGGGTCTGATCTGGTTCTCCCATTTGTTGCTCGTAGGTCATGCTGGAGCGTTAGTGCAAACAGCTGACCACCTCTTTTCGTCCATTTAACCTTGGGTAGATTTAGTGGTGGGATTGACCATTTCCTATCCCACTCTTCTGTCAAGTCTGGGGCAGTTAGAGCGAGGGGCTCAAAGGTACAATTAAAATTACCAGCCACTATAGTGGGAATGTTATCCAGATACTTGACTAGAACATTGTCCAATATACAGAGAGTCTCAGTTTCCTCCCCAGCTGAGTCCACCCTATTATATAAGTTAAAGAATTTCCCCTTCCAACCACTGGATAGGGACAGCTCAAAAGCCAAAATGTCCTGCGAGTCTACATGAAAGCACTTAATTTTACTCCCTACAGCATTCTTTAACCAAACCATCAAACCTACCGCGGGACGTCCCCGCGTCTTCCTGGTAGCAGCAATAGCAAGGGCAGAATGGCCACTTCTATGGGGGTTGGATAAGCTCCAGGTTTCCTGCCTCAGGATTATGTCAAAAGTGTCTATAAAGGTACACCATTCAAGATCTGATAGAAGTTTGGAGATCCCAGCCACATTCCATACCAATATCCTAGACACAACCATACCCACAAACATCACAGCAACAGCCACAGAGCCCTCCAAAGACACAGCCATACCCACAAACATCACAGCAACAGCCACAGACCCCTTCACAAATACAACCATACCCACAGACATCACAGCAACAGCCATAGACTACTCTATAAACACATCCATACCCACACACATCACAGCAACAGCCACAGACCCTTCCACAAACACACCCACACCTTCAAACATCACAGCAACACACATTGACCCCTTCACAGACACGATACCCAGCAAATGCACAATGCTCCCACCAAAACAAAAACCATACACTCACAGTCAGCCACTCAACAGCCACCATCACAAAACACAGAGAAAGCAGAAGACCCACAAAATACTTCCACTCCCTCTTCCTCCCAATCTGAACTCCATCCCAAACACCCTACCTGTTTTCCCTGTGAATCTCTTATGTTTGCCCTTGCCCTTAACCCTCTAAAACCTGTCCCTCCCTCCAAAAGTCCCAAAACAATTTCCACATCCAAACTCACTCCCACTACAACCCTGAAAAACAGCCTCCCAACCCCCTAAACCCAGCTCTAAAGAGAACAAAAAGAAAGAAATCCCTCTAAACCCACCCCAAAAGCCCCAAACCAAAGAAGCCCCTTCCCAAGGAGAACAATACCCCTCCCTAAACATCTGCCATTCTGCTTCCCAAGTACCATCTTTGCGGTGACTGCTGTCTCCTATGGATGACCTTATATGGGGAGGTTTCTTGGCAATGTCAGTAAGGGCAAGTTATGTCTTACAGCCTTGTGCTGTGGCACATTTTAATAATATGGACAGGCCATTGGCCTTTATTTCTGTTGATGGGTCGTTTGAGTTTAAATAAAACTTATCTTCTTTTGAAAGACATCGGTCCTGCCATTACTTTTCCATTTGATGTTGTATAGTCAGTGATGTGTGAGAAAAGATGTGTTTGGTTGATCCCTGACTGCTGATCCAGTTGAAGTGGTTAGCACGATGTGCCCTTAGAGCCAGTGCTAGAATTAGACATGACAAGGGGAAAAGTTGGATGGATAAATATGTGGGGTGACATTGCATAGGGTGACATGATATGTGTCATTTCAGCTTCGCCTGGCCGTTGTCAACATCATTTATGTTGCACTTCTCCTATGATGTAAGTTGGACATGTGTTTGATGTGTTGGAGTTAGATATTTGTGTATCCACACATGGAGGTTGCCAACTTGTCATACCTTTGTGGAGTTCTGCATGGACATGTGTCCATTTTGCAGTGTGTACTTTATAGCTACTTTACCTAGATGTATGCCACATGCTGTTAGTGCTGTGTTCACTTTTCTTAGTTGCACTTAGCCATTGCCTACACATGCACGGCACTTGGTTCTGTTATTGGTTGTCTCTGATATACTCCAGTTCTCAGGTCTAGCGCACAAGGAGTTTGTCAGGCATGTGTAAAATAAACTGTGTCCCTGGGCCCCAACCATTCACGCTGCTCCCTGATAGAGGCATAGCTATTCTGCGGAGAAAGTTTCCATTGTGCCCTTAAAATGGTTCTTACACTGATTCTATGTACTCCCATTGACTGGCATTGCCTTTTTGTGCAGGTGATATGTGAGAGTCTAATACAGAGTTGTAGCAGAGAAGGTGTGTGTGACTTTACTGACACATCCATGCAGATGTTTCTTTAAAATCAAAACAGAACCTGGGATGTGTGCAATCATGTGAGTGTGCCACATTCACTATAGCATCTTGGTTAGTGTTATAATGACAAGGCCTCATGGTAGTTGTAGTCTGTTCAATGTCACTTCAGCAGCACTTGACAAACGAAATACTGCATCTTAAGTGAAGATCAGTAGTGACATGGGAGATTAGTGAGAACGGGCAACAGGAGTGTAGCATCTTGGTTAGAGTTCCAGTCACAGGGCCTCATGGTAGTAGTGGTAACTTTTCAATGTTACTTTAGCACCACTCGAAAACCGGTAACCTGTGTGATCAGTTAACGTCAATTGTAACATGGGAGACAAGTGAGAAGGGGCAAAAGGAGTGTAGCAGCTTGGTTAGCAGTCCAGTCACAGGGCCTGATGGTAGGTATAGTCACTTTAGTCTAACTTTAGCAATACTTGACAAATGGTAATCTGCATGATAACTTAAGATCAGTAGTGACATGGAAGACAAGTGAGAAGTGGCAAATGGAGTGTGGCGTATTGGTTAGGGTTGCAGTCACAAGACCTCATGGTAGTTGTAGTCAGATCAATGTCACTTTAGCAACACTTAAGAAATGGCAACCTGCATGACTAGTGAAGATCAGTAGACACATGGCAGACAATTGAGAAAGGGCAAATGGAGTTTAGCATTTTGGTTAGAGTTGCAGTCCCAAGGCTTCATGGTAGTTGTAGTCAGATCAATGTCACATTAGCAACACTTTGGTAAGCTGCATGACTAGTGAAGATCATTAGACACATGGCAGACAAGTGAGAAAGGGCAAAAGGAGTGTAGCATTTTGGTTAGAGTGGCGGTCCAACGGCCTCGTGGTAGTTGTAGTCACTTCAATGTCACTTTAGTAACACTTAGTACAATAGTAAGCTGCATGATCACTTAACATCTGTTGTAACATGGGAGACAAGTGAGAAGGGGCAAAAAGAGTGTAGCAGCTTGGTTTGAGCTGGCGTGACAAGGCATTCTGGTAGTTGTAGTCAATTCAGTCTAACTTAAGGAAAACTTGTCTAATGATGACCTGCATTATATCTGAAGATCAGTAGTGAAATGGGAGACGTGTGAAAAGGGGCAAAAGGAGGTTACCATTCTAGAGTGTTGGTGACAAGGCCTCATGGTAGTTGTAGTCACTTCAATGTCACTTTATCAACACTTAAGAAATGGTAAGCTGTATGTATAGAAAAACATGTGGCAGACAAGTGAGAATGGGCAAAAAGAGTGTAGCATTTTGGTTCGAGTTAGAGTGACAAGACTTCATGGTAGTTGTGGTCAGTTCAATGTCACCCTATCAACACTTAAGAAATAGTAAACTGCCTGTCTAGTGAAGATCAGTAGTACCATAGCAGATAAGTGAGAAAGGGCAATGGTTATGTGTGACAGAGATTAATAGGTGTGATATTGTTGAGGCGGTAGTGTTGTGGAACACTAAATAATGAACACATCTCTATTTTGGCCTTGGAGGGCATCCCATAAATGTATTTTTGATGATTGATAAGAAGCAATCCAAGACAAGGTCCCTGTATATGTGTAAATTGCTTCAGGACCCCACCTCCCTTGCCTGGTCCATGGCGGTACATCGTTTTGTAGAGGAGTCTATGGCAACAGGCATTTGTATGACTTACCTCAGATTTCGACCACAACAGACTGAGCTTTGTAGGTGGTCGAGAAGGTAGAGCAGCAGCAGAACGTGCATGATGGCCTCCATGATGGTAGAAGGCGAATAGAGGTAAATAGAAGTGAGTTTCAGCCTTATATCCCTTCCTTTCTGCCATCTCAGATGCAGTGGTTGGACTGCCAATGTCACGCCTGACAAAGCAACTCGTAATTGTGTGGGTGGTTTCACCGGTGGTCAAAGGCTCACATAGCCTCCTAGGACCGCTCCACAGCAGCTGTGCTCAGTGTGGGCTGGCAGTATCAGCATTTCAGCAGCAGTCTGCTGAAAGCCAATCCGCACAACTCGTAATATGGTGGTTGGACCACCGAGCTCACCACACTCGTACACCACCTGCGGTACGGTAGACAACAGTACAGCCAAACTCATAATAAGCCCTTAAGTCATCTTGAATATTAAGTTTGAATTTCAGTTTTTGCAGCATACTTCTTTAGGGATTTACTGGTTTGAGACTTTTTAATATCTATATTATTAGAAGGATGTAGCATCTAATCAATGTATCACTCTATGATGTAATTTCTTAAGCGTCAAACTGCTTACTGCTATGTTATATGGTTGCATTAGTCTTTGGTGATGGCTGAGCTGGTTAAGATTGCTATGGGGGCATGGCCACGACCACTGCCAAGATGGGGCATCAGGTATGGTGGCCTTCAAATCTACAAAATCACTGCCATCATTTCCCCCTGCTCAAAGGTCCTGCTCAGTTGCTGCCCCTAATGCCAGAAGCTGTTGTGAGGTCGACTGGGGTAATGGTTTGCACCCACTAACCTCTGCTCTCCGTACTGGTGGCCTGCTCGGCCTGCTTGGCCTGGCACAGCCTCGGAGGCCCCATGGCAACAGGGGTTGCGGGTGAGCCTGGGGCCGGGAACTCCCAGTCTGTCCTGCAGCATGCACTGCCTCTGGACCTGGCTTGATCCTTGTGTGGGTGGAGCAGGTGGCCTGCCCTGGGCCCTCTGGTTGTCGTGAACTTGGCAGCACAGGGTTCGATCCCAGTCTGCTTCTTGACGGGCACCGCCTTGCCTCTGATGAACAGTAGTGACAGGGGCCCACCTCTGCAAATCGTCCTTCCTGGTGGGACCTCCTGGTGCCACGGACAACTGCGCTTGTTGGTGATGTGGGGAGGCAGTCTGAGTATTTCCCCTCCCTGCAGATGCCATTTTTGGCAGACTCCCTTGCTGAATTGGTTGAGGGCTGACCCCGCAGATTCCTGCAGTGCCCGGTGGGGGCCTCCTCCACACTTCAGCGAGTGCAGTAAGGGGTCCCCCTGCTCCTGGGGGAGCCCATCACTAATGCTCTGCATTGGCCTACCTGTTACCCCCAGCCAACCTCACATTGGACCCTGCACCCTTGCTGACCTGACGCATTGCCTGTTTTCCTTGGCACTGGGAAACTGAACTCACTACTCACCAGGGTGAAGTTCCCTTAACTTCTCATTATCCTCTTCTATATGGTGAAGCAGCTGTCAGTTGGCATCAAACTGAAATTCTTAGATATGGTTGGTGGACATAGCTGCCCCAGTGTCTGTTTAAATCTTGCTTTGACTTTTTGAGTTTCCACCAAATTGACACCACTGTGGCATTTCTTGCACTATAATGAAGTACTGTCTCTTCCGACTGCCGCAGCTCACCCTCCTGCATAGATGGGTTGCACAGATCCCAAACAGCATAGGCTAACTTTTGAACAGAGAGGCCAATCAGGAGTCATGGGGCGCATACAGACATGGATGAGACCGCGGATCATAAGCAGGACATTGCTATCACTAACGACATGGTAGAAATCAGGGCGGGTTTCTGCGCCATGGATACACATTTTGATATCCTTACAGGTCACAGAGACAGAATTGGGGAGATTCTAGACCATCAGGTAATGAGAGTCAATGGCCCTGATGGGGGAATATTAGGACTAAAGGATGGCTCCTCCTCTATTCAGAAACACCTTGATATAGCATAACGTTGAAACAATTCGCAATTAAGAATGCACACCTAGACACCAAGTTTTTCAGAAAAAACATTTGCATTTCCTGCATTGCAGAAACTACTAACATGGGCAAGCCGGACGTAGCTCCTCACTGAACTCTTTGATCGTTCCAGTGTCTCCTCTACCTTTACTGTAGAACATGCCCACTGTTCCTTTGGCCCCCAACCTCCTGAGAGTACCCTATCTCATAGCACATCTCCTAATTATAGGGACACTGCTCTCCGGTTGGCCCGAGAGAGGGGTCTGCTCCGTTAGTAGTGTGCCAACATCTCCCTTTATTAAAACGTCACCCCCTTGGTGCAAGGGGCGTGTCGGAAATTCAGTGATGGTAAGAACTCTGTTTGCAAATTGGGCCCCCGATATGCAATGCTTTACCCAGCTGGTCTACGTGTGAAACACAAGGAGAAAATTGGCATCTTTGACAGCCCAGCAGATGTGACCACCTTTTGCAAACAGCTGCTCCCTGGGTCTCCTTCTTCCCAACAGGCAACACCGGGGCGGTCTGGCTCCAATACTGCTCCAGGGTCCACGACTCCTGATCCTACCAGACCGAAGTGACTGTTCTATATATTAATTTGTGGGTCGAACCACCACATCATCCTTAATATGTCCTTTATGTCAAGCTTCTTCAGATATTCTTCCATGTTCTCTGTGTAAGCTACTATTGCATAATTGCAGCTGAAAACGACTGGCTTTGCATGGCTATTTTTGTTAATAGGCAGTTGACCTGCCGAGTTGTCGACACCCTCTCATGGTGTATACCAATTTCTTGTTGATGGAATTGTTCTGTTGTTTTGGTTTCTTTCTCTGGGCTACACAAGGATGTCTTAGAATCTCGTGTGGGTGGGGGGTTTCCGCTCTTATTTTTTGTTTTTGTACATGTTAACTTGCCAGTTTATGTATACTTGCTGTGACACATTACTTGACCTACCCACCACCACCTATAAAAGATCCCTCCTCATTTCCCTTGTTCTCTTGCTGTGCCACCCTCTGAAATGAACATGACACTTGAATTCTCCCTTCTCACATGGAATATATGTGGAATAAACAATCTGTGGAAGGAGAAACAGGTATTATCCTACTAGAATAGTCACAGCGTCAAGATTGCCTTTCTCCAGGATCCGCACCTCCCCCTAGCACTGATTTCACTTATGCTAAATCCTGGGGAATGCATCACTTTTTCTCTTGCTACAGTACATTTTCTGGTGGCACTTGCATCCTCATATACAAAAGTGTCCCATTTATCCTTCAAACAAACCATTCGGACCTTAATGGCCGATATGTCCTCCTCCAGTTACCCTTGTAAATAAACACGTCTTATTATCAAATATCTATGCCCCCAATGTGAATGACCCCTGATTTTCTTCCGACTCTTTTTGGCCAAATGGGAGGTCTGGATGTTGACCAAGTGATATTGGTCCGGGACCTCAAAATGTCACTATACCCTCACATAGACTGCACTAGCTTTGTACCCAGTGGTAAACCTTGGTCCTCGGACTTATTCCAACATATCAGAGATACTTCTAGGCTCCGTGACGCTTGGTGCACCCGTTCCCCAACAACGCCTGGGTTTACTTTTTTTTCAGTCCCTTATTCCATCTGGACAGGGCTAGACTATTGGTTTCTTTCAGCCAATGTGCACTTCTGGGTCTCGGAAGTCTCCATATTGCCACGGACACTGTCTGATCACAACCCAGTCCTCCTTAAACTACATGTTCCATATGGATGCGGCGTAGAGTGCATTTGGCAGTTCTCTGGTGGAGCCCTACACGACCCTGTTATCGGAGTGAAGGTCTTGCTCCTTTAATCCCTGAATATTTCACATCGAATACTGAAATTCACTCAATACAGGTCACCCTAAAGGAGGCATTGAAAGCCTTCATTCCCAGAGTATGCATTTTCCAAAGACACAGGAATCTTCAGAGACATTCGTACCCAATTACAATATGTTCTGTATTACTGGAAGAGTTTTGTGACCTCGCTGATAAGAAAGTCACATATCTGGGGACACAAGCCAACACACACTGCTATGGTGAGGGAGAGAGCCCAGGGCACACTCTTGCATGCTTACTGCATCCCAACTACCTATATAACTATGTAACTGAGCTGCAGGCGGACTTTTGACGGCAAGTATTGGTTGGACAGGAAGTAATGGCCAAATCCCAACAATATTTTTAGCGCCTGTACACTTTTCGCTTACCCAACCTCCCCTATGAGATCTTGGCATACCTCGAGCAGATCGCAATCGTCTGTTTGAATGATGGCCGGTGTCAGTTTCTTGCTGAGTCAATCACTGTAGAGGAGTTTGTCAAGGCTGTTGACTTTCTTAATGGTGAAGGCACTTGGACTTGATAGACTAACTGGGGCCTTCTATAAAGCTTTCGAACAAAAATTAACTCTTTTTCTTCTAGCACTGTACAATGAGTCTCTTTTCACCTGCACACTACCTAAGGCGCTATGCGAGGCTGATCTAGTATCATTGCTCAAACTGGGTAAAGACTCCAGCCTATGTTCCTCCTATCAGCCCCTCTCTCTCTTGAATCTTGCCAATAAAATCCTGGCCAAGGTCTTCGCCACCAGATTGTCTCTATTATTGGAGCAGATTATCTCCCATGTACAATGATTTGTTCCTCCCTGCTCTACTTCTATTAATTTGCTGCCCTCAATAAGATATCTCCACCCATACCTGTTGTCGTAGCCCTCTTAGATGCTGAAAAGGCATTTGAATCGCTTGAATGTTCTTTCTCGGGAAAAATACTAGGCAAGCTGAGTATCCCTAATTCATTTCTATCCCTAATCAAGTGTCTATATTCTAACCTGGTGACTCGTATACAATTATGAGAGGGACCAGACAGGGCTGCCCCCGTCTCTCCTCCACTTCATCATTGCAATGAACCCACTTGTCCAAAGTATGCAAGCCTGCCATTTGAATCAAGGCCTTCTACTTACTCATGGCTCGCTTTTACTCTCTCGATATGCAGATGATATCCTGCTTTCATCTGCCATCCACAGGACAACCTCTCTCCTCTGATGCAGGAGATTGTCCGATTTGACAACCTGTCAGGACTCCGGATTAACTGGACTAAATCAGAACTTTTCCCTGTGACAGATGCTACACAGACCACGCCTGCAGATTACCCCTTCAAGTAGGCACACCTAGACACCAAGGGGCATATCATCAAGGACCGGCGATAATTATTGCTAAGCGCACTTAGCGCTAGGATAATTATCGCCGGGTAACGTGGAATTTTATCGCTGAAATAGCATGCTATTTGCAACGCTTATCTCAAAAGCGATAAAATTCCAAGCGCTAACTGCCAAATGTGAGATTATCGCTGGAAATCCAGCGATAATCTCACAAAGTTTGGCGATAGCTTGTTCATAGGGCAGGCCAGACTTAGCCATGATATCCACCTTACATAGGATATTATGGCTAAGTCAGTTTTGAAGCAGGCGTAAGGAAAGTAGTTATCGCTACTTTGCTTGTCGCTCTGCAGGTTAGCGTGCCCATTGATAATTGGAGAAATGTCGCTTAGCGACATTTCTCCAGTTATGTCAGGGCAGGAACGCCCACTTTGCATCTTATTAGAGATGCAAAGATGGGCGTTGAGGGAAAGGGCAATATGCAAGGATTCACGCGATAGGATGACCTCGCTGATTAGGCGATAAAATTATCGCCGCTTTTCGTCCGAAAACGGACGCAAAAGCAGCGATAATTTTTTATCACCTCCTTGATGATATGCCCCCAAGTTTTGCCGAAAAAAAATTGCATTTCCTGCATTGCAGAAACTACTAACGTGGACAAGCCAGACGTATTCGTGGAACAGCTCCTCTCTGAACCCTTTGATCATTCCAGTTTCTCCCCTACCTTTACTGTAGAACATGCCCACTGTTCCCTTGGCCCCCAACCTCCTGAGAGTACTCCACCCGCTATCTCGTAGCACGTCTCCTAATTACAGGGACAAGGCTCTCAGCTTGGCCCGAGAGAGGGGTCTGCTCCATTAGCAGTGTGCCAACATCTCCCATTATCAAAACTTCACCCCCACGGTGCAAGGGGCCTGTCGGAAATTCATTGATGGTAAGAACTCACTTTGCAAATTGGATCCCGATTTGCAATGCTTTACCCAGCCCGTCTACGTGTGAAACACAAGGGGAAAATTGGCATCTTTGACAGTCCAGCAGATGTGACCACCTTTTGCCAAATGTTTAGACATGCAGCTTCACAGAGACAAAGACCAAATAGTGTAGGTTAATTATGACCTGGCAAAGGCTGACCTTGCCATGCAGATAGATCTTTGGATTAAACTACTGCTTTCCTTGGCTGGACTTGTGGCTATGAATACAATGGTTGTACTTCCCCATTTTCTATACCTCTTACTAAACATTACTATTCCTCTATTGTAGACTTTTTTCCACTCTCTGTGCGGTCTCCTTTTGTGCCTTGTTTGGGCCGGGGGTTGACCACCGGATGACCGAGACACACTCCCCATCCCTCATGATCATGGGCGATTCAGGGTCCCCAACCTTTATCTTTATTACATTGCTGCCCAGTGTCAGTACACACATTGATGGTACCATCCTGACGTCTACATTCCCTATTAGAGGCTGGAGAGAGAGCAGCTGGGTGGTCTTTTGCACTCCTCGATCCTGCCAAAGGGCATTCCATTGAATTCCAACAACATTCAAACCATTTCCACAACTTGTTGGGCATGACTCACGCTTCGCTGGTCACCGGGAATAGGCCCCCTTTTCTCCACCGCTCTCCCACTTCATGACAATCCTTGACTCCCCCTCACATGTGAGAGCTTGTGTAGCACATGCTTCACCGTTATAACCTGTTCATCATGGGGTATATCGTTCCAGATGGGCTTGTTATACACCCATCTGTGGACGCCACTTGCATGATGCATCTTTTATGGATATTTAATCTTTGGAGACTCCATGATGCTCTACAATCTCTTCTTTTTTCTTATACACTGTCCTCAGAGGATTTCTCTTCACTGACACTGGTGGTGTCTGGTGTGGATGGTGATCGCCTGACCTCAAGACTGTACCATCTATGAATCACCCTGCAGTCTGAGACAACCATACAAGCGTGTGGAGTGTGGGTGGAGGAACTGGGAATCCTCCTCACAGACAAGATGTGGTCATATTGTTGCTCACAGATTCAATGCATTTCGACTAACCACACCCATAAATTACTGCACTCTACATTTTTCCACTGCAACTATCTCTTCTCCTTAGACATAGCCCAATTCGATTTTGTTAGATCTGACTGTTGTATTAAATGTAGTGCCCTGGGGCAGATTTTGCACACTTAACATGGACTTGCCCAATAATATTCACATATTGGCCTTCTGTCTTCACTCACGTCTAGGCAATGACAGATATAACACTTACTATAAATCCCCTTGTGGAACTCTTAGGGTACAGCAGAGACATACCACATCCTCTAGACCAATTTATCTCGATGGCCCTCTTGCTAGCCAAACGGGAGCGTACACTTCATTGAGGCGGTAACAAAACCCCTTCCTCCTCAGATTGGCTAAAAAGTATGATGTATTGTAATCATTTTAGTGCAGATTATGCCCTTCTGCAGCCCCTCACCTCCTGCCCTAGAGACATCTGGCAGCCAGTGCGCGAATATCTCTGCACCCTGGAGCATGACTCCACAGATTGAAATCAAACCCCCTTCTTCTCAAAAGAAGACTTTCCCTCTGATAGTCTTCACCTGCTCACTTCATTTCATTGCATTGTTTACGCTGATTCACAATGTTCTTACCTATTCATCATGATGTCTTCTTCTCTCTGATATTGTACATTCATTAATTGGCTCTGGTGATGTGATTCTCAACAGCCTGTAATTGTTAAACTTGCTCACTTTATTTTAAAACCAATAAAGATATTTGAAAAAAAGATTGCTTTGGGCGGGTGGAGCTACCCGCCGATGATGATGGCTGAACTTTTAAAGAGCTTTGTCATCCCATGTTGCAACTTTCAATACTCACAAGGGACCCTAGACACCTGGAAGTGACTCCCAGAAGGCAGACAAGTGGGGCTTGTGTGAGAGGACCCATAACACCCCACCCAGGGGAACATAGTGCCAGCAATCAAATTCCAATAACTGCTGTGCAAACCTAATTACAATCTACCAGCGGCCATTCTATTGTGCAGCATGGTGAGACCAATCCAAACAGTATCAAAAGTGTGGTGCGAATAACTTACGAGGGATGAGGGGCGGCAAACAACTTCCAGGTCACTCACTGTTTCAAAGTCTGACTGAGTATAAGTAGTTTCTCAAACTAGAGCACCCAGGCCTGGCGGTGACATGGCCATAGAAAGAAGTCTTCGCCATGCCTGGGAAACATCCAACTCTTTTCCAGAGGGGTCAGCACCTGATCCTGACCTAAGCAGAGCACAGGGGCCTTTGAGGCAACTGATCTAGCCCAGTATATGCAAAGAAGCAAGTTTGCAGAATACGTGGTTTCCCCTCACTCCCCTTATGGAATCACATGCAGGGACGGCCCCTCTGCTAAGGCGAAGGAGCGTCGCCAAAGTGCTCTCAGAGCAGGAAAAATAAAATGATAATAAAGTTGTTATTATCATTTTATTCTTCATAGAGTCGGACTGGGTTAGGGTGCGGCGGGATGGTGGCGCAGGGGGGAGGAGTGGTTTGTATACTCCAACTGTGCATGACTGTAAACAGTCATGCACACTTTGCATGTTCCCCACCAGGCTGTACTGCACAGCCTGGTGAGGAACATGCCAGGGCTCCCATTCCCCATCTGAGCGGCAAACCATGGCTCTCACACAAATCACAAAGCTGCATTGCAGCATTGTGATTGGCTTAAGGGAGGGAGCCTGTATGTTTCCTGGTTCTGGCTGTGGAGAGACGACTAGGCACAAAGGAGGAGAGACACCCCTGATCTGTAAACTGCGTAATGACTTGGAACAGTGGTCTGCCTTAAGTATCGAACTAAGGGGAAAAATAGTTGTGAAAATGTAATTGCATATGGAGTTCAATACATGAAGGAGTGCCACTGTGGGGCAATGGGAAAACACATATATGCACTTCCAAATTCATATGGTCAGATATCAGCAAAGCTGCAATATCCAGGATGGAGGAGATGCATTTGGATGTCAAAATACTGACCTATGCTTAGGCACACTGTAAGTTTACACTCATCACCAAGCAATTCTAGAGATCCTGACAATTGTTACATTGCCGTTTGGTGGTACTGGGATGGGAAACATCCATCACAACATATCTACTGCAACGCATGCTATTACATGGCATTCTATTACAACTTTAGTGCCATTAGAGCGCACTGCCATCAGAAAGCATGCCTTTACAACACATATACCTTTACCATGCATGCCTTTAAAATGAATTTCTTTGGAAAGGCATGCATGGAAAAGGTATGTGTGTTTTACATGTAAGCATAAGGTAAGTATCTATATTTTAAGGTGGGTATGGGTTTTGGGGTGGCAAGGGTAATTTTAGGGTTGATAGTGGGTATGGGGTTTGCAGTGGCAAGGGTAATTTTAGGGTTTGTGGGGGTTACAAAAATAGATTTTTATTTTTATAGATATAGATATAGATAGACAATTACTTACCTTAACCACTTTTACCAAGTGTATGCCTATACCACACATGGCGTTATGTTGTATTGGAATGCATGGTAGAGGTATATGTGTGGAAAAAAGGTACTAGTGTAGTAATACCTGTGTTGTAATGGCACACGTGGTACTAGTATGCATAGTGACATTATATATTCTACTAGCACCTAAGCCCATATCCCTGTTGACATTTGCCCTGAGGTTCTTCTTGGGGAACCATTAAAGATGTGGTTTCTGCAGCTTAGAACCTAACTAAAAAACTAGTGGTCACAACGCATACACCCAGTGTACTCTGTTGACGCACCATGACAAATATCTAAGAGAAGCCAGACTAAAACTGGGTTACTTCAAAATCCTTCATTGGTGACATTGCTCTCTTAACAGACTGCTTCATGCTAACATATCAACCTCTTCAGAGTACTGGAGTGGATATGCCGCTAAGCAGACAATGACGAAGTCCACAGAAACTGTAAATGCCCGAGACTGATACCCTATGGGACAGCAAGCAGAATATTAATGAAATCCAAAATCCTAGTGATGGAGGACTTGGTGATCGCCACAGCCCTCCTAATTGACATGTCACTCTACCCCGTAATCTTCCCACAACTAGGAAGGTGGTATAAGAAAACACACATGACAACAGAAATATGCATTCTTTTTGCTTTAGGAGATCTGACACAGTCCCAATGGTAGGGATTTGTTTTCAGTGGCACCCTATGAACAAGTTATTTATTAATTCAATGATTTCCTACCTGCCTTTTTATAAAGAATGAGATCCCTCCTCCAGAACAAAATATGAACAAGCAGAGAGTGTGCCATCCTCCATTACTTTATGCCACAGACACATGGCATGTTTCCCAAATCACAAAGCTTCACCAGAAAATGTAGTTCAATATGTTTCAATACAGAGTCGAAGATATTTAGCCCAAAGATTCACAGACCCAGTAGAGGACTTTCCTATTTACAAGCTCATTGGGTTTTCTAATTTGAAACTCTTAACAAAATGTAAAACTGCATAGCATATATCTATTGAGGATAATTTTTATAAAAACTCTTTTGCTGTTAGATGTTGTGTAATATCAGCCTGATGCAGAAAAGATGCCAAAAATCAGCTTTGGGATCTGAGTATGAAGGGCAGAATAATGTAAAGTGTCATGTGATCTGCTTTGTAACATTGTTGCAGTGACATAGGGATAATTCATGCTGCTAATTCATGCTGTCATGTGCATAGTGGGAATGAAACTTTAAAGTAAATTAAATGTAATCTAAAATGAATTAAATATGATTGATAAGTTGTGTTCTCTAACCATACCTATTATGGTTTAACATCTTTGACTGTTGATACTTGAAGATACAGCTCAACAGTTTTCATCTTCAGAACACTCCGTAATCCCTCCTCAAGTTGTCCATGTGGCGATGATTTGCAATAGATTTAGCATCTGCCCTAATGTATTGGGGGTTGTAAACATTTCTATTAAGCCCAACTTTAGGAAAACATGATTTTACATACATCAGCCATGCTATTCTATTTAAATTTTCTTAAGATAAGAAGTCTGACATACATGCTCTCCCCAGACCCGCTTCTGGGTTCTGTCAACATGTATTCCATAAAAGAAGTGGGGCAACTATTATCTGGTCCCCTATAAAAGATAAGACTAACTCCTCATAGCAAACAAAATATGCAGTATTTTTAGGGAGTACAAGCAGCCTAGGTGTTAATCTATTTTATGAACGTTGGACTGCATCTCCATTTTGGTACCCCCATACCCCTGCCAAGGTGCATTTCGACTTGTATTGGGCTATCATCTCCGCTAAGGTTTGTGTTTTAAGGTCCTGTGTTTTAAGCAAAACATGGCTTCCAGATTCCTTCCCATTTATTGTAATTTCATAGAGATGTGATTTCCACCTTAGGGAAGAGCTAAAAACTATTATTAAATAACTAAAATTGCTTGTCCTTTTAACTGATGTCCCCCCATTCTAAAGTGATTAGTTTTCGTGCATAAAGGCCCACTCATCATAGTGTAGGAATCACTTTTAAATCCAAGTCCTCCATGTACTCCATAAAATAATCTAACAACTACTGGAGGCTATTTGGCATGTAGGTAATCAGTACTGTATCATCTGCATATAAAACTATGGGTAATGATCGCTCTCCCATCTTGGGCACATCCGCACTCATCCGTAATAAATGTTAATTTATTCCATTTATGTAGACCAAGAACAGGAATGGGGCTAATAGGCATCTCTGTTCTCTTAGAGATTCAATGTGTAACGTAATGCCCCCTGAGGGTCATATCGTACCAAGACTTTCTGATCATGATGGAGACGTGTAACTAGGTTGGGGAGTTCTCGTTCAATCCCCAAATTCTGCATTGTTTCCCAAAGTTTATCCTTCTTAACTAAATCAAAAGCACTCAATAGATCAATGAATGCCATGTGAATGCCCCCCTTTGCATACAAATATTTGCTAGTGTTAAGAAGCAGGTTCAGTGTTTTTTCTAAAGTGCCTCTGCCACGCTTAAACCGAAACTGAACTGGCATTAAGACTTTATTCTCTGTGGCCCAGGTCTCTAAGTGAGCCAAAATTACCTGCCCCAAAATGTTTGCAGTGTCATCGATTAAGGAGATAGATCTATAACAGGCTGGTGCTAATCTTTCTCTCATTTTGGAGATAGGGATTCAAATAACAGATCTCCAGGACTCAGGGATGTTGCCCTCCACCGCACTCCTTAACACTTTTATTAGGACTGGGCTCCACAAGTGTATGTTTGATTGAAAGAGATTGATTGGCACCCAGACAGGGCCAGTAGCTTTCCCAGGGGAAGACTGATTAATTGCCACGATACCTCAGTCAAGTCAATTGGTGTGTTTTAGGGCACTGGCACTAAGTCCAAGGAGGCAGTCCTAGTTAAATCATCATTATACTGCGTCTCTCTCTCTTGAAAGATTGAAATACACCTATCAGTCCCCCATTCAACTTCAGGGTTCAAGGCTTCCACCTTGGGAGTTTTGTGATCATCAAAAAATGGATAATTATCTCTCAGAACTTTGTACTGACCCGTGCTCTCCATTCCACTGGAGTCAAGCTATCCTGGCTGATGAGGGCTGAAAGCCTGAAACCGGTCCTAGGATGCTTGTGTCCAGTCCAGGGAGGACCTGGCCTGGCAGTTTGGGCTCGACTGTACCCATTGGGTGCAGGATCAAGACTGATTTGCATATGGCTGTGTCCAAACTGGAATGGTATGGCGAGCAAAAAAACTATGGATTTAGGCCCAGATCTTCGTAATGGGGTGAATGTATGACATTTTTCTGCATTCTGTCCATCAATTGTTCTTTTTGCATTTGTCACCCCGAGTGGGATGGGTATGCCCAGACATGGGTCCCGTGCTCTCCATGCCACTGGAGTCAAGTTATCCTGGCTGATGAGGGCTGAAAGCCTGAAACTGGTCCTAGGATGCTTGTTTCCACTCCAACGAGGACCTGGCCTGGCAGTTTGGGCTGGACTGTTCCCATTGGGTGCAGGATCAAGACTGATTTGCATATGGCTGGGTCCAAACTGGAATGGTATCGTGAGCAAAAAAACAATGGATTTAGGCCCAGATCTCTGTACTGGGGTGAATGTACGACATTGTTCTGCATTATGTCCATCTGTTCTTTTTGCATTTGACACTTAATGAGGCAGCAGCTGACAGATCTTCCCAAGCTTTTTTCTTTATTTCCCTTTTCCTTTCTTACTCTATGTCCTTATATTAAACATCCGCAGGGCTATGAGGTGTTGATTTAAGTGTGGACTTTAGGCGTTAAACCATCCGTAAAAGGGGTCCTCATGAACTGATCTACAGTCATTCAAACCTTCTGTTATAGACTCACTTAGTCATTTATATTCTGTTAAAACAGTTATACGGGTAGGGTTTTCTACCAAACATGCCATAATGGACCCCATATTTTCTTGAACTATTTTGTGTCTAAAACTCGCAGGATAATTTTTTTCCCACCTGACCTTCATCCCTTTATTTTTTATAAACACTGGTTTACTCCCTTTATCTACAAGGTTTTTCCTGGCATTTGACTCTACAGTCAGTCTCACGGGGTTATGATCACTGAAGCAGCTGAGTTTATTTTATGATTCGAGACAAGGTGTACAGCGTCTGCCGATACTAATAAAAAAATATAGTGCTCCCACAGGCCCCGCCCTTGAAATTTGGGATGATCTTACTGGAGCTTGGCAGGGTATCACTTGAAATTTCTAGGTCATACTCTAATATATATAAATAGGTTTTCAATGCATCTCTTAAAAAAGTGTGTTTAAAATGTGCCCTATCAACACCCTCATCCAACAGCAAGCCACACATGATACTGTAGTGTAATGTTAAATTCCCCAACCCATTTCAATATCACTGTCTTATTCCAATGTAGATAAAAACTATCTAAAAATTCATCTAGGTCACTATTTATGTTACACACCTGTTGATTAAAAATGTTATTGCAGAAGTTTATCAGCACCATGTAATATTCCCACCTTATTGAAACCTGTGAGACTAAAAACTCCGTAGAGGACCATTAAAGTGCGACATTGAGCTTTGAAATTTTAACTGATGCAAAAGTAGCAAGACACCCCAGTGGCCTTCTGCTGATGAAGCAAGTGCTAGATGAAATAAAGGGGAAAAATGTCTTTATGAGAAGGATTATTCATCCAAGTCTCTTGGGCACAAAATATGTCAAAAGATGAGATAAAGTCTAACCACCCTGGGTTTGTCAACTTTAAACAAGCACCCACAATGTTCCATGTGGCCATGGTCAAACCTTTTGGAGGAGCTTTTGTTTTTTCCTGTGGTTCAATTACTATGTTTAGACTCACAGGTCTATGGGCATATGTGGCCAAGCTGGCTGTCTCTAGCATACGAGTGTCTTCAGGTTGGTCCAAGAGTAGAAGTTACATGCCCATCTCTGATTTCCCACATTTTTTAGTGGGGTTGAGCACACAACGTAAATAGCTGCTGGAAATGACATCAGCCCTACAATCAATGACAGTAGTGGTGTGGTCACTCTCCCCTGTGTAATGTCAGATATTGTCTTCCAGTCCAGCGAAGGTCATGAATATATTTTCTGACAAGACCTGGAAGCCTGGGAGCCGCCTAATACGGACATAAGCACAGGTTTGGTCACAGTTTTTCCTCATCATGGGGGGGCGGGGAATCAAAGTCTGTAAAGGAATCACAAATGTAGAATTTGTGTAGGGTTTGTTGTTTCCATTCCAGCTGTGGCCATTGCAAGAACTTTCCCTACTGTGCATGGGTTTCTAAAATGTATGACAACAGTGTTACCTGGGAATTGATATTCTCTAGAGGCCGAAAGCCCCCACACAGTGAACAAAAGTAATCTCATTAAGCATGTCCCATTGACGACTCATGTTATTATTCACTTCACTTTTCAGGGTCAATGTTGACTCTGCTGAACTGGCAGGTGAATTGTTTCTATAGAGTTAATGGGTACATTTTCATTCTGTATATTGACTATTTCTCTCAGCCCCTGGTTTCTGTACTGGTAAATAATTATTTGGGTGGACCTTGCCAGGATTAGCCAGAGTTTTTAAACTAGCCTTGATGGCTGCAAGTCGGTCATGCACAGGGCGTAGTTAAAGGTCCATTAATTCATTAAGTTGCCCACCTATGTTGGCCTATAATTTAGGACCCAATAGTGACCAGGGCGATACTGCACGCTGTCTTATGTCCCCTGCTACTACTTTGAATTACTCTGTTTTTATTTTTGTGTCCTTTTTCTTTGTTTTGTTACTGGTTCAGGATCAGGTGAAAAAACAATAGTTTCAGACCTCTTACACAGAGTGGGTCCTCCCCCCTATCTCTTTCATCCTCAACCTAGATGTCTTCAGAAACTAGACAGCTAGCAGAAAGGGAAGACCTGGACGGCATAGAAGACATGGACAGAGCAAGCTCCTCCGCTGTAAGGGAGAGCCACAGTTCCACCAACTTCATTTCATTTGATGTGACATCCATTGCCTCGCACCAGGAGACTGTCAATTGTTGTCCAAGGTTTAACCTGGGTGCTCACAGTGACCACAGAAGTGGCTTTCATTTTTCCAATTTCCACCACACCAAGGACCCAGCAAGGTGGAACAGAAAAGTCCCAGAATACCTTCCACTTGTGAGAAAATACTTTTATTTGATTTCTTTAAAATCATAAAAGGGTGGAACAAACCACCTTGGTACATGAGGTATCAAACAGTTGTGCTAGGTTAAAAATGCAATAAACTCATTTGTTAGGACTACTTTTTTGTGAAGTCCTGCCCTGTTTGGGACGCAAACTTTCATAAAACTGTACCCAAGCAGATATGTTTCTCCGGGGTATGATAAAGTGCAAATGCTTAGGGGGAATGGACTGCGGAGTTTAAAATAGATGAACGAGGCAATACTGTGTAGTCAAGTTCAGTTCATCAGTCGTTCTTGTCCAATTCTTTTGCTGCTGGGTTCCAGAATTTTATTGCCTTGCAAGACAATTGGACGGACGAGCCTCCTAGACATGTTATAATGGCCGCTCTGCAGGTCCTTATTTGTTATCTCGTCAGTATATCCCGAAGGAGAGTTTTCTGAGTGCTTAAAAGCGCTGGACAGATGCATAAGTGGAGTAACAACTCTTCTCCATGACCACAAAGACGAAATTACTTTGTCAACCATATCCGTTTCCATTTTGTGATGAGGTCTTTTGAGGTGAAGGATCCCAGTCTCAATAGGGTCAAGTTCCGCTTATATTGTTTTGAGAAATGTTCTGACAAGTATGTTTGAGGTTTCAACAGTTGATAAGATGACATCACCACCCATGCATTTGTTTTGTGGGCCAAGGCGGCTTTGTCGATTGTTGCTTGATGGCTTTGTTGATTATGTGCTTAAACTCAGGGTAGGTTGTTATCATGAATCAAGCAGCATCTAGCTTTAGGGCGGGAAGAGATTCTTTGAGAACTGGAAAGCCAGACTTATTTAACCTGGCTTGTTTTTCAACTTCCTGCCAACAGTGGTGGGCTAGTGTGTTTCCATCTGCTGCCCTCATTCTCCAGGAATATTTGACCAGGGCTCCTTGTCTTGCTGGCATCTGTTTTTTAAAACCGTATTCTAGTCTTATCTGTGCTTGTGAAATGTGACGTGGAATTGAGAACAAGTTCTTGAAGAGACTGGGTTGAGCTGTATTTAAAACTACCGAGTCCTTTGTGTTTATCATTTCCGATCCGTACGAAATAGATGGCAGAAATCTTACTCCTATGACCTTTAGTAGATGATTGGCTGAGCAACTGGTGAGTTTGTTCTGCAAGATTTTAAATGCGAATAGTAGTTGTTTATCTTTTGCATGCCCTCGTTCCAGAATTATCTTATAGTTGAGCTGATGATCTAGATGTATCCCCAAGTATTTGTATGTGTCCACCTGGAACAAAGGGTTATTGTTTAACCTCCAGATGAATTTGGGGCATTTTTTGGAGGCACCGGAAAAGCATACGACCTTCGATTTTTGTAGGTTGATTACCAATCGAGCTAAGGTGGTATATTCTGCTAATTGGATAATCAACCGCTGCAGACCTCGAGGCATTTGAGAAAATAAGAAAATGTAATCCGCGTACTAGAAACTTACTATTGGGACATTGCCCTATTTTGGAGGATCGCCTTGTGGTGAGCGAAGGTTTTTCTCTTAGTCTGTTGTGTAGATGTTAAATAAAGAGGGAGCCAGCACACACCCCTGTTTTTAGCCGTTGATGGTTTAAATGTTGCTAGTTAGACTTCGCCCATCCCCCTTTCTTTACTTAGACCCATGTTTGTGAATGGAGATTGATGATTGCCTCTCATAATTTGGTAGGAGCTTCCCAAGATTTCATTTTCTCCCATAGTTTGGATCAGGGCTCTTTGCCGAAGGCTGCTTTAAGGTCTGCAGAGCAGGCATAGAGAATATTTGTTTTGGCGATGGCTTGATTGGCCAAGAGGGTGACTGCAAATATGTTAGTTAGATTGCCCATCCCTGCCCGAAAGCCTGTTTGTGTATTTGGAATAAGGTTTTTGCTGCTCACCCAGTACTCAAGATCTGCCAACAAGTTTGATGCATAGATTTTTGCCTCGACATCAATGAGGGCTATCAATCTATAATTGGATGAATCGGAACACGCACCGGATTCATATATGGGTTGTAAAATACTTCCTTGCCACGAATCAGGGATTGTGCTAGACTCTAAAATGTATGTGAACTGGGGCATTAGGTGGCCAGATCAAAAGGATAGATCTTCCCCAAAGCTTTTGAGTTAGATCATATTATATGTGGCTTTGATGTGAGCTCTCCATGTGTATTCCGTTATTTCTGAGTTGAAGTGTTGGTTTTTGCCATTCAGCAAGAAGTTAATGTTTGCCCAAAAGAGTTTGGCATTACTTTGGAATTACTTTGCTTGCTGGCGTGGAGAAGTTTCATCCAAAACTCTTTGTTGTGTGCTTGCTTTGCCACCTTGATTTCTTTTTTAATTCTCTTTTCCTTTTTGCTATTAAGATGAAGGTCTGTTGTGTCAGTTCTGCGCCCTGAGTTCACAGCGATCTTAGGTATTTATTTAGGAGGTTTTTTTTGTCCACAGATTGTATGTATACAAGGCTGCCCGGAGGTTCTAGGGGCTTTGTGGCCTTTATCTCTTTTGGAAAAAGTTTTATTTAAATTTTCAACCAACGACTCCCAGGCCTCTATACGATGTATCTCTGCTTCCGAGTGTACCAGTAATGAGAAACATGTCCCCATGACGGAGTCAATGTTGCTTTCGTTCCATGTGAGTTGTTTTAGATTATAGGATAGAATTGATAGTGAGAGTGCCTTGGCTTGCCCAGTTTTTTTAGAATGGTGTTTAGTGTAAAGATTTGAGGATAATGATCACTAGCTGCTCTTTCCTTTATTTGAAAGTCAAAAATTAAAGGAAAGAGATTGATGTCTGCCAAGGTGAAATCGATGGTTGAACCAGTTTTGTTCATCACTCTGGTGAGTGCTGCGGGACAGTCCAGGTGGCCTCAGCTGTTTAGCGTGTATAATGAAAGTTCACCCAAAAGAGCTGCACATTTGTTGCACAGGGTGTCCCGTCTTCTAGTGTTGCCCTGTCTTGCCTGTATGAAGCCTGACAATTTTTTTTACTACCCTTGAAATAGGTTAATGTTGAAATTCCCGGTCAGTATTATGTTGGCCTGTGGATGAATGAGTTTTAGAGCTTCAAGTGTGGAGATAAGTTACTGGATTCTGTGCCCCTTTTGTTTGTCGGCTGGGTGAATCTAGATGTTCAGAATTCGCAAGCTGGTCGAGGGCGAAGCTTCAAGTTTGGTGCATTGCATCCAAGGGGAGTCGAGGTCGATGACTGCGTCTTTCCAGGGAATGTCCGTCGAGATGAAAGTCAATAGGTCGCCGTTTGTCCTTCCGTACTTTGTGTCTTTTGTGGCTTGGTTGAGGTATTCTTTGTAGCCTACTGTTGATGAGTCTATAATCTGCCACGTTTCTTGGAATAGAAGTATGTCATGCTGTAGGATGAACTCTATGAAGTCGGCGTTTTCAAATTCGGCGCTTAAACCATTCATGTTCCATGAGCAGTTCTTGCAGCCCTGGGCTGTTTTTTAAATCTATGCACACTTTTGTTCCTGCAGCTTCGTGGTTCATTGTTGAGGCGCTTGCCTGCGGGTTTTCCACAAAAGTGGTAGGTTCAGCATGTGGGATTGTGATCGTGATTTTCCTAATTGTTTGCCCATTGCCTTTTGTTATGCTGATCTCCTCAGGGACTTTTACCCGCTGTTCGATTGAGTTGTTGTAACGTGCTTGGGCAGCGGGGTGCTCCTCCTTTTTTAGCTCGATGCCCCATTGTAAGAAGGACTCCCTTTGCTGCAAGATCTGTTCTGCAGAGGAATATTCTGTCCAGCTTACTATTGTAGTTTCTATGCCAGTTCAATTGGAATTCGATTTAAATTCAATACTTTCCAGATCCCTGGAGTTGATGTGACTCAGGGCTGGGAGGGCTTCAAGAAGTCTAAGTATTGCACCTCTCTTCAGTATATTGTGAGTTCCCCTCGACATGTAATGTGGAACTAGCTCCATCCTGTGTGGCCTATGCTGGGACAATCGCTGCATTGTATTTTGGCTCGGTCGCTTGAGGTCTCCTTTACTGCCTAAATGGGCTCTAAATGATTTAGCGCCGGGTTTGAGTGGTGTTGTGCGCTTTTTGGGGGGGAGCTTTGAAGGTCTGTAGCTGGTTTGACTTCCGTGCCTCCCAGAGGGTGTGCTCCTGTCTTAGCTTCTTTATAGTTGCGCCTCACTTCCGAGACAGCTGGTCTGTTACTGAGAGTATCCCATGGGCTGAGTTTGCTAGCTTCTATCGTTTTACCCCAAGGGGTTAGTATGGTGCTACTTTTTTGGATGACCTGGGTGCTTAGTTTATTTGCTTCCTGTCTTTTAAAGGGATTGAATATGCTATATATTTTCCTTATTGGTGAATTTCCATTTTTTTGTTGTTTGAGGCTACTTAAAGCGGCAGCCTCTTTTATATGTGAAGTGGAGTGGTACTTGATACTGAGAGTATTCCTAATACTTTGTTCAATAATGACCTTCTCAATTTTTTTATCTATCACTGTGAGCATTGTTCTTTGTGATGACGATGTGTTTGACCCCTGTTTGTTTGATTTACTTGTCCTTGCTTTCCTCAAGCGTTTGCTTTTCCTCTTCATGAGGGGAGTTGTCAATTTTGTCTGTTTGGGGCTTTCATCTACTGTCAATTGCTGACAGTAGTAGTTGGGTGAAGTGTCTGGTGCTCCTGCTTGGCAGCAGTCGCCCAGTTGCTCAGGCTCACTCCGGGCATCAAGAGTGGGTGAACTTACCCACAAGAGAGCATTGTGGGTCTCCTTGTCTCTTGGACTGTAGCTCCTAGAGGTCTGGAGGCTTCCCCAACCTTCTCCCCTGAATGCCTCTTGTTCACGATCTTTTGCTGGTTCGCTCTTTGTTTGGGGATCCCTAACTGCCCCCAGAAGTTCTGACATCCAGGACGGTACTACTGCTAGTTTATCAATTATTTAGGGGCACTGGCATGTGTGGTATGTAATGTCACGGTCTTTTTGGACCCTTGTGATCATAGGGTTTGAGAGCATGCAGCTTTTGTTCTATCCCCTGAATGTGGATGGCTAAGGAGTTTAAAATGTCGACTTGGGTGTCAAGCTTGTCAGCATGATATGTCATAGCCTTTCCGATGGTTTACATTGTGTTTAGTAGGTGGGGCCAAACGCACATGTTAGTGAACTGATTGATGCATTCGTCTGGGATTGGTCTGTTTGGTCTGATGGATCCAATTGGTCCGATTGATTCTAGATCCTACATGGTTGCTCGTTGTTGTATAAAGCATTAGATGTGATTGCTGGGGCTGGTCTGGGCCCATTAAATTAATTTGGCGAGCGCCCACTTAGATTATATGGAGGTGGTTCCTGGTCTGTTTGTTGTGCCTTTTTATGTGGATCTAGTGATAGAACAAAAGTATTAAGGTCCTGGGCGCAGGCTGTAGGGGACCCTGGTTGTTCTGGTGATAGTGGGGCTGCCAATAAAGGAGGGGAATGTGATGGTGTGAGTGGGCTTAAGATTTTGTTTATCAAATGCACTGGATCATCCTCGTTTTTTAAGCTGTCATTTGCAGTTGCATTTGCTGTTGCTGTTGGCTGAGTAGTAAATCCCAGCTCAGGTCCGGCTGGGTGTGGACTTCAGCCTTAACAAGCTGATGGTAGTGCTTTTGAAAGATGGCAGGTGAGTTTGAGGCCTCGGGTGGAAATTAATGCTGGTTAGTTGATCGCGTACTTGAGTCTTCTCTGTAGGGAGAGAAGCAATCATTTATTTCCGTACCCTGAGTTTATTATTTTTGTTATGGCTCCTGCTATGTGAGGGGTCTTCGATGTCTTCACAATGGGGGTCAGGGTTGTTATTGCTTTGTTTGGTGTCCTTGTGGTCCTTATTGCTATTGGGCGAGAGTCTGTGGCATACTTTTAAAAAGTCTGTGATCAGGCCCGCTTGCTGGCTTTGATGCCAGTGTTGTACGCGGTAAGAGCGGATGGATCTCTTTCTTTAGCTCCTTCTGTAACTGTCTCTAAGTTGGTCTCTGTAGCCGGGACCTGCCTACATGCACTGTCCATAGCAGTTGGGGTGGTGGTAGACATGGCCGGCTCTCCATTTGTGGTTTTGTCTGATTCTTGTTGGATTACTGGCTCTGACCCAGTAGATTGTAATCCCCCTTTTCCCCTCTTCGTCCTGCTTTGTGGTTTATTTCCTCTTCACCTCTGGCTCTCCCTGACCCCATGCTGGATGTGTTTTGGACCAACCCGTGTGGAGCTTGGAGTGTGGGTGCTGGCTGATGCCTTGCCAGAGCCCACCTAGAACCTGCCGGCAGCCTAACGGCCTGGGAACCTGGTTGCTTGCTGCTGCAGAGGGACCCTTTGCAATGAGGGCACAAGCTGGCATTGAGATCTGGCTGAAGCCTGGGTGAAGGGTGGGGCAAGTTGCTAGGAGCTTTTGTACTTCTTCTTTGCTTCTTTGCTTTTCTTTGCTTTTTCCTTTAGCCCTACTCCTTTATGCGATTTTCCCTTTTCCCTTATTTCTTTTTTTTAAATTACTTGTGCCTCTTTTGCTAGTTGCACCTGGTTCCTCTTAGGCCCAAAGGCCCTAGGGCTCCAGTCCACTGTCGCCCCCCCTTACCCTGTGCTCTGCTGGGCCATTTGTGCTGCAGGCAGGTGGGGAAAGCGAAGTGTTAGCTGGTGCTGATAAGGGTGCTGGAGGCACGGGCTGTATCGGAATGCCGCTTTTGTTTTGTTACTCTTTTTTGTTTTTTTTGTTTTGTGATGTATACCACTTTCTATGCGCTTTTCAGTTGAGGCGTGAGGTGGAGCGGGGTGCTGACAGTAGGGCCAAGGGAGCTGAGGGGGGCAAGAGGGGCTCACTTGAAGGTTTTGCAGGCAGCACCCAGCATAGCTGGACTGCCTCCACAAAACCACCAGGGGATCGCTCTCACTGTGGCTGCCCGCTAATGGCAACCCCGCTTGCCTCTTACCGTTGGCCGTCCCGGTCTTGCAGTCCTCGGATGCCTCAGCGCAACGGCAGCTCGCGGGAATGCCACGATCGTTCCGGGTGTCAGAGGTCAGGAGATGGGAGCAAAGTGAAACTTGTGTCGCCTCGGCTCACCTCAGTGCCACGCCTACGTTGAAGCATACTCTGCTACCTTTCACTTGTCCTAATCCGGCAGATCAATTACTTTATTTGGAGCTTAACCCTTCCAGGCGATTTCGAGGTATTTAATAGAACTTCTTTAGTTTTCATTTCTTGACCCTGTCTTAAGCTCTTGTTTATTCATTTTGACGTTATAATCAGTCATAGTGTAGTTTCACAGAACCATATAATGTTTCTGATCTTGGGAGAGAAACATAGCGATTTTTCGTGTGAATTATTTTAGTTTTTAGTCTACAACACTTAAATAAGTTTCAGGAATACGCCTGAATTTGAGACCGACGTATTTGGCCTTTGCTACATCAAGCACTGCGTCTCCATATGCTCAGTGGACTCAAGGCACTGGCTGCAAACTTCAAACACGCAGAATGTAGTTTCCTCTTTCCTCAATAAAGAATTGTGTTGTCATCCTTTCCAGCAATAATTTTACCTTCTTACAGCAAAAGTTGTGTATTCAAACTGAAAAAGTAAATATACATATTGGGGACCTTCACAACCGGCCCCCTTGAAAAGCTTGAAAAGCTTTGTGCAGATTCGTGAAACAGGCTTAAAGACAAAGGTCTGTATTTAGAGTTTGATGGATGGGAGGATACTCCCTTATAAACATGGTGCATGTCCTGTCCACCATATTACTAGTCCATCATAGGCTCTGTCTCTTGCAGTATGGTGGACATGATATCCCCCACATATTGACAGAGCATCCCATCTGCCCAACTCTAAATAAGGCACGCACTCTTTTGCAGAGCTTAGATTTGGTCCGTGGTGGTAGGTTTTGTGTACCAGCACTAATTTTTGGTGACTGGCACAGTTTTTGTCTTCTTCAGGTTTTGACCCAGAGCAAGAAAGAGAAAGGATAAAGAAGGACAAAGCACATGATTGTAAAACCGTCATAGTAAAAGAAAGCAGAGACGAAAAAGAACCTGCAAGAAGGAGATAAATGAAAAAGGTGAAATTATAGGGAGGTGTAAGACAGAGGTATGATGTGGGGCAAAAAAAATAGGAAGACTGTTTATGTTTTAGCTTCCAATATTCGGCAGAGCCGTCTACAAGCTTCGCAAAAAATAACAACAAAAAAAACCTGCCCTGTTTATTTCAATGTATCCAATGGTTATCAGCTTTCCAGTAACTACTGATTTGTGATAGCTCATTCTAAAATGTATTCAAACTTAAAACTATATATTAAATGTCCCCATTTTTTTTTTATTTGACTCACAATAGCACAGAACACCGTATGCTGCAATATTCCTAGCACAAAACACTAATGTTAAAAAATGCATTATAGTAGCATTTATTAACTAAACAAAAACAATGCAGCTGCTGTTACCAGTGCTGATGAGGCTGGTAATGACAGAATCAATTATTGGAGTTTATTTGGCAGCACATTTCTTTCGCTGAAATGAAAAAATGAGAACTCAGTCAATATTTAATAGCACAGTTGAGAAATATGCTTGTTAAGAGGCAGGGAGTAGTGTTTGCCAGACTAGAGCATAAGAAATGTCAACCCATTTCCATGACATTTTAGCGAAACAGTCTAAATTCAGGTAGTTATTTGTTAATGAATAGAATGATGCATAAATGATAGTGTTATACTCATCGAGTGTTAAATGAATGTTTGGACTGGAAACACAACGAGAACAGATTCAAAATGATAACCTTAAAAACACAAAGCAAATGATTTTGATATGATTATATCAAAGGTGACTTATAAAGTGTGAAAAAAACAAACACAGTACAAATGCAAATCAGTGTACTGAAACAATGCAATCAAAGTTTTATGTTGCTCATTAGAGACCATACACAGTATATTAAAAAACAGACGAAATCCAGTTGAATATTTTTGAGTAAAAAAAACAACCTTAACTTTCTATCCTAAGCCTGCAACTAGCATAAGAATCCATAATTGTCACGACCGAATAGCATATGCCACGATGGCCCCTCCCTTCTGAACATGGTAGGATTGTAGCATCTTGCCTGTTAGTTATCTCATGTTTAACCGGCAAATGTTTGATACAAGTATTCATAAAGTAACAAACTGGAAAAAATAGTAGGACAAGAGGTAATTCATATATTTTCCACCCTACAGACACAGTTATTATCGCTTATTAGCAGTTTTGTCATACCGTTTATAGACGAAACATTTCTGTTTGGCTGAGTCTGAAACCCAAATATTCTTTCCCAACCATTTATTTTTCTTTGCGTTGCCTTGCCCCTGAGGCGTCCCTGGCAAACGTAATTCCTAGCACTTAAGTCAGCAGTTCCATGGGTGAGCTGTCCCACAGTTTTTAAACTTGACTTGACCCACACTTACCAAATGTAATGTTCCGAGATTTCTCACCATTTTAATTCAGGAGTTCGTTCAAATATAATCCCAAATCCATATTAATGTAGACCCTTCTGTGTTGAGTCAAAAATGACCATATCACCCATAGGTGCACCATTTTGTTTCGACATGAAGGCGAAAAGGCTGATAACTTCTAGATAAATAATTATATTTGCTACAGGCAATTTATAGCACATGAATGGTAAAAAAATATGTTTGCATCAAAACAATCTTTAGTTTGATTCTCATTGCTTTAGTTGGCATCAGATGTGATAAGGTATTGACCACTTAGCACAAGGTCTCACGTTGTGATTGTACCAATAGTGTATTCACTGCAATTACCACTAAACTCCAAAACTAACAACATTATAGCAGCAAGAGAGCAAACAACCATAATGTAAGAGCCATACAAGTTACTGGTGGAATGGTGGTGCACTGATTGGCTGTCAAATATGGCTGTCTTTTACAATAGCTCTCCGAAGTGCTGAAAATACAATTACATATGACATTGAATACAAAATACAAATTCGTTTAAGTGATGCTCCACATGGAATACACTTTTTCCTCGTGGTATCGAGGGCATACCTTTGCTACAGATGATCTTGCAATAGATCCATTCAATCAAAAGTGACAAGACTTTTATCAAAATAGTTTTTAAATCTTTCTATCAAAGTCATGAATGTTAAAGGCACACCAGCAACAAGGCAAATATATTTGATGATGTTTCCACTGTGGCTGATTAGATATTTTCACTCAAAACGGACAAACAAACTTCAATGTCAAAACAGTTAAGTACTGTTTTAATTTTTGGATAACCTGAAGCTGTTGAGAGAGAAATGCCTACATCCGCTGTTTGCTTACAATCACCTCCTGAAATTCACAAAGCCATTGAAAGTGATAACTGCCATGAAGCAAACCCTCCTAAATCTAAAACAGTATGAAATAATCCATTAGATCTTTAACCTTCGATATCTATATACTGACCCTACTGACCACAGCCAGCGCGGAGGCAGCGGCACACCGAGGAAGGCAGCTTGGAGGACGGATATTTGAGCTACTACAGCCTCTATGACTCCACCTCCCTCCTCCAATTCTGCAACGGAACTTAGAGTGTGGATCTTACTTAAGACACATTAAGTGCATTGAGTGCATTAAGTGCTGCTGCTTGCCACAGGACCACAGGCCCCAGAAGTCTTTGCTCCCTGGAAGGAGGCAGGACCACTAACACGCTAGAAAAGTGCCTACTGTTTCCTGTGGCGTGGGACGCATTTACCTCTGCTGCTTGCCACAGGACCACAGGCCATAGGACCACAGGCCCCACAAGTCTTGCCCCCTGAAGGGAGGGAGGACCACCAACATGCCGCTGCTTGCCACAGGACTACAGACCAAAGGCCACAGAGGTCTTTGCTCCCTGGAGGGCGAGAAGACCATCAACGTGTTACAAAAGTGCCTTCTGTTTCCCCCAGCGTGGGACGCATTTACCGCGTCATAGACTGTTTTTCGCCCTCCGTGAGGAAACGGCCAACGAAGACTTCATTTCCTAGCAGCCCCAGCCCAGGCGCCTGACACCAGCGTCACCAGGCAGCGCCAGGGCTGCATTAAAGCAGAGCCGGTGCCCCGCAGAGCGCGCACGGGCGTGCGCCGGGCTAAGCCCGGGCAAAGGGTGGGCCGTCTGTGGCCGTCAGGGGCCAACGGAGGCCGGGCCATCCCTCTAAGCGGGACACACTGCGTTCGGACTTGGACTGTTTTCTGGTAATCTTTCAGTATGTTGTTCAGTCAAAGTTAGGCTTTTAAGTGATTATTTCATATGAATCACTGTTACAGCGTTTTTAATGGTGTTATTGTCAACTTCTTGAAGACCACTACCCTTTGTAAATTGTGAAGTACAGGGATATTACTATCCTAAACGATTAAGCATTGTACGTGTTGCATTATGGGCAAAAGAAATCCTCCAACCTCTCGCCCTCTCACACGACAAAAAGCAGCCCTAATACCCCCAGTTCCGAGTTTAACTGCTATAGATAAAATGTTACAAAAAACAATAGGGGTGGTAGCATCGGATATTGAGAATACCGAAAGACGGCTTTCCCTTACTCCAGCTATCCCCCCCTTTGGCCGTCTGAGAATATATCTCTAGCCACTTGTAATTCACCTGACTCATTGTTAGCTTCCTCCTTTGCTGAGCTCCCTCGCACACAGGTAGTGCAAGATGTTAGCTATCCTACTAATTTGGTCCCTGAGACAGCTCCTAAGGTGATTAAAAAGGCACCTAAGCACCGCCCCAGAAATAAGAAATCAAAAATGAAAAAAATACCACAGAAGACTAATACATCTGCCCTAGACACCTCTCAGGATGATTTAGGCACCCCTTTCTCCACTTTAGCACCCCTGGTCTGGGCCACTCACTTATTAATCGATCTTCAGGCCCAAATGGAACAGCTTATCAAATCTCAGTTTAAAATCTTGATGAGTAGAATTGATAAAGTAGTCTCATTGATTAACAATAAGAGTCATGAGGGTGAACAGTTGCCCATACGCACTAGGAACAACTCTGCGATATTGGCTGCATGTAACATTGACCAGGTGGTTCAGGGCCCTAGTCCTAATGAAGGGTCTCTATCTGACGTCCAGACACAAGGATCGGTATCAAAAAACACGTGTAGACGCACCCCTAACAACATTGGTCCCGGCCCTGACACCCGTCTCAAAGTGCACCCGGATAAAGTTACTCTTCCCACTCTAGACCCACCCATATTCCAAAAATCCATCAGTAAGCAGCAGCCGGAGGGGGGTCCGGCGCCTCAAAAGCCCAACATGAATTTTTAAAAAAATGGAAATCGACAATCATTATTTTACCCCCAGTTACCACCCAAGGCTTCTCCGTACGTGGTGGTATTAACCGGTGTCCCTCCGCTGTTGGGCGAACGAGACAAAACATACACCGCTCTGAAGAATAAAATCACTTTGTGGTTAAACAGACATAGACCACTAATGAGATCGGGTCAGGGGGAAATACTATTTGTTAGAAGAGTTACTTGGCTGGGGACCAAACCAAAAGATATTGGAGGGGAGTGCGTGATTGTTCATTTTAGGGATCCTGGAATAGTCAAGCACATCCTTGATTGGAGAGGACCCTGTCAAATGGGTGCAATTATTCCACTTCCTTTGGGGTACTTCTACTCTCGGGAAATAGTCTCAGGGGGACTTGAACCAACTCATTTTCATCAAGGTGGCCTGGAGGGGGAATATAATATACCCACAGCCAATGGATTTAGTGCCTTGAATAATGTAGATTGACTATTTCTCTCATTGGGGTCTAATAAAACGAATTCCGAAGTAGCTGGGTGCCCCGTGGAGGTTTCTGGGGTTAAGGAAGTAGGTCTGGGAATAATCCCCTTAAGCCCAGGTGCAGATATAAGCTTGTCAAGAGATGGATCTGAACTGGAGAATTCTGCAGGGACTCCTTCTATCAACATGCCCTCTTCCGCCTCACCCAGTCCTCATAGGGTGGAACCCCCAAGATCATTATTAGGATCCTTAATGTAGCAGGGCTGAGATCTAAGCTATCCAATCCAAAATGGGGTGAGTTGGTGGATCAGTATGATCTGTGCTTGTTCCAAGAAACCTGGATGGTGTCTGCCCCCACAAGGGTGGGATTTGCAACATTCCATCTACCCGCTGTACAGTGACCTAGAGGAAGACCTTCGGGGGGACTGTGCATCTGGGTATCTACGCACCTGGGGTGTACAGTGAAAGTAATAGATTCTCATTCCCCGGACATTCTCTCTATCGTCCTTAAATTTATGGATGGCTCGAAGGTGATGGTTGCTAACATATATTTGCGTCTTACTCCCCACAAGCTGGGACTATCTATGTTAGAGGCTCTTGACAAACTTCTTTCATTTTCTTCACCATCAACACATAGAATTATCGGGGGTGACTTTAACTGTCACTTCGAACCTCTTGTGGGGATTCCCTCTGTAACCTTAGAGGAGGATTCCATCTGACATATCCAGGAGTGTTCTATGTACCCAGCCATGCGCTTAATGCCAGTGGCCATACAGATTAATAAGCTTCTAGTAACCCACTCTCTTAGAGCCTGCAATGGCAGATTCCCTCCTGATGTTCCAGGGAATTTTACATTCAATAGAGTGGGGAAAAGCACTACTATCGACTACATTATGGTTAGTGTAGAATTCTGGTCTCAAATAAGGGCTTTTTGTGTAATTCAAAGGGTAGATAGTGACCACAATCTTTTGTCTTTAGAACTAAAACACACACTGGGTCACCCACATGGATCAGGGGAGTTGGAGATCCGTGTTGACAGAAACTTAATCTCAGTAGCGGGTGGCAGACGCATTAGGTGGGCCAAGTTTGTGCTAGCACCCGAAAAAATTGTTGAGCTATATTTACATGTAGCTCGCTCCCTAGAAGAGGCCTTTGAACTTCCAGCTGTGAATTATGATCTTTCTTACTTTCAAGCACTGGACTGTATTCACACTAACCTAATCGCCAATATGGCCGATTATTTTTATACCACAGTGAATAATAGGACACAAACAAAAAAACAGGTCCAGTGGTTTAATAAAGCTTGTAGGGAGGCGAAATGTGAACTTGTTAGCGAGGTTAAAATCGGTTCTGTGCAGAGTATTAGAGTGGCCAGAACTGCTTATAAAAGTATAATCGCGGAGGCCAAGTTGGAATGGGAGGCCCTAAGATGGGCAAGTATAAAAGAAGCCTTGGATAGGCGCGACTATGGCGCGTTTTGGAACCTTGTGAGATCAGGCTCGTCAGACGGGACGCCTGCAATAACACCCAATCTGAGTGAAGAGGTTTGGATAGCCCACTTTAAGCCCTTGTATTCCCACACTGACATTGTTTCCTCGGTAGAACTAGGTCTCCCCGCTAAGTGCACATCCCCTTTAGTATTATCGGAGGTGAAGGACTCCGATTGTCAATCTTGTTCTATGCAGGAAATTAAGGCGGCCCTTAAAAGTTTGTCTTCTGGGAAGGCTCCAGGATTGGATAGAATCCAAGGAGATCTATTTCTGAGTGAGCAGAAGGTTTGGGTTCCCTACATCTGGTTATATTTTAATGCCATCTTACATGGCATGGAAATTCCCCGAACTTCGTTGCGGGCCGAGATCATTCCCATCTATAAAAAGGCATCCCCACTTGATCCGGCTAATTACCGTCCCATTAGCCTCATTGATGTCTTGCAGAAACTGTTTGCCTGCCTTTTACTAACGAGGTTGCAGTGCTGGATGGACGATCAACACATCCTGACCTCCCTCCAAGCGGGCTTTCGTGCTAAGGTCTCTACTATCGACCAACTGTTTAGACTTCAATTGGTCTATTGGAAGACGGTGACTCTGGGGGCTGGTAGCCTGTACTTGATCTTTGTAGATCTTCGATCTGCATTTGATTTGGTACAAGGGATAAGCTCTGGGCCATACTGATAGAGATGGGTGCCCCAGCATACCTGTGCCAATTGTTCAAATGTCTACATCAAGGCACCTTTGCGAGGGTGAGGTATGGCAGAAATGGGGAGCTCTCTGCCCCCTTTCCGGTAGAAAGGGGAGTGAGGCAGGGGTGCGTGTTGGCCCCTACTCTCTTCTCTTTGTTTCTTAATGGATTAATTGACCATCTTTTGGGGTGAGGGATTTAGATTCTCCTAGCTTAGCAGGCCGCAAGATACCAGCCCTGATGTTCGCTGATGACACCCTTTTGTTATCAAAATCCTCTATGGGTATTCAGAGAACACTGGAGGCGTTCTGCTTTTTTTGCAAGACAAGAAATCTGGGGATCAACCTCTCCAAAACCAAATTCATGGCCTTTAATGCAAAATCATCTAATTGTCCCCACCCCCATTTGGATGGCACGGTGTTGGAAAGAGTCTCCACCTTTGACTATTTAGGAGTAACACTGAACGATAAGAAGGGTTGGGGGTCGCCGATGGCCAAGGCAAACATGAACTTGGCCCAATCCTCTGGTGGTATCTTAAAGGTTCATAAAGAGTGTTCACTTAAAACCCTGGGACCCCCTTTAGAAATATACAAGGCCCAGGCGAGAGGTGGGGCGCTCCATGGGGTAGAGCTATGGGGCCATCTTAGCGCCACCCCCTTGTCCATCACTGAGAATAGCTTTATTAGGCGTCTATTGAGTCTCCCGCAGAGCACACCTCTGATTCCTTTACGGTTAGATCTGGGTCTGGCCCCCATACAGGGGATCATTTTGAACCGACCTGTGATGTACTGGAGGCGAATCTGGGCTACCACAGAGCTGCTAAGCTACCGGGATGACCTAAGGGACTTAATAACCACAAGGGGGGTAGGGAAAATCCCCTGGCTAAAATATGTGAAGCAGCTCTGTTATGCACTGGGTAGGGGAGACATTTGGCTCTCTCCGGAGCAGACATGTCCTTTGATGCCTAAAAGGGTGTTGGTCAACTTACTCAATAAATATAGAATGGATCTTGTATGTTCTAGTCCATCCCTGGGCAGGTTGACCAACAGATTTCTGGAGGTGAAGGATACTTACCGCTTTGAGAAACTCCTGGATGACATTCAGCCCTTACTGGCGAAGAAACTTTATGTCCAATTTAGACATGGGACACTTCCACTGAGGGCAGTGACAAACAAGTGGTCAATCGCTTCACACGTTTCTAGCTCATGCCCAGGATGTGATGGTTGTGAAGAGACGAATCTGCATGTTCTGCTCTTCTGCCCTCTTTACACCAGGGCTGGAGCTAAATGGATTGTCCAGCTTTGTAAGTCACTGGGTCTCAGGGATTACAGGGAAGCATTTAGAATATTTAAATACGACACCACCCCCCTGATTGTCTTTGCGACCTCTAGATACCTCTGGGCCATGTGGTGCGCCAGAGGCGCAAAAATGAAAAGACAATTATCTGTTACGCCCGCGTTACCACAGACCCAGCATATCACAGGGATTCCCTGATATTAACTTGTGAAGGGATTGATTTTACTTTTTTATCTGTCCTGTTTTAAATTGCATAGGATTTTTTCCTGGTTTTATACTTTCATTTAAAAACTATTTTAGGAGTATTCCTCTTCATCATGAATATATTGCATTGTGGGATATTGGTATGTTTTATTTAAATCTTTAAAATATGTGCTTTTATGGTTTTTAGCCGATAATAAATCTTTTTGACTGACTGACTGACTGATAATGTATATAATAATAGCGCAGCTGCCCTCCTATTCAAGTGATTTGAAATGGTTCTAAAAACTGCACCCTCCAGGACATTGAAAAGGGAACAGTGGACAATAATAAATAATCCTGGAAACAAGGAGCGGGCTTAACACCTTGAGCTTTACGTGATCTGATCCACCCTGGAAAAATGTGTATCACCTCTAAGACAATCAATTGGAGCTTTAAAAGCACAACCTGAATAATTTCCAAGGAAGGAGCCATCAGACAAAAATGGACCTTCTGTAATCATTAAGCACAGGAAAAAACTCTGGACATTCGACTGTACACAAGGGTATATTCATTAGAAATGGCACTCCGCTGTTTTGCCACAGCGGATCGTCAAACACTTTACTGCTGCTGTACGACACTTCCTAACTCCATGTTAGCATTGTATTTACAATACAGCGCTACATGACATTAGGACGGATTAGCAGGTGAAAAACATTATGCTAAAAATGAACGCCAACTAGGTAAAACAATTCACCCTACGGTACAAAAAGTGTAGCTCAGCCATTTAGTGGCTAGAAACTGAACGCTAGCCAGTCTAACATCACTTTTCTGCCACTAGTGGGGAAAAAAAACACAAAAAACCCTGCTAAGAAGAAAAAAGAAGATAAACTTACCTGAAAGCAAAATGAAGCAGCCCATGACAACAACCCCCTCCCCCAACCACCCCACTACTAGCCAGGATGGCCAGCAAGAGTCCCATGGGAAGTGGAAGTGCAAGTTCAGACAGGAGGGGAATGAGATCTTGAACACGGAGGTGACGGAGCACCACCAGATCTTCGTCAGCTCCAAAGTGTCATTGGGGAAGAAAAAGACCAAATGGCAGTAAACAGTGAACAAGGTGAACCGCATTGCTGAAGTCGAGGACAGTGATAGTAAGAAGGGCTGGTTTGATGCCGACCATGAAACTAAGGAGAAACTGGTAACCAATCTACAGGAAGCATTGCAGAACAGAGGGGTAGTCCAGCAGCCCAGGAGGGGCTAAATTCCTTGAGGGAGCAGGTATCTGCTGTTATGTCTGAGGAGTCAGTGGTTGGAGTTGTGGGACAAGACAGTGCTGACTATGACCAAGTACATCAGCAACAAGGGCCAATGGGGGGAAATATGTAATGTTATGCAGTCCAGGCAGCTGTGTCGCAGTGCTCTGCCACACTGTTTGGAACCTGGCTCATTTATGCTGAGACATGACATCAATGAAAGGCTCATGCACATTTTGATAACATGTTGGCAAAAGGTAGCATCGCAAGCCTTATAGCTGCTCTATCCCAACGAAAACTGAAAGAGCAGCAATATGCTGTTTCTGCAAAATATATAACATTTCTGTATTAACTGCCCATACAGCATATGTACCCCAAAGCAGACACCCCTGCACCATGGTTCAAGGGTACCTGAGTTGGAGCTAGCCAGCTGAATGTGCGTGAGCAGAAAGGAAGGCACAGGGATGTGTAGTACTGTCCTAAACACAGCACAGCTTTGCACTTTCCCATTCACACAGCTTGGTGCAGCAAGATGGTTTCTTGCACTGCACTGCACCACATGTCTATAAAATATCCCCCTGTGTCCCAACTGGGCCCATGCGCATTATCCTAGGTTACAAATTCCTAGCATACATTTGAGATCTCACAGGATGAACAGCGCACCTGAGGGATGGGGGATCTGTGGGCAATTGCTTGTACCTACACATAGGGGCATTTATAATGTCACTTTCATACTTGTCTAGAGCACACAGCTGTCCTGGCATGCAAGCTTAGAGCACACATGTCAGCTGCTATGTTAGGGACCACCTGAACTCCTCTCATCTACATATATATGACTAGGTGTGAATGCAACTTATGTGCGCGAGCGGAACATGGGCCATAGCTTACGTGAAAAGGCGCAGGGTGTCGATGCAAACAAATCTGCAGTGCAGAGATGCATCATTTCACAAATGAATGGATGGGCTGTATTTACTGGATTATGTCCCACCCCTTTGCGCACCCCAGTGCTGCTGCAAAAAGAACCGCCATGCACTTTGAACCGTGGTGCAAGGCTGTCTGTGTTGGTGCTTGGCTGTCATTGTCAGTGCCAGCACATGGGAAAACATACGGAGTGTGCCCGATTCCTGTGAATATGGTGCTGCCCTGTGTATGCACAATGACGTAATGCTGAGTAGTTAAAGTGCTTGCAGCGCTGTGTTGTGCCATTTCCATGTAAACATGCCCTCGATAGGTACAGGTCACCATTCCCTGCAACAGTAACATCTGGGGTGCTGCCTAACACATGTCACTCTATAACAACCTGCCATGTCAGTCCATTGGAGATGCCATGCGTTATGTAGGTATCATAGGCACTGGAGATTCATTGTATGATCAGTTTCCCATCACTGTGTAGCAGTAAGTTGGCTGGCAGGACCTAAACTGAAACAGGCAGAATGGGCATGGATATATACAAGAGCATATATCAGATTAAACAGATGTCTTATGCCCTGCATATGACCAACTATGGTCATGATGAAATGGCATGAACTCCAGTGAGTGGAATCTGACTACTAGGACAGGGGCCATCCACTCAGAGTAGGCATAGAGTGGTACTGATGAAAATGCTGAAGTCCTGTCATATGAAATGAAAATACAGTGCTATCTGCTATCCACACCCTAGCATAACAGCTGTCCTATGCATCAATGAGGAACTGAAAGTGTCAAGTCATGCACTTTGCTTGTCTATTGGTTTAAACCATGACATCATGTAGATGACCTCACCAATAGCACTTCCCCATCTCATTGCAGAGGATGAATCAGTACCTCCTCGCCAGCACACTTTCCCAGACATCAGTTATGATGGTGATGATGACAACCTATCAACTATTTACCATGACACCATCCAAGAGATCCTGGACTCCATTGGGACACCATCTCCAGACCTGGGGAGGGTCAGCAGCTTTAAGGCATCTTCACATACCTCACCTAGCAACCAACAGGCACCACCTCCCACAACACCCACACCCCTGGACTCCTAGGACCCAACCATTACCTTCCCACGGACTGTGGTAGGAGTCCAGCGGGAGATGGAAGATCAAGTGCTGGTGGGGATGGAGACTGTTGGAGCCACTTTAGAGGGAGTCCGTGGGTGCCTCATTACCAATAGGGAAAAGACTGCCACTATCAGAGGCATCTTCTCTCTGCTCCATGGCCTCCAGCAGTCCCTGGCTGACATCACTGGTATCATGAGGCAGAGGCATTAACAACTGCCCTGCACAAGTGGCACCAGTGACATGGTCAACGAGCTGGAGATATCAGAACCATCTTGGAGTGCCTGGAGCAGAAGCAGGACTCCCACACGCCTGCTGTGCTGCCTCATGTATTGGCACAGATGGACGCTGCTGCAACTACGGGATCTACATAGTCTGCCCCTGATGTGTGTGTGCCTCCCTCAGTTGTTGCTTCTCCAACACTCATGGGGCACACTGCACACATCAGAGGAGGAAGATTTGGACTGTACCTCTTTCACATGAAGAAGTGTCCAGTAGCATTCATCTGTGTCATATACCCAAATCATCTTATCCCTGTGCTGATCAACATGCCAGGGAACCTCTGCTGTCCCTGTCCTTATTTTGACTTCACCTTGGTCACATTGACCATTTGAGGACTGACAATGTGACGTATCCTCCCTAAATACTGCAGTCATCCAATGACGTTACCCACATAGACTCTGTCTTGACATCCACTGGCTCTAAACATCCTTTTGGGTTGTCCAATCAACTTTAGCTGTGATCTCCTACAACATTAGCACTTGTAAATAAATATACCAATAAGTACTACTTGCGTGTTGTGTGTCTCTATTAGTCTGGACAATGTTCACCATTGGCCATTCTGGGAGACAACTACACCAACTACTAGCCAAAGGGACATCTTTTTTTGCAGAGTCTGGGACAGTGCTAGGTAGGGAGAGTGTAGCGTATATTGTGATCACTATTTGTGTGATAACTAGTAAGTGGTTACTCAAGGTTGCAAGTATTAACTTCAACTGGTGTCATGCAGTCAATGTGCATAGCAAATTCAGTCACCCCACAAGTGTCGGGTCCATCCATTGTTACTAGCAAGCATACAACATTGGGTTGTCAATTAAATGCTGAAGTGTGAGAGGTTATGGGATATCCATCAGTATATGAGTCCGAATACCTACTATATGTGCAAAGGTCATTGAGCACAACATACCTCCAAGGGATGTTGCATTAGCAACATACTCATTGATCTTATATGTGAACACAAGATGAGCTCTGTAATTATTCATCCATGAATGCCAGGTCCACTGCTCAACAATGTCTGATTGATAGATGATGTAGACTCATTGGCAGCCTGACACATCCCTGTCCATAGCTAAGAAAGTCACTCACACATGCTGCCAGACACTGCAAGCAAAGACACATGCAAGTTCAAAACTTCAACTGAGCACACATGCTCACGCCACACAGTAAATCATTATGCCCACCTGTATGTAGCAAACTCTTAGATTTAATGTAAATATAAAAGTTTAAATAGAAATGACTATCTAACCTATACTTAATACCTATCTTAACCCATTCTACACTAGCTTAGCCTATATACTTTTTAAAACTACCTTTATGTAACATAGCTTACTTTACACAATTAGCACATGATAAACATCAACCCCCACCCCCTCAAGTCACATTTGCACACAGAACAACAGATACTACACCTAAACATCAGCTACCTACATATGGAATCCTAAACAACCATATATATTTATTTGAATTTATTTTAAAATGTTAACTTTTTTTTATACATATAAAACACATCGACTGTCACCCCTAACTAACCCAAAGTAGCCCTACCCACTAACAAACTAAACCACCCCTAAAAATCCCCTAAAACCACGAATCACTACACTATCACTAAAACTACACTAATCTAAACTAACCCATTAAAACCTACTCTAAAAAGTCTACATGTCAAGCAGGGGGAACGGCAGAAGGGGTCTCTAAGAGAATCATCTTTTGGCCTGCCCAACTGCCTACTTTATGTCCTGCAGCAGTGATAATGCTAGGTCAACCTTGTTCTCAAGGACTGCTACTCTGAGTTTTAGATCAGACATGTCCTGCTCACAATGTGAAGGCCCTCCTGTGGGCTGAGGTGTGGGTGCCGGTGGTAGAGAAGGCCCGCTGACGAGAGTTACTGGGGATGGCTGTTTGTGAGGCCCCTGAAGTAGACTGTCCATGGCAGGCTGAGCTTCCACTTGTGTTTTTCGGTGGTCTCATCAGAAATACAGACCACTTTCCCATGGCCTTTCCTGACTCATAACGACTCTTCATGGCCCTGTGTGCCTTTGCAACCCTTTTGCTGTGGTGGAAGCGCACCTTCTGTTTGTTGTAGTTGCGCAGCTCATCAGGGTTCATGTTAATGAGGGAAAATGTCACTCAAAGGCTGACTAGGAACAGGAATCAACATAAGGAAATATCATAATTAACATTACACCTAGGTAGTAGCCCCTACAGCCTAAATTCATCTTACAGCTTACAGTGACTTTACGCATACCTATTATCTAGCATATCAGATGTCCTAAGCCCTAATTGCAAAGGAAGGCCAATTGGTAGACTGTGCCATAGCAACACCATTGTCAGATCTAATTATGACCATTTTAGGACTGAGTAGGCTTGGAAACAATCGTCTTTAGTACTCATGGAATCCTGGAATTACACATTTTCTCCTGCATTAGTGTACCTTCAGCATCCTGAAATGGCCTTTATGCAATGGACATTTAATACATTCAGAAGTGTTATATTTTACCAGCACAAGTCTTGTCTCACAATGTTTTGTAATTGATACAGCAAGGAGCCATATCAGGACACATTGCTACTTATACAGATATCTTGGCAGATATGCCATGTAACAATTGACACAGAAATAGTACCCCACAACATATAGAGGAATAGGAACCTTCTCATATTTGATCTGTAGCAACTCCACGGTGGACCATGCCACCACTCAAAACATGCTCCCAATATCATGGCATGCGCATTCTGTAACATTCACAGCCACATCAATTTCTGATGTCCATCACCTACCACGTACATTAGCATTGTCTGACACTGGGATCATGGCTCCCCTGTCAATCAACTATCATGTGGTCCATCACAGATAGGCAAAGTGTACTCCTCAACAGCATTAAGAGGCTTATATACATGCTATAATTTACCAGAACCTTTCATGGCCTAATTCTCACCTTCCAAAAGTTCAATTGTGATGAGGATGCACATTGAATCTAGCAATTCAAATATCATCTGACATCACAGTCACTTCTTGCAGTACGCAAATAGCACTGATGAAGAAACTTACTGGTAAAGATGGGGTTCTTGAAGTTGGCCATCTCAGGTTCCATGTATGAGGGGGTCCAGCTACAAGACATAACAAGTAAATCACACCATTACACTTACTACACATATTTCATAAGCAACAACAGCACAGTACATATGCAGGGCTATTGGTTATTAGGCCTGGGCGGTAAATTTCGTTTCGCTCGCGGAATTTGTGGAATTTGGGTAATTTCGCGTTCCGCGGAGAACGCGAAATTGCCCAAAAATCTGCTTTCCGCAACTTCGCGAAATTTTTTGCTTGTTCGCGTTCTCAAAATGCGTGTTCACGAGATATTTCTCCCCGAGCACGCACATAGCGATTGTGAACAGGAAAAAAGCATCGCGAACAAGCAATTCCGCGTGTTCGCGGAATTTCTGCGTGTTCGCGGAGATTTTTTACCGTTTCGCGGAGATTTGCGTATCGCGATTACGCAAATTCCGCCCACCCCTATTGGTTATTTATCCCTTCAGGTTGTAAGTGTTCAGAGGACATAGTTGACATGTCTGGATGATACACATTAGTAAGGCTGGCTGAGTCAAACATACATGTGAATGCCTTACACATGCACCTGTTGGGCATTTTGCAGAACCATGTGCTGACCCGCATCACTGCCAAACTACACAATGATTGCTGACTTGGATGATGCTGTCACTTACACAAATCACATACCATTACAATAAGGTGATGCTATCTGGAAGACCTTTTAAAAACAGACACCAGTAAATGAGTACGCTGCACACATCTCTATTCATAAGTACTGGTCCCCTAAGTAGCGTAAGTACTGTACCTGTCAGTGCTGCAGAGTGCATGGTATTGTACACTTATGTTCCATGCATCCTTAAGCAGAAAATTACAAATTAGCTCATTGACACATATGGTATTGATAAAGATGTGTCTCATTCAGTCAAGCATACCCTTGGGTACTGTACCTTGTGAGTGGGCTTCCATTTGACACACATTTGGGCTTTCATACTGGAGTCATGAACCATGTGTGTTACACATGTTGAGACCGCTCAAGTGGCTCTGGCCTCAATAACCCCTGCATGAGGCCATGCAAATGCAGCAAGTGCGTTTTGCTATGCAGTCAGTGGTATGTAGTCAGGCAACCCAGTGCAAAGCACAGCGTAGCCATAGAGTGCATCAAGGAGCTATACCCATTACACATAGGAAATGCTGCTAAAGATCAGTGTAAAGTGTACTAAAACATTCAGAGGTGAGCTAAGCAGTATAATCCATGGCAGGCCTCATTGATGACAGGGAACTCAGGGGGAGATATGCCAAGGAGTATCACTCGCACATCACTATGAGGCTTCTTCACAAGGATCTAGATCAGCCGTTAAAACTCCTTTGACATGTTTAGAAGTGAAATGCCAGCAATGCAAGGCCCTTGAAATGTAGCCCCTTAATAAAATGACGTGTGTTCTGTGATGCACCATCACAACTGCACATGACAAATTCCTGCTGTGAAATAAGCATGCACTACCTGCCCTGTCATCACATGAGTTGTCTGAATGGGCTATGGCAATGTACATCAACTCTATGCTTTACTGGGACTCATCTCTGTCACCTACGGTAACAATAATAATAATAGCATGGGCCACACAGCTTCACAGATAGCACTGGTGCACATATTGTGCCAGCACTGTAAGCATGGCATTTGTCCCTTTTGCATGGGGCCATGGCTATTTAGAGCCAACCCTTCTTGTGAGCCATACTTAATGGTTCCACAACTCATTAATGGGTACATGAAAAACATAAGAGAGCAGAAACATTATGTGTACTTACATGTTGGTCTATCTACTTCGATGCACTGCAGGAGGTTGGACTACCTGGCAACCACTTCTGCCCAGCGATGTTTTAACTGCTGGGTGTCGGTCGTTCACTTCATGGATGTGCTGCATCTGTAGGCGTACGTTCTCACATCGATGCTTCCTTATCTATTCAAGGTAGCCCTGGATCATACGGCCCCATGGGCTATCATGTTTGGTGGATAATGACGGACCAGCAACAGGAATACCCCTAACTCTTGCTCATTCATGGGGTGGCTACGGCTATACCCTTGCATAATCCCACCTACAACAATCTAGCCTAATATCTAAAAAAAAACACCCTAATACCCCTATAATAAATATACCCCAAGAGACAAACACCCGACAGTACACAGGACCCACAAAAACACCCAGGCAGAACTTAAGGGACACAACAGGGACAGTAGACATGACACAACAACTCCAAAAACTCCAACACCATCACTCCCAAGCACAGACAGTAAAACTGTGACTTATTGTGAAAGTAAATTTACAGTTCCTGGTTTGCCACATGCAGGATCCATTGCATCATATAGGGGAAGATGCTGCATGTTTTCAGCATATACGTATTTTTTTTTTACGCTACTGCTCAATGTGTCTATTTAACAAAAGGCCTAACAATGGAAAAAAATTATTAATTTGTACATTGGTGGGAAAGCGTCATTGTTCACTTATGCACTTGTGCTCTCCATGTAAATTTTGAAAGTGAATGCAATTCTATGAGTGATGGGCAGAGGTGAGCTGTTTGCAAGGTTTTCAGATGTGTCATTTGTGTGTAACTAAGTGAACATATGTGTGGGATTCATTTGGTTCATTTATCATACTGTGCATAGTGCACAAACACTGTGGTAGCACAATGATACACCTTGCCAGAGGTGCTTTTTGTGCCAAGTTATTTATGTCAGTCATTGACATTGTATCAGCTTCCCCAAGAGACTACCATTGCAATGGGTTGAGTGCAACCACATCTACGACTACTCAGCCTACAGCAAAATAGTGCTGTGTCCCACAGTGGAGGAATCAGGCTGTAGCAAAAAATTGAAAGTGTGCAGCTATTGACTGCACACACCTGAAATGGGATGTATGGATGGGGCCATTCAGCCGTGGTCCGTGCATGTAACAGCGGTGGGGCTGGGTTGGCGGGATTTCGAGAAACGATGCAGACGGAAAATTAAATAAATAATTAATTTTCCCTTGGCATATTCCCTTGACATTTCCCCCAACCGCACCTCAACGCCCCACTGCTGTTACTTGCATGGACCGCTGCAGAGGCCATTCGATTGTTTGCATAAGTGCCATTCGTATCCAAGGTCCACACCACAATTAACAGTGACAATGTCATCATTTTTGGCCACCATGATCCTTATTCATGGCTATTGTGGTATGGTAGGTCACCATACATGCTTTGGTGTCCTCCAACATATTGCTGACAGTAAGGCTATGTAAATGACACCATACCTACAGTATGCATCAAGACGGTGTTACTTGTGTATAGCAGCGGGTGTACACATGCAACACTGTGGCTCTTGCAATGATGTAGATTTTGTCTGTGTAAATTGAGCCAAATTAATGGATGTGACAACTGAGTAAGTATGTTGATGTAGCATATGTGGCCTGTAGTTTTGGGAGTGTGTTCCCATGCACATCCTATGTGGAATAATGCAAATTAAACATACAAAAAGTGGCCTCTACTTTCGACCACAAGTATGAGGCCTACCAGATAGCTAGAATCAGGAGAGCCACACACAGTCATTTCCCACTATCTACGTTAGCACACCATGGTAATTGTGGCTGGCAATGCTTCAGTTAGTTGGCATGCACAATATTTTATTTGTCCCAGATGATGTTCAGTGCTTTTTGTCACACATTGCTACAAATAAACTGTGTGACAAATACTAGTGGAGCAAATGCAGAAGTTTAGTGGTTTAGTGCAAGTATGGAATACAAATGGTTACACAGTGGTAGTGCTGTGACATTTTATTTGTAGATTGATGTACAATGTGTAATCATTCAAAACTGTTTCATATGATGATGGCCAATCATACATAGAATTTTTTTTATAGATGATGTTGTCCCTCTCTCGAATTGCAGCAACTGATGCTCTAGGTTGCTAAGGCTCCTCATCTTCCTCCTCTTCATCATCTGGTATTTCCTGATCCCCAATATGGCACATAAGTCCTGACACATATATTGTGCAAAATTCAGCAGACCAAGATGATTTTACAGGCAATAGGTGGGGAGTAGAACAATCTCCCCCCAGAAACTTCAAGGCTTCGGAAGTGTGGTTTCTGCTCTAGAGTGGTCACATGTCTCGCAATCATCTTTTGTGTCTGCTATTGCAAATCCTGCAATGATACCTATCTGGTTTGACAACATGTAACAGTAGCTGGCGATGTGTCTTATTTCTGTCACACATATTTTGTATTGAATATGTTAGTAAACATTTTCCTATTTGTTCAGCCCTGGGAGGATAGTGGGTGTATGTAAGTATGGGACACAGTGGTATTCACATGGCAGTGCACAGACTTCCCTATAGTGAAAGTACACAAGTGTTATTAGATACATGGTAATATTGCACTGTACAGTGCGACAGGTAGACTGCGTATACTACAATGCCAAACATCATGAGGACACTGTAGGCTAAATCTTCCACATGATTCTGTGCCCATGGTTGTGTGACTGAGCAGGCAAAACCAGTGCAGCATATCTCCACGACAGTCACATTATTTAGCTGAGAACTGTATTGTTGGCTGTCATGGGGGGTGTAGTTTGTGCATGAGGGGGCACCTTGCTGCACAGTCTGGCACCTTGGATGACTGCTGTAGTGGTTTTGCACCAAAAAGGATACATGTTGTGCACATTGGATGTGATGAGTGTATATGATGTGTAATATAATGTAGTGTAGTTGAATTGATCCCGTGAGTGTCATATATGCCTATATTTTTCAGTTTTACATGTCTGAGAGATATCTTTATGGCTTCTGCCCATGGGATTGACATGTGATACACAGACTTGAGACAGGGATTGATTTGCTTCAACAGTGTGTTTGGAAGACTCATTTAACTAGTTATTACATATGTGGGGGTCTTTGACACATTTGATTGCACCCACAGGGTCTCATGTAGCATTTGTAGCCACTGGGCATCAATGGACATGAAAAGGCTAGTCTCACCTGCATCCAAAATGAAGTTTTGGAATGTGCCTTTCCAGTTAGTTCACATTTGCAACATCACATGAAAGTGACTAGTGCCAACATCCCCCCTTGCACCATGGTGCACTTGTGTCAGATAGTGTCCAGACATGACGTCATGCTTTAAGGGACACATTTCAGCACCAATTGCATACAGTCTGTGCTGTTTCCTCCTGCAATGTGTCATGTGGAATGGTGGATACACTATAATTGGACATAAGAATGAGACATGTCATAATGTATCCTCTTTTCACCTCCTCTTGGGAGGCACACTACTTGCACACTGTTGCAGAGTCCCTGTTCATAGGATGTGTGTAAATGTGTGCGATCTTCATTGGTATTGGATGGGAAAGGCCACTGCAAAGCCCATGGTAGACCTCCTTAACATAGGGTGAATGAGAGATGCCCTTTGGTGTGGCTTCCAGTAATGCATACCTATGAGGCCTTGCAATATCATGCAGACATGCTTAGCATTGCCACATTGACTGGATTTGGGTAGATGCTCCACCAGAGCATCATGATTAGTGATACTTCATCAGCCCAGTTGAATTGTATATGTGGCTCAAGTGGCTTAGGTTGTGTAAACATGTGTTGCTTCTAGGAAATGTGTTGCCCATATGACATGTAGTATGGGACAAGTATACAGAGCAACAACAATGTATGCACTGTGTCATTCAAACCAAGACTGATATGTCAATGTATTCCTACATGATTGACTGACTTGTGGTCTGTCATGTGCTTGAGATGTACTTACCGACAAGCTGGCCATTGCCATTGGTCCCATTTATTGATGTCAGAATGATGGAAGTTGAATGAGTCATGTGCACTGCCCGGTGACTTGGCAAGGATGTGGAAGAAAAGGCCCAGATGGTCTTCGATTGCCTGCACGCTCATGGAACAGGTGTGCTTCTGTTGCAGAAGATATGGGATTCAGCCATCCGAGGGACAAGTTGCACATGTGTGCATTCAATGGCCACCAACATGTGGGAATCCTGCAATGGCATAAAAGCCTTGATTGTTGTCCTTTTGTTACTGCGCAGTGTTGGAGAAGAAGAGGTACTGAAGGGTGGGTCTTATGCTGGAATCCAAGACAGTGGGGAGGAACCTTTGGGAAGGATGCCTGAGATACTCCTGCCACTCTGGCTGTGATAAGTTGAAAAGTTCCAGGTGCCAGAAATGTGTAGTATAGCCAGTAGTTTGGCCTGCGGAGGTATGTTTAAGCAGCGATGCAATGTTGTATGCAGCCTTGATGCAATCTGGTGCAGGATGTGGAAAGTGGATTCCCTCCTGAGCTTTTAATAGGCAAATGACCTCTTCCTCCCTGAGGTCATTGAGGGTTATTCTCTGGCTGTATGCCCACTCCCTTCTCCTGCGCTTCCTCTTTGATGGCAATGGTGGTGCTCCGAGCCGCAATAGTAGTAGATCCATGGCATTGTTAAGCTTGCCAAACAGCTTTGGGTATGTTCTGCTTTTGCACCAGTGTTAAGCAATTAACATGATTACTTCACAAAGGCACACAATCTGCCCCACAGATGCACCCTTTTAACAAAAGAAATCCAGCAAGTCTAAAAGCATGACTTGTAGTTTCAGGCGATTCTGAAGGCACACGTCATGCTTCTAGACTTGCTGCATTTCTTTTGTTAATAGAGCAACCAGATGTTGAACTGACGTGTGGCCAGAAGCTGCTTATTCAGCTTGAAAGTTGGCAGCTCTAGCCTTAGCCATAACCTTCAGTACACAAGAATGGAAGCATTTTCAAAATTATATACAACAAAGTCATATTTGTTTCTTATTTATCTTATGCAATTTACAATCATTGACAAAGCCAGTGGCCATGGTTTGCTGTAGGTGTAATGTTACTTGTTGTGTTATATATCTGGATGAATGGACCGACACAGCCAAATACCAGTGTGGCAGCACACTATGCTAAGTACATATTTTTAGCTTAAGAGTTTTGAGTCACTCCCTAATTACCTTGGCTACACCCCTATGAGAGACCCTTCAGTTTATTCATTCCACTTAATGCCCTGACTACAAGCATGACGTGCTTTGATGTGCCATCCCATGGTGTCAACGGACTTACTTCACGCCAGTGACTCGTTGTGCGGGAGAGTGGACGTACACTGACCGTAACCCCAAACCCAGGGCTTTAAGTGGGTCGGTGCTGAGATGGATCCCTATCAGGCTATCCATTTTTTCCCTCACTCTGAAAGAAAAAAAAATCTTAACTCTGTGGCAGTACCTCCCTTCACTGCCTACTATGTACCTACAAAGAGACTCGTCTCATCATGTAATTTGCAATGTTATATACAACAAAGGCCTAGTTGGTGCTAATTTATCATATGCAACTAAGAACCATTGACAAACCCAACAGGCCAGGCTTGTTGTAGATGTAATGGTACTTGTTGTATTAGAGGGATCAGAATTTTCTCTAGTGGAACTTTTAAAGTAGTGCAGAGGGTTAATAAGCCTGCTGCAAATAATGTGTACCATGCAGATCACAAAGTGCATAGAACGAAAATTGGTTAGTGGGTTCAGAGAGATCATTTTGTTACTTGCAGTTTATAAGTTAAAATCCTAATATAGAACAGTAAACTATTAACTGTCATCAAAGAACTTCATGCCTACTGCAAGGTTTAGATTAGAGCGTTATGATGATTTTTTCACCAGCCATTTAATATCCCAATGTTGCAAAAAGGGTTAATTTGGGTACAAAGAGATTCTTATTAAATAGAAACCCTAACCATGGTGTTACATTTTAAATTCTGAGTCTGTGCTTCACCAGACAAAGCACGCTTAAACTATACTGCCTACCAGTATGAATGACATGTCACTCCTATACCTTGCAGTCCTCTGTCATATGTAACATTTCTTTTTTTTTTTTTGATAAACAAGTTTGTATTGTTTTTAGCAGTACAACAAAAAGAAACGTCTGGCCCTCCAAGTCCCCACCATGCATCACATTTCCACCCTCTCCCAAAACCTTCCCCCCCCCCCAACCCACTCCGCTAAGGTATATTGCCTAGCCATTTCCCCCACACCTTCCGGTATTTCTTGGGACAGCCGCGTGCCTGATAGAGAGTCCGCTCCTGCGCCGCACACCAGTCCACCCCGGCACCCCATTTAGCTACGGTTGGCGGCTGTGGCTGCTTCCATGCCGCTGCAATGTCTCGTTTAGCCACCATCAAGGCCGTCATGAGGAACAGGTGTTCTGAGCGCGTGCCATCCAATCCATCCGTGATGCCCAGTAGGGAATGTCTAGGTTCATGCGGCACCTCCCACCCCAGGACCTCCGTAAGCTCGGACTCAATGCCCCTCCAGAACCCCTCCAGCTCCGGGCAGGACCACACCACATGAAGAAAATCAGCCGGCTCGGAGCCACAGCGGGGGCAAGCCGCATCCCCGGAGAGGCCCGCGCCGTGTAGGCGGGCCGGCGTGAGATAAGCAGTGTGCAAGTAGTAAATTTGGACAAGCCGTAGCCGAGCTGAGGCCGTCACCAAGCGGGGGGCTATAAGGGCGTCCCACCAGTCGGCCTCGTCCAGGGGACCCACCCAGCCCTCCCAGCGCTCCTTAAGGCCCTCAAGGGACGTAGGGGTGCAGTTGACGAGGGAGCGGTAAATCCTAGAAACGCCCCCCCTCCCCAAGTTGCCCAGCATAACGTGAGCCTCCGGGGGGCTGTGGTCCGGCAGCCAGATGTCCAGCGGGGTGTGGGTGCGTATAGCATGGCGCAGCTGGAGGTATCTAAAGAATTGGGAGGAGTGGAGGGAGAAGCGCGCCTGCAGCTCCGAAAAGGAACACATTCGCCCACCCCGCCAGACGTCCCCCAGCTGGGAAATGCCAATTGAGTCCCACGATCGAAACCCTTCCAGCGCCGCGACCTCACGCAGCCATGTCCCGTGCCACAGGGGCATGACCCGGGTCAGCCTCCCCGTCCAGCGGGTATGACGGAGCACCGCTCGCCAGGACAAGAATACGGCCCTGGTGATATCCGGGCAAGAGGCGGGGGCGGACGCGCCATACAGACGATCCTGGATACCGGAGAAGCCCAACTCACCGAGTTCCACCCTATAGGCTGGGTCAGACCAACCCCCCCCAAACCAGTCATGTACGACCAGCAGGCGAGTGGCAAGATAATAAAGATAGAGGTCAGACATGCCCAGGCCCCCATCAAAGGTGGGTATGCGGCACGTCGATAATGCCAGCCGGTGCCTCCCGCTGCCTCAGAGGAATCTCGTCACCATCGCGTCCAACTCGTGGAACCAAGGGCGCGGAAAGGAGGGGGGGGTGTTTTGCAGCACATAGAGAAACCGGGGAAGAATCATCATTTTATAGAGGGCCACTCTCCCTAGCGGATTGAGAGGCAACTGGTGCCAACGCACCAAGTCCGCCTTGGCTTTCTTCACCAGGGGGGTGACATTGAGTGCCCAGCTCAGCTCCGGGAGGAGGGAGACCCAGATACCCAGGTACTGGAACAATAGCCGGCGGAGAGGGATGGTCTCCTGCCAGTCAAAACACTCCCTGGATGGGTGCAGCGGGACCAGCACCGATTTCCGCGAGTTGAGGGATAGACCAGACGCCCGGCCGAAACAGCTTAGGATGGAGAGGGCACGGGGTCCGGAGTGCGCCGGGTCACTCAGATACAGCAGGACGTCGTCCGCGTAGAGTGCGATTTTGTCGGCCTCCAGGCCAGGCCACTCCCAGCCCTGAAGGACGGGATCAGATCTAATCAGGGTGGCTAGGGGTTCCATCACAAGGGCAAAGAGAAGGGGCGACAGTGGGCAACCCTGCCGCGTCCCCCGGCCGATCCGAAATGGCCTCGATAGCACTCCATTGACCAAGACCCTGGCCCGGGGATGGGCATATAGGACTCGCACCATCCCCACGAACCGGGGGCCAAAACCCATGCAGGTCAGGACCTCAAATAGGTAGGCCCATCCCACTGAGTCAAATGCCTTCTCGAAATCAGCGAGGAGGAGAGCGAGGTACGGGGACAGCCGATGGCGGTGGGCCAGGGCCACATGGAGACGGCGGAGACCGTGGCGGGTGCCCCGAGCGGGCATGAAGCCACATTGGTCCGGGTGGACCAAGGTCGACAGCAAGGGCCTAAGCCGTTGAGCCAGGATCGCCGCATAGAGCTTCACATCCGTGTTAATAAGCGAAATGGGACGGTAGGCCACCCTGTCGGTGGACGGTGGCGTGGATTTAGGCAAGACCACGATCGTGGCCATATCCGCCTCCGGGGGAAAGGAACCCTTCTCAATCGCCTCCGCATAGTGAGCGCACAACCGCGGGACAAGGGTGTCTCTGTATGCGGCGTAGAATTCCTGAGGGAACCCGTCGGGTCCCGGCGTCTTCCCCGCGGACGTACGCCCAATGGCATCTCCAATCTCCTCAAGGGAGATGGGGACCTCCAGGCTTTCCCACTCGGCCGGCCGAAGCCGAGCGAGGTGTGCGCCCCCAGACGTGAGTAAAGCGGCCAAGGAAAGAGTTGGTGCACGGGCCCGGTAGAGCTGAGAATAAAATTGGGCAAAAGCCGCTGCCATCTCCACAGAGGAGGACCGGAGCACCCCCGTGGAATCCGTGACCGCCGGGATGATACACAACGCCCTGGGGTAGGTCGCCAGGCGATGTAACAGCGCACCGTTCTTGTCACCCCAGCCATACACCCTTGCCACCGAGGACAGCCAAAGGAGCCTGGCCGCATCAAGGGACCGCTGGCTAATTTCCTGGCGAAGGAGCCGCAGCCGCTGGGCCGCCGCCGGGTCATCGTTTGCAGTGAGAGACTGTTCCAGTCTGCGCGCCTGGGCCTCGCAGGCAGTGAGCTGCTGCAGCCGCGACTGGCGGTGCCGCACCACTTGCGCCTTAGCCGCCCCTCTAATGGTCGCCTTGCAGGCCTCCCACAGAGTACTTGCCGATGAGACCGAGCCCTCATTGGTGGAGTAGTATTGAACGAGTTCGGTACCCACCGCCTTGCGCAGCGCCTTGTCCTGGAGGAAGCAGGCGCTAAACCGCCACACCGGACGAGCCGTATGCGGTGGAGGGCCCAGGCCCAGGAGGACCAGCGAGTGATCCGAAATCCCTCTGGGCAGAATGCGGACGTCCTGGACGCCCCCGCAGTCGGTGGGGGGGACAAAGATCATGTCGAGGCGGGCGTGGGAATGGTGAGCGGCCGACGTGTGAGTGTACTGACGCATCTGAGGATGCCAGAGCCTCCAGGCGTCGCAGAGGCCCTGAGCCTCGGCCCAGCCCGCCAGCTGCCGCGCGCGAGCTGCGCGAGAGTCCGAGATCGGTCCCGAGGAGTCCAGCTGAGGGGCCATGACGGTATTAAAATGCCCCCCAAGCACTAACGTGCCCCCCGGGAGCAGCGCCAGCAGAGAGACCGCGTGGGACAAAGCCTGCGCCAGTCCTGAGGGCGGTGCATAGAGCGAGAGGAAGCTCAGCGGCCTACCATCGAGCGTGCCGCAGATAGCAATCCCGGTGCCCCGAGGGTCGTGGGTCACCCGTGTAAGGACAAAGGGGAAGGAACGGCGCAGCAGGATCGCCACCCCGCGGGAGCCACGAGCAAACCCTGAATGCCACACCCGATCGTAGCCAAAGCGCCAGGAAGGGGCATTTTTCCCCGATAAGGTGGGTCTCCTGAAGAAGGAGCACGTCGGCCCCTATGCGGTGAGCATATTTGAGGACCGCGGTGCGCTTGAGCCTATCCAACAGGCCGTTCACGTTCCAAGACATGATGCGCATCCGCGCCCCGGGGGCTAGGTCAGCCATGGAAGCCACGAGCGGGATACGCCGCGGAATCGAGCACCCGGGGCGGCGTCAGGAGGACCCGAGGCCGCGCCAACACGCAGGGAGTGAAGGAGGGTCGCCCAGGCAGCGCAGGGAGAGCAGAGGACAGATGAAAGGGAGCCAGGGAGGCCAGGCGGGGAGCGGGAGCGAGTGGAGCGCATATGAATGTCAGTGCGAAGCTCTGGACCAGCGCATGCAGGGAACTTTTGTGTGACACGAGCAAGAGGAACCAGACCCAAACTAGAGGAAACACCCGCCCCAAGAGGAGCAACCAGCAAAACAAAACCCCAACAAACCCAAACCCCCCCCAATTTCCCACCCTATACTTCGAGAACTGAAGCATCTGTCGCCCTAACTGTAACAGCAACTACAAGGCCCCAAGCGACGTGCTCGGGTGTCAAGAGCGTGGTGGACCCCTCCAGATGTGCGGATGCGAGAGTCCGGTCCTAGATCTCTACAGATGAGCGGGAAGCCGCTGAGTCCAGGTCCGTAGTGGAGGCCCCAACAGCGGGACCAGGCCGTCCGGCCCCCTGCCGAAACAGAGGACAGAGAAGAGTCAGATCGCTGGGCTGCGGGAGAGATCAGAAAGGTCCACTGACACGGGAAGGGGGGTCAGGGACGGGTCCAACAGACGGGCCGACTGGCGGCCGGGTCCCCCAGCCGCCCTGGAGGACGTCCCGGAGGAGGCGGAGGAGTCCCGCAGTCCTCTCCCCGATGCACTTGTGGAGCGAGGCCCAGCCGCCCGTAACATTTCTTATATGCTGATTTACATACCTATGGTCCATTGTCTCTGTTTAATGTGTGTGCAATGCAAAGTAGTCCCTACACTGGTATGAGTGGCTCTAAAGAGCAAACTGAATGCATCTCAGAGAGAGTGGTAATAAAGACTTGAGGGGCACTGTTAAAGGGTAGTAGTGAGGGAATCACTGGCGGAGGTGGTCATTAGGGGGCGCCAACAAACGTTGTCACACAAGACGCCACTAGTGCTAAGGCTGGCCCTGTGCAGGGCATAATGTGTGCCTCTGAGGAAGTATTCATGTTAATTGCAGCTCATGACAGGTGTTGCGATTAACATGAATACTCGTAATCTGCACTGATATTTGTCTTTGCACCCACACGCGCGGTCAGGTTCTTGGCGCACATAGCCTTACACTGCCCGCACAGAGGAAAAAAAATAGAGGGAACATTGCTTGGGACCTGTTTCTGAAAAGGACTGGGGTGATGCCAGGTCTTCCCCAAGGGAGTCTTCTTTTGTGTCAAAGTACTGCTTGATTCAGCTAAAACATTTACAGAGAGTATATGTCACATGGTACAAGTTGTAGAAAATGAGTGCGGTGGCCTCACTGACATGTCACAAAGTTCAACTCTCAGAGTGGAGATTTATTACACAATGATATGGGAATGCAGCATGACCCGTCCTTTCCAAGAGGGAGTCCTTTCTTCCTTGAGTTCAGTGCTGAGATGAAAATTGTTAATTGACCATCAAGACAGATCGCAGCACTAATATAGATATATATATATATATATATATAGAATGGTGCCGCTGTGGTGGGGGCTCCTAGAAGTGAAAAATATATTGCATGGAGATGGACAGAGAGGGACGTACTATCAGTGTAAGGATGGAGGAAAGGCCTATATCATTGCATGAGTATGGGAAGACCTATTTTTTGGGCTAGAGGGTGCCCACAAAAAAAAACAATAACATTTGTAACATATGGTGTCGAAATAGGGGGATGGTTATGGACCCAGTGGAGCCTACGACAGTGACACTGGAGGAGGAAATTCATAATTATGCATCTCAATGCATGAGCATGCTCCTAGAGGTTGAGACTCAGAGATTGAACATTGTCATGAACATTGCCAGTTAAACTAGTTGGAGTGAACAATGTCAAATACCTATTTTTTTCTTTATTCGGTCTACTTCAGTATTTTAACTCAATAAACTGTGTTATTTTAAAAAAGCTCAAAGAGATCACACCACACCACATTAGAGATGCATATGGGCTTACACAAAAGGAAAGAAGAATTTCACTTCCTCACAATATTACACTATTAAATAGGTGAAGGAAACTTGCTGCATATGGTATGCAAATTTCCGCCATTAAACTATTATCAGACAGGCCTCTTACATTTGATTACTAAAAGAATGGCTTACAAACAGGAACTAATTATACTACAAATTATCATTCTAAAATTGCTAGTAATCAGAAAATGATTTGCCATCATTTATTCCCTTAATTCTTTATTACAATGCTGCATGTACACAGCTGTTCTAATAACAACAACTGAGCAACACAAAATGGAAATAGACAAAATATCAGTAGCAGATTATCATTGGTTATGGTAGAAAGACATAAGCTCAGGCATACCCTGATAAACATATATGAAAGCAAGCATTTTTTAAGCCAATAGGTCTGTCTACTTTAAAAGTCAATTTGCTTATTTAATGAAGTGTGAGAGAAAATGTGTATGTGAATGTGTATGTGTGTGTGTGTGTGTGTGTGTGTGTGTGTGTGTGTGTGCAAGCGCACGTGTGTGTGATTATGTGAATGAATGTGGGTGAATGTGAGTGGATGAATGAGCGAGTGACTGGTTGTATTAATAATTAATAGCTGAGTAAGTGCATAGATACATAGTTGTTAGAAATGGGGGTCTCCAGTTGGCAATGGTTTGCACCTTTGCCCAAATGGGGACCCTTTCTTCTAGTCACCATGAGGAGGATACACGTCTAAAATAAACCCTTCTCACCCTCTTGGTAGCTTGGCACACATACCGTAATACAGTGATAATACTACAAATGGACACCAGAACAGTTTAGAAAAATAAGTCATCTTTATCTAAATCAAACAAGACCAAAACAAAAATCCAACATACAATAATCAAAATATGCACTATGCAAGAATAACCGTAAAAATGCAGTTCCTTCAAATTGGCAGGTCCGTCTGGTGGTACTGTAGTACTGAAAACAAAGAAATTCAACAGTTTGAGTGGACCGCATTCGGGCGGACTGGCGTCAGTGTCAGAAGCTTTGTAAACAGTACCTTTGGTTCCGGCCAACTTTGTCACCAATGAAAGGTATCTAAAACACACCAATCTGAAGGCACTGTTCAAAGCGATCAGCCAAACCGAGAACTGCTTCCAGTTACTTCATTCCACCAATCCTTCGTGTCCTTTTCTTCTCTACAACCAATCCCAAGCTGCCAATCCTTAGTATTCTTTTTCAGTATCGGAGGATCGGACACACTTACTTCCATTATCGAGTCTCATTAGCTACAGTTTCTACGTTTCTCATTTCCATTCTAAGAGGTCCGAAAACACTTCATGTATAAAACCCCTACTGTATCTGCTATTTCCCCAACCAATCTCTAGTTTCCTGTTAGGTTTATCCTCAAAGTAGACAACATTTCAGAAATACAGTGCCTCTAGTAAACAATCATTTTCTATATTGTATTGAGCATTTCCTGTTTCATAAGTGAATAAAACGGAAATATTGCAAATACGACATATCCCCATTGATTCACACATCAAAGCCAAACTGCTGCCTATAACAATGAATCCAAATTGCAAAATCTATACTGATTATCCCGTAAAAAAATTGGAATAACCAATCCTCAACCAAGCTGACCTTACATGCCTGAGATTATATATCTGAAACGGCAAATCTATCAATTACGAAAAAATTATTACCAAAGTTAAATTAATACCTGACCGCTGCCCAAAGTAAACGGTCTGGATGTTGATCTTTTATCTAAACAAATCACCCAAGTTCAATTAAACCAGACCGCTGCCCTAGGAAAACGGTCCCGGAGTTGATCTTTTATCTACACATCTCTAACATCCTGTTCTGACATTAAGCATAACATCAACCACAGTAATCCCTACTAATACAACTAGAGCCAAGAATGATGAAAATCACATTTAAACCAGTAAGCTCTGAATCACTATTCAAACCCAAGGGGACTGCTCTACATGCTTTGAATGGAGTGATGTAGGGTCACATTGTCTGGAGTGGAGTGCATAGAGTAGAGTGGAGTGGTGAAGAGTGGAATTTCGTTCTGCTTCTTATGGGCAGCCAATGGAGTTGTTGCACCAAATTGGATATGGGCTTGAACTTGGGGGTACCCGATAGTATCCTAGCAGCTGCGTTCTGTACCAACTGCAGCCTGCACAGAACTCTTTCTTGGGCATTGATTAAAATGCTATTGCAGTAGTCAACCTTCGACATGACCAGAGCACAAATTAGCTTTCTCCCGGTACTGGCTGGGACGACAGGTAGCAGTTTCTTTATTATTCTCAAAACATAAAAAGATGAAGAGACCACTGCATTAGCATGATATATGAAGATAATTTATCATCAAAGATGATACCCAAATCTCTGGCATTTTTAACAGGGATTGGGGCTACTCCCAAATTCTCTGGCCACTTGGTAGGGGACCATCCTGGGGCAAGGTTGCCAAAGACCATTACCTTTCTTGGTTGAATTTAATTTAAGGCAATGATTAGACATCCAGGTACTAATGGGCAAAATACCATCATGAAAACTGGCCACTACTGTGTCCCCATCTTTATGCACCGCCAGCACCAGTTGCGTGTCATCATCATATGACGTAAGTCCCATCCCAAATGATTTAATTACTCGTGCTAAGTCAGTCACGTAAATGTTGATCAACGTCGGACTTAGCGATGACCCTTGTGGAACACCGCACGGGAGTGAGAAAGCTGGTGAGTTGAAGTCACTCAAACTGACTGACTGGGTGCGGTTAGATAGAAAAGAAGACAGAAGAGACACGATTGATAACTGTAGCATGATCAACCATGTCAAATGCTGCCGATAGATCCAATAGTTCCAGTACTGCGGCACCACCTTTATCAAGCACAAACCTAATTTCATCAGATACTTTGATAAGAGCGGTTTCAGTGCTATGGTTTTTTGCGGAAGCCAAACTGTGTTTTATCCAGTAGCTTATTTTCCTCAATAAATTGAGCCAGCTGTGTATTGATAATCTTTTCAATAAGTTTAGCTTGAAACGGGAGACGCGCAATTGGCCGATAGTTTTTAGTTTCTCCTTGGTCAAGGTTAGGTTGTTTAATAGTGGCACAATGATGGCCATTTTCCATATGGAGGGATAGATGCCTGAACAGAACATAGAGTTGCAGATGCTCGTCAGGTTAGTGCCTATAATATCTGGAATCAGTTTGAGGACTGAAGGAGGACACGGATGGGACTGAGAGCCTGATTTGACTGTATATATCAGATCAGATATCTGTTCCACTGAAACTGGTCTAAATTCCATGAAGTTGGGGCTATCTCTACTCTCGTTATTTCCGACCATCTGGTTGCAGCCCACCGTGGGGGCAGGGAAGTTAGAGTAAATTTGTTCCACCTTATCTTGAAAGTAGCTAGCCAGAGAGTCGGAAAATGATTGGGATTCCAACTTAATAGAGCTGTCCGCTGGTTTTGCCAGCTTCGAGACTACTTGAAACAGCTGATTAGAGGAGTCTTGTGCGGTCTCTATATAGTAATTTATTTTTTCTGTAATTATGAGACGTCTATAATTTGTTAGTGCCATCCTATAGCGGGATTTCCCCTCACTGTCATGTTCTTGGCGCCAGCACCTTTCTTGTCTCCTACATCATTGTTTCTCCAATCTCAGTGCCTCAGAAAACCAAGGGGCGGAGGGAGCCTTCCAATTTTTGGACACTGTTTTGTACGGTACTAGTCTTGAAAAAGCATTTTGGAGCCATTCTGTGTAATTTGTGGAGGACAGATCTGGGTCTGACACCTCTTAAGGCTGGGTTTCCATAAGATGCTGTTTAAGACGGGCCTAATCTGTACTGTTCCAATCCTTAAACTGTTTGGGGGGGATGGAACTGGGGTGGAAGGGTGTAGAATGCAATATCTTAATATCAAATAATACTGCAAAGTGGTCAGAACATGTGAGGGAGGATCTTCTTTATAGAGATCTGCTCATTATTCGTGAACAGACCATCCAGAGTGTGCCCCGCTGAATGAGTGGGGCTCATAACATTTTGAGAGAGTCCTAACACCTCTAGCTCCGAAATAAGGGCTATGGAATCCTTATTATAACATTTACGCAGAATCTATGCAGCCATCTAAACACCCACTTACAACCCATGCAGTCATTGAAATACTGAGGCACACGCATGCACTAATGTAACACTCAGGCTCTACTCATGCACTCATGTAATTACGTAGAGCGTACCATTGTAGTAAATCTATCACCCATATTGTAACCCCGGGCAGAGACCTCCTCTCTGCCCGCGGAGTGTGTGGAGATTTGTAGGCCTGTGCGGTAAATTCCGTTCTGCTCGCGGAATTTGGGTAATTTTGCGTTCCGTGGAGAACGTGGAATTGCCAAAAATTCCGCGATCCGTAGTTTCACGGAAATCTTTTGCTTGTTCGTGCTTTCAAAATGCGTGTTCACGGGATATTTCCACCGAGCACGCAAACAGCGTTCGCCAACAGGAAAAAAGCATTGCGAATGGGCGGAACAAGCAATTCCGCGTGTTTGCGGAACTCTGCGTGCTCGCAGAGATTTCTTACCGTTTCGCGGAGCTTTGCGTAGCATGACTATGTAACTTCCGCTCACCCCTAGAGATTAGCCTACTCCGTGTTCCGCGTAGAACACGGAGTAGGCAAATCTCTGCACACACCGCGGCTGAGCAGAGTTGGCCAGCCCCCGCCTCCACCCCCTATTAACAATTGATTAAAACTTAAATAATAAGTAAAGAAAAAACACTTACCTTGGCTGCGGCGTCCCCTGGCTGCCCTCCTTCTCTTCATCGCCGTCTCTGGGAAAACTGTGCATGCTCGCGCGCCCACGCATTTCTCATGAGAACAGATTTACCTACTTATGGCGAACATGCCCCTGCGCTCCTGGACTAGGGGTGGTAGGTACAGGTCCAAAGCCTGCTGCAGAGGCATCGCTAGAGGGGTCCCCTATCGGGCCAGTGCCCTTGAGCCCCACTACTGCAGCTGCCGTTTGTGTCAATAGTAACACAGAAAAACAGACACTGCACCTTGCAGCGCACATCCAGTCACCCATCTACCTTTACCTGCAAAACAGCGTTTGTTTGAGGCTATTTAGAAGCGTACATGTTTGCTGAAAATGTTTAAATCCGACGTTCTAAAATCATACGTAGTATACATGTGCGTCTATATATGCAGATATAGATACAGATATATACACATCCATTCTAAGTCAGATTTGGACATTCTATATATGTGCGCACAATCTTTATAACTGACTTTTGCAGGTGGCCTCACCCATTGTATCTGTGGCCTCATGTGTGCCTACGTCCCCCTAAAAATCACTTTGAAGATGCCACTGACAGTTGGTGGTGGGAATGTCAATAGAACTGCATGCTGGGAAATTCTTTTAAGGGGATGTTTGACGTATTCTGGGCAGGAGGTAGGGCCTTTACTGTGGTTGTGAGGAGCCACGTTCCCGTGGCAGGAGGTGTGTGAGGGCTTTGCGGCTGAGAGCGCCCTCATTAGCCAGTCCCTGTCAGAGGGCTCGTAATGGGGCTGCAGCTGCAGCGGAGCCATCTGCCCTGTGCCACCACCCCCTTTGCAGCCTCAGCATTTCTATAAAAACAGTAAATGCCGCACAAGCATTTCCTGCCTGTGCCATGGACAGTGTTCTGTCATATCACCCAGGTCCCGCCTACCCCAGTCCTCATTCTGATACCACCTGCTAGCTTCTACCATCATACCCACACCTGTACACCTCCCTCAGCTCCCGTCTAGCACAATCACCGTGCACACCCAGGTTGTACTGTCCAGACCAGCCACACCCCAAACCACCCCTGGACCCACAGCTTGCTGCCTACACACGTACCCAGCACTGTAGCACACCAGCTCAGGACCACACCTTAGCATCCCTGCAGCATGGCTACGTCACAGCCGGCACCCACACGACTGAGCTTTGGAAACACCCTACACATACCTAGCACCTAATATCGCACCCTCAGCAAAGTTTATCACAGCCTCCATCACCCCTACACACCCGTCTGCACCCATTCTCACATAGACACCTGCCGCACACCAAAACAAATTCAAGCACACCCCTTTCCCCCAGCACCTACATACCGCACCTTTTCACTCACACACCCAACATCTCTGTACCACAGCCTTATCACAGTTCAATAACCCTCTACAAACGCTTTAGCGCTCACCACCATAATGCCGATTAGACCTCAAAGGACTATTATGCTAGGTTTGTTTGGCACCGCAGGACATGTAGTTTTGCAGCACAACCTGCCTTCTGACTACCTAAGACTAAGAGTTTGCGAAACAACAGAAGTTATTTTTAAAAGCGTGGTTGTCTCGCAGGGATTAGCCCAAGTACCAAGTGATCACAAAGCTATCCCACAGGCTAGCATAACGCCAATCAAAGAGACAGTCAGTAGCCATCATTGTGTTCAGGCTTCAGTAGTCTATGCAAAATATATTTCGGTGATGACTTTGAAACCATTATACCTAGCTTCTTTTTTCTCGTGAGAAATGTGCATGCGCGGGGGCGCGTGTGCATGAGCAGTTTTCCCAGAGACGGTGATGAAGAGGAGGAGGACAGCCTGGTGAGGCCGCAGCTAAGGTAACTGGTTTTTCTTTACTTTTCTTTAAGTTTTAATTCATTGCTAATAGAGGGGTGGGAGGCAGGTGGCGTAGCATAGCGGAGTTCCATGAAATTTGTTCTTAACTCCGTGGCCCTCCGCATAGCCCCGCTACACCCACTACGCCCGGGGTTACCATATTGTATATAGACTACAGATTTCTCAGTAAAACTTGAAAATACATGGGTTTGTGTTTGAATACATCAATTCTCCATGGATGATTGCATGAGTGCATAGGTAGTGCCTAGGTGATTTCCTGAGAATACAAGTAGTGCCTAGATGGTTCTCTAACTATGTCATAACTCCATGGGTCATTCCATATCTGCATACGTACTGTCTATGTGTTTGCATGAGTTTACCACTAGTATCTGGGTGTTTGGATGAGTGTATGAGTGGAGCCTTAATAATTCGACAAGTGCATGACTAATGAATAATTCAATCTATACATAGATACTGGTAGGTTGATTAAATGATACATAGTATGTAGGTGATTTATACAGTGCATGGATAGTGCATACATGATTGTTTAAGTCCATGTATAGCACTGGCCTATTGGATGAGTGGATGAATAGTTTTCAGCGATTGGCTGCAGCCCATGTCTTTTTGGTTAACTGAACAGGTAATGCCTCAATGCTTACATAACTATATGGGTAGTGCCCAGAGAATTAAATAAGTGCACCAGTAGAGCCTACCTAATTAGATGTGCGCATGACTAGGGTCTCAGTGACTGCATGATTTCATTGTTAAAGCTTGAGAGATTGGATGAAAGTAAGAATGCTGCTGGGGTGATTGTATTAGTGCAAGACTATTGGCTCAGAAAATTAAATGACTGCATAGTTACTGGATAGGTAATAGGTTTACTACAATGGTGCTCTCTACATAATTACATGAGTGCATAAGTAGACATGTGTACCTCAGTATTTAAATGACTGTATGGCTTGTAAGTGGGTGTTTAAATGGCTGCATGGGTCTTGTTGCAACTTTCCAAAAAACTAGACTGTTATTTTACAATAAAATACACAATGTAAGAAAAACAGGCACTAATTCAGTTTTCTCTTACTTCCCAAAACATTCACCACTAATCTCTTAAACACATGCCCTCTCATAGATACAGTTCATCTCATATTTGTTTATCATCACCGTGATACTCCTTTTAATCAAACTTCCATACATATCTTCATTTCTAAAGTTTTATCTATTGGACTAAAGAGGGTGCAAAAAAGAGAGGCATTGACAGGGACTTGGGTTTGCAAATGTGCAGATTACTTGTTATGGTTAAATCCATTGTGGCTTCCCGAGCTCCTCACCTCATGATTGCGCACTGTGGTGGCATTGACCTAAGCACACTGACTGGTGTAAGGCTGGAAATTCAAATGAAAGATTCCTTTGCAGCAGAACCATGTCACTTATCCCTCACACTCTCTTTATGTAATATATGCAAAAGACCGCAATTGTTCAAATCAATTCTGTCCACTGATCGACAAAGCCAGGAAACATGTTAATAAAATTGTTTCTGTGTTCCTCAGGGACCATCATATGGGCTGTATCTATAACAACAATCTGTTTTTTGACAGGCATGGAATTTATAGAAATGATGGAATGCACTTTACAGATGAAGTCAACAGGGTGTTTCTAAGTAACCTGGAACTCTGCATTCTACCAACCAACACAACGTCTCTTATCAGAGCCACCCTAGTACCCAAAATATTGTAAAGTTTTTTTCAAAAAGGTTTTTTTTCTTTCATTTTTGGAGATCTTTGTGACGCCGTCAGAATCCCCATGGACACGTTGTGAAAACGGAAAACAAAAGCAGACATTCAATGGCCACCAACACACCCAAAAATAATATGTAAAAAATCCATTCTGAACATTGCCTTACAAACATTAATATGTTCATACTTCTTTCAAAGCATGTTTAAACATGTTTTGGTACTAAGTTTCTTTAAAATTCATCTTTCAGACCTTTTTCAGTTTTCATGGTTATTCAGTTTGTCGTGATGATGCAGTTAACCGCCACAATTGCGCTTTTCCCATAAAGTAAAAACCAATATATGCACACACATTACAGTATTTTTTACACTAGGGGTTTATTACTGTACACTTCAAACTCATTTTTTTCTAGTGTATTTCTAGAACAACCTTCTTTAAAACCTATTTTCCATTTTTGTGATGACTTCGGAGATTGCAATGACGTTGCTCATAGCAGTACCTGCTGTTACGTCGAGAAAGCAGAAAGCAAAAGCAGGATTTCAATGGCCACCACCACATAAAAAAATTATAACTATATAATTAATTCTAACAATAACAGTAGATAACTCACTATAGAAATAAGTCTATAAAACATTTATCAGAATCTCAATATCTCTATAAGAATGCTTATTAATGATTTACCAATATTCCCAATGATGTCAGTTGTCGTGAAGTCCCCACGACGGTACATGGGAGGCCACGCTGGTGTTTGTGACATGGGGTCAGAGTTTCTCCACCCTGGCCCCTTATATGGGCTTTCACACAGATTTTATGTCCCGGTAACCGTTCCTGAGAGATAAAATGGTGCCCGCCACTTTCTATTCAGGTTGCGACCAGCCAGTCAGAGCATTACAGTTGGCATGTGCATTCGTGATTCATCACGAAACCACAGCAAAATATCAGGGATGTATGATGTTACAATGCGATAATTTAGATCGCGGTACATTACATCGCTGTTTTTACAACGCAAGTCGTTACAATGATTTGCACTGTAGGGCGCTGGACTTAGGAATAGTATGATTTACTATTTCAACTCCAGCCTACGTACAGTAGGGAAGGTGTTGGAATAGTAAATCACACTATTCCTTAGTCTATAGCGCCATCCAGCGCAAGTCGTTGTAACGACTTGCATTGTAAAAACTGTGATGCAATGGACCACGATCTAAATGATTGCTTTGTAACATCATACATCCCTGATATTTTGCTGTGGTTCCGTGATGACTCACAAATGCACATGTCAACTGTAATGCTCTGATTGGCTGAAAAGCAGCGATGTAAATGTATTGCGGTGTTTTGACTGCATTGTTAAGGTTGTTTTCCAAATACCAGCTGCCAGAGATATCACTATAAATGTTAACTTAAATTTCTCACAAACTACTGAACGGATTTATGCCAAATAAGCAAGAGCCATTCCTTGAACCACCAACTACCTCTGTGCCAAATTTGGTGTAAGTTTGTTTGGTGGTTCAGGCTGTAGAGGTGGCTACATTTCCTATGGGAATTAACTTTACAAACTCAACCTTATTTTGCATCCCAAATCTTTGCCCCCCACTGCACGAAGTACCCACAAACTTTCACAATCAATAGTACCCACTGTGCCGCTTGTTTGGCAAAATTTCATGCAGATTGGTCAAACAACGCCAAAGTTATAGCCTAGTCCAAACATGTTTTTCCTGTGGAAACTAGGTCCTGGCTATATCTACCTAACTATATATATATATATATATATGTCTCCATTTGTTGCTCTGCTCTTAAGAACGCACTCACAGCAAACCCAATTCGACTGAATTCTTTATTCTGGAGGAACCGGAAACATGAATCACTGATTGCTTGCACCTGACGCGTTTCGGGGCCCCCAGCCCCTTAATCATAGGTTCAAACAGCGCCTGCGCAGAAATGCCACAAACTCCGGTCCAATCATATGCTGTAAATTCATACCCTCCATTGGGTTTCAGGTGAGTACCTTGTTATAGTGCATGATGGAGTTTGTAGTGTTTGAAACAAACATTTTTCCCTTCGGTGGGTTTCTGCGTGGCTGCTGTGCTTTGCAAATGAAATTCTTCAAGCCCTCCAGTGGGCCTCAATGAAAGCAGGTGTCCGGTTAAAATCAGAAGGTTGCTGTGCCACTCGAGGGTTAAAGCTGGTTCCAACCCTTGGCCTCATATTTCTTTCAGTATGATGGTGCAGTCCTCCACGGCCAGAGCAGCCGTGATTAATGTCTCCATTTGTTGCTCTGCTCTTAAGAACGCACTCACAGCAAACCCAATTCGACTGAATTCTTTATTCTGGAGGAACCGGAAACATGAATCACTGATTGCTTGCACCTGACGCGTTTCGGGGCCCCCAGCCCCTTAATCATAGGTTCAAACAGCGCCTGCGCAGAAATGCCACAAACTCCGGTCCAATCATATGCTGTAAATTCATACCCTCCATTGGGTTTCAGGTGAGTACCTTGTTATAGTGCATGATGGAGTTTGTAGTGTTTGAAACAAACATTTTTCCCTTCGGTGGGTTTCTGCGTGGCTGCTGTGCTTTGCAAATGAAAATTCTTCAAGCCCTCCAGTGGGCCTCAATGAAAGCAGGTGTCCGGTTAAAATCAGAAGGTTGCTGTGCCACTCGAGGGTTAAAGCTGGTTCCAACCCTTGACCTCATATTTCTTTCAGTATGATGGTGCAGTCCTCCACGGCCAGAGCAGCCGTGATTAATGTCTCCATTTGTTGCTCTGCTCTTAAGAACGCACTCACAGCAAACCCAATTCGACTGAATTCTTTATTCTGGAGGAACCGGAAACATGAATCACTGATTGCTTGCACCTGACGCGTTTCGGGGCCCCCAGCCCCTTAATCATAGGTTCAAACAGCGCCTGCGCAGAAATGCCACAAACTCCGGTCCAATCATATGCTGTAAATTCATACCCTCCATTGGGTTTCAGGTGAGTACCTTGTTATAGTGCATGATGGAGTTTGTAGTGTTTGAAACAAACATTTTTCCCTTCGGTGGGTTTCTGCGTGGCTGCTGTGCTTTGCAAATGAAATTCTTCAAGCCCTCCAGTGGGCCTCAATGAAAGCAGGTGTCCGGTTAAAATCAGAAGGTTGCTGTGCCACTCGAGGGTTAAAGCTGGTTCCAACCCTTGGCCTCATATTTCTTTCAGTATGATGGTGCAGTCCTCCACGGCCAGAGCAGCCGTGATTAATGTCTCCATTTGTTGCTCTGCTCTTAAGAACGCACTCACAGCAAACCCAATTCGACTGAATTCTTTATTCTGGAGGAACCGGAAACATGAATCACTGATTGCTTGCACCTGACACGTTTCGGGGCCCCCAGCCCCTTAATCATAGGTTCAAACAGCGCCTGCGCAGAAATGCCACAAACTCCGGTCCACTCATATGCTGTAAATTCATACCCTCCATTGGGTTTCAGGTGAGTACCTTGTTATAGTGCATGATGGAGTTTGTAGTGTTTGAAACAAACATTTTTCCCTTCGGTGGGTTTCTGCGTGGCTGCTGTGCTTTGCAAATGAAATTCTTCAAGCCCTCCAGTGGGCCTCAATGAAAGCAGGTGTCCGGTTAAAATCAGAAGGTTGCTGTGCCACTCGAGGGTTAAAGCTGGTTCCAACCCTTGGCCTCATATTTCTTTCAGTATGATGGTGCAGTCCTCCACGGCCAGAGCAGCCGTGATTAATGCTCCATTTGTTGCTCTGCTCTTAAGAACGCACTCACAGCAAACCCAATTCGACTGAATTCTTTATTCTGGAGGAACCGGAAACATGAATCACTGATTGCTTGCACCTGACGCGTTTCGGGGCCCCCAGCCCCTTAATCATAGGTTCAAACAGCGCCTGCGCAGAAATGCCATAAACTCCGGTCCAATCATATGCTGTAAATTCATACCCTCCATTGGGTTTCAGGTGAGTACCTTGTTATAGTGCATGATGGAGTTTGTAGTGTTTGAAACAAACATTTTTCCCTTCGGTGGGTTTCTGCGTGGCTGCTGTGCTTTGCAAATGAAATTCTTCAAGCCCTCCAGTGGGCCTCAATGAAAGCAGGTGTCCGGTTAAAATCAGAAGGTTGCTGTGCCACTCGAGGGTTAAAGCTGGTTCCAACCCTTGGCCTCATATTTCTTTCAGTATGATGGTGCAGTCCTCCACGGCCAGAGCAGCCGTGATTAATGTCTCCATTTGTTGCTCTGCTCTTAAGAACGCACTCACAGCAAACCCAATTCGACTGAATTCTTTATTCTGGAGAAACCGGAAACATGAATCACTGATTGCTTGCACCTGACGCGTTTCGGGGCCCCCAGCCCCTTAATCATAGGTTCAAACAGCGCCTGCGCAGAAATGCCACAAACTCCGGTCCAATCATATGCTGTAAATTCATACCCTCCATTGGGTTTCAGGTGAGTACCTTGTTATAGTGCATGATGGAGTTTGTAGTGTTTGAAACAAACATTTTTCCCTTCGGTGGGTTTCTGCGTGGCTGCTGTGCTTTGCAAATGAAATTCTTCAAGCCCTCCAGTGGGCCTCAATGAAAGCAGGTGTCCGGTTAAAATCAGAAGGTTGCTGTGCCACTCGAGGGTTAAAGCTGGTTCCAACCCTTGGCCTCATATTTCTTTCAGTATGATGGTTCAGTCCTCCACGGCCAGAGCAGCCGTGATTAATGTCTCCATTTGTTGCTCTGCTCTTAAGAACGCACTCACAGCAAACCCAATTCGACTGAATTCTTTATTCTGGAGGAACCGGAAACATGAATCACTGATTGCTTGCACCTGACGCGTTTCGGGGCCACCAGCCCCTTAATCATAGGTTCAAACAGCGCCTGCGCAGAAATGCCACAAACTCCGGTCCAATCATATGCTGTAAATTCATACTCTCCATTGGGTTTCAGGTGAGTACCTTGTTATAGTGCATGATGGAGTTTGTAGTGTTTGAAACAAACATTTTTCCCTTCGGTGGGTTTCTGCGTGGCTGCTGTGCTTTGCAAATGAAATTCTTCAAGCCCTCCAGTGGGCCTCAATGAAAGCAGGTGTCCGGTTAAAATCAGAAGGTTGCTGTGCCACTCGAGGGTTAAAGCTGGTTCCAACCCATGGCCTCATATTTCTTTCAGTATGATGGTGCAGTCCTCCACGGCCAGAGCAGCCGTGATTAATGTCTCCATTTGTTGCTCTGCTCTTAAGAACGCACTCACAGCAAACCCAATTCGACTGAATTCTTTATTCTGGAGGAACCGGAAACATGAATCACTGATTGCTTGCACCTGACGCGTTTCGGGGCCCCCAGCCCCTTAATCATAGGTTCAAACAGCGCCTGCGCAGAAATGCCACAAACTCCGGTCCAATCATATGCTGTAAATTCATACCCTCCATTGGGTTTCAGGTGAGTACCTTGTTATAGTGCATGATGGAGTTTGTAGTGTTTGAAACAAACATTTTTCCCTTCGGTGGGTTTCTGCGTGGCTGCTGTGCTTTGCAAATGAAATTCTTCAAGCCCTCCAGTGGGCCTCAATGAAAGCAGGTGTCCGGTTAAAATCAGAAGGTTGCTGTGCCACTCGAGGGTTAAAGCTGGTTCCAACCCTTGGCCTCATATTTCTTTCAGTATGATGGTGCAGTCCTCCACGGCCAGAGCAGCCGTGATTAATGTCTCCATTTGTTGCTCTGCTCTTAAGAACGCACTCACAGCAAACCCAATTCGACTGAATTCTTTATTCTGGAGGAACCGGAGAAACGCAGAAACCCACCGAAGGGAAAAATGTTTGTTTCTTCAAACACTACAAACTCCATCATGCACTATAACAAGGTACTCACCTGAAACCCAATGGAGGGTATGAATTTACAGCATATGATTGGACCGGAGTTTGTGGCATTTCTGCGCAGGCGCTGTTTGAACCTATGATTAACGGGCTGGGGGCCCCGAAACGCATCAGGTGCAAGCAATCAGTGATTCATGTTTCCGGTTCCTCCAGAATAAAGAATTCAGTCGAATTGGGTTTGCTGTGAGTGCGTTCTTAAGAGCAGAGCAACAAATGGAGACATTAATTACGGCTGCTCTGGCCGTGGAGGACTGCACCATCATACTGAAAGAAATATGAGGCCAAGGGTTGGAACCAGCTTTAACCCTCGAGTGGCACAGCAACCTTCTGATTTTAACCGGACACCTGCTTTCATTGAGGCCCACTGGAGGGCTTGAAGAATTTCATTTGCAAAGCACAGCAGCAACGCAGAAACCCACCGAAGGGAAAAATGTTTGTTTCAAACACTACAAACTCCATCATGCACTATAACAAGGTACTCACCTGAAACCCAATGGAGGGTATGAATTTACAGCATATGATTGAACCGGAGTTTGTGGCATTTCTGCGCAGGCGCTGTTTGAACCTATGATTAAGGGGCTGGGGGCCCCGAAACGCGTCAGGTGCAAGCAATCAGTGATTCATGTTTCCGGTTCCTCCAGAATAAAGAATTCAGTCGAATTGGGTTTGCTGTGAGTGCGTTCTTAAGAGCAGAGCAACAAATGGAGACATTAATCACGGCTGCTCTGGCCGTGGAGGACTGCACCATCATACTGAAAGAAATATGAGGCCAAGGGTTGGAACCAGCTTTAACCCTCGAGTGGCACAGCAACCTTCTGATTTTAACCGGACACCTGCTTTCATTGAGGCCCACTGGAGGGCTTGAAGAATTTCATTTGCAAAGCACAGCAGCCACGCAGAAACCCACCGAAGGGAAAAATGTTTGTTTCAAACACTACAAACTCCATCATGCACTATAACAAGGTACTCACCTGAAACCCAATGGAGGGTATGAATTTACAGCATATGATTGGACCGGAGTTTGTGGCATTTCTGCGCAGGCGCTGTTTGAACCTATGATTAAGGGGCTGGGGGCCCCGAAACGCGTCAGGTGCAAGCAATCAGTGATTCATGTTTCCGGTTCCTCCAGAATAAAGAATTCAGTCGAATTGGGTTTGCTGTGAGTGCGTTCTTAAGAGCAGAGCAACAAATGGAGACATTAATCACGGCTGCTCTGGCCGTGGAGGACTGCACCATCATACTGAAAGAAATATGAGGCCAAGGGTTGGAACCAGCTTTAACCCTCGAGTGGCACAGCAACCTTCTGATTTTAACCGGACACCTGCTTTCATTGAGGCCCACTGGAGGGCTTGAAGAATTTCATTTGCAAAGCACAGCAGCCACGCAGAAACCCACCGAAGGGAAAAATGTTTGTTTCAAACACTACAAACTCCATCATGCACTATAACAAGGTACTCACCTGAAACCCAATGGAGGGTATGAATTTACAGCATATGATTGGACCGGAGTTTGTGGCATTTCTGCGCAGGCGCTGTTTGAACCTATGATTAAGGGGCTGGGGGCCCCGAAACGCGTCAGGTGCAAGCAATCAGTGATTCATGTTTCCGGTTCCTCCAGAATAAAGAATTCAGTCGAATTGGGTTTGCTGTGAGTGCGTTCTTAAGAGCAGAGCAACAAATGGAGACATTAATCACGGCTGCTCTGGCCGTGGAGGACTGCACCATCATACTGAAAGAAATATGAGGCCAAGGGTTGGAACCAGCTTTAACCCTCGAGTGGCACAGCAACCTTCTGATTTTAACCGGACACCTGCTTTCATTGAGGCCCACTGGAGGGCTTGAAGAATTTCATTTGCAAAGCACAGCAGCCACGCAGAAACCCACCGAAGGGAAAAATGTTTGTTTCAAACACTACAAACTCCATCATGCACTATAACAAGGTACTCACCTGAAACCCAATGGAGGGTATGAATTTACAGCATATGATTGGACCGGAGTTTGTGGCATTTCTGCGCAGGCGCTGTTTGAACCTATGATTAAGGGGCTGGGGGCCCCGAAACGCGTCAGGTGCAAGCAATCAGTGATTCATGTTTCCGGTTCCTCCAGAATAAAGAATTCAGTCGAATTGGGTTTGCTGTGAGTGCGTTCTTAAGAGCAGAGCAACAAATGGAGACATTAATCACGGCTGCTCTGGCCGTGGAGGACTGCACCATCATACTGAAAGAAATATGAGGCCAAGGGTTGGAACCAGCTTTAACCCTCGAGTGGCACAGCAACCTTCTGATTTTAACCGGACACCTGCTTTCATTGAGGCCCACTGGAGGGCTTGAAGAATTTCATTTGCAAAGCACAGCAGCCACGCAGAAACCCACCGAAGGGAAAAATGTTTGTTTCAAACACTACAAACTCCATCATGCACTATAACAAGGTACTCACCTGAAACCCAATGGAGGGTATGAATTTACAGCATATGATTGGACCGGAGTTTGTGGCATTTCTGCGCAGGCGCTGTTTGAACCTATGATTAAGGGGCTGGGTGCCCCGAAACGCGTCAGGTGCAAGCAATCAGTGATTCATGTTTCCGGTTCCTCCAGAATAAAGAATTCAGTCGAATTGGGTTTGCTGTGAGTGCGTTCTTAAGAGCAGAGCAACAAATGGAGACATATATATATATATATATATATATATATATATATATATATATATATATATGTGTTTCCAAGAGTTCGCTGTGAAATCCCCGCTCTCCTCCCTCGCGACGCCGGTGCCAGCAACGGTCACAACTCCGCCTCAATATTTAAACACAGGACAACATCCGGGTGTAACTCCGAAATAAATCCAGCGGCACGCCAAGGACAACACAATATACCTTTATTGTGTCACACAAACAGAACTACGCGTTTCGGCGAAGCCTTTGTCAAGTTACTGACCTGTGCCCAAATTCCCCTAAAAATACAGGTCACGGTTCATAGACATAGAAGAAAACAAACTTCACGAACGCTCTGTTCGAAATGAAAAAATGTCAAATACATTCATAAATCGTGACTTTTCGTCTATATACAATTGGAATTACCACTTCATAATAATACTGTGCAAATTAAGTACCGATTAACACAATAAACCTAAATTTAAATTATAATTATAATTGTTTCAAGGCAAGTGCCTGAGCCATTCATTATTGCACATGTTTTTTAAGGAGACACAGAGCCATTTCGTGATTCATTTGATTATAGGAATAATTCGAGATGAACCTAAATGTAAGGCACCAAAGAATTCATGTCAAGTACAGAACTATAGACAAATAAATAATAGTTATTATCAGTAATGGTAATGTACCCACAATAGACAAATGTCTATATTCAGTAGCAGCCAAAAAATCCTGAGGGTAATGTACCCATACAAAATGCATACAATCAAAGCGATCATGGTGCATCGGGCTATTAACAAGTTCAAGTATAGACCCAAACTCCAATTAATAGGACATAGGGACGCGTACATAAAATTTAGGTGCCAAACAAGCTCATATAATTTCCCAAGTTATATCGGGGGAAAGTACAATTGGGCAGATATGTCAGTTGCTGTTGGTGAAGTGTGAGGGACGACCCTAATTAACCCAATAACTAATAAAAGAAACTAAGTGAGAAAATTGAAATAATAATAGAAATAAAATAAAATAGAGATAGGTACAGAAGGTCTCTACTGCTATGCTAAGCCTAGCTAATAGTCAAGAGAGACTGCCAGTATTCATCGATCAGGACACTATTCTCGTGCCATCCTAAATCTGTTTACTCTATGATATCAAATTAAAATGATAGTGATGTTAAAAAAGAAGAACACTCAGTGTGGTAGTACAGAGAGGAACCGAATAGCACTATACTGGGTCAATTAACCTATATGGGTTGCTAATTCCTCCCCATAATTCATCCCGTTAGGAATTTTTGCATTAAGTTCAATAATGTACTTTGACTCTGTAATCCTTAAGAGTTTTTCCCGATCCCCTCCTCTAGGAAGGGGTAGGATTCTATCAATACCAAAGAATTTGATCAAGTCAGCATTGCTTTGATGTTTTTCCTGATAGTGCCTCGCTACGGGATAGTTCAGATCCATATTGGTTACAGCCCTCATGTGCTGTAATATACGGGTTTTTAGCTGCAGTTTGGTACTACCCACGTAGTTTAACCCGCAAGGGCATTCCAGGACATAGATTGTATAGTCACTGGTGCAGGTGATGAATTTCTTGATAGGCTTTTTCAATACTATGTTCTTCCCCACAGTATAGCTATCCCGATTATTGCTGTGTTTACACGCCTTGCAGGAACCACATTTTTTAAAACCCTTGGCTGTTCCTAACCAGTTTGTGCTGTTAGATACGTTTTGATAACTATGTACCAGTTGGTCTCTCAACGATTTGGATTTTCTGTATGTTATCGCTGGTGTTACGCCTATTTCCGAGCCTATTATGGGGTCCGATTCCAGCAAACCCCAATGTTTGTTTATCAGGTACCTTAGGGTATTGGATCTACGGTTATATGTTGTAATTAATCTGGGTATCCCTTTGTTTTTCCCTTCTTTTTTGTTAGATGAAAAAAGTACCTCGGCTCTTGGCATGTTTTCCACTTTTTGACTGGCAGTGGCAATCACCTTGGATGCATAGCCTCTTTGTTCAAATCTCCTCTCCATAACCCGTTTTTCATTTAGGAAACCTTCTTTGGTGTTACAATTCCTACGAGCTCGTAGGAATTCCCCATAGGGGATACTATTCAATAAGGGTGTAGGGTGATTACTAGTTGCGTGTAGCAACGTATTCCCCGCGGTCTCCTTTCGAAAGAGGGTGGTCACTATTTGATTATTTACTATGTCAATGGAGATATCCAGGAATTCGCAGTGGGAGTTGCTGATAGAATGTGTGAAGGTGAGGTTGAGATCATTTTGTCCCAGAATATTGATGAATTCCTGTGCTAAATCCAGGGGTCCATCCCAAATCAGGAACAGGTCATCAATATACCTGATCCATATTGGGATGTGTTGTACAAATCTTTCATTCTCCTCCACCCACACCACACACTCCTCCCACCATCCTAGGAACAGGTTGGCTAGGCTAGGTGCAAAGGAAGTTCCCATCGCCGTGCCAGACTTTTGGCGATACAGTGTTTTATCAAAAACAAATATGTTTTCTTCTAGGCAATACAGCATCATCTTTTTCAGCATCAGAGTATGTTCCCATAGTGACATGTGTCTTTCTTTCAGGAAATGCATGCACGCCTCCACACCTTTTTGTTGTTCTATACAGGTGTATAGGGAACAGACATCTAATGATATCATGTGGTAATTACTTTCCCATGTGATATCATGGATTCTTCGCAAGAAGTCGGTGCTATCCTTGCAAAATGATCTTAATTTGAAGACAAAAGGTGCCAAAAACAGGTCTAAGAATATAGATGTGTTTTCTAGAAGTCCACCGTTGGAAGACACAATAGGTCTCCCCGGTGGTCTAGTAGGATGTTTGTGCACTTTGGGGAGCAGATAGAAACAAGGGACCCGTGGATTTTCATTCTTAAGCCATAAGAATTCATCTTTAGATAACAAACCATCCACCCTCCAGCTTTCCAACAGTGTATGATACTTGGTAATTGAGGCCCTGTAGCTTTCCCAACTTATCTCCTCATAACATGACGTATCCTGTAGTTGTCTTAGAGCCTCCCGATTGTACTGGGAAACATCCATGACAACTACATTCCCCCCTTTATCAGAGGGTTTAATGATTATGTTGGTATCACTACTTAACGCTCTTAGTGCTTCCCTTTGTGTCTTGGTTAGATTATCCTTATATTTTCCAGTTTTCTGCTCCTTTAGTTTATTGATTTCCCAAATCATAGTCTGATTAAAAGTCTCAATGTTGTCATGCGGAACATTTGGATTAAATTTGGACTTGGGTCTTAGTCCTGTACAACAAGTGCTGCTGCTACTGAATATAGACATTTGTCTATTGTGGGTACATTACCATTACTGATAATAACTATTATTTATTTGTCTATAGTTCTGTACTTGACATGAATTCTTTGGTGCCTTACATTTAGGTTCATCTCGAATTATTCCTATAATCAAATGAATCACGAAATGGCTCTGTGTCTCCTTAAAAAACATGTGCAATAATGAATGGCTCAGGCACTTGCCTTGAAACAATTATAATTATAATTTAAATTTAGGTTTATTGTGTTAATCGGTACTAAATTTGCACAGTATTATTATGAAGTGGTAATTCCAATTGTATATAGACGAAAAGTCACGATTTATGAATGTATTTGACATTTTTTCATTTCGAACAGAGCGTTCGTGAAGTTTGTTTTCTTCTATGTCTATGAACCGTGACCTGTATTTTTAGGGGAATTTGGGCACAGGTCAGTAACTTGACAAAGGCTTCGCCGAAATGCGTAGTTCTGTTTGTGTGACACAATAAAGGTATATTGTGTTGTCCTTGGCGTGCCGCTGGATTTATTTCGGAGTTACACCCGGATGTTGTCCTGTGTTTAAATATATATATATATATATATATATATATATATATATATATATATATATATATATATATCCAACATCGATGGTCGCTTCAACTCGAGCCACTTACGATGGCGGGCCGTGAAGGGATAGCGAAACCCAAATATTCCAAATCTGCATTGCTGAAAAATCCAACAGGAAAAAACAACGCTTCACGGCACCCAGTGCTTTTAAGGCAGAGTTTATTTAGGCCACACAAACTCTACGCGTTTCGGGAACCTCGGTCCCTTGATCACGAGTAAACGGACATAGTCAAACAACCAATAAGTAACGATGCATCACGTGACATGGTTAGTGATTCAAAAACAGTGAAAACAGACTGCACCACAGAGTAACGGCATCACCAGAGACTTCTAGTTTCAATCACATTAACATTCCTCGTTGCTGACACAAGAGTGTATAAATCAAGCAATTTTAAACGAGTGTATAATATGAAAAAATGTGACCCCATAAGAATTCACAATTACTTATGCCAATCTGATTTCTCAACTTAATTTTTTTCTAATTGAAGATAAATAAACTTTATCAACAGTCCATTAACACACTGTGGTTTTTACACCTACAAGTGCTCAAAGGTACAGTTCTGTTTAGTTAAATAACAAAGTCTTCTGTTATTGGACTGATTGTGTCATGATTTACACACCAAATAGGTTTGTGAATAATTAGGAAAATCGCCCAAGTGGGCATAAGAAAAACCAGATTAGCCTTGCTTCTTTTGTTTAAAAGGAGGCAAACGATAAGAAAAGAAAAGAACAGGTGAAGTAGCCACATATTCCAAATCTGTAGCCCAAGTGGGCAGATTTTTACAGACTTCCAATTGGATAGATTGTAGAAAATTCTAAACTATAGTCTATTCTTCTCGTCACACACGTGAATGTTAGAACTGCTCCTTTTCTTCCAGGGTTACTAGTGCACATCTCTCTGTTTCATGAATGGGTAACAATCTGTAAAAGATACACACAAGATAAAAACAGTGTCACGAATTCAGTTGCCAACATGGAGGAACCCCGGCAGGGACGGTGGGAGGCTATTAGATTTCACACTTATTCATTTCATTAATTGTGGTTCTACCGGGCCTCTGACTACCTTGGTTCAGATTTAGCCTAAATGGACTGCTAATTCCTCGTCAATGTTATGGCCTCGAGGTTTGACTGTTTGGTATTGAATGATCATGCGAGACTCAAGTCGTCTAAGCTCAAGGACTCTATTTCCACCCCTCTCACGCAAGGGCACCGTGTCAAGAACAACAAAAGAGAGTAAACTGGTGTTTTGATTGTGTTCGGCTATATATATAGATATATAGATATATATATATAGATATATATTACCTACTGGCGGTCGCCAGTAGGTAGTTATAGTTAGGACCACGTTTCCATAGGAAAACCTCAACATTCTATTTTGAATAACTTTGGCGCCGGTCGACGAATCCTCGCGAATTTCTCAAAATAGGTGGGGCGCTACGCTCCGCTCCTACCCTGAAAGTCTCGGGGGGATCCGTCAAGCGGGGGCTGAGATAAAAGGGGGGTCCCAAACGCGTTTTTCCCATGCATTTTTCCATAGGACCTTTAGAACGAGCTACAGCCCGAACGGCTGAACAGAATTACTCAAAATTTGGCAGAGAGGTAGTCCCTAGGTCAAGGAAGTGCCTTTTGTAGGTTTGGTGTAAATCTGTTCAGTAGATTCTGAGAAAATAGCCTTTAAATCAATATATATATCTGAGCCCGCTTACGGTACGCTTACCGTACGCTTACGGTAAGCGTACGGTGGCGTGCGCGAGCGCGATTCTGATTGGCTCTTAGATCTTAGTAAACATTCGAATCGGCCGAAACCAGGAAGCGGCGGCCGCCATTTTGTGTATTTCACTCTGAAAAAAAAGAGTGAAAACAAGGAAAGGGGGCAATGAGGAGAGTTACAGACCCCCTAACATTTGTAAGGGGGTCAAAGAAGGACAGAAAAGTACAAAAAAAACATTTATTGATTTTAAAAAAAATCACGGGGTACGCGTACGGTAAGCTTACGGTAAGCGTACGGAAGAAACATGGCGTGCGCGAAGGAGATTCTGATTGGCCCATAGATCTTAGTAAACATTCGAATCGGCCGAAACCAGGAAGCGGCGGCCGCCATTTTGTGTGTTTCACTCAGAAAAAAAACAGAGAAAACAAGGAAAGGGGGCAATGAGGAGAGTAACAGACCCCCTAACATTTGTAAGGGGGTCAAAGAAGGACAGAAAAGTACAAAAAAAACATTTATTGATTTAAAAAAAAATCACGGGGTACGCGTACCGTGAGCTTACGGTAAGCGTACGGTAAAAAAAATAAAAATAAATAAATGAAAAGCAGATTTAAGAGTTTAGAAATTAGGGAGCTCTAAAAAGAGCTGTTGTGTTTATGAAGTCATTTTTTTAGTGGTACCTACAAGTAAGTACCGATGCAGAGTCTAAGGTTCAAGAGGAAGACTCTGTTCCCTTCATCATTGAAGTGCACACCATCTCCTCTATAAATGTCTTGCATGTCATAACGCAAGTTGTTGTGGTAAATGGCACCCATACCATAGTCACGGAGGAAAGCAGAAACAGATTTGTTGACGTGCTTTCTTGCTTTGTCAATCTGCGGACAGAAATGATTGGACCAGTTCCATTTTTGCCTTTGGCATATGTTGGAAAACACAAAGGCAGTTTTAGGGAAAAGTGTAAACAGTTGTGCAAAGGTGTCCTTCATAAGCATTTCCAGACCTACCCCAGTCAAAGTGCCTAGGTCATTGCCACCACAGTGCACTATTATGAGGTCAGGGTGTTGGATTTGAATGAAGGATTTCACCAATGGCATCAATTGGTGCCACTTTAACCCTCTCTGACCAATCCATTTAATGTCTACATTTGGCAAAGCAAGGTCTCTCACCATACCTGTTTTCTCTGCAAACTTTTCACTCCAGAAGACATAGCTGTGCCCTACAATCCACACTGTGAACATCTTCAAAGGAGAACTGGATGCACTCAGGAGGTGTCTTTCAGTAGAATGGCAATATGAAAAGAAAGACAGTTTGGAAATGGAGGCATACATATTTTTTTCAAAACAAAAAGAACTGATTGGCTGTTTCATACCATTCTAGAATAAAAACTAGGCTGTATGTGTAAATTAATAGAAGCATGTTTTGTATTGGTACAGAAAAATGTGTAACCAAAGAACAGTACTATGGATTTGCTGTAAGGTTTGAAAAGTCAAGCACTCTTGCTCTGTGGAATTGAAACATTGTGTGTCGAACTTCTGACCTAACTCTACACAGCAGTGTTCCATGAGCTGTTGCTATGGTAGCAGGCAGAAGTCAAGTTGGGGGAAGGGTACTAGGCAGAAGTCAAGTTGGGGGAAGGGTACTTTTGGAAAAGGGTTGGTTTTCAACCAATAGAAATGTGTGATTACATTTGAAAAAAAGGGGGAAGGACTGAGATTTGAAACTTACATGTATATGTGTGGAAAAATAGAGGGAAAGTTTGCCATTATCTGGTTCTGCTGAGAGGAGAGAGGTGAACAGAACAGAGATCCTGGCTCTGATAATCTGCTGTTTGAGTGTCACATTTCTTTCACAACTAACTAATTTTAAAGGTGAGTTTACAGTTTGAGAGGGGATGTATGTGGTAACTTAAGAAATGAATAATAGAAATGGGAATTGTTTTTGTTGTAGTTACACATGGTGGTTTCATAATGTGTCAGTCTGTAAAAGTGATTTACACTTGGCCCGAAAAAAAAAAGAGCAGTAAGTGTGCTTTCAAATTGGCAAAGAAATTTCGTTTTGGGACTAATGTGAAAACATGACTCTGTGTGCATAGAAGAATTATAGGCAGAGATTTATTGCGTCTTGCTCTGGTGATTTCACAGTTGCATTAGATGGAAAGGGGGAGCGAATTTTTGGGGGAAGAAGCAGAGTCTTAGCACACACCCATGTGCTTGCCATGTATAGTCATGCACAGTATTTAGAAGCGAGTGGGGTTTTCAGGTTTAAGTCTGTAATGCAAATACATTCAGCATCACTAAGGCTGGTTGCCCTTGCTGGAGTGTAGGCAGTCACAGAGAATACACATGGTGGTGGTCTGAAAAAACAGCTTGGACATGTGCATTTAAATAAATCAAAAAAAGTGGTTTTATAATGTGTCAGTCTGTAAAAGTGATTTCCAATTGTAAAAAGTGATTTTCACTTGGCCCGAAAAAAAAAGAGCAGTAAGTGTGCTTTCAAAATGGCAAAGAAATTTCGTTTTGGGACTAATGTGAAAACATGACTCTGTGTGCATAGAGGAATTATAGGCAGAGATTTATTGCGTCTTGCTCTGGTGATTTCACAGTTGCATTAGATGGAAAGGGGGAGCGAATTTTTGGGGGAAGAAGCAGAGTCTTAGCACACACTCATGTGCTTGCCATGTATAGTCACGCACAGTATTTAGAAGCGAGTGGGGTTTTCAGGTTTAAGTCTGTAATGCAAATACATTCAGCATCACTAAGGCTGGTTGCCCTTGCTGGAGTGTAGGCTGTCACAGAGAATACACATGGTGGTGGTCTGAAAAAACAGCTTGGACATGTGCATTTAAATAAATCAAAAAAAGTGGTTTCATAATGTGTCAGTCTGTAAAAGTGATTTCCAATTGTAAAAAGTGATTTTCACTTGGCCCGAAAAAAAAAGAGCAGTAAGTGTGCTTTCAAAATGGCAAAGAAATTTCGTTTTGGGACTAATGTGAAAACATGACTCTGTGTGCATAGAGGAATTATAGGCAGAGATTTATTGCGTCTTGCTCTGGTGATTTCACAGTTGCATTAGATGGAAAGGGGGGCGAATTTTTGGGGGAAGAAGCAGAGTCTTAGCACACACCCATGTGCTTGCCATGTATAGTCATGCACAGTATTTAGAAGCGAGTGGGGTTTTCAGGTTTAAGTCTGTAATGCAAATACATTCAGCATCACTAAGGCTGGTTGCCCTTGCTGGAGTGTAGGCAGTCACAGAGAATACACATGGTGGTGGTCTGAAAAAACAGCTTGGACATGTGCATTTAAATAAATCAAAAAAAGTGGTTTTATAATGTGTCAGTCTGTAAAAGTGATTTCCAATTGTAAAAAGTGATTTTCACTTGGCCCGAAAAAAAAAGAGCAGTAAGTGTGCTTTCAAAATGGCAAAGAAATTTCGTTTTGGGACTAATGTGAAAAAATGACTCTGTGTGTATAGAGGAATTATAGGCAGAGATTTATTGCGTCTTGCTCTGGTGATTTCACAGTTGCATTAGATGGAAAGGGGGAGCGAATTTTTGGGGGAAGAAGCAGAGTCTTAGCACACACCCATGTGCTTGCCATGTATAGTCATGCACAGTATTTAGAAGCGAGTGGGGTTTTCAGGTTTAAGTCTGTAATGCAAATACATTCAGCATCACTAAGGCTGGTTGCCCTTGCTGGAGTGTAGGCAGTCACCGTGAATACACATGGTGGTGGTCTGAAAAAAACAGCTTGGACAAGTGCAATTAAATAAATTAAAAAAAAAGGTTTCATAATGTGTCAGTCTGTAAAAGTGATTTTCACTTGCCCCGAAAAAAAAAAGAGCAGTAAGTGTGCTTTAAAAATGGCAAAGAAATTTCGTTTTGGGACTAATGTGAAAACATGACTCTGTGTGCATAGAGGAATTATAGGCAGAGATTTATTGCGTCTTGCTCTGGTGATTTCACAGTTGCATTAGATGGAAAGGGGGAGCGAATTTTTGGGGGAAGAAGCAGAGTCTTAGCACACACCCATGTGCTTGCCATGTATAGTCATGCACAGTATTTAGAAGCGAGTGGGGTTTTAAGGTTTAAGTCTGTAATGCAAATACATTCAGCATCACTAAGGCTGGTTGCCCTTGCTGGAGTGTAGGCAGTCACAGAGAATACACATGGTGGTGGTCTGAAAAAACAGCTTGGACATGTGCATTTAAATAAATCAAAAAAAGTGGTTTCATAATGTGTCAGTCTGTAAAAGTGATTTCCAATTGTAAAAAGTGATTTTCACTTGCCCCGAAAAAAAAAAGAGCAGTAAGTGTGCTTTAAAAATGGCAAAGAAATTTCGTTTTGGGACTAATGTGAAAACATGACTCTGTGTGCATAGAGGAATTATAGGCAGAGATTTATTGCGTCTTGCTCTGGTGATTTCACAGTTGCATTAGATGGAAAGGGGGAGCGAATTTTTGGGGGAAGAAGCAGAGTCTTAGCACACACCCATGTGCTTGCCATGTATAGTCATGCACAGTATTTACAAGCGAGTGGGGTTTTTAGGTTTAAGTCTGTAATGCAAATACATTCAGCATCACTAAGGCTGGTTGCCCTTGCTGGAGTGTAGGCAGTCACCGCGAATACACATGGTGGTGGTCTGAAAAAAACAGCTTGGACAAGTGCAATTAAATAAATTAAAAAAAAAGGTTTCATAATGTGTCAGTCTGTAAAAGTGATTTTCACTTGCCCCGAAAAAAAAAAGAGCAGTAAGTGTGCTTTAAAAATGGCAAAGAAATTTCGTTTTGGGACTAATGTGAAAACATGACTCTGTGTGCATAGAGGAATTATAGGCAGAGATTTATTGCGTCTTGCTCTGGTGATTTCACAGTTGCATTAGATGGAAAGGGGGAGTGAATTTTTGGGGGAAGAAGCAGAGTCTTAGCACACACCCATGTGCTTGCCGTGTATAGTCATGCACAGTATTTAGAAGCGAGTGGGGTTTTCAGGTTTCAGTCTGTAATGCAAATACATTGAGCTTCACTAAGGCTGGTTGCCCTTGCTGGAGTGTAGCACTCTGGACATGGGCTTTTTAAAAAATCTGAAAAGTGGTGTCATAATGTGACAGTTTGTAAAAGAGATTTTCACTTGCCCAAAAAAAAGAGCAGTTTGTGTGCATTCAAATTGGCAAAGAAATTTTGTTTTGTGACTATTGTGAAAAGAAATGTAGTAATATATTTAAATACAATAAAGGATTTTTTTTTAGTTTTTTTCAGGTATTGCTGAAGAACAGTGAACAAAATTTAAGATGCCTACAAAATCTCGAGTTCAAAAAACGCTAAAAAAAAAACTATATTTGAAGACAACTGGAGGACCAAAGTTAGTAGAAGATGCTCATGTTGGGAAAAAGAAAAAATCTTCTGGTAAGCAGAAAAAAGAATTTCTTAAAAAAATATTCAAAACAAAGAAAAATGTACAAAATGTCTGTCCAGGGAAGAATGTAACAAAACGAAGAGAACAGCAAAAAATTGAGAATTTAGTTAATGCAAATATACCTTCTGCAACTGAAAAGTTTTACATAAACAGAAAAACAGCGTTTAAAGAGATACGTAGAAAAATGTTTCAGAGAAGAGTTATGTCCAATTTGATAAAGGATGTGAAGAAATATAAGCAAAAGGCAAAATATTACAAGAGAAAAAAAGAAATTGAAGCCATTGCAGCAAAAGCATTAGAATTAAAAAGGAAACTATTCATATTAATTTTGAATAGGATGCGTACATTAGATAAAATGGTTAATGTACTGAAATCAAAAAGCAAAAGCAAAAGAGTAGTGAACAGAACAAACTTTTGTAAAGTGTTTTTAGGAAAGTGGATGCATAGTTCAAGTAGTGAACCTTTTTTTAATGAAGAGAGCTATTTTCAAAGTAATAGTTTGCTGCATGCAGTTGACACCAGAGGTCGTTCATACGAAGTAAAAAATGGTTGCATAATGGAGAAGGAGATAATGGTTCCAAGAGATGAGGTACAAGTGATGGCAGATGAGGCAATGGGGAGACGTCCTAAAGCCCCAGTGTACACTTGGAATTGTAGTAGTATTTGCACTGTGCGTCAGGAATCTATTGACAGATTTCGAGAGTTTCTAAGAGAATATAGTAAAAAAAGTGTAAAACAGAAGATTAAGGTGCTTCAAAGTCTGGATCCATGCAGAGTGAGAGAGAATACTGGTTTGCAGGGTCATTCTCTGGCTTGTCTATCTAGAAAAGTGTGCAATAGTGTTTTCCATCATTTTAGGATGCTGGCTGTTCATCATACTGAAATGAGAAAGTTTGTGAGACGGTTGTATTTTGCCAAAAGTCCAGCAATAAAGTTAAATGAATGGAATAGGGCTCTGTTCCGAGGAACGGTATCAGATGTAGAGAAGGTTGTTGATGAAATTCAGTTTTGTTACTTTGGTCCTGAACAAAACAGTGCAGAGAAGGACACAGTAAATGAGGAAGAAGTGGAAGAGAATGTAGAACCTTCTGTAAGTAAGACATTTAATGATCACATAACAAAATTTGCAATAGTCTCTAATGAAAGACCAAATGTTACTTGTATTTGTTGCCGCAGAACTCATTATAGAAAACAAACTAGGAATGTTGATCTCTACAGAAAGAGTGAAAATGAAGATAATTATAAGTGGATGGATTTTGCCACATATATATTTCTTGAAAATTGTTTTGAATTGGGTGAAGATCAGCGTATTTGTAAATACTGTTACAACAAGTTAGAGGAAAATAGAATGCCGACCAGAGCTGTACATAATAATTTAGAATTGGATGCTATTCCTGCTGAACTTTCTGAATTAAATACATATGAGTCTATACTCATTCAATGTGTTCATCCGTTCCAGACCATAGTACGTATGGAGCCCAAAACTGGTAAATTACCTCCTTCAGATTTACTGAGAGGTTTAAAAGGTAGAGTGGTGTATTTGCCCTTGGATTTGAAAAAAAATATGGAAACTATTGATGCGGATACTTTGGAAACTGAACCATTAATTATTCTGGTTAATGGTGTACCTACAAAGAATAAGAAGATTTGGCAGGAGCTGGTAGATGTGCGGAAAGTACAAAGAGCAAATTTGTATTTGAAAAAAAATAACAAATGGTATGAATCAATTTATATAGAAGAAGAAGAAGAAGACGAAGATTTTCAAGAAGACACAGAAACACCAACTGGACAAATTGAAAAAGTGGACAAGACAAAGGAAGAAGAAATTTATGAACATTTTAGCATACATCCTCTTCATTCGAAAGAAGTTATGGGAGACAATATTGATCTCTTTCAGATGAAGAAAGCAAAAGGAACTCCCGTGAGTGTATGGGAGGAGAGCTTGGAAGCTCGATGTTTTCCCCAGCTGTTTCCTACGGGAAAAGGAGGACGATACGATGAACGTCCAGAACAGATTCCAGCTTCAGAGTATCGGACTACAAGACTATATGCTGAAGATCCCAGATTTCGACAAAGTATTCCTTATTTGTTTCATCTTTTATTTGAAAGCGACTTGTCTGCACTGTCTTATGCAGTAAATCACATTTTAAAAAGTGGAGTACATTTACAAAATGTGTCTGCTAAGGATTTTATGGAGAAAGTGCAGCACCGAGATGATCATTTGGAAACACAACTGATCAATCTGATGGCTTGTCAGCGTGGGACAAATGAATATTGGTACCGATGCCATGGTGAACTAAAATGCATGTTACGCAATTTAGGAACACCAACATGGTTCCTTACCCTAAGCTGTGCCGAGTACGCTTGGGATGATTTACTGGATTTTCTACGAGAGGCCAATTCAAACATTAAAAACATCGAATACAAGACAGCAGGAGAACTGTGCTCATTGGATCCGGTTAATGTTTGCAGATATTTCAATCATAGATTTGAGGCTATGATGTCCTTCATCTGCAATAAAAAAAATCCACCCCTTGGAGAAGTAGTGGATTTCTTTTGGAGAAAAGAGTACCAGGCAAGAGGTGCTCCTCATATTCATATGCTGTTGTGGATCAAGGATGCCCCAAAGTTTGGAACAGATACTGATGAAGCAGTGTTATCTTACATTGAAGAATATGCAACATGTGGTATACCAAAAAGCACAGAAGAGAACAAGTTAAAGGAGCAAGTTTTACGTTTCCAAAGTCATCGGTGTGGAAAATACTGTCGACGGAAATACAAGAGCAAAGAAAAATACTACACTAAATGTCGATTTGGATTTCCTAGACCTGTTCTTTCAAATGGAAGAGTAAACAGTTTTATGTCAGCTGTGAGACATACTATCACAAGAAAATCACCTAAGAATACCTACAACCTTAAAAGAAAAGAAGAATCAAAAAATATAAATGACTACAACCCAGTCATTTTATCCATGTGGAACGCTAACATGGATATACAGTATGTAGCTGACAATTCCATTGCTGTTGCACGATATGTAACGTCTTACATTACGAAATCAGAAAAAACAGAATTGAAGGAAATGTGGGAAGAGATTTCTCACGAGAAGACTGTCAGTAAGAAGCTGTACAGTTTCAGTTTGAAGATGTTATCGCATCGAGAAATTGGATCCTACGAATGTTCAGATAGGTTATCTTCTGCAAGTCTCTACTCGAAGTCAAGAAGAATAATTTGGGCAAGTTTAGGCCTTGCAGCAATGAGAAATCGGGTACTGAAATCTGTTGGAGAAATAGAATATTTGGCCGAGAATGACCCAGAAAGTACAGATATATTGAAAACAAACATGTTGGACACATATTATCCCAAGAGAAGTCATCATCTGGAGAACATGTGTCTCTATGAAGTGTTGCAGAACTACATTTATTCACGGAAAGCTGCAGAAGACATTAATAATGGAAAATATAAAGTTGTTGGTGAAGAAGGATGTTTGGTGAAGCAAACCAAAGGAAGTTTGATAAATCACCGGAAGCTGAGTTGCGACACTACCGACAAGAAAGAATTTTACTACTTGGCTCTTTTACAGTTGTTTAAACCATGGCGTACAGAGGATGAACTACTGGGAGAATTTCAAAGCTATGAGGATTCATTTAATGCTTGCAAAGACAGCATACAATGCAATACATTCACAACTTATCTGCAAATGTTAAATGAAGAAATTGAACAGGAAACTACAATTGCAGCGGAAATAGCTAGAGACAGTTCTCAGGACAGCCAAAGTTCAGGAACACACAGTCAAGATCCCCTAGGACAACCAATCGTTGAAAATGAAGCATCAATAGCCATGAATGAAGTGGAAACAGCTATGAATCAAGCTCAAGAAGAATTTATAGACTTAGAAAATTTGGAAAGACAACTGAATCAAGAGCAGCAACAAATTTATGAAGAGATCAAAAACAAAATTGATCACGGATTTCTACATGTAAAAAAAGAGTGCTCATGCACATCATTTCATCCAATCAGGATGTATGTAAGCGGACAAGCTGGCACTGGAAAAAGTTTCCTAATTAAAGTCATCAGAAGCTACCTAAAGCAAAAAACGGATTCTACTTTGTCTTGTGTGGTTACTGCTCCAACTGGGTTAGCAGCATATAACATAAAAGGAATCACCTTACATCGTTTGCTAATGTTACCAGTGGAGCATGAGAACAAAATACAATTCAACAAGCTAACTGGAGAAGCATCCTTGGAAGTTTCACGAGTATTGAAGAAGATGCAAGTTCTCATTATTGATGAGGTGAGCATGGTATCAAACTTAATGCTTGCCTTTGTGCATTTAAGAATGCAGCAAATTTTGAAGACAGACTATGACGTGTTATTTGGTGGAAAACACGTCATAGTTTTTGGAGATCTTTTGCAACTTACTCCAGTTAAAGGACAACCAGTGTTTAATACTGTGACACATGAAGACACGAAGAAGTCATTGGGAAGTATCGGCAATACAAATATTTGGTCCTTCTTTGAGTACAAGGAACTTACAACTAATATGAGGCAAGCAAACGATGAAGAATATGGAAGTATTCTGAAATATATCAGGATTGGACTACTCACAGAGGCTGGCAAAAATGCATTACAGACTCGGCTGCTACATAATTTATTTCCAAAGGAAGAAATAGTTGCAGAGAAGATATACAAGAACATTGCAGAAAACAAAAGTGTCATCTGCTTAATGCCTACTCTACGTGAATGCTCAATATTCAATGAGGAGCTTTTGAAATTGGAAAAGGAAGAGATCAGGAAATTGGAAGCAGTGGACAAAATTGAGGATGGAAGAATTACTGTCACAGTAACAGGCAAACTGAAAAATAAATTGGACTCACTAGAGAAGAACATCTCCAAAACAGCTGGATTAGAAAAAAATCTATATGTTTGCATGAACTGTAGAGTGTTTTTAAGGAGAAATTTGGATGTTGAGAAAGGTTTAGTTAATGGAGCGATGGGAAGAGTTGTGGGTTTTATTAATTATCAGAAAAAAGAAGGAATTGAATGTTTAAAAATAAAATTTGATCAGATAGATGAAGTTAAAGATATTTGTCGTTGTACAGTTCGTTTTATGCTTGTGAAAGACTTATATGTACGTAGGAAGCAGTTTCCGTTTTCTCTAGCATATGCTGTAACTATTCACAAGTCTCAAGGATTGACTGTAGATTGTGCATTTGTGAACATTGGTTCAACTGTGTTCAAAGAAGGTATGGCATATGTTGCTTTGTCACGAGTCAAAACATTATCAGGTTTATTCATGATAGACTTTGAAGAATCAAAAGTTAGTGCTGATACAAATTGTGTAAAGGAGTATAATAGATTAAGAAGAAGCTATGCTCCTCATTTAGGTCAGGATCCTGTGTTGGAGAAACGTGTAGTTTCTCGTAAAAGAAAAAATGAGAATATCTGTAGTGAAGATGTAGAGAAGAGGAAAAAAAAGAGGAGTGATGTAATTGCAAGCAAAAAGAAAAAGGAAAATGAAGAACAGGTTGTAGGATGTCATTTTGAAAATAGCTCTGGTGTCAACTGCTACGCAAATGTTGTGCTGAATGTTGCATTTTATCTGGAAAGTTTGCAGGAGCAGATAATAGTAAATCAGGGAAAAAGATTCTGTTCAGAGCTGAGTCTCCTTTTTCAAAAGTTGAGTAAAGATAAAACTCAAATAGAAAGTGCTACTGACATTAGAAAACTTTTAGATGTATGTTCAGGACGAACACAGTTTTCTCAAAATGAACAGCAAGATGCACATGAATTTTTGATGTATTTTCTTCAGGTAGTGGAAGAAGAAGGAGTTCCCATTGACATTTTTTTTGGTCTCTCTTATAAATGGGAACATAGTTGTGATAATTGTTATAATATATGTGGCTCTATTGTTGATAATGAAAGGTTTATTTATTTGACATTGCCAGAGAGTAAAACAGTCACTTTTGCAAAATTAGTTAAAGATGCTAATCATAGCATGAAATGTGGTGAGTGTAATTCTGACATGTTTTCAACATTAATTTTAAAGGAATACGGACAGTATGTAATTTTAATGAAGCAACGATGTAGAGCTGATGGTTCAAAATTGGATACTTTAATAAAGAAGTTTACAGGACAGCAATTATCAATTTCAGGAAAAACTTTTGTAACTGTTGCAATAATTTTCCATGATGGACCTACTGTTACTTCTGGACATTACACAGTTTATCTAAAATGTGAAAAAGGCTGGACACTGTGTAATGATTCCCAATTGATTTTCAAACAACGTTTGCCTTTTGATTTAGCAAATTCCTATCTAATCTTCCTGAAACCTAAATTTTAGAGAGACTTGGCAAGATCTGGACAAAATAATTTTACCATTTTACTGGATTACCATTGTAAAAAAAAGATTTTTAAAATTATCATTTGGCCTAATGGAAAGATAACCAATTGTAATGTGGACTTTTTTAATTTTTAATGCAATTTTGAAAAACCAATAATTTAGAGATTATCGGTAACTTCTGCACATTTTAAATTTTGGAATGTTATTGGACTGCCATTGGAAATTTTTTCAAAAATGATTTAAAAAATTACTATTTGGCCATGTGGAAAAGTAACCAATTCTATTGTGGACTAAATAAATTATTCAAAACATTTTCGTGAACCAAAATGTTACAGAGAATCGGTGAGATCTGGACAAATTAAACTTTAGAATTTTATTGGATTTCCGTTGGAAATTTATTCCAAAAAAAAAAAAAAATTACTATTTGGCCTAAAGGAAATGAAATCAGATGTATTTTGGAGTTATTTGAGATATAATATTGTGATTATAGTTCTGAAACAAACATATCAGACGGTATTTTAAAGAAATAAGTATTGGTATTAGATGATATTTTTTTACAATATTATGCATTTCTATAATGTTAAGTTTAATTAAAAAAAGAATCAGGGCTTTTTTAATACAATCTTTGTGATTGGTATTTTTTTTTGCCCGCTGTAAAATGATGAATGCAATTGCTTTCACAATTTATAGTGAAATGCAATATATTCTGAAAACAGCAAAAATAAGGCAAAAAGATTTTTTGGTAAAAAATGTAAATATGTGTACTGTATTATAAAATGTTTAAAAAATATTAATACTTTTTTCTTTTTTTCCAGATAGATATAGAAAATTTTCGAAAACTACAAACATTTTTAAAACTATTTCTTAAAAAAAGAAATGAATAAATCTTTTTTCAGTGAGTATGGTAAGTCAATAATAATAATTGTAGTCTCTCAAGGACAATGTAATGTGATAAATGATTTTTAGTGTTTTTTTTTTAAAATAAAAAAAAAGTACGCGCACCGTACGCGTACGGTAAAAAAAAATAAAAAAAAGTTTTTAAAAACATATGTAAAAAAAAGATGAAAGATAAGGTTGGCTCTTAAAAGAACCGTTGTGTTCATGCAGGGACAGAGGAAAGGAAGCATGGGAAAATTATTCAAAGCGACAAATGTGCTGATCTATTTTGTTGTTCACTAGGGAAACACTGGTCTCCCTATGGCAAATTAGATCTTTACAAAATGTGCAATGAATATCAACCTTCCGAAATCGAGGGTTCATTTCCAGAGGGCCAGCAAAAGGAGATTCTCCCCCCACAGATGAAGGGCTCACCTGACCTGCAGAAGAAGGAGTAAGCCCTGCAGGTGATGGTCCAGGCTGAGCTGCTGTGGATGTACTGGCTCGTCTTTCTGAAGAGTTACCTCCAAAAAGATGACCATGTGTCCTTCTGTGTACATCCTGGAGGTGTCTCTTCATGATGTGATTCCCAAAGGAATACTTCCTGTTAGGATTACCTCTAGAAAGTACACGCTGACACAGCTTGCAAGTAACTAAGGGTGCATTCACCTTTTGCTGGCCTTCTGGAAAAGTAAAATAATCCCAAACATAAGAAGGCTTTTGTTTCCTCGATCTCTGCCTCAAGACAGTGCTGCTAGTGCTAGCCTCACTCTCAGAAGAGCTCTGCTGTTCTGCCATCGTATCCCAAAGACAAACCAGCTCCTTCTCCCAAGGGATCACAAGCAGAAATGAGGGGAATGGGTGTGGTGTAGGAGAGTTCTAGAACTGAAAGTAGTTTCAACCAATCAAAAGTTGTGTTTCAAGATCACATGACCTACCGTACGCTTACGGTACGCTTACGGTACGCTTACGGCAAAAAGTACGCGTGCGCGTAAAAAAGACACGCGCTTGCGCGCATGCGCATAACAGTCTCTCCCCGGCACTTCCGCGTAACGTGCGCGTGTGGCGTAAGCGCGCACGCGTCCCACGCGCAGTACGCGCGGCTACGCAAAGTGCGTAACTATACGCAAGCAGCGTAGATAGATTACGGACGTTGCGTAAACCGTACGCTTACCGTGAGCTTACGGTACGCGTACCAAAAAAAAAAAAAAAAAAAAAAAAAAAGAACTGGAAATAAATTTTACGTTTATTTTAAAAAATATATTAAAAAAAAATATTTAAGGATTTTAAAAATTGAAGCATAGTCTTTATAAAAGGTAAGTAAATTAAATTAAAAATATGTTTGAAAAAATTGAAGATTAAAAAAAAAATTAGCATTTAAAAAACCTTGCAAATTCACTGAAAAAACCATGGGTTTCACACACGTTATAGTTAGGAATTAGCATTTAAAAAACCTTTAGGGATGTCATCAGTGATGTCATGAGTGATGTCACTGACCATGTCATGAGTGATGCAATATGTGACGTCATCAGCAGTGCATTGCGGGCGCGCGAGTTATAGTTAGCTGAACTAACTATAACGGGGCAATTTCATTGGTTTTTTACGAGTAAAATGTCCAGCTAACTATAACATGTGTGAAACCTATGGTTTTTTCACTGAATTTCTAAGGTTTTTTAAATGCTAATTCCTAACTATAACGTGTGTGAAACCTATGGTTTTTTCACTGAATATATATATATATAATCCACCAATTCCGGTAAAAAGATTTCGGTCTGTCGCCGGCGGTCCGAGTTTGGAAACCGGATTTCCTAAATTATTCACTCCAAACAATCTCATATATCTTTGAGAAATACTCGGACTCCCAAGTAGAATGCAAAGGATTTATTTACAAGTGCAGAACGACGCGTTTCGCCATTACGGCTTGCTCACGCTCGAACTCGCAGTAAAACACATCAGATTTAAATTACATAGATTAGAAGATGGACAAGTCACAACAACGTAAAAATTTACGTTGTTGTGACACGATATGGTTGCTTCAAAACAGACATGCATATGTATACAAAACGTAATAGACATAGAAGTTTCTACCCATGTGGCTTTCTTAATGTGGAAAACATAGCGGCCATTTTGTAATGGGAGTGTCTAGTTCATAAATACAAACATTTCATCCTGCTTGATTATTTAGAAAATATACATCAGTGAATATGACAGCAGTACAATACGCTGTAAACTCGTGTGTAATATTGCGAAATTGCACGTTTCAAATCTGCCAGTGCCATAATCATGCAATGTACTAGCGAATAATCAAAATGCATTGGAACTCATGTTACGCCATGGTAAATACAAGACTCGGTTTCGGGCTGTTTTGATTTAAGCAATTACTCTCCTCGGTTGTAACCCGGAGGAATACAGGCATGTTCTACATAGAACCTCATGGTGTAAATATGTTCTATTTCAGGCGGACTAGTGCCTGCGGTTAAAGAAGCACAAAGTGTGAGATGGCACGCCATGCATAGTCATAGATGTATGAGATGCATAATGTGAATATATCTAACAAGCCCAGTGGCAGTTTGGTCCGCTAGTATCTTAAATGTCCACAGTTTTGTTAAACAAGGTGAAAAATAAGAACTGAATTTATAAAAATCCTCCAGTGATAAAAGTGCAATAATATACAAAACAAGAATCTCTTATCTTGTGATAAATGCAGAACATCATCCGGGCGAAGAAAAGGGTAGGGAGCCTGTGATGTGACAGTGATGGTTCCCTTCCTTTCCTCCTGTGAAAAAACAAGATAAGAGAAAGGAATACAATCTACATCATACATCTCAAATAGATAAATGTTAAACTGTACTCAAGTTCCTATCATACAGTAATAAAATCATGGAACAATGAAAAAAGTTTTTTGAATTCAAATGATGCATTTCAGTCTTCATGTAAAAGGGTTGCTAACTCCTCATCGAGGTTATGGCCCCCAGGGAATCTAGTTTCTAACTCTAATATGCATTTGGACTCCTTCTTTCTTAGTGCTAGTTCCCTGTTACCTCCTCTGTTTCCCATTTTGATTTGTTCAATGGCAAAAAAGCGTAAGAGAGAGTCTTTAGACTGATGCTTATCTTGAAAGTGTCGTGCAACTGGATAGTGTGGGTCCATGTTGGTGATGGCTCTAAGGTGTTCTTGGATACGTTTCTTGACCATAAGGGTCGTACTGCCCACGTATCTAAGTTGACAGGGACATTCTAAAACATAGATGACATAACTAGTACTGCAGGTAAGGAATTGTGTAATGGTCCTGTTCTTTCCGGATCCTGGTATTTTAGATTCTTTCACCATCCGACTTGATTTGCAAGCTTTACAGTGTCCGCAGGGGTAGAACCCTTTAAGGTTATGCATATTGGCTTGTTGTGCTTCAGTGATGTCACCCCTGACTAGTATGTCTTTGAGACTTCTGCCTCTTCTATACGTTACCATGGATCTGTCACTGAGATTGGGACCTATGACAGTGTAAGTTTTAAAAATATTCCAATTGTCTGCCAAAATTTTGTGGACTTGTTTCGATTGGTGAATAAATGTAGTAATCACCCTCATTGGTTGTGTACTTGTGCTCTCTTTCTCAGCATACAACAGAGACTTGGCTCTGTCTGTTCCTTTGATTTTATTCATTGCTTTCTTGAGAACCCACTCAGGATAGCCACGCTCCCTAAATTTCTTTCAGGCATAGTGTCTTGTTCCTCGGTGGAAGCTTCTTCTGTGCTACTATTCTTGCGTGCCCGGAGTAGCTCTCCATAGGGGATGCTCCATTTCAGTGCATCAGGATGAGCACTACCGGCACATTTCAAAAGCAGGGGTTCAGGCTGCAACCAGGAAGCAGCAATACATAGATGAGCAACAGCCATAGCCATAAACAATAAATAACGATATTTAAACAATATTTCCCAGCCTCCAAATCCTGCCCAATTCCTCATAGTATCATCGCTGGAGTAATTTTAATGGATACATTAGTAGGACTGGTTAAAAAAAATTCAATATGACTGATATAAAGAGCCAATTTGCTACAAGAGTAAAAAATATGCAAGCTATCCGCATTATCACTCCCACACAAAAACATTTACCATCTTGCCTCCCTCCCAATTTCAACAATTTTGCAGGCGTATAATATAAATTGAAAGCAGTTTTAAAAAATTGGGATTTAAGATTTGCAGACAGAAGGGTTTCACCAAACACAGCAATAGCTTTCTCTAAGGAGAGTTCATGTTCTCCCAAAATATTAGCCCATTTAAGATTATGCTTCTCCAAATCATCCGCCCTAGAGATTAATAAAATTTTATAGAAGACTCCAATTTTCTCCTTTCTCCTAACAGCTTCAATAAGTTTATGCGGTACTAAAGCTAGATTTTTCCTACCAAAATAATCCCTAACTTGGAGAAACTTAAAAAACTGAGTCAATTATATTCCCTTGCAAAATCCAGAAAAGTGGGATATAGCCTGCCAACCTCATAAAAATCACCAATTTGAGATATACCCTTACTTCTCCAACTTCTAGCTACGTGGTCCCAAAAAATCGGTGGGAGTATCTTAAAAGCATTTGTGGGTGTATAATATGTTATCCCCTCCAAAGAAAATGTCTTCGAATAGCTTTCCAGACTTTAAAGATAGCATCTATGACTTTAAAGTGTGTCCTCTTATAGTAGCTACCGTCCACGTCTGTAAACAAATAATTTTCAACTTCCGTTCCTAGAAGCATTTAATAAATTGACGGTGCCTCTGCCACATTACTGACTTCATCTCCAGTCAATAATATCCGCATACTGGACAAAAAAAAATGCAGAATAATAAAACTTAAAATCGGGAATCGACCGGCCACCCCTTTCTCTAGGAAGGGTGATAAATCGTCCTGCTCGCCTAGATTTACCCGGAGCCCAAAGAAATTTCGCACAGAGTGCCTGTAAATGTTGTAATTGAGCCCGCATTACTTCCAAAGGGACCGATCTAAAAAAATACAAAACTTTAGGGAGTATGTTCATTTTTAAAATGTTACCTCTACCCACAAGTGTAAGATGTAAGCACCCCCACCTTTCTAAAGATTCTTTAACACAGGTCATTATAGCAACCCAATTGGCTTCAACCAAATCTTTCATAGATACTCGAATTTTAATCCCTAAATAGGTCACCTCCCTAACTACCCTTAAATCCCCGGGCATAGTGTTATTTGTACATAAAATTTGTGTTTTTGTTATATTCAGCTTATAGCCAGATATCTGGCCAAATGTTTGTGCTAAACGTTCCACCTCCAATATAGCCGTGGCAGGATCTGCCACTGTGATAGCCATATCATCCGCATAAGCAAAGACTGAATAGTGATTCTCCCGCACAATAAATGGCTTAACCAAATCACTTTTCTCCAACATATTAAAAAAAGGGTTAATGTTCAGGGCAAAAAGCAACGGGGAGCAAGGGCACCCCTGTCGTGTCCCTCTAGTAATAATAACTGGTTCCGATACCATCCCCATTGAACATATCGTAGCTACCGGTGACTTATATAATACTTGTAAAGCCTGAATAAACCCTTGACCGAATTCCGCCCGATACAAGATATCCCATAAGTACTCCCAGGCTACGCGGTCAAACGCTTTCTCAGCGTCGCGCAATATCAACCCCGATCTCTCCCTGCCACCTGAGCAATATCTAATACTGTCACCACTTTATTAACATGTGCCACTGTCCCTCAACCAGGGATAAAGCCATGTTGATGCAGGGAAACTAGCGGTGTAATAACCTTTGCCAACCGATTCGTCCAAATTTTAGCATAGATATTTCTGTCGCAATTGACTAAAGAAATCGGTCGGTAGGATCCCGGAAGTTCTGATGGTGTCCTCTTCTTCTTGAATACCACAATAGTGGCCTCAATCCAAGTCTTAGGTGCCTGCCCATTTTGTGCAGCCCGAATGACTTCCAACATCTCATTCTTAATATCATGAAAAAAAAACTGTAGACCTCCCCTGGTACTTTGTCCGGTCCAGCAGCTTTACAAATCACCAAGTTGTTAATAGCCATCTCTAACTCCTCCATTGTAATAGGCCTATCTAGCACCTCTGCTTCCTCCCGCTCCAGTTGAATCAAATCGCCAAAGATGCCTGAATTACTTGCGTAATCCAGTAGTTTCTCCTGAATGTATAAATCTGTATAGAATTGATGAAAAATTGCAAGTATCCCTTTAGGGTCATGCGTCATTACTCCTGAGTTATCTCTAAGACCCGCCATTCTCTGAGAAGCTTCCTTCATCCGTAGTCGAAGCACTAAACACCGACCTACCGCCTCACCATGCTCATGGCACTCCTTTTTATAGATTAAATATTTCTGAGCATTTTCCTTATTCCACAGAATATTAATATTTGCCTGGCACCTTGCCGCATTAGTTTCTAGATCTGCTATATCCTTACGTTGTGAAAGTCCTTGTGTAAGTTTTTCCTCTATCAGTTTCAATTTAAAGTAAAGTTCCTGTAATTCTAACTTACCTTGCTTTTGATAATGTATCCCGAAACTCAATACTTCCCCTCTAAAGCAAGCTTTAAATGTATCCCAAAGAACCGCTATATGAACAAATTGTCTATTATTCTCGAAAAAATCTTTAATCCATATCCGCATATGATCTCTAAAACTATTCTCAAGCGATAACTTTCTGTTGAACGTAAAGAGTCTTGGAGTACACCCCACAGAGACAGCGGGGATTGCTAAGACTATCGGTGCTTGATCCGAAGTAACTCTAGGGAATATATGCATCTGTGCCCCCGTGAGTAATGCGGAAGATCTAAACAAATAATCAAGGCGTACTAATTTTTGATGAGGAAAATAATAAAACGTAAACCCAGGTTGTGTCGGTTGAAGACTATCTCATGCATCAAGTAGTCCATAATCCTTTAACAAATTATTTAAGGCTTTGAACACCCTAGCTTTCCGGCCCGTATATCCGTGCAACCCCACCTGTAATTCTTTCTTAATCAAATATATGTTAAAATCTCCGCATAATATCAACGGCACCGACCACGATGCTAATTCCATATTTAATTCTTCCAACACTAATGGTTCATCGAGATTAGACCCATAGATAGTACACAATGTAAATTTAGCACTGCCCAAACCACACTCCACAATTACCCACTGTCCCAATTTGTCAGCTAAAAAATGACCCATGGCATGGATGGTGGGTTTAGCAAGAATTGCTATGCCCCGTTTCATTGATGCTTATTGTGAGGCAGCCAGAAGTAAAAACCCTAAGTCAGCAAACATTTTACGTTTCCCCCAAGGAATATGCGTCTCTTGAATGCAAAGCAGATCCGGTTGGATCATACGCAGTTCAGCAGCAACCCTTTGCCTCCTATTATAATTATTGAGACCACATACATTTAAAGAACATATTCTAACCCCCTGCTAGCCATTAGAAAAGAAGAGGAAAAAAATGCAACAAACCATTACTGCAATTTTAAACAATACAACAAATCTTTGATTATCAGAAGTTCTTTTCATATTGATACTGTGGATCATTTGTTTTATTTTACCCCAACTAACAGCCCCTCACCATCCCCACCTACCCCACCCCCCCTTCCCAACCCCTCCACCAACAACTACCCCCCCCCCCAACGAGGCTTTAGGACTCATGGTCCTTATGATGACAAGCTTCCGGTCACCCAATGCTGTTGTCCGCAAAAACCCAACCCATCCCAGCCATGTAGAGAAAGAAAAAGACCACCCCGTAGGCTCCCATAGGCCACATCTATATTACATATGCTTAAGCAGTATTTAATATTCTTTTTAATGGCCATGAAGCTAAAACATGAAAAGAAAAACAAGAAATCCCTCCTTCTCATGGTTGAGAAAAATAGACACAATACAGAAAGAAAAAAAAGAAAAAGAGGGACAAAGTGGTGCCTTGTGGTGCTTACTACTTAAAAGGTTCTCCCAGATTCTACCAACACAAATAAACAAACAAAAAACAGAAGACACAGATAAGATATACCACATCCTCATGCTAGTTGGTGTTATCCCAGCCCATCAAATACAGAACACTATAAGAAATCCTACAGAGTTTTTAAAAACTCTTTTGCAGAAATCTCTGTGGAAAATAATCGTGTCCTATCCTGGAAAATAACTTTAAGTTTAGCTGGGTTCAATAAAAATACTTGCGCCCCTTTAGCTTGAAACAATGCGATGAGCTGAAGTAACTGCCAGCAGCTCTCTATAGTAAAATGGCAAAAATCAGGCCTGACAAAAAAACTCAATATCCTTCCCTGTACTATTTTTATCTGGGCGGGCTAACTGAAAGACATCTTCCCTAGCTAAATAACTATTGAAAGAGACCAAGAGTGCTCTGGCCTTTCTGATATTTGAGCCCCTCTTGGATGAATATTAAATGGAAAACGATGCACTCTTTCTATTTCTCTATTCCAGTCCAATCTAGTCAACTCGGGAAACGCTTCTGTGAACAAATCAACAATAAACTTGCGGGGATCTTGCCCCTCCCGCCCCTTAGGAATCTGTAAAACTTCAAGATTTTTCCTACGTGCCGGATTCTCTTAATCGGCCAGCTTCCACTGAGTGTCCTCTTTCATAGTCCGTAAAGATTCTGTCAGGGCCTTCTTTTGAGCCACAAGTTTGTCTTCGAGATTTGAAATACGTGCCTCCGCTTCATTAAATCTTGAGGTAAAGTCCGAGCAGGTTTTAGCGACATGCCGTACTGAATTCTGAAGTTTTCAACAAAGGTTCTGGACTCTTTGACTTTCCACTCTAGTTTCCTCCCGATGGGACATTATTGATGATAAATTAAAGCTAAAGATATATCTTCTGGAGGATATGCTACATCTATGTCCTTCTGTAAAACAACAGGGGGTTCCCTTTCGGACTTGCTATTACCAATTTTGTGGTCCAGTGTCTTACGAACCGTGTGAGGACTACCTTCCACAAATTCACCAGAATCCTCCAAATACACACTACTATGGTCGATGCCACCGACACCATTCAACTGAGCTTTACAAATTGCCGCTAAGTCCTCACAAGATGATGTAGACTGGTCAGATAGGGAAAACAAATCACCAGATTCAGTGTCTTGTCAGTGTTTGCCCCCATGCCAGGACCCTCTACGGTACTAGCCTTTGTCGGGTTGATACCAGAAATTGAGTCAGGGAAGCAGATAAAGCCACATCCACAATCGGATTTTCCACTATAGGCATGGATATAGAGGGAGCAGCCAAATGATCTATCTGAGAATGTTGCTCTTTGCCTCTCTGATCCTGAAGACAGCCTTCAATATTAGGGGAAATTAAAGACGCAGTGGCCGAAGATATAGGGGCTCCATTTTTCCCAGTCATTACAGCCTGATTAGCCTCCATATTTTTATCATTTCCGACTGGTTGTCCCCCATTCCTTCCACCCCCTCGATTTGTAGAGAGCCCAGATTCTTCCCCTTTCTTTTGTCCTTACCCGCGGTAAGGAGCTATGGAATAGTCCACTTAGGTATCATGTCAGTTTTTGGCCCCTTCGCCTTTAAATCTTCTTTAGTATTCTTTCCCCCATCCGGAGCATCTTGACTCTACCACCAGCATTCCCAGTATTTCCTTCTCCATGGAAGTATTCCTGCAGTCGCGGTTTCCCCAGAGCACCTTCGGGAGGCATTACAGCACACCAAGGATACTCCCCTCTTGAGCCTCCGTACCACTTAAAAAACGCCCAGACAGCCCGCAACCGATAGAGCTGGACCGCCCAGCAGCTCCGCTACAACCTTCCGAGCCTCGACGCAGCCACCACAATGCCGATCAACATCCCGCAACATTCCCCACAGGTGAGCCCCGACTGCATTTTCGTGCGGTCCGTGCGGTCTCACATTGCTCCTGGCTTCAGTTGAAAACTAATTGCTGCCTTCACCACTGCCTTCACCACTGCCGTTTGGCGGACTCCAGCATCAGCGGTGAGTGGTCAGCTTGCACATCCGTGCTCTCGGACGCCATCTTTCCTCCTCCTCAAAATATTATAATTTCAAATAACCAAAACATAATAATTGAAATTCTAAAAATACAATATTAATTATAACATTTATTATGCATACTATTCCAAATACAATTTAAATGAAATTATACAAACTATTAAAACAAATATGCAAACAATTTCCCACTCTAAATTCAGCACAACACATAAATATTAACACTGGATAAAAATAAAATATACAACTCTCCCTCCAATAAATGCTACAGTAGTAAAAGTGATAAATAACACATAGAACATATTTACTGTACCCATTCCAGCCAATACAACACCAAGGACACCATTAAAGAGCAGAAGGGTAAATTCCCACTCAAGTCAGTGCAACAGTAAGAAATGTGCTGGGTTGCCGAGGGGTAAAAATTTCTATCACCGCTCCAATGAGTGCAACAGTAGTGAAAGTGTTAGTTTGCGGAGGGGTAAATAGACTATTCCCACTCCAATGAGTGCAACAGTAGGGCAAGTGTTGGATAGCAGAGGGGTATAAATTACTATTGCCACTACAATCAGTGCAACATAAGGGAAAGTGTTGTATAGCAGAGGGGTAAAAATTGCTATTTCCACTCCAGTGAGTGCAACAGTAAGGAAAGTGTTGGATAGAGGATGGATAACATTTACTATACCCACTCCAATCAGTGCAACAGTAGGGAAAGTGATGGATAGCGGAGGAATAAAAGATACTATTCCCACTCCAGTGAGTGCAACAGTAGGGAAAGTGTTTGATTGGGAAGGGCAAAATGTACTATCCCCACTGCAGTCAGTTCAAAATTAGAAACAAAATTAAAAATTTAAAAACAAATATATTTAATATTAAAAATTAAAAAAATATTATAACATTAAATACATATCACAAATACCAACCAATGTTATATTAAATAAAAAATAATATTTATTAAATAAAACATTAATTAATAAATACATTTAGTTTATTTACTTCCTACCCTATAATGCCACACAATTCACAACCCATATCTAAAATGTAAGAACATTTACTTGCATAATGACCATACTTAATAATTAATTAAACAAATATTATTAATTAAAAACACAAATTAAAACACATAAAAATTGTATCCCTTCCCATCCTTTACCCTACAATCCCCACAACCCACATCTAAAATTAAATCGTCAAAAAATTAGTTCCACAATCAAATTCATTTTAACCCCTTCAGTGCCCATGACGAGCTGGACTCGTCATGGGCTGCGGTGGCGCTGTGCCCATGACGAGTCCAGCTCGTCATGAACTCCGCCCGCTAATGCAAGGCGCGGCACTGGGCGGGGAAAGGGGCGGGCATGCAAGGGGTTAAATCTAATAGCTAATTGTATTTAACAACTAATTATAAAGTACAGAAAATGTATTTACTTCCCACTGTTTAACACTGTAAACACAAAACCCCACACACAAAAATAAACAATTACCCTAATTAATAATCAATTAATTAGTTAAACAATAATAAACTATTAATTAATTAAAAATACATTACTTCCCACCCCATGACCCGCACCTAAAATTAATTACACAATTTCCATATTTAATTGTCAACTAATTACTTAATATTATTTAACAACTAATTATTAATTAATTGAAAATAAATAACTTCCCACCTTTTACCTCCATAAACCCTTAAACCCACACCCAAATAATATAATTAAACAACTAATAAAATTAATTATCAATTATTTATTATCAACTAATCATTACTTAATTAAAAATAAACTACTCACCACCCTTTAACCCTATAAACCCCACAATCAAAAATAAATTACACAATTACCATAATTAATTACCAATTTATTTATTAATATTATTTAACAACCAATTAATAATTAATTAAAAATTACTTCCCTCCTTATACCCCATAAACCCCACAACCCACACATGACATTTACCCCAAATAATTAAAAAGACAAATTAACACTATAAAAGGGCCATTAAATATATATTAATTAATAAAAAATACTCATTCCCCTATATAATTACGACCCGCTACAGAAGTAAAGAACACAAAGGTGCCGATTCCGATCCTTTAAAAAAATTTACCGTCCGACTCGTATCCGTATTTTTTTACGTACGAATCGTACAAGTCCCGTACAAACGGCGAAGTACGATTCATACGTGAAAAATACATACGAATGACCTCGTGAAAAGTCTACGAGACGTCCCCGGACAGTTTTACGTACGAGTCATAAAACTGAAGTCCGAGCGCACAAGTACGATCCGTACCGGCGTCCCGACTACACAAGCGTATGGAAAATGTCCCGTACGGAGCGAACTTTGTACGACCCCTACCCCGGGTACACTTGGGCCAGGGGGATGAGTCGTACAGCCCCCCCCAGCCTCCCACCCCTCCCACGTACATCCACACTGTACTCCCAGCCCCCCGGATGTACGCGCCGTACCCCCACCCCCGTATGTATGCACCATACCCCAAGCCCCCCGTATGTACGCGCTGTACCCCCACCCATATGTACGCGCCATACCCCCACCCCCATATGTACGCGCCGTACCTCCACCCCCGTATGTACGCGCCGTACCCCCAGCGCTATGCGCTGGGGGTACGGCGCGTACATACGGGGTTGGGGGTACGGTGCATACATACGGGGGCTGAGGGTATGGCGCATACATTCGGGGGGCTGGGGGTACGGCGTGTACGTACGGGGGTGGGGGTACGTCGCGTACATACGGGGGGCTGGGGCTGGGGGCACGGCGTGTACATACGGGAGGCTGGGGGTACGGCGTGTACATACGGGGGGGTGCGGCACGTACCATGCCCCCTTTTCCTCGTGCATCGCGGCGTACTTAGCTTTTCCGGCTCCCGTAAAAATATAGCCGTGCGGAGTGCTCTAGGTAAGAATCGTACTTGCTGGTCCGTAAAACGCTGCCTGACTCCGTGCGGACGTCGCGTACGCGCTGTCCAGGATCGGAATTGTATGTATTTTTTAGCCGCACGGTGTGTTTTTAGGATTACCAATACCATTTCCGTACGAATCGTACTTGCTGGTTTGTACGGTGGAATTCCCATGTACGAATCGTACGGAGAAAACGCTCCGTACGACCATTTGTACCCGGGTTTTACAGGATCGGAATCGGCACCAAAATGTAATTAAATAAAATCAATAACTACTAAAAATGCAACATACCTTTAAAATATATACTAAAATACATAACACTAATTAAAAACTCGATATTTAAAAAATCGATATTTCTGCAAACGATATTAATGACTTCTATATTTTTTAATTCAATATTTCTTACCTTAAATTTGATATTCCTGACCACGATATTCTTGGTGTCGATATTTCTTTGTCACAATATTTACAACTTGATATTTCTGTAAGTCGACATTTCTTACTCGATATCTTGTCTAAATACCATGGCATGTTTGCTAGCAGTTGTAGTCCTGTTTGTACTAAGTAGTTACCTTTGCTAAGAACTGCTGTGGTGAGATTCTATTGTAAGGCGTTAAAGATGCCCCCTTGGGATTGCATGGCTGGCAACGTGACTCACTGTACAGTTTTGTTGCACTGATGTCCACTGGTCCGTGTCTTAGGATGACATGTTCGCATCCTCGCAGATATGCAACACAGGATGATGACTTTCACTGCAAACTCGTGACACAGAATGATGCACCATTGTCCTCTATATGCTTGTGACTCAGGATGCACTGGATGCCGTTATCGTGAAGTTCAAAGGTGACTGGAGCTGCTCTGAAGATGCGACCGAGGCCGTATCAATTCTTGATTGGCTAGCAACTGGGTGCAAGGCTAGGACTGCTGATATAGCCCCAGTCCAATTATGATGGCTGCTGAGTGGGTAACTCATTGCCCAATTGTATAATCACCAGGCTCATACCATGACTGGTGAGTCATTTCTTGATTTTATAATCATCAGGCCCAGTCTGAGTGACTCGTTTCCTAATTGTATAGTCACCAGGCTCGTAACATGAATGTTCTGGGTGACTCATTTCTTGATTGAATAATCATCAGACCCAGACTGGGTGACTCAGTTCCTGATTGTATAATCATTAGGCCCAGACCATAACATAATGGTGTAAACACAACTGCACACAAACAATGTGGGGTGAGAGCACACACCCAATCAGATGCACACATGGAAAGCACACAGATACGCTATGGAGATGCACATGGGTTATAAATGTAGGTTTATGCAGAGCGCATCCGCCAAGATCACACAGCGCCTGTCCAGGGATGCACATTATGACAAGCATCATATATAGTGGTGTATGTTCCATGGCATAACCCAAATTCCCCTAAAAATGGTTTAAGTGCTGAGATACTTTCACTCTAGTGTTCGGTGTATGAGGAACACAATCATGGCAAATTAAAAGGTCTAACACAATATTTCCTACCAGTTTATACCCAAGAGAAATGATATTTCTTCTGAAACTATATAGTCTTGGTTTTGCTACTGAGACAGATTTTCAGAGCCCATTTGATCTGAAGATAAATGCACTCACTTCTCACATTGAAAATGGGAAATAACTTTAACTATTGCTGGCATTTTTAATACATCAGTCTACCCAACAAAGGGACCATGTTCTTGCTTGGCAAGACTAATGCATGTGATCCTAGATTCTAATCTAAGCCCCTTCGTTCACTTCTGTATAGATCTGATTTCAGGTATTCACCCCTATAATTTACTAACTACAGTGTGGCCTTTTGTGTCAATAATAGTTGTAAACACATGACCTTCATTTTTGGGCAATGCACATTAAAATGATGCCTGACAACATGAATCTATCAGAGTTTCTTTCAGATCTAACCCCTGCCAGAAAAAAGCTGTCCCTTTTACCTTTTCATTCAGTAATTTATTTGAACAGAGGAAGTGGTACTTCTTTCAGAGAAGTTGATAAGGAGTCCTTGCAAAGCACCTTTCCCATTATAGATAGTAATAAGCAGAACTTGTTGCCTCAAATTTATTCAGTTTCTTATACCATATCATCAGCCCGCAAGATATTAAAAGTATTTAAAGTAGGATATGTGCTCTGTTCAACAAGAGCAGAAACAAACATGCATACTTTCCCAGCTTTGTTTGTCTTGATAAACCATTCAATCAGATAGGATGCCCTCTCCTTAATGGAAGTACTGAATGTGCTCTATACATTCTCACCACACAGCAAATACATCAGATGGGAAAATAGCCAGTTTTCATCTTCTGTCTGTAAAACAAACTAAAGGGACTTCTTCACCAGCTGCTAACCCTATCAAATATGATTACTACACAGCACTATCTTTATACCTTTTATCACTTAAACGTTTATAGCTGAATGTTAGTTTGTCACATTCCATGGAATGTAAGCATGTATATTTCAGTGAGTCTTAAGAGAATATTTTAGATTGATGGGCAATGGACAACGGAAGGGGGATGGGAGCACAATGCTTCGCCTTCCAGCACAGTTCACTCCTTAGCATTATGGTAAATGCAGTTCACTTTAAGAGCTTACTTGAGTTTTTGCTGAAGTGCCTCATCAAAGTTGGTGCAGGTTTGTGCTGTTAATCTCTGTGCGCAAGTGAGAGATACTGAGACCTGAGAGGATTGTGCCAGATTTCTCAGCAACCCCAGATGAATTTAGAGATTCACAGCACTAACCTGCACAAACTTCTGTAAAACACTTCAGCAAAAATCCAAGTAAGCATTTAAAGTGAACTGCATTTACCATAATGCTAAGGGGTGAACTGTGCTGTGAGGTAAGGCAGTGTGCCCCATCCCCCTTCTGTTTGAAAAGGCTCCCTTGAGCCATTGAAATGACGGGCTTTTGATGATGCACCTGCGCGCTAATGAGAGGTACTGGGACCTAAGAGGGCTGTGGCAGCTTTCTCAGCAACCCCAGATGAATTTAGAGATTCAAACACTAACCTGCACCAACTTTGGTGAAACACTTCAGCAAAGATTCAAGCAAGCATTTAAAGTGAACTGCATTTACCATACTGCTAAGGGGTGAACGGTGCTGGGAGGTGAGGCAGTGTGCTCCATTCCCCTTCTGTTTGAAAAGACTACATTGAGCCATTGAGCTGATGAGCTTTTGGAGATGCCCTTGCATGCCAGTGAGAGGCACTGAGACCTGAGAGGATTGTGACAGCTTGCTCAGCAACCCCAGATGAATTAAGAGATTCACAGCACTAACTGGCACCAACTTTGGTGAAACACTTCCGCAAAAATTCAAGCAAGCATTTAAAGTGAACTGCATTTGCCATAATGCTAAGGTGAAAACTGTGCTGGGAGGTGAGGCAGTGTGCTCCCATCCCCATTCTGTCTGAAAAGGCTCCCTTGAGCAATTGAGCTGATGAGCTTTTGGAGAGGCTCCTGCATACCAGTGAGAGGTTCTGAGACCTAAGAGGATTGTGGCAGCTTTCTCAGCAACCGCAAATGAATTTGTAGATTCACAGCACTAAACTGCACCAACTTTGGTAAAACACTTCAGCAAAAATTCAAGTAAGCATTTAAAGTGAACTGCATTTAGCATAATGCTAAGGGGCAAAGTGTGCTGGGAGGTAAGGCAGTGTGCTCCCATCCCCATTTCGTTTGAAAAGACTCCCTTGAGCCATTGAGCTGACGAGCTTTCGGAGATGCACCTGCGTGCCAGTGAGAGGCACTGAGACCTGAGAGGATTGTTGCAGCTTTCTCATCAACCCCTGGTGAATTTAGAGATTCACAGCACTAACCTGCACCAACTTTCTTGAAACACTTCAGCAAAGAATTCAAGCATTTAAAGTGAACTGCATTTACCATGATGCTAAGGGGTGAACTGTGCTGGGAGGTGGGGCAGTGTGCTCCCATCCTCCTTTGGTAACGGAACACTATCCAGGAGCGTATGGCTGGGACATTTCTCCTGGAGCTTATCCATGAATAAATGTAATTTGTGCTTCTATTCATTGGTATAGAAAATTATTTCAATGCATGGCTTTTGTAACATCAAGATGCATGTCCTTGCTTGCCAGTTCTTTTTGGAACCTGCATTTGTGATTCACTCATACCACGATGTTCTTCATAATGGTAGCTATGGTTTCCAAAACTAAAGCTTCATGTTGTGAGTTGCTTCAAGGTTATATTTACCTCAATACTATTCAAGAGATAATAAATATTGTAGTGTCACTTTTTATCTGAAAGTGGGTTTGATTTACTGTTTAGACAAACATTAGAGTGTATTTCAATGCTGCCCTTGTTATTACGTGATGTGACGAATGCTCCTTTGAAAACATTTCGGTGCTTTCCTTGGATCAGTTAGGGATTATTCAGCTGCTTGTTGGTTATCATTTGATATGTGGAGTATTTCAAACTCCTGTTATTAAAAATGCTGCTGAAGGACCACTTTTAATGTTGCCTCATTTGCTGACAACTAGTGCCATCAGCATTACTTTAATCAAGAATTTCTATAAGCCTTGATGTGGCATCTCTGACCTGTTTACCTGAGCTTGCATCATCTTTGCTTCCTAATTCATAGGCTTTGTCATCAAATTTGATTTTCAGTGATCTCTTACTTATCACAACATTGACCACCTTGTGTCCTGTTATGCCACTGGCACCTTCCATCATTTACATGTTTTTTATTCTCATAATCACCTTCTTTTTTTGAGCTGACGTTTGATATATTGGGTTTCAATAGCAAAATACTAAAAGGTGATGATACTCATTGATGGCAATAGAAATAAAAGTGAATACCTCAATAGGCAGTCAAGCTCCAGAGCAGGGAGAGAACGTGCGGCAGGGAGAGAAAATGAGATGCAAATCATGGAATACCTATTCAAATACCTACTCAAATCCCTGGACATGGGACTTTTGAAAAATGTTGATTCTTCTTGCTGTCTCAGTTCCATATGCTATGGTGGATCAGAAAAAAAGGCAGGAGTAACAGAAAAAAAAAGAAAAACTGGGATCTTAGGTAGAGCCCTCAACTGGCTAAAATTAGGATTGTCATATGAAAGCCAGCATATCAATAAAAGCTCATCACCTTTAACAATTAAGCCAATAATGTGTGTGGCCCCACAGGAATCTCTCTTGCCTCCTAGATAAAGCACAATACAATCTCCAATTTCAGTTTTTGCCAATAACAATAACCTACATCTCCCATTTCCACCACACTTACTCCAGGCTAGATTATGTTTTTATTAGTCAAAGTTTGCTGGGTTCTCTACAGGAGGCGAAAATCTTTCCACTATCAATCTCGGATCACTGCCCAGTTTCGATCTGTCTTAGCTGGAGTAACACAGCATCCAAGTCCTCTAAGTGGTACTTTGCGGCCTCCCTTACAAGGGATAAGCTGCGGTGGGAGTAACTGAGAAGTTCGATTATGGAATTTTTTACCCTTAACTCACCCCAGGACACGTCACTCTTCAATAATTGGGACGCATTCAACGCAGTCATATGAGGTAAATGCCTAGAGCTTAAAACTACCCTCAATAGACAGAGAACTGAGAAGAGAGTAAGCTTGGAGGCAGAATTGGACTTGACAGAGAAAGCACACAAGAGTACACCTGGGGGTCGATTCCGATCCTGTATTTTTTTTTACCGTACAACTCGTATCCGGAATTTTTAACGTACGAATCGTACAAGTCACGTTCGACCCGTGAAGTACAAATCGTACAGGAAAAATACATACAGATCTGCCCTATCCGTACAAATCAGATCGGGAAAAGTTGTACGAGACGGACCTGGACACTTTTACGTACGAAGCCTAAAAAAATATTCTGACCGTACAAGTATGATCCTGATTGTCTTTCCGATTTACGAATTGTACGGAAAACGTCCCACACACGGGAATGACTTGTACATATGCAATGTTGGTGTACGCGCCGTAAATAGCAATGTCGGTGTACGCACTGTACATATGCAATGTCGGGGTACGCACCGTACATAAGCATTGTTGGGGTACGCACCGCACATAAGCAATGTTGGGGTACGCACCGTACATAAGCATTGTCGGGGTACGCACCGTACATAGCAATGTCGGTGTACGCACCATACATATGCAATGTCGGGGTACGCACCGTACATAGGCAATGTCGGGGTACGCACCGTACATAAGCATTGTCGGGGTACGCACCGTACATAGCAATGTCGGTGTATGCACCGTACATAAGCATTGTCAGGGTACACACCGTACATAAGCAATGTCGGGATACGCACCGTACATAAGCATTGTCGGGGTACGCACCGTACAGAGCAATGTCGGTGTACGCACCGTACATATGCAATGTCGGGGTACGCACCATACATAAGAAATGTCGGGGTACGCACCGTACATAAGTATTGTCGGTGTACGCACCGTACATAAGCAATGGCGGTGTACGCACCGTACATAAGCAATGTCGGGGTACGCACCGTACATAAGCATTGTCGGGGTACGTACCTTACATAGCAATGGCAGTGTACGCACCGTACATAAGCAATGTTGGTGTACGCACCGTACATACGCAATGGCGGTGTTCGCACCGTACATAGCACTGTCCGTGTACGCACCGTCCATACACAACGCATGGGGGTGTGTGCCTGTACGACTCGTACCCCTGTACCGTACTGAACCACGGACACTGTAAAACAGCACAAGGAGGGTCTATTCGACTCGCACAACAACACAAAGCACGTCTACACTGCACAAAAAATGGAAATGCCTGACCTGGACACATCCAAACAGGCAAACAGAGGGGCAAACTCACAACTACCACTTAAAACACACCCACTAAAATTCAAACTGAGGCCCACCCACATATGGACCAATAAAAAGGGCCCACACACACAAACCATGAACCTTTGCAACAGACTCACTGCAGGTAGAGAGCACACAACAACAACTGCACCCATCCACCTTAACATATACACCTTCACACAACCTCCTTCACACATGCCCCCTCTTCACATTCAGACCCACACCGTCACATTCAGACACACACACCCTCAACCATCCACACCCTCACCCCACACCATGCCCACAGACAAGAATCCAAAGTTCACAAGGGAGGAGCTGGAGATCCTTGTCAATGAAGTCATCAGAGTCGAGCCACAGCTGTTTGGAACATTGGTCAGATAGACCAGCATAGCCGAAAAATCACGCCTGTGGCAGAGGATCATCGATAGGGTGAATGCTGTTGCACCCATCAGAAGGACCAGGACTGAATGCCAAGCCAGGTGGTACGATCTGCGGAGGGCGGTCAAGCGCAAAATGAATGATGACTACGCCCAGAGCAACATCACTGGAGGTGGTGGGCCCCGCAGACCAGTACATTTCCATCCTTGGGAGGAGAAGGTGATGGCCCTGCTTCCGCCGGTGGGAGTACATGGACTGCAAGGGATTCCAGAGCCTGGTGAGTACACAAACTACTTAGGTAACATGGGGGTAATGGCATCCACACCCCAACTACAACAAATGCACGCAACTACCCCCAAGCCCTCACCGGCCAGAACCACAGTCGAAAATAACGCTAATGCCACTAACATGTGTATGCCCCATTGAGAAAGCAAGGCCATGCTATGTCACATGCTACACGAAGCACCAACCCAAGAATGGATGTCCGTATGCTGGGAGGGTGGGTGGCACAAAACACATTGTTGAACTCCTAATCAGACACAATTGCCCTCATCCCATATGGCCCAGGTACATACCCATGCACCATGCGCAATGCACAGGGATTAGGAAAGTACTGACAAGATACCTCACACTTGGCCCGGGTGTAGGCAGCACAAGGCCCTCCTGTGACCAGTGCAAACACAAACACCAAGACAACAAGGTCAGATATCTAGGACAGGAACTCGCACTCACTGTCATGGCAGCATGCTCCGTGGGGGGACAGCTACATCACCTGGGAGCCCCAGGGCCAAATCACACTACACACACCAGCAGGCCCTGCCACACACACCCCTTACACAAGCAGACACCCCCGGGACAGGCAATGGATTTACCCACTGTCACAATGGACATGTAACACAACAAGACCAATACATAGCCGAAGAAGCATCCAAGCCAAAAATCTACATGTCAAAGACTCAGGAGAACATATCAATCTGTCCCCCGCAACATAACCATCCACAAGTGAACAGTGAGGAGAATGCTAGGCACATACAACTACCTGGAGGAACAGTGCCAACTTGAATATGTATGAGACATGGATGTTGCATGAAACAGCATTAACATTGTCTGTCTCTCACACACAGGGCAACGTGATGAATCTCCCCCCAACAATGGGGGGGAAGAATCACAGTCCCAGGCTCCCTGATCCCACCGTCAGCGATGCCTCTCAACACTCCGCGGATGACCCCGACCGACCTGGACCCTCTGGTGTCCAAGCCCCTGCAGCACCTGGTTCAAGAACATCTGTGCCAACCACCACCCCCATTCCTGCCACATCCCAGGAGACACCGAGGAGCCCTGCCTGCAGTGAACATCTGAGCCAGTCTGACCAGGAGGGACAAGGTGCGGCGGGCACCCAGGAGGAGGCAGACAACACCCCCACTGCCATCTCTCAGGGGTCCCGTAGACCCGATGTGCCGACAACGGCAGGCCAGGCTCATGTGGGCAAGGGTGGTGAGAGTGGAGGCAGGCGGAGGCGAGAACCTGACCAGCCAGCTGAAGGCACCGGTATGTCACACATACACCGCATCATGGATGCATACCGGCGTGACACCAGGGAGTTAAGCCAGGTAGTGGTGACCCTCACAGAGATCAAGAACCAGCAGGCCCAGCAACACGCCAGTCAACAAGAACACCAAGGACAGATGGAGGCAAGACTGGTTGAGCTCCTGGCGGTGCAAAGGGACATAAGCCATTCACTCCGTCGGATCGCCGACAACATGGGCAACCCTCCCTGTGCCAGCAGGCGAAGACCATCACCAGCCACAGGGAGGTAGGAGGATTCGTCTGACGGAGCGTCCCAAGCATCGTCAAGGCCTGCATCTCAGGGTCCCCCGAGGAAGGTGGGTCATCCACGGAAAAGACCGTGAGAGGCAGCTGCACATCCACATCTCCCAGGTCACCTGGCCTGGCACCTGGTGTTCATGTGTGACAGCATCACCTCATTGACTGACATCATCTGCCACATGGACTTGCTGGTCACAGTCTGACCAATTATGCAAAACACTGTGGTCTGGAATCTGATGACTTCAATTGCCAAGGATCCCATCTCCCCCTGTGAACTTTGGATTCTATGGACCCTGCATTGCACCTTTTTCTGTGCACAAATCACGCCCCAGAGCTATAAATTAAAAATTAATACATGAAATTTTATGTTGCGGTCATTTAGCATGAGTCCACAACATACGTGTGGGGATATGTCAAAGTATGCCTGAGTGTGGAACTAACTCCAGCCATCCATACACTTGGTTCTGAGTCCGGTCGATGACACACATGGGTCACAATGTATCACCAAATACAGACATGGAGCCCAACACTCACCCGTGATGGTCTCAAGCTGCTGAGGGGGGCTTGCAATACTGCTCAGACTGACCAATTTGGAAGAGTATCATGAAGGTGTAGAGGTCATGGGTCATGTTGAGGTGCCCGGGGAGGGAGTCCCAGGTCTGTTTGGCGAGGTGGGAGAACTATCTCCTGCATGCAGTTTTTATGTGGATGTGATGAATGGTGGCCAGGGCAAGGTGGGCTGCATGGAGTTGGGCCAATGGGGTGTTGGATGCCAGATGTCCAAGGTAGGTTTTGGGTCTTGGGTTGTGGACTGCCTCCTGAGTTTGGTTGAGGAGTCTGAAGGTGATCCTGCAGCAGACAGTGAGCCATTGTACCTATCTCAGGTGGACGGTGATGTGGCTGGGGCGGGGGATGTTGAAGATGAGGTGTGCGGATGCTCCCTGGATGTGGACAAGCTCGCCAGCAGTTTTGCTGTTGTTCTCCGTAGAGTCCAGTGCTGTTGTTGAGCCGGCTGGTGTCGTGGACCTGGGGGACGGTCTGTCTTGCCTTGTAGTGGATCTATCTGTGGACCATTTGCAGCATGTGGATGTTTTTGCAGCATGAGGTACAGATGGTGGTGAATTGCATGGTAATTGTGAGCGATGGGTCCATGATGAACACCAGATTGCGTGCGTGGCCACTGGGTGCTGGTGTGGTGCCCAGACCAGTGGGACACAAGGAGTTGACCCAGCCGTAAGGGGACAATCCTCAGATGATGACCTCAGTCCTGTCCAAGTCCAGCCTCAGGTGGCTTATGTTCAGCCATTCGTCAATGGATCTCATGCCTTCTTGAATTTTGGATCTGGCAATGGCTGGGTCTTTGGTGAGTTTGAGGAGCAGCTGGGTGTCAATGGCATACGAGATGATGATAAGGTCGTGTGTGCATGTGATGGTGGAGAGAGGGGTCATGGAGACATTGAAGATGGTCATGCTGAGAGAACAGCCCTGGGGCATGGGCCAGATGACCCCAGTGTACTACATGCTGCAGGGTGGAGGCAGACTCCCTGGGCCTCGCTGGTGAGCTAATTTCTGATTTAATCCTGGGCCCTCCTCTGGATACCAGTGTTGGAGATGTTTGAGCTGACAGTGTGTTAGCACATGGTGTAGAATGCAGTGGAGAGGTCAAGGGGGGTGGTCTCACCATTGTTGAACAGGGCAAAGTTGGTGGTGGCAATGATGACGGTTGCAGTGGTGTGAATACTGTGGAATATGGTCTGGTGCCGGTTGCCTGGAGCTGGTTGCGTCGATGAAATTTGTCAGTTGCTTGTTGAGTGTCTTCCTGATGAAATTTGCTGGGTAGGGAAGCAAGGTGATGTACCAGGAGATCCTGCGGTTCTGCCGTCCGTTGTATAAGAAGGGCCTGGGTCTCTGCATGCCTCCAGCACCCATGGAATGTGGCAAACTCAAAGGAGACATTCATGACAAACTGGACGTGGGCTTCAAGGATGGGGAATGATATGGTTGAGATGTTGTGTGGGAAGGGACCTGATGGGAAGCCAGAGTGGATGGTGCACATCAGCCAGGTTGTGTAGTTGCTGCTGACGGGAGTCCAGAACCTGAGGGGGGTTTGTCCTGCGGATACTAGTGCTGTCTGCCTCTGTGTGCCAAGGCTGTTGTGTATGGCCAAGAGCTTACAGTGTTACAAAGTTGCAAGGGATGTGATCTGCCTTGCAAGGGTGGGGTGTCTTGGTTGGAGATCGTCTGTCAGTTCACTCACAATGCTGATGAGCTCCTTGATGTCGTGTGTTTTGTTGTCTCTGCACTATCTGAAGGATCTCCACTTGTCCTTGCAGATGATATGGTGATGGCTGTGTGTGGTGTTTTACAGGGCTGTAAGGTCAATAATGGCTCTTTGGTTGCAAGGTTTGCACAAGAGTCCGTCCAGGTCTGTAGGAGTCCAGTAGGTCTGCCTTGTCCCAGGTGCCTTAACTGGTGTTGTGCTTCACATGAAAGTCCGTCAATGTGGCAAGATTGTTGGATCAGTTGCTGATCCAGTGTGTGAGGTTGCAGGGTGTGGCGGTGGTGTTGTTTTGAGTGTCCCACACAGCTTGTCTGTGGTGACTTACATTAAGCATCTTAGGGGGATCGGTAGCGGGGTGTGGGGCAGTGTGTTGCTTGGCGGCGACATGGATTCAAATGTTGATGGACCAATGATGGATGGTGGTGTGGTTCTCCTCCAGCAAGAAGTTACTGGCCCCCAGTAACCTGTAGCCTGTGGAGGTGAGGGCGTGCGTGCAGATGTACGTGTTGATGGCTTAGCGGAATTGTGGATGTAGGCTGGGAGATCTGTAGATGAGTGTTCCTCTGAGTGTTGCCAGGGAGTTGCTGCAAACCCAGAATTGTGACTCTGAGGGTGTACCTGTGATTAAATTGCAAATCATCCTCCGTGATTGTTGGTGCGGTTCCGGCGGGTGATCTTGTATCCGTCTCAGATGGCAATGAAGAAGTTGTGTGCTGAGGATCCCTTTGTACAGGTTACTGCCATGAAGGTGATGTGTGGGGCTGTTGTGTTGATGGGGTAACAGAGTCCAATGTCGTGCTGGTGGACGGAGCGGGTGTGGAGTAGGAGGCACATGACCTGGTTGTTCTGACAGGGTCTGGTAGGCTGGGCAGCGCTGTGTAGGCAGTTGGAGGTGCACACTCAGCATGCGAAGGTGTCATGTGTGCACTTAGGGGTTGCCTGATAGCAGGCGGATGATTGTCTGGAGGACATTGCTTGGAGTTTGGCTGCAGCATGAGCCTGTTGTGTGACGTGGGTCATGCAAAGACCAGAGGGTCATGCACTGTGCACGTTGCAGGCGCAGACGGTCCTGCCTTGGCATGGCGTTGGTGCAACAGTGGCACAGAAAAGCTGCTGGCTGCATTTAGAATGGGTGGAGGGGGAAGGGCTGAGCATTTTGGAGGCGCTGTGGGTTGCAGTATCAGGGCACTCGGTGGGGCGGTGCCGCAGGAGAGGCAGCAGCAGGTGGAAGGGTTGAGAAATTAGGCAAAAAGTAGGCCACAAAGACAAGGAGGTCAGAAAGGCACAGTGCAACAGGTGTATGTAAAGGAAGGAGTGTCAGGTTACTCATGGGTCACTCCAGGAAAATGTATGATCAATCACCAAAAATGATGGCCACAGGATCAGGCAACAAAATGCGGAGCTGCGCACAGGAGACACACCATCAGCATGCGTTCACATCCTGTTGTGGGGAGCAAGCTGCACAAATACATACACAACCAGGTACTTCATGCACAATAGATATCATTAGCCATGAAGAACTGCATGCATGTTGACGAAGTACACATACACACATATGCTCAATCTTTGACAATTATGCCATAGATGACGCATGCAAACTGGCAAGAGATCTGCAGTGACAGAGATGAGGCACTTTGGATTGTGCTGAACACCTTTATTCCACATACACACACAAAGGGAAATGCATCCATATGAACAGACTCACAGGTCAGTTGACAGAACATGTGGGACACACGCTGGACCCCCCCTTCACCACACGGATGATGTAAATCCCAATGAACTGGCACACAAGTTAAGAGGATGAGCCAAACACATCCTGCTGCACACAGAGAGGCTGCAATTCCCCATAGAGCCTGTTGTTGTGATGTCCCACACTATGTCCACCCGCAACATCCGCAATGTTTCAGAGGCAAGGTTTACACACATTGATGCCTTCATCAGACGCCACACTCCACTACAGATGACTGTCAAGAAGGGTGACTTTCATGTCATGGGAGTGATGCTACATGTGATATGCTCCATGGTGAGAAGACATGTATGGATGTTACCACAACATGCACAGAAGCAGGCCCACACATTCCCAACCCGTACCAACACCAAAAAGCCTTGCTGCAATCCTTACCCAAACTGACATTTCCACATGTCCGTGCATGGAACGCTGATTCAGCACACGTTGCAATCCTCATGACGAATAGCAGGAGGACAACGATGACACGAGCAGACAACAGACGCAAAAACCTGGGAATGACAGACACACAAGAAGTCACCGAAAACAATCCTTGCCGCACACACGGACATTTACAAAACATGAACAATGTTGGACACATGTACATTTCTAAGAAAGTCTCTCCGCAAAACTGTATGGCATGACATCATCACTCGAGTGACACATCAGAACACACATCAAAGTCACTTTGCATTTTCATTCAGCTGGACACACACATTGCAACACATGCCACTCAATGCTACAAGCTTGCACACTCATACCCAGTGACTCACCATTATGAGAAGAAGTTGCGTATGAGCTGACTCCGGATATCCTCCTCCTCCTCCTCCTCCTCCTCCTCCTCACTTGCCTCGTGAAGAAGCCCTTGATCCTCCACGGGTGGATGTTCCTGCTTATCCGGATCCAGGATAAGTGGCACTGCCTTCTCCACTGCCATGTTGTGCAGCATGCAGCACATGAGGAAGATTTGGCACACCTTCTCCGGGGGATAAGGGAGGGACCCGCCTGTCTTGTCCAGGCACCGGAATCGGCTCTTCAGGAGTCCAAACGTCCTCTCAATCACTCGCCTGGTCTGCCCGTGTGCATTGTTGTACCGGTGATTTGCAGCTGTTCTTGGGTTGCGGAGAGGTGTCATTAGCCATGGCATGTTGGGATATCCAGAGTCCCCTACATGGAAACATCATGTAAATAAGTGGGTCAGGAGATGCAGTAAGAGCCAAAGTTACATCAACACACAGGACAAACAGAGTATACCCACCAACAAGACATGCTCGTTCGTTGTGCAGCCGCAGCATCATTTGTGGCACCCTGCTACACCTCATGATGTAGGCATCGTGTGCTGATTCTGGAAAACGTGCACAGACATGGAAAATCAGCATGTTAGCAAGACACACCACAAGGGCATTTATCGAGTGGTAATGTTTTCTATTGCAATAGGCCTGTTCCTGTGCCTGTGGTGATACCAAAGCCACATGTGTACCATCAATGGACCCAATTACATGGGGCATCCCTCCCAGGGCATAGAAATCACCCTTGACATCTGTCAACTCCTCAGGAGTAGGAAATTGGATGAATTCATCAAGGTGCTCCAACATGGCTGCTAAAACATCACGCAGGACACGGCTGAACATTGTCTGTGACATCCCACCCACATCAGCTATGGTGAATTGAAACGTACCTGTGGCAAAAAAAATGCAGGGCTGCCATCACCTTCATCTTGGGGGTCAGTGCAGTAGGATACCTGTGTCGCGGTTGGAGGTGTGGTGCCAGCTTGTCTGTCAAGTCCACAATCAACTGGCGAGTGAATCTGTAACGGCGGATGCAGGCACGTTCCCTCATGGCACCCAAGTCTGGCATTGTTCTTGGGACAGGCGGTGCCCTGCAAGAGATTGTTTGTAAGAATGAAGATTGAGAGTCTGCCAATATCAATGTCAATGAACATAGCACATGCTACACTGCTAATACACATCATGTAACTATGGAGTCGGGTGTGTGCGATACATACAGGACACATATGCCAGCTTGCTGGCACTCCTACAAAAAGCAAGATACACCTGGTGATTGTCAAGTCTACATGACATGCCCTGAAATGAGCTGGGGGCCAGTCTGAGTGAAGAGCCACAGATATCACCGGAGTGACACACAACCACATAGATGCATTGGAAGGATGTCATCTCATCCACACAGCTGACTGCAAGGCACACGGACAGGTCACATAGAATGTCAAATGTACATATCAAACACAGTGCGATGAAGGGGTACACGTGACAACACATAGACACAGCCATTGAGACAACGCACACATGTATGACTGGGAAAATATGATGTCCGATGCACACAGACCCTACAGCCGTGGGAATCCACATGTGGCATGGTGTACGTAGATGTGTTCCATGCCCATCTCCACACAGACCCCTGTTGGATGCACCAACAGCAGATGCAGTTGACAGGACACTGACATCAAGCTCATGGGAACACATGACACACACCTGACATAGTCACAAAGGGGCACGCTGATCATGACATGTCAGTTGATAGAGTGTCCCTGTCCCTGGCATCAGGAGACAGGTGCGGGTGTTGATGACTGTGCCATCCCACTGCTGCTGTGCATGACACAGTTGGACTACAGACACACATGTGGCAAGTGGCAAGGTGATGTGTGCAAATAGTGCCCCATCACACATGACATGTGTCCACAGGTCATCACACATCAATTGTGCAACTAGATGAGATGACCTGTGCAATATCACTGGCTGCCACACCTAGGACCTGCACATGAAAGTATGCAATGACAAGTACTTGATGGACATCCTTGTGCGACTCGTAGCCCTCCATTCCTGGCACGTGTACGCCTGTATTCCCATTGTAAGCATGTGAAATGCGTACCCGTACGGGTACTACTAGTGCGTACTACCTTAGTACACGTAGGTGTACACACTAGTAGTACACATGCGTGTACGCACTAGTAGTACAGTGCATACCCGTATGTGTACTACCTTAGTAAACGTACGTGTACGCACTAGTAGTACAGTGCGTACACGTACGTGTACTACTAGTGCGTACACGTACGTGTACTAAGGTAGTACACGTATGTGTACGCACTGTACTACTAGTGCATACACGTACATGTACTACATTAGTACACATACATGTACGCACTAGTAGTACACGTACATGTCAAACGCACTGTACAACTGGTGCCGTAGGGGTACGTGTGAAACGCACTGTACACCCGCAATCATTGCGTGTGTTCGCTTCGTTTCACTATTGTACTGGTGCCGTAGGGGTACGTGTGAAACGCACCGTGCCTGTGTGTGGATTTCAAAATTACATAGGGGACATATAAGGGACAAGTATTAGGCCCTAAATGCATGCTGGTTGTCATGGAGACAGAGTATTCAGTTGAAAAGTGTCGATCAGGTGTCCTGGAACAGTCAGTTGGCCACAAAATACAATGTTGCTAAGTGGTTGTTGACTTGACATGATGCTCAAAATTTGAACGATGCGAATGCTGTCATTGGTGTATGTTTAAAGGGATTGGAGTAAACGTACGATGCTAATGAGTTTGACCAATCACTATGTACTCCTCAAAATGAATGCCCCTCAGCAAGACAGATATAAGGCAGCCGGAACCCATGAGAGGGCACTTGCCTGCACAACTTTCAAGTCGACCACATTGCTGCTGTCTCTGCTTCCTCTGGACCATGTCACGTACTGTGGAGAGGGCCCAGCCATTCACCCAGGAGGAGAATGAGGCCTTACTGGACGCCCTCTTCCCACAGTACCCCAAGCTGTATGGGAGACCAGGGGAGCAGGTGAGTCCTGAGTCCACTACCTTTACCTATGCACCTGTTGTGTGACTGTCAATATTGTGTCCAGGTGGGACAGACAAGCAATGTTGTTTAGAGTGGGTCCCAGGAGGGGGACATGCTGATGTCTCTCATGCAGAGCATGATGTACTTCCTGTGTACACTCCTCACTTGCATTGTGCTTACTGTGACTTTCACTGCATAGTGCATGACACATTCAGCTTGGCAAATCCTTGGTGGCTTTTTTTCATATTGTCCTGAGGTGATTCAGTGGTCCCCCCGGTGTGACAGGTGACTGTACCCACAGATGTGTATGAGTTGAGTGGACCTGTGGTGAGAGTGTCCAAATGATGTGTATGACCTCATGGACATTGATGTGTGTGAATGTTCCTTTACATGTGGGTGAGTGTCTATGTGAAGTGTTGCACCACAGCTGCATGGAGGTGGCAACAGATCTACCCATCTGATGTGACAAGTAAGCCGTGCTGTGTGTCTGACTTGCAGAGCTAGCATTACACCTGTGACACTCCACTGGCAAGTGGCAAATGTGCAGAGTGAGGGTTGTATCTGCTGTTGTCAATGACAGGCGAGTGATCTGTGCTTGGGTGTGTCTGTCTAGTATGCTGAGGGTGCGTCAGTGGAGTGGGACATGTGACTGCTTGGCACGTGCTGGCCATCAGCCTGCTGTTGCATGTGCTGCACAGTGTGTGGCATGATCAGTGAGTGTGTCTCACCTCTCATGCCAACCTGTTGACTTTCAATGCCATGTAGTGCATTGGGGCTTGCACACAGGCCAATTTCTTATTGTGTTTGATGTAATTCCTGTCTGCATCCTATGCCCTGTTCAACACTTCAAAGATGTTCAAATGTGTGTCTCTGGGACATGGAGCAGGTGTATTAATGTTGTGTCACTTTGTCATCCTGACAGGTAACTGCCTACGAGAAGGGGGTGATATGGAACCACATCATCAGGGCTGTGAGATCTGAGGGGGAGCGTAGTCGGCAGGTGCCACAGGTCCGCAAGAGGTGGCAGGACATCCGGTGCTGGACCCGGCGGATCGCCCGGGTCCAGCTGGGGCTCGAGATTCCTCACCCCCATGGCTGCCGCCGACGCCTGACCCCCCACATGAGACGTGTCCTGGGGGTGCGGGAGAGGCATACATGTGCAACCCTGGTTTTTCATTGCCAGGTCTGACTTGTGTGTGAGACTTGGCTGTACAGAGAATCACCGTGCAGTGCCCCTGTGATGCTGGCCAGTGCTTGATGTTCATGCTTTGCAGCCTGTGTCAGTTTTTTAAAAACATGAATCCTGCTCATACATTTTTGTCACCTGTGTGTGGTTGAGATGCAACGCAGTTTGGACTTTGTGTGCTGACATCTGTGTGTACATTCTGGCTTGCCATGAGGGTGTCCCCAGAGTACAGCTAGGCTTTTTTTCAACCCAATTGCAGGCCCATTAGCTCATGCATTGTCCTGGGTGTGGACATGTGTGCCACTCCAGATGACAGGCAGTAGGTCATATGTGTAGCCAACTGTGTAATCAGGTGACGGATGGCCATGTGACAACTGACATAATTCAAGTTGTTACTACCAAAAAATTGTACCTTGGCTCTCACAGCACTTGTCAACAGTTGTTCATGTTTTAAATGTGGAAATTTGAAAATTTGTGTTAAGAACACTGATGTGCCTGCATGAAGAAAGTCTACCAAGGAAGTGCACACCAAACGACATTTCCACTTTCATGGAACACGCTGGCACCTTTTCAAAGAAGCCACTGTTAGAATTATATGGTGTTGCAGATTCTCCATATACATGTTCCAACAGTGGTCTTGATTTTGTGAGACTCCTTTGTTGTTGGTGATACAAACTAACGAGTCTCAAGACATCAAGACCTCCTTGGGCCCATGTATATGTACTTTCTGCAACACCATTTATTCCTAACAGTGGCTTCTTAGAAAAGGTGCCAGCTTCTTCGATGACAGTGTCAATGTACTTTTGTGTGCACTGCCTTGTGATTCATATTGCATGCAGGCACATGAGTGTTCTTTTCACGAAATGGCCAATTGGCACATTCAAAACATGTCGATTGTGTAAAGTATTGTGAGTCCCAAGGTAGCAACATTGTTTGTTTTGTGTTCCAAAGTACTTACAGGTCTCTGAGTGTGGTGACACCTTGAGTATTGACGTGTGTGAGTTTACCTTGGGTGCACCACTACTGTTTCTTTCAGGGTAAACAAGAGGTGTCATGACTTCATTGTATTGCTGTGCTCACCGGTTCACAGACACTCGCTTCTCAGTGTATTTCTCATTCAAGTTGTGGCCTTTTGTGTATTTTTTTTTCCTGGTGTCCAAGTGGCATAGTGGGTCTACCAACTGGGCAGTACAGGGCTTACATATGTGTGGAGTAATCTAGCTGTAACTCATGATGCATTGCCTGATATGCACTGTGACAAATTGTTCTTGTGCTCATGTGTCAGGTGTATACAGGTGACTGATGCATTTTGGTTTCTTCTCCTTGCCCACAGCATCATCATCCACAAGCGAGGGAGACACCTGCATGGCCTTGAATCAGGGTCCCAGCCACAGTGCCACCAGTCCTGTGGAGGCAGAAGGAGCCAGTGGCACGGAGGGCAAGGGGAGTCAGTCGGAAGACCTGTCTGGAGGTGAGAGCATCGACGACACCGACGGGTCCGAGGCTGACCTCCTTGAGGAGGCGGAGGCTGCAACAACAACTGGCAGCATCCCACCATCTGTACCTGCCTCCTCCATTGCCATCTCCGCCCTCCCAGTTGCTCCCGTCCCTTCTGTCTGTGCAGAGTCCCACCATGTCTCCTTCGTCCCAGGCACCGCACCCCCTGCCCCTGTCACCCCTGCTACCCTCAGTGAAGAGTCTGTGGACGTACTGCAGCAGTTGCAGGTTGGCCAGGCATCGGTGATGAATGTCCTCCATGGACACACTAAACTGCTCACACAGTTGGTGTCGTTCGTGGAGGGCATGTCATCAACGATGTTTGAGCAACGCAGGATTCTGCGGTCCATGGACTCTTCACTGACGGCAGCAGTTTCTCTCCTGCAGCGTTCCGTCCCCCCCTACCCCGGACCCATCCACACTGCCCTCTCCCATGCCTGCCCAACGCACACACAGACAGTCACGGGCACGCACCCCAACAGACACATCCAGCACACCTCCAAGTAAGGCACAGCGCACACCTCCTGGCACGCACACTCAGGGGGATGTAGGCACACCCACAGGGTCTGGGGGCAGACGACAGACACGCAGCCACAGTCGCAGTCTGCAGTCCTCACAACCCTGTTCCTCCAAAACCACTCCCCTTAGCTCCCCTGCCAAACTCTCACCCAAGGACATCTATATGGGTGAGCAGGACCTCGCCCCCACTGAGCCACCACCCCACAAGCGGGCAAGGAAGTCCTCGGGCAGGGGAGTTGAGTCCCCCACCATGTCCACCCCCTCCCCCAAGAGCACTGCACCCCATCCCTCGGCCACCACACTCTCCGTTGGCCCTGGGGTATCTTCAGGTGCAGGGGTTAGGATGGAGGCACTAGCAGAAGTGTGCAGCGCCATGCTCACCTCCACCTTTGGCGCTGCCCCACCCCCCGTGGTAGAGACGTCCACGCCTGCACCCATCACACCTACCCACCCCTCTACTGTCCCTGCGGTGCCTATTCCTGCCACAGATGATGCCCCCCCGGTTGACAAACCTTGAGGTTCCTTTGTGCAGGCAAGGTAGGGGTGGACGCGGTCCCCTACGTCCACCCTTGGACTTGAGAAATGGACTGGCCATTGGCCTTTGTACATAGTCAATTTTTAATTATTTTTTTTTGGTGCTGAATAAAGCCTTTTCTTTTGCTTTCAACACTATTGCATTTCAGGCACTTGATGTTGGTGATGAGGCTCCTGGAGTTGGTGTTCTGGTAATGTGTTAGGGTTCTGAGAAATGTTTTTGTATGATGGTCATGAGATGGACCATGGTATCTGTGTGCCATCACAATGTCTCAGCAAAGAATCTTTGGTAGTGTGTGTTCATCTTGTTTGGAGACATTGTCCCAAGGAGTGTTCATTCCTCTGTGGCACCTGACATCTTCCCTGCAAACAGTTGCACAATTGTTGTGCTGACCTGTGTCCACATTTCCTTTGTTGGTGAGGGATCCCTTCAACAATGGCCATGCCTGCTCACCGATGTCTCCTGCTGAATCGTCTGTGCCATCCTTGCTAGTCACTGTACTTGTGTTTTGGGTATGTAGGAATGCCTTCAGGGACAAATTGTCCATTTTCAGCACTATGCATGTGTGTAATCACGGCCTACCACACAAATGGTACTTGTTATGCAGGGTATTTAGCCACCTGACTCACAATTGTGGGCATTGTATCTGGTGGAATGAACCCTATTCCTTCCATGAGAGACAACATCTTGGTGGCTGGACCAGCACCTGAACATTCCTATCGCTCCTGGGATGTGCGTGACAGTGTGTGTTCCCTTTGACTATCTTAGTTTTGTATGCAGTTACATGACTATACAGTCTGTTGGCATGAAATCAGGGTGTGTATTGTGCTGCATCCGCCATGGGTGGGTATGCATGTGTTATATGTCCTCACACCCACATGTGGTGTGTCATGCAGTGTGTGAAAGACATCCATCCTCCTGGGAGTGGGATACTACTGTCAGTGATGTGTTGTAATAGCACTGAAATCATAGTCCAAAGTTAGGGATGCGTCCATACCACCATGTAGGTGTGGTCATCTGATAATGATGTACACCCCCCCATATCTCTGTCCACTGCTGGTAGTCATATGCACCCACCCCTCATATGTCTGGACACTGCTGGGAGTCCTCTGCACCCAGCCCTCATATGTCTGTCCACTGCTGGGAGTCCTCTGCACCCACCCCTCATATTGCAGGCCACTGCTGGTAGTCTAATGCACCCACCCCTCATATGTCTGGACACTGCTGGGAGTCCTCTGCACCCACCCTCATATCTCTGTCCACTGCTGGTAGTCCTCTGCACCCACCCCTCATATCTCTGTCCACTGCTGGGAGTACTATGCACCCACCCCTCATATGTAAGGCCACTGCTGGGAGTAATATGCACCCACCCCTCATATGTCAGGTCACTGCTGGTAGTCATATGCACCCACCCCTCATATGTCTGGACACTGCTGCTAGTCATATGCACCCACCCCTCATATCTCTGTCCACTGCTGGGAGTCATATGCACCCACCCACGCACCCCCTTGGAGCAGTACACTGCTGGCCAGGACCTACACACACACCAATATGAAGGTAATATGCTGGGCCAGCCCTCTAAGCCCACATTCCTGGCATGTGTACGCCTCGTATCCAAAATGTACTGGTGCGGTAATGGGGTACGTGTGGTACGCACCGTCTCCACGCATTCATTGCATGTGTACGGTCCGTATCGCTGTTCTACTGTGCCGTAGGGATACGTGTGGTACGCACCGTACCCACGCATTCATTGCGTGTGTACGGTCCGTATCGCTGTTCTACTGTGCCGTAGGGGTATGTGTGGTACGCACCGTACACGTCCACTTCCATTTTTGTGGGACGCAGGGGTTGCTGGACACACCCCCCCAAGTGACCAGACCAAAGTGGTAATGTATGGCCTACATATTATAGGTTTGGCTTTGAGTATGGGGTATGTTTCATGCCCCTCACCCCCACCCTGGCCCCTGGGTGTTGTTCTCACCTTCTGCGGCGTGTGCGTCGGGTGCGGTGCACCAGGTCGTAGGCCAAGAGGACCGGGATGACACGTACGATGGGGTTCATGGCGTGTACGTCGGTTACCGGGGCTCCGTTGCATAGCGGTTCGCGTAGGACTCTGCTTTTCCGGCTGTGTTTGTCTCCCGTAAAATAAGAGCCGTACGGAGTGACGTAGGGACGAATCGTACTTGCTGGGCCAGAAACCGCTGCTTAAATACGTCCGGACGTCGCGTACAAGCTGTTCCGGATCAGAATCATAGGTTTTTTGGACCCGTACGGGCTTTTGTACGAAACGTACGGAAATAGGCTTTCTGTACGAATCGTACTTCCTAGGTTGTGCGGAAAGTTTACCGGGTACGTGTCGTACGGGGAAAATGCTCCGTACAACGATTCGTACAGCCTTTTTACAGAATTGGAATCGGCCCCTTACTAGGGAAACACAAAGTAAACTCACTGCCCTGGGAGGGAAACTCAAAGCGATCTATAACAACAGAGCAGAATACACCCTTTTATGGCTCAGTCAGATATCCTACACGCAAGGAAAAAAAATAGGCAAACACTTGACGAGGCAATTAGGGTAAAAAAGGGAAAGGGAGTTTATCGGGAATATACAAGACAGCGAGGGCGGGTTGGTGTCTACCGATGCACGGAAGGCTGAAATATTTTTTTTAAAAAATTCTTTTTATTTGCAGTTTTCAAAAACAAACTTAAAACAACATCACTCACTGTTGTGTACATATGACAAGCGATGACGATACGCCTCCATACCCAGCAGATCATCACAGTTTGGGTACCATCACACGAACTCAGTGCTACAGTATCAGGTGCGTGGCTTTCAGCAGCCGAGCGTCCCATCCCACCCGCATGCGTCACCTCAAACCGGTTCATCACCCAAAAAGTCCCCCTGAGAGATACAGTCACCACCATCGTTCGTCCGCCTTAGGGAATAGTATCGAGTTACAGCGCCTGCAGTGTAGCTTGCTCCAACCATTGTGTGAAAGGCCCCCAAATGTCCTTAGGTCGTGAACGCAGCGGCATAAGCTCCCAGTACAGGGCAAGTTGTGTCTGGCAGTGGACTGCGCTCGTGACCCACGCTCGAATGCTAGGTGACGTAGCAACTCCCCAGTGCATCGCAACTTGTCTTCTAGCTAGTAACAATAGCATCGCTGGTAGCTTACGGTGTTTGGGCTTAACCATGTGCAAAATACCGAGCAGCGCAGCCTGTGGGGTGCACGGGATCTGTAGGCCAGTGATTTCGCATGTAATCTCCACTACCCTTGCCCAGAATGACGACAATGTAGGACAGTTCCATGCCATATGCAGAAAGGTGGCGCCATGAGTGTAGCAGCGCCAACATTCATCTGTGTCTCTTAAACCCATTCGGTGCAATCGGCTAGGGGTACGGTACGTCATGTGTATATATTTGAAGTGGAGCAGGCGCAGCCTGTAGTTGGGGGACAACATCTCAAGATTCTTACAGCACAAGTCCCAATGTTGATCCGAAATATCCGTACCCAGCTCCGCCTCCCACATGCCCCGCGCCGCCGGAAGAACCACGGGGTGGCAAGTCTGCATTTGCACATACAAGCGGGATATAAGTTTGCGCCCGGACTCCACAGCTAATACATTTTCCAAGGCAAGCAGGGCCGGCGGCGGCGCCGGGAACACGGGAGACAACCTCCGGCACGAGTGACGGAGCTGATAGTAAAGAAGCGTGTCCAGCACCGTCGGAGCCTCTGCATTACACATCTGCTCCGGAGTTAGGAAGGTGTCTCCCGGAAACAAATCGCCCCCAGTGCGGAGGCCCAGCTCTTCAGCTCGCTCCCCGGTCTGCATGCTGCGCAGCGGCGGCCACATCGGATTCCCGCGCAGGGGCACAGAGTGTGAATAAAGAAGGTCAAGTCCGGCCCTCCGCCGCAGCCCATCCCATGCCCACCTGAGTGCGTGTACCGGGTCTATGTCCGTGCATCTCCGGGTGTGTGGCACGTAGAGTGCCACATTTAGCGGCAGCGGGGCTACTCTGTCCGTCTCCACCGCCACATGCGGCTGAAACGGTGTGGGATGTGACCAGTAATGCAGGAATTGTGCCTGTGCACAGTAAGCATATAAGGAGAAGTCCGGCGCAGTCAGGCCTCCCTGTCGCTGTGGGGGAGTCAGGGTCTCCCATGCCACCCTCGGTTGTTTACCCCCCCAGGCCAGCTCCACCATCTTCGAGCGTAGCCGCCGCAAAAAATGTGCAGTCAGGGGTAGTGGGATATTCCCAAACAGGTAGAGGAGCTTGGGCAGGATCACCATTTTGGCCACCGCAATTCTGCCAGCCAGCGAAAGGGGCAAGTGCTTCCAGCGGTCGACCCTATCCTCCACCCAACTCATCACCCGTCCATAATTCTCCGTCCATATTTGCTGTTTATCCGTGCTTATCCAAATCCCCAAGTATCGCACCGGGCCAGTGGCCCATTTCAGCGGACAATCCGGAGTAAAGCGGGGTGTCCCGGACCTCAGGGGCATAATTACCGACTTTTCCCAATTTTTCCTCACCCCCGATAATTGACCATAGTGCATCAGTTCTCCCGTCAGAGGGGAGAGGTTCGTCTGAGGATCAGTGACATATAACGTGATATCATCCGCATACAGTGATATCGTCAATGCCCTCGACGAGAACCCAATGCCTCTAGCCGCGTGATGCTGCCTTATGCGAGCAGCCAAAGGCTCCGTGGCGATAGCAAAGAGCAGGGGCGACAGGGGACATCCCTGTCTGGTACCCCTCTGAATTGCAAAGGGCGCCGAGACGAGTCCGTTAACTCTCACCCTAGCAGTGATGCCGGTATAAAGCAGTCTAATGTAGCCAATGAAGGCTTCACTCACCCCCATGCGCTGCAGCAGCGGAAACAGGAACCCCCACTCCAGGGAGTCGAACGCTTTGGTGGCATCCAGTAGCACCGCCGCAGCCTTAACATGTGGGGCCAAATAGTGTAGTACTCCAAAGAGGGTACGGAGGTTGTGAGAGGTCGATCTGCCCGGCACAAATCCCGACTGATCCGGACGGATCATGAGGGGCAACACCGGCTGTAGCCGAGTGGCCAGCATTTTCGCAAAAATCTTCGCGTCAGTGTTAATTAATGACAGTGGCCGGTAGGAGTCGCATTGTTGGCTATCCTTGTCCGGTTTCAGGAGGGTGATGATGACAGCCTCTCTAAGCGACCCTGGGAGTATACCCGACTCGACCGCCTCAGCATACATTGCCAACAGCCGGGGGACCAGGAGATCTGCGTACTCCTTGTAGAACTGCGCCGGCAGTCCATCCGGACCCGGCGCCTTTCCGGCCGCCAAGGAGCCTATGGCCTCCCGCACATCATCCGCCTCAAAAGGCCGATCGAAGTAGCCCTTTTGGTGCGCATTGAACCAGATAAGCTGTACAGTATCCAAATATTCAGCAAGCTCCACCGGCGTGTGGGCCTCCCGCGACCTGTAGAGGTCTCTGTAGAAGGTCCGAAACGTATCTAGGATTTCAGGGGGAGTGCAGACGTTATCCCCTCCCTGTGTCATCACTGAGGATATGAAGGGAGATGGTCTTTGTGCTCGCAGGAGCAGGGCGAGTGTTCTACCCGGGCGGTCCCCTTCTCCATATCTACGGGCCACAGCATGCTTAGTCAGGAACTTAAGTTCCCTGTCAGCCTCCTCCTGATATGCAGTTAGCGTTGTGCGAGTTTCGGCCAAAGTGGCCGCCGAGGGGTCCGAACAGTATTTCACCTCTAAGGTATGCAGGTGATCCTCTAATTTGCCTAGCGAACACCTGATAGTCTTTAGGACCCTGGCCTGCCCCGCAATGCAGTGGCCTCTTACCACCACTTTAAAGGCATCCCACAGCGTGCCTAGCGAAGACACAGATCCCTCATTCAGCTCAAAGTAGTCAAGTATTTGCTGATGAATCTCTTCCCGAAACACCTGATCCGTCAGGGCATGTGGTGGTAGCCGCCACGTGAAGGGCGTGATGTATGGCTTGGGGACATTCAGAGTTAGTTCGACAGGAGAGTGATCGGAGAGGGTACGCGCCCTGTGAGTGACTGCAGAGACCCATACATGTACCTGCGGGGTTAAGAGCCAGTAGTCCAAGCGGGACCAGGCACCCCTGTGCGGGGTGAAGCAGGTGCCTTCCCTAACCGCGGGATGCAGTACGCGCCACGTGTCTAGTAGAGCGTAATCTGCCATGAGGCCACGGATGAGGCCAGCCGCTAGCGGATAATGCGTGCGGGCTGCCCCTTCCCTATCTAGCTCCAGTGAAAGTACAGCATTAAAATCTCCACCCCACAAGCAAGCCCCCCCACCCAGGGATTGCGCCAGGTGCCAGACATTCTGGAAAAAGCCAGGGTCATCCGAGTTGGGGCCATATACATTAATCAACGTGATCGGCATATGAAAGAGCTGCCCAAGTAGTATGATGTAACGCCCATCCGAATCAGCTTGCACCTTGAACGTCTGCCAGGGAAGGCCTTTACGGATAAGAATGGCCACTCCACGGGAGTAGTTGGAGCAACCCGATGTGTGTACCTCTCCCCACTGTGCATTTCTAAGCTTGTCCCCGGCGGCGCGAGTCAAGTGGGTTTCCTGTAGGAAACATATATCGATTTGGTGTCGCGTCAGATGTGCATGGGTAAAGCGTATTTTTCGGTGATCGTTAAGACCACGGATATTCCAGGTAAGGCAGCGCAACGCGGTCAGGGCGGCTTGTGTGTGCCTTGCTCATGTAGGCGTGTGGTCACCGAGGGACCCAGTAGAAGGGCCCACCCGCAGGTACCCCACCCTCCCGTCCTATGAATCAGCAACCACAGTAAGTCTGCCAGTGTCTGGACCGCATCGCCATGTAGTGGTGTAGCCAGAAAGTGGAGTGATGTAGAACCAACCAACAATAACCCCAACCCCCCCCACCCACTCCAACCCCCCAATCAGGTTGAGATATCATCCCCACTCACCACCCCCCCAACTGGAACTGTCTTGCAATAGTATCTCGGGAATCATCCCACAGGGGCGTGGGGTTACCGGCTCACTCCCCAGTCTATAAACGACCGGGTGGCCGGACATTTCCGCCTAGCATTTAAAACAGTATCTCAAGGTACAGCCTGGATGTCCCTGCAGGCTTCTCATCACAGCTCTCCGCAGGGTACTGGTAGCGTTAATCATGCATGAACAGTCCAGTCTCTCAGCTCAGGGACGGACCTATCTTCCTCTGCAGGTCTCAGGGACACTCATTGTTGGGCAGAGGGCGTGCGCCCTACATTAATGTAGTATAGCGACCCATCATGGGCACGCGTGTCTCCGTGTCGTATTATTCAATGTCACTTAGCTGTCCCACCGGCGGATTCTCTTGGTCATCTCGCCTCTCACGTTGTGAACGCTCCGCCTGTCTCGCAAACTTGATCGCGTCTGCCGCCGTAGTAAATACCATGGGCTTCCCTTTATGATGGATCCGCAGCTTGGCCGGGTACAGCATCGCATACTTGGTCCCCACCTTCTGGAAGATTTTTTTGGCCGGTATGAATTCGCGCCGAGCGGCCTGCACAGCCTGCGTAAAATCCGGAAACAAGGAGATAACCATATTTTGAAAAGTTAGTTCCCCCTTTTCACGTGCCAACCTCAGGATGGTATCCCTGTCCCGGTAGTTAAGAACCCGGGCCAGGATTGGCCGCGGCGGAGCCCCCGGCACAGGCCGCGGCCCCAGCGTGCGATGTGCGCGTTCAACCAAGAACATGGCCGACAGTCCCTCTCCAAACAGGTCACGGAACATTCCTTCCACAAATAGTTCCATATTTCCAATGTTAGTGGATTCGGCAACACCAATAATTCGTACATTATTTCGGCGGGAGCGAGCTTCCAAATCTTCGTTGCGCCCACGTATCACCTCCAGGACCCTGTCCATTCGGAGTAACTTCTCCTGGGTGTCTCCGTGGCCCTCCTCGCAGTCCGCAATTCTCGCTTCCATCGCCGTGATACGCTCCTCATGTTTGTCGACCCTGTGTGAGATGCCATCCAGCCGCTGGGCCATGGAGTCGAGTTTTCCGTCAATTTCCTTTAGGCAGCCCTTAAGGTCACGGAACATACTTTTGACGTCATCGTCCGGTGTTGGGTCCAACTGTGTTTCAGGGACCACCGTCTGCGACTCCGGCACCGCATCGGTGCCGTGGAAGGTCTGCTTCTCGAAGGGGAGCTTCCGCTGCTTGGCGTCCGATTTCCCCATGGTTCCCCCGGGGGCCCGCCACCTACCAACAATGGCGGTGAGGGGTATCAGGCAACAAGCAGGCCACCAAGTGCAAGGAATGCGGAGGTGGAGTGGTCACCCCACATCACCCCCTCCACACGAGGAACACCACCCAGTAGGGAAGATCAGGCCAGATCTCGTCACATTCAGGGCGCGGGTCTGCGTTTGTCGGGTAACAATGGCGGCCTCGCCGTCCTCTCGCAGTGGCCCGGGAGGCAGCCCGGCCGACCCTCCGATCAGTAAGCCTCTCAATCGCCGTGTCTCCCCGGCCCGCAGGCACACGATGGTTAGAGCAGGTCGTCGGCAGGGTCCGGCAGCCAGATATCACCTTCTGCGGGCAGGGATCGGGCCCACCCAGCGGGCGCCACAGCTTCCTTCTCCCGTCTCCTCACTCCAGCACCAGACCAGGGCGCAGCCACGCCGGATAGGCCTAGGCAGCTAGTCCACCAGCTCGGCCTCCTCCCGGTACCAGTTCACCAGCAGGGGCCGGCCTCAGCACGTCAGGAAGCCACCGCAGCCACTCGGGAGCCAGTCGCTGGGCTCACCACGTCTCAGCTGGGTCCATGAGAGCCGCCTCGTATCCGCCAGGTCGCGGCCCACGACCAGGGCCTCTCGTAGGAGAAGACTCCGCCCAGCACGGCGCCCAAAAGCCGCTCGGCCAGCCCGGCCGTGTAGCACCGGATCTCCGAGGCCGATTTCAACCGCAGTGGCACCGCTAGGATCCCCTTCACCAGGGCACTTCCCGCCGTGTATTTTAACGGTCAAAAAGCAAGGCAAAGGTCGGATTGTCTGACGGATTAGGTGTCCGGCCGGCAGAGCCCCGTTACACGGCGGCCATCTTGCAGCTCGGCTCGGCCACGCCCCCCGGAAGGCTGAAATATTTAGAACGTTCTATGACACTTATTCATAGGGGAACACCCGGACTTCGCAACACAACATAAGTATCTTCAGGCACTGACTTTCCCGAAGGTTACTCAGATCCATAATGACACTGTCACTGCCCCCATAACTTATGATGAGGTGTGTACAGCAATTAAGTTGCTCAAACTTAACAAAGCACCAGATCTGGATGGCCTAACAGCTCTTTTCTATAAGACCTTCGCAGCTGAGATCATCCCACATCTTACGCAACTTTACAATATAATGGCAGAGGATGTAGAGGTAACCCCCTTGATGTCTGAAGCGGTCATCACAGTGATCTCCAAGACGGGGAAAAGACCAATTTATGTGCCTCCTACCGCCCTATCGCTCTTTTAAGTATGGACGCAAAGCTCTACTCGGCTATATTGGCAGATACGTTGAATGAACTACTGCCAAATCTAATCCACCCGGATCAATTAGGCTTCATAAAGGGCAGGCAGACCCATGACATCATTCGGCGGACAGTTAATCTGATCGAGAGGGCGTCCAAATTCAAAATACTGGCAGTTCTCATGGGGCTGGACACTGAAAATGCCTTCGACAGGGTGGATTGGTTGTTCCTTTTTACCACACTTAAACACTTTGGCTTTGCGGATAAATTTATAAAAATGCTTAGTTCTAACTATTCTAGACCCCGTTCCAGAGTACAGGTCAATGGTACAATGTCTGTCCCTTTTTCCGTTACTAGAAGGACAAGACAGGGGTGCCCGCTGTCACTTCTGCTGTTTTCTCTGAGCATTGAGCCACTAGCAATGGGACAACCCTGAGATAACGGGGCTTCCCTTTGGAGGAGACAATCACAAAATATCACTTTTTGCGGATGACATTCTTTTATTTCTCACTGAACCATCATCCTACCTCCCGGCACTACAGTTAGAACTGACCAGATTTGAGCAAGTGGCGGGTTTCAAATGTAATTTGAACAAATCCTTCATTCTTAATCTCATACTTCCCGCAGCTGAGGCAGACACATTGAGGGAATGCACCCCCTTTCAATGGGCTAAACGCGTTCTTCAATACTGGGGCGTACAGCTGACTTCAGATGTCGAGGGACTATCTAAGGCAAACTTCCCCCCTCTTCTCCACCAACTTCAAGGCAACCTTAAACTGTGGAAGCCCTGTTTATTTCCTTGCTAGGCCGCATACACGCAATTAAAATGACAGTGCTCGCAACATTTTTATATATTTTCCAAGCGTTACCTATAGAACTTGACAGAGACCTCCTTCCTAAACAGAGGTCCCTAATAACTCACTTTATTTGGCAAGGCGGACGAGCGCGCTTACCGTTTCATTTGCTACGGCGACCAAGCGATGCAGGAGGTGTAGGGTTACCCGATTTTGGCCTTTACTACAAGGCAGTGCAACTCAGGATAGTGACGGAATGGTCCAAACCGGCATCGGAAAAACACTGGTTGCACATGGATAGGGCTATTGCAGGGAGGACGATCTGGGATTTACTATGGAAGCCCATAAAGGATAGACCAGCCTATGCCTATATTAGCACCCCCACACACACTGCTTGAAGGTTTGGAACTCAATCTCTGGGGGATACGAATGGACTATGTTTCCCTCACCACACACACTGATACAATTCAACCAGGCCTTTCCACCAGGTCTCTGAGAGGGTCCCTTTGATGCATGGAGGGAGGGTGGATATCTTATGCTGCAAGACCTCTTTCATAACTATGATATGTTAACATTTGCGACCTGCCGGAGGGAGTTCCACCTGGGCCTGTATGAACACTATCACTATCTTCAACTCAAACACTGGGCTCTCACCCGAGAGAAGACTAGATTTGAAAAATTCATACAAACGGATATCTCTATGAAGGGGGCAATCTCCTACCTATATAAGGCCCTACTTACCACCACTCACTCACCGAGACCTAGATATATGGCCATGTGGGAAGGAATAACTAAGAGAGACATATCCTAATGTTAGTACATCTGGCCCTAAATCACAATGCAGGAGATAGTTAGATTTACAAATAATGTTTTCTTAGTGTCATGAGTGTTTTGCATTGAAAATAACAACACTACTCTTTACAGAACTATGTACTACTGGTATTGGCCAAACTAGGCCCGTACTAAGTCCGGACCCCATCTTGAATTTAAAACGTGTCCATGTTTTTATCTCTCACTGACTTCGCACACAGCAAAATGTGCATTAATACTTTGTGAAGATATGTTCTTGGTGAGCCTTGGAAGAAGCTGATTTACAAAATGTAACTTCTGAAGGTCTTTCCTGTTTGCAAATCAGTGGGACTATTAATTCTATGAGTCTGTCTTTGTTTTGTGTGTATCTAGATTTGTACTGTCACATGCGACGACACCAGGTCTAAAGGATACTAATTAAATATTTATTTAGAGGATAGTGTTGGGATGGTGTAAAGATGATGATGATGTATTAGTTTTATAATTTGATTTGTTGAACCTATGTAACAATTTACTCATCTCATCCTGACGGTGTAATTTTCCCTATGTATTTTCTCATAAAAAGGGCTAATATTGGAGGTGAGCCAGACTGTTGGTCTTGATTCTTGGAGATCAGACCCATGCAAGCTTGTTTCACACTCTAGACCTATATTGATCTATTAAAGGCTTTCTGCTGCATTTGATTGAGCTAAATGCTAATTCTCTATGGGGCATATGTATCAACATCACCATTTGCGATTCTCAAATAGCGATTTTTAAAGAATCGCTATTTGAGAATTGCAAAACGGGATGTATTTTAAAACTTGCAAACTTTTTGCGATTTCTTAAAATTCCTTAATTGCGATTAGCAAATTGCGAAATCGCAATTAAGGAATACCTGCCCATTCATTTCTAACGGCCAGGAGACCCATAGGAATGAATGGGAAGTAATTCTCAAATAGCGAATCGCAATTTGCTAATCGCTATTTGAGAATAATTTCAAAGGTGCAAGGGTGTCATGATGACACCCTGATGCACCCCTGAAATGAGCATGTGTGTGCATATGGCGCACATACATGCCCTAAGGGCATGTATGAGCGCCACGTGGCACTATGCAAAATTCAAAAAAGTGCATTTTGAAAGGAAATCGCAAATTACCACCAAATGGAAGTTGGTGGTAATTTGCGATTTCTTAAGGATAATTTGCACAACTTGGGTGCTTTTTACATATCATTTAAGAAATCGCAATTTGCGATTTCTTAAATGCTAAATTAGCAATTCCTTAATTTTGCGATGGGATTTGGCTCATACATCCCGATTACTGATTTTTTAATCGCAAACGCTGTTATTTTGCGAATCGCAGCGTTTGCGATTCAAAAATCGTTTGATACATATGCCCCTATATCTCATATATCATGCATTTTGTTTAAGTTAAGGCTAACCATATTTTACCTTCTTTAGTGAACTGTAATAATTTAATACACCTCCATAATTTCTATCTTTCACTTGCCTCAAGAAAGAGTATTTAATTGATTATTTTACTTGATTTGCCGCTTAGATCTAATCTAAAAGGGCTACATTTCCTCATAAATTCATGAAGAAACATCAGCTGAGTAGTCACTTAATTTTTAGATAATCTGATAAAATAGCATCCACAGTTTTGTTGGAGAAAGTGGGCAACATAAATTGATTGAGATTAGATAAGATCTAGAGACAAAATGTTCCCAAAGTCTGTAATCTGTCTATGCTTTTGGTTCCTATAAACTAGACTAATTGAACTATTAGGAGTGTTTCAGTGTTCCTGAGCTGCTGTCTAGCAAAGGAATGTATGTACCACTAGGACGAATACATTGTGACAGATTTTGACTTGATTAGTGCATTGTGGCACTTGTAGTTTGGGAGTGCAGGTTTTTGTTCTGTCACCTATTATATTGTGTGTGAGCTCTTGGGATAGGCAAGTTTGATTTGTGGTTTATTAGAAGCCTTAGTTGTTGTGATTTTGATGCCTTTATAATATTTGTGAAGTATTAGATGCTTGTGCCGTGTTTTTATGTCTAATTAAATGACATCAAATTTTAGGGATTGGATGCATCAAAAATATTGAATTATTGTGATTATTAATGGAATGTCCTTTCGCTTGCATAAATGGACCAGTTGAAATCCAAGATCTCAAGATATATTCATATTGTTGAACGTGTCTGCAAAAGTGGAGATGTGAATTGTGAGGTGCTACATTCCATCCATGATAGAAAATGTTCTTGATTCCAAAAGGTTTACTTAAATGTGTCTTTACCTACATTGGTGGTTTTTTATTCTTTAGAGTACAAGAATAAATGAGCTGATCAAGCGTGAGCTGGTGTAGAACCTGCCTTGGTGATATTGATAGCGTTGTAAGGTACTTTCCTTTTCTTTTTTACGTTAAGCACACAAGAACATTCTTTTGTTGCTTGATTTGTTTGTGGTTCTGTAATGCCTTCATAATTATATCGTAATGAGTCGCGCTGCCACTTCAAAGCTGCTCTTTGATTGATAAGACGTCACAGCGAGTCGTGCTGAGATTGGTCAATTGACACAGTTGATCATGTTGAGACTGTTTGGTCCCTACTGTAGCTGCTTGTTTTTGGTTGATAATTTTTGATTAAATCATGTGGTTTGTGCAGAGTAAGGAAAATGGGTGCTACATTAAAAATTCCAGGGTTCCTTTTTGAAAAGGAGAAAAGATTCCCTTGGAGATTCCACTGACTAAAAATGTATGTTAAATTGGGGACCCCATAAGTGTATGTGGTGCAAAGAATCGAAAGAGATCACATCTGGTGACAAGGACATGCAATTAGAAGCATTGAATGAGTGGTATCATTCAATGAATGAGAACGTAAGACAAAGAAGAGCCAAGTTAGAAATGCTGTGAGTTATTCGTTAGATTCAAGATGGGAAAGGCAGAGAAGAGTATGGAGAGAGGATATGATGTAAAATGATAATAGTAAGGATGAGAAAAACAAAGAAGAGAAAAACAAAGAGAATGATTCAAATGAGGAGGATCATTTTTAGATGATTTACTAGTCTCAAGACATCTTGAATATACTGATGATATCTAGACCTGTATTCAGGATATAGGTGCAGGAGAAACAAGCATGAGTACACAACCATCAGGAATGCCAAGAACATCACCAGATAGTGAAGCAGGCCCTTGTGACTGTTACTACAGTGCAATCAAATAATTCGTGAGAAGAGAAATTATTCTTTATGAATTCAAAAATGAATTTGGAGACATTTTGCTTTGCATGATTGGCACAGAGAGAGTGACTATATACAATAAGGATGAATTGAAATACCAGAGTACGAAATCAGCTAGATGTGCATGAGAAGCATAAGGTAGGCTTCTCGATTTGGTGAAGGACTGTGAGATTGAGTTATATAAAAAGAGAAATCTGCAAAGAAATTACAGGACGGATCTGAGTGAAGTTGAGGTGAATGAAAAAGTTTGATTAAATCTTCGAGTATATATTAGAGGATTAATACATTGTACGAAAGATAGGGCAGGTTTAACAAAAGATAAAGATGCATGGAAAAAGAAAGCAAGAGTCAAAGTTCAAATTAAAAAGACTGCAGAAGAAAAGAAAACAAGTATGAGTGAAACTGAAATGGAAACAGTTGTGTTTGTATTTCTTTTGAAAGACATGCATAAGGGGAATACGCACGTCCCTTGGAACAGGTCTGATCTCCTTGCATTTACAACTAACATTCAAAATCTTTGGAAAAAACAGATACATTATACCAAGAAGTGGAGAGACTAGTGACATTCCACAGGTGCTTGGGTAGAACCAAATATGTTGTTTGAAATTATTGTGGGAAGGATTTGTCAACTGAATAAAGCAGCTGTAACATGGCCAACAGAAAAGCTGCAAAGAATTCCTCCTCAGACTGGGCTGGTTCCTATTGTTATGGAGAAGAGTAAAGAAGTAACAATGCTACTCTGGAGCCAACGGAATCAGTGCTTGTGTATTATGAAAGATTAATTCAGATTTATAGAATGTAGAGCAGAGTTGAAGATCCAACAAAGAAGACATTAGTGGTTTTGTGTTTGCCTTTGTCTTAAATTTGCATCCAGTGCTTGGGTCTCAAATTCAACAGAGTGAGATGTTTTGGCAGCCTAAAACGATTGATGGTACACAGCACCACTTGTTTGTCTACTTTGTGGATGACTATGTGGGATTAATTTCAACAGGTGCAATTATCTGCCATGGGTCGGCCCATGAAAAGTTCACCATGATCGCAGATTAAAAAAACACCAAAACAGGGAGGCAGAAAGTTGTAGATTCATGACCCTGTGAGAAAATGTTGTGAAAATGCTGAAAGTAAATTTTAATTTCAAATTCAATTAATTGTGGACGCATGTGCTTCTTGTCATTGCATGACGAAAGGTGGAATCTATCTGCCTTTTTATTTTCCACGTGTTGAGTGACATGAAGGTGAATAACTACATGTACAAACTAGAAAATTACAGAATCTGATTACACACTCGATGGATGCACTTAGGAACTAATGTCATTTATCTGAAAGATTCAGATGCCCCTGTTGTGCAGTAGTGGAAGTCAATTCTTTTATGAAAAGCAAGGTTTTGCAAGAATAGAGTATTTACTATCGTCCAAAAAGGGTGCCTTTGGTGTTGTGGGGGCTAAGTGGGACTCCATTGCCCACAATCTAGCTGAGCCCTAACAGGAGCAGGAGGGCATCAATGATCTTGAGCTTAAAAGTGGTGGACTTTCCCCGCTGCATGGGGCATGCATGGGATGACTGGAAAGGTCTGGGCTTGGCCATCCACCAACACGCTCTGAAAATGTGTGTCCTCTTACGGTGAAGATTGCTTGTTTCGCGTTTCTATCATTTTGTGAAGTAGTAACTTGGTGGATTATTTTAGTGTTAGCTTTAAATGTAGGTCTGCTGCCAACTTGCCCAAACCCAAAACAGGCTCTACATTAGATGGGTTTCTTCAGAGTGCAGTAGGTGTCATTAACAAACAGATTGAACTTGCTGAGCATCGTTTGTCCCTCACTCCTACTCTATCAGTGTATTCTATCTACAAAATAGCCGAGGCCTCTGCACCAAGGGATTCTAATAGCATTACTAAGTTGGTGTCTATTTTCCTTCCCCCGTTGCACTCTTTTTATTACCTAATGTGTCTAGATCTTCAGATAAGGGCCAGCCAACAAAAAGGAAGAGGGTTCAATCATGCGTCAACCCTACAACCACTTGCTCAATTACTGCAAGCCCAGAGGTGGACTCTGAAGCCAGGGCGAGGCATTCTTTGTGGAGGGTGTGAAGGTCTGTGAAGTAATATAACCGATATACTAAAGGTTAACTAAAGCCATATTACAAACAGTTGGGGGTTATCAAGGAAGAACTTTGCAAGTTGAATTAACCCCATTGCCCTGGAGTTCAAACTTCGCCATGCCTGCATCATCTGGTGCAGGTGTGACTTCTTCTACTCATTCCTTGCCTACTGATGCTGAGAACACTGGTCAGGTGCTTATTCACCCCTCAGTTAGGATGGGGTCTTGGCCCAAAATTTTGTTTAATCCTGCTCCTCTGGGCAGTGAGCGGGCAGCTCCTTGTGTCAGCGGGGAAAAAGAAGGGGGTGGGGTGGTTGGGGTACTAGAACGTTTATTGCTCCAAGCGTTGCATTTCCCTACAGTGAACCTCCCTCCTGAAGCTTGCAGTTATGTGATAGTATTGTGAAATGCTCCCTGCTTGGTACTCCTTTGGTTTGATACTAACGTTAACTTCCAAATACAGCAGCATCAGATATGTTGATGGTTCGTAGGGTGGGATGGGTGGGCCCTTTGAAAAAGAGAGCAATGGATGATTATGTAATTGATAATTTTAAACACTCAATCATTGCACAGAAACTATTGCTCAACCACAAGCCGCCTTGTGTGTCCCAAACCACTAATGCCCTTCTGCTGTTGGGTTATTTATATCAACACCTGAAGCTGGCACCTGCGCTCTCTGTCCACTAAGCTAGGTTCCCTCCTCAAATCAGTTCAAGCACCAGTCGTCATCTGGTGGCACTGCCCCTAACTAATGTTGACTGACTGGAGACAGATTGCAGCAATGGGGTTTTCCTCCTTTTCCTCCTTATATTCAAATATGTTGCATTTCTGCATTTCAACATTTTGGCTTCCTCTGTTGATTAAGGGCATAGACCACTACTTTTGAGCCAACTCTATAGTCTTCCTATATGACCCACACTGATGTTTCGTGACCATCACCCATTTTAGCCCAGGTTGGCTTATTGTCACCTTCCCGGAGGCACATAGACAGTCTGCCTAATCGTATTTTTCCCATTGATCTTGACACCAAACACCACATCTGTTATTAACTGGAACATTGCTGGATTAACTGAAAATAAGAAAATCTAGAATGGGGCCAATATATGGATTCTTATGAGATTTGCCTTTTTAAGGAAACATATGTAATTGATAGTGTTTTCATAAGTTGCTTGAAGAGCTATTTTGTTACCTCTACTAGGTCCCTGCAGGACTCCCTTTGTGTGGGTTGCTTATCTGAGTGAATAATACACTGACCTGTTCTCTGGTGATGTTATCTATTGCATCATTAGATATGCAAGGGCTAACCGTTAGCCTTACTAAGGGAACCCCTCTCTTACTGAACATCTACAACAGCAACTCTGGCAATTGGAAGGAGTCTCCAACTCTCCATCTCTTAGATGAGCCCCTAGTTTGTATTCTAAGTCCCATTATGTTATTTTGGCTAGTGACCTAAATCTAACTTATGAACCACATGGAATTGCACAGGACTTGTGCGATGACAAGGACGTAGAATGGGGCATTACTGCACTAACATCTCCAGCGAGGCACCACCTATCAGAGCCGAATCTCCAATTGGTTGACATTACTTTAGCATTCGGCTTATGAGCCTATAATGAATGCTTGCTGTTTGATGCCCCTCCTATTTCCAGTCATATTAACTATATTATTACAGAACTCAGGATATGGTGATCCTAGAAAGGTAAGAGAAGGACCATAATCCTTAGGTCCTAATTGTGAAGGACCTGATTTCTCCTGTTTTGCTGCTTCTATCTCAGCACCACAGCCAAAGCTTGGAGGCCACCGGTCACTGTAGGAATGTGAAGTGACTAGCTGTGTGTTCTTTACCTGAGGTGATGGCAAGCATGCACACAGATCTTGCTTTCTGTATGGCAGCAAAGTTTAATGCCTGGGGAAATAATAATATGATTATCAATGAGCACGCCAAGGTATTTTCTGGTATTAAAAACTTCTTCCTTACCTTTTAGGAAGGTGTCTGATAAGGCTAGCCAGGCTGGGTGGTTCTCTCAACAGTGCAGAGTGGCAAATAGCAGTCACCTCAAAGCAATAGAAAAAGGAGCAAGTGATATGGGAACCATACACCGGGAACAGGACGTATTGGAAAGGGTTAAACAATTCAGATACCTGGGGGTCCCTCTGGCTGACACTGGATCATACATCCCACAGATTTCCAAAATCCTGTTCTTGCTAATCCATAGAGCTGTGGCTATTGTTAGATGTTCTAATAAAGGCACATTGGTATCCAATTCTTCCAGCCATGGACATATATAAAACCCAACCAAGTGGTGCAGCATTGTATGGCACAAAGTTATGGGGCCATTGTTCATAGGCTCTTTGGGGACCAGTCAGAACAATTTCATAAGAGCTGTTACAGGCATTGGAAGAGGTACCCCTCTAGTTCCACTTATATTGGACCTTAATCTTAAACCTGTCCCTGAATTTGCTTCATTAAAGCTGTCCTACAGAAAGGGGTTTGCTGATATTTTTTACATATGCACCTTAACTAAGATCAAGCGCCTACCCAGTAGGATGAACTCAGTCTGTGACTTGGGTCTAGGCAATTTTTGGGAATAGCCATCTTCTATCAATTGAAAAAGGAGCAAGGCATGAGGTTAGGGACTGCAGAGCCCTATATTGGGTTGCTATAAGGCAAGCTAAGGCAAACTGGGAATAAATAAATGGGAAGATCTTTTAGAAACTTCGGCTAATAATGATTAAGGGTGGGCGTAGTTCGCGAAGTAGCACTTCGCGAAGCTACGCAAAGTGAAGTTCGCACTACGCGAGCTACGCGTAGCACTTCGCGAACTGCGAAGTAACATGTTCGCACTGTGCAAGATGTTGTTTTCAATGATTGCACAGTGCGGACAAGCAACCGGCACTGTGCAATCATTGAAAATGGCATCTTGCACAGTGCGAGCTGTAGTTTTCTGCTGCTCGAGTAGATTTTTACTCGAGCTGCAGCTTTCTCAACGCGAACTGGTAGTTTCTCATCGCGAGCGGTCGCGAGCATACGCGACCCCTCGCAATGAGAAACCTGACCTTCTCGCGTTGGGAATCTCGCCGGGAGGTTTATTTTCCATGCTCGCGATCGCGAACAAGGAAAAAGTCTCGCCAGGATGTCATTTTGCTTGCTCGCGGTCGCCAACTTGACGTTGAGGACCGCGAGCAAGCAAAAAATGACCGCAGCACTACGCAACACTACGCTACGCGTGTTCGCACTGTGCTACGTGCAGTTCGCGTAGCGCGAAGTAGCGCGAACTTCGCAAACTACGCGAGCGTAGCGTAGTGCTTCGCCCAGGCCTAATAATGATGTGACTAAATTTCGGTGGTTACTGAGACTAGGCAGTGGGGATTTACCTAAGCCAGCAAATACATCTATTTTGCCATTCTGCCATTCAAATGGGATACTTTTTGAGGAAACCTGTATTCATATTCATGAGAAACTGGCTCAATTCCTAAGAGTAGTGAGGGAGACTGTGTTTGCCCTAATGAGTCTACTCTCCCATCATTTGCTTTTACCCTAGCCGAGACAACTTCAGAGGTCTCCTCCCAGAAGACAGACAAGGCTCAGGGCCTTGACAAGATTCCAGTCTATCTTTTTAAATCTGATCAAAGTATCTGGGTCTCATTCAATAATACTGTCTCTAATGCTATTTTGGCTGGCGCAGCAATTGCTGGATCATAGAAAGGGGCAGACATTTTTATTCTGTTTCAAAAATGGAAACCTAAACATTTTGTCTAATTACCACCCAATTAGTCTCCTCAATAACTTTTAAAAGGTCCTTATAAAATATGTCCTGGAAATACGATTAGACTGGATTGAGGAACAACATATCATTTCCCACCTCCAGACAGGATTTAGGTCCAATACCAGCTAGATTGACCAGGCATTTCACTTTTTGATGACTAAGTAGAAGACTGTGGAAGTTGGTGTGGGGGCCTTTTTTGGTATTTATTGATCTCCAAGTCACTTTGATGTGGTCTGCCAAAGGAAACTCTGGGAGATTCTTCATGGGCTGTGGATTCCTTGTAATCTGTTAACTATGATTGTGCACCTTCATGAGGAGAACTTTGTCAGGGTTTGATGTGAGCGGTGATTTAACCCAGGAAATTGCTACTGATAAGTGTGTCCACCAAGGTTGTGTCCTGGCTCTCAACCTAGGGGCGAGCTAGTATGTGCAAGTCTGTGTATCTAGATGTCCGGCATGAGGAGCACTTGATCACTACGAGTGGTGTGCATGTCATGACCTTATTGTCATGACCTTATTGGCTGAGTGTTTCTATCTCCATGTGGTAACTAGCTTTGTCGTATTTTTTGGGGAATGCGAGTCATTGGCCAAATGTTTTTTATTGGGATCATTTACCTCGGACCTGTTTGTGCTAGACTACCTATCTGTGAGATCGATAAGGGTTTTCCCTCGATGCGCCTTAGTCTTTGGATTCAGAAAGGCCCCACCTGGGACCTGTTATTCAGTAGGCTTGGGTATGGGTTAAAGGCCCTGTCTGACCATGTATCTCTGACTCAGGGTTGAGGGGGACGTCACCTCGGGTAAATCCAACAGCAATGATGTGTGTTCACTAAAACTCCTAAAAATAATGTGTTAGTTACTGGTATAATTTCCATAGACACTCTCAACATTGCATGTACAGCTGTTGAAGCGTACATTGATACTGTCTTTACTGATATTGACATAGTTATGCATTCCTAAATCATGGCGTACTACAATATCGCTTTTACTGGCAACAATATTGTTATTCAAGCATTGATTATGGCATACATTGACATTGCATTTTTGGGCATTGTCATACTGGCACAAGTTGCGGCATATGTTGGCATCATATTCATTGGTATTGCCATTATCGGGCCTGCATATATCATGGTACTCATTGACATTGAATTTCCCCATTTCAACACATGTCGCACTGCCTTATAATTAACACACTTAAAAAAACCAAGCAAGTGACTTATAGAAAGAAGGAGAGTGATATGGGAACCATAAACCTGGAACAGGACATTTTGGAAAGAGTTAAAGAATTCAAATACCTGGGGGGTGCACATACATAATATCGAGTTTTTTTTCTTCAACCGGCCTACAGAAATATTGAGTTGTAAATATCGAAGGGACAGAATATCGACATCAAGAATATCGGCGACCAGAATATCAACCTGAAGGTAAGAAATATCATTTTAATATCGAAGTTAGTAATATCCTTTTCAAAAATATCTTTATTAATGATATCGATGTTTATATTAGTGTTTTGTATTTTAGTATGTATTCTATATGTATGTGCTCCACATTTTTTGTTATGTTTTATATATTTTTTAAATATAGTAGTTAGTAATTTTGTTTAAAGTACATTTTGCATTTTAGTACCATAGCGGGTTGTGGGTTTATAGGGGAATAGGGTGGGAAGTTCTTTAATTATAGTAAATTAAATATTAATTATTTTTTTGGGTATTGATAATGAATTCATTAATTTATTTATTTTTATGTTTTAATCCTCATTTGCCTCAGACCACAGTCGACTAAAAGGTAGGATGTCATTACCATTACTCGATTTCAAGGAGATGTAGGCAATCAAAATGAGACCTGGAGATACCGTCCGCCTACCGGTAATCAACAATCCTACGAAATGTCACTAACCCCCTTTTTTTAATCATGGGATCCGAAAATTATTTTACAAAGTAGTAACATAATAGCTTAAACCTCTTTATTAAACTCGCCCAGAAACTAACATGGAGACCAATTAAGCAAACAATCCCATTGTGCTTTCTTATTACTATTCTGCAATCTACCCAAATCAGTCTTGGAGGTCTTATATAGAGAGGACAGCCATTTTGAATGAGTGGGGGGTGTTACCTCTACCCATCTCCTACATATTTCTCTTCTAGCCAGCAGGATTGCATTGAATAAAAAACCCCTAGCAGGGCCTGTAACTCCACTAGCTATGCCAAAGATGATCAGGGCAAGAGAAATTTGGACTGGGGTACCCAAGATGTCAGCAAGGGTTGCCCCTACTCTCTCCCAGTATTCAGCAATCCCTGGAAAATCTTTAAACATATGTATATCTGAGGCATTCACTAGGTCACACTTGTTGCAGCTAACAGGGGTATCCTTTGCTATTTTAGAAAGTCTCGAAGGAGATAGGTAAGCCCTATGTGTAGTGAAGTGATGGTTCCTCCTAAGCCAGGCTGGTTTTACAAAAGTAAACAAGGTGTTAAAAGAAGTTTGCCACAAGTCTTCCCAGTGTTCATCTGGTATAGAAGCTCCCCACAATTCTTCGGCTAGTTTAAAATCACCGTCAATGACTTCCTCTATGGACCAATAAAAGAAAGAAACCTCTTTCCTTCCTGCCGGCCTCGATACCAATTGCTCCTCTAGAGTGTTCCCTATGCCTATAGGTTTTTTAAGGTTCTGGGACCAACTCTGCAGTTGCAGATATTTGAACCTACACATGCCCTCCTCTAACTTATTGTGAAGTGACTCCCAAGATAGAAGTGAACCATCGGAAGCCAAATCCCTTCTCACCATAAGCCCTGCTGTTTTAAGTGGCATAACCAGTTTAGTTTAGGCCAGTACATTGCTTAATTCTGGCCCAAATATGAACCATTCCCAAGAGGACTTTCAGCCTAATCTTCTAAAAAAACTTTTGATCCCCATATTTGAAAAGGGACTCCTCAAGTGACAACTAAGGGTGGGCGGAAATTGCGTAATCGCGTTACACAAATCTTTGCGAAAACGCAAATAAATATCGCGACCGCGCGGAAATATCGCGAAGACTCGGAAGTTTTTGTCCCGCCCGTTCGCGATGTTTTTTGCGTGATCGCATTGGAAATGTGTCGCCAACTTGCCCATGCGGTCGCTAATGGGCGCAGCCATCTTGTTTTCACTTGTCCCGCCCGCTCGCGATGCTATTTCCTGTTCCGGGTCGCGCAATGCATGGTCGCGCTTGTTCACGTTAGGTATTTCCTGTTCGGGAACGCGTATTGCGTGTTCGCGATGCTTTTTGCTTGCTCGGGAGAAAATATCTCGCAAACTTGCCCATGCGGTCGCAATGGGTGTGGCCATCTTGTTTTTCACTCTATGCTATGGTTCTGGGGCCTGCTTTTCAATCCTCCCTATATCTTTTCAATCCTTTGCTTCTGAAAACTTTTTTTTGAATCTTTCTTATTTATTATCTCTCTCTCTATTTTCCTGACTCTATATTTTTTGTTTTTGTCTTCTTTTTGTGTGTTTTTTATCTACTTTTCTCTCTTTTTCTATTACCTGCTTTTTTCATTTCTTTTACTTACTTTTTTAATTTTTACCTTTTCTATTCCGCCCCCCGCCTACCCAGAACCATGGCAAAGGGCCACAGGCATCGCAGCCTGAGCCACGACCGCCTTCCTTGCGGAAGGCGGCGCCCACAAGGGGTGCAGGCACGGGCCTTATTTGGGGAGGTGGAGTTGGCTGCACTGGTTTTTTTTGTGCAGCGCCACCTCCCCTTAACCCTGGCAGCAGGCGGCAGGCCTGGGTCCCGGTACGGGCTCCGGGAGCATTGGCAGCGGTGGGGGAAGGTGCGCCGGGCAGTGTTTTGCTGCTCGGGTGTCCGGCGCAGCCAGAACCAGCTGACGCACCGGTGGTCCGATATCCTGGACCGGGAGCAGGACCTGCTAGGAGTGGAGGTCCCGGGTCTTGGTGAGTAGCTATTTAATTATTACTACTTTGTGTCTGTTCTTCTGCTGTGTTATATATTGCGAATATATTTTTTTTCCGATCAGCTAGAATGCTGCTGCTTACATACAATATAGGTAATTTACATTTAAAAGTCTTCTGTGATTGTTATGACACTGGTGCTCTGCGCTACTAATCTTGTTATTTGCAACTTTGCGTTTGCGCTCGTTTTGCATGATTATGTAAGAGTATATTTTAGAAAACTTAAGTTAGGTAATGCTAGAGTGACTCTGGTCCTTCCTTTGTCCTGTCACTAAGAGATAGGGGTGGATTGATACTTAGGTCTAGTTACTTATTATAAGTTTGTAATTTTTTAGTGGTCTGCGACGCCCCCTCTATTACATCACGTGCTGCTGAGTGCTGCTTACCCCAGGCCTTAGTAGAACCTTTTGTAGTTTTTTCAGTGAGTGCTAATAGGCTTAGCAGTAGCAGAACATCTGCATCAATGAATCAACAATTTTGTGTATGCAAAAATACAGGCATATGTCCTCCATTTATGCATTTTTGAGGACTAAAAGAAGTGGAAATGCTTACATAGGTGCCGATTCCGATCCGGCACAAACAGATTTGCGTACGACTCGTATCCGTATATTTTCACGTACGAATCGTACAAGTACCATACAAACTGCGAAGTACGATTCGTACGTGAAAAATACATACGAATTGCGTCGGGAAAAGAGTACGAGAGGGATCCGGAAATTTTTACGTCCGAATAGCGTCGGGTAAAGTGCAAGAGAGGGAGCCAGACATTTTTACGTGCAAATCATAAAACATAAGTCTGACTGCGCAAGTACGATCCTTACCGCCCGTCCGAATACACAACCGCATGTAAAAGGCCCCGTACGGAGCGAACGCTGTAGCACACATGCACACGGGTAAACTTGTGCCCGGATACGAGTTGTACAGCCCCCCCTCCCCCCGCATATGTCAGCACCGTACCCCCGTATGTCAGCACCCTACCCCCCTCCGCACCGTACCCCAGGACTGTACACCAGCCCCGCACCTGTACGCGCTGCACCCCAGGCCCATCTCCCAGCCCCGCACCTGTATGCACCGTACCCCAGGACCGTACCCCAGCCCCGCACCTGTACGCACCGTACCCCAACACCATATCCCAACCCTGTACCTGTACGCACTGTACCCCAACACTGAACTCCAGCCCCCCACATGTACGCGCAGCACCCCAGGCCCGTACCCCAGCCCCGTACCTGTACGCACCGTACCCCAACCCCGTAGCACAGCCCCGCACCTGTAGGCGCCGCACCCCAGGCTCGTACCCCAGCCCCGCACCTGTATGCACCGTACCCCAACACCATACCCCAGCCCCATACCTATACGCACCGTACCCCAAAACCGTACTCCAGCCCCCCACATGTACGTGCCGCACCCCAGGCCCGTACCCCAGCCCCGTACCTGTACGCACCATACCCCAACACCATAGCACAGCCCTGCACCTGTATGCGCCGCACCCCAGGCTCGTACCCCAGCCCCGCAGTTGTATGCGCCGCACCCCATGCCCGTACCCCAGCCCTGTACCTGTACGCACCATACCCCAACACCGTAGCACAGCTCCGCACCTGTACGCACCATACCCCAACACCGTACCCCAGCCCCCCACCTGTACGTGCTGCACCCCAGGCTCATACCCCAGCCCCGTACCTGTACGCACCGTACCCCAACACCATACCCCAGCACCCTCACCCATCATTGTGTATGTATGGACCTTACCTACGTGAAAAAGACTCGTACAGAACAAGGACACTGTAAAACCGCACAATGAGGGTCAATTCGACTCGCACAACACCACAAAACACGTCTACATGACAAAATACATCTCAATGACTGACCTGGCACATCCAAACAGGCAAACAGAGGCCCTAAATCACAACCACCTCTTATAACACACCCACCACAAATTCAAACCCAGCCACACCCACAGATGGACCAATAAAAAGGGCCCACGCACACAACCCATGAGCCTTTGCAACAGACCCACTGCTGCCAGACCCCACAGACAAACAACTGCACCTTACTTACACCTTAACTACACCTTAACTTACACACCTTCACACAACCTCCTTCACAAACACCCCCTCTTCACATTCACACACACACCGTCACATTCACACCCACACACCCACAACCATCCACACCCACACCCCACACCATGCCCACAGACAAGAATCCAAAGTTCACATGGGCGGAGCTGGACCTCCTTGTCAACGAAGTCATCAGAGTCGAGCCACAGCTGTTTGGAACATTGGTCAGACAGACCAGCATAGCCCAAAAAACAAGCCTGTGGCAGAGGATCGTCGATAAGGTGAATGCTGGTGCGCCCATCCGAAGGACCAGGCATGAATGCCAAGCCAGGTGGTACGATCTGCGCAGGGCAGTCAAGAGGAAAATGAACGAGGAATACGCCCAGAGTAACATCACTGGAGGTGGGTTGCCCTGCAGACCCGTACATTACCAACCCTGGGAGGAGAAGGTGATGGCCATGCTTCCGCCGGTGGGAGTACACGGAGTTGAAGGAGTCGCAGAGCCTGGTGAGTACACAAACAACTCACAGAACATGGGGGGAATGGCATCCACACCACAAATACACCAAATGCACGCAACTTCCCCCAAGCCCTCACCGCACACAACCACACTCAAAAACCACGCTCATGCCACTAACGTCTCCATGCCCCATTCACTAACAAAGGCAATGCCATGTCCCATGCCACACCAACCACAAACCCAAGACTGGATGTCCGGGATGCTGGGAGGGTGGGGCTCACACAACACATTGTCCAACTCAGAAGCAGACACCAATGCCCTCAGCCCATATGGCCTGGGCACATACTCATGCACCATGCCCAATGCACAGGGACTGGCAAAGTACTGACAAGGTAGCTGACACTTGGCCCTGCTGTATGCAGCACAAGGCCCTCCTGTGACCACTGTACACTCAAACACCAACTCCACAAGCTCATATATCTAGCACAGGAACTCACACTCACTGTCATGCCAGCATGCACCATGAGGGGACAGACACATCACCTGGGAGACCCAATGACAAATCCCACTACACCCAACAGCAGGCCCAGTCACACACCCCCCCTCACACAAGCACACACCCCCGGGGCAGGCAACGGGTTTACCCACTCCCACAATGGACATGTGACACAGCAAGACCAATCCATAGCCAAATAAGCATCCTAGCCAAAATTCCACTGGTCAAACACTCAGGAGAACATATTAATCTACCCATCCCCAAGTGTACATTGAGACGAATGCTAGGCACATCCAACTACCTGTAGGAACTGTAACAACTTGAATATGTATGAAACATGGATGTGGCATGAAACAGCATTAACAATGTCTGTCTCTCACACACAGGGCAATGTCATCGACCTCCCCCCAAAAATGGGTGGGAACAATCACAGTCCCAGGCTCAGCGTGAAGATGATCCCACCGGCAGCGACGACTCTCACCACTCCGTGGATGACCCCGACCAACCTGGCCCCTCTGGTGACCAAGCCCCTGCAGCACCTGCGTCAGGTACATCTGTGCCAACCCCCACCCCCATTCCTGCCACATCCCAGGAGACACCCAGGAGCCCTGCTCGCACTGAACAACACAGCCAGTCTGACCAGGAGGGACAAGGTTCTCCGGGCACCCAGGAGGAGGCAGACAACCCCGCTAATGCCATCCCTCAGGGGTCCCGTAGACCCGATGTTCCCACAACAGCAGGCCAGGCTTGTGTGGGCAGGGGTGGTGGGAGTGGAGGCAGGCGGAGGCGAGAACCTGACCAGGCAGCTGAGGGAACCGGTATGTCACACATACGCCACATCCTGGACACATACCGGCATGACACCAGGGGCATCAGCCAGGTAGTGTCGAGCCTCACAGAGATGAAGGGGACCCTCGACGAGATGAAGAACCTGCAGGCCGAGCAACATGCCAGTCAACAACAACACCAAGGAAGGATGGAGGCAAGACTGGCTGAGCTCCTGGCGGTGCAAACGGACATGAGCCGTTCACTCCGTCAGATCGCCGACAACATGGGCAACCCTCCTTGTCCCTGTGCCCAGGCCTGCATCTGAGGGTCCCCCAAGGAAGGTGGGTCGTCCACGGAAAAGACCGTGAGAGTCAGCGGACCATCCACATCTCCCAGGTCACCTTGCCTGGCACCTGGCCCTCTGGCGCAACAGCAGCACCTCACCCAATGACATTCTCTGCCACATGGACTTGCTGGTCACAGTCTGACCAATGATGACCAACACTGTGGTATGGACTCTGATGACTCCAACTGACAAGGATGCCATCTCCCCCTGTGAACTTTGGATTCTATGCACCCGGTAGAGCACCTTACTTCATCTACCAAAAAACATACCCCACCAAAAAATTTGTCATGAGATGTTGCTGTCATTTCATTTGGCATTAGTCCACAACATATGTGTGTTGAACTAACTCCACCCATCAATACCCTGGGATCTGAGTCTGTTACAGGACACACATGGGTCACAATGTATCATTCAATGCAGACATGGAGCACAATACTCATCTGTGATGGCCTCAAGCTGCTGAGGGGGTGCATGCAATACGGTGCGGACAGACCTATTTGGAAGAGTGTCATTAAGGCGTAGAGGTCATGCCTCATTCGGAGGTTCCCGGGGAGGGAGGCCCAGGTATGTGTACCCAGGTGGGAGAACTATGTCCTGCATGCTGGAGTACGGTGGATCTGAAGAATGGTGGCCAGGTCAAGGTTGGATGCACGGAGATGGCACTACGGGGTCTCGGATGACAGTGGTACAAGGTTGGTTTTGGGTCGGGTTGTGGCCTGCCTCCTGAGTGTGGGTGGGGAGTCTGAAGGTCATCCTGCAGCACACAGTGATCCATTGCAGCTATCTCTGCTGGACGGTGATGTGGCTGGGGCGCGGGATGTTGCAGCTGAGGTGTGCAGATGCAGCCTGGATGTGGACAAGTTTCCCAGGAGTTTGGATGTGGCTGCTCCGTAGAGGGCAGGGCAGTATTTGACACAGATGTTGTTGTGGACCTGGGGGATGGTCCGTCTTTCCTTGGAGTGGATCTGTCTGGGGATCATGTGCATAATTCAGAGGGTGTTGCAGTCTGAGGCACAGATGCTGGTGATTAGCATGGCAAATGTGAGCAAGCAATCCATGATGCACACCATCTTGTGTGCGTGGAGACTGGGTGCTTGTGCAGGGATTTTGTGGGTGGGACACAAGCAGTTGACCCAGCAGTAAGGGGACAATCCTCAGATGTTGACCTCAGTCCTGTACAAGTCCAGCCTCAGGTGGCTGCTGTTCTGCCATTCATCAATGGATCTCATGCAATCTTGAATATTGGAACTGGCAATGTCTGCGTCCTTGGTGAGGGTGAGGAGCACCTGGCTGTCAATGGCATACGAGTTGATGATGAGGTTATGTGCGCATGTGATGGTGGAGAGGGGGGTCCTGGACACACTGTAGATTGACACGCTGAGAGATGATACCTGTGCCATGTGCCTGACAACGACACCATACTACATGCAGAAGCATTGAGTCCCCCTCCCATGGCCTTGCCGGGGTACAGCGCCAGTGGGGAGCAGGAGGGACATGACCTAGTGGGTGTGACAGGGCCTGGAAGGCGTGGCAGCGCTGTGTAGGCAGTCGGAGTTGCACACTCATCATGCAAAGGTGTTGTGTGTGCGCTTAGTGTATGCCTGAGAGCAGGCGGGAGATGTGTGGATGGACATTGCATGGAGGGTGTCTGCAGCATCAGACTGTAGTGTGATGTGGGTCATGCAAGGACCTGAGGGTCGTGCTATGTGCACGTTGCATGTGCAGACGGTCCAGCCAAATGAATGGGTTGAGGGAGTAAGGGAGGAGCATCTTTGATGTGTGTGTGTTGCCAAATCAGGAAACTCCGTGTGCCCTTGCTGCAGTGGCTGCAACAGCAGGCGGCATGTCCTGGGAACTATGCCACAATTTCCACACAAAGACTAGGATTTCAGAAAGGACTACTGCAACAGGTGTATGTAAAGGAAGGAGTTACCAGTTTTCAATGGCACACCCAGAGACAAAGGATGCACAATCACCAAAGATGACTGACACCGGATCATGAAACTGAAGGCCGAGCTGCGCACAGGAAACACACCCCAGAAGGTGTTGACGGACCGTTGTGGGGACCAACATGCCAAAACACATACACAGCCAAGGACTTCATGCACAATAGAGAATCAAATACATGAAGAACAGCATGCAGGTTGCTAATCTACACATAGACTCATATGCACAATCCTTGACAACCATGCCAGAGATGCCGCATGCACAGTGGCAAGTGACCTGCATTGACAGAGATGAGGCACCTTGGAGGGTGAGGAACACCTTTATTACTCAGGCTCACACCTATGGAAATGCATCAATATGAACAGACTCACAGGTCTTTTGGATGAACATGTGGGACCTACACTGGACACCCCCTTCGCACCACAGATGCTGTAAATCCATTGGACTTGAAGTACTCAATAAAAATCCTAAGGGCCACACTTACCAGTGGCCCGCAATATATATTTCAAATAAGTCAGTCGGCAACGGAGAAGGTTCAGAAGCTTTATTGGCCAAAGCAAAACTCTATATAGAGGAGCCTCATCGATCCTCACCCATCAGGTGCGCCAAGGAAGACTGGTGGCTCCTTGACAAAACCACACTTATATACATAACAGATTCTGCATACAAAGCCATACAAGTGGAAAAGTACCAGTTTGTCCATGGGCTCCTGGATGAGCTCATACAGTCTTAGGTTTCCACCTTACACAAAGGGTAGCTATCTATACAGAGAAGGTCGGCAGGGTGACTCCCTTTTCGTCCCAGGGCCTGAAGGAATTTGCTTGATACTCCCTACAGCAGATGTGTAAATACAACTAACCTGTCTCTGGGCTGGTACAAACTAAATCATGAAGATGGTAGGCAGAGGAAACCACGTGATCTGACACATGGTCCTTCGCAAACCAAAATGGCTACAGTATGGTTTTCGGCCCTTTTTGTCGTGTAGGAAGAAACGAAAGAAAATGCTTCTTCTAGAACATACCAATAGGCGTTTATGGGATCAGAATACCGTCATAGATACATTGTGCTAACTTTACATGGCGCGAATTCACAGAACGAATGATTTTCATCCTTCAGATCGGCCCTTTTAGCACAATGTAGCTAACATACTACCTCAATCTTCAAAGATCCCTTCATCTATTTGCATCATGTCATATATCTCCTTCTGTACTTACTGAGTGCCTATCTTAGCTGGACGTGGTTTAGATTCGGGAAGGGCAAGAAGGAGTCGATTTGTGCAGTAAGAACAACAGGCAGGTCCACATTGTATGCAGACACAACAGGTGAAAAGGAAACCTGCTATACCCAAAAGGATCATGAGCAATTTCCATCCCCAAGTGGCAAAGAGGCCCAGAACCAGCTAGAAAGAGACCAGGTACCGGTATCTGTATGAATTTCAGATGCTAAACGGTGCAGTTTTTGGATGGCTAAATGCACAGAGGGGGCGGAGTCAGGTATATACACACAGCAAGAACTGCCGATCACTCTGCATGCTCCTCCACGATCAGCTAAGATAACGTCTAAAACCATACGATTTTGAAGCGTTACAAGCCTGGTCGCTTGAAGCTCAACAGTTATGTTAGTTAGTATTCCTGCAGTGATATTCACTACTCCCTCTACTACTCTAGATAATCTTCTGATTTCTTTACTGGTCAAAATGGGTCCCCATATTGGCAAGACTCCTTTCATTATGTCCACAAAGTGTTGTGCAGGAGTATCGGTCTGATCAGTGGCATCCCCCGTGGTAGCTCGTTTTCCTAAGCTCCGCCGGTTCAGTGAATGGGTCTTATGATAGTCAGAAGGGGCTATATAAACTGGGGGGTATAGGAAGGACAAATAACATCTACCTGACCATCCTCTGGGGAGCCACGTGTATGCATTTTCCCCACATACGAAGTATACATTTGGAGGAGTAAGCATTGGTGGGCTACTGAATGTTCGTAATCTGTACGTATAATTGCATTTACTAAATCCAACTGCCAAGTGACCGGTGCCATGTACACAAAAGGAAGATGATGCATTTAGTTCCGGGACCGGAATAACCTTATCATCGGATAAAATATATTTAAAATATTCAGTGAAATTGAAAGACATAAAATCCAATACTTCATCCCTTAACCAGGTGTCATTTGCATATTCAGTATACTCATTCATGCAAGCAGTTGGGTCTAGTGTACCATCTGTACCATCTTCATTCGGAGTGAATCCCTGATGCACCTCTATATATGCTAGAATCATTTCGTAGTCCTTTTCAGAAAATCGGTGTTCATCAACAGTATAGTGCGTATATATAATTGACAGCAATTTAAACCATGCTTCACAACTGCCTAGATATGACAAGGGCATTGAAATGAAAAGATCATGTTTGTGCATAACCGAGGGGAGGAGGCCACAGACCCAGCACTCTGTAGCATTGGTCGAACTATGGGTCTGGTGCAGCATTTCAATAAAAGCATTCTTTACATATGTCTGACGATGTCTTTCCTTATGCGGGGCGAAAGTATGGAAATGATGCTCTTCAGGGACAGGAGTAGAGGGTACCAGGGTGTGCACAGGGTGACGACATTCCAAATAAATGAATACCCCTAAACATGCTACTAGTGATACAGTTATTATAGTATTTATACTATCTTAATACGCAAGCTCCAAGTAGAAAACATAGGCATATATGGGTGCAGAGGGCGTGGAGCTATGGGTTTCTCCTCTTCGGGAACAAAGCGAGCAAAGGGATACATTCTTGCTAAAAGTCCAAATATAATGTAAGAGGAATGAGCCTACTTTCAGTCCAACCTGCCAGAGGGTGCTTCTTTCCTGTGTCCGTTCAGAGCCTCACAGGCAGACTCCTATTGTTCATCAAAAAGAGAAAACACCAAAACAGAAGAAATTGCAAAAACTTTTCGCGTTGGAGCTGCACTTGACGCAGCTCTTACTGAAAAAACTCCACCTGGGCCCCACTAATCAATCAATGTCACTATTTTCTTTCTGAACAGAGCTTTTACCGAAAGTTCCGAGCTCTCAACTAGTTCAGTCCAGTGTTCTCTTAGATTATACCATGATTTACTCAAGTCTCTCTTCTCTTTCTCTAGACTGAACCTGGTATCTTTGCTCTCTGTCGGGGCCGCAGGTTATAGCGAACATGACCAGGTGTTCGGGGATCAGGGAAAAGAACAGGCACAGTGGGATCAAATGGAGTACTAGGAGTGGGATCTTTCGGATCGGATGCAGCGTTACCGGGAGCAGAGCTGATAGTTGGGCCAGCCACTGGAGTCGTTTGTGAATTCACAGTGCCTCCCTCTCGCCCGTTCACTTCTTCTCGGGCTTCAGAGAGAGATGAATTTTCAATGAGCTGCTCAACGTCATGCACCAACCCTTCACTCTGATCCTGCAGGTCTCCCGGAAATGGGAGGGGAACACTTTTTACATGCGATACGTGAATCCTGTGCCGCTTCCCTTCAACCTTAACAGCCGTTCTTGTGGAAAGGAGTATTTGATGGGGTTTGGTCCATCGTGGTTCCAAACTCGATTTTCGCGGGTAGTTCCGGATCAAAACCCACTGTCCAGGTTCAAGACGATGTCCGGGACCCTCCGGCAGGGGCTGCCATACCGCTGATATTTTCGATCTTTATCCCAATCTTTCAATTGATCCCATGTTCCCCCGAATTCAGTCACATGGTCTTGGTCATGTACCTGACGCCAGATATCCACTGGTACTAATGCTGCAGATCGGAGCATATAAATTCTCCCTACTTCCACGGACAGAGTAAATCCACAGTCGCACGCACATACACTCATCATACGCTAGGGCCCATTACACTAACATTCATTCTATTACTCTATCCACACTGAATATATGAGAGAAACCTAAACCAATCTGCATCTAAAGCGAGGTCAATGCGACCTTAAAGAAATTGTCCTGAGTCATGATTTTAAACATAGGAAATACATTTGAAACTCAATAAATGACAAGGAAATAACCACCCGACACTGGAATTCAAACAAAGATCATCTTTTATCTAAATTAGTTCAAAGAAAGTCAATCAATAGGAAATCATTATTCTCATAGTTACCTATTCTAGCTAAATGTCATTTGGGTCAGGACAGGTCTCTCAGTAAAGTCTCCCGAGTCGCCGTCCTCTCAATCAGCATTAATCCTCACGAGCATAGGTTCGGGAAGAAGTGGCCTTAGACCCTCTCTAGTCTAACATTATTTATAGGTAAAATAACAATTTGAAAGTAACAAATAAACTCTAAACATCCGTTGAGCTACTGAGCAGAGCGAGCAGGAAAGGATGTTGACTAGCAACATCTCGAAAACCTCCGCTCAGAAAAATCACAAAAATAAAAAACACGTTAGAAGGAAACTCAAGCTAGAAAAACGATACATTCATGAATGCTTTTCCTCGGAACCATAGTGAAGCCACCGCAAGTTTATCAGAGTTCATTGTGGCTTTATTCTTCTCCAAGGGCAATTGGCAGCGAGCCTGGAGCTGCTGTCCTCACGGAAACTTTTAATTCAGACAGAGGCTGTGGTCAGGTGACTTCCAACCATGTTCAGCAAGGCCTCTCGTCACATTTCAATCACTCGAGTGCAGGCTGCAAATAGCAGCCATCTTGGTTTAGGCCAAAACGGACCATCTTAATTAAAAGAAACACAAAACAACGTTACCACATCGTAATTGATTATACAGTGTTAATCCCCACTAATACCCTTATGTGTATGTAATTACCTAGCCGTCTGCAACACAAAGAAGCATTAGAGCACGTTATTTAAAAGCGCAAACACGAAACAAATAGCACTTTTGCGACACTTATTTAATTAATTTGCTCACCAATTTAGTTCACGTATTAATAAAGCAACATAAACGCATTCCCACGCGTAATTTCTCTCATTAGTAATGTTGATTAAACAAGACTTTTAACAAAGCTAGTAATTAATGATTATTTATCAGTAATTTTAATCATGACATATAACATAAACTGAAGTTTAAATCTCAATAAATTTTCAATAGAAAACCCTGCTCCAGCAATCCCCCCTTTGGTGATATATATCACCACAAAAACCAACCGAAAAAAAAAATTTAGTCCCCATTTTTAGGAGAAATTGAAATGTCTTTTATGACACAACATTAAACACCAGATTCTCTTTCATCATCCCTCTTCGACTCCAAGTAAACACTCTCCCTCAATTCTTCTAATTCTATTTCTTGTGGGTCTCTCTTTGACTTCTTTTGTTTCTTTGCAGTATTTCCTCTAATTATTCTCTTTTTCCCTCCCCTGTTTTTACAACACAAACACCCTAATCTAAGCATCAACAAGGCAACAATCACACATGTCAAAGGAAATAATATCTTACCAATAATGGTACTACCTATCTTAGTAATCAAACTCTTAACAGCAAGTAGCTTATTAGCCATTTTAGTCCAAATACTTTCATCTTCCAGTGGTACTAATTCTTCATGCAAATCAGTAATATTTTTGATATAGACCTTTAGATCTTTGCTTTCGTCAGGAATGTAAGTGAAACAATGTTGAACTTTCAGCATTCCACCGACTCCACCCTCCTTGGCCAATAAAATATCAAGGGCAAGTCGATTTTGCATAGACATGGCACGTACGACAATCATCTCCGTATTTACCAAAAGAAACCCTCCAGCGGTACTTGTCGATAAGCGATCCACCACTGGTGACAGTTTCCTAATTCCATATGCATTTAAAGAAATTCCCACTGCTGGAATTAAAGCTCCAAAAATATCACCTACAATCTCTGACCAAGTTTCTCTTTTAAAACGTGTTAGTAGATTAATGTGTTCTACATCTTCTATTCTATCTATATGAAAAATCTTTGGAAAGACCAGGCCAACATAACACGTGCCATAACAATGGTCAGGCAACCTGTAATAAGCCTTATTCCCACAAATATAATACACTCCCGGGAAAACTGGATCTTCTCCACCTTTAAAACCCCATCCTGTTGCAATAAAGTATGTATCATGACACTCACTAGTCCCAACAAAGTAATTATCATACTGGGATTTCTTTCTGGTAATGCATAGTTTACCCTTCTGTGGTGCATCTAAAGCCAAAGTTGGACTGGCCCCATTCCTCAACTCCTTTCCCATCTCAATATCCCATATTGTCTCACTCACTTCATATTTCCCTGCCTTTTCATCCATGCTCACTCTCCTTTTCTCTACCAAGTCTAGGAAAGCTATTTCCTCTTCTTTCAAACTGCAAGTTAAATTGTTTCTAAAAATGTAATCTAATGTTAATTCCTCTGCCTCAATAAAAATCTCACCAAAAATGTTAGCTTCTTTAGCTGGATTCAGCTTCGCATTCATAGGTAATTGCCCAAAAATATTATCTTTGTTAGACATCTCATAATCTACTTTCCCTAACAAATAAAAAACACTACTTAACACACTACATGAAATCCCATATGTAGCTGGTAAATGGTGATAAGTAACACCTTCTGAAACGGATGCAGGTAATTGCATACAAACGTAGCAATCCCTAACTTCCATCGTCTTTACGTATTCGTACAACAACTTTGAAAAAACATTGCTAGAAAAATCATTAATTGACCTATCTTTATGTATGTAAATGTTACTAATTCTAGTCGGAACTACTTTCTGTGAATTCTTCCCTATGTTAGTCACATTCTCAGTGTGCATTCCAAAAGTATCTATTGTAACCCTAAAGGTAACTAATAAAGCAAGTACACCCCATAACAGCATTAATAATCCAGTACAGCAGCAGCACATTCTACACCATCTTTTCAGGAAGGCACATCTACTTTGATTATTTTCTGTGTTAGCCATTTTACTACTTTGGCAGTGTCTTTTGACTTAGCCTCTACTACTCCACTACCGAAATTTGGAACTCTAGATTATTTCAAACAGCTAATTTCAGACTCTTTTCTTTTCACTTTCCTCCAAGTGACTCCTTTAGTTCACTCAATTTGGATTTTCATCACTTTTCACTTCTTCTTCAGCAACATCAAATTGTATCAGATCTTCAACAACATCCTGAGCATCCGACTCTTCTCCAATGTCAGTCAGGATAACTTTCAGGATTCCAACAGTTTTCTCCTCCTCAACCACTTCTCGTACGGTCCCCTCTGGATTTCCTTGACTTTCTGCCTCTTCACCTTCAGACAGTGCCACGTGTGTCCATTCCGGTGACCTATACTTCTGGTTAGGTTTTCTGATTCTCTTGATCTCCTCTGGTTCTTTTGAAACCTTTTGTTTTTCACCTATTGCTTGATTCTGACTGGACACCTCGTTCACCTGTTCAGCTTTTGATGAACTTGAACTTGCACTTGCTCGTGTCAGTCTGTACCTTAGCCTCTTTATTCTGTTAGGCCAAAGATCTCCTCTTACACTCCTTTTTGGTCTCACTTCTTTATTATTTCTCTCTCCGATCCAAGTTCTCTTTCTCAGAACTCGACCCTCTGATTTCTCATTCTCACTTTCATCTGATTCTGTTTCATTTGCCTCTTGTTCTTCAACAATTCCCTTTTGCTCCACAGACTTCCTCCCCACCGATTGAGATTTCCCTGCTACTGTCCCTCCTCGGGTCTCCAACACGCAATCTTCTTGCTGTCTACTTGTCCCTTCACCTGGCTTATCAGGAATGTTCCCTACACCTCCTCGGGGGTCTTCCGCAATCTGTCCCTCTCTATCTTCTACTGACCCTGCTTCTTCAGAAGTAATCTCAGGTGGATTTTCAACCTCCTCATCTGTTTCAGGAGTAGTCTCTGTGGAATTGCTCTTTTCTCTTCTTTCTTCTCACCAGCACACTTTACTGCAGTTGTCGTAGTCAGAATAACTTGTCTTGGCCTTCCCCACCTTGGAACCAAGCAATTTCTTCTTCTGTGCACCTTAATCCTCACCCAGTCCCCTGGACTCAGATCATGGGCTTGCTTCTTCTCAAGTGTGGTAGCATCTTCTCCAACCTGGTGAAACACAGAATGAACTGCGTCAGCCAGGCCTTTACAGTAATCCAAAATCATGTCATCAGTTATTGTCATCAACTTGTTGACAGGCACGAAAGCATGTCTCATCGCACGTCCCATCAATATTTCATGTGGACTCAACCCTGTGGTTCTATCTGGAGTAGACCTAATAGTCATAAGCACTAGAGGCAAGACATCAGGCCATTTCATTCCAGTGGCTAAACACATCTTACCAATTCGGTTTTTGATTGTGCCGTTCATCTGTTCAACCACACCAGAAGCCTCTGGTCTGTATGCACAATGTAGCTTCTGCTGTATGCTCAATGCTTCACAAATTAAACCCATGAGCTCATTGTAGAAGTGTCAACCTCTGTCTGACTCAATTGTCACTGGGAACCCGTACCTAGGAATCAACTCTCTTAACAGTAACTTTGCCACTGTTATTCCATCATTTCTCCTAGTCGGATAGGCCTCCACCCATCTTGAGAACAAACAGACTACCACTAGAACATACCTCAATCTGTTTACTTGGGGCATTTCAATGAAATCTATTTGCATTCTGGTAAAAGGACCTCCTTCTCTGCCTATTGTTCCTAGGCTCACCACTGTCTTCTTTCCAGTATTGAACTGCTGACAAATCAAACATCTTTGACAGATGCTCTCTGCAATTAGCCTGAACTTTGCATTGTACCAGGTTTGTTTGAAGGACCTAATCATTGTGTCCCTCCCCAGATGTCCCTGACCATGATACATTCTTGCCATTGTTGACAACATGCTATTTGGCATGACTGGTCTTCCATCTCTATAGATCCAAACATGATCTGTCTCTCTTGGGGCACAACCTGCCTTGATCCAATCTCTCATTTCCTCATCTCCTGCTTCATCCTGCAACTGTTTCACTTCATCCCACATTTCTAGGACATTAGTAAACATCACAGAACAAAAAGACATCTCCCTTTCTCGTCCCCGATTAATCGAATTATTGTTCTTTGCACAATACTGTGCTATGTCATTGGCAAAACGATTACCAAGAGTAACAAAATCATCTCCTTGTCCATGAGCTGCACACTTCACAACTGCTAATTCTTTAGGCAGCTGTATCGCATCAAGCAACTTTCCAATCACTTCAGCATTCTTTATTGGAGTCCCACTCGACGTCAAGAAACCTCTCTGAAGCCAAAGTTGGCCAAAATCATGAACCACTCCAAATCCATACTGACTATCAGTCATCACAGTTACTCTCAGATTCTTCCCAATCTTGCAAGCCTTCGTCAATGCCACCAATTCAGCCACTTGAGCAGATCTTACTCCTTTCAAAGACGAAGCTTCCATAACTTCTGAAACCTTGCACACCGCATATGCTGCGCTCAGCACACCATCATCAGTTCTCAGACATGATCCATCCACAAACAGCACATGATCACTCTCAGGTAATGGCAAATCTCTTATGTCTGGTCTGGGTTTTGTGCAGTAATCAAGCACGTCCAAACAATCATGATCAACATCATCTCCCACATTCACATTTTCAGCATCTGGCAACAAAGTTGCTGGATTAACATTTACACATCTCTCAAGAGTCACATTTGATGCTCCCAGAATGATTTTCTCATATTTAGTCAGCCGACTATGTGACATATATTGAGTTCTGCTTCTTGTCAAAAGAATTTCCACATCATGAGGCACGAATACCCGTACAGGATATCCCATTATTATACCCTCACTCTGTTCCAAGCTTCTGCATGTAGCAGCTACTGCTTTCAGGCAACCTGGCAAACCCACAGCTACGGGGTCAAGTGTTGATGAGAAGTACGCAATTGGCCTTCTCAGTTGTCCATGTTTCTGAATTAACACTGAAAGTGCACATCCATTTCTCTCACTACAGTACAACTCAAACTCTTTCTCATAGTCTGGCATTCCCAAAGCAGGGGCTTCACACATTCTGCTCTTCAACTCTTCAAATGCTGCCATTTGTTCTGCATCCAATTCCAATGGGTCTTTCACTTCACTTTTGGTCAATTTAATCAGTGGCTTTGCTATCAGGGAGAAATTACTTATCCACTGACGACAATAACCCACCATCCCCAGAAACATCCTCACTTCTCTATGGGTCATTGGGGCTCTCATTCCTCTGATTATTTTGATCCTATCATCGGTCACCTTTCTCAGACCCTTTTCAATATTGTGTCCAAGATAATGCACCTCTTTCTTGCAAAATTGCAATTTGGCTGGAGATACCTTTAACCCTCCATCTGCCAGATGATTCAGTAAAGCTATGGTATCTACTTCACAAGCTTCACGTGTCTTCGATGCCACAAGTAGGTCATCGATGTACTGTACTAGTACTGATCTTTCAGGCATGATCAAACTCTCCAATGATTTCTTCAACAACTGATTGAATATCGAAGGACTCTCTGTATACCCCTGTGGGATACGACACCATGCCAAAATACGCTGTCCAAACCGAAATGCAAAAATCGGCTGGCTATCATGATGCAATGGAATTGAAAAGAAAGCATGACACAAATCAATTACCGTGTACCACTCAGCATCATGAGGAATCTGATACAAAATCACTGAAGGATTTGGCACAAGAGGACAACATGCCACCACAATTTTGTTAACTTTTCTCAAATCTTGTACAATCCTGAACTTTCCATTAGGTTTCTTCAGCCCCATTATCGGTGAATTACACGGGCTACTCAGTAACTCTTTCAAAACACCCTGTTGAATCATCTTGTCAATTATAGGGGTTATTCCCTCAATTATCTCTGGTGTCAATCTATACTGTGGGATATTAGGATAAACAATCCCCTCTTTCACTGAAATCTTCACTGGATCTACATTATTCATCAATCCCACATCTTCTCCAGTAAAATCCCAAACCGCTGTTTTTACTGTGTGTCTCAACTCCTGAGGCAAATCATCTGGATTACACACAGCATATGTACCAACAATTTCACTCTCTCTATTGTCTAGAGTCATCCTATACAAAACATCCTCATCTGGTGTCTCAAAAGCTATTCCATCCGGAGTACAGAAAATTGTGCAATTCATCTTACACAATAAGTCCCTACCTAACAAGTTCACTGGACTAGTGTCACAGACTACAAACCTGTGCATGTCTGAAAATGTCCCTATTCTCACCCTTACTGGTTCAGTAAGACGAGTCTTAATCTGTGTATTGGCTACACCAACCACTTGGATTGCTTCGTCCGAGAGAGGAAGATTTCTAATATCTGCTGACCTGACAGTTGATCTCGTCGCTCCTGTGTCTACCAAAAAAGTAACACTCTCCCCATTTATTTTCCCATCTACAAATGGTCCTGCCTGGTCTATTTCTAGAGTTGCACCAAGTATGCACTCTTCCTCCTCTCTTCGGCACCGTCAATAGTCCCCTTCAGACTCACTCTCCTCATTCTTTAACCAGTACTGCTGTACCAGGTTAGAACGTCTCGGTTTGTTTACCTGCTCATCATTGTAGAATACTGAGTCCTGGTTATACTTTTGGGACCCTCTATTCTGCGGCAAGGGCGGTTTTGGCTCTTGGCTCTGCTGTCTGACAACCTTCTGCTGTTGCTGCTGTTGATTACACCCCTCGTTCTGCACCTGTTGATTCAAGGGTTAATTCTCATTACTCACTAATGGTGGATTGGTACACTCGGATCTCCAATGCCCCAATTGTCCACAGTTGTGACAAGGGAACTTTTTCTTTGCTTCTTCTAGATTCCCCTTCCCTTTTCCTGCATATCTGGGTCTATTTCCTGGATTATTCGCTTGTTCCACCATCTGTGCTTCTTGTCTTTCAGCAACCTTCACCTGTGCCCACATTGCTTTCTCTTTCAGCTTTCTTTGTTTTGCCTCAATCTCATCACTGAAATACTTTGCATGTCTCAAGATTTCATCAATCTTTTTACTCTGCCAATCAAGTGTGTGCTCACGTATCCTTTCACTGATTTCAGGTCTCAGGCCATATACAAACCTGTATACAAAATGACTCAAATCCTTATCACCCAGGTGTTCATCTCCACTAAACTGTTTAAAAGCCAGTATCAGCCTTTCATAAAAAGCATGAACTGATTCTTTTGCTTCTTGATGTGTTCGATCTATCTTAACCCAGTCTGTCTCTTTCGGGGGTACCTTATTTTTCAGGAACACAATTACCTGGTCATATTTTTTCATCACCTCTGGATCTGGTGCTCCTGTTTTCGGATCTCTTGGATACTCCTTAGCAGGCCAATCTACAACTATTTTACACTCTGCCCACAAGTCTGCTGGAACAATTATATCAAACAGACTATTCAGGTCAATCCACAGCACTTTTGACAATTTCACAAACCTGTCTACCTGCCTATACCACTCGACGGGCTTTTCTCTCAGTCGAGGAAAATCATTCGTAAATGACAAAATATCCTGTCTAGTCCATGGGACATGTACATATCCTCCTCCAGGAATCTCTCTCATAGGATAAACATCCACTGTTTTCTCTTTTTCTCTCATAGGAAAAGCTGAGTAAGTCCTGTCCACTGAATCTTCCCTTTTCTTGTACCACCTATCCTTCCATTTTTCCACATCACCCCATTTTCGCAATAAGGCAATCATTTCCTTAATCTGCCCTGTTCTACCAACACCATTTAGATTCTCAATGTCCTTGTCGGTGAAATCCACTCTGTAAGGCTTCTGCAAAGCTTTTACCTTATCCATGTCAACTCCTTGTTCACTCGCTATTGCTTTTAATCTGTCATGTGTACTCTTAGCCCTCCAGGTGATACTCTTGCACATAAATAACAATTCTCCATCATGATGGCTTTTCAATATTTCTGTAGGAATTGTTCCTGCAATAAGCTCCTCCAATTCTATGCACAACCTGGCTACATCAATTGCCTGTGAATCTTTATCCTTCTTTTGAAGAACTTTCAACCAATCATTCAAATCTTCAGCTGTTATTTCAGTAGACTTTTTCACTGCACCCACTTGTTCTGCCATCCTCTGTGGTTCCAAAATCGTTCCTCCCAAACAACCAGTATTCAATCCTGAACTAGGCTGTACATCTGATCCTCCACTACATGTGTCATGTCTCAGCTGTCTCAAATTATTTTCTCCCATCCTCATTCTTGATTCCTCCAAAGTGCAAGAACCAACCAAACCATTTCCTACATAGGGAACTGTCAAACCATTTTCACCCATTCTTTGCTTATCAAAAATAGGCACAACCGGACCAATAGTTACAGGTATTGTAACAGCTTCTAGATTTTTCGTCAGCTCTCTAATTTTCTCAGTCAGCTCAGATGTCGTTCTGGCTAATTCTCTTGTTTTCTCATCACCGATTTGATTCTCTCTCTCTCGCTCTCTCTCCCTTTCCCTTTCCGTGAAAGAGCCACCACTTTTCAAATCAGGTGTCACAATCTCAGTTTTAACAATTCGTAAAGTATCTCTTATGGGAGTAGCAACTGGCGTTCTTTCTTCTGGTTCTGGTCTATATGGAGGTGGTCTCTTATAAATCATGTCATCCAAGACCTCATCCTCATAATCATTAGCCCCATACCTTCTCAATTCTGCATCAGGCACCTTTTCTGCACCTTTCCTCCCTTCCGCTTCTTCAACAGTTCTCATAGGATATAATCCCTCTGACATACTAGCATCTCGCCATCTCCTCATTCGATCATGATGAGTTTCACGATCATATTTCCTCCCGAACATATACCTATAATTGCTTCCACTCCTCTGCTTTTCTCGCTCATGCACCTCATCTTCCCATTCCACCAACGCCTCGAACTGTGTCAGCCTTGGTCTAGGCTCTAGACAGATCATCTTTTCCCGTAAATTTCTCAACACGGCCAGATTAAATGAACCATGTTCCGGGAACGCTAAGACACCATCTTCCTTAGTATACTTAGCCCAGTTGTTTAACCATATACAGGTATGATACCCATATTTCGCAACCATGAAGGATGCAGGAGTTCTTGTCGGAGGTAGCAATTCACCTTCTAGTTATTATATTCTTATCCTTGTCGAACCATCTTTTAATTTTACCGAACAAGGATTTCTTTTTCTTTTCCTCCGGTTGATAATACATTTTCACATTTACTACAACCCTCTAGTCCTTTCCGCGACTGTACGATCTTTTGTCCAATAACAGCGCGACTCACACTAACGCACCAATCCTGGAGCGTTTACGTCACACTGTACTCCTTCCAATCCCTGCGCGGCTCACACCAACGCACCAATCACAGCGCGAGCACTGTTCTAATCCACTGCCCAATCACAGCGCGGTCTGTCTGACGTCAGTAGTCATTGCAGTCGCTTCTACTCTGTCTTCTGTCACTCGTCTACCCCTCCTTTACAAAGCCTTTTCAGTAGACTTCGTTTCAGATTCTACAAAATCTATTAGTTACAACATATAAACATCTCCATTGTCTGCTCCGCTAACCACAGAATAGTAAAGAAAATTCTTTTTCAGAGGAATCCCGCTTCTCTCTAGAACAGCGCTTGCCTCTGCTCTACCACAGAATAATTACTTTCGTTGACACAGTAGCACATCCCTCTACTCTGCCCTTCTAACATGCATCCATTAACTGTTTCCTCCAGGAATGCTCCAAAGAGTCTCACAATCAACTAAATGCTCATACATTCACGCACTTTCATACCAGAAAATGTAGCACATCCACACAGAATCCTGCTTTCCCGAGAACTGCGAACAGTCTGTCCTACTACAGAATTATAACACGCGTTAACCAAGCAGCGCTTACCTCTGCCCAGTCCTTCAGACAAGCTCAGAGAATACCTATTACTACTCCAGCAGTAAGCTTTAACGGCGAACCTTACGGATCCCTGGGACTTAAGACCAGAGTTTCACAGATAACCTTCGCTACCATACACACTCCTTTTATACCAAAAATATGTCCCTAATAGTAACACACGACGATGTCACTGATTCCGAACCCAGACAATGTGACGCGCAACTTCAATTGTCACACGCTTTTCCCCGCATACGTACAGGGCCAACAATCCCGTCTTTCCCGAGAGCAGCACTCACTTCCCTCACCCCTACTACGGAACCGTAACCAGCTCCCCACATTCCAGAAGCCGTACACACTACATAGAACTCAATACGACGACTTCAACATATAGTATTAGTACATATACCAACATCAATCAATAATCAATAAATCAAAAAGCCTATGTACAAGCAATCTATCAGATCAAGACAATAATCTTAACCATCATACTGCTACCCGGAAACTGCTGCAGATCGGAGCATATAAATTCTCCCTACTTACACGGACAGAGTAAATCCACAGTCGCACGCACATACACTCATCATACGCTAGGGCCCATTACACTAACATTCATTCTATTACTCTATCCACACTGAATATATGAGAGAAACCTAAACCAATCTGCATCTAAAGCGAGGTCAATGCGACCTTAAAGAAATTGTCCTGAGTCATGATTTTAAACATAGGAAATACATTTGATACTCAATAAATGACAAGGAAATAACCACCCGACACTGGAATTCAAACAAAGATCATCTTTTATCTAAATTAGTTCAAAGAAAGTCAATCAATAGCAAAATCATTATTCTCATAGTTACCTATTCTAGCTAAATGTCATTTGGGTCAGGACAGGTCTCTCAGTAAAGTCTCCCGAGTCGCCGTCTTCTCAATCAGCATCGATCCTCACGAGCATAGGTTCGGGAAGAAGTGGCCTTAGACCCTCTCTAGTCTAACATTATTTATAGGCAAAATAACAATTTGAAAGTAACAAATAAACTCTAAACGTCCGTTGAGCTACTGAGCAGAGCGAGCAGGAAAGGATGTTGACTAGCAACATTTCGAAAACCTCCGCTCAGAAAAATCACAAAAAAAAAAAACACGGAAGAAGGAAACTCAAGCTAGAAAAACAATACATTCATGAATGCTTTTCCTCGGAACCATAGTGAAGCCACTGCAAGTTTATCAGAGTTCATTGTGGCTTTATTCTTCTCCAAGGGCAATTGGCAGCGAGCCTGGAGCTGCTGTCCTCATGGAAACTTTTAATTCAGACAGAGGCTGTGGTCAGGTGACTTCCAACCATGTTCAGCAAGGCCTCTCGTCACATTTCAATCACTCGAGTGCAGGCTGCAAATAGCGGCCATCTTGGTTTAGGCCAAAACGGACCATCTTAATTAAAACAAACACAAAACAACGTTACCACATCGTAATTGATTATACAGTGTTAATCCCCACTAATACCCTTATGTGTATGTAATTACCTAGCCGTCTGCAACACAAAGAAGCATTAGAGCACGTTATTTAAAAGCGCAAACACGAAACAAATAGCACTTTTGCGACACTTATTTAATTAATTTGCTCACCAATTTAGTTCACGTATTAATAAAGCAACATAAACGCATTCCCACGTGTAATTTCTCTCATTAGTAATGTTGATTAAACAAGACTTTTAACAAAGCTAGTAATTAATGATTATTTATCAGTAATTTTAATCATGACATATAACATAAACTGAAGTTTAAATCTCAATAAATTTTCAATAGAAAACCCTGCTCCAGCACTAATAGGGCAAAGAACAATTCTATATCGGCCAATGTCATTACCGCCGATGAGGCGGCTTCAGTAAGTTCTTTATAATATGCTGTAGGATTTTTCCTAGGGTCAGGCAAATGAGCTTTTAAGGACAGCACTTCACTACGTTTCCACGGGGTGTACACCCACTGCTCCTGAAAACGAGCATCAACTTGCGGGCGGGTAACCACCCCCGTAGCATCTCTTATTTCGGTAATTTCTGGATGATAAATAGGGTGGACCTCACGCATTGGAAAATGCGCGGAATCCGCAGGACCAGCAGTTTCAAGTCGGGTTCTATAACTAACCAATGTACTAATATTTTTAACACCTCGTCTGGGGTCAATTGAAATTTGTGCGCATGATCATGAATGGTATACAATATTGCCGGGGCCTTCCCCCTTGCATGGACTTGTTCCCATGATGATATCAGGCATGCGGCCATATGGTCTAAGGCATGCTGTTGCATCACGGGCTCAAAGTTTCTCATAGTGCTCCATATGTCGAGCACAGTGTAAATAGGGTGTCGCATCCATTGTGATGCTTGTAACGCAACATCCTCCCTTTCCTCCAGTGTTATGGCTGACCGGGTAAATAGTTTCTTGCCTTCAAGAAGACCGGGGGGATGTATCGGAGTGGAAACAGCTGGTAAGGGAGTTGCGGTTGCTGAGGAAGAGGTCAACACAGGGGGAGAATGGGCTGACCCGGGCGACAGCTGAAGATTTCCAGCTGTCGCGGATGACAACAAATTGGGCAATAAAGTCATAATCTCTGTAACAGACGAGGACAACCGGGACAAATTGGTTTGGGGTGCAAGAAGGGAAGGAGGTGGAGGTGCCGACGCAGCAGGAGCTACCGTCGTCACAGCTGAGACTTGCGGAGGGGCCGCTGGATCTGCAACGGCCAATACTGGGGCAGCTGGTACCGCCGGGTATAACCGTTGCGGGACATATGGGGGTGGTGGGCGCAAGTCCAATAAATCTCCAATTTCACCTTCGGCGTCGGGCCGAGTCACGTAACTTTTATCGGCCTGTAATCTGAACTCACGATTCACACATTCAATCCCTTCTTCTGTTCGGGCTCTGTCGTAGGCAATAGCCTTCTGAGTAACTGTTTGCCCTGCTTTAACTCTAGCTAGTTTCTCTTCTCTCATTCGTCTCCGCTTAGATTCCTTCTGCCAGGTGTTTAATGCATCAAACATAGACTGCCTACTGCGTCTAGAAAATAACTGGTCCTGTAAAAAGGCAATTTTCTTTTCATTGAAGGAACCCGTTTGGGGCCATTGCAATTCCTCATTACCTCTGGTATACTTATGCCACAAAGTATTAAACAATAGAGGAGTTATTCCATGTTTTACGTACATGAAATGGTTGGGACTGCCCTCCGGTGGGGCAGGCTGGCTTTCGGCCCGACGGGAGCCACCAGTCCGACAACAACAACCAAAACAATTCAATTTACTGAAACACGGCATTTTTAGTTAACAGACAAACACCATTAACGTACAAACAAATTCTTGTATCACATATAACACATATTGATTGTTCCTATATTACGTTTTCTGCAGTTCAACCTCAACCTACTTATTCAAACTTGATGCATCCAAACAAACGAACAGAGCCCGTCGACTCCCGTTCGTGGAGAATTATTCAAAATACCGGACCTACAGAATCACAACGAGCAGTCTTCCTAAAAGACTGGCAAGAGGCAGTCAGACAGGTGCGACCACAGACTGGACTACAGACCATCCTATGACCTCCTTGGTTCACCACTGAGACCGTTCTGATGTGGTGCAAGCATCCATCACCTCAGGCATGTCTCATGGCTACCCAACTACGGTCACAGGCTTTTCCGAATACAATCCGGCCGTGTGTTACACACAGGTAACAACTAGGCATCTGAGAAGTGTCTCCAAATCACAAAAGATCCGCGGAGTCTCTACAGTCAGCCCCTACCGGACCACCCTGCAAGACCACCGTAATTCTCCTGGGGTACTCATGACCCCCAAATCAAAACACAGTTAACTGTTCCAAATGCAGCGCTCGCAGGCGTGCGTCAAACAAACAAATTACTCACCAGGTACACCCAGATACGGATGTTCGTTCTCCGCTGCCAACTTCTTGGGACCAACACGGTCAGCTCCTGGGTTAAGCCCGTAGGACCCCGGTGAAGGGCTACTAGCAGCAGAGGACACCCTGATCGGGAATGCGGAGTGGAAGCGTAAATTCCCTCTTCTCCACCAACCCGACCAGGACGCCCTCAATCCTACCACCCGAATACGGGGGAGGAAAAAGACCCTATCACGGGGTCCCACCAGAGTCGCCAACTGAAGTAATCAATAAAAATCCTAAGGGCCACACTTACCAGTGGCCCGCAATATATATTTCAAATAAGTCAGTCGGCAACGGAGAAGATTCAGAAGCTTTATTGGCCAAAGCAAAACTCTATATAGAGGAGCCTCATCGATCCTCACCCATCAGGTGCGCCGAGGAAGACTGTTGGCTCCTTGACAAAACCACGCTTATATACATAACAGATTCAGCATACAAAGCCATACAAGTGGAAAAGTACTAGTTAGTCCATGGGCTCCTGGATGAGCTCATACAGTCTTAGGTTTCCGCCTTACACAAAGGGTAGCTATCTATACAGAGGAGGTCAGCAGGGTGACTCCCTTTTCGTCCCAGGGCCTGAAGGAATTTGCTTGATACTCCCTACAGCAGATGTGAGCTTGGGCCTCGGCTGTAAATACAACTAACCAGTCTCTGGGCTGGTACGAACTAAATCATGAAGATGGTAGGCAGAGGAAACCACGTGATCTGACACATGGTCTATCGCAAACCAAAATGGCTACAGTATGGTTTTCGGCCCTTTTTGTCGTGTAGGAAGAAACAAAAGAAAACGCTTCTTCTAGAACATACCAATAGGCGTTTATGTGATCAGAATACCGTCATAGATACATTGTGCTAACTTTACATGGCGCGAATTCACAAAACAAATGATTTTTATCCTTCAGACTGGCACACAAGTGAAAGGGGTGAGCCAAACATCCCCTGCTGCACATGGAGAGGCTGCAATTCCCCATTGAGCCTCTTATGGGGAAGTCCCACACTATGTCCACCCGCCGCCTCCCGTATGTTTCCGAGAGAAGTTGTACACACATTGATGCCTTCATCACAATCCACAATCCCATAACAGATGACTGTCACGAAGTGTGACTATCAATTCATGTGAGTCATGCTACATGTCATGTGCCCCATGGTGAATCGACATGTATGCATAGTAACAAAACCTGCACAGGAGCAGTGCCCACACATTCCAAACAACTACCACACCCAAAATGCCTTGCTGCAATCCTTACCCAAAGGAGACTTTTCACCATGTCCGTGCATGTAACGCTGATTCAGCACACGTTGCAATACTCATGAGGAATAGAAGGAGCACAACGATGCTACGAGCAGACAGCATGCGCAACTACCTGGGGATGACAGACACACAAGAAGTCAGGAAAAAAATAGTCATCCGCATGCATGGTCATGTACTCTACATGACTAAGGTTGACACCATGCTAGTTGTCAATTAAGTGTGTCAGCTACAATGTGTGGAATGACATCAGCACTCGAGTGACACATCAGAACACAGCTTTAAGTCACTTAGCATACAGTCAGATAGACACACACATTGGAACACATGCCACACAAGGCTCCAAGCGTGCACACTCAGACCCAGGTACTCACCATTATGAGAAGAAGTTGCGTATGAGCTGATTCCGGATGTCCTCCTCCTCCTCCTCACTTGCCTCGTGACCAAGGCCGTCATCCTCCACGGGTGGATGTTCCTGCTCATCGGGATCCAGGATGAGTGGCACAGCTTTCTCCACTGCCATGTTGTGCAGCATGCAGCACACGAAGAAGATTTTGCAGACCTTCACCGGTGCATATGGGAGGGAGCCGCCTGTCTTGTGGAGGCAACGGAATCGGCTCTTCAGGAGGCCAAACGTCCTCTCAATCACTCGCCTGGTCTGCCCATGGGCATTGTTGTAACGGTGATCTGCAGCTGTTCTGGGGTTGCGGAGAGGCGTCACCAGCCATGGCATGTTGGGATAGCCAGCGTCCCCTACATGGAAACATCATGTAAAGAAGTGGGTCAGGAGATGCGGTAACATACAAAGATACCGCTAAATACTGGACAAACAGAGTCTACCCACCAACAAGACATGCTTGTTCGTTGAGCAGCCGCAGCATCATTTGTGACACCCTGCTACGCCTCATGATGTAGGCATCGTGTGCTGACCCTGGAAAACGTGCACAGACATGGGAAATCAGCATGTTAGCAAGACACACCACAAGGGCATTAATGGAGTGATAATGTTTACGGTTTCAATAGGCTACCTCCTGTGCCTGTGGTGGTACCAAAGCCACATGTGTCCCATCAATGGACCCAATTACATGGGGCATCCCTCCCAGGGCATAGAACTCACCCTTGATACCTGTCAACTGCTCATGAGTTGGAAAATGGATGAATTCATCCCGGTGCTCCAACATGGCTTCTAACACATCATGCAGGACACGGCTGAACATGGTCTGGGACATGCCACCCACATCAGCTATGGTGCATTGAAACGTACCGGTGGCAAAGAAATGTAGGGCTGACATCACCTTCATCTTGGGGGTCAGCGCAGTCGGATAACTGTGTCGCGGTTGGAGGTGTGGTGCCAGCCTGTTTGTCAGGTCCTCAATTAACTGTTGGGGGAATCTGTAACGGCGTATGCAGTCACTTTCCCTCATGGCACCCAAGTGTGGCATTGGTCGGGGGAGAGGCGGTGCCCTGCAGAAATGTGGAAGGAATAATGAAGATTGAGTACATTACTACACCAATGTCAATGAATGAGCACATGTTCAACAGCTAATACACATATGCTACATCCAGAGTCTGTTCTGTGCAATACATCCTGGACACGTATGCCAGCCAGGTGATACTCCTACCAAGAGCCAGCTACAAACGTGGATTGTCAAGGTCTACATGACATGCCATGAAAGTAGCTGTGGGCCAGTGTGAGTGAACAGCCAGACACATTACAGGAGTGACATACATCCACATATGTGCATTTGAAGGATGTTATCTCATACAGACAGCTGGCGGCAAGCTAGACGATCAGGTCACATGTCATTGAAAAAGGACAGACCACACACCTTACCATGAAGGGGTACATGTCAAAACTTATCACACAGACATTGAGACTACGCAGATATGTGCTCAGCCCGCAAGTCCCTGTTCGATGCATACAGACACACGTTACGTGTGATTCCACATGTGGCCAGGTGTGCGTAATTGTGTGCCATGGCCATCTACACACAGACACATGTTGGATGTAGCTACAGCAGATGCAGTTGACGGAACACCAACAGCAAGCTCATGGGAACACATGACACACACATGACATATTCACATCGTGGCACGCTGGTAGTTAGATGTCAGGTGTCATCATCCGTGTACCTGGCCTCAGGGGACAGTTGCGTGTGTTGGTCACTGTGCCATGCCAGTGATGCAGTGCTTGACAAGTTAGTACTGCATGCACACATGTAAAAGGTGTGAAGGGGAAGTGTGCCACATAGTGCCCCATCACACATGCCATGTGTACACAGGTCATCACAAAACTATTGGGTTAAAACATGAGGAGAAATGTGCCACATCACTGCCTGACACACCTAGACCCTACACATGAAGGACTGCACTGACAATGACTTGATGTCCATCCTTGTGCGACTCTGACACCTCCATTCCTTTCCTGTGTGCCTCCTAACACCAGTGTAAGCTGTGAAATGCACCGTACACACGCTCTGAGGGCGTGTGTACGGTCGTATCACTATATAGGGGTTGGGTAGGAGTACACGTGTGTGTGTATGGACCGTACACACGTACTTGTACACACAGGTCCTATCCCTATGGTAGTGTTGCCGTAGGCGTACGCCATAGTGATACGGCCCGCACACGCGTGTGTAGGGGTCCTATCCCTATGGGAGTGTTGCCGTAGGCGTACGCCATAGTGATACGGTCCGTACACGCGTGTGTAGGGGTCCTATCCAAATGGGAGTGTTGCCGTAGGTGTACGCCATTGTGATACGGCCCGTACACGCGTGTGTAGGGGTCCTATCCCTATGGGAGTGTTGCCGTAGGCGTACGCCATTGTGATACGGCCCGTACAAGCGTGTGTAGGGGTCGTATCCCTATGGGAGTATTGGCGTAGACGTACGCCATTGTGATACGGCCCGTACACGCGTGTGTAGGGGTCGTATCACTATGGTGTACGCCTACGGCAACACTCCCATAGGGATACGACCCCTACACACACGTGTACGGGCCGTATCACAATGGTGTACGCCTACGGCAACACTCCCATAGGGATAGGACCCCTACACACCCGTGTACAGGCCATATCACTATGGCGTACGCCTACGGCAACACTCCCATAGGGATAGGACCCCTACACACGTGTGTACGGGCCATATCACAATGGCATATGCCTATGGCAACACTCCCATAGGAATATGACCTCTACACACGCGGGTACGGGCCATATCACTAGAGTAGTGGTGCCCTAGGGGTACTTGTGAAATGCACCGTACCAGTGTGGGTATTTGAAAATTACAATGGGGACACATAAGGGACAAGTATTAGGGCCTAAATGCATGCTGGTTGACATGGATACCCAGTTTCAAGATCATATTTTTCCATCATGTGGCCTGGAAAAAGCAGTTGGGCAGCTTATACATTGTTGCAAAGTGGTTGTTGACTTGACATGATGCTGCAAATTAGAAAAAATGCTAATGCTGTCACTGGTGTATGTTCAAAGGGATTGGAGGAAACGTAGGATGCAAATGACTCCGACCAATCACTCGGTACTCCTGTACAGGAAATAGCCCAGCAAGGCAGATATAAGTCAGCCAGAACCCATGAGAGGGCACTTGCCTGCACAACCTTTCATCGACACCACTGCTGCTGTTTGGCTTCCTCTGGCACCATGTCAAGGACTGTGGAGAGGGCCCAGCCTTTCACCCAGGAGGAGAATGAGGCGTTGCTGGATGTCATCCTCCCACAGTTCACCAGCCTGTATAGAGACCAGGGGAGCAGGTGAGTGCTGACTCCCTACCATTGACTGTGCCCCTTCTTTTTGTGACTGGCACTTTTGCATTGTGTCCAGGTGTGACAGACATGCAATGTTGTTTAGAGTGGGTCCTGGGGGGGGGGGGGGGGAATGGCTTAGGTCTGTCATGCAGAGCATGATGTGGTTCATGTGTGCACTCCTCACTTGCATTGTGCTTACTGTGACATTCACTGCATGGTGCATGGCACATTCAGCATGGCTAATACTCTTGGCCACTCTTGTTCTATAGTCCTGATGTGATTCAGTGTTCCCCCCGGTGTGACAGATGACTGTACCCACAGATGTGTGTGAGTTTAGTGGAGCTGTGGTGAGAGTGACCAAATGATGTGTACGCCCCCTGGACATTGATGTGTGTGAATGTTCCTTGTCATGTGGGTGTGTGTCTATGTGGAGTGTTGCACCACAGCTGCATGGAGGAGTCAACTGCTCAACCCATCTGATGTAAGAAGTAAGCCGTGCTGTGTGTCTGACTAGCTGGGCTAGCCCCACGCTTGTGACACCCCCCAGGCAAGTGGCACATGTGCAGAGTGATGTTTGTACCTGCTGTTGCCACTGGCATGTGATTTATCTGTGCCTGTGTGTGTCTGTGTACTCTGCAGAGGTTGGGTCAGTGGCCTGGGGCATGTGACTGCTTGGAGGTGCTGTCCATCAGCCTTGTGTTGCTTGTGATGTACAGTGTTTGCCATGATCAGGCAGTGTGTTGCGCCCCTCATGCCATCTGTGTACTTTCAATGCCATGTAGTGCATTGGGGCTTACACAGAGGCTAACTTCCCTATGACGAAGGTGCTATTAGTTTGCAGCATGCTATGCCCTGTTCAACAAATCAAAGATGTTTTAATGTGTGTCTCTGTGACATGGAGCAGGTGTAGTGATCTATTCTCACTTTGACATCTTCACAGGTAACCGCCTACGAGAAGGGGAAGATTTGGAAGCGGGCCGCCAGGGCCGTGATCTCCGTGGAGGGTCGCAGTCGGCACCTGGCCCAGGTGAGGAAACGCTGGCGGGACATCCGGTGCTGGACCAGGAGGATCGCCCGGGTCCTGCTGGGGGAATCACCAGCACGAAAACACGGTGGGCGCCGGCGCCTGACCCACCAAATGAAGCGTGTCCTGGCGGTGGTCTTCCCTGACATTGATAGGCGGTTACAGGAGAAGCAGCAGCAGCAAGGGGGTAGGTACATGTGTGTCTGTTGTGTGTCACAATCTTTTGGAAGTGCTCAGCCGCATGGATACACTGCCAGGGTTTATATGTGCAGTGCATATCCTGTTGCCCCTAGTCAACCGCTGCTGTTCTTCCTCCCTTCCCCCCCTTGACATGTGTTCCCTGGTCTGTGTGTAATCACTATTGCACATGGTCATCTAGGCTGCAAGGTCATCACGGTGCACAATGCTTTCTGCATCATGTGTGGGGGTGGTCTGTGACATGTGTTGGTACCTTGCCTGTGCCCTGTCCTGTCCACTCATTTGGGGGTCCATAATTGTTGGCACTGTCCTGAGGCTCCACATAGGAGTGTGAGGTTTTAAATACACACCCTTGCAGCATGCATGACCAATGTAGTGGCCTCAGACATGATGTGCATGAGTGGGAGATATGCCTAGGGCCGGGACGGTTGCTCCAGTTACAGTCAGATCATTCCAGGACCATGGAGCAGTGTGCCCACTCCTGTCCCATGTGATACCTTATCCTAGGAATCATGTGTGGCATCACACACTGTGGGCAGTCTCTGTGTGTTCAGCATAGTTTGGCCTCTGTGGCATTGTTCCCTGCCCTAATTTGTATTAACGTAAAGTGTGCTACATGTATCCACTGTGCAGGGTGACCCCATTAGGCTTGTGCATACTCACACTGGGCAGTGCCTGTGTGTCTATGTACAACTATCAGTTGATGGCTGTTTGTCACAGATATATGTGTGGTCAGCCTCACGAGGTGATGTTGAGTACATTTAGGAGTTCTTGATTCCCCTTTTAGTAAACACAGATTGAGAGGTGTAACTACTTGCTCAGTCTCAATCACATTGTCTCATGTATGGGGGTTTGTGCAGGAAAGGCATACATGTCAAAACCTTATGTCTCCTTGCCAGGTCTGAGCTGTGTGTGCTAATTGTCTGGACTGACACTCAACGTGCAGTGACCCAGACATGTTGTGCAGGGTGTCATGTTTGTGCTTTGCAGCATGTGTCAAAAGTTACAATACAGGTTTCCAGCTAGCTCATCCATTATTGGCACCGGTGTGTGCTCCCGATGCTATGTGATTTGGTCTGTGTGTGCTCACATCTGTGTCGACATTCTTCGTTCCTATCAGGGTGTCTCTTCAGTGCAGGTGCTCCTTATTCCAACACTATTTCAGGGCCATTAGCTAATGCATTGTCCTGTGTCTGGACATGTGTGCCAATCCACATGACAGGTGGTGTGTCAGATGTGTAGCCAACTGTGTCATCATGGTACAGATGGCCATGTGACAGGTGGCATGTTTTAAGTTGTCAATCAAGAAGCCTTGTACCTTGGCACTCACTACACTTGTCAACATGCCCCAATAGTTTCGATGCTTCACTTTGATTATTGTGAAGGGCAATAATGTGCCTGCATGACAGATGTCTCCCAAGGAAGTGCACAAGAATCCACCTTTACACTTTGGGGGAACCCGCTGGCACATTTCAAACAAAGGCACAGTTCATTCCAAAATTTGTTCTGGAATTATACATATCCATGTTCCCACAGTGTGTTTGCATTTGGGTTATTCCTTGTTTGTTGCTGATGCCAACTTACCGGTGTCCAGTCATCTGGACCACCGTGGTCCCATGTATATGTACTTCTTGATACCACATTTCTTCTTGACAATGGCTTCTTGGCATTAGGCTGGCAGCTCATACAATGACTGTGTAAATGTACTTTTGTGTGCACCTCCTTGTGTGACTTCTGATATTCATGCACATGTGTGTTCTGTTCAACAAATGGAACATTCACACATTCCAAACTTGTCAATTGTGTAAAGTTTTGTGATTCCCAATGGATCGGAAAGTATTTATTTGGATTTTCTAAAGTACTCACAGGTCTATGAGTGTGGGGACACCTTCAGCATTGGCGTCTGTTATTTGGCATTGGGTGCACCAATACTGTTTTGCTCACAGTGAGCAAGGGGTGGCATGCCTTCATAGTCTGGCTGTGCTCCACTGTTCACAGACACTAGCTTCTCTGTATAATTGGATATCCAGTTATTTGCTGTTGTGTCCTGATTTTCATTATTTAAGGTGGCATGGTGGGTGAACCAACTGGGGAGTGCAGGGCTTACATATGTGCAGAGTAATCTAGATGTTACTCATGATGCATTTCATGATATGCACTGTGACCTATTATGTTTGGACTCATGTGTCAGATGTACACAGGTGACTGATTATTTCCTGTCTCTTCACCTTGCCCACAGCATCATCGGGGGACACCAAGGGAGACACCTGCACGGACGTGGAGGAGGGATCCAGCACCAGTGCCACCACTCCTGGTGAGTCAGAAGCATCAAGTGGCATGGAGGGTGAGGGGAGTGCGGCGGAGGACATGGGTAGTACCAACACAGACTACGATGCTGACGGATCCGAGGCTGAACTCCCTGAGGGGGCGGAGGCTGCTCCAACAGCTGGCAGCAGCACTACAACTGTCACCGCCCCCTCCATTCCCATCACCGCCCTCCCAGTTGCTCCGGTCCCTTCTGTCCGTGTAGGGCAACAACATGTCTCCTTCGTGCCAGGCACCGCACCCCCTGCCCCTGTCTCCCCTGCTGCCCTCACTGCCGAGTCTGTGGACATTCAGCAGCAGTTGCAGGTTGGGCAGACATCGATCCTGACTGTCCTCCATGGCCACACCACACTGCTGACACAGATGGTGTCGTACATGGAGGGCGTGTCATCAGCGATGTCTGACCAATGGATGTTGCTGAGGTCCATGGACTCGTCACTGACCGCAGCAGTGGGTCTCCTGCAGCGCTTGGTCCCCCAACCTACCCCTGCACCATCCACACTTCCCACTCCCATGCCTGTCCCAAGCACACACACACATTCCCAGGCAGGCACCACACCAGACACAGCCAGCACACCAACAGGGAAGGGCAAGCGCACACCTCCAGTCACGCACACTCAGGGGGTAGAAGGCACACCGACTGGGTCTAGGGCACACAGGCAGACACGCAGCCAGAGTCGGAGTCCGCATGCCTCACTCCCCAGTCCCTCCAATGTCCCTCCCCTCGGCTACCCTGCCCCACAGTCTGAGAAGGAGGCCTACTTGGCTGTGCTGGGCCTCAGCCCCACAGCTTCACCATCGCGCAAACAGGCAAGGCACTCCACGGGTAGGGGAGTTGAGTCCCCCCCTGTCCACCACCTCCCCCAGTAGCGCTGCAACCCATCTCTCTGCCCCCCACCCTCCTTGGGGCCTGTGGTTCATTCAGGTGCAGGGGAGACGCTGGCAGAGCTTGCGGACGTGTGCAGCGCCATACTGACCTCCACCTTTGCCGCTGCCCCACCCCCTGTGGTGGAGTCATCCGTCCCTGCACCCACAACACCTACCCTTCCCCCTCCTGTCCCTGTGGTGCCTGGTCCTTCCCCACATGATGCCCCCACCCCAGTCGATGAACCAGAGGTTTCAAATGTGCAGGCAAGCTAGGGGAGATGCATGGACATGTCCCCTCCCCAGGACATCGCATCTGGACTCTATGGCCTTTGTACATAGTGTCATTTCATACATTTTATTTTACTGCTGAATAAAGCATTTTGTTTTCCCTTTGAACACGATTGCTTTTCAGGTATTGATGTTGGTGCTGATGCTCCATGAGTTGAGGTGGTGATCATATGTTAGGTGTCTGGGAAAAGTTGTAGTATGGTGCTCATGGGGTGGACCCTGGTATCTGCGTGCCATCACAAGGTCTCTGCAAAGATTCTTTGCTCGTGTATGCTCTTTGTGTTTGGAGACATTGTCCCAAGGAGTGTTCCTTCCTCTGTGGCACCTGACATCTTCCCTGCAGGGAGTTGCACAATTGTTGTGCTGACCTGTGTCTACATTTCCTTGGTGGCTGATAGATCACTTCAACTAGGCCCATGCCTGCTCAGCAATGTCTCCGGCTGCATTGTCTGTGCCATCCTTGGTAGTCACTGTACTTGTGTATAGAGTATGTTGCCATGCCTCCATGTGCAAATTGTCACTTTTCTGCACTATGCATGTGTGTACTCCCAGCCTAGCACACAATTGGTACTTGTTCTGCAGGGTATTTGGTCACCTGACTGACAATTGTGGTCATTGTATCTGTGGGAAGTCCACCCTATTCCTTCCATGGGAGACAACTACTTGGTGGCTGTGCCAGCACCTGTACATTCCTATCAGTCCTGGAATGTGCGTGACAGTGTGTATTCCCTTTGGCTCTCTTAGTTTAGTAGGCTTTCACATAACTATGCAGTCTTGTGACATGTTCTCAGTGTGTGTATTGTGCTGCATCCGCCAGGGGTGGGTATGCATGTGTCATTTGTACTCACACCCACCTGTGGTGTGTCATGCCGTGGGGGAAAGACGTCCATCCTCATGGGAGTGGGACACTGCTGTCAGTGATGTGTTGATATGGCATTCTCAACAGTTTCACACATTGGGGATGCGTTCATGAACCCATGGAGGTGTGGTCATCTGAGGATGATGCACCCACCACTCATATGTCAGGACTATGCTGGGAATCCTCTGCACCCACCCCCATGTCTCTGTCCACTGCTGGTATTCCTCTGCACCCACCCCCATGTCTCTGTCCTGTGCATACACACACACCAATATACTGCTTATATGCTGCACCAGGCCCTAAGCCAACATTCGTGGTGTGTGTACGCCTTGTATCCTTTCTGTACTGGTGCCGTAGGGGTACGGGTGGGACGGACCGTACCCCCACATTCATGGGGTGTACAAGCCGTACCCACGCTCTGGGGGTGTGTGTACGGTCCGTTCCACGCGTACCCCTACATCCCCACTCCAATGGTTGTACGGGCCATACTCACGCTCTGAGGGCGTGGGTACGGCATGTACCCCTACATCGCCACTCCAATGGTAGTACGGACCGTACCCACGCCCCCAGAGCGTGTGTAGGCCCGTACCACCATTGGAGTGGGGATGTAGGGGTACGCGCCGTACCCACGCTCTGAGGGCGTGGGTACGGCCCGTACCACCATTGGAGTGGGGATGTAGGGGTACGCGCCCACCCCTCACATGTCTCTGTCCACTGCTGGCATTCCTCTGCACCCACCCCTATGTCTCTGTCCACTGCTGGCATTCCTCTGCACCCACCCCCATGTCTCTGTCCACTGCTGGTATTCCTCTGCACTCACCCCTCATATGTCTGGGCACTGCTGGGAGTGATAGGCACCCACCCCTCATATGTCTGGGCACTGCTGGGAGTGATAGGCACCCACCCCTCATATGTCTGGGCATTGCTGGGAGTGATGGGCACCCACCCCTCACATGTCTCTGTCCACTGCTGGGAGTCATGGACACCCACCCCCATGTCTCTGTCCACTGCTGGTATTCCTCTGCACCCACCCCCATGTCTCTGTCCACTACTGGTGTTCCTCTGCACCCACCCCTCACATGTCTCTGTCCACTGCTGGGAGTCCTCTGCAGCCACCCAGCCACCCACCCGCCCCCTTGGTGCAGTACACTGCTGTCCTCTGCATACACACACACCAATATACTGCTAATATGCTGCACCAGGCCCTAAGCCAACATTTGTGGTGTGTGTACGCCTTGTATCCATTCTGTACTGGTGCCGTAGGGGTACGGGTGGGACGGACCGTACCCCCACATTCATGGGGTGTAAAAGCCGTACCCACGCTCTGGGGGCGTGTGTACGGTCCGTTCCACGCGTACCCCTACATCCCCACTCCAATGGTGGTACGGGCCGTACCCACGCTCTGAGGGCGTGGGTACGGCGCGTACCCCTACATCGCCACTCCAATGGTAGTACGGACCGTACCCACGCCCCCAGAGCGTGTGTAGGCCCGTACCACCATTGGAGTGGGGATGTAGGGGTACGCGCCGTACCCACGCTCTGAGGGCGTGGGTACGGCCCGTACCACCATTGGAGTGGGGATGTAGGGGTACGCGCCCACCCCTCACATGTCTCTGTCCACTGCTGGTATTCCTCTGCACCCACCCCTATGTCTCTGTCCACTGCCGGTATTCCTCTGCACCCACCCCCATGTCTCTGTCCACTGCTGGTATTCCTCTGCACTCACCCCTCATATGTCTGGGCACTGCTGGGAGTGATAGGCACCCACCCCTCATATGTCTGGGCACTGCTGGGAGTGATAGGCACCCACCCCTCATATGTCTAGGCATTGCTGGGAGTGATGGGCACCCACCCCTCACATGTCTCTGTCCACTGCTGGGAGTCATGGACACCCACCCCCATGTCTCTGTCCACTGCTGGTATTCCTCTGCACCCACCCCCATGTCTCTGTCCACTACTGGTGTTCCTCTGCACCCACCCCTCACATGTCTCTGTCCACTGCTGGGAGTCCTCTGCAGCCACCCAGCCACCCACCCGCCCCCTTGGTGCAGTACACTGCTGTCCTCTGCATACACACACACCAATATACTGCTAATATGCTGCACCAGGCCCTAAGCCAACATTTGTGGTGTGTGTACGCCTTGTATCCATTCTGTACTGGTGCCGTAGGGGTACGGGTGGGACGGACCGTACCCCCACATTCATGGGGTGTAAAAGCCGTACCCACGCTCTGGGGGCGTGTGTACGGTCCGTTCCACGCGTACCCCTACATCCCCACTCCAATGGTGGTACGGGCCGTACCCACGCTCTGAGGGCGTGGGTACGGCGCGTACCCCTACATCGCCACTCCAATGGTAGTACGGACCATACCCACGCCCCCAGAGCGTGTGTAGGCCCGTACCACCATTGGAGTGGGGATGTAGGGGTACGCGCCGTACCCACGCCCTCAGAGCGTGGGTACGGCCCGTACCACCATTGGAGTGGGGATGTAGGGGTACGCGCCGTACCCACTCCCTCAGAGCGTGGGTACGGCCCGTACCACCATTGGAGTGGGGATGTAGGGGTACGCGCCGTACCCACACCCCCAGAGTATGGGTACGGCCCGTACCACCATTATCGTGATGACGGGTACGCGTCCACGTCCACTTCCGTTGCGCGTACCCGTACGTCACCACTCCAATGGTGGTACGGGCCGTACCCACGCTCTGAGGGCGTGGGTACGGCGCGTACCCCTACATCACCACTCCAATGGTGGTACGGGCCATACCCACACTCTGGGGGCGTGGGTACGACTCATACCGCTACATCAACACTCCAATGGTGGTACGGGCCGTACACACGCTCTGGGGGCGTGGGTATGGCTCGTACCCCTACAACCCCACTCCAATGGTGGTATGGACCGTACCCACGCTCTGTGGGTGTGGGTACGGCGCGTACCCCTACATCAACCCTCCAATGGTGGTACGGGCCGTACCCACGCTCTGAGGGCGTGGGTACGGCGCATACCCCTACATCCCCACTCCAATGGGGGTACGGGCCGTACCCACGCTCTGACCGGAAACCTGACCGGAAGGAGTTGGCAGCCAAGGCACGCATTGGAAACTGGAGGCAATTCAGAATGAATATCGATGGCTGGTGGTCCTGGAAGAGGAGGAGGAGGATGCGGCAGCAGCTGCAGCCTCCTCCAATGCCCAGGGCCCCAGCCACCGCCCTTCAGTGGTACGGCTCCACCGTCTGGCAGCCGCCCGCCGCCGTCCCTCCATCAGTGCTGCCCCAGCCCGTGGATGCAACTGCCACGCATTGAAGCGCCGTGTTGCCCGCCTGGAGGAGCAAGTTTGTGTCCTCCTGAAAAAAGCCAGCCGAACATAGACCCCGTTCTTATTGCCCCTTTTTTAATTATTCTTGGGGTGGGTGGGATCCGGGCGTTGGGTTTCCTCTTTTGGACAATGACATTTTATTTACGGACATTGGTTGGGGTTAGGGAGAGGGGTGGGTCAGGTGTGGTTTTTTTTTTTACATAGTTTATTTTTGTTAGGCACTATTAAATAACATATTTATACTTAAGTTTACATACGATGTTGTTAATGTTTTCTGGGTGGGGTTACTGTTTTACATCACACTGTATCCTTCTTTCCTTGCTGGTGCAGGGCCGCACACAGCCAGTGTTTGATTTTAATAATTGGATGACTTTGTAAGACAGAAACAGATAGATGCGGCACCCCTCACTGAGTGACTTGTCCTACTACTAGTACTGTCAGTCTCTTCTACTCTAGGCACTCTGTAACTGGACTCAAAGGGGTGTGTGAAATTGAATTAATGAAAACATGTCCATTATTAATTATGCCTCCCCCAAACTTACCTTTGCTTGATGTTGAACTTAGGCACATTGATGGCTGCATGGTGATGATGGTTTTCTTTCCTAACATGCCATGGTTGTGGTGGTGGTAGTAGTAGACACTGGCAGCAGCATTTGCCAAAATAGAAAATGAGACAGTCAGTAGCCTGAGAGAGAGTCTTCGAGGAGTAGTAGAATGAAGTACAGTACAGAACAGAACTTACTGCCAAACAATAATATGCCCAAATAAAACAAAACATAATGGTGGTGGAGATAGCCTAGTAGTAGTACACAGCAACTCAAGTTGTGTCGAGTCACTTGACTAGGCCTACAGCACACTGACACAAGAGTAACTGTTAGTGCTGTGTAGGAGGATGACAACAAATGAAATCCATTATTCCAATCAATGCCATGAATTAATGCTGATGTACTATTAGCCGGTTCCTTTGGTAAAAAAATTACCTCACAAATATACTGCTCAGGTCGGCAAGCAGAAGAAGATCCCTGCCCTGCCTTGAAATTGAAGTACTGTTGCTTTTGCCACATCCGCCCCAGCAAGCGTGTGATAAATTATTGATGTACATTAAATGTAGTCATACCTCAATAAGTCACACAGCCCAGGGGAAGAGGGTTAGGGTTTGTTGAATGGTTGGGAAGGGGGTTTTGGGGAAAGGTTTGAGAAAGAAAAACAGTATGCATGGACAAACATCAAACAACAGAATCTTTGTAGACTACCATATCCATATCAATATGTTAAAGGAGAAAAATGAAATAAGGCATGCATGATGATTGATAAGGAGAGACCCGGATTACATGCAGTTTGTGTTCAGTGTTACCGGGCTTACTTTTACAGACAGCAAAGAAATTTTTTAAATATCTGTAGGGATGAATTATAGACAGAGAGCAAACCTAATAATAACAATCAAATTATTTAAAAGATGAAAATTGATACTGTTACTGTGATATCCGGGAAATGGTGAGTTGAATCTCGGCATTCCTCTTGGTCCTCCCTTCCATGGATGCTCCGTCCAATCTTGGGTGATGCCACTGCTTGCCTGGCAGATGTAGATTCATTGGTAAGGTAAGTGTGCATTGTTGTTTTCCCAAGTATAGCACAGGGTAAGGCCCGGCCTGTAATTGTAGATGCAACAACAAAAGGGATATTGAGATTGAAACCAAGTTGAAAAAAATGGACAAATTAATGTTGTAGTGCAACAAGAACACTTTCCGAGGCAGCATGGAAGCATCATCTCTACTCTAGTCTGTTTCCAGCATTAACTTACAATACCAACAGGACAGAGCAGGCCCACGGTGACGGCACCCTTTGCACATCCTCCATTTGGCATACATATTTTGAAAGAGTTGGACAAAGCAACAGGCTCCCCCCGCCATACTAATATGGCGGGCGAAATGGGTGGCAGGCAGAGGGAAATGTAGGGTGGATCACCACCACCATGCGGACAGTGACGATCCACCCTACATCGTAATCAACCCCTATATGTTTTAAAAAATTTGCAAAAAGGAATTCATAACTACTTCTTTGTTTTTTTAAAAATGTACAACACTATAATGTAATAAAACAAACATGTGTAATCCTGTTTTTCCAAAAATAATATATCTAAATGAATAAATATCTATAATATTCACTGAAAAAACCATAGGTTTCAGGCACGTTATAGTTAGGAATTAGCATTTAAAAAACCTTAGAAATTCACTGAAAAAACCATAGGTTTCAGGGGCGTTATAGTTAGCTGACACCCCAGTTGTAAGTAGCAACAAGCCACACCCTAATGACACAGAGGCACACACTTGAGGGTACATGTCACTAAGCACAACCTGCAATTTCATACACAGGAGTGGGATTACAGAGTGTTTCTGAATGCCCTTGAGGGGGCATGACTGGGCAGGACTAAGTGAAACAGTGTATTGCCCCGGACAGTAGTCAGGTGGCTAAGCAATTGTGACATACTTGATATACTGAGTCCCCTGCTTCATCGTTTTGTTTTGAATACCCCAGAAACATGTTGCGAGTCAGACCAGCAATTGGTACACATCTCAAGTGCACACACAGTTCACATGTCAGATCTCAGGCATTGTGTAAACAATTGACCCACCCATGAAACACACAACAGAGTTATGGGAACTGATGCTGACTGGTACCTGAAACATAGCTGACTGCAGGGACACAGTGCCCTAGTGACACAAGCAACAGACTGTAGGGGCCACACCTGTGGAACAGATGAGGAGGGTGCATCACACAAATGAGGGACCTGATTTTGGGACTACAAGACCTACGTAATGTGGAAGTGTGACCAGGACAAAAGACTGCTATTTGCATGTCAGACATAGTAAACAGATCAGGCATGGACTTACCCCCTTCCTGCTGCTGTCTGGCCTTCAGCTGCCTATCCAGGTCCGGGAAGACCACCGCTAGTATCCGGAGCATGTGGGGAGTCAGGGTCCGGTGTCCGCCCCTCCTGCGTGGAGGTGACAGCTTCAGCTGGACTCTAGCTATCCTCCGGGTCCAGCCACGAAGGTCCTGCCACCTCTTCAGTTGCGGATCCGGCGCTGGTAGACCCCCACAGAACGAACAGCCCGGGCGATGGTCAGCCAGATCTCCTGCTTCTGGTGGGCATCAACCTGTGAGGATGACAAAGTGGAAAGTACATTAACACACATGCCCCAGATTTATGCAGTACACTATTGGATATACATGTCATCATCACAAAGGGAAATAAATTACACAGGTAGGGCAACCATGGGGAATGAAAACTCACATGCATGTCTGACATGTTAACAATGCCTGGATAGTTTAAGCTTGCAATAATGCCCTTTAGCAGCATGAAAACTATTCATTACATGTACCTACGCACTTTGGTGGATGAAAGTAGTCAGTAAGAATGCTTGCCACTGGTGTACACACTGCTAGTACTGCTAGTCAGACAACATGCATAATTAGGAAGGCAGTGGACAGCACACTCACCTGCTCCCCTGGTGTCCCATAGAGCTTTCTGTACTCTGGAAGGAGCCCATCCAGCAGGGCCTGGTTCTCCTACTCAGTGAAGGCTGGGGCCCTCTCCAGTGTACATGCCATAGCAGGAGACATAGGATGCATAGACAGCAGCAGTGGTAGCAGGGATGTGGTCCAGTAGCATGTAGTGCAGGCAAGTGAGCTCCCTGGGGGTCAGCCAGCCTTATATCTGTGCTGCAGAGGCAGACTCTGTGCCATGTGTCCCAAGTGATAGGTCCAACACGGTTGCATCCTATGAATCTGGCCAATCCATTCAAAAGTACGACTCGTACACGCCTTCCGCATTGTTCAAAGTTTCACCTTCATGGAACACTTGCAATTGCAACATTGTTGTAGGCATCCAACTGAATTTCCAGTGCAAAACTCGTACAAGTTTTGTATCTGCATCCATCTCCATGACAGTTCTGAGCAAATGGGTGCACCCGGTTCGTTCTACTGACTGTACAACGCGTATTTTGAATATAAACATGCACCCGTCTCCATACGATTCAATGGCCAAGGTATACGCCTGTCTCGGACCATGCCTGTTGGACGCGTATGCATGATAGTCACCTGTGTCGGACCTCATTGTAATGTGGAAATATGGATTTTTCTGATCAGTTATGTCCCCTATCTTGGACCCCAACGGTTTCATGTATGAATCATAAGTACATGTATGTTCCCTCCAGTTCCAGTTATGAAGACGCAAACGCATGTGCGTCCACCGTCAACCTGTCCTCTTTCAGATCCGCCATGAATAGGCCGGATATTCCATTCCTAAGTATGAAAGGCCACCGGCTTTATATGGTTCACTTATGCCATTTTACAGTCCAGGCAAGTAGGCCCTGATTCTGTCATCAAACTCTTCTTGCCTTCTGCCTCTGAAAGCTCCAGTCTGAGCCTGCATCTGTGACCATGAACTTTGTCTCATTTCCTGCGCGGCTCACGAAGCCTGACATCAGCCTGCTGCCTGCCAAAAACTGTATTTCACCTTCGAAATTATCTGCTCCGTTCCCTGCCCGATGCATTCCTGTCTAGTAGTTTAAGTAAACATTCTTCCAGTTACCGAGCAAAGGCCCGGCTTCTCTGTCTTTATACAAGTAATTCATAGCCCTATTACTATGGAAGATTTCTACCCACGCATCTAGTGTAGACACTTAGACGCTTGTACACGCACTAACAGTCAGTATAGTCAGTATAGAATAAGATTCTACTCTAAGAAGACCTCTCTTTTGGATAACTCAGTTCTTTAAACATAGGATGTTAGATATGATTTGGGATTAGGTTGACTTGACCCTCCAGACTTCTGTCGCCACATGTAGAGCTAAATGTCAAGTCCCCTTCACCCCCTAGTTGCACGTCAATCACACGTCATGCTGCTGCGCGCGCATTTCTGCCAAGTATTTCTGCTGACATTGCGAAATTCTTTCATGTAACCACCCTCTTATGACATCACATCTGATGACGTTCTTTAAAAACACCCAGTTACGCCTATCTTTGCTACGTATGAATATATTATCCCCACTATCAATTGTTACGCCTCTTGTATTTGCTTCACTGTAATGCCTATTGTATAAAAGTAATTGATTGTCAATAACGTATGTACTTCACTTCCTGAACCTTCGTGGTGATGGAACTTGGAGCAACCGATTATAATCGACCATTGGAATAAAGCCCATTCTGAACCTCTAATACCACGGATTCTGCCTCTTATTTACTGAGCTATTTTATTATGTTTCTGTATCAAATTAAGTCCCGGTAATTAAATTATTTACCACAGTATGCAATGACAAGGCGTACGCATGGCTCGGTCATGACCCGTGCAATGCGTACGCATTGTCACCCGCGTCGGACCTCATTGGATTCAATGACAAGGCGTACGCACGGCTCAGTCATGACCCATGCAATGCATACGCATTGTCACTCATGTCGGACCTCATTGGATTCAATGACGAGGCGTAGGCACGGCTCGGTCATGACCCGTGCAATGCGTACGCATTGTCACCCGCGTCGGACCTCATTAGTGTGACTATTAGACAGATGCAACACACATATACTGGCCATGGACACCTGCACACACTATAGCATTGGCCACACAGTGTCCCATGGCATGTGAGGCTGCATTCCCTGGGTGTTTGAGGGGGATACAGCTGTTTTTTTGTCTGGCACTTTGTGCAGCCACTCCCAGGCTGTGCGTGTGTACATGGGGGCAGAGTCCTTTGTGTGTTGTGCACATTAGCACTGTGATGTGCAATTGGACAGTAATGGGCATGAGTGAAGGGCACAGTGTCAGGTTGGATTTGTTTAAGACATGTCAGATACACCCTGAGTCCTGGGGGTGATGGCATGTACATCACAGTGAGACCTGTAGCCCCAATACTGATGTGCACCCAGAGTCTGTGTGCATAATGTGTCTCAGATGTGTCTGATCACATGTTACCAATGAGTGACAGTCTCCACATCCATGTGGTATATGCATCAACCTTGATGGGGTGTGTGTCTAAGAGACGTACATGTAGGGCCGGCAGGAACAACAGTGGCCACTACCTGTGGGACTTACACTTGCCTTGTGGTGTGTACGTGCTACACCATGTCCATTGCTGTGTTGATGTGGCAATACAGGGAGCCTGGGTTTCTGCATGGCAAAGATCTGTGATGCCTGGGAGACATGAGTCCTCATTTGTCACTGGGGTGGGTATTTTGAATGTTGCAGCAGCACATAGGTTGGGTGACACAGCCAGATGATTAGCCCATTGCACTACATGGCACTCATGTGGACATGTGGAATTGAGATGTGAGGTGGTGGTCTTGTAGGTGACATATGTGTCCATGACCAACAGCACACACCTCAGTACATTGTGTAATGTCATGAACTAGCATGTGATAGTGATCGTGGTCATGGCCACATGGGTGGATGTACTGACAATCTTCCTTTGTGCATCTCTGTACTGCAGGGCACCAGCTGTCCATCGACCGTTCCCAGACCTTGCAACCATGCAGGAACGCAACAGCATCAGACGGTACCGCTTCACCAGGCCACTGATTGAGGAGTTGGCGGAGCAGTTGGCGCCACATCTGCTACCTGGCCGGACATATCCTACAGCATTGACTCCAGAGGTGAAGGTGATGGCAGCCCTGCACTTATTTGCTACCGGTACCTTCCAGTACACTGTGGCTACTGCTGGTGGTATGTCACAAACGATGTTTAGTTGGGTGCTACGCGATGTCTTGAAGGGGATGTTGCAATTCCTTCACCTGTATATCAAGTTCCCGAGACAAGATGAACTCCCTGAAATTAAGGATGCCTTTTATACACTGGGGAGGATGCCAAATGTCATTGGATCCATTGACGGGACACATGTTGCCCTGATACCACCACAGGTACATGAGCAGGCATACCGGAACAGGAAGCACTACCATTCGATCAATGTCTTGCTGACATGTTGATCACACATGTGTGTGCACGGTTCCCTGGTTCGGCGCACAATGCCTACATTATGAGGAGTAGTCACATTGCAACGCTGATGTCACAGATGCCAGCTCAGCGTGCCTGGCTTGTCGGTGTGGACTGACTGTTTCTCATTGTGTGTGTTTGTCAGTGTTGTATTCCGCACTCCTACAAAACTCAGTTCCTTGTTCACTTTTGTGTGTGTAGGTGACTCTGGATACCCCAACATGCCGTGGTTGCTGACACCCCTCAGGAACCCTGTGACACCATACAATGAGGCACATGGTCGGAGCAGGAGGGTGATTGAGCGGACATTCGGCCTCCTGAAAAGCCGCTTTCGCTGCCTGGACAAGACCGGAGGGGCCCTCCCATATGACCCTGCAAAGGTGTGCAAAATAATACTGGTCTGCTGCATGCTACACAACATGGCGGTGCGGAAGGAGGTGCCTCTCATCCAGGATGACGATGACGGCGACCAACGTCCGGCACCTATGGAGGATCCTGGCCTGGGCCAAGATGCCAGTGATGATGAAGATGATGGTGACATCCGCTCCCAGCTCATCAACAACTTCTTCACCTCAATGTGAGTTTCCAGGATTGTTATTAACCCTGGGCGTCGTGCTACGCTTCGCCCACGGAGTGCACATAGTTCTGCCTGCTTCGCCATTTACGAAGTAGGCAAAGCAGGCAGCGCTACGCACACACCGTAGCAAAGCAGAGCTGCCCGCCACCCGCCTCCCACCCACCCTAATTTAAAAATAATTAACCCCTTCAGCGCGGCGCGGATTACCGCACTGTGCTGAAGGGTTCGTGTGCGGGCGGGGCCGTGACGGAGCAGTTCCGTCATCCGCACAACACGACCGACGCGCATGACGGAACCGCTCCGTCACGTACATGGAAGGGGTTAAAATAAGGTTAAAGTAAATATAAACCTCTTACCTTCAGCGCGGTGTCCCGGGGCACCCTCTTCTTGCTGACGGTAACTTCTTCATGCAAATGCGCATGCACGGACGCCCGCGCATGCTCATTCCTCACGAGAAATGCGCATACGCGGGTGTCCGCGCATGCGCATTTGCGTGAAGAAGTTACCATCAGCAAGAAGAGGGAGCCCCGGGACGCCGCGCTTAAGGTAAGAGGTTTATATTTACTTTTAAACGTATTTTAATTATTTTTAAATTAGGGCGGGCGGGAGGTGGGCAGCACGTAGTGGGGCTACGCGGAGCGCGCAAGTGTGTGTAGATTTTGCCACACTACGCGCTGCTCCACGTAGCCCCACTACGCCCACTACGCCCACCCTTGGTTGTTATGTGAATGTATGGAGGTAGCCTGGAATGTGTTGAGCCAGCTCTGTTGCTGCCTGAGTGTGTCTGTGTGCCACTTGACTGGATGTTTCGCAACATGTTTTGTGCATTTGTATTGCATTTCTCTCCTGTTAGTCTGTGCTTTTGACTGTATCTTGTCTGTCCTTCCCAGGGTCCTTTGCCTGTTGTGTGGTCAAAACTGACCCCCAACACCCAGAAGCCAACACCAGTGTGGAAGTTGACAATTCCCATCAACTGATGTACCACACATCCCTGGACTTCCATTCTCCAACACATTGTGAGCATGTGTCCACTGTTACGTAGAATTACTGTGCAACTAGTGTGGAATAAACGTGTTGCTGATGTGTAATGAACTTGTGCTACGCTTTGTTATGTGCGTTGTCTGTCTTCCCACATCTGAGTGACATCTGCTTACCTCACCTGTGGACTTGTTGCCACTGACTGTGCTTGGTGTTGTGTCTGTGCATGCCAATGAGTTTCAGGTCAACATCATTGTGTGGGATGAGTAACATGGCCATGGTGAGTATGTTTTGTGTTGCCATAGTGGTGTGTCTCCCTCACATGTGTCACATCCCCATGACTCACCTTACGTTGGTCACATTGTTGTAGTATTTGGCATGCACTGTGTTGTGTAGCAGATCGACTTCGCCCTGAACATGACAAGTTGGAATCAAAACAGAGGCAAGTATGGTGTACTGGTGAGTTTATTTACAAACATGTGTGAGTGAAGTGCACAGGATGGTGGGTGCTGTACAGTGGTTTGGGAATCCAAAGTTCACATTGGAGTTGGAAGTGCTGGTAGATGAAATGTCCAGAGTAAAGTCCACAGTCGTCTGCTACATTGGCCCAACATGAACCCTCCATATAATGTGGGCGAGTTGTGTGCGATTGGACAAGGTGAACGGGTTGCGCACAAAAAACATTGTCCAAAACAGGTTTGGACTCAGGCCCTGGGGGATGTGCTGGGACATCTGCCTCTCACATGTCCTTCTTCAGATGTCCCTTTTTTTCCGGGGGGGGGGATCCTCACGTGCAGGCCTCTGAGGTGCAGGGGACTTTCCGCCAGAGTCGTCCTCCCTCTCTGTGGTGCTGGCAGATGGTGTTGCGACAGATGTTGTGGGCACACAAGGGGGGTGTGGACAGGTTGGTGTTGATCTGGCGGAGGCATTGTAGTATGTCCCGATGCACCGCAGTAAGGGCATCCCAATTTGCCTCCATGCGGGCATGGTGGGCGACCTGCTTGTTTTGTATGTCCTTGAGGATCCCCACTACCTGGCCAAATCCTCCTGTGCTATCCTGGTACGCATCTAAGATGCGTGCCAGTTGGGGGTCATCATGCAGTCCAGACCCCTCTGCAAGGCATGCCCTGTGCCTTCCACCCCTCCCAGCACCCCTCTCCACACAGGCAGGACCAGCAGCAGTACGCACAGGTGACACTGGGAACCCTTGCGTGGTGTTGCTGGTGGTGTTGGCTGTAGCTTCCGGGGGGTCCTGTGTAACCCCGGGCGTAGCACTACGCTTCGCCCACGTAGTGTACGTAGCGCTGCCTGCTTTGCACTTTCCGAAGTAGGTGAAGCAGGGCAGCGCTACGCACACGGCGAAGCGTAGCTGCCTGCCACCCGCCACCCACCTCCCGCCCGCCCTCCTTGCGAGAAATGCGCATGCGCGGGCGTCCGTGCATGCGCATTTGTCAGAAGAAATTAGAAACGAAGAAGAGGGAGCCCCGGAGACGCCGCGCTTAAGGTAAGTCTCTTTACTTTAATTTATTTTACATTGCTGATATTATTTAAAAGGAGGGCGGGCGGGAGGTGGGTGGCACGTAGTGGGGCTACGCGAAGCGCGTAGTGTGCGTAGATTTGGGCACACTACGTGCTGCTTCACGTAGCCCCACTACGCCCACTACGCCCACTACGCCCACCCTTAGTCCTGTGTCCCTGTGTTGTGGGTGTTGATTGTCCTTGCTCTGTCCGTGTTGGCGGGGATGCCCTGTCGGTGTCGCCCTGTCGGTGTCCAGAGGCTGGAGGTGGGGGTACAGGGGGGGCAGATATTGCTGCTGCTGGTGCTGCATGATGGCTCACACCGGAGGGGCCAGGTTGGTCGTCGTCATCCGAAGAGGACAGTGAGAGAGTCAGACCAGAGAGCTCAGTGTCCACCAGAGTCTGGGACTGCGTATCCTCGTCATTTGGCGCTGGGTGCCCAGCTCGACCTGTGTTTGTCAGAGACACACAATGTGATTTATGTTTCTACATGCATCGTTGGATCACAAACATGACATTTTCTACTTTTCAAACAGATGCCTGCCTGTACACTGCTTTTTCCCAGCTTGTCACAGACAGAGTTTGATCTTGTTGTTGGCCATTTGCCAGCATGGCCTTGTGCTCCCCACAACAGAGCCCAGTGTCAGACATCTTGTCAGTCCCTTCCCACTCCCTGTGGGGCGAGTATGGTTCAGGTTGATCTTGCAGGGCCATGTGGGTGGGTGTAGGTTGCCTGCGACTGCGAGTCCCATCATATTCTTGGCTACACCCCCCTTCCCAGCATGCCCATGCTTCCTCCCTCTTGACTCTGCTTCCCTGTGAGGGGGTGTGACATCAATGGCAAGATGGCTGACTGTGAAATCTTGGTGTTTGTTTGGCTACCAGCCCCAGCATGGCCTTGTGCTCCCCACAACAGCGCCCAGTGTCAGACATCTTGTCAGTCCCATCCCACTCCCTGTGAGGCGAGTATGGTTCAGTGTGAGCTTGCTGGGCCATGTGGGTGGGTGTAGATTGTCTGTCACTGCGACTCCCATCATACTCTTGGCTACACCCCCTTCCCAGCATGCCCATACTTCCTCCCTCTTGACTCTGCTTTCCTGTGAGGGGGTGTGACATCAATGGCAAGATGGCTGACTGTGAAATCCTGGTGTTTGTTTGTCTACAAGTCCCAAGTGAGCCCCTGTGCTTCACACAGCAGCACCCAGTATGGGGTATCTCTTGCTGATATTTCAATGAGGTGTTTGTCAATGCATTATACCCGGTGAGTTGTGTGGAGTTTATGTTAGGGGGTGTGTCTCTCCATGCTGAGTAGTATGGTCAGGGCTGTCAGTCCTCCTTCCCATCATGAAACGTGCTTCCATTGTAGGGCGTGCAAGTTGTCTTTCAGGATGTCAGTCAGTGGTGTCCTGCTTCTGATTTGCGCACAAGCCCTAGCAGGGCCTTGTGCTCCCCACAGCAGGAGCCAGTGTCAGCCATCTTGTCAGTCATTTTCCACTCCCTGTGATGTGGGCATGTTTCAGAGGGGTCTTGATGGGCCAATCAGTAGGGGGGCATTATCTGTGACTACAGTCCCCATCATGCTTTTGTCTACACTCACTTCACCTTCATCCCCACTACACCTTCCTGACAGTCAGCTGCACTGTGAGGTGGTGTGTTTGTGGTGGCAAACTGTCTGGCTGGGTGTATTTGGCTTAGTGCCACTGGCTTGCTCTATTTGGTTGTAGGTTGGTGCATGTCATGACACAGTCCCCAGTCACTATGAGATGGCAGGTATTGTGTTTGTGTGACTGGCATACACATCTTGGGTTGATTATCTATTGGTTAGTGTAGCTTTGCTTGCGGTGCATGGTTTCACTGTCCCCTTGCCACACTATCTTGGTTATGTTGTTTGTGTACTCATCAGGCTCTGGGATGTCTGTTAGGCCATGGACGCTCTCTGGTGGTAGGATGTCCCGCACCTTCTCCTCCCAGGTCCTGAAGTAGACTGGTTTGGCAGGAGGGCCACCGACGGTGCGCTTACTCAGGGCGTGATCTTTCTCGATGAGTTTCTTGACCCTCCTGCGCACGTCATACCACCGGTTCTGGATATCGTCCTTTGTGCGCAACGTTGGTGCTTGTGCGTTCACCTTGTCCACAATCCTCTCCGACATCTTGGTTTTCTGTGAGATGGGGGTCCTTTGAATCAATGTACCAAACAAATGTGGCTCTACTCTGATGATCTCGTCTACCAGCACTTCTAACTCATGAACTGTGAACTTTGGATTCTTCTTTGGAGGCATGGTGATGGATGGTGGTGGTCGGGGATGTGTGTGTGAGGGTGCAAGTGATGTTGGTTTGGTGTTGGTTTTGCTGTGTGTATGTGTGTGTGCTTTTGTATGAGGTGCTGATGGTGTGTGAGTTGGGTGATGGGTGAGTTGTGAGTGTGTCTGTGGTTGCTGTGTACTGGTGATTGCTGCTGGCTGTATCTCCTGTTTGCAAGGGATGATGGTAGTGATTGTAGTCCTTTATATAGTTGGAGTTGTGGGTGTGTCGTTGTCCCATGGTTTTTTGGGGGGTCTTTATTGGCTTATTCATTGCTTGTTTAGTCCATTTTTAGTGTTTTTTCCTTTGTATTTTGTAGGCATGTAGGAGATGTTCATGTGACGGAAACGGACGCTGCTGTTGTCTCGTGCGGGCTTCTCCGCCTCGTTCACGCTGCCTGTCTTCTGTGTTTGGTACGCGTCTTTCGCGGCGGTCTCTATTGCTTGTGTGCCGGGTTGTCTGTGCGTGCAGGTCGTGCGGCTTGGTCTCTGTGCGAGTCGGTCTGGGTTTACACGCATTGCATCGTACTGTGCTAATCGTACATCGCGGGTACGGGTCGGTCGGGTTCATTCCGGGTTCGTGTCGGTCGGGGAAAATCGCATTGGTTTTCCGGCCGGATCACTATTTTCCCTCCGGCTCGGTCATACGGCTTGTATTCCGTACGTGTCGGTTGTGATTCACTCGCGTTGCATCATACTGCATGGGTCGTATGGCGCTGGTCCGTGTCGGTCGGTATTCGGTCTGGGTCCGTGTCGGTCGGTTCGTTTTGCGGCCAGAATCGGAATAGGCCCCATAGTGTATATTGGTAATAAAATATATGTTTTAACAAATTTTCTAGTAAACATTTTTTATAATTATTTCTATTTTTAACATATCATGATATATTTTTGGTAATATTATTTATATCTTTAATATAAAGAATATTAATTAGTACACAAGTCTTTTTGCAAACACAAATATTTTTTAATGACATTAATACATTTCCTCACATTACTTAAAAATAGTACAGATTTTTAATTTACATTGTTTATTACATGTATATTTTTTAAATATATTAATAAATATTATTTGTTAAATAATATTTAATAATATAATTTTACATTAGAAATAATATGTCAAACCTTTTTTTACATTACTATTATTTTGTAGAATTTTTACAAAATTTACAGTACTGTATTTGTAATGTATTATACTTTAAATAAAGAAAATTATAAATCTTTATTATTTAAGGCAGCCATTTTTAATTGAAACTTGTATTTTGAAAGCTATCGGTTTTCTTTTAGGTCATTTCTGAGGGGAGACGCTCACGTTTGGAAGCTGCATCAGATCAGTTATGGTAAGTTAAAACATATAGAGGTTGATTACGATGTAGGGCGGATCGTCACTGCCCGCATGGTAGTGGCGATCTGCCCTACATTTCCCTCCACCTGCCACCCATTCCCCCGCCATATTAGTATGGCAGGGGGGACCCTGGCAGTCGGAAAAACCATCCGCCGGTTTTCCGATGGTTGACGAGTCGAACGGGTGGAAAAGGGGCCAGATATGGTGGCGGTGTCTGCTAGACACCACCATCCATATTAGCATGTGTGCGGGAAGCAGCCTTTCCGTGGCGGCATCAAAGGTATGCAGATTTTGCTGTTGGGGGCCCGTTGCGTGCTGCCAGGGTATTGGGGGGTGGGGGGTGCAGATGTAGGGTACCTAAGGTACCCCCCTACATTGTCATGGACAAGGTGGCAGACACCGCGCGTTGCCTGTCACCCTGTGCATGACAATGCACGCAGTGCATTCCCAGCTTTGTGGCGGGCGGTGCTTACCACAATGCTGGGAATAGAGGATGCCACTGCCACGGTGGCAGTGGCAACCTAATTGCAGGTGCGGGGCCACCGCACCACTGGCGGCCGGTCCCAGAACTGCTAGGGTTTCCGCCCGCCATCCTAATCGGCCCCATAATGTTTTTGGTAACAGTAGATACATTATTTCTTAATATTGTACATACTTTTTACATTAATACATAAGGTGCCGATTCCGATCCTGTAAATCCCGGGTACAAATGGTCGTACGTAGCGTTTTCTCCGTACGACTCGTACCCGGGAATTCCACCGTACAAACCAGCAAGTACGATTCGTACAGAAATACCATTTCCGTACGAATCGTAAAAAACACCGTATGGCTAAAAAGTACATACAATTCCGATCCTGGATAGCGCGTACGCGACGTCCTCATGGAGTCAGGCAGCGTTTTACGGACCAGCAAGTACGATTCGTACCCACAGCACTCTGGGAGCCAAAAAGTGCCGCAAAAGCCAAGTACGCCGCGATGCACGAGGAAAAGGAGGCCCGCTACGCGACGTACACGCCATTACCCACATCGTACGTGTCATCATGTACTATTATTTTGTAGTATTTTTACAAAATTTACAGTACTCTATTTGTAATGTATTATACTTTAAATAAAGAAAATTATAAATCTTTATTATTTAAGGCAGCCATTTTTTATTGAAACTTGTATTTTGAAAGCTATCGGTTTTCTTGTAGGTCATTTCTGAGGGGAGAAGCACACGTTTGGAAGCTGCATCAGATCAGTTAAGGTAAGTTTAATTTTTTTTTATAAAAAATGTAATTTAGAGTAAATTTGAAGGTAGTGTCGTACTATATAGTGTATGTAGTGTTCGGTTTTTAAGTTTTTGGTTAGTTGTATGTTTAAATTATAAGTGTGCGAAATGTGGTTAGTTTGTTAAATGATTGGTGTTAGAGTTTGATAGATACGTGTAATTATGTTTAAAGTTTGAGGTTAGTGTTGAATTTATTTGTAATATGATATAATGTATATGTGTATTTGTGCGGGAGGGATTGATTTATTTCCTAACAGGTTTTTGTTGATTGAAAGTTATCATGGGGAGAAGAATGGATTTCTTTATGGAAGTGTGTATTAGTTTTAGTAAACTAATAATTATTTTACACTTCCTTAATTTTTTGAGTTTTCCTGGAGAGTTTCTTTTTTAAAATCTATTGTTCTGGATTTTTACGGTTTATCGTTGGTGTACCCATTGATGATGGATTACTTTTTCTACAGCTGCATTGTTCCATTTTTTGGAGGGTTTATTTTTTCATTTATTGGGATTTTAACCAACTGTGGATTTGTTTATGGCAGTTTGGATTACCATTTTTCAACTATGAAAACAGTAAGTAATTTTAAATAATTTATAGTGGGAGGGCAATGTTTATAATGTAATTGTTATTGTTATTTATATTATGTAAAATATAATTATGTCAATTTATTTTTAATATATTAATTAAAATATTTGACAAAATAATTATATTTTTTGAGTTAAAAAATATGTATTCGACTCTATTTTTAGATTACTTGTTTTGGGGGTTTAAAGGGACATTCATTTATAGTAGGCTTTTAGCTATTGTTTCAAGATACTCTAGTCCTTTAGTTGTTGGGTAGAGTCTTACTTTGTACTGCAAGTACTCAAACATTTGTTTGGTCTGCTTTGTTAGTTTTGGGCCTAGTTGTGTTATAGACTGTTCCATTCTTAGTTGCTGGTAGCTTTGTTCTTTTGGGATAGATTGTAATAGTTTATGTAGAGTGGGTTTAGTTCTGTCTGTTGTGGCTTGGAAGGCGTTATGCTATCCTTCCACAGCATTATTAGTTTTGGCTTCTTTGTTTAGGGTACTGTTATATACATTCCACCATGGAATGTGGTATATTGGCTGCCTTCTGAGTCCAGATCAGTCTAGCCTTCCTACCCAGGTATCCTCAAAGTAGTCAAGTAGGAGACTTAGTTTTTGCTCATTTTGTTGGTAGTAGGGACTTTCAATTAATACATTGTAGTGCTCGGCTACGTCAGTAATTGGTACATATGCTAGTGCTATTACTTTTTTACTTTGATATGCAAAGCTGCTATTTGTTGTATATTCTACACTTAGGGGTCGATTTCGATGGCGGACAGACTGGAGTCCGTCTGCCATTGTAGTGGGGAATGGGACTGCCAAAACTGAATGCGGCGGTCCAGCACTACAAATTACAATGCGGCTGCCACCATGGCCGCCGCAAAATGCAGTTTTAATATTACAGCCGGTGCTGCTGAGTGCAGCACCCGCTGCAATGTAAAAAATGCATGTTGTTCATTTCACTGCACTACGTGGCAGGCACCACACAGTTCCTGCCACTTGGTGTAGTGAAATGTAAGGGGGTACTAATTTGTAACCCCCAGTGCGCATACACCTCGCTCAACACAATGGAGGCCCGCAACAGCCCCCCAAAACCAAGCCCTGCCAGCCTTTCCATGGCAGTTTCGCTGCCATGGAAAAGCTGGCTGAAGCCAGCATCCTAATTTGGCGGACGGTGCCTGCTAGGCACTGCCACCATTTTAGGGATGCAGACCGCTCCGCCAAGCAATCGGTACGATTGCCTGTGGCGATTCCCTGTTGGACAGTCTTTGCGTCCGTCATGGTCGAAGTCTGGATCCGCCCGCCATCCTAATCTGGTGGACGGTGACTCGTTGTTCGATGGCGGACGGATCACCACCGCACGGCTGGCGGTGGCGGTCCTTCCGCCATCGTAATGACCCCCTTTAGTGTAGATATTTGAAAGTGCCTCCAAATGCATTGGTTACAGTGATAGTATCAACCTTGGATAGCTGTGTGAGGGTAGATTTTTAGTATGGCTTATATCATTGATTGTTCAAAGTCAACGATTATATTGGGGGAAAGTAATTATTGCTTTCTTATTTTACTTTGGTTAAAAGTTCAACATAGGTGGTGGTTTGCTTGTTTGATAAGAGAGCATATATGAAGGGGATGTTTGTATGTTGATATAGTCCATGTATTGTATATACTTGGTAAAGTGGTTTGGGACATAATTTAAAGTCCCATCCATCATCCATGTTTCACAGTTTTTTAATTTTTTTTAATTTGTGGGAGTCCCAAACATTATTATTCTTTTTTCAGCTGATTTATTATCATAATGAAGAAATTGTTCTTCAGTATGAGTAACTGTGAGTTCAGGTGGTATTTCTACTTCAGCAAAGGTTTTGGGGATAGGTGTGGTGGTAGCAGTAGCTTTTTTAGTTCTAGCTATTGTTCTTTTTAGTGAGGATATTTAGGGCATTTGGCCAGTTGCATGCTCTGGGACTCTGGGGAGCATGTGTTTAAGTATTTCTGTTGTGGGCTTTTGAGATGCAGTGCTAATTTCTTTTATATTTTCTAAAGCATTTCTAACTTCAGTTTCAGCTACATTGGGGGGGGGGTGGTTATGCTCTCTAACATATAATAAAGTTGTTTCTTTTGTAGCAGCTCTTCCATAACATTTGTTAGAATAATTGTGCTACATTTCCAGTTAACTTTGTCTCCTGTCTGCTTTTCTTGGGTGTACACATACTCCATATAACATATTAACAATTTGCCTTTCTGGGAAGTAGTAAATTGGGCCCCTTCAGTCATTGTGATGCTTCAAATGCTAAGAGAAATGAATATAAAAATTAATAAAAGTATTGCTGTTCTGTTTTATTTTCTAAAACATGCACATTGTCAATTTTATAATTACATTGTTGAATTTTGAAGACTTTTTTCTGTGCTGATGCTTTTTCTTTGCTGTTTGCTTTTGGTATTTCTTTAGAAATTCCCTTAGAAACAAGGAGCAATATTAGATAATTTGTTTAATTGTGTTTTTAGTGGGGGGAGTTGTGGTTAGCTAGTACTTCTGTTTGGCATTTTAAAAAATTGTTTTAGTTAATCTTTGATAAATACTTGTCTTATTTTCAAATTGACTTTTCACACTGTTCTGCAGTTCTTTGACTCTGTTCAGAATTATCTGTAGAGGATATATTAAAAAAATTCACATTAATTATTTTGTTCATACAAAATTGTTTTGAGAACATTTTTAGTAGCAGTAGTTTTAAAAAGCTATTTTTATTTACTTACTTTGTGGAGTTGTAATCAGAGTTTTCTATAATGCAGTTCAATGTTGTGTCAACAATCCGGCAAAGTTTCTCCTTATTGTTGCTTTTTTGTTTGCAAGGTGTAATAATGGTGATTTTGCCTGTGTTTATATAGTGTTTTATTAATTGTTGTTTCAATCTTATTGGGTAATTTCAATTGTATCTGTATTTCATTGGTTGTTACTGCTTGTTTTAATTAATTTGGTAGTTGTTTCTATATATGGAAAACGCTAATTAAGAGGCCCATTAAAGTCCTCCCGCCACCCTAGCGTTGCTGGGACCGGCCGCCAGTGGTGCAGCGGTCCCGCACCTGCAATTAGGATGCCACCGCCACAATGCTGGGAATGCACTGTGTGCATTGTCATGCACAAGGTGACAGGCACCTCGAGGTGTCTGCCACCATGTCCATGACAATGTGCACCCCCCACCCCCTGAACACCCTGGTGGCCCGCAATGGGCCCCCAAAGCAAAAAACCACCTGCCTTTCCATGGCGGAGTCTCCGCCATGTAAAGGCAATTCCCCGCCATCATCCTAATATAGGCACCGCCATCATATTCCTGAGCTTTTCCGCCCAGTGGGCAATCAGACGGATTGCCTACCGGCGGACGGTCTTCCCGTCCGCCGGGGTCCCTCCCGCCATCGTGATGTGGCGGGGGGAAAAGTCATGCGGGGGAGGAGTTTAGCGGGCGGATCGCCACCTCCATACGGGCAGTGGCGATCCGCCCGCTATCGTAATGACCCCCTTAGTTTCAGTTTTTTTTAAAGTGGTGTAGTATATTATTTGCTATTTATAATCTTTTAAATGTTAAATAATTATATTTTATTTTATATATAATGTTTTAAGTAGTAAATATTTGTGTATTTATAAATTTATATTACATTGTTTAGAATTGTTTTTAAAATAGGTGTTGAGTGATTTATAATGTATGTTGTGTGTGTTATTGCTGTTTTTATATTTTTGGGGGTATGTATTGAGGTACTATAAATTATTTTAACATGTCGTTATATCTTTTTTTTGTCACTTTGTATGCTTTTATTATTGTGTTCAAAATTAAAATTAAAACATAAAGCCAGAGTCAGGCAGTGAATAGCAATGATGTTCAGAATAGCTGATTAATTTTGTCCGAAGAATATCGATAGGGTGAATAATATTTGGTTAATAGAATGGTTAATAGAAATTTTATGATAATATATGTTTTATGGCAAGACTCACAGCATTGGAACTATGATCAAGTAAGCAATAATATATGACTTAATGGGCTATGCTTTTTGAATGACGATGCAATTTTGTTATGGGTAATTCTTTCGCATTCTAGATTGTTATATAGGTAGGATATCAAAATTAAATAACATTTTTGTTTTTGAATATGACTCTTGGATGTAGATACTCACAATATATTGAATAGTGGTATTAAGTTTTTCTTTAATTTCTACAGCCCTGATGATGTCCCAAGAGGGACGAAACACATTGGCTGTGGTTATTTAAAATTGTATAATCAACTGATTGGATATATAAGGCTGTACAAATCAACATAAAGCTTGTTGGAGCACCATATATGAACATTCTTGAAAAAATAAAGAATTTAACTGGAAGAGACTTTCTGGACAGCATCTTTTGGGACTAAAATATTTAATTGTTGAGTAGTTTATTATTATTCCGCTCCTTCCATTCTTGATTGACATATCTTTTGTATATTGGTGGCTTGAACGGTGGGCCACTGGAGGTGGAGTGGAAGAGCTCATAGACTGAGAACATTGCAATAATTATAGACTCATCGGTGCACACAAAGTATTAACCCTCATCGTTGCAGTTGGTAGAATCTTCATAAAAGCTGTTTGTGGATATGCACAGTAGATGATATAGGAGATTCATTGTTTGGTTTCTAGTCATGAGAGGGCTAATGATATAAAATCTTAATGTAGCTTTTTTTTGTAAATAAGACTCATGACTTGAACACCAATGTTAGCCAGTTTCTGAGATAAATTTATTGGCCTGCTTCACCAAATCAAGCAAAACCATATTCATGGGGACGCCATTACCATCAATTGTGCATTAGCAATTTCACCGCAGTCCGGGTAAGGGCATGGCAAAAAGGTGTGAAGGTTTCTTGTATTACCTATCTTTCTGTTTCTGCTGCATTAATATACTGACTTGAATTACTGTATGCATGGTGCTCTATCTTCTTGTTCAAAAGGAAAGATGGAAAAGTCTTTGATGTATTTCTGTCTCGAAAATTGTAGAGACTGGTCCTGCTCCCAAAGAGAAACCTCTGCCATCCTGGATGACTTAGTAAGCAGCCAGTGAGAGCTTCTCATCTGAAGTTATCTCATTCAAGTTTTGCATATATCATGCATCATCATCGAAGGATACATTCTCCCAATCGAAAAAGTGTGAGACAGAGAAACCTCTTGGTGCAGGACATATACAAAAATAATGAGAAAACCAATATTGACTCAGAAACAGGGAAGTGAAATAGACAATACATCCATCAAATTATGAGCAATAATTAGATACATATCTAAGTCTATAAGTTTTACTTAATTTACTAGTAGGGAGCCAAACTTTCACTCATCACAAATCATTACATTAAGGTTATTTTCGTTTGTATTTTCCTTATTGAAAAAAGTACCTAAAAGATATTTTTTCAGAAAACATGCATGCTTCTCTTCTAAAATCTTTTACATGCACGAAAGGCACTCTTTATAGTTCATAAACAGTTTTCTTGTAAGGTCAATTAGTATTGTCATTATAAGAACCATAATCTCCAGTTAACAAAACAAATCCACCATGAACAAAACAGCCAGCAGGTGTTTCGTTGTTCACAAACTGCTTCTTCAGAGGTGCAAAATGAAGCATACATTTTATAATAAATAGCACTGGTTATCATTTCACTTATAAAGCATACGTATCAGATGACATTGTTATGTTCTAACCCAACCCTACACCTTTTTTTTTTTTACAGTGTTTTCTTTTAGAGCCCTATTCTGGTCTAATGAAATCTACAATTCTCTTATCTGATCTTTACCTTAAGAGTTCATTCGATCCTAATCTCATAGAATATGCAGTCGTTTTAGCTAATTAATATGAATCTTTACTATTTTAGGTCCATTGATGTTTCATCTTCTCACAGACTTGTAGGATGTCTGTGATAGGAGGTATTAGTTGAATCGGAAACCTCCCCGTCATATGCAGTGTTCACTTTAAATATGCTGGTTATATACATTTACATTGTATGGTGTTGTATTATATATATGGAAGACAATATTTTTTAAATATTGTAGAAAATAAATAAGATGTAGGGTTTGGTTAGCACATAACGATGTTTTCCTATAATTACGGTTTATAAGTGAAATCATATCCAGTGTTATTTATTGTGGAGTTTATGCTTCTTTTTGCAGTCCTGATGAAGGGGTTTGTCTACAGTAAAACACGTGTTGGCTGCGGCTGTGTTTTTTTATGATGGATTTGTTTTTAATAACTCAAGATTATGGTTCTTATTAGTGCCAATACTAATGTGCTGTACAAGAAACTCTTTAAATAACGTCGTTCTTGAATATAAAAGATTTTAGAAATAAAGCTACATGTTCTTGAAAAAGGATTTCAGCGATCGTTTAGATAATTTATCGATACAGAAAATACAAAGGAAAATAGTCCATAAGAAATGGTTTAAGACGAGTGAACATTTGGCTACCTACTAGCAAATTAAGTGAAACTTATAACTTATAAGTCTGACGGGCTACTGACACTGTGGGTTGCACCTAGCGCATCTTGTAGCCCAAAGTATAATCGATTCATATCTAAGTCTATATTGTTTAAATACAGTATAAGTATATTATCTAAAATTGTATAGCTGTATATTTTATAACATATGTCTGGTTGCCAACAACAGTTGGAACTGTTCACATACCAGACCTAAAATGTCTGAGACTGCTAACTCTTTTCACACATTTCAATAGCAAGCCCTATTTATGACTTTATGACGTGAAACTGCCAAAAACTGTGTTCAGCATCCGAACACTAAGTCACTCTGTTTTATGAAGGGGTGATGAGAGCTGTAAATAATACATGCATTAAAGCTCGCAGCACTGTTAATTCCCCGACAGCCACAAAGTAGTCATCAAGTATTTACACCTCCCAGAGAATTGTTTTCTTTGGACATCAGCATTCTTCAAGCAGGTTCCTGTGTGCTATCCATTGCTGACTCTATGCATAAAATATCCCTGCGCTACAACTTCAGTCAGACACTGGTAAAAAAAAATCAATTAGGTGTCTCAGAAGGAATCTATCCAGAAAACCTTTTTGTTAACATACAATTTATAAACTGACAACAAAACCAATATAACAGCATAAATACTTGCCAAGTGTACTTAAGATGTCTTCTTAATTTTTTAAACCATCAGAAGAAAATGAGCTCTGCTGATGCTCTTTGTTCACAGATGACAAAGCATCAAGTAGAGTAAACATCATTGAAGTTATTACAGAAGATTGACCGAAGTACATCCACTGCAGTGTCCGAACTGTTAGGGGCAGTCGGGGCATGATCCGCAAACTGGCCTCTCTCATCAACTCAGTAGAGAACAGATGTGGACTATGCTGAAGACCAAAAGCTCTCATTAGTTGCTTTTTGCCCAATTCAAAAACTGATCAAATGCTGTGCTTCCTAGACTAACACACTAGCTCTGTATAGGTACACACATGTCTGTAGATGCACCAAAACCTGCGAGGATACACCAGAACCTCTGTACAAATTGAACATTTTCAACAGAGAATGCAATGCACTAAGCATATTTCAGCTGATTGTCCACTCATTCTTTTCTTTATTTTTTAAAGGGATTCTCTGCATTTATGTGCTTCTACTCACAGTGTTCTCTTGCACATGGCGGTCACCGTTGGATGTACTTTCTGTACCTGGTTGTTACTGTCTCTAGCGTTTCTTTGCGTAAGAAATGTTCCCGCTTTTAGCTCTTCCTTGCCCTTGGGTATCACTGCCTTTAGCACTTCTCATTCAGTATGAATGATGGCTCTCTGTTAGACTATGGTCTAGTATCTCTTGGCTCAACCTTACCAGCAGATTTCTATCCAATGAAAAAAAAACACACTTTCTTTAGGGCCTTCACTTCCTTCACAAGACTTGCACTAGCTGGAGTGGCGTTTTAACTACACATACGCCGACTATTGATTTTCACTTTGACTGAGGCACAGGGCCGGACTGGCCGTAGTAGGCACCAGGCATTACCATGGTGGGCAGCCAGGGTGGGGGTCGGTTTTGGTCCCCTGGGGGGCATTTTAGTTACCGGGGGCTGGCATTATCGGCCCCCTGTAACAAAATTGGCCAAAATCGGCCCTTGCAAACAGCTCATCTGCACCCCCGTCTGCTCCCACAGGGGGGCCGGCCAAGCAGTTTGCCAGGGCCGATTTCGGCTCTCAGTCCGGCCCAGCACATGGCACGCACAAGTTTGCTGGACCACGGCAAACTCTCAGGGAGAGCACTCTTGGTTCTTTAGATTGTGGGGTTTATGTAATCCCCTATCTCGCTGTCAGTTGTAGCGTCCTCCCCTGCCTGGGTACATGCGAATAATCACACCACACCCAAGGAGCTTGGTATTGCACGCCTTTATTCATCAACGTGTAACCGTTACCTGCATATTCTACATCATGAATTCCATCACTCACAACCACACACATACGTCACTGTTCTACTGAATCTATCAGGAACCAAAAGGGTCCCATCATCTCTAACCCACAAGACACTAAGTAGAGTGTTCTGTCCCCTTCAACCATCAACCCTGCATTTGTAGCCAATCACAGGGGGCCACAAATTTTGACCTGCCTTATTAATAAGCACGCAGCAACACACATGCCAATACGGATGTCAGTTAGTCGTCACTCCACAGCCTTATTAATAGTCATTAGGCAAGTTATTCTACGACCCCTTGCAAATGGTAATTTTGCAAAGTGCCATAATAGTATATAGTTCTCTTCGCAAAATCAAATACTGGTTACAAAAACAGTGCTCAATTTGCAAACACGTTTTGTGACCGATAAAATAGTACATCTAGTCTATTTTCCTCTTCACATATCCACAGTATATGATGTAAAAAATACTGCAAACAGTTTTGAATAATGACAGACATTGACCTTTGTGTGTTCTCAGACTTGAGGCTATATACCACAAAGGAACATCCTTTTTTGCCCCCCAAACATACATTTACTCTGAGGGGCAACCCAGAAACTGTAGATTACTCAAAGGAGTAAATCTGTTCTATGAGCAGAAATGTCCACTGATTAATTTTTCCACATAGGTCACATTTTGCACACTTTTGTATAAAGGATGTGGAAAGACATGTTTATGAATAGGGCACTTCACATTTTCTCAATTTTATATATTTTTAGTTTTTGCTCTCCAATGGAATGATTCAGCAGATGTAATTTGTGCTGCCATCAATTGCTGATATATGTGCATATGAGGGTCCTGGTGGTATTCAAGGACACGTATCTTTTTTTCTCATCGGGCCTCAGATCATACTTAGCAAAAACAAAACACTGCTATAGACGGGAGCACTCTTTCATTTGCAGACAGAGGTAATTATACAAAAGACCCTCTCGATATGGTTTATTGAGCCGTTGTGCTTTATTGCAGTTTTAGGTAGCATAAACTCAACTCAAAGGTACTGGAGCACTTTACATGAGCTCCAGTTACATTACACAAAGATACATTAATTTTTACGCCTTGCCTACACAGCACATGTGCTGTGCTGCAAGATGTATTGTTTCAATTCAGTAGGCTTCCATTCCCACCCACAGCATACTATTAGTTGTTTTCATTGTCACACTCATATGTAATCTTTCAATTGCTTAGCTCACATAGGCTTCCTTTCCTTTCTTGTGTTGGCTCCTTCCCGAAGCTTTGATTGAGTACATGTGCTCTTCATCATCTTTGTTCTTCCTTGTTTTTTTGCAACCAACTATATTTTTATTTTATAAGCAGATCAGTATTATTCCTGGATGTTAAATCTGCTTTCCTACTTTTAACACAGGCATACAGCTTCCTATTTAAGTTGCTTTTACCTTATCTGTTGTATCTATTGACACTTTAATTACTTACACCCACTGTCCTACTCTGTGTCACTCTACTGTATGCTACTCCACAGTACGTCATTCTATACCCATCCACTCTACACCACTGTACTGTACCCCACGGCCTTCTACTCTAATCCACTCTAAGCCACTCCATGCCACTCCACTCTATGCCACTCTCCTGTATGTCACTGTCAGGAAATAGATAATGGGCCCCTTACCACTTGGTGCTGCTTTCTTGGTGGTTTGATTTGCACTATAGGGCTTTCTGCCCTCAGACATAGTCAAATTTCTTCTGCTGGCTATGCATAGCAAGCTGGTGCTCAGTGAGTGCCATTTGGAGCTTGGTGTAGATTTGCTGGGATGGTGTGCAATGAGGTGCTGCCCTCTTTTAATGACTATTGCTTTCAGTAACCTGTATTATTCTTGTGTTGAAGAAAGCTCCAGGGCCTACAAGACCCATAATTCCTGGAAGCGGCTATCTTAGCTGGGACCCCGTATGATAAACAGCCCTGGCCACCCGCTGATACATGTAATTTCAGAAACTGCAGCAAAGAAGATGTGCATCGACATCTCTCTCTAAAGTCCTGCTTTTTGCCAGTCTAGTTGGACATTCAGATCGGCAATGGCGCTGCAAACTGGTCTGGCTGGGCCCTCAGGTAGGAAGATTTTTGAAGATGATGTGAACCTCCCTATGCATACTTGATTGAAATTTACATGTTCTCACTGAGACGCGCTGCAATTGTACTGCACATTACCTTGTTGACAGTGTTGGGAGCACTGCACACTCACGGAGATGTGCTGGGGAACCCGAATACACACTTCCGGTCAGTCTACACATCACATCCTATGTAATATATTCGAATTATAGAAAAACATTTAGCAAGAGCAATGAAGAGTGACGAAATGCAAGGAGGGCTTCTTTTTATTAATAAAACCCTCATTTGACTATTAACTCCTATACCTTGTTGGTGTAATAACTAAGAAATAATCCCTTCCATACAATCAAAAATCAGTCCTTTCACCTCTATGAGGCCTGAGACATTTGTAGAAGGTACTTACCTTTTAATAAAGAGTGTGAATGTTGGCTGGAATGTCTACAATCTGTGGTATGTATAGTGTTTCCGTATACTCTAACCTTACTAAAACACTTTGTTAAGGAGGTCTGATGTCAAGAGAATACAGTGTTCTCTTTTTTTGTAGGTGGCATGATTATACATAGATTCCAGTTGGGGAGAAAGATTCCAGGTCTGCGTGAAGAGTCAGCTTATGAATGGGAATATCAAACTCCTCAGAGGTAAATCCATACACGCCCTATCAGTAATCTGCCTAAAACTTTAAACTGCATTTGTATCTAATTAGATATTGTTTTCCCCACTGTTTCCACCCCCACAATCCTTTCCCTCACTCGATCACCTGAACATCCTGTGCCTGAACGGTATTCGGAATTGAGGATGTCGAGAGGTGGACCCTTTTGAGCGCCACCCTGATCCTGAGGAGCTACAACCATATTGCGCCCTGTCAGAATTACGCTCCCATGTTTTTTGCTCCTCCAAATCAGTGTGTGCGGCAAAATGGCCACAATGGATGATGCTTTGCAGGCCTTAGTTCTAGTACATCAATAATTAGTGGCATCTCGATCAGAGACCACAGCTTTGAGAGAGAGAGTAGAAAGACAACAAAGAAATCCCTTTGACGTCCCATCAGGCAGATACGCCGCTTGAATTGTGATCATGATGTTGGTTCTTCTAGTATCCCCCATATATCTGTGTAAGTGCCACTCCTGATACCATTAGCGACTCCAGAAAGTTACTCAGGTGACCCTAATAAGGTGCAAATATTCCTTACACAAATTTTTTTACATTTCTCTCGTTGACATTCTGCATTTCAAACCAATCATTTTTGCATAGCTTTTGCTATCCCGTATTTGGTTGGTGATGCCGCAACATGGGCCATGCCACTGGTAAGGTCTATTGACCCTCTGTTATCTTATTTTCATGAATTCCGTGAAGAATTCGAAAAAGTATATCCTCTTCCTCTCATCCCAGTTTTGTTGGATTAGATAAAACAGGCTAACATTTGCACTAAATTAGATCTCGGATGGGCCTACCATTTAGTATGAATGAGAAAGGGGACGAGTGGAAAACAGTGTTCAAAACAAGGTGTGGGCTCTTTGAGTATACTGTTATACCATTTGGGCTATGTAACGCCTTGGCAGCATTTCAGTTTTTTTCAACAATGTCTTGAAAGAGTTCCTGGATTGTTTTGTCGTTGTTTATATTGAAGACATACCCATCTATTCCCCAGATGAAATTACTCACATAGAACACTTATCAAGGTTATTGAAGTGTCTGAGAACTCACCACTTATATTGTAAACTAAGTAAGTTTGTGTTTCATGTGTGTGAGGTGGAATTTCTGGGAGGTATGTTGAGTCCAGCTGGAATGCAGATGGCTGAGAGAAAGGTCAAGGCAGTAAAAGAATGGCTGGTTCCTAAAAAACATTAGAGATATGCAGTGCTTCTTAGGATTTGCCAACTATTATCGCAGATTTATTAAGCACTTCTCTCATGTGGTGGCTCCCATTACGAGACTGTTGCAGAAAAAAGTAACTTTCTTTTGGACTCCAGATGCTACGGAAGCATTTGTGTTTTTGAAGAGAGCTTTCACCTCAGCCTATATCTTGACTCATCCAAATCCGGAAGAACCATTTCTTGTGGAAGCAGATTCTTTGGATATGGCCATTGGAGCAATATTATCTCAGAGAGATTCGAAAGTGGGTCAATTACAACCATTGGCCTACATTTCCAAAAAGCTGAATACTGCAGAATGAATTTATACCATAGCAGAGAATGAGCTCCTGGGCATAAAGAGGGCATTCCAGAAATGGAAACAGTATTTTCTGGGAGCTAAACATGTAGTGACGGTATATACCGATCACCAGAATCTCTAATTCATGAACATTGCATGTCAATTTTCCCCCAGATAGATGTGTTGGATGCAATGTTTCGCAGAATGTGATTTTATTGTCACCTTTTGTCCAGGTTGTGGCAATAGAAAGGCAGATGCTTTGTCATGTTGATAATCAGACACTTTAAAAAACAAAAAAGGGAAACCACTACAATCTATTATCACCCACTCAAAAGTGTTCTATGTCTTAAAATTAGAAACACATTCTTGAGTCCTTAAACATCGCTCTCTCCTCTATGTGGAGTTGATGGGTATCTCATCATCCTAAGCAATGTATATATGAACTGCTTGTCTTTAATAACAAATTATTCCTACCAACAAAGCCCTTACAACAGAAGGTGTGTCATGAGTCAGTGATAGTTGGACATCCGGGTATCAAAAAAACATAGATTCGATGCAACGCTAGTTCTGGTGGGGATCTCTTACAAACGGCGTAGAGAAATGGGTTAAAGAATGTGACACCCGTGCACGAGCGAAAGCTGAACATTCAAAACCAAGGGGCTATTGCAATCCATGCCCACACCCAAACAGCCTTGGACACTTATCAGTCTAGATTTCATTACATGATTACCAAAAGACCCAGGGTACTCAGCTATCTTTGTGGTCATAGACAGTTTAACGAAAATGGGCCATTTTATTCCACACTTTGTTAGGTGGGTCTGATGTCACGAGAATACTGTGTTCTCTTCTTTTGCTGCAGTCATCATTATACATAAATTCCAGTGGAAGAAAAGGATTCCAGGTTTATGTAAAGAGTCAGCATATGAATGGGAATATCGGACTCCTCATAGGTAGACGCATACACTCCCTATCAGTAATTTGCCTAAAACTTTAAACTGTATTTGCATCCTAAGGGTAATTAGCTATTGTTTTGTCTACAGGTCTTCTTCCCTGCTGTTCCCACCCACACAACCCTTTCCCTTGCTTGATTGACTCAGCATTCTGTGCCTTAAGGTTATTCAGAATTGAGGATTTTGAGAGGTGGATCCTTTTGAGCGTCACTCTGAGCCTGAGGAGCTTTTACCACATTGCGTCCTGACAGTCACTATCATTTATGTCACTCCACTCTACTCTGCACCACTTCACTACAACCAGTTCCCCTCTAAGCCACCCCACTCAACTGTACACCACTTTACTCTGTTCCACAACACGCCACTCCACACCACCCCACCCCAAGCCACTACACTCCTCTCAACTCCACTTTACACTGTTCTACTTTATGCTAATCCACTCTACTATACAAAACACCACTCTACTCTACGACACTCCACACAATGCTACTCTGCAGCACTCTTCACCACTCTACTCTATGCCACTCTACTCTGCACCACTCTATACCATTCTGCTCCACTTCACCCCAATGTATGCCACTCTACACTAATCGGCTCTACTCCATGCCAGACACCTCTATGCCACTCCACTCTCCATCACTCTATTTGGCACTCCACTCTACTCTGTACCACTCGACTCCATACTATACCTCTCTACAGCACTCTTTGCAAATTCAATCTATGCCACTCCACTGACTCTGCTATGCAAAACATCATTCTAGGCCACGTCACTCCACTCCATGACACTGTACGCCACTCCACTCTATGCCACTCCCTTCTATGCCACTGCACTCATGCCACTCTAATCCACTTCACTCTATGCCACCCTACTTTATGCAACTATACTCTAGACCACTGTACGTCACTACAATCTACTCCACGCCACCATATCTATGCCTCTCCCCGCCACTCCATGCCACTCTACTCCACTCTACACTGCTCTACTCCACCCTTCACTGCTGAACTCTACTCTATGCACTCCACTCCAGACAATGCGACCCTACATCACTCCATTCAAAGCCACTCTAATCTACTCCACTTCACTTTAGTCTAACCCACTCCACTCTATACCACTTCATTCTGCTCCACTCTATTCTACTACACGCCACTGTCACTACACTCTGTCATTCTACTTTATTCCTCTCTACTCTCACCACTCCTCTCAATACCACTCCAATCTACTCCGCTCTATGATGTGCAACTCAGCTCTTCTCCACTCAATGGCACTTCAGACCATGCCACTTCGCTCTAGTCTACACCATTCCACACAATGTCACTTTACAGCAGTCTACTCAATGCCACTCTTTGCCACTGTACTCTATGTGACTCTGCTCTATGCCATTCCAGTCTATGCCACTGTACTATACGCCACTCTACTGTACACCAACAATATATACGTTTAGATTGCATGCTTTACATCGCATGCCATTACAACGCGCAGTTATTACAACAACCGTGTTGTTACAACACAAACCATTACATCGCAAGTCATTTTAACGACTTGCTGTAGGGGGCGCACTGGACTTAAGAATACTATAATTTACTATTCCTACTCCAGTTTGTGCAACAGCAGGAAAGGTGTTGGATTGTAAATCCAACATCTTCTGCCCCCTAAAACAAGTCATTGTAACGATGTAATGGTTTGCATTATAACAACACGGTCGTTGTAATGACTGTGTTGTAATGGCATGCGATGGAAAGCATGAGATCTAAAGGCTGTTTCCCACTCCACTTTACGCCACTCAACTCTATGCCACTGCACTGTACCCCACTCTACCCAACACCACTCCTCTCACTCCATTCCAAGCTACTCTATGCCACTCCACTGGACACCACTCCACTCTACACCAAGCTACTCCACACTCCTCTATGCCACTTGACTCTATGCTATGCCACAAATGTTTAACCACACTGGGCAGCAGTCTTGCTGCTGTACAGCATGGCCACGAGACATTGGCAAAGCTAGTAGCTCTCACAAAGGTAAGAACTATTGGCTTTGCTAATGCTTGCTTTTTTTAGGCAAGGGGAGCTTAAGTAATTTGCCCAGAATCACAGGATGTTGAGCTGACACCCAGTCTCACACCTGGTTCCCCAATTCTAAAGTTGGCAGCTCTGGCCATAACACTACAGTGCCTTGACTGGGGCTTGATGATTTGAGCCAGCAAGCACTATTCAGAATACATCCATTGCAAGTTTTGACATGCCTAGGGTGCTTTAATCCTTCTGGATACCTCTTTAATTCAGAATGTGATTACACTAACAGTGGACTTAAGAATCATACCTCCTTTGTATTGAGTTAACCACAGCCCAATTAGGTTAAGCAGCAGAGAAAGACCCTTCTTCATTTACTCCAGAGTTAGCAGTATAATGCAGTTAGAAAATATTCCTCTCTTGCCCTACTCTCTGGTGAAGGGGAGTAGGGAACAGTCACCATAGAAAAAAAAAACCTGTATCTGGTTTTCGCATCGAAACACCTTTTACACAATATGGGCAATGTAGTTGAATGCTAAACGTTCTAATACCCATGTGTCACACGTACATTCAATGGAGACCATTTGTAACTGGTCATTTGGAATAGCCACAAAGGTGGTATGGGCTTTTGTATATCATAATACTTTACAGCATAAGACAATACGCACAAGAGCACGCTAGTACTGCTTATTACTTACTACATGGATTCAGATCAAATTCCTGCTTGCAGATTATTTTATCTCAGAATTTTGCAGTATATTACATGCCTGGTGGGTTTCTGTATTTTGCTGATTTGTCATCAGGCTATGGCACTGCCTGGAGTTCCATGACAAGGTGCATCTGTAGAGGAGTCTTACTTCAGAAGAAAAATGAACTCCTGGCCAGAATCTACATGAGCAATATGTGCAATTAACATGATTGCAGAATATGATAACAAGATTTATATGCACATTAAATCTCGTTTATCATTTTCTGCAATCATGAATACTCATTAGGTAGATGGATATAATGCACATGGCGAATGAGATAAGAGCAGTACAGCACCCATGAGAAAATTAAAACACGTGTCATAATATTTTCGCGATATAGACGTTGAAGCTAATGGGCAACATTTTATTGACTACTAGAAAGACAGCAGGCACCACAGACATGATATAATTTGTCCGAAAACGTATTTGCTATTTTGCTGATTTCTTTTAGTTTTTAGCGGAATTGGATGGTGTGAGAAAGTGGATTATTAGTTGGGGTGGATGGTACTCCACCACAAGAAATAAAGTCACTATTCCCCTTAGGTCTAGTAAAGGTGTCAGTAATTTGAACCTGAGCTCAACTCCTGGTAGTAATGGCACAGAGCAGACAGGCTTAACTTAGGAAAATGTGTAAAGCATTTATAAGTATACCAAAACAATTACAAAAGAGAACACACAACACAATAACAATCCCACTCCAATTTATAAAAATGCAGAATATTTTAATGATCAAAATGAGACAAAAATCAAATCAGGGGAATCAAAGGTAGAAATTTAATAAATTTTAGATAACAATAGTGGCAAAAGGCACAAGCGTCAACTGCAGACAACTGGTCTTGCTAGACCAGCTTAAGAGCAAACTTTAAGGCTGATTGTGATGGAGCACTGCTCAGATACAGAGACCAGACTTTCCCTGTCCTGACATATTACCTTCTGACTCTGAAAATTCAAAGGAAAAATTCTTCTGCAGGGCAAGACAGTAGGTTTTGGCTGGGATGAGTTCCACGAGGTTGGATAGCTGTCGGCCGAAGTTGTGGTGAAGCCATTGAGTTTTGGCTGCAAAGTTCTAAGATGAAGAAATAAAAAAAATCATGCCCAAGTTTAGGCTCCTCACCAGTCAGATACTTTTGGCACCTTCGCTCAGAGAAGATTTTTACCTTCGGACTTAGTCACTTTTTTGATCTCAGATTCCTGCAACGGGCTAAGGCTGCAAGTTCTGGCCTAACAGGGTACTACAAGGCCTGATATCTTCTTTGCGATATCCCGTTGAAACAGATTTGCTGCTGCAGAAAAGGTTAAAGTGGGAGCACCCTGAATCTCTGGCCTAGCAACAACGCATCTTCATCACTTGGTCCCAGTCTTCTGTCAGTTCTCCTTTCAAAGATTCTTGAAAACATTTCAAAATCCCAGTTTTTAGGGATAGGCAGGAAGAGTATACTCTTATATTTATGTTAAGGTCCCAGGACTTTAGTGACACCACTCAGAGGTCAGGACTCACACCAGGTCCAGGTCAAGATTAGTTGGAAATGTTCAGCTGGGCTCTTCATAAAAACAGGCTTCATGCAGCTTGTGTGTCCCTGCATTCTAAAAGGCAGTCAGTGAACTGACCCATATAGTTCAATTCACAGTCCTGGGTACAAGTAGGTGCATGTCTACTCCTTTGGGGGAGGGGCTCCTCATTGGTCACAATAGCAGCTACAGTCCTTATTCTTTCTTCCACTGGTCCAGTTGTGTCCTGGAGAGAGTACTGAGGGTGCTACATTTATGCCCAGTGCCAGCCTCTGAGGAGAGAAAAACTCCAGGCCATGCCTTAACCAATGGGGTAAAAGTTTCAGGAGTGGCAGCACTTCTTGAGTGTTTCACTGTAAACTATCCCTCAGTGCCCCTCTCTACCTCAGTCCAACATGGCACAACCTTTCTTGCCCCCTACAGAGCTTCCTTTACGCACCCAGCGGTATGGTTATGATAATGGTGAAACCCTTCCTTGTAGTCACTTAAAACCAGTTCTAGGATACCTCCCCCTCCCACTGAGTTTGGAGATAGGCTGGCTATGACAGCAAAGGGGAAGCAGGCTTAGGTGTGAGCTACATTTGCAAGTGACAGGCTCGGCTTACTTTGAAGCTCAGGAAAGGGCAGGGAGCAGCTCCCCGGGTCGTTCCTCTCAAGGAGAAAAATATCTTCCCACAGCCAAGCCCTTTGTCCACTATCTCAGAGAAATACACATCCACATATGACAGGAGAACCGTCAGAAGTCAGATGACAGTGAACACTGGCAAAGAGGTACATTTGGGTCAGGTAGAAAAATTACAACTTTCTAAAAGCACAGTCTTTAAAACTGTCATATAAATCCACCTCGACCACTACGTTTTCTTAATTAAACTACTATTAAAGTGAGTCCTCTAATTATTTTTCTAGCTATTCCCAGATGGAAACTATGCATGATAAGGTGTTATAATATAACCAAATGATTTACTATGGAAAATCCAGCCTTTCCACAGTGAATAATAACTGTGGTGATTCTTTACTGCCAGGGCATGTAAAACAAACGTAAACAAGCCATATTTTTAAATACCATGTACCCTGCCCCATGAGCATGTAGGACCTAATTAGGGGGTAAGTTATAAGTAGTGAAAAGGAAGGTTTAGGCCTGGCAAACTTTTTTTACCAGGTTAAATTGGCAGTTTTAAAACTGCCTACCCAGGCTGCAACAGCCTGCCTGGAGACCTTCTTTGCACTAGAGGTGGCACAATATGTGCTGCAGTCCACTAGTGACATTTAACTTACAGACACTGGGTGTACAATTGTACCATATACTAAGGACATATGGGTAATTAAATAAGCCTATCAGGAGTGAAGCCAACTTCAACAGGTTTTGAGGGGTTGGAGCACATGCACTGAACCCTGGTTGGCAGTGCCCTAGTGCGCAAAGCCAAAAAACAGTAGCATCAGTCCCTGTGCTGGTACACTGTGTGCTGCCTAAGGCCAACACAGGCACCCTTGCACCATTGTGCAAGGATGCCTGCATTACAGGCAGGATCATTTTTGTACAGGAAGGAATACCTTCCTTCATCAAAACAATCCCTAAAACCATTTTCCTTTTCATCTGTGTAATGTGGAATGCATCACTCATAGAAAAAGGAAGTAACGAAAATAAATAAAGATAATTCTCCTGGTTAGGCTTGGGTCTGGAAGCTGTAAAATATTGATGCATTCCCAGGTCTACAACTCTTTGTTAATCTAGAAATGACCCAAAATCCATAGGAGGATGCATGGGAATGCCCACAATCCATCCATGGAATGCCTCCCTGTGCAAGGTAAGGCAAGGCAGCAAATTGTGCTGCCTTACTTTATTGTGGATATCCTAACAAGGGCAAATCAATCACTTAGTAAATCTGACCCAGAATGTGGATAAGTAAAACGTATAACCATCCTGTTCTATAACACAGCTAAGGAAAATAAAAGAAAACAGTATAGAGTGAGGTTAAATTGTTTGTTAGGTACAAAGACATGTAAAGGAAACACACCACAGAATGTTATTCATAAACCTACTTGAGGAGTTTCTGCATCTGCCTCTTACTACTATTAGTAGCGGAACTGGGAGGCAGCAGCAGATGAAATGTTCAGTGATTCCCAGAGGACGGACTTGCCAATGCAGGCATGCAGCAGTTCAACTAACGGGGATACAATTAACATCAGGGACATGTTTAAAAAACTGGAAAAGCTCATGAAACATGAGCAAGCCAAATGTTGGGAGCACAAATAACTTCACAGATACTTGGAGGTGGGCAGGATTCCACGAGGCCTGAGGATCATGATTGCACCTAGTTCCGAAAACTCCAACCCTAACATGTTGAGGGAATGGGCGGAATGTAATTTAGATTCATCAAAGAAATTAGTGCAAATATTAGTCAAGTATGCCGAAATTGATCTGACTGAAATGCAAAAACAGATGGATGAGTTGAATAAAGAAATCAACGAAGTGGAAATAACCGACACAATAACCAAATATCGGGAAGAAATGACAGTAAGATTACGTAAAGAGGATGAAATATTTATAAAAGGAAAGCATTAAAATTTCAACGCGATAAGTCAGATTATGAAAATGGCCGAAATTGTACTTTTTGGAAGAAAAACAACTCGATGAAAGCATTTAAAAATGATGTCCACTTCGTGAAACGACAGGGGGCTAACAACAGCGTCAGTACAGGCATGCAAATTACTACATCAGCTTCAAATCTGAGTTCGGTAATTGAAAGTGAATCAAACTCGGAGTCAGGTAAAGAGGCACCAGGTCAATCAACAATAAAGCTGTCACTGGCAGAAAAAATCTGGAGCTCATTTATGAGCCCCTGCGTCACTTTTGCGCCACCGGTGCATCACTTTTTGTGACACATCAGTGGCGTAAACATGCGCCATGTTGCGCCATATTTTCGAAGTGACGCATCTAGGTAGATGCGTCACTTCGTAAACCCCTGCGCTACATTATACCTGCGCCAGGTATAATGTTTGCAGGGTGGGCGTACCACCGAAAGAAAGGGTCGTAGGAGTGGGCAGCGAAATCTATGAGATTTCGCTGCACCATTTCTATGACACCAATGCGTCAAAACCTTACACCTGTCTCATGGCAGGCATAAGGGTGACGCAGGCCCTTTCACATGGGGCTTGCCCCATGTGAAAGGAACATTGCTGGAGTTGCGTCAGGCTTCCGACACAACTCCAACAATGAGCCACTTTTTGCGCTGACAGATACATCAGTTATACTGACGTATCTGTCCTTCATTGAGACATGATGCGTCATATTATAAATATGACGCATCACGCAGCGATGTGTCACTTCTCATAAATGAGGCCCTCTATTTTTTATGCCAAGACAGGCGTCAAATGTTACGCCCCAGGAGTCAAAATTACAAGCAAGACAAAGAAGGAATAAAAAGCGGCGAGAAAGACACAAACAGTGGCGTAAACTAGAAAGCAAGAAACAGCAGAAAATCAGCAAACAACAGATGGAAGCGCAATTAGGGACAACTGTCCAGGATACTAACACCATAATCAACTTATCCCGGATCACTCTAAATCAGGCTGAAACACAATTACTTTCTCTAGGTTTGTCCTTCTGTCCGGAAAGCAATTTTAACTACTCTCAAACCAGAATAGACATGTACAAGTTAATTCGCAAATTGAAGCTTCAAAAATATCATCTCCTCTGTAAAAATAGTGACACCAGTCAACGCCCAACAGACGTGGTCTCTTCATCAAGCCCAAGTATCATGACAGCAACGGATGTACAATTATTGTGCAGGTTACAACAACTACAGATTGGACATACATCAAATATATCTGAAGAATCTACCCAATCGGTTATAGTGCAACAAAAGCTGAACACCTGGTTTAAACCAAAGTCAACATTCCAGCCCATCATGCAACGAGACTCAATCGATATTTTTAATGAACAAATAACATCTCAAGTAGAAAAACGAAATCATCAAATACTAAGAATGTGAAAACAATAAAATCCACAGATTTATATATATCGCAACTAATAATTACAAGGTAACGATCAAATTTTCATCCGAAACTCTGACAAAAGCGGCAACATAGTAATTTGGCCAAAAGCAGATTGCATGGATGAAGCATTGAAGCAACTAAACGATCGAGACTGCTACAAGAGAAGCAACATCCAGACAACTCGTGCCGCATGGAGTGAGTTCTATTCAAAGTCACTTGCATGGAAAAGTGCAGGACTCCTCAGTTCGTATGAATATAAATACTTGAAAAATGACCATCCAATTATGCCTGTAATTAATTAATTTTATTCCAAAAATACATGAACATGCCACTAAGCCACCGAGGAGACCAATAATTTCGGCGCAGAAAGGTCTTTTAGAGAACACATCACGCTCTATTGAGTTCTTCCAGCAAGAACATGTGCAAACTCTGCCATCCTATCTCCAGGATACTAGAGACTTCCTCAGACACATCCATAATTGCATATGGGAAGAGGACTATCTATTAATGACTTTGGATGTCACTACACTATACAGAAGTATCCATCATAAGGATGGGATAAGAGGTCTGGAACGTTTCTTAGGCACTAGACCAATTTGTTTATGCCAACATAACAAGATGTTAGTCAGCATGACTTTGTTTTGCCTAGAGAATAACTTCATTATGAACCAGAACCAGATATTCCAGCAGGTCAGGGGTGTTGCAATGGGGGCCAGCTTCTCCCCAAGCTATTCCTGTCTACACATGGGATGGTGGGAGGAGTTGGTACCCAGGGCAAACTATAAGGAGCTATTAGACAAGCATGTCATTGTATAGTTAAGGTACATTGACAACTTATTTGTGATTTGGCAGGGTACAAAAGAAAGTGCAATGAATTTTATCCCGCAATTCAATGTCAATAACATTAACTTGCACTTTATGACAACTCTAAGCCGAGAATCAGTTTGTTTTCTGGTTGTAGAGGTGTTTATTGTAAACAGAAAAATTGAAACAAGATTAGATCGCAAGCAGACAGCTGGGTGTAGTGAAAAGAAATCGCCACACAATGTTGTAGAAAAGAGTATCCTTTAATCTCAACTCTGCTTCAGCAGGGAAACAAAGCACAACCATAATGTCCAGGCTTAAAAACCAACTGCCACCCCAAGAACCCAACTCCCTAAACATTCTACATACCTCATAGTGACACCATCACATTCCACAAAAGAACATAACAACACCACACATCCCCCTCCCACCTACAATGTGGAAAACAGAAACATGAGAACAAAATTAAAAACTATTTGCAACATAATCACTGAAGGTAAATACAAAGGAAGCAACAATATCTTTCAATCTGCTTGGAGTGTGGATGACTCTACCCAATCTACCCAACCTCCTCAAACCCACATCATCATAATCCTGAACCACCACTTCTCCATCATTAATTTCCATTTCAGATTGGACATACATGGACTCATCATTCACCTCATCCTCCCACAAACAATCATTCAAATCAAGCATGTCCTCACCTCCTTTTTCTTTCCCCTCACAATTCTTACACTTTGCAATATGACTCATATGCCAAACACGATCATCACTTAATCTAGCAGAATGTTTAAAACACTCCACCACCCTTAATGGCTCTTTAAATGGACTCTGACCTTATGAGACTGACCACCTTTTTCACCTCCGCCCATTCTCCCACCTGCAATGTTTCATCCTTAGACAAATTCCTTAAATCAAACTTCTTCTGGGGAACGCTCAACTTGTTGTGAACTACTCATCCACCCAATACTATCTTTAGAAAAGGGCTCCCTACCACTCATTACCACAAATGGACAAAAACCTGTCAGACTTTGTGTCATCCTATATTCCCACAACTTTTCTTTTTGTTTTCACATGCAATTTGAATAATACCTTTAATCACATGATTAAAACTTTCTAAAGCACCATTTCCTGCTAAATAATACACCAAAGTCTTCACATACCGCATGCCATTCCTTTTCAGAAAATCCTCCACCTTCAATGCTGTAAAATGCGCTCCATTGTCACTCAGCAATTTTTTAGGCAACCATTCCTTTAAAACAACGTCCTCCAAAAATCTCACAACTGTGTCCACGTCCACTCTTTCCACAACCTCCAACTCAACCCACCAACACAATGATAAACTTACTTTCTCCTGACTCAGACTTAATGGGACCCACAAAATCCACCGCTAACATGTCCCACACCATCTTAAGACATTCAACAGGTATCAATGAAGGTGGTAGAGTATGCAAACGTTTTCCAGAATTGACACACTGACCACAGTCCCTCACTCTTCTCTCAACATCTAGATCCACACCAGGCAACCAATAAAAATATATCACATTCCTCTTAGTCCTCACAATTCCAAAATGTTCCTCGTGACACAAATCTATCATTCTCTCTCTCAAAACTTTAGAGGGTACAACTTTTCCCCCTCTTACCACTGAATCACATTCCACTCCCAACACACTCTTTATATCCCAAAAACTTCTCATCTCACTTTGTCCAGGCTTCTTAACACCCCAATCCTTTAAACTACATTCTTTCACTTTTTGCAACAATTCATCCTTTTCATACTCACCTTTCCACTCCTCATTTCCAATCAAATCCAACCCCTCGTCGTCTGTAAAAGTAAGTTGGTAATCATCCCACACACTTTTCGGTGCCTCCTTAATAGGTAATGACATGCGAATCAAACAGTCCACCACCTTGTTCTGCACACCTGGCACATGCATAATCCTCTAGTTATAATCCTGCAATCTCAGCGAAAGCTTGGCAATCCTTGCTGATGCCTTCACAAGCCCCTCAGTGGTAAGTAAACTCGCTAAAGGCTTGTGATCACTTCTGACCTCAAACTCTGTACCCCACACAAATGCTCTGAAATGCTCCATTGCCCATACACACGCAAGAGTCTCTCTTTCAATTACTGAATAAACAAATTTCAAATGAAACTCAGCGAGCCCTAGAAATGAGCATAATTCATCCTTATTTTAAGTTTCTGGAGCATCCCTTAAAGCCTCAAGTAATTCTTTCTTTGGTGAAATACCACCCTTACCGATTACATGACCAAGATAAGTCACTTTGTTTTGTGCAAATAGACATTTTGAAAATTCCGCTGTTAACCCATTCTTTTCTAAATCTTTCCTGACTTCCTTCAATCTTTGATCATGTACCTTCTTGTTCTCCCCCATAATGAGTACATCGTCCTGAAAATACACAACTCCACTGATGTTCTTCATAGTTTTGCTCATCATCCCCTGGAACACTGAGTTTGCCGAAGCCAGTCCAAATGGCATCCTAACATATTGAATGCATCCAAAAGGTGTAACAAATGTTTTAATCTTCCTGCTTTCCTTATGAAGTTGAACTTGATGATATGCCAACGATAAGTCTGCAGTTAAAAACCAGCACATTCCCTTTGTTTTTGCCAATAACTCTCCTATATTTAGCAATGGAAATGTATCTCCTTGAACTTGCAGATTCACACTCCTTAAATCCACACAAAGTCTAATTTTCCCATTGGGCTTTCTGGCCATAATGACCGGAGACATCCAATCTGATGACTCTATTTGTTCTTCCACGCCCACCTCCTTCAACCTGATCAATTTCTTTTCCATCTCACCACAAACCACAAAAGGAACATTACTAACATTAAAATTCACTGGAAGCACACACTTTTTCAATATTATCCTATGAGTGAACCCTTTTAACATTCCAATCCTGCCAGTTTCTCCACCACGGTGTTACCTTCATCTAATACTAACACTTGTTCTTTATTGTTAGGGTTGAGAATGATATTCATGCTCTGTTGGTCTCTCCAACCCAAAACACAAGGTCCATGTTCTGCCACATATATTCTATCCTCAACGTTTCTTCCTTTAAAAGCAAAAGACACATCTTTGCACCCCACCATAGGAATTGCCTCACTAGTAAAGTTTTCAGGCTTTATCTCACATTTTTTTTAACTCACTGCAAATCACTACATCAAACTTTTCCTTCCCAATCTCCAGATTTATGATAGTGAAATGTGATCATGAATCAACCACAAGAATTACAGGAACTTACACCACCATCACTTCACATTTAGGCTTGTTTCTTCCATGATCTTCTTCATCTAAAATTACATCATTTACTATGATAACAGGATAATCCTCTTCATCGGACCGCTCTTCCTCCCATGAAGCATCTTTCTTCCTCTCCCTCACACACTGAACTCTTTCCCTTCTATCTCTCCTCCTACACACATGAGTATATTGTCCAATTAGCCCACAAATTGAACACTTCTGATCCTTCGCTGTGCACTGTATACTGTTAGCAAGGTGTTCCTGACTACCACACCTATAGCAACTTAACCCTCTATGTCCTTCCCACCTATACTCCACTTTTGCTGGAGTAAAATATTTCCTTGGTACCTTTACATCTTGTGCTTTAGTTCCTTGAACATTGTTTTAACAGATTTATTGCTTTTCTTGTTATAGACAACACACACATCATCACATTTTTTACTATCATCCAAAGCAGCCTTTGCACACCTCAATGACACTTCTGCTTTCCTGACCACTGCTTACACTTTGCTTAATGTACCATCTCCCATGGCCCATAACCTCTCTTGCACTCTCTTGTAATGATAATTTGATCTCTTATCAATTCCTCTTGCAATGCCCCAAATCTGCATGGTACTGCCATTTCTTTAAGTATACTCAAATAATCATCAATCGTTTTGTTATGTTCTTGTTTCCTACGAAAAAAACTTATACCGATCTATAGCAATGCACACTGTAGGAGCATAATATTTTTCAGTTACATCTTCCCCTCTCACTTTCTTCTCCATCTGATTGTACTGCTTAATACCCTCCAGACCTAAAGAATGTAAAAGTACATCCTTTTTAATCTCAGGAGTCAATGTATCATTGTTTATGGTGACCATATTGTTCTCAAAATAATCATTCCATTCTTGCAACTTCATGCGTGGCTCTCCTGGACACTCCAAAAAAGGTATTGGTGGAGTCAATGTAAAGTCTGTGCTGCACACATCACTGCCACTTAATAAATACAGTACCACCTCCCACACACCCCAATCAACTGTGCACAAATGAAGGTATTCTTTAAGTTGATTAAGGTGTCCACATCACCGTAGTATAACTCCTACAATTGCTTATTAACCTTGAACCCAAAGAAAAGGTATCTTATGTGTTTTCTGCTGCACAAATTGCCAAACTGGTGTGTATTTCACCGAGTGTGAACACACTAAATTCCACCAATTGTGCGCAACACCGCTGTAATATTGCTTGCACCTGCCAATTTTAATCCAAGATGCTCCTGAATGGTGTGCACATCACCGTGTGTCAACACACGTAACTAAAATTTGTAACACGTACCACTGTAACTCAATGCAAATTCAGTATTTCCTGCCCGACCTAAGTTGGCCTCTCCTCGCGTTGGGCGCATTGTGTTGTCACGCCACTCACGTTGCCTTCCTCAGAAGTACACGTTGCCCAATTCAAAATGGCTGCTCTTACATGTCTGCGTCACATCGTGCTCCCGGCTGTCTTGCTCTGCCTCACAAAATCCCTCACGCTCCTCCTCCCTAACAGCTAAGGTCATCCTTGCTCCACAGCACTTTAAATGCTCCTTCCTTACCGCAGTGCCGACTTGAAAATGACCCTGAGTGAATCAGTCTTCCTCTTAGAAACAGGTATTTTTCTTTTATTCAAACTCCTCAATCCACTCCTCGTATTTCACACTGTTCCCAAATTCCACATCTGTAAGTTTGCTTGCTCGCCGGTTCCAGCAGAGTTAAGGCCGCCGCCAACTTTGTAGTGAAAAGATATCGCAACACAATGTTGTAGAAGAGAATATCCTTTAATCTCAACTCTGCTTCAGCAGGGAAACGAAGCACAACCCATAATGTCCAGGCTTAAAAACCAACTGCCGCCCCAAGAACCCAACTCCCTAAATGTTTTACATAGCTCATATTGACACCATCACATTCCACAAAAGAACATAGCAACACAAAACATGTAACACTGTATTGCACACTACAAGTTTCCACCACAAACACCTAATACACAGCATCCCATATGGCACATGCTTAGAATTAGGAGAATCTGCAGCAATGATAACAATTTGATGCTAGCCCAAAGAGAGAGCAAACTCAGGTTTTTGACGAGAGGATACTCAGAGAGCACAAGTGACATCGCAATCAGAAAAGCCCATGCTTTAAGTAGATCAGAGTCGTTGTTCGAAACATCAGGTAGTGAAACAAGCCCCATAGCAGCAAGTCAAAAACCACAGGAAGAACAAGGTACAAGGCTGATCCTTACATATAACAAACAGAAAAATAGCCTACGCAACATAATTAAGAAGAACTGGCCAATTGTACTAAGTAACCCTGTTATAGGGGGCATATTAACAAAAAGCCCAGCTATTACCTATAGAAAAGCCACCTCCATGGTTGATGTTCTAGTCAGCAGCATCCCCAAGATTAAAATGAAAACTAATTGGTTAACACAATGGAAGGGATTTGTAAAATGCATCAGGTGCAGAGCGTGCAGATTTGGTGTGAACAAAATATCTTATTTAATACCCTTTGAAGTTAAACCCATCAACATCAAGAAATGTTTAACAAGCAAAACTGACCACGCAGTGTATGTGTTGGAGTGTTCTGTTCTTGTGGATAGCATTTTGTAGGTAGCACAAAACTGCATGTTCACAAGAAAATACTCCAACACATTAGGGCAATCACTAATTCTGATCCATCGTACCCAGTGGCACATAAGTTTAAAGAAATGCCTGATAACAAGGTGTAACATCTAAGGTATTATGTGTTGGATTCAGTCTTGAGTCTGAGGCATGGTGGAAACCGTGAGGCTGCACTAAGAAGACTAGAAACACGATACATTCTAGAGCTCGACACCAATAGTCCACAGGGGCTCAATTTGAGTGAGGATTTTTATACTTGCCTATAAAATTATTGTGTGAAAAACTAAATGTAGTATTTTACCTCAAAAATTGATATGAAGAATTGTAACATCAACAGGTCCCTATATGCAATATGCACCGTATTTTAACCTTAATTGTTTCAATTTTATTGTCAATGATCAAAACATGTTCGAAGGTGGCACTTCGGGTTGTTTTGCACTACAGCACTTTACACAAACTACATGGTTGGAACAGGAATAACGAAGTAGGCCCACTTGCGCTATATGACACAGCTAAAGTTATATATAAAAAATAACAACAACTAAGCTGAGGATGATAGTAGACATAGCAAAGGGTAAAACATGTGTTTGGTCAGATACTACTGCACTGGTTAAAGTGGTCTAGGAAATTTGTGATACATTATATATTTATTGAATATGTTTAGTGCATTCAAATGTATCCAGTTATTTATCTTTATATTACAGTATTTCTTCTTTTGGGTACAAGTTTGGGAAAACGGATAATGATCTCAATATGATTACGATATCTGGTTTTCCCCATCAGATTGAATACAATTGTACATGAGTCTGTTTTCACTATTTATCCTCATCATGAAACTCACACACTAGTCACTTAAAAACTAGGTTTCATATCTGCAGCCGCATCATGTGATCAAAGCCTGTTGAGGCCGAAATGCGTCATGGTGGAATAATGAGTGAAAAAACTAATATGCACCAGCAATTTGGAGTACGTATTTGTTTTTCCTCTCAGAAGGGAATTTCACGGACCAAAGAATAAAGTGATATATATATAAATATATATATATATATATATATAGGACAGATTAGCAGTACAGAGGTAAATTTTTTAGATCTAAAAATATTCATTAGGGAGGGTCAAATTTGCACATCCCTCTTTAGAAAAGAAACAGCAGGGAATTCGGTCCTTGAAGCTAGCAGCAGTCATCCTAAAGCCCTCAAAAATAGAATCCCATTTGGGGAATTGCTGCGATTTAAGAGAAATTGTTCTAGAAATGATGACTTTCTGGGCTCAGCAAATGAAGCTAGTGAAAGGTTCAGGAAGCAGGGGTATTCGAACCAACTACTCCAGAAAAATCTTGATATGGTGAACAAAATCCCTAGACATTGTCTGTTAAAAGACACATTACAATGAGGTGATGAACCAATTAACACCTTTAGGTTCATCACCACCTTTACAAAAAATTCGGAGAGACTGCAACATATTCTCACACGTAACTGGCATATTCTGAAATCTAACTCTGTAATTGGGCATGATATTCCTGACCATCCGAAAATGACATATAGACGTTGTCGTTCTGTAAAATATTTCCTAGTTCAGAGCCACTTGGATTTAATCCCTAACAATCCCAGGATGAGTAATGTGACCAGATTCTTTCCATGCACAAAGTGCAAAGCCTGTAGATAAACCTGTGTAAAAACTGTAACATACCAAATACCAGGAATGGTGAGCCCTAAAAAAATCTCCAGGTTTTCAACCTGTACTACACCTTTCTGTGTGTATAGTTTGGTTTGTCCGTGCAACCTACAATATATAGGTAGCATGATACACCCTACCAAACGTAGGATTCTTGAACATGCTATTGAACGAAATGATGTAACTTACCCCGTAGCCAGGCATTTTGCTCGTTCCATCAAAGCAACAGAAACCTGCTTAAATTCTATTGTCTCGACCATGTTCCAGTCCATGAACGTGGGGGAAACAGGGAACTGAGATTACGAAGACTAGAATCCAGGTATATAGTGGATCTACAGACTAGGGCCCCATCAGGTCTTAACACTGAAGAGGAGCTAGCCATTCACCTAGGCTAGAGTTTTCAGGGTTATTATGTCTGATGAACTGACACTTTCTTCTTTTTCTTAAAAATCTATCCTTGCAACACTGTAAAAAGTTTAAGTTTTGCAAGACTGTAAATAGAGCACTAATTTGATCATAGGTATGAGAAACAGCACTTCATCTATGTATAATCATTTTTTGATGGACTAGAATGTTTTTGATTCATAGTCAAATGCTAAATGAGTTGGTCATTTGATAAAATACCTGTTTAATCAAAGGAATTATTTTAGTTTAAACCATGTATTTGGTACACATTTGCAATTTAATGTGAACCGAATATCACTTGATGTACAGTTAAAAATGAATGTATAACTTTAAATGCACATCCAGTGCGTGACATTTATTGTTTTATGGAGCTGGGCTTAATTTTGAATTAATTATTTGGCTCATGAAAAACAACTCCATATGAATTTATATCGCTCCATATCGCCAAAAACAATTGGTATTGATATTTATAAATATTTTTACATTTATGATTGAATGGCCATTCAGGGTGAGATATTTACTTCCATCTCAGGCATCTAAAATGAATTGTTTACGGAATGAACAATCCTATCTCATTTCATGTTTTAAAAGTTAATACCACACCATTCAAAGATGGCCACCATAGATTGTATTGTTTGTCCATCTTTTATTTTGTTCAAGAAATTTACCCCGGAAGTACTTCCTTCGCTATTGTGTAAAAGTATGGTGGTGCCTACGTTTATGTTAACAGTTGGAAAAAGGCGCAAAGCGGAAACGCATCCTGTTTATTTGTATGCGGTAAATAAAAAATACTGTGTATTCACCTTTATCGGAGTGCGGTCTCTTCACTTGCCTGACGAGTGGGGCTTTTGAGCTACATATATATAGATATATATATATCAGCACACGCTGCTTTTCAACATTCAATAAAAAGTTTGTTAGCAAAGCAGACACGGACCCAAAATAATGTGCTTTAAAATTGTATTTCAGTGTCGGCCATTACGCGTTTCAGTCCAAAGCAGACCTTGATCACATGACAGTGCTGATAGTGCTAACAGACCCTTTATCATGCTATAGGTTATCACGTGATGGGAAACTGGCTATGGAACAAGAAAACATACTATTCCACTCCTCGAAGAAATACTTTTGCAGTCACTTTGAAATAAATGCTATAACAGTAAATTTACAGCATATAATATCAACTCTCTTTGTTCAACATCACCTCCTGAAAAAAAAACATTTAGATAAAAAAAATGGATGGTTTTGATAAAAATCAGTATGTAAAAGAGTTTTGGTTGTTTAAACATATAATAAATATATAAATACATAATTGTAATACCAAAAACAACTGATATAAAATACTCTTCACGATGCGTGAGTTGTTAAGAGAAGTAGACTGACTAAATTAATGTGTAGACAATATTGGGTTCAATCCCCTATTACCTCCTATTTAAAGTAATGAACAAATTCACGTAGAGTGGATAAAACTAGTATAAACATCAGTTCCATACATAAAGTGCCAAGTGCTACCTAAAAAGTCAAAAAATCATCCCATCTTCTAATTCATATAAAATGAATAAAAACTAGTGTAAAATACTAACGTGCATGTTGTGAACCTAAAAAAAACGGAATGTTCACCAGTTGAGGTGATGTGGCAGCATCTATGTAGTTTGTATTGTTCTTCCCTTATGTTACTTGTAGAGTTGTTACGTTTTAGTTCATTTTGTAAAAAGAGAAAAGGGAAAGACCAAATAAACCTGAGGACCTAATCTCATCAATCATGTAGATATATTTCACAGAAATGTAGAATAAGATTTATATCATATGAAATTGTTGCGCGGAATCACAAGTGGGGCAGGACATTATTATAAACAAGTATAGAGATCTTCCGTGTTGTTTAACCCTCCTGGTGATTTGCTATCCAAGTTAAGAATGTAACGGGTCTCCAGTTTTCTAAGTTGATATTCTCTGTTGCCCCCGCTTTTAGTTTTGGGTATGGCATCTATGACAAAATATGAAAAATCCTTTAAGTTACTATTGTGAATTTCTCGAAAGTGCCTAGCGACAGGGTAAGTGGGATTACCATTGTTTATAGCTCGGATATGTTGCAGAATCATTTTATTGACAGGCAATTTGGTGCTGCCTACATATCTGAGTTGACATGTACATTCTAATATGTAAATGGCAAATTCAGTTTTGCAATGGAGCGGTTTGTTGATGTTAATCTCTTTTTTGCAAAATGCAGTTTGATAGCTGGTTTTGTTTTTGCCATATTGACATGCTTTGTATGTCTTGCATTTGGTAAAACCATTTGGAAAGGTTAACCAATTACTAGTTTTAGAAGATTCAGGTCTGCTGGAAACTAGGCAATTAAACATAGAAGGTGCTCTTTTATACGTGCTACTTGGTTTAATGGGGAGCTTGTTCCCAATTATAGGGTCATTTTTAACCGAAACCCAGTTTCTATCTATAATCTTTTTTATTGCTTTTTCTTGAGCATTATACGTAATGATAAGTCTCAACTCGTCAGAGTTATTGTCAGAGATCTGGGACATATTTTTGATTTTGTTAGAAATCAATAAATCATTTCTTTCCAATTTTTTAGTCTTGTTAATAGCCCCTTGTATGATGTTCATTGGGTATCCTCTTGATAATAGTCTCATCTTGCTCTTGTCTTGAGCTGCAACTAAATCTGGGTTACTGAAAATCCTTTTAAGTCGCAGCATTTCCCCATATGGAATGCTGCGTACTAAGTGATGGGGATGGAAACTGGAAAAATATATATGATATGACTAAATTGTATGGGATGAGAGGCAATGCATAAGCAACAAGCATCTAAGTGCATCTAAGTGCATACAAATTTCTAGAAAACAAGTTACACATAAGTAAATTCAAAGTGTCTTTATTCTCTGATGTACTTCATGAGAAATCAACCAGACAACGCGTTTCGCCCAAGCATGGGCTTCTTCAGGTCAATAAGATATTGTGAGAGAACACAATGGGTAGCAAGTTGAATCAATAGAGACGTCAAAGTGGAATCCTGAATGCCACTAGTGTGAAAAAATGTTTACAACTCATGAAGAGTAAGTCTTTGTAGAGTTTCATCAAATAGGGAACAGGAATCCAGGAAAAAAAAGATACTGCTCCAAGATTTTAAGTCCAAAACGAATTACGTTATGCTGGCAGAGTAATGGCCACTAACAAAGCAGAGATTCCATTAACGGGACACCTTTAATGCGGAAAGGATTTGAACTCTCACACGTGGCTAATACCGTATCGCTCTAAGCAATCTCTGCTTTGTTAGTGGCCATTACTCTGCCAGCACTCTGCCACGCTGCCCCGGGGACCGCCACCTCCCCGGGGCTTTCAGAAACAACTGCGGGGGGCACATGCCCCCCCACAGCCCTGGTGACCGCCACCTCCCCAGGGCTGTGAAAAAAATGCAAGGGGAGTCCCAATCCCCCCCACGCTGTCCCGGGGACCACCACCTCCCCGGGGTTCTGTTTAAAAAAACCCTCCGTGACCACCACCTCCCGGGGCACTAAATATGGAAATGCGGGGGTCCGTTATGGACCCCTGAGCCCCGTGGCCCCCTCCTGGAGCCCTTGATGGCCCTGGGGACCACCCCCCCAGGGCAGGCTCCTGCAGTGTCCCGGAGTGCCCAGCCCAGGACACTGCTGTTTGCTATGGCAAGGTGTGAGCCGCGCGGTCCCTGGGGGCCAAATAGCTCACCAGGTACCTCCAGTAAGCGCAACAGAGTTGTGTTGCAGAGAGGTGAATGAATGAATGAATCTTTATTGTTTAAGTTAATTAAAACCATACCAATTCCAATAAAATTAAACAGTCTGCAGAGGAACATATAGTGTACATATTAAAACCATCAAGAGAGATGTAAAAAGGAGTATGGCCTCAGACCACCGCTCTGCAATGCAGCTCTGTGGCACTTACTGGAGGTACCTGGTGCGCTAGTTGGCTCCCAGGGACCCTCAGGATTCAAGGGGACTTAATACCCCCACTTAAAACGTGCCACGGGGTGCGCTTGCACACTTGTCACATCAAGCTCCACCCCCTTCTTTCAACACTGTGCAAACGGGCCCTCTTACGAATTGTAAATTGGGGGATTAAGTTCCCTTAAATCCTGAGGGTCCCTTGGGTCCAACTAGCCCACCAGGTACATCCAGTAAGCACCACAGAGCTGCATTCCAGAGAGGCATAAAAAAGGGCGTGGCCTTGGACCACCTCTCTGCAAAGCAGCTCTGTGCCGCTTGCTGGAGGTACCTGGTGGGCTAGTTGGCCCCCAGGAACCCTCAGGATTCAAGGGGACTTAATCCCCCAACTTACAACGTGCTAGGGGGCACGTTTGCACAGTGGTGCAGGGAGGGGGCGGGGCCTGATATAAGAAGTTAGCAATCCTGCTGTGTGGGACTTACTGGTGGTAATAAAAGGGATAGTTGGCCCCCAAGGTTGACGTTGGGGGCTAACTACTTCTCCTGTTACCTCCAGTAAATCCCACACAGTGGGATCGCTAAAAGGTGTTTCGGAGTCCACGCTCACCTTTCTCCACCGCTCTGGAAACGTGACTGGTTTGTTATAGTAAGAAATTAGCATTTCAAAAAACCACTGAAAAAACCATAGGTTTCACGGACGTTATAGTTAGAAATTAGCATTTAAAAAACCATTGAAATTCACAGAAAAAACCATAGGTTTCAGGCACATTGTAGTTATAAATTAGCATTTAAAAAACCTTAGAAATTCACTGAAAAAACCATAGGTTTCAGGGACGTTATAGTTAGCTGAAAGCAGTAGTTGATCAGCAACATGTAGACAACTGACGTAAAAACCGACCCAATCCGGTACTATTATTTCATTTTCTACTTTAGCTAAAATCACCGGAGGAATGCATGTGCTAATAAATAAATAAAGTGCTAGTGCAAGAAAGTGCTTTTTGTCATTAGTTAAAATAGCTATTAAAAACATCATAGCTAAAAAACTAAATGTCTGATCAGGACAAAGCAGGCTAAATCTTACATATATTTCATATTAATGAAGTGTAAGTGCAAATAAATGTTATAGATGCCCAAGAATGCATCTTGGACATCAGACCATGATGAAATATATTGAAATTCAATAATCTGGGGTGAAAAGAGATTTGTGCAAATAAGCTTAGGATATATACACTTGTCAGAAAATGTCCTGTATCTTTAATAAATGAAGGAAGGTTCTCTAAATGCTCATGCAAATAAAAGTCAACGTATTTAGACATGGCTCCCAGTAAGCTTTTCTGGGCAGAAATAATAGTACGTCCAGGTACTGGGCTGACATTCTTATGAACCTTCGGGATCAGATACAAGCCCGGTGTGATCGATGGTCGTTCTTAAGGAAGTTGTATTCATTTTTACTTAGTAATCCATCTCGTTTCCATTGGCCAAGATTTTTAAACACCAGTTCTTTCGTGTGTTTCATGTCTTGATGTGTTGCTTTTCTATAACAAGCGATGTCTGTTAGGTGGCGTATATTCCCACCTTTGTCTGCTTTATTAATGATTATATTGCCATTCATCTTGAGTTTTTGCATCAGTTTGGAATATTGAATTTCAGAATATTTTCTTCTGTTGTTCTTGCGCAGCACATCATGGTTTAATTTTTTTAAGTTCTTCTGTTACACAATCATTGAATGTGTCTATAGAGTCTTTAGGCATAAGGGGAACAAACGTGGAGGGAGGGCGAAAGGGGCTGCTTACTGCACAATTGCTCTGAATGCCCATCTCGCTCAAATCCTCCTGAGTGGTATTAGTGGATTCATTAGTTTCATGGACCAGGGCATGCATCGTTCTTAGAGTAGTGATGTCAACTACTTGAAGAGACGTACTTGGTTGGTGGGAAGGCATAATAGTGGAGGCAGTTTCTGTCGCCTTGTTTAATATAAAATGTTTCAACAATTTAAGTTTTCTTATAAATTTGAAGACATCAATGCATGTTTGTACATATTTAAACCTGTTTTTAGGACACAACGAGAGACCCAAAAGATGTTGCATTTCCGCAGTTGTTAACTCCATTTTGGAATAAATTGATGACAGTATTGTCATTGTATGGTGTTGTTAATTCCATTGCTTGGCTTTGCCCCTCCTGCCTCTCTTGTTGTTTCCTGCATTTCCGCCTCTGTTTGTGGCACTTGTTTCTCCATCGCCTATTTTCTTATGGGGAGGTCTTGGTCGCAATGTCTGGCGGCGGTCTTAGATTAAAAAAACAAATTCTTCGGAGGGAGTGAAATTGGTAGGTAACTGTGCCTGTGAATTGGTTAGGCTGTAGTCATCGAATCCAGATTGCTACGAGCTACCGAGCTCAAGTCTGAGTTGGAAAGATTCAAACCACTAGCATTGGGAGCAGGAGTCATGCATGTTTGAGGATCATTGCTTGCCTTTTCACTGTATCGAATTTCCTCGAAAATGTGAATATTCTGCCGGTTTCATAATCTTTTTTATCTCGGGCGAAAATAAATATTTTTCGGGCTTTTATAGTGTCCTCATGTTTTTTTAGATGTACATCTATTCCTTCTCTGCCTTTTTTAACCAATTCTTTTTCCTCATGTAAGTCCAGTTGCTGATTCAATTAGTCTATTTCTTTTTGGATCTCTATTCTATCAATCTCTGCATATTTAACCAATATTGTAACCATATTGATAGACGCCTCCATATTATTAGTTGCCCATTCAGTCAACATTTGGGGGTTGGGGTTCTCAAATGAAGGAGAAATGAGTACCCTCAACCCACGAGGTACTCTACCTACCTCCATATATTTTTCCAGTGACTTTTTCTCCCACCACTTGGTTGATTCAGTACGGAGTAGTTTTTCCAATTTTTGTAATAATGTTTTGACTTCATTGTTAATCCCCGTGTTAGTATTTTTATCTTTATGTTTTGTGGTTTTATCAATGTCCGGTAAATTAAGAAATAAGGCATTAGCTGCTGCCTCCCTGTCTTGCAGCACGTCCGCTGTAGAAGTCATGTTTAAACAAGCTGCAACTTTCGTTATGCACCGACACATTTGCTGAACGTAGGATTAAAGCAAGTTGTTTTTAAGTGTTCACTCAATCTCTTCTCCCGCTCCAATTTTACTCTTTAGAGCACACATGGCTTACCACACTGGAGCCCGAATGGCTCACTTTTAAGTCCTCCGACTCCGCTGACCCACCGGAACTCCAAAGGGAGTCGCCGATATACTGCTCGAGTGATTGTGGAAGGTGGGGGCCTGAAACAGAAAAACTCCTTCCGGGTCAACTGAAGATCGCTTTCACGATACCAGCTGCAACTGATCAGCCTACACAAGAAGAGAGGGTCCGTTAATGGACGAAGACAGCCGTACTTCATCACAAATGAAATGTAGAAACAAACTCCTGACAATCAATCCAATCCAAGGAAATCAGGTACGGACCACTTCGAGCTGAATTCAAGGTGCTTTATTGCGCTTAGTCACACAGCATGATGCATTTCGACCGGGTCTCCCCGGTCTTGATCACATGAAGTGCTTGAGCAAATGACACAATATATAGCGACGTGATAAATGGTAAAACCCCTCCCCTTGACATGATAAAGCTAAACAAAATACTTACCAAACATCTTCTTTTACAAATGTCAGTGTACATGTTTGCAACTAAATATCTGCCTAAAAATAAACACGGAACAATCCTGTGTCACAAACTGTAGCCAAGTGGCTAAAACCAGTAGTTGATCAGCAACAGGTAGACAACTGACATAAAAACCAACCTAATCCGGTACTATTATTTCATTTTCTAGCTTAGCTAAAATCACCGGAGGAATGCATATGCTAATAAATAAATAAAGTGCTAGTGCAAGAAAGTATATATATATATATATATATATACACACACACATATATATATGCACACATATATATATATATATGAGAAAAGACTCCGTCTGCAACTCCCAAATCGATCACGGAAAGACAAACACGGACCCAGAAATTTAGTGCAAGGTTCTTTATTTTATCCAAAAAACCCGCACCACCGCCATGACGCATTTCGGCCTTCAGGAGGCCTTAATCACATGACGTTGTAACAGGAAACCACAAATTTAAAGTGACAGTGGAATATCACATGCAAGATAGGCAGATAGACATAGAAAAAATATTTTTCTTATTTCTTCTTAACAATACAGTACCAAATGCTTAATGTGTCAAATGACCAGCGTACAAAAATAGCCACGTAAGCAGAGCGTTAAATGTGCAAATCCGCAAAGCACATGAAACCTGGTTAAAACATATGTTTTGAGATAAAATCTCATGTATTGTCACACGTCTATAAAACAATATGCAATTTCACAGGTAATAATATGTTGTGCAAATAGGCTATTCAGTGCTGCATTGAAATGAGCAAGCAGAGCATTAAATGTACAAATACGCAAATAACATAAAACCTGGTTAAAACATATGTTTTGAGATAAAATCTCATGTGTTACCACAAGTTTATAAAACCATATGCAATTTTGCAGGCAATAATATATTGTGCAAACAGGCTATTCAGTGCTGCATTGAAGTGTGCAAATATGCCAAATCTTAACAAATCATGAATATATTCGAAAAAAATATCTATATATATATGAGGCAAAATTCCAATATTTTGTGGTGCACATGTCATATAATTCCGCCTTGCTTAGCTAGCGTGCTTATACTGGCATCAATAATACCCTAGTGGGTCAAAATGTAAACTGTTGGAAAATGCGGCAGAATTAATTTGAACAAACAATATACTGTATTGCACCTAAGCCTTCTCATGTTGTATTGCGTGTATGCCTATAATGCCCCAGATACCACCCTGGTGGGTCTGCATGGCTCATATTTCCATAAAATATGGATGTACCCTCAAAAAGCATGGTACTGTAAAACCTATATGAAAAAAAGGGGGGGGAGAAAGAACAGTGATGACCTTACAAATACAGTTCAAATATTGATGTGTCACAAGTTTCCAATGAATAATTTGATCACACATAAGGAGTTGCGCCACCAATGATGCTAGCAATACATCCAACCTATGTGTGAATTCTATTAAAAAATTCAATTTCACTGTGTGCTAGGCTACCACAGACACATTTACATAACCCTACAAAATGAATTCTATATGTATTGATTCATGAATATCTAAAAACAAATAGATTGTTGGGATTGCCCTATAAATCTTAAAATCAATTTAATAAATAGGATCCTAAAACCTTAATAAATATTTATTACACCATAAACATTTAAAATCAGATTAAATTCATATTCAATTAGGTAATTATGTGAATCATTCACTGCCTTTCATTGTGCTATCTATAGCAACAAGTAAGGCCCAAATGGGATTACTGTCTATTCTGCCTTAAATAAGTGCTCGTGCCCAAATAAAAAGTGCATATAATACAATATAAATATGCCTCTAGTTGCATTGAGGAGGTCAGGCATACAAGTTAATGTCAGTGGAAGTGTGCTGAAGTTGGCAAAACTATTATTGGGTTCATTTACAGGCAGGTGAAAAAATATTAATTCAAGTTCAGCCTGTTGGGCTTCTTAGTTTCCAACTCGAGTATGTAACTTGTTTCTAATTTCCTCAACAAGGCTTCGCGGTCACCACCACGTCTAAGTGGGGGAACCATGTCCACCACAAAATAGCTAAGGTAATTCAGGCAACTGTCATGGACCTCCTTAAAATGCCTGGCTACTGGATACGATGCATCTTGGTTGCTGATTGCCCTCATGTGCTGGAGTATACATTTTATGGACCTGCAACTTGGTACTACCAACATATTGCAGGCCACACATACACTCCAGCACATAAACGGCAAAATCAGTCTTGCAAGTACATTTTTTAGATATATTTAGGGGTGCATCGTGAAAGGGAGTTTTGTATGATGTTTTACTCCTTCCTAGTTTGCATGCCTTGCACACTGAGCATTTGATAAACCCTTTGGTTGTCTGTAACCATGTATTGGTAGTCACTACCTCCGGGCTGCTTTTTACAAGCATATCACTCATGGAGCGAGCTTTGAGAAAGGTCACTTTGGGAGTCTCTATGACAGATTCACCAATCACAAGATCATTACGAATTACTACCCAATTTTTATTGAAGATTTTTCACAAAGCACGATGTTAGCGGCTATATGTCATTATCAGTCTTGGAGGGTCAACAGAGGCAGTAGCTACAATGGCCACTTAATCTGATCTGGGACTAGGACCTAAGGCTGTGGATCTGGAAATAGATCTGTTTTTCATAATTCCCTTATCTATCATTTCTGCAGAATACCCCCTGGCCAGAAACTGTTTCTTGCTGTCACTTTGGGCTAGGAAATAGTCCTCATCCATACTACAAATACGTCTGATGCGCAGCATCTCACAATAGGGGATGCTGGGTATCAGATGGTCAGGATGATGACTGGTGGCGTGGAGCACCGTGTTGCCCGCTGTCGATTTGCGATGCAATCTAGTTTCCAGCCTAGAATTCTGGACATACACTTCCACATTCAGAAAGTTTACTGATTCCTGGCTAACATGTGCTGTGAACCGCAAATTGAGATTGCTGTCATCGATTTCTTGAATAAACACAAACACCGCTGTCTCAGAGCCCTTCCAAATGATAAATAGGTCATCAATATAACGATACCAAACTACTATGTTGTTAGTGAGAACTTTCTCATATCTGGTATGGAGGACTTGCTCCTCCCACAACCCCATATGCAAACAGACATAGCTGAGGGAGAAGCAAGCCCCCATCACCACACCTCTCATTTGTTGAAACACTTGGCTCTGAAACAAAAAATAATTATTGTTTAGACAAATTGAAATCATTTCTAAAATAATTTTGTTGTGGTTCATCATACACAGGGGTTTGGTCCTTAAAAAGTGCTCAACTGCCTTCGTGCCATCCAAGTGGTGTATGCTTGTGTATAAGACAGTGACATCAAGGGTAATCAACAAGTAGTCATCTTGCCATATTATATCATCAATTTTTCTCAAAAAGTACCCTGTGTCCTGCAGGTAGGATGGTAGACGTTTAACGTGCTCCTGCAAGAAGTAGTCGATATATCGAGAGGTATTCTCCATAATACTGTTCCTGGCTGATATTATTAAACAACAATGCTGTTCAAAGGAAGACGAGAAAACGAAAGTAGCACTTCACTGGCAAACTCTGTGATTCTGGTGTATTTGGATGTAAAAAAAAACCAATCAAGCCACTTTGCAACCCCTCTGTCTTACTTTATTTTGCCCCCCCTGGAAACAACAAATGCTGGTCAAAGAAAGAAGAGAAAACGAAAGTAGCGCTTCACTGGCAAACTCTGTGATGCTGGTGTATTTGGACGTAAATAAAATCAATCTGGCCACTTTGCAACCCCTATGTCTTACTTTATTTTGCCCCCCCCTGGGAACAACAATGCTGTTCAAAGGAAGACGAGAAAACGAAAGTAGCACTTCACAGGCAAACTCAGTGAAGCTGGTGTATTTGGATGTAAAATAAAAAAAAAACAATCTGGCCACTTTGCAACCCCTCTGTCTTACTTTATTTCGCCCCCCCCCCCCCCTGGGAACAACAATGCTGTTCAAAGGAAGACGAGAAAACGAAAGTAGTGCTTCACTGGCAAACTCTGTGATGCTGGTGTGTTCCGATGCAAATTAAAACAATCTGGCCACTTTGCAACCCCTCGGTATTACTTTATGTCGCCCCCCCCCTGGGAATAACAATGCTGTTCAAAGGAAGACGAGAAAACGAAAGTAGAGCTTCACTGGCAAACTCTGTGATGCTGGTGTGTTCCGATGCAAATAAAAACAATCTGGCCACTTTGCAACCCCTCAGTATTACTTTATTTGCCCACCGATCCTAAAATCCCCCCTCCCCAGCCCCAAAACCCACCTTTACTCTCGACGCGCAGGAAGCAAATGGCTTCCTGCGCCTCGGAGAGCAAAGGGGACACCTCCAATGACATCAGCGCACCTCGCGTGCTGACGTCATTGATGACGCGGGGGAGGGGGGCGGGGGGAGGCAGGGGAAGGTCTTCCCCTGCCTTCCCAGTTAAAAAAACAAAGATCGACCACTCACGGGGGGAGTGCCAGCGCTTCCCCCGTGGGTGGGTGTCATGACGAGATGGTCTCGTCATGGGCACAGCGCGACTGTGCTCCATGACGAGACCATCTCGTCATGGGCACAGAACGGGTTAAAAAAAGAAAATAAAGTGGGACCCCATCAGGGCCTGAGGCTTTCGAGCAAATCCCCTGCACTAACGCCTCCTCAACCTCAGATACTGAAATGGATGAGCTTAGGTGGGAGGCTGCAATTAAGTCTGCTCTGCAGAAAAAATCCCCTATACTCTTCTCTATCTGCTTGAACTGCGGTTTAAATATAGCAGTAAAGTGGGCTTCCCTAGCCTCTGCCAGGATCAGAGTGCCCATCTGTGGCACTTCTTCTGTAAATAGACAGCGGTTAATAATGCCCCTCACTGGGGGGGGGGGAATCTTGCTGCAAACACCTCATAATAGAGTGATAATTTGCTACATTAGTATCTTCCTCAAATTTTAGAGGGTTTATCTTGCCCCAGTTTAGCCTTACCCCTTTGTTCGAATTAGAGTGGATCGGTCGATCATCGCCCTTCCCCGCCTGAATCATTATTTTTAGAGAGACTATAAGAGGATTATGGTCACTAGCACAGTTAGGTTCCACCATAAAATCACGGACAAGAGAAATAAATATCCTGGATATTAACATATGGTCGATGAAACTTTCCCTGCCACCACCTACATAGGTAGGACATTGGGATAAAGAACCACAGACCAAGTTGTTGATAAAACCTAAATCATTCCCAACAAGGATAGAATTTAAATCTTCCCCTTGAGGCAAATGAATGAAATGTGGCTGAGGCTGACCATCAGTATCCAACAGCCCGCAGAGGCTTTGAGAGCTATACTTGCAGGTTATGCAATTAAAGTCCCCGACCCAGAGTATACATAGTGGCTGCCACTTCCCGGTAATTTGTGTAACTTCCACCTGTAAGGATTCAATAACATGACAGCTATTTTGGTCAAAGATGTTATAGTACCAATTCACCACAAGTATCTTAGCCTTTGTTAAATTGGATATCATAATTCATTGGTACCAGGGTGATGAGCTTATACAGGAGGCTTTCAAAATTCCATATTTGACCGAAATTAAAAGTGCGATCCCTCGTTTGGCCCTTCCTGCTAAAGAAGGAATTGCAGGGACTGTAAAGGAGCAATAACCATCTAAACAATGTAATCCCTAGACCAAGTTTCCTAAAGACAGATGATTTCTAAACCTCTGATATACTCTAACCATACCTCGTTCATATGCTTAGGGCGAATTCCTACGATGTTCCAGGAAATAATTTCAAAGGGAAGTATAGTGTGTCCCTGATGTTTGAAACCTCCGCAGTGTTCTTGAGAGGGGACAATGTTTCATGAACTAATAGTCCCGGCCCTTCAGCTATGGCTTTGCCTATTAAGATCTTATCCAAACAAATGATTGTGCTTTCATGGTTGTCTGAACCCTTAGTAATATTAGTGGGTACATGCGGCGTGGCACCAACTGAGTTTACAGGCCCTTTACTTCCGATCTCAGTTGCATTAGAGCCACTCCATAGGTTATTGCATTACTATCCCAGGCCTCCCTTCATGTTTACATGTTAAGGTGAATATGTAGTCAGTCAATGTCAGTGAGGCCTAAAAGAGCCTCAAAGCAATTACAGTGAGCGAATGAGGGATGCTGTGTTCAAGAGTGTGTATTCAAACCTATAGGGAGGGACCCTTGTCTCACGCTAAATGCCCGATAGGGGGGATAGAAAAAGCCCAGTGGATAAGCCCTTATCGATTTATTCTCATTAAGTGTGTCTTTAAGGTGCTTCAAAAGAAAATGCGCAGTCCTGGCATCCCTTAAATTTAGGCCCACACAATCCCCTTGAACAGACTTGGCCAATATGACCCAACTAATTTACCCGCCTGGCCATGATGATATGATCGAACTAGTTTATCTGAGACAAGGTTTTACTAAGGCACCAGTGGGCTGATTTATTAATTAGGCTTTGACAGTTTTCTTGGTGACTAGAAGCAAGATGGGGGACTCCAGTCAAAATCAATGTATATAGGGTACAATCTGGTGGTAAATTTAATGTATCTTTCACGCCCACCCTACTAGGGGAACTTTTTACTAGTGCATTGGTATTAAGGTTTCCTTGTTGAAAACTACCCCCATTTAACAATGTATATCTCAGCCGGTTTGTGGCCCCTTGTTCCGGCTTTTGATTATTCCCCTTTGATATGGATTCCCTGGGGGTCCAAACCGGGGAATTGAAGTTGAGGGCCTCTCGAAGGGGGTCACCCTTATTTAAAGTCAGTGTTGTACTTTTGGGGACCGTCCTATTAAGGCGAACATTATCTATGCTGCCAACTAAACTGATCGGTTGGGTGGTCTTATCCCTCTGCAGGTTGTCTATTAGATATACTGAGTTCTTACTTAAATCCTACAACACACAGAAAAGCTGCTCTTCAATGCGGACTAGTCGAGCTGAGATAGGGGCCAGCACTTCTGATACTATTTTACTAATTTTATCCAGGGAAATATCTGATCTTTCGAGCGTGGCCCATCTTTGTGCCCCCACTCGTGTTCTACATGCACTACCTAATGCATGGTCTTGTCTTTTTCTCTTAATCTTTGGTAGATGTAACCCTTCAGTTTTTGATCAGTCCCTACCAACTCAAGTAGTTTCCTCTTTCCCTCTGCTAATTCCTCTCCAAGGTTGAGTTAGGGGCCTGCTTATTTCCATCACATGTGGCGCCTGTGGCAACATGGTTCACAATTCTAACAATGGGCAAAAGTAGTGTTTGGATCCTAGGCTCAATGTCCGTCTCAATCATGTCAGTGCAAAAGTTTGTGTTGGTGGAGAGAGATGAGGCAGAGGGGGGGCTAGCGAAAGTATTCGCTCTGCCAGCTCTATTTCTTTGTTAACAGCCCCCACTGCCTTTTGAAGAAAGCTGTCCAATGCAGTGTCAGTAGATTTTGTGGCGGCGTTGCTTTCCTTTTCTCCCATAGTTACTTACGCAGCCCGGGCTTCAGGTGGAGTTTGGCCCACAAAAAGACAAAAGGACCACGGCAAAAGAGAGTTTTTTTACCTTCTGGTGGCTGCCCAAAACTGGGTTGTGGCAGTAATTTCCCTGAATTCTCAATAGCAAAAGCCAAGAGGGTAGGCCCAGCCCACCCTCCTCAGGGCTCCGACGGGGGTGGATGGGTCCGCAGACATGCCAACCCTCCCGATTCAGGCGGGAGACTACCGATTTCAAGGCTAGTATCCCGCCTCCTGATTATTGAGGGAGGCCTACGCGCCCCAAAAATACTACGTGCCAATAACGGCACATCTCATTTGGATGCCCTAAGCGGCTCACTGTACCAAAGTGCCAATACAGATCCCCTCTTACCTAGTAACACCTCTAATGAGTCACTAGACGAATACATTTTGGACATAGATCAGATCGATGATGATATTGATCATGATTTCTCTGAGACAGAACTCCCCTCATCCTCTAAACAGATTATTCTTGATCCCCTTGGCGGAGAAATGTTTTCCTCTGACAACATACAGCATCCCAGGAGCTCACAATGGTGGCCACAAAATCATGTAGCCAAGTTTATTAAGAGATGGATTAAACACCCATTGGAAAGAGAAGCAAGGAACATTCTTAAAACAGAATGCCCACGGCCCGTCATCCAAGACAAATATTACCTTACTCCTAATCTGGATCCCGAATTTATAAAGTTCTTATTCAAGTTGGGAAGAGACCCTAGGAAGGGAATTGAACGCTCCCTTAAAAGTTGCCAGGACCGCATGCTTGACATGCTCGGCCCCTTGTGCCGCATGATCGATCTAATTGAGGAGAGCTGTATCAAGGGCACACAACCTAACATTGATCTCCTACGGGGATGGAGCCAAAGGACTCTTATCCTCCTCGGTAATTCTAACGCATCTCTCAACACTGAGAGGAGGAAAGTAGTCCTGTCTAAAATTGACCCAAAGCTCTGCGACATGGCAGAGAAAGAATCCTCTTCTAACCCTAATGGTCTTCTCTTCGGGGAAGACATGATTAAAAACTTGGGCAAGTATGTAGCAACCTTTACGGCTCTTTATAAGGCGCAAACCAACATGTGCAGAGTTTTCAACTCTAATGTTTTTGCTAGGGCTGGCAGAAGGGGTCGTTCTGCCGGCCGTCTCTTCCAAAGACCCTTCTCAAGATCAAGAGGTTTCGGTCGAGCTTACCAACACAACTCCTCATTCTTCCCACAACAAGGTCGCTCCTTCCATTCTAGAGGTTTCAGAGGCATCAACAACCCCAACTTAACAAGTAAGTACACTTCCACTTCACTCTTCCCCTTTAACTCTAAGAGTAGGGGGTCGCCTAAAACATTTCCTTCACGTTTGGGAGCAAATCACTCATGATCCTTGGGTTTTAGAGACAGTTCAAGGCTTCAGAATAGACTTCACGGAAAAACCCTTCCAGGCTTCAACTCCCCAAGTCTTAAACTTGACACTAGACCAACACTCTATCATTGCAGAGGAAGTAAACTCAATGTTATCAAAAGGTGCAATTCTAGAAGTTCCTTGGGATCGCAAGAATTTCATAAGCAATATTTTCCTTGTGGAAAAAAAGGACAAAGGGTGGAGACCAGTAATAAATCTAAGAGAGTTAAACAAGTATCTCACTTACAATCATTTCAAGATCTAAGGTATCCATCTCCTCAGGGACATGCTCCTAGAGAAGGACTGGCTAGTCAAATTAGATCTCAAAGACGCCTATTTCACAATTCCTATGGCAGAGGAATCCCAATCATTCCTTCAATTTGCTTGGGACAACCACCTATACCAATTTCAAGCTCTTCCCTTTGGCCTATCTTCGGCCCCCTGGTGCTTCACCAAAGTTATGAAGGCCATTACCACGGTCCTTCGGGAGAGGGGTGTCCGCCTCATAATCTATCTAGACGACATTCTCATCATGTCTCAAGACAACTCTCAAATTATGAAAGACTTAAAGACTACTGTGAATTTGATAGAAAGTACAGGCTTTATTATAAACAGGGATAAATCCATCATGACTCCCTCCAGGTCTCTAGAGTTCCTTGGCTTCACGGTAGACACCGTCAAATCTATCCTTTTACTTCCCACCAAGAAGATATCCAAGATTCGCAAAGAGATACGCCACGTCCTAAAATCAGATTTCCTAACCTTAAGGGAGCTAGCAAGACTTCTGGGGCTCCTTTCATCATCTATCCAAGCTATCTTTCCAGGCCCGCTACATTACCGAGCCCTTCAAACACTCAAAGGGAGGGCCCTCCGTTCCGGCCTTTGGTACAGAGACAAAATTCACCTGGACCCAGAGGCCAAGAAGGAACTGACTTGGTGCTTGGAGAATCTAGACGCATGGAACGGGAAAGCCATTTTTGGAACTTCCCCGGATTAAGTACTTGAATCGGATGCCAGCTTTCATGGCTGGGGTGCCTGTTTTCAGAATCAGAGTACCGGTGGTTTATGGTCCTATTCGGAAAGTTTACACCATATAAACTTCCTGGAGTTAACCGCCGGGCTCTATGCCCTAATGAGCTTCAAGAAATCCCTTCAAGGGAAGTCAGTCCTCTTCAAGATGGACAACATATCAGCTGTTGCTTCATAAATCGCCTAGGGGGAACGAGGTCACCAGACCTCTCCAACCTAGCCAAAAAACTATGGATGTTCTGCTTGGAACACCAAATCTCATTAAGAGCAGAATACCTTCCCGGCCTAAAAAATGTCTGTGCGGATTGGAATTCAAGGTTCCTCGTGGATCACACCGATTGGAAATTAAACTCAATCGTATTCAACAATCTAGATTATGTTTGGGGTCCCCTAGAAGTAGACCTCTTCGGAAGCAGACTCACGACCCAACTTCCAAGATACTTCAGCTGGCTGCCAGACCCGGGGGCCCTAGCAGTGAACGCCTTTCTCCAGCATTGGAAAGACATTCGGGGATACGCTTTTCCCCCTTTGCGATGATCCAACGTGTCCTTCAGAAGCTGAGGACAGAACGGTCATCAATAGTCCTAGTGACCCTCTTTTGGCCGTCCCAAGCTTGGTTCCCAACAACATTGGAATTAGCTTACGAAACACCCTTTCTACTTCCAGCTTCTCCAGGCCTCCTAAGAGACATAGACAATTTCGATGACCCGCTCATTCTAAACGGGACTTTGAACCTTTTTGCCTGGAAAGTGTCAGGCGAGCCAATAAAATGTCTGGACTTTCGGCGCAGGCTTCTTCTCTCCTCCAAGAATCTTGGGCACCTGGTACACACTATAGGTACAACGGCATCTGGAAAAGATGGGTTTGTTGGTGCCAGGAAAGGAACCAGGATTCCGTGGAGGCCCCTATTGTGCATGTAACCAATTTTCTTGTAGAATAATTTGAAAGAGGTCTTACAGATCCATTAACTGTTATAGATCTGCAATTTCCGCTGGACATTCCCTCCTTAATGGTAGAACTATTGGCAAAAACCCTATTATTTGCAGAATTATGAAAAGTATCAGACTTAAAAGATCTCCCAAACCTAAATATGACTCCCTTTGGGACGTTAGGTTACTTCTTGATCTTTTTTGTAACTAGCCGGATAATAACTTGTTAAATAACAAGTATCTCTCCATCAAACTAGCTTCTCTCCTTTGTCTGATATCCTGCTGTAGAGTTTCGGACGTTAAAGCCTTAGAGATATCCAATAGATCCTATGACGCGTTTGGCGTCAGATTTGACATTTTCAAAAGAACTAAAACGATGTCTGATATGATTTGTTATCCTAGGTTTGACACTTGTAAAAAATTATGTGCAGTGGATTGCATGAAAGAATACGATTTAAGGATGAACCCTCTTCGCACTACTGGCTTAGCCCAACTCCTAATATCCTTTGTTAAACCCTTCAAACCTGTCTCTTCTTCTACCATAGCTAGATGGGTTAAACTAGCTATGCAATTAGCAGGTATCGATCTGTCTAGATTTCAGGCACATTCCTTAAGAGGGGCTATGGCTAGTCAGTCCTTTTGGAAGGGATGCAAATTAGATGACATCATCAAAGCAGCAGACTCGTCAAGTTCCTATACCTTTGCAAAACATTACTGCAAACCTGTCGAACACATGTCAGATGTAGTTCTTCTTGACAACCAACATGCATAATGGCAGCCTCCAGTCTTGTAATGAAATTGCGATTCTCCTATTACTATGACCAGAGAATCTGGATTTCATTAAAGACACGGAGGCTGACATTATCCCAACCCTCCCTCCCGGGAGTGGATTTTAACATCTCTTTGATTGTCATGTGTAATGCTTTGATTTAATTACAATATAACTAAATTTTTAACAGTATTTTACCTTTTAATTGTGTAATGTGGAATATAATATCTTTTACCACTGTTTTCTTTCCCCCTTACATAGGGTGTTTAGTACATTTTCCTAATATTTTGTCCCTTTTCAGATAATTCGTCTTGATTGACTCTTCTTCACGATCCGTTGTAAGCAGCACTCGACACCTCGCCTTCCTCTGTTCTAAGGAGTGGCCTTTCCTGCATGATGCCAGCTTTTGGACTTTGTTGCCTCTAGAAGAACTGTTTTTTCTTTTTCCTGCTCTCACTGCATTTAAAAGAGGCTGATCTCTGTGCTGCTGTTGCCTAGATACATTTGTTTGTTCTAGAAGTCTTTACTTTATGATGTAACTTTAAAGTGGCTGTACTTGAAGTTGCATTAAAAGATTAATGCATAATGTCAGCCTCCGTGTCTTTAATGAAATCCAGATTCTCTGGTCATGGTAATAGGAGGGGCTCTAGAAGTGGTGAAAAACCAACAAAGTCCCATTAACAAGCGAATGGTCTTTTAAAGACCTGTGAAGTACTCTGGGGCAGCTGTGTGTGTGCCTGGGCTGCCACACAGGTGGGGGGCGGGGGTGGGCAGGGGGGTTGGGTTATGCACTGCCAGCAACCTGCCAGGCCAATGAGTGCAGATCACTTGCATCACCCTCTCTCTGCCTGCCATTGCGCTCCATGCTTCTAAAAGGTAAGAAAAAGACGTGCATTTGCGTTTCAAATGTCCGATCCTGCAGCAGCACACTTCCAAGGCCCATACATGACAGTAACCCGATTCAAGGCCCCATTTTTCGATTTTTTTTAAAGAACCTCCCACTTTGCTCCTCTGAAATGTTCGCATGTATGGGGCCTGGCCTTGGCCCGGGATTAGCCGGGGCATGGCCAGGGCGCGCCAGCTTGAAACCCAAGCAACGGGAGCCCGCAACTGTTTTTATGCGTCTCCGAGCGCCTGGAAAAGTGTCAGCACCAGCAAGGGAGCCTGTGGAATGTAGTCCGTGCCCCAGCTCCCCTCAAGGCAAAGACAAACGAAGAAAGCGGGTCCCCGTGCAGCGGAGCACGAAACTGGCTTCATGCACCTCCAGGCGCTTGGCAACGTGTAAGCAGCAGCAAGGGAGTCTGGGGGATTTAGTCAGTGCCCCAGCTCTCCTCAAACCAAAGGCAAACGAGAAAGCGGGTCCCTGCGCAGCCTGAGCTCGCAACTGTTTTTATGTACCTCCAGGCGCCTAGATAAGTGTTAGTGGCAGCAAGGGAGCCTGGGGGATATAGTCTGTGCCCGGGCTCCCTTCAAGGAAAAGGCAAACGAAGAAACTAAGTCCCCGCGCAGTGGGAGCACGTAACTGGCGTTATGCGCCTTCGGGGGTGCCTGGCAAAGTGTCAGTGGCAGCAAGGGAGCCTGGGGGATGTAGTCCATGCCCCAGCTCCCCTCAAAGCAAAGGCAAACGAAGAAAGCTAATCATTGGCCTTATCTAATGCAACCTGTAGTGTAGGATTTGTTGGATTGCATTTTAGGCCAGTGTCACACTGTAGTGTGCTTTTTTGGAGCTGGAATGTATCCTAGGCAAAATTAGTGCATGTGATTTTACGGCACTATTTGAGTGCAGGCACTCATTTTTCAATCACTTTCTCTACATGCAAGTTAGTACATGCAATAAACTAGCATGTCCTAATTTCAAAACCGTAAGCACGAATGTGCTAAAATCACCTACATGCACAGAACTGAGTCTGGCAAATGTACTGCAAATGTTGGGGAAACCAACAGTAACAGCTTTACAGCATTACTCAGAATGGGGTGTTAACCCTCGATTGCCATGGTGGATTCAAACCCCAGTTTGAACAGGTGTCAGAATTATGAGTGGGAATTACCCTAGGCACATTTAGGCAGGTCAAGCAAGCATGCTCATATTTACTGGTGAAAAAGGCCCAGAAACTACTGTGACGTGTATTTTAGTGAGTACATCTTTATTTAAATTCTCTTTTTAGTGTGAAAACCTGTAATTGGTGATGTTTAGCATATCTGATAAATAACGATTCCCTGGATATTGCTATTTTCCCGTTGTGATAAATTTCGCACCAACACCGAGGCACTAGTAATCGAGCCATGTGTCTGCTTGTTGCTCAGGGCCATTGTGCCTCAAAACCAGCTTTGCAATTAGTAAACCTGCATTGAAATTTCTGCATACATTTTCCAGCTTAGCTGGGCTTAATTAGAAGGACATTATGCCGCTATGTGGTGCAAAGCATCTCCCAATGCTTAGAACAGTTTGCAGGGGTGGAGGAATATCAGGAGTTCGTCAACTGTGAAAAATCCCAAACTTCACAACATTGGTTGGCAACAAGAGAAATTTGTGAACAGCTAAGTTGTACTGTGTTCAGACCGGATCTCTTGAAAATCAGCCTTGCTTCGTTTCTTCCAGAGGTAAAAACAGCTAAAGCAGCAGACACCAGGTAAATTATAGGACAGAACTTATTGATTTTTCTTGAGTATTGTATGGAGTTTATGAAGTAAAGCTGGATGTTTCATTTAGAGAGCCAATTTTCAGACAGGAATAGCAATGGCAAATAGCAATTAGAATTATTTCTCAGAAAATGAATCTTATTAGCAGAAACTCAGTACTTTTATATTGATGTTGGTATAGGGTTTTAAACCGTGTTTAATATTTCTAAGATGAAGAGAGAGGAGTTAGAATTTGTAATTAGCTTCAACATACATAGATTTTTTTCTACTAAGATATATCCATATACACATAGGTGTCTTATGCGTCCAAGCAAAGAGGTGTGATAGATGTTTTAAAGAACAATTTTATTAGCCATTAATTTACCCATATGAATTATAATAGTATAAAGACAAACCCATGGGTGCATACATTCGAAAAACAAGTGCTGGCTTGAAGCAGGGGTACGTTCTTGCCCCCTTACTGTTCACAATCTGTATCTCAAGTCTGTCCAACCAATTGGATCCCATAAATACTCATTCCCAAAAACTTGGGGTCCGCCCCTTAGTGACATTTTATATGCCAACGACCAGCTTCTAATGAGTATGACCCCTGTGGGTTGCAGGGACTCTTTAACGCTCTCCTTTGTTTTACAAAATGGCACCAACTTGAAATCAATAATAAGAAAACCAAAGTAGTGAAATTTAGGAAGAAACTAATCACACCTGGATCACTGAATATTGCTGGGCTCCAGTTATCATCTGAATCAAGAAGCAAATACCTTGGGGTGATATTTGATTCTAGAGGCACCTTCGTGCCACCCATGGATGTAATAAAAACAGAAGTCTTTTCCCTGATCTCAGGATTTCTTACACTTTCATGCTTCCTTCTGAGCCCTATTTTAGGGAAACTATGAAGGCCATGGCGGCAAAGCTGTTACCGACCATCAAGTGCAGCTACGAAATAATAGCTGGTAAAGCAGAAAGGTGATTAGATCTGTTGACGCAAAAGTCTAGCGGCCCTATTACAGGCTCCCAAACGACACATCGCAGACACAACTGCGTCTGGAGTTGGGCTTGACAAAACAAACTTGGACCACAAAAATAAATTTCCTCACGATGTGCCATAGATTTAGATTGCCAGAGGAAAACTCTAGCTGCACACATCTGGATTTCAATAAACAAGCAGAACTCTAAATCAACATTCATATGTTTTCTAGAAGACGCTCCGCAGGCGTTACAAGTTATCAATCTATCTAACACCCAGCTGCCAACTGGCAAATTGAAAAAACAACTCAATAGAATCTTCAGATTGTTCTCCCCACAATAAGACAACGTGACTTTAACCAAGCAGGCCTGAAAATGACAAGCCATCAACACCTATAAGCCACTAAAGCCTCAGCCTTATTTTGATCTTGGGTTCCCATTCCATATAAATTTCAAGTTCCTACAACTCCAGCTAGGAACTCAATCAACACTGGACCAATTGCCAGCTTGGTTAAAAACTGCCAACCCCTCAGAATGCAAACTGATGGCAGTGCCAAAGGAGACCATGATACATGCCCTTGGCATTTTCCCAGCCATGCTACCCAAACGAAAAAAGATGATGCATGGAGCTTTTAACCAAGCTGCAATTCGAAATTGCGTGCGGCTACTCATTGCTGTCCTCGACCCAAAACATACTCTCCGGTGGTAAAGTTCCTGAAAATTCGAAGCTCCAGTAAAGGCCAAAGTGGGTAATTGACAAGCTACTCTGCCACTGTTGATAATGGGGCCTTACTGACAGTGGCGGTCTGAACAGGTAAGTGCGGTGGGGGGGGGGGGGCAGGGCGCAGCAGGGCGTAAAGCCAACAGATAAATGTGTTTATTTAATTATACCTAATCCGTTGTCTGTCAACTTCCCCCCTCTCCCACCCTGCCCTGCCTCACTGCGTTTACCTGTGCCGGCCACCGCTGCTTCCTGACTTCTACTCGATACCCACAGCTGAAAACAGTGTATATTTGCTCTATGAGTTGACTTCCCACCACAGCACTACTGTATACATGCCAACTCTCCCGTGCACTGCCAGTAGCATGCTCTTTTATCACACACTTTTTGCTTTCTCCATGCTCCTGACAGGCAAGGGAAACAATTTTATATTTGCATTTCTACTATCCGATCCTGCAGCAGCACAGTTGCACGTTCTGTACATGACAATAGACCAAATTGCGGCCTCAACAGAAGTCGATGGGAGGAATACAGTCTCCCTATTATTTTTTCTAAATCTCCAACTTTCCTCTTCTAAAATGTTGGCATGTATGTTACTTCTGCAAAAACAACAATGTGCAGGAATTTATATAGCGCAAATCACCAAGCGGTCTCTAAGCGCTTGCTTAAGGAACCCGTCCTGGTATTCCCCTGTGAGATAACCCGGCAGGGCATCCGCAAGGTGAATGCCAGGCATCCCGCCGCGAGGGGCCCATGTGGAGATTAAGCAAGCTATTGCCCAGAGTCACAGAGTGTGAACCCATGAGTCGAGTATGCACTGGAGCGAGAATTATCGAGTCCATGGACATTAATGGACTCAAGACCCAGCCGAGCTGGGAATTGAACCCTGGTCCCGGGCTGACCTCTGCTTCCAGGTCTGCCTCCTCTAGCCAGTGAGCCACACTTCTCCACACAATTGATGGACAGAATGTACAACAATGTCATACATTCACCCCAGTACAGAGATCTGGGCCTAAATCCATCGTTTTTTTGCTCACCATGCCGTTCCAGTTTGAACCCAGCCATATGCAAATCAGTCTTGACCCTGTGCCTCATGGGAACAGTCCAGACCGAACTGCCAAGCCAGGTCCTCCCTGGACTGAAAACAAGCATCCTAGGACCGGTTTCTGGCATTTCAGCCGTCTTCAGCCAGGCTTGCTTGATTTTCAGTGGCATGGAGAGCAAGGGACCCACGTCTGGGCATACCCTTTCCACTCGGGGTGACAAATGCAAAAACAACAATTGATGGACAGAATGTAGAACAATGTCATACATTCACCCCAGTACAGAGATCTGGGCCTAAATCCATCGTTTTTTTGCTCACCATGCCGTTCCAGTTTGAACCCAGCCATATGCAAATCAGTCTTGACCCTGTGCCTCATGGGAACAGTCCAGACCGAACTGCCAAGCCAGGTCCTCCCTGGACTGGAAACAAGCATCCTAGGACCGGTTTCTGGCATTTCAGCCGTCTTCAGCCAGGCTTGCTTGATTTTCAGTGGCATGGAGAGCAAGGGACCCACGTCTGGGCATACCCTTTCCACTCGGGGTGACAAATGCAAAAACAACAATTGATGGACAGAATGTAGAACAATGTCATACATTCACCCCAGTACAGAGATCTGGGCCTAAATCCATCGTTTTTTTGCTCACCATGCCGTTCCAGTTTGAACCCAGCCATATGCAAATCAGTCTTGACCCTGTGCCTCATGGGAACAGTCCAGACCGAACTGCCAAGCCAGGTCCTCCCTGGACTGGAAACAAGCATCCTAGGACCGGTTTCTGGCATTTCAGCCGTCTTCAGCCAGGCTTGCTTGATTTTCAGTGGCATGGAGAGCAAGGGACCCTCGTCTGGGCATACCCTTTCCACTCGGGGTGACAAATGCAAAAACAACAATTGATGGACAGAATGTAGAACAATGTCATACATTCACCCCAGTACAGAGATCTGGGCCTAAATCCATCGTTTTTTTGCTCACCATGCCGTTCCAGTTTGAACCCAGCCATATGCAAATCAGTCTTGACCCTGTGCCTCATGGGAACAGTCCAGACCGAACTGCCAAGCCAGGTCCTCCCTGGACTGGAAACAAGCATCCTAGGACCGGTTTCTGGCATTACAGCCGTCTTCAGCCAGGCTTGCTTGATTTTCAGTGGCATGGAGAGCAAGGGACCCACGTCTGGGCATACCCTTTCCACTCGGGGTGACAAATGTATGTTACTTCCAGCAAAAGGATGACATGGTCGAGCACTGTCACTTTAACAAACTTTGCACAGCCACTGTCAGAGCCTTACTAAATATATATATAAGCATATGATTTTTGCCAACTCGTGTCTAGAATGATGTTATATGAATTAAAAGATGGTTAAGGTTTGGATTTGATTGCAGATTTTATTCTATTCCATTACAAATGTTTATCTTTTGGTGTCTTTGTGTGAATGTGTAATGGTTTTAGCTAACTATGCATAACGAAAAAAAAAAGTACTGGCGAAGTCCATATGTATTCTCAGCAGCAAAAGGCCTTATTATTGGTTTTGTCAATGATTGTTTGCATTAGCGTTACTTAATGCCCCTCCCCCACTCGTTCATGGCGGACTCGGTGCATTGATGACGGGCGGCTCCTCGGCTCTCTGGGATGAGAACAGAAAAATACAGTGCTAAAGTAACTGCCTGGAATCGGCTCTCGGTTCTCGGCAGTATCGATTTCCTGAAGTTCCCCTTTTGGATATTTTGGCTGGCGGAGGGCTTTGTTCCGCCGTTCGATATTTAAGCAGCCGGTTTGACTGACATCTTGGAGGCAGAAAGGAGGAGCTGGTTGATAGCATCCTGCTGAGGATTTCTCCTTTGCTTAAAGCCCAGCTGTTTTTTTTTTGGGTTCTTGCCGGTCTCTGAGGTGATTTTTTCACAGGAGCTGGAATAGATGTTTGAAGTATCTGTGACTGTTGGCTTGTATTTTTCACCTTAAGTGCTGGTGGTTAACCCCTTCGCTGCCAGGCCTTTTCCCCTCCTGTGCCACGCCCTTTTTTGGCTATTTGGGGTAGTGCGCGCTGAGGCCCCTGTAACTTGTTGACCAAATAAGGTATCCACGCCAAATTTGCGTCCTTTTCTTCCAACATCATGGGAATTCTAAAGGTACTCAGGGTTTGTGGATTCTCCTAGAGGGGTCACAGAAATGAGCCAAAATACAGCAAAATTTTGTTTTTTTTCGGAAAAATTGGAAAAACAGGCTGCAAATGAAAGCATCTGGGTTTTTCCCTGCAAATGTTATCAAAAAAGGGTTTGTGGGGTTGAAATCACCATTTTCCCAGCTTTTCAGGGATACCAGACTTTTGTCAGAAATCCAACATGTTTTACACAGTTTTGGCATTTTTCTGGGACATAGCCTATTTTTGCTATTTTTTGTGCTTTTGACCTCCTTCCAGTTAATGGCAGAAATGGGTACAAAAGCAATAATGGATCTTGGAAAGCTATACATTTTCGAGAAGAAGACAAAATTCTGAATTCAGCAAGGGGTCATTTGTGTAGATCCATCAAGGTTTTTTTATAGAAAATAACAGTTAAATATAGAATAAATTGAAAATTAGTTGAAAAAAACAGCCTTTTGTGTCAACGTTTTCACCTGTAACTTCTTCTAATTATGACAGCTCTTTGAAAGCAATATACCATTACATCCGCTGGACATTAATGGTTGTGGGGATATATAGGACTTGTAGGTTCACCAAGAACCCGACGAACCCAGAGCCAAAAACTGAGCAGCAACTTGAAATGTTTTTTTATTATGTACCGGGTATATAGTGATTATTCTGTAAAAATGTGTACATGGAAAAATCGGTATGAAAGACACCTATGTATTTCTGAAATGGGAACAAAATATAGAGTTTAGAAACAGTAGATATTTGCACATTTCTGAAATTGGGAATACTCATAATAGCATGAGAATTATCAGTCATTTTTTAGAATGACTTCTTTTTTACACAATATCTTTCATTTGGAAGGCAGAAATGCATCGAGAGTCAATAGATAATAACAGTTCCTTTACAAATCTGAATTACGCTTAGTCTCCCGATAAAAATGGTACCTCACTTGTGTGGATAGGCATAGTGTCCGCGACAGGAAACGGCGCAAAACGCAACGTGGTCACAACTCAATATCGCTGTGAAAATGTACCCTTTTTTGGGAAAGTGCCTAGCTCTAGTTTTTGAACCCTAGCTCTGCAGGCACCTTGGAAAACCTAGCAAACCTATAAATTTTTTAAAACTAGACAGCCAGGGGAATCCAGTATGGGGTGACTTGACTGCCTCCCACCAGGGTCTGTTACCCAGAATCCCTTGCAAACCTAAAACATTGTAAAAAACAAACACATTTTCCCCACATTTCTGTGGTGGAAAGTTCCGGAATCTGCGTGGATCCACAAATTTCCACCCACCCTGCGTTCCCCAAAGTCTTACGGGAAAAACGGTACCTCACTTGTGTGGGTCGGCCTAGTGCCCGCGACAGAAAATGGCGCAAAACGCAACGTGGTCACAGCTCAATTTCGCAGTGAAAAATGACCCTTTTTTGGAAACATGTCTAGCTGTAGTTTTTGAACCCTAGCTCTGCGGGCACCTTGGGAAACCTAGCAAACCTATACATGTTTGAAAACTAGACACCCAGGGGAATCCAGGATGGGGTGACTTGACTGCCTCCCACCAGGGTCTGTTACCCAGAATCCCTTGGAAACCTACAAAATTAACAAAAAAAACACATTTTCCCCACATTTCTGTGGTGGAAAGTTCCAGAATCTGCGTGGATCCACAAATTTCCACCCACCCCACGTTCCCCAAAGTCTTACGAGAAAAACGGTACCTCACTTGTGTGGGTCGGCCTAGTGCCCGCGACAGGAAACGGCACAAAACGCAACGTGGTCACACCTCAATTTCGCAGTGAAAAATGACCCTTTTTTGGCAAAACGTCTAGCTGTAGTTTTTGAACCCTAGCTCTGCGGGCACCTTGGGAAACCTAGCAAACCTATACATTTTTGAAAACTAGACACCCGTGTGCTTCCAGGGAGGCATGGCTTGCGTGGATCACCCAACGTTTCCTTACCCAGAATCCCCTGCAAACCTCAATTTTAGCTGAAAAAATCACATTTTTCACACATTTTTGTGTGGGAAAGTTGTGGCATCACCGGGCTCACTCAAATTTCCCATCACCCAGCGTCCCCCCGGGTCTCCCAGTAAAAATGGTGCCTCACTTGTGTGGGAGGCCCAAGTACCCGCGACAGGCAAGGGCCCAAAACGCAGTGAGGTGACAACAAAATTGCCTATCTCAAAACCACCTGGTTTTGCAAGGGGGGTCACTTGGGTTTTTGGCCCGGTGCTCGGCGGCCATCTAGGGAAACCTACCAAACCCATACATTTCTGAAAACTAGACACCCAGGGGCTTCCAGGGAGGTATGGCTTGCGTGGATCCCCCAACGTTTCCTTACCCAGAATCCCCTGCAAACCTAAATTTTAGCTGAAAACATCACATTTTTCACACATTTTTGTGTGGGAACGTTGTGGCATCTCCGGGCTCACTCAAATTTCCCACCCCCCAACGTTCCCCCGGGTCTCCCGGTAAAAATGGCGCCTCTCTTGTGTGGGAGGCTCAAGTACCCGCGACAGGCAAGGGCCCAAAACGTATTGAGGCGACATGAAAATTGCCTACATCAAAACGACCTGGTTTTGCAAGGGGGGTCACCTGGGTTTTTGGCCCGGTGCTCGGCGGCCACCTAAGGGAACGTACCAAACCAACACATTTCTGAAAACTAGACACCCGGGCGATTCCAGGGAGGTATAACTTGCGTGGATCCCCCAACGTTTCCTTACCCAGAATGCCCTGCAAACTTCAAATTTAGCTGAAAAAATCACCTTTTTCACACATTTTTGTGTGGGAAAGTTGTGGCATCACTGGGCTGACAGAAATTTCCTACCACCCAGCGTTCCCCCGGGTCTCCCGATGAAAACGGTGCCTCACTTGTGTGGGTGGCCCAAGTACCCGCGACAGGCAAGGGCCCAAAACGTATTGAGGAGAAATGAAATTTGCCTACATCAAAACGACCTGGTTTTGCAAGGGGGTTCACCTGGGTTTTTGGCCCGGTGCTCGGCGGGCACCTAGGGGAACCTACCAAACCCACACATTTCTAAAAACTAGACACCCGGGGGATTCCAGGGAGGTATGGCTTGCGTGGATGCCCCAACGTTTCCTTACCCAGAATGCCCTGCAAACCTCAATTTCAGCTGAAAAAAACACTTTTTTCACACATTTTGGGGTGGGAAAGTTGAGGCATCCCCGGGCTCACACAAATTTACCACCACCCAGCGTTCCCCCAGGTCTCCCGGTAAAAATGGTGCCTCTCTTGTGTGGGAGGCTCAAGCACCCGCGACAGGCAAGGGCCCAAAACGTATTGAGGCGACATGAAAATTGCCTACATCAAAACGACCTGGTTTTGCAAGGGGGGTCACCTGGGTTTTTGGCCCGGTGCTCGGCGGGCACCTAGGGGAACCTACCAAACCCACACATTTCTAAAAACTAGACACCCGGGGGATTCCAGGGAGGTATGGCTTGCGTGGATGCCCCAACGTTTCCTTACCCAGAATGCCCTGCAAACCTCAATTTCAGCTGAAAAAAACACTTTTTTCACACATTTTGGGGTGGGAAAGTTGTGGCATCCCCGGGCTCACACAAATTTACCACCACCCAGCGTTCCCCCAGGTCTCCCGGTAAAAATGGTGCCTCTCTTGTGTGGGAGGCTCAAGTACCCGCGACAGGCAAGGGCCCAAAACGTATTGAGGCGACATGAAAATTGCCTACATCAAAACGACCTGGTTTTGCAAGGGGGGTCACCTGGGTTTTTGGCCCGGTGCTCGGCGGCCACCTAGGGGAACCTACCAAACCCACACATTTCTGAAAACTAGACACCCGGGGGATTCCAGGGAGGTATGGCTTGCGTGGATCCCCCAATGTTTCCTTACCCAGAATGCCCTGCAAACCTCAAATTTAGCTGAAAAAATCACCTTTTTCACACATTTTTGTGTGGGAAAGTTGTGGCATCACTAGGCTGACACAAATTTCCTACCACCCAGCGTTCCCCCGGGTCTCCCGATAAAAACGGTGCCTCACTCGTGTGGGAGGCCCAAGTACCCGCGACAGGCAAGGGCCCAAAACGTATTGAGGCGACATGAAAATTGCCTACATCAAAACGACCTGGTTTTGCAAGGGGGGTCACCTAGGTTTTTGGCCCGGTGCTAGGCGGCCACCTAGGGGAACCTACCAAACCCGCACATTTCTGAAAACTAGACACCCAGGTGATTCCAGGGAGGTATGGCTTGCGTGGATCCCCCAACGTTTCCCCCGGGTGTCTAGTTTTCAGAAATGTGTGGGTTTGGTAGGTTTCCCTAGATAGCCGCCAAGTCCGGGGCCATAAACTCATGGGACCCGCTTTGCAAAACCAGGTTGTTTTGTGATAGGTAATTTTGATGTCTCCTCAATAGGTTTTGGGCCCTTGCCTGACGCGGGCACTAGGCCTACCCACACAAGTGAGGTACCATTTTTCTCTGAAGACTTTGGGGAACGCAGGGTGGGTGGAATTTTGTGGACCCACGCAGATTCCAGAACTTTCCATCACAGAAATGTGAGGAAAATGTGTTATTTTGGACACATTTTTAGGTTTGCAATGGATTCTGGGTAACAGAACCTGGTGAGAGCCAGTGAAGTCACCCCATCCTCGATTCCCCTCGGTGTCTAGTTTTCAAAAAGGTACAGGTTTGCTAGGTTTGCCTACGTGCCAACTGCGCCAGGGCCCAAAATCCACAGGTATGCACATTGCTAAAAAGAATTCGGAGCCCAGTGGGCTTTCTGCCGCCCTGGAGGGGAATCGGGGAAGGGGGTTTCATCCCGATATGCCCCTAAAGGGGCAGAAAGACTGTGGCTATTTTTTGTGGGCGTGGGGGCATTGGTATGACCATTTTGGGCAGCCCCCAACCCCACGCATAAAAAAGCCGGCGTACTCGCTGGCGCCTAGTGGGCTTTCTGCCCCCCCAGGGGGCAGATCAGGGGCCACTGCCACCATCTGTCCTCCCGGGGGGGCAGAAAGATTGGAATTTCTCTGGGGGTGGGGTGGGGTATTGTCATGCCCATTTTGGGGAGCCCCTACCCCAACACTAATAAAACAAAAAAATCCATGGTTTCTAGTGGGCATTCTGCGCCCCCAGGGAGGCCAGATTGGGGGCTACAGCTCCCATCTGCCTCCTGGGGGGCAGAAAGACTGTAATTTTTGTGGGGGTGAGGGTGGGGGCATTGGCGTGCCCGTTGCGGGCAGCCCCACCCTAAAAAAAACTAAAAACGAATCCCTGGTTTTTAGTGGGCTTTCTGCCCCCCGAAGGGGCAGATTAGGGGCCAATGCCCCATCTGCCCCCCGGGTGGGGCAGAAAGACTGTAGTAATTGGGGGGTGAGGGTGGGGGCATTGGCGTGCCCGTTGCGGGCAGCCCCACCCTAAAAAAAACTAAAAACGAATCCCTGGTATCTAGAGGGCTTTCTGCCCCCCCGGGGGGCAGATTGGGGGCCAATGCCCCATCTGCCCCCCAGGGCGGGCAGAAAGGCTGTAATGGTGGTGGGTGGGTGGGGGCATTGGCATGCCCGTTGCGGGCAGCCCCCACCTTGAAAAAAAAACTAAAAACTAATCCCTGGTTTTTAGTGGGCTTTCTGCCCCCCCCCCCGAAGGGGCAGATTAGGGGCCAATGCCCCATCTACCCCCCGGGGGGGCAGAAAGACTGTAGTAATTTTTTTTCTTTTTTTTTAAATTTCCCTGGTGTCTAGAGGGCTTTTTGCCCTCCCGGGGGGGGGGGGGGGGCAGATTGGGGGCCAATGCCCCATCTGCCCCCTAGGGGGGGCAGAAAGGCTGTAATGGTGGCGGGTGGGTGGGGGCATGGGCCTGCCCGTTTTGGGCAGCCCCCACCCCTATTTTTTATTTTTTTTAAAAATCCCTGGTGTCTAGTGGGCTTTTTGCCCCCCGGGGGGGGGCAGATTGGGGGCTACTGCCCCCATCTGCCCCCCAGGGGGGGCAAAAAGACTACATTTGGCCAAAATTCTTTGGGGGGAGCAAAGGCCCTTGCCCAAGGGGCCGCTCCCCCCTCCCTATCTAGTGGGTGTATCCCTGCTTGGAGATCGCCCTCCTGTGGCGATCCCCAAGCAGGGATCCACTAAGGGCCATTTACTTTGGACGTGGCATAAATTGGCAAATTATCCAGATCCAGAGAGATCCATTTTGTAGATGGATATAGGTTACAGTAAGGGTGAATGGAAATATTCTAAACTTCGTGAATTATTATGCAACAGTTGTAGATGACCCTGTAGCTCTCAAAAGGATGAATGATTTGGCTAGAGCTGCAGTGGGTCCAATAATTTTAGGCGGTGATTTAAATTTTGTCCAATATTTAGTAATAGATACATCTAATAAAGCTAAGAAACAGCTGAAGCCGAGAACCAAAAAACGGATAGATATAATGAAACAAGATTACCAACTAGTTGACCCTTGACAGAAGATTCATAGTGAAGCAATGCAGTATACTTATTATTCTCGCCAACATCAGTCCGCTTTCCATATCGATTTTTTCTTATTTTCATGCTCCTTGATATGTTTAAATGCAGAGATATGGGCTAACTCCTTTTCAGACCACTCTCTGGTAAAGGTTGAAATCGATTTAGAGTTAGGAAAAAGAGAAAAATCCAGGTGGCAGATGGATAGACTTCTGTTAACCAACCCACAATGGATTAGCAGTATCAGAGAATGGATCAAGGAGTTTTTTCAGGTCAATAAGGGTACTGCTAGGCTTTTTTCAATCTGGGGTGCTTTTAAGGCCTCAATACGAGGGCAAATGATCTCCTACATGTCAGAGCAAACCAGAGCCCGTAAGAGCAGAATAGCAGAACTTCAGCAAGCTGTTGATGCTGCCTTGTTAAGAGAAAATAGCTTCTCTGGGGGAGGTTATCGATTGTGGGAGCAACTAACTAAAGCATAGCAGCAATTGAGGGAGTTTTTTAGTATGGAAGAGCTCTGTTGTTCGCAATCATACCAGCAGAGGGTTTATGAGGAAAGCCAGATAATAGGAAAACTGCTGGCATGGTCTTCCAGAGTCAAACAAGAAGCAGCAGTAATCGATGAAGTGGTGGTACCCGGGACACAGATTTTAGCATCGGAAAAAGATGCAATTGCCAAAACATTTTTAGATCATTATAAGGAATTGTATACAACTGACTACCAGATGTCAAATCAAGCACTTCAACATTACTTCCAGGGTTTAACACTCCCTCAGATTCTTGGAGAGCATAAAGCAGCATTAATGACTGATATTTTAGCTGTTAAAATTTCTAAAGCCATGGCCTCAATGCCAGAAGGTAAGGCTTGTGGAAATGACAGCCTTCCGATTGAATTTTACAAGGCATTCCCGGAAGAGCTAATACCATTTCTGCTGGGGCTTTTTAACTATGTTAAGGCCAGAGGCGATGTTCCAGCAGACTTCAAAGAATCTTCGATATTCAGTTTTGTTAAGAAGGGGAAGAACCCCAGAGATGTTAGCTCATACAGGTGAATAAGTTTGTTAAATTCAGACTATAAGATCCTGATGAAAGTTTGGGCTAATCGATTTACTCCAGAAGCCCAGTATGCGATTCATACAGATAAAACTTATGGATGGCAGGTCAATGTCGTCTAATATGGGTTATTTAGTCCAAGCGATCGATTTTTTTTAATACGAATCAAACACCCGCCTTGATAATGATGGTCGACGCAGAGAAGGCGTTTGACTTGGTAAAAATATAGAAATAAAATTTCCAATAGAGGGAATGACAAAACTAAAACTATTTGCAGACATTGTTATACTGTACCTAAAAAAAATAAATGGGGAGCAGGCAGATGAGCTGGGAAATAAAGAACCGATAGGGTGACCAGAATCTCAAAAAAAAAAAAGGGACAGGTCATAGACATAGAAGTAGGACTACAGTTTGCATCAACCCTCGATATTAAAGTAGGACTATTTGACAACTGGAATAGACATAAAAAGGACTACAATGACAGCCTCCTCCACAGAGGAACACTGTTATTATGTGGCAGGGGAGCACTAAATTATGTGGCAGGTGGAATGCCACATCACCTGATGATGACTGGCACCAGCTTTATATTTGGTTCTCTTTGTACAGCTGAGCTCAGTGCAGAACAGCCACTGGCAGCTGAAGAAGCCTCAGTGAAACGTCCAATCTTCAAGTGAGCCCCCCTGCAGCCTCTTTGCTTAAAAGAAAATCAAAAAAGATACTCTGTAAAAAGCAGAGCTGCTTTGACCTGTTTGACCTTTGATCCACTCCTCCTGGTGCATGCAAGTTTCTGATTCTGGTTGCGTTCTTTTTTTTTGTGTCACCATGATTTTTTGACCCCTGAAGGCTAAGTAAAGTAAATGAAGACAGAAAGACAACGATAAAAATAACAACAGATGTTTGTGTTTGAAGTAAATAAAAAAGTCAATAGATAACCGATATTTAAATCTGGAAAAAATGGCAGCCCTAGGGGAAAAGTTTAAACAAATGGACCTTATTTTTGGAAAGGAGTGGAAACACAAAAAACACAGGCCAAACAACAAAGAGAAACTGTCCCACAGCCATTTAAATACTTAAAGTTACGTGTCTTGTGCTGGCTTGCAGGCTGGGAGGACAAGTCTCATGGGGCTGCTGATGGATCCGACATGGTCCCGGCTTGCTGGTGCTGTCAAGGCTGGGGAAGGGTCATGCAAGTTGGTTCCACTCCAAGGACCTTTCACTTTTGGCTGCTGCTTGATTCTGCTGCAGTCTGCTTGCTCACTTTAAAAGGGCAGAGCAGGGTCACACTGGTGACTGCCTGGCTGAATTTTGCTGCAGGCGGTGACCTATGACTCCAATGAGCAGAGCAGGGTGTGCTGGTCGCTGGTGATTCGGACAAGCTGTTGTATCGATGGCTGGCACAATTACGTTGTTGCTTCGTTTTAGAAAGAGAAGAAAAAATCCAGAGAGAAGAAGTCTCTAAAATATTTCCCTTCCCACCGATTAGTGTGTCTGGACAGAAAACCATTTATCTCCAAATGGATATTTGGCCATACGGGTGTGGTGCATTTCTTCCATCCCGACTACTGTGCTGTGGTAACTGAGTTCAGAAACCTAACATCATTGCTATTGAAAAACACGTTTGAGCCTTCATTCATAAACACCAGAAAAATCTTGCAACCTACATTTGGTTCAAATGTTTGTGGAAGAACAGCATCAACACTGCATTCATTCTGTAGCACACATGGTTGTATTCAATAAATGAAGGCCAAGATACCCGAAGTCATGCAAAAATTAGTCACCCCAAGAGGTTTTCCAATGTTGTGTCGCTCACGAGGAATGACGTCTAGGCCTGGGCGGTAAATTCTGTTCCGCTCGCGGAATTTGTGGGATTTGGATAATTTCGCGTTCCGCAGAGAACGCGGAACTGCCCAAAATTCCACGATCCCTGGCTTCGCAGAATTTTTTGCTTGTTCACACTTTTAAAATGCGTGCTCACGAGATATTTTCCCCAAGCACGCAAACAGCGTTCGCGAACGGGCGGAACAAGCATGTTCGCGGAACTCTGCGCGCTCGCGGAGATTTTATACCGTCTTGCAGAACTTTGTGTAGCACGACTACGCAAATTCCGCCCACCCCTAGCGACGTCACACTGTAACTTTCCCAGAAGGGAGCACGTGCACATCTATGTTTAATACCAATGCTCAAAACACACAGTACAATTTGGAGTAAAGTTTCGGAAAACCGGGATACTTCTCCAAAAACCGGGACCATGAGGAGAAAAGTGGGACATCTGGTCACCATAGGAAGGGAGTAAATCGGGAGCGCGTGTGGGTGCTAGAATGCTACAGGAACAAGCATGGGGTAGATGCCAAGGAAAGACATGCACTCTCACTGAGGGCTAAAAAGGAATTGAAGAAAAGAGCCTCCTTAATTGAGCAGTAGAAGGATAAAACGTATCCATTTTGAACACAGTGAGACCAAATACGAGGCTGATCCAAAGATTGCACTATTTTTTGAAATTGTGCGCGTTAGTGTTTTGTTTTACCCATATAAATATTGCACTTTTAATTTGAAAATATCGGGGTATATTCACAAGAACGTGTGATAACTACCGCAAGAGTAGCTCAACGCAACTCTCAACATCTCAGCCTATTGCGGGAAATATACGCTGTGCCAACCAAGTATCCACAACGCGGCGGAGCATGTGATAGTCACCAGATAACACGTCAAATGTCAGCATTAAAATCAACGCCACACCGCCAATATGCGAAACGCGAACGCAAAAAATCATGCGATGAGACCAATCGCGATTCAAAAAGCTGCGAAAACCAGCAGAGGGCCTTCAAATCCCACGCGTCTGGCGGGAAAATGCACCAACAAAGCAACAAAAACAAGACACTCGAAAGAATCCAAAGTGCGTAGGAACATGGATGCACCCTGACCGAGCGCAGAGGCCAACGCGAACCCCACAACCCCCACAGACCACCAGCAAGGAACAACGGGGATGGGGACGGCCGAGGAGAAGAGGGAGAGGAAGATGGGGAGCAGTCCTCAGCCAAACCAGATCAGCGTCACAGAGGTGACAGAACACTACCATCAACTGACCCACAAGTAGACCACTCTGGAGTGCCGAGGAGGGCAAGAGGCACTGGCATGATGTGACAACCTAAACCAGGCACAAACCCGCTGCCAACAGGAAGGCTGCAACAGCGACAGGAGGTGGAAGTCTTGCACCACAGGAGGAGCTGGAGGAAACCGAGGCCACAGTCATCAGTGTGGAGACAGTGCAAGGAGTAGGGAATACGGACACAGCTCGAGAGGACCTGACACAGCATCAACAGGGTGAGTAACGACCAAGGACTGGGGGGGCGGGGGCGATGAGCACAATGGAACACATGCACAACGAGGTGTAGCACACTGCACACCCACAATTACCCAGGATCATGTCCCTGATCCCCTTGGCACACTGCAGCACACACACCTAGCAAGAACAGCACACCCACATTGACGACAACGTGATACAATGCGCAAAGCCAACACTTCAGAACATATGATACAACTGGCTCCGCACATGCCTACTACATCTGACAGAGCAGGAAACTGTGAAATGGAAATGCACGCGTACGACCTCACATCCGTCAAGTAGTCCAAATGTACACTGTCCCGCAGCAGTATTCAGCTTCTTCCAAACAGTCACAATGTACATTGTCATACAGTCTGCATGTAAACCAGAACAATGCGTCAACATACATGTCAACACAATGTCAACATGCATCTCCCCGTCACATTGCAGAGGGGCACATAACACCTCCAGCAGAGCACAGAAGACAACACATGGACATCCCACGCAACCCACCACCAGGACCCGAGCAGCCAAGCTACGTAGAGGGGAACTAGCGCAGCTGGCTCATGAAACTTCATCCACCCACACATGCACCCCAATGCCATGTGTCAGCATGCCAAAAGGAGGTGGCCGAACAGGTGTGGGTGGTGTCCGAACCCATGTAAGGTGAACCAGATCACATATGTTGGTGTCTATTACCCTTCAGGGACCACCTACACCCCACAAAGGAGACCCACACTGCCATAGAGACACATGCAGATGCACATTCACAGTACAGAACCATGCCCAGGGGCACACAAATAGCAGTCACACACCCACGTTGGCTCTGCGTATGACGACCCAGGCCACTACCCTTACGAATTGCGTGGGTGACGAAAAAGCTACATGTCCAAGCTCTAAAGCGCTGCCTGCGGTGACATGTCTGTATCCGCTGTACACAGCACAATATAATGTTGTAGGTCCCAGGGCCCTCATGCATACAACAAGACCACAGGGACACACACAGATATTATGTTGAACTGGCTACGGGCACGTGCACCCGGCCCGTTTATTGGAAGGGCCACATGTACAGTGACGCCTGTTCTGGATGTGTGTGGGGTGAGTGTAAGCCAGCCAGCTCTGAGTGCTTGGTGCTGGCAACCAATTGAACAGTGGGCACCAGTGCAACGAAAACTGAAAACACCTGCATAACAGAGTCAACTGCTGAGCAACATGGAGGGAGCTGGAGAAAGTCCAGAGGACACCCAACATGCAAACAGAATTGTCCGTGAGTTGCAGTGCACTGAGGTTTGGGCACTACCGCTGAGCGTGCCCATGTGAAGAAAAAGTCTTGGATTGTGTACCGTTGAGATATTCTTGATGCAGATGCAGTGGGTTGTGTTAGACCTGCATCATCTTCCTCATCAACGTCCCAGGTCTCCCACACTGCTTGAGGTGACATTGATGCGCTACCTCTCCACAGCACAAAACTCAATCAGTAATGGACGATGGCTTGCGGTGCACTGAGTCAGTGGCACCTGGAGTGCTGAGCAGGGTATCAGTCTGATGATGGCATCCACGACAGGTGTGAGCAACTCCGTAAGTCTTGCAGGACCACCTTTTCGATTCTGGACGATGGAGGTTGAAGGTGGTCCTGACGGTGTTGGTGTGTGCCTCCTGCGTTGATGTGACATCCGGGCCGGTCAGGACTCGATTCGATGTGTGAGCCCTGGTGGACCGCATTTGAGGCCGGAGGCAACGGACAGCGCAGGACCACAGACACATGGCATTGATGACCCCAAGGCCATCGCTTCAGAGGCCATCCATATCTCAGAAGAAGGGGTCCCGGACATGACCAGCACAGAATTAGTAGCCCCGGATGTAATGTGGCTGGCACAGCCACCCAGCCATGGGACGGTAACTTGCGGTGCAGTCAGATGGGCCATGCGACCTGAGTGGGTCCTCATCAATGTCCCAGGTGTATGTTGCAGAGGGTTGCGGGGGACAGTGGAAGGTATCCTCCAGGGCATGATGCAGAGGGTGGAAGCTGTCCAGAAGCAGCAAATGGAGGGGTGGAATGTCACTGCCTCGTTTCCGCCACAAAGTCAGTATCCCTGCCATGATGGCGACGACAACCCCAAGTCGCCACCAAAGTCCAACCAGAAAGGGTCCATGGGTCTCGGGGAATAGACATAGTGGCACCGGGGCTGAAAGGGATGCAGTCTGTGATGAGGCCTGTACAATGACATCAAGTCAACAATGAATAAATGAAGGCTGAATTCGAAAGTGTGTGTGACCAATTCGACCACAGTGTAGGCCGGGGGCAGCGGTCAGCAAGGGCCACAGCCACATGTCATTGGGATGCAATGCACATGGCTGCTGCCACCTGACCAAAGGTAGTACAGTGAAGTAGAATGTTCATTCTTGTGAGTACACAGACAATGTATGACTCAGTTCCAAATGTGTGACCTACTTGTCCGTAGTGTCGGCCGAAGGCAGTAGTCAGCAGGGGACAGCAGACATGTGTCGTAAGAATGCCATGTACAGAGTTGGTGGCACCACATCAAAGGGAGTACACTGATATAAAATCTGCAATGAACATATGTACTCTGCCATCGTGTAATCAAGACTCAGTTCCAAATGTGTGACCTACTTGATCGTGGTGTAGGCCGTGGGCGACAGTAGAGTACGTCAACGATAAAGGACTAAAGCAGGCCTGTGTCATGGAGGCCGTGATGGTCTGAGGAGGCTGCCAAGGTCTCGGGCCTCGAGCTTGGAGCTTGCCCAGGCACGTGGTGGGCCCTCCTTGACACACACCAGTGACGGAAGTTGAATAGTGTGGCCTGGCTGCGCAGGGGCGGGCCTCACGGGTTTGGGGTTCAGCGGGCCAGGGTACGGCAGGTGCACAGGATCGCAGGCAACTTCGCTCATGAGGATGGTGTTGGCCTCGCGGCGTGGTGAGAGGCGCGGCCCTAGCAGAGACGTTGGGCTTTCCGGAAGAGGACCACACCCAGGGCTATGTGCTTTTTATTCACACCCCTATGCTGGCCTGGCGTACGCCTTGCCATCCCACTCAGCTCACTCTTATGGGAGGACGTAACAGGCAACATTTCCGCAAACACCCCCACTGGCTGGAGTTACATGGTTGCGTCCACTGTCCACTATACTCCATACACCAGAGGTGCATGTCGCCATGGATATGGGTGTGTTCGGCATACTACAGTCTGTCCAGCACTTCTCCACCACTCTTGGCATTGGGTACTTTCCCACTCATGGTTCTCCTGCATCCTTCACACATGCCTGGTTGCCATCTCTCCTCACATTCGGCTAGTGTGTGGCTGAGGTACCATGTCATTGATGGCTCATGTTCACGGCTTGCCCAGGTTACCATTGTGAGTTGTTCTGTCGTGTCTGGTGGGTGGGCATGTTGTTTTGCATGTTGGTTGTGATTTTATGCTGTGTGCATTGCCAGAGTTGTGAGTTGCATGGTTCTGGAGTTGAGGTGAGTGGGGTGTTCATTTGGAACTTGCCAAGGGGCTGTGCATTTCCCTTGGTGCCATCCTGGGAACGCTAGTTGCTGATGGACTGTCGGAGGATGAAGGAATCATGCACACTGGCTGGGTATTTGAAGGCGAAATTGGTGGAAGTTCCACGGTGTTCGAATGTTGCCTGCACATTGATGTGAGACATGTGCCCTCTGTTGTGGTGAATGCATGCTGTGTCACCAGGGGGGCACAGGTAGGACATGTGTGCTGTGGATTGCACCAACATGTGCATGCATCCAGCTATGGCGTATGGTCCTTGCTTGGTCTCCAGCCGATCCTGCGCATTGTTTTGGATGTTTAGGGACCGGGTTACCAGGTTGATGGTGATGTGAAGGACAGGTATGAGGGACTTAGATGTGGCTGGCTGTGAGACTCCTCTGACTCTGGTGGGTGTTGGTTGGGGGGTGCCAGGGGCCAACAGGTACAGCAGAGCCAGCAGCTTTGCATGGTTTGTGTTGGTTGTCCGCTGTGTTGGTGCCATCAGCATGTTGGGCGATGTTGGTCAGGATGCATACGATGGTTGTCCTTTTGAACCTGTAGTGGGCAATGACATTGTCAGGTGTTGGGTCTGTGAGGCTGGTGCGTTTCCTGGGGGTCCGCTGTCTTTGTCGGTGCTTCCTCTGTGGTTTGTCCGGGGGGGTTCTGGGTGGGGGTTGGGGTCCTGGGGTGGTGGCGGTGGGTGTCATGGCCGTCTTGGGTGTCTGGTCCGCATGACCAGTGGCTTCATTGGCATCTGTTGCCCTTCCGATGTGGCTGTGGGCTGGGCTCCCTTTTGTGGTGCAGGCTGTTGTCCGACTTTGCACCAGGTCTGAGCAGGTGTTAGTTCCTGGGTGCTAACGCGCCTTATCGCCTGTTTTGTGTTCTTATCGCCGATCTGGCTGGTCGTTGAGAATGTTGAGGTGTGGTGTTTTTGCAGCTTTTGGCATGGGAACGCCTACTCTGCATCTCATTAGCAATAGTTTCGGGGGTTATCTGTGGCAATGTTTTTTGCGGCTGCTATCGTGGGTATACTGCCGGTAACTTGGCGATAATATTGCTTTTCGATAACATGGGATTTGGATAAGTGATTGTTTCAGTAAAAATAGGCTTGAGAATGACTTTAATATCTTGAAGCAACGTTTTTTGCTTCTCTAGGTATATATCAACAAAAGGATATGGTGAACGTCAGATTTTTTTACATACTTTCAGTCCCTTTTTACACTACAGAAAAGTGTGTCAGGCTTGGAGTTTCACTTACGCACCTATGGGTGCATGGCCCTTCAACCGAGTATGGGTACACACCCAATGTCATAAATCACCTAGCCTCTGGTCCTCATACCGTCCATGGAGGCAGTGCACTGTCTGATACAGGTCTATTTGTACACTCAAGCCCTGATTTCGATTTTATGAGCATTGGACCGGGCCATCTCTGAAGGGCCCAATTTATTAAGGCTGGGATAGGGTATGTCCAATCGCACTAAAAAAATAATAATACCCTCCAGAATGTTTATTTTATCACGTGCAATAAATAGTACCTACTATGACTTTCTGTGAGTTTTTTTATTGTTCTTTATTGAGAGAAAGAGACACGTGCATAAAAGAGCATTAGATAGAACAACAGCATCAGTGGACATGATACCCATTACAACATATGAGATGGAGTTCTGAAAAAAATAAAAAGGGAAAAGGGTGACACAGCAATGAGGTGACAAGCATGGAGGTGACAAGGCAATAAGATAAATCCAGTGGTAATAGTACAGGCATTCACAGTAAATTGCATATACATACTAAGAGCATGAATACATAAGCAGGCATGTAGAAGCATAAACTGATGTAGTAACAAATTAGAGGGAAACTGCAGTGCAAAAGAGTAGACCCAACTGCAAGAATTAGTGTCTCAGATCCAATGGAACATATGCAGAATGTCTGCACCAAGTAGGAGGCGGATAGCTTATGGTGGTTTCAGATTGGAAGCAAGCTCTAAGACAAGCAGTGTAATATCTCAACCTGTGAACTGCACACCCCTTGCTGCCTGATAGCGCAGCCCACCCATCACAACGTCTTCCCTCTGGGTTCAGCACCGCTTCTCAAGTTGCCAGGCAGGTATAGATGGGACCATGCTTGCTCTTGAATTCATAGCTATTGCATGCTTCGGCAGTGCGAAAGCAAGGTCGATCAGTTTAGTCCCGGCTCTATCAGTTTTAGGTCTGGGCGTCCAACCCGACAAGCAGGTACGTGGGATGTCAATATGGCATCCACCGGTCACCAGCGTCCAGGTTCCTCAGACAGCATGCAAGTCAGTGATCAGGGTAGTGTACGCAAAGAACTGGCCAGGTGACAAAGCGTACGCCTGTTTCAGCTCGTCAAGTGAAAGTACACCTTCGGAGGCAAACAGTTGCCCAACTGCGTCTATATCCACAAGATGCCAGTGAGCCTGGTCTTCTTGGCCCCAAGCTCGACGAGACCAGGCTGCACTCACAGGGGGCGATCCAGCAAGTACTCTACCTTACAACGTCAGCATGGGAGATACCTATTTCAGTAGTACCTGACCACCCTAAGCAGAAGTGGACCAACCACCACCATGTTGTGAAGGCACCTGCACAGAACGGAGGACCATAGACTAGGCAACCACAGGCCAGAGATATTGCACCTCCAAAGGGGGATCCGCCGTGATCCAAGTGATAAGCCACGGCACCTGTCCAGCCAAATAATATGCTTCGAAATCAAGGGAAGCAAGACCCCTGGATACTAGGGGGAGGAAATATCCATGCAGTGCAACCTGATACCTGCCAGATGCCTAAATATGGTTCGGCAGGCAGGTGTTAAGCTCCTTAAATGTCTTCTTGGGGAAAAAGATGGGTTCTGGTACTGTCCAGCACTCCACACATACCGGGCCACAATACACGCAACCCTACTAGAGATTACTGGACTTATGGGTCTCAATACATGGGAGGTCTGCGCATTTGGCATAAGCAAACGCAGAAAACACCAAAAAGTGGAAACACGCTTTGTTTCCCTTGCAATCCTCCTGGCGAAGAGATGCATAGCTATGTATTGAAGAGCGCCAGATGGGCCATCTGCTGCGGCATGGTGGGCGTGGTTAAAAATTGGGGGGCCTCTGAGGAAGAGGTCAGAAGATTTCCAAGGCATACGCAAGCATCACTTTTCCATGCAATGGGGACACTGCTCCATGCCTTCACACAAGTTGGAACAGGTGAGTCACCCACTCAGGCCACTATACTGCCGAAAGAGGAGACACACCAGGAGAACACACAGAATTCCCCCCCCGCAATCGGTTCTTCAGTGCCCTGTGACCCTCAATCTGACCATAGTCATGCACAACCTGTACCCTACCATATAGAACCAAGCGGCTGATCTCGTCCATCGGAGTACCTAGTCCTCATTAACACATGAGCACCTCTATACAGTGAATCCCAGTTCAAATTACCCACGTTGAAGAGTTATATTCATATTGTAAGAAAATACAATAGTCGGTGTTACCCAGCACCAGCACAAAAGGTCCAGACATGAGTAACAGCACATCCTAAGGAGGAAAACATCTGTTTGTACGGGCCGTACTTGTACACCACCCATAGATACAAAGAAGAATGTTGAGTTACGACTCATGTTTCTAAACAAGACTATACAACCTGAGAACAAAAAGGCTTGTGATTAATGTACTAACCATTTGCAATATTGATTTAATTAAATGTGGACCTTGTACAATAATGAAATGCCAATAAAAAGATTTTACAAAAAATAAAAGATGGGGATATTGGCAACAAAATACAAGAAGCGAGGCAAGACCACCATGTTGGGCAATGTGGCAATGAGGACCGTAGCCCCATCAAGGCCCTCCCAAAATTACCTTCCCGAACGGTGTCCAGGTGCTGATATACCCAGACACGTAAATACATGTGAAGGGCTGCTAGTAGAGTAGTGGGCTTGTATTCCTCCAGAAAAGCAGCACAGGGGTCTGACAAAGGAAAGATACAGGATTTCTGCACATTAACAAGCGGTCCAGAAAATAAACCAGAGGTGTGTGTAGGAGTTCCATGATCGGATCCCACCCAAAGGTAATATCCTGGAGGTAAATCAGGATGTCATCCGCGTGAAGGTAGATGGAATATATATGGTCAGATATTTGCAGTCCATGATCATTAACAAGCAGACACATCCTGCATGCTACAGGCTTGACGGCAAGCACAAAAAATAATGGCAAAAGCGGACACCCCTGATGGGTACTGCAGCATATGGACCAAGCAACAGAAAACTCCTGACCAACATACACCCTGGCAAACAGGGCAGAATAAAGGATCCGATTCTACAACACATTGGAGTCCCCAGAGGCTAGCAAAAGCCTTCTCCATATCACTGGAAAGTGCAACTTATCATGTCATGGCCATAGGGAGAGCATCGAAAATATGAAAAAGCTGCCTAATATTAGCTGAAGTACTACACCGGGGTAAAATTCCCAACTGACCCTGATGGATCAAGAGGGACAGATGCAGAAGAATACAATGGGCTATTATTTACCTGAGGATTCTGCAATCTAAATTAATTATAACCAATGGGCAGTAGGAACCCATGTCCAATGGGTCACCACCATCCTTAGGAAGCAGTACAATGAGACTTCCATGGAGGAATGTGGGAGAGATTTTTCCTCCCAGGCAACCCTATACATCGCTGCTAGGTGTTTAATGAGGTCCCCCTGAAAGCATTCATAAAATTCTAGTGGCAGATCTTCATTGCCAGTTGTTTTGCCGGTCGGTAACTGTTTAAAATGGACCTTGATTTTACAGTCTGTAATGAAACCCTCCATTTGCTACTGATTGGTGAGCGACAGCATCACCAACGAGGTGCAGGAAGCAATGCAGATCGCCCATGTACGGGCCCTCCAGCTGGTTATACAACATCCAGTAGTACGTGGTACAGACTGCATTAATGTCTACTTGCCTGTCTACTAAGTGGCGAATAGGACACGTTACAATGCAAACTTTTACAACGCATGTCTTTATAATGTGGTTTTTACATTGCAACATCCATTACAATGCATGATTTTACAACGCATGCCATCACAATGCATTTTTTGAAACTACACTTACAACGCATTCCATTACACCACATACCATTACAAAGCATACCATTAAACACATAATACTTTTAGGGCAACAGTAGTGTAAGTGTTGGATGGTGTAGGGGTAAAAAATACTATTCCAACTCCAGTGAGTGCAAAAGTAGGGTAAGTGTTGGATAGTGTAGGGGTAAAAATTACAATTCCCACTCCAGTAGTGCAACAGTAGGGTAAGTGTTGGATAGTGTAGGGGTAAAAATGACTATTTCCCATTACTTACCTTATAATGCGTTGTAATGGCATGCGTTGTAGTGGCATGCATTGTAATGGAATGCTTTGTAGTGACATGCGTTGTAATGGCTGTGTTGTAATGGCATGTGATGTAAGGGATGTTGCGTTGGTATGACTGAGTTGTAAAGGTAGTGCGTTGTAATGACTTTGTTGTAATGGTTGTTTCCCCTATGTGGCATCAGGGTGTGGATAGCGGCAATGGAACAATGCTGAGTATCCACCTGAAGTAGCCCCATCTGCCACATCTGCCAGTTCTATCCCCTACCACATGCTTGGTGGCCATATACATGCCACAATCATGGTTCAATAATTGTGCACATACTTCTGAGTGTTGTCGGTGAACTTGTGCAAGAAGGTGGCATGCCTCCGCATCCGATATTGCATGAATCTCCAAAGGGTGCAAGTCCTGCCAAATCCGGCCCAACTTAGTCCGAAGAGCAGAGCGGACTTCTATAGATGTCTTAAAATGAATCTCCCAGATATACACTTTAAATGCATCAGAATCAATGAGGGGACTGAATGCAGAGCCAGCATTCTCTGTGAAGTAATGCCGGATCTCCTTCTCAATTGTACCCTGGTACGCTGCAGCCTCCAACACCGAGCACTGCAAATGCAATATAGGGATTCTGGCCTGCAAGGGTCTCCAGGATAGAGTGAGCAAAAGGGCGCAAGGATCTGAATGTGTCCTGGCCAGCAGCTCAGTATTATGTTTCAACCGCAGAAGGTGCGGTGAAACCATTAACATATATATACATTTGTGTAAAGCATGATTGTGAGAGAAATGGGGGTATAGACGCAGTATCTAGTGGGTCGCACGCCAAGCATCGGCCAGATACTAGCCCTGCATCCAGGAGTGCAGCTCAAAGATGTGGCGCGGGTGTGTGCGCTGGGCAAAGAGGGGTGAGACCTGTCTAAGGAAGCGTCAAGCACACAATTGAAGTCCACTCCCAAAATTAGAGGCTCTGACAAGGAGGATTCAACAAATCCATCAAAGGTATGCAGGTTGGTAACTTGCCCGGTGTTGGGGGCATAAAGTCTCAGAATGTGAAGAAGAGACCCATCCAGTTGACCTGAGATACAAAAATGCACCCCTTCGGATAATCTTTCTGGGAGTAAAGTTGAGAGGGGACCTGTGACCTAATCCAGATAAGCACCCCTCTAGAGAATGCAGAAAATGTGGTGAAATACAGTTGACCTCTCCAACACACAGGCAGACGTTGACCTTCCTCTTGAGTGAGGTTTGTTTCCTGCAATAAAGCAATAAGAATGGGGCACTATTCAAGTTAATAATGTGTATAGTGTATTTTAGCAGGATGTCCCATGCCCCGAACATTCCATGCCTGAAAAGTGAATATATACAAACTAGACATGGTGTTAGATGGTAGGGAAATGGGGAGAAGCGAGAATACCTCATCCGCTGGACTGCATACACACAACTACAAGAATTACAAATCAACCTGCAAACAATCCAATGCCAAGGTAAAGTATTAAGCCAATGTCTCACAATGCAATGCAACGGTATCAGTCACATATGTACTTTTGAAAAAGCTCGGAAAGGCTGAGCAACACAACACTAATAAAACAGTCCCAACAATAACTCCCCATGCGGGGCTGGGAAAAATTCAGTATAGGTTGAAGCTTATCAGGCAGTAAACTATACACTAAAGGAACAGTGGTGTTATTAATGTTGGCATAAATAGTGTATAGATAGATAGATAATGACTTTATTTCGGATATTTTTCAATCCATAAAAGTACACATCAATAAACAGTTCATATTAAAAAACATCACATTAATTACAGAATCGATCACACAAACATACAATACATAAATTCCATAAAAGAGTGCAAAGGCAAAACAGTACAGGAAAAAAAGTGCATTGGTGCAATGGGCTACTAATAGTTCAGAGGAAGTTACATTTACTCATCTAAACATTTTCTAAATCTTAGTGTCAATTTTAAAAATTCTAACACCTGGAGGACACTATCCGGGTGCAGCAGCTGTAAGTACATAAAGGCAGGTCTAATTTGTTTAAAATTTAATTTCTTTAAAAGGGTAACAAGGTATCTCCTACGGGGATATTCATAAAATGTACATAAAAACATAAAATGTAGCATATCCTGTGGAGACTTCCCGTCGCAGCCACAGGGAGCTACAGGTTTCTTAAAAATATCTGCCGTGGGTCTAAATAAGAGAAGATGGAAAATGTTAAACCTGAATCGGGTCAGCAAAAATTTCTCATGTGAGGTGAAGGGGCATGTTAAATACTTTTCCATAGAGTTGCAAGTACTCAGCATAATATACTTTCTAACATTAGGTTTTAAGAGCTCAACTTCATCTCTTAGGGCAATACATTTCATAGAGAAAACTTTTTTAATTGCTGCTACATCACCCTTGACTATATCCCTCGGTTTATCAAACAGATTCAGGCAACCAAGTTTCAAAAATTGGGACTTCAGGTATTTAAGCCAAGGTACACACATGGCATGATCAAGTGATATAAGGTCTTCCACTATCAAATGTGTTAAAGGGATTTCATCACTTAACCATAGTTTTACCCAGCATAACAGAGGTTTTAAACCGACAATGTCGGATAGATACTGGCAGCCAAGTTCTTCATGTGCAATTAAGTTCGAGGTACTACATGGGACACATAACAGGCGTTTTAAAAATTTATTTTCAACTATTTGTAATTGTTCGCCATTTATGTAGCCCCATATCTCACTACCATATACAGCAGTGGCTATGGATTTAGAGTTGTATAATTTCATCATAGCCACATTTGGTTTATTCCCCAGTTTAGACGCAGTATTGAAGATGGAGGCATTGACTCTAGTCATTTCCCCCTTTTTCTTGGCCAAGTGAGGAGCCCAATTAAGTTTGGTATCAAATAAGATACCTAAATAGGTGAATGTTTGGGTGGTAGGGATCGAGACATCATTCAATTTAAAATTGAACTTCTTCTTTGGTTGCCGGCCAACATGCATAATATAGGATTTTGAGTTGTTGACCTTAAGGTCCCTATCAGACATGAAATTATTAAAAACATTCAATATTGCCTGGAGACCAACTTCTGTTCTGGAAATTAAGACCGCATCGTCAGCATATAAAAGTAGAGGGATACCCCTCAGACCAGCTCTAGGGCAGTCTGATTTTACCTCTTGTAAAACAGCCTCAAGGTCATTTATATAAAAATTAAAAAGAAAAGGGCCCAAAATACACCCCTGACGTACTCCTTTATTGATACTAAAACTTCCTGTAGTTTCCCCGGTCGATGAAAACCTCACGTTAGCTCTTGTGTCATTGTGCAGGTCCACAAGGAACTCCACAATCCCCTTATCAATACCTTTATCCTTCATGGTCTGCCACAGCCTCCCCCTGTTAACACAGTCGAAGGCAGAGGACAGATCCATGAAGGCAAGGTGAATTGTTCCTTTATACACAACAGTATATTTATTCAATATAAGAAACAAATTAAGACATTGAGTTATAGTTGAACGCCCTTCACAAAAACCATATTGAGAGGTCGACAAAATATTGTTTTCGTTCGTCCAGCTTGTTAGGCGTTGGAGTATAACTCTCCCCATGATCTTCACCATTGAATCAATTAACGAGATTGGGCGATAACACAAAGCACTACCCCTGTCTCCTTTCTTAAAGACCGGAACTATTGTTGAGAGACCCCAAGTCTCCGGGCAGCCCAATATGGCTGCTGCATTAAAAGCAGCAGTCAGAATGGGAGCCCAGAAGTCCGGATCAGATTTATAAAGATCAGGTGGTATTCCATTAGGGCCAGGGGCTTTGTTGGCAGTAAGACCCTTTATAGCGACCAGGACCTCATTTATATCAAAAATGATGGCAGTACTGTCCCTATCAGAGGGGACAGCAACCATAGTTGCATCTGCCTCTGAATAATATAAACTTTTAAAATAACTCTCCCATTCCTCCTTTGTTATACAACAAACCAGTCCATCTCCCGAGTCCCCAGTCAAAAAAGGTTTCTTTACCAGACCCCAAAATTTAGTGCTGTTATTCAAAGTAGAGGGATCAAGCAATTCCTCCCAGGCCTCTTTCCTCAAAAACTCTTTACGGGCAGCAATAGTAGCCTTATATTCCTTTCTACAGAGTTTTACGGCCTCCCTGTTCCTCGGGGTTGCTGCCAAGGCTACCCTCAAATTACGGGCAGCTAGAGTACAGTCATGACTGAACCATCTCGGGCCTAAGTTAAGTCGGGGTTTATATGGGACCGATAGAAATGCTGATACCTTTTCCGTAATGTTTTGGTACGCTTCTAGAACCAGCTTGGGTTCACCTCCCCCATTCATACAAACTTTGATGTCCTCGGCACATCCTACAGTGATATTCTTATAGAGGACATCCTCAGAGACCATAGACCATTTTAAGCGCCTCTTACCATCTGTTGTAACCAAACTACCTTGCCTGATACTCGTAATACCTTTTTTGAACCATGGGCAGTTTAGACCGATTATAAGAGGATTATGGTCACTGAATTCACTAAAGACAATGGTAAAAGAATCCACAAAAGTTTGCATCGTCTGCGAGACCAGTATATGGTCTATAAAGGTACCCCTTCCATGCCCTTTAAAAGTAGGGGTATCAAAGCGAAATAGCGGGTCTTTTAATGACATAGCCAAAGAGAGGTCATGGTCATTCAAAAAGTCATTACACAGTTCACCCTCCTTTGTGTGCTCCATATGGAGACAGTCTGCCCGATCACACACCATTTCTGGTAAACATTTATGCAATGGGTCTATACAAGGATGCAGATTAAAATCCCCCATAATCAGGAGGTTATGGCCCACATTTTCCATAAAATTTGAAACAAAGGAATTTAAAAAATAAATATGATTCCTGCCACCACTATCATGAACAGCATTGTAAAAGTTCACCAGCCCGACACGGACATTACCTCCACTTAAGGTTACACCCATTACACCTGTATGCTGTGCTACAATTCGTTGTACTTCACAGGGAATTAATATAGATACAAAAATTACAAGACCCCCCTTGGGCCTACCCCGCGCAGATGGCAAGGCTGGCACAAAGAAGGCCCTATACCCTTCCAAAAAGAGTTCACATCCCAATTCCCAGGTTTCTTGTAAACAAATAATCGAGAATTGTTTGATATAGATCACCCAGTTTACATCAGACATTTTGGCAGCAAGACCCGCAATGTTCCAAGAGACAGGAAGACATCCTGACAATTTACCTACCAAATTATCTGGATTAGTAGGTTCACCTGAAGCCCCGATGTCCTGAGCTGCAGGTGCCCCCCGTCAATCGCACAGTTCAAGACCAGATAATACTTCGAACCTATTCTGTGTGTGAAGATTCGGCCCATATTGATGGTGTCCAGCACTAACACTCCTATTAGACACGCCAATCGGTCCACCTACACCACAGGAATTAGTAATATTATGCAGAAGATGGGTCTCTTGCACGGGAGTAAAAGGTTCACGTCCCCGCCTGGTTAAATTCTGTTGCAGTCGTGGTTTGCACAAATGTGCATAAAAATAACCCAAGGGGCGTACACAGATACTATTTGTGTTATAAACCAGTGCAGAAGCTCTCAAAAGTACGGTTGCTACATGCTGGGGGTGTTTAAAATTTACGACTATACAGTCCCCTGAACCAGACTTTTTGGACGGCCCTACCCAATTTACACGCCTTACTGTTAATATCTCGTCAAAATAGGAAATCGGAAAACCACAATTTTTGTTAAGCATCAGCAGATTCTCCCCTCCCCTTATTCTGTATATCATTAGGAACAGCAGTATCTCTCCTTTTCCCACCAGAGTATTCAATTCCACTAGGCTGAGCAATCTCCCGAGACAATAACAGGTCACCCAGCCTTATCACTTCCTTAGCTAAATCATCAATCTTAGTGGTTAATGGTTTAATAAGCTCCTCCATTTTGACAGTAAAAGAAGCTTCTAAGTTTTTTAAAAGTGAGGCAATCATATCCGAGTTTAGATTAGCTCTATTACCAGCACCATTGGTGGCCGTGAATACAAAAGGGTTTGGTATAACAGTACCAGTATTTGGCTTACCGACCTTCTTTTTTGGCTTACAATTATTATGTTTCCCGTTCTCCCTTTGAGACCGTGTTCTACATGATCTCGTATGCCTAATCTCAGGTTGAGTCTCATTTAGTACATCAGCATCAGAACTTAACGACACCCGAGAAGCAGAATGGACCTCCACCTCTACAGGAATGAAAACTGGGAGGGCCGTAGAGATGATACCACTCGGGTTGATCTCAGGGTCTTGGGGCTGGCTTAGAGAATCATTTTCTAATAATGTATCTTCAATCACGGTGCCTTTCCCCAAGGATACACGTCTATCATTATTAATCTGTGTTACTTTCCTGACCAGGAAATTATCTAGGGTAGCTGGAGCCGCCATTGCTTTATCAGTTTTTGATTTAACCATTCCGTTCGCTTATAGGTTAAGCTTCTACCCAGAAACCCTAGTGTCTGCCTACGCACTCACAAACAGGACAATCAGATTAAAAACAAATGGATATATCAAATGGCAACAATAGTCAATGCGCGATCAACACCATTCGCCAAGATGCACAGAAACCTGGCCCAGTCCAGTCTCTTCTGGCCTCTGAGGGCCACAGAGGGCCCGCCCTTTGCCCGGGCTTAGCCCGGCGCCGCCCGCGACGCGGAGGGAGCCTCACAGCTTTAAGCGCCTCCGGGCGCGCAGGGAAGCGGAAGCCGGAAGTGCCGCTAGGGATTCTGGGGGCTGTAGTCCCCAACGCGGCGTCCAGCAAGGTCTATGGCAGCAAAGAAGAAAATCACAGCGCCTCCTGACCCCCGGGCTATGCAGAGTGCGCAGCGGAGCGTCCACCCGCCAGGTATGCTCCTCGTTGTGCCCCCGCTCCACCGAGGGAGCCTCACAGCTTTAAGCGCCTCCGGGCGCGCAGGGAAGCGGAAGCCGGAAGTGCCGCTAGGGATTCTGAGGGCTGTAGTCCCCAACGCGGCGTCCAGCAAGGTCTATGGCGGCAAAGAAGAAAATCACAGCGCCTCCTGACCCCCGGGCTATGCAGAGTGCGCAGCGGAGCGTCCACCAGCCAGGTATGCTCCTCGTAGTGTATATTTGGCTGTAGGGATGGGGGTGTACTTAAAGGTACCATCCATCATCCAAATATCACTATACTCCAGTTTAGCAAAATGATGGGGGGTGCTAAAAATGAGTATTAGTTTTAGAGGGATTTTGTTGTAATGCAAATGGAAAGATTCGATAGTAAAAGTTACTGTCAATTCTTCAGGGATGTTGATATCTGAGTAGGTTTGAGGTGATGCACATTGAGGGTTACTTGCCTGTTTTTGTCTCTGTATAATACGTCGTCATAGATTATAAATAGTAGACATAGAACTAGCTACACGCATGGGTATGTTCTGGGAAACGTCCCTCAAAACTCAGCCATAGGGTTCATTGGAGGTGGATGCATGAGATTTCATGTGTTCATTATTTTGTTAAACTTTAATCTCCATTGCTGAGGCAGAGTAGTTATGCTCAGTTGTTTTATTCAAGTGTCACCAAGAGTAACCGCTCTGCCTGTGCAATGGGATGCATAATACTGCACACACCTCAATGACTCCTGGGCTCAGTTAATCTCTCCTTACAATAAAGGTATCCACCGTAACTTAGTAGTCTGTTTTCCCTCCTTGATTTTAAATAGTTTGCTTGTTTTATTGCTGCCATTCTTTATCTGCAGGTAGAAAAAAAGATACACAAGTGTTTTAGTGATTTGGTATATGAATGTTGTGCAGGAAAATATTTTTCGATTACTTATTTCACAGTCTACATTTCTTTGTGATAAAAATGGTTATATTTGTTGGGCTTTGGTTTGAAATGTTTTTTTTGTTGCTACCTGTGAAAAGAAAGTTATTTTAGGAGTCATTAGAGTTTTGTTGTATGTTACCTCAAATTGGGTTCTCTGTTGTGTGAATAGTTACTTTCAAAGGTGATGGTGTGGGTTTTTAGATTTGTTGAGATTGTGTTCCTCCCGATAGGTGGTGTGCTATGGCTTGATCTGTTCAGAAAGGAAAAGATAAAAAGAATGTGTTCATGATTTGGTTTGTAAATGTCCTTTGAAATTATCCTGCAAGGAAAAATGTTTAGAAATTATTTATTTGACATTCTGCATTTTGTATTGATTATCCATTTCGTATTCGATAGGCAATGCTATGTTTGCATTCAATAGTATTTTTACTTGAAACCTGTGAAAAGAAAGATATTATTGGTGATAACTGAGTTTTTTTCCAATTTTTCCTTCAATGGGTTGGCCTGTTGTGTGATCATGCCTGTATATTATTTTTATCATTATACTTTTCCGAAAGGTTTGCATTACACCTGTGGAAGAGATAATGAGGCCTATTATGATGTCAGTCAGACTTTCCCCCGACCAACACCGTGGCGTTCTCAGGACCGGCTGACCTCCGGTCGGCGGTTCGGACTGCCTGGTTAGGATGCGACCGAACACTGTTCGGTCGAATACTCCCATTTCTCTATGGTAGCTTGTGCTACGGCTATAAACCGGCCATAATACAGGCTCCCATAAAGAATTGGGGGTGTGAAAATCCCTGCGTTCTCCGGCCGGCCCCCTATAGTGCCTTCTACACAGTGCAGGGATTACAGGTGGGGCATCCTAGTTACCCCTTCGGCCACCAACCGTAGGCTGCAGAGGCAGCCCTTATAAGGGCCCCCAAAGTTGCTTTCCAACAGCCTTTCCATATTGGTAAGGCCGGCACGGAAGCTGTCAAAAACCAACATCGTAATCGAGACGGTAGAAACGCTGTCTATAGGGGATTACGGTACTGGTCTGACAGGCCAGAAGACTCCGAGAGCCGGTCAGAACCACGTCAGAATTACCGTCTGGTTTATGCTCCGACTGCCAACATTGTAATACTGCGGTCGGACCACAAACCAACCGTGTTGGTCGAAAGCCCCCAACCGACTAGCGTTAGGAGGCTTTCCGACCCAGATCATAATCGTTCCCAATGTGTTTTTCTGGGGTTTGTTTTTACATACTACATTTACTCAGATATATGTTTTTATTTTGTTGAGTGAGGAAGGGAGAGGAGTGATTTTACATTTCTCTTCTTATATTGCTGCAGATTTTAATACTTTATGAAGCTAAACAGTTTTTTCTATAAAAAGTTTACCTGTTAAGCTTTTTCAGTGTTCATAAACTCTTTGCATCATTTGTGTTCTTTTGTGCTCTGGTATTACAACTTCTCAAAGGTAGGAATTTGCAGTTGTGGTAAAGAAAAGATAACGTGAAAAATTATTTACTGCACGTGTTTTCTTTTTATATTTAAGTACAGTTGTATAATTTCTTTAAGGACAGCACCCATAAGGCTCCTTGTACTTTACTGTGTTAAACATGTTTTGGAGGAGGAATAATAATTTTCCCCCCACCACCACCCGGCACCTTGACTGAAGTAAACACCTGTCGGAGTAGGAATGCTAATTTCGGCCCCCTACCACCATCCAGAACCTTCCCTGAGGCAAATACCTGTCGGGGTAGGAATAGTATTTTTTTTAATTAATTGATTCTTTTTTTTAATGCCAAGCAAATTATAAAATATACACTTACTTTTGTGAGTGTCCTGTAGAAAGTCATACAAAAGTCTGTGGATTATTAAAAAACTATATTATAGTGTTTAGAAAAACATTTCCTTTCTTTCATGTTTAGAATGGCATCCATGTTGGTAGGTCACTGAATACAAAGTTTCAGTAAAATTAGAGAATAGACACGGGAAAAATGTGTTTTGTAATGCATCTGCTCCTTTTTCTATCAGCGTTATATTGATTCATTTTTTTAATCCTTATAAAGTATAGCAAATGTTCATTCTAAATTTTGTCTTCTTACTGCTATTTTAAAATGAAGTGTAACAGTTTTTACACAAATTTACGAGAAGCTGGTAAACACTATTTTAATGTTTATTTTAATTGCGTTGTAATTGTATGTGTTGTAATGGTATACATTGTAATGGTATGCAATATAATGAGGCATCTTATTCGGAGTTAGATTAGCAAGGCCTACATACTAAAAACAGAGTTTCATCACCAAGGTTAAATACATATATATATAAAGATAAAAACGTATAACTAAGCACATTGTAGAACATGACAAAGTGTACATCAGAAAGTGGAAGAGCCTTAGTGCATTGTCTTGAACAGGTTCCACAAACTATTAATACAATAAAGCTATCACTTGAAATTAAATAGAAAGCTACCCGATATAAAATATTTGAAAGGAGTCCCTCTTGTCTTAAATAGTGTTTTCCTCAATTTGAGGGCTCCTAAAAAAAAAAACTTGCGACCCCACAAACAAATCATGGGGAGGGTAAAGTTTGTAGAAGCAACAAGGCTTTACTTATACAAATTGATTATACCTTACCAGCAGAATAATATATTTGTGCTTCAAATCTGAATAAAACTTTTAAAAAAAATGTCAAATGTAAAATTTCCTGTTCTGAAACATCATCACAAGGGCAAGGTTTCAAGGCGAGGAAAAAAACATTTTAACAGTTAAAAACCAGCATATGGTGTTGAATCTAAATCTGGTCAGTATAAAACGGTGGTGAGCATTATAAATGTATGGCAAATAAGGTTCCCTCCTCAAGCTAGAGGTCAAGAAAACGTTTTGCAGCTCTGTAGGTTCCTTAAGTTCCCTATCTCTCCCCAGTCTGGCCAAAAACATATCTCTGATAGCCAACACCTCACTTGTGTGCAAAGATTCTGGATTAGTGAACAGGTCCGATCAAACTAGCCTCATTAGCTACACCTGGACATATCCTGGCCATGGAATGCCCAAAGACTTTCAAGAGTACTACAGTCCTTAAGTATGTGCTGTTTCAAAGTAGAAGCAGAGCATGACCAGATTCTCAACCAGCGTTTTATTAGCACCACAGCAATGTGATCAGATACATAGCCCACCCCTAGCTCTTCATGAATAATAAACGTCGGGATACTTATCAGAACGGCAAGAAGTTTACAGAGAAATGTGTTCTCTGCAACCTGCTAATCTATAACTGCTTTGTACCCCCACACGTCACAGCCATAACTGGTCACAGATATGCATTTTTTTAAAAAACCTTTACAAGTGTGGGAGCAAGTTTAGCCCCTTATCTTTTAGCGAAATCCATAGTGGCCCCAACCACCCTTGCCAAGCTGATCTTTTAAAAATTGCTTTGAGCAACCCAGGATCCTCTGTCATAAAACGAAACTCCCAGATAGGGAAAAGTTGACACCCTGGTAATCTCTGCCCCTACAAAAGAACTTGTACCCAGTGGGCTTGTGACTTCTGATGGTCATTGTATGCGATTTGTTAGAATTGGTGGTAAGATCCAGTAAATCTATAAAATCAATAAAAACATTTAAGAGGTTCTCTAAACCCACTGCAGTGCAAGCAAGCAACACTGCATCGTCGGCATAAAGTAATGCGACTATTAGTTTTGTGCCTGCCCTAGGTGTGTTAATGGAGGCAGCTGTCAAGGTGTCTCCTAGGTTGTTAATGCAGAGGGTAAACAGCAAGGGGGCCAAAATGTACCCCTGCCTTACCCCTCTCCTGACCACAGAAGAAGAGGACAGGCTTAACAACTGACATGAGATACTCAGTCTATTTAAGCTCAACAGATACCTGATGAGAATCGTGGGATAGAATAGTGAAACTAAAAGTAGAAACCTGAGAGATCAGATAGTTTGTTCATAAATCGGTAAGATAATAGAGTCCATCAGCCCACCCTTATTGGCGGAGCCTCGTCATCTGGACCTATAGGAGAACAGGATTCCGGCCACAGTCTTGAGACGCCAGGCCCTGCTGGGAACCTGACCCTGATACTCCTGAAGAAACTCTTAACCAGATGTATGTTCCAACTATGTGAACTCCAAAAAATATATGTGCAGTGCTCTAGTGCATGTGCTAATTAAAAATGACTACTGGGGCAAAAAAATGTATGTTTATTGTGAATGAGCCCAAGTGTCATGTCTAAAATCACCTAATAGTCTTGAAATATATAGACTAATTCCTAACTAAATACAATTGTGGTCGACATGTTTCAGCCGGATGGGTCACTCGACCCGGCTTTCTTCAGGACCTCAAGAAATATAACAAAATAAATGAAAATAGCTACTGCAAGGTGGACGCAAATCGTGCAGGTGTATATATAAAAAACAGTTCTGATAACAAATAATAATGCATGTACTGGTCCGACCAGTCTGTGGCAATGGCCACCCTACCAGATAACCGGACCCAGTATTTGGAAGGTAAGAATCACCTCTTCTTTCCTAGAAAAATAATAAGAATCAAACTATCACAACCTAAATAGCTGCAAAAAATCACTATCTCAAAAAGTACCTGTTGATTAATGCCAATTATGCACTAATATTTAGTAAGAATACCCCACAAGGTGGTCACATTTATCCAATCAGAATCAGCTTGTAACTATATTGGACTTACCCAGCTTTGTGTGGGAGAACCGCCTCACCTCACCCGGCTGACTGCTCGGAGAAAGAGGCACCGCTCTGTTAGTAGATAGAGTAAAAACAGAAAAGTTTGCCGAAGGCTACTAATCTGACTACATACTCCACCCATGGATCAAACACTGTAATGACCCAAAAAGGCCCAAAACCCGCAAAACACACAGCCCCTGATTGATATGCCAGTGCAGGAAAGAACTTAGATGGAACCCCAATGATAAGAAAAAGCCTCTAAGAAAGTCTGATGCTAAAGAGTTCTGCAAACTGAAGAACTGACAGGGCCCAAGAGAGCCCTCAGTATTTGAACCCTCACTCCTTGTTGCTGAAGAAAAATTAACAACGAGATAGCATAATCAAGGGAATTGCTTGTAAACAGATACAAAACGCCATCAAACTAGGAGTTAGCATTAGAACAAGAGAGGGACTCAAAAATATGGTTGAAAAAGATTTAAAGACGCTCCTTACTCACCTATCCGTCGGTACTTCAAGCCAGGCTGCGAACAGTCTGGGAGGTGACGGTAGGCGGAAGGAGAGCTCATTTTAAACCCGCCGTAATTGGCGCAGAAAGACTAAATTGGTAACAGCTGCCTCTGTAGACAGGCTACCATGTGCATCATACCTGGCCATGCAGTGAGATTGCTATGGGGCAAGTGAAGAAATACCACCAGGTCTGCGTCAATACACAATTCCAAGAGTATTGGCCACAGCTTTGAACTGTTGACACGATCGAACGCTGAGATTAAGTCCATAAAGGCTATAAATAAACAACCCCTTTGGCTATAGTGTATTTTCCCATTATCAGTTGTAAGTTGATGCATTGGTCCACAGTCCCTCTGCCCTTCCTGAAACCATGTTAAATCTCTGAGATTACAGTAGAATCATCCTGCCAACATGTTCATCGCTCCCAAACTGCTTTCCTCATCGTTTTAACAGCCGGATCAAGGAGCGAGCTGAGGTGACAACATACTAGGTCATCCCTTGCCCCTTTTTTAAAAATTGGTAATATAATAACTTTGGACCAAGAAGCTGGAAAGCCAAACTTACAGGCCGCATTAAAGATGCATGACAAGATCTTGGGTCAGGTCACGGGGTCTGTCTTATATAGAGCCGGGGAGTTGCCGTCCAGGCGTGTTGCTTTCCCCTCTGCTGTGTCCAAAATCACTTTATACACTTCATTGACACAAAGAATTATGGGTGAGCTTTCAATACCAGATTCCCAAGGGATGTTAGATACCTCCAGATCCTGCCATCTTTAGTCCTTTCATAATGTTGCACCCATCTCTCTGGGTAGATGGTAAAGTCCAGGCTGGAATTTGCAGAGCCAGAGAAAAAAGGGCTATTTACTATCTCACAGAACATAAAGCTATCGGCCAGCACGCTGCCTGACACAGACCCTCCCAGGCCTGTTCTCTGATATGCTTTTTCCTCTGCTGAATCACCATTCCAAATGTTTGTCTGCAAGACCTTATCTTACCCTCATCCCTGGGATGCTGCTTAAGTGCAGCCATTGAGATTTGTGGGATTTGAACAATTCACATCAAACCACTTTTCCCCAGTGCTAACTTTGGTCTTTACTCAGGCAGTTAGATTTACATCAAACTGATTATTTATATTGTTAAAGTCAACTAAGACATGAGTGTCCTGTGTCCCACCGTCCAAGCATAGAGCAAAGTCTCCGACTCTAAGAGAGAATACATTTTTTAAAAAGGCCTTGGGTATCACCTTATTCCATTTCAGCCTGCGGGCTTGCTCCCTTGTAGTGATGCAGGTATTCAAAACTCACTTGCCCACCTGCTTATTTGTGTGTAGATTCCAAGCCAAAGTTAACATGGTGGGGTTGTGATCACTGAAATTATTTTAGGTAGTTTGTACAGCATTAACAGCTCGGAACAAAAAGAAGATTTCATATTGAAGTCTATGGTAGATGAGTGCCCCCTACCTGAAAAAGAAGAAACAAAGTCACCCGCCCGTGTCTGTTTTAAACCACCAGGAGATCCTCCAGCAGTGACCTTGGACAGTGTGATCAAAAGGGGGAGCCAAATAGGTGGCACCCAAATACCCTGCCACAGGCGTACAATCTAAATTACATGGGTATTCCTTAAATTCTCCCAGGATTAAAACTTGATAGTAAAAGTCCCTCCTCTCTTAAGTATTTCAGTTTTGCCATTGTCAGCAACATTTTGCTTGCCCTTCTCCAAATGAGATATGTTGAATGTGTTTGGTTAGTTGAAGTGTTCAATATGTGCCTCAAGAGACATGGAGGACATCAGCATTCTTAAGCTTGTGTAGTTCTACATGTACATGTGTAAATTGGGCAGTGTGTGCTTTTAGGCTACTTACAAATGATGGTTGACAGAGGCTGTGATTGCAGTTTGATTTGCTGATTTTCACGTTTCCAATGCCTACACGTGTTTTTTTTTCTGTGAACTGTTTTTTAACCCAGACACCCATGATTTCCCAGGGCCAGTGCTTCTGTGATTGTCAATGCATGTGGTAGTTGTTTTGTTTCTCCCACTAGCTCCAAATGTATTTGTTACCCTGATGGTGTCATTGGTATCCTACAGGTTAGGTTTCAATAGTGTCTTTAGAATATGTTTCCCCCTGCTTCATGTCTATGGCATTGTTGAAATTGGCTTTGGATGTGAGCTATGTGTGTAAGTGTACTCCAACTTTGTCACAGAGGAGGTCTGTTACACTTTGAGGACTCTTCACTACTGATGTGTACACAAGTTAACAAAGGGAGTATGGATATGCGCATTGTGATGGTGCCATATTGACTGAGACATCTTATTCTGAGTAAGGTTAGCAAGGCCTCATGGTAGTTGTAGTCATTTCACTGTAAATTTCTACTTATTGCAAAGATGTTGCACCGGACAACATGTGTGGGAGACTGGAATTGTGGCTGGCAAGATAGTTATTTTTACACTTGTGTGTTTCATAGGTTGGTGTGATCTTTTTGATATGGGAGGTATTGTGTTTCATGGAAAAATGCAGACATTACTTTCACTTTAAAAAGTACTGAACTGTAACCATTTTTATCCAGTGTGCATGTGTTATTGTAAGGTTCGTGGTATTCAGTGAACGTTACGGATTAAAATAATGAATTTTGTTTATGTGCAATGTCAATAGTTGACCCTGTGAACATATGATATACAAGTAAAGGACAACTCCATTGGTTGTTTGATGGCTACGCATTTGTTTTGCATAGAAAATCTTAAAAATGGGTACATGAAGTGGCGACACTCACCGGCAGTGTCTTCCTCAACGGGGTCTTTTTTTGGAGATGATCGACGAGGTAGAGCAGTGGAATAATGGGTAGGATGTACTCCATGCAAGCACAGAACATGTGGATGTGCATAGAGGTAACTTTTTAACTTTTATACCTCCCTTTCTGCCACTTCTTGCCTGTAGGTGGGACTGTCAAACTTCTGCCGGCTATGATGCAACTCGTAATGGGGTGGGAGGCTGGAGTGGCGGTTGGAGGCTCATTGGCCCTCTCCGCCAGCTGGGTGGTCTGAGTAAGCCGGCGGTGTCAGCAAAGCAATGGCGGTCCTCAGCAAGCCATTTGTGGCAACTCGCAATAAGTCGGTGGGGACCGATGGCCAAACCATCATCGCTACGCCACCAGCAGCATGAAGGTCCACGGAACAGCAAACTCGTATTCAGTCCCTTAGTATTTAACACTTTCCCCAAATTGGTTTAGATTGGAGTGGGAATAGCAAATGTCTCCCCTTAACTGTCCAACACCTTCCACCAATGTGATTAGATTTGTGGAATGGTAAATGTTACCCCTTCAGTGTGAACCCATTTTTTAAAATGATTTATGTTAGAGCGATTATTTCTTTTTGCAATTTTATTCTGAAATCTTTTATTTTATTTTAATTTGTCTGTAGTAGAAACAGTTTATGGTATTTATTAGGATTGTGGGTGATTAGAAATATAATATAAATTGTTAGTGGTATGTTTGTAACCTATAATAGTACTCATTAAACTTTTTCTATAATAAAGACGTCACTCATTTTTCTAATTCTATTTATGGGTTATATTTTTTTATTGTATATTTCCACATTTCTCATCAGATATACTTCAAGATAAAAAATAAACATTTATATAACGTTGAGTAAATAAAACATTGCAAACTTTATTTTCATCAATAAAAAACAAATCATATTTAAAAACTATTGTGTATTGTACATTTTCAACTTTTGTTTTCAATTGTTTAACAGAATAACACTTCTTGAATTTTATATACATATTTTCAACATTAGTAAAACAAATGTTTTTTTCAGAATATATTAAATAATTGTATATTTTCTATTATTATTTAATTTATACTTTCATATTTTATCACAACATTTTTGACATGTTTTACTTGATTAATAACTTTTTAAACTTTTTTATTAATTTATTCAAAATGTTTGCAATATTTCCCATTCATTTCTATGTGGAGATGCGGTCTGATTACAAGTTTGCCGGTCTTGCAGTGGGCCATCACACCAGCGCCTTGCCTCAAGACTGCCAAACCAATAATCAGACTGCCTGCTGGATTATGAGAAATCTTGTGCGCGCAGTCCTGCTGCGGCAGTCCCATGGCAGTGCATATCCAAGGCAGTGTGCTTTGGACATGCCCCACCATGACATCGCTGCAGCCTCTTCCTGCACAGAAAGAAATGCACAATGTTGTGCATTTCTTGTCATGCAGGAACAGGGGATGAAAAAATACAGGGGGGAACAACATGCACCCCCCTGCATGCAGCCCCATGCACAGAGGTGACAGGGGGCTCTGTTAGGGCCCCCTGAGTTTCCTCACTACAACCCTTTTCATGGAGGGCTCTCTGCCATGAAAAGGAAGGAAACTCGTAATATGCTTGGTGGTTCCTCAGTCGCACACCAGCATATTGCAGCCTCAGACCACTGTGCCTTTGCTGTGGGATACATGATCCCCGATGGTTGCAGCAGTCTGGTGGCGGAACCATCACAGCACTTGTAATAGTAGGGAGGTGTTTTTATGTTTTTTAAAACACTTTTGGGCTGGTTTTGGGGGGTTGTTGTTTCTCTGGAGTGGAGTGGGAAGTCTAAGAGATGGGTTTGTCCTTGGGAGGGTTTTTTATTGTTTGTTTTGTTTTTGGACTGGCTTTAGGGGGTGGGGATGCTGTTTATCTGGGATGGAGTGGGAAGTGGAAGGGGTGGGGCTGTCCTTGGGTGGGGTTTTTATGGGTTTTTTATTTTTTGTTCTGGGTTCAGAGGGTGGGGATGCTGTTTTTCTGGAGTGGAGTCAGAAGTGGAAATGATGGTTTTGGGTGTGGGTGGTCTTTTTGGGACTTTGGGAGGGTGGGCTCAGGTTTCAATGGGATAAGGGCATGGGGAAATAAAACATCATCAAGGGGAAAATGGGTAGGATGTTTGGGATAGAGTTCGGGTTGGGAGGAAGAGGGAGTGGAAGTGGATCTGCTGTCAGCACTGTGTGTTGTGTTGGTGTCTGTAACTGTGAGCATTTGCATTTTGTGCTTGTGTGTGCAGTTGACATGCTGGGTGTTGTGGAGTTGCTGTGTTATCTGCGGGTATGGCTGTGTCTGTGAAGGGGTCAGTGTGTGCTGCTGTGTTGTCTGCGGGTATGGTTGTGTCTGTGAAGGGTACCCTGTGTGTTGCTGTGCTGTCTGCAGGTATGGTTGTGCCTGTGGATAGTTCTGTGTTGTTTACTATGTTCTCTGCGGATATGGTTGTGTGTGTGGAGGGCTCTGTGTATGTTGCTATGCTGTCTGTGGTAAGCTGGGGCGGTGGGGGTAGTGAGGGGTGACTGTCTGCTATGTGCAGCCATGTTTGAGTTTTTGCAGAAAGTTAATGTTTATGTGTGGTGCTTGTGTCCATTGAAGTGTGTGCTTGCTGAGGTCTGCATGTGCTTGGGATCGGAATGGGAACAGGGAATTGGAATGGGGAGGGGCAGAAGGTGGGGTGGAAGGTTTGGATGGGTGGAGGTCTGCCATGAGGGAGGATGCCATAGCCTGAAAAGATCGCAGTAGGCCAGACATTGCAGTGGGAATGCCTTCCAGGTAGGCAACCATTTGGGTCAGATGGTGGCCTTGCCCCTGGATGGCATTCAGGGCTGCATTCTAACCCACAAAGATGCTCCTCAAGAGGTCAATAGCCTCCTCACTCAGGGCAGTGGAATAACAGTGTCAGGGTCCGAGGTGCTTCAAGTGAAGGACACTGCTCCCCTCTTAGGGGAATGGCCAACTTGCGGGGGGACAACAGGGAGAGTGGTGCTGGAACTAGGGGGTGGTGGACAAGGATGAATGTGTTAATTTTCCTATGGGATTTGCCACCTCTCAGGAGTGTCCATGGGGGGATGATTCAGTAGATAAAGAGCTTGAGCTGCTGTCCTATGATGCACTCTGCATACAGTCCTAGTTACTGGTTCACTTTGTGTCTGACCTCTCACATCCAGAACCGCTGTGTCCGTACTGACATTGGCCCCTTCTCGTCCGCTTGTCCTGAATGTATATGAATTGACATGTACCAGGGGTTTATTACAACTGCATTTCCACACCTGACCATCACAAAGCAACAGAAAACATTGAAGAAGTCCACATTTCGCACCAGTTTCATTGTTCACTCACTAGATTTCTTCAAATTAAGCATTAGCAAATGTATGCATTCTACAAAACCTTCAAAGTGTTGGGTCCACTCATATCATAGCCCCAGATAGGCCTAAATGCACTGATGGAGTTGTCTTCACTTCATCCTTATGTCCGTACTAGGATTGTTGGTCACCTTGAATACTTTGGTACTTATATTATACCATTGTAAAATTATGTAACGAAATAGGATGGATACAAGTTTGAGGATTACACAATGGTCACATCATGTTATGCTGAAGGACAAGTTCAACACCAATCTACCATCAAAAGTGTTGTGGGAGATATCATGTCACAGTCAAATGATTGTTGCACACTGATGACACCTTGCTCTCCAATTTACATCAGATGTCCACTACCTGAAAGGTCAAATGAAAGCTGTTGTTTAGCTATGTATCACATTTAGTATATAAAGTCCCATGAAAACATTGAGGTCATAACATTTGGGGGTTAGATACTCAGAATTCACATAGCACAAAACTCTGTATAGCCATAGGAACATCCCCAATCCTGCATAATACTGGTGATGATGTTAGCCAGAGATTGTATATCCACAAACCTTTGAAGGATTTGGGTGTCCCTGATTATCTATGACATGAGGGGATCACTTGAGTTCCAGTGGGTAGGCTCATCACACCACTCTTTGTGTTGCACATTCAGATTGCCTTGTAAGATAAGTATAGACACTCAAAAATCAGTAAATAGAGGGAGCTACCCTGATATTATGAAAAGGGACAGGGTCAAAATATGAGAAAAAGTCAGGAGTCCCTATTTGGAAGCCGAATTTGGCAAAGTTCTTATTTGATGATGGATCTTGAACTAGAACGACTCAGACTCTGAAGCAAACAAAGACAATCAAGGATAATGTGCCCAGACAATTATTACAAATAGACGATTTTTGCCATAATGTTCTCATGTGCCAAGAGTGATAATGGTAATAAAAAAATACATAAACTCAAAATTCAAATGATAAAATGTATTGTAAACAAAATATTTGTATGTGTATTTAAGCTGATAAAAACAATCTTTACAGTACCTAAAATTAAAAACTCATACTTCGCCAGGAAGTAACAGTGAACAGTTAATACCTTAACAAACGAAAACTAAAAAAGTCGACGCAGCGTTTCCGTGAGTACTCTTTTCTTCACCTTCTTCAGGACAGAAGTTTTCACAAGTGTTTCTAAGTGGCAAAAGACATTATATTAGAATGAAAAAATGTATACACTCTATTATATGATTGCTTCATATGGTGTCATAACATAGGGGCATATGTATTAAAATCTCCATTTGCGAATCTCAAATAGCGATTTTTTGAGAATCGCTATTTGAGAATTGCAAAACGGGTTGTATTTAAAAATTCGCACATATTTTGCAAATTCTTAATATTCCTTAATTGTGATTAGCAAATTGCGAAATCGCAATGTAGGAATCCCTTCCCATTCATTCCTATGGGCCAGGAGGCCCATAGCAATGAATGGGAAGTCATTCTCAAATTGCGAATCGCAATTTGCTAATCGCAAATTGAGAATAATTTCAAAGGTGCAAGGGTGTCATGATGACACCCTGATGCACCCCTGAAATTAGCATGTGTGCGAATATGGCGCACATACATGCCCTAAGGGCATGTATGTGCGCCACATGGCACTTTGAAAAATGCCAAAAAGTGCATTTTTCAAAGAAATCGCAAATTACCACCAACTTGTAGTTGGTGGTAATTTGCGATTTCTTAAGGAGAAATCGCACAACTTGGGTGCGTGTTACATAGCATTACACAAAATTAAGAAATCGCAAAATTAGCGATTCCTTAATAATGCGATGCTAAAATGGCTCATACATCTCATTTTGCGATTTTGTATTCGCAAACTCTGTTTTTTTGCGAATCGCAGCGATTGCGAATACAAAATCGTTTGATACATATGCCCCATAGTGTCATAACATTATCAGTAAATGCACTTTCCTATATGGCAGACATTTCATGTTCCAGGACAACTGCTAGGTTTCAAAAAACAGATAGCTGAACTTCTGTTGTTGATCGCTTTCTTTTTTTACACAGGAGCATTTATTGAGATCATTCAACTTTTTTCAAAAAGTATTCTCCAAAATGTATAGCCTCCTATAGTTTGAGAAATTACAAGAGTGGACTAGCACATGATCCATGTTTTTTAAGGAAAATAGGGGGGAGAAAATAAAAATAATAATATAATAATAAAATAGAACCACCTATTCGAGTATGTGCATCTTATTTATTTGTGGTTACTCAATTACTGTGCATTTATCCTTATTCAATGAGGAAATACACATCTGAAATTTAAGATGGTATATAAAAAGATTATTAGGTCCATATATTTCTTGCACAAGACATTCTTTCTTCTACATACATGGTAAGTTATGAACCTTAGTTACTATGTTTGGTATATTACAGTTGTTCGTTGGAGCCACTGATCATTTCAAAGATAAAAAGATAAAAAGGCTGTTTATATCACAAGCCTAGATATGGGTAGAGAGAGAAATTGAATTAATAACCATTATCTTCTACTAACCACCTAGCGTTATACCCATGGGGACTATTGGTTTGCTCACCTATTAAGAACTGGACTGCATCAAGCCAATCAGTTGAGCCAGTAACATACGGTCAGGGCTGGTATCAGCGTATTTTTTATTAGCGATACTCTACAACCTAGACAAAACATATAATGAACATATTGCCATTCGTATAGCTGCAATGTTCGATATGTGATTTATTTTCAAGTACATTCAAGCTTTTAATTACCTGGCTCTGGAGTTAATCGTAGCTCAAGGTTAATATTGTAAGGTTAAAGTCTGTGAATAAAAAAACATATTCTGCTGTTACACCATGTGAAATCTAAGGTGTAAGTATTCATATAATTTCTACCATAAACTGGCTACCGCTTCTAGTTTATCGACACGTTGTCTTTTAAGGGTAATATACTGATCGAGTTGCTCCTGCATTGTTTATTCCATATTTGGCTTAATGCCAGACTCCTTTTAATTTTACGTATACGTAACATGGCAGAGGTCTTTATCCCATTTAAATATTTAAATATCACAGTCTCTGGTTTCTGGGTAATTCTCACATTATACATAAGGCTTGATAAAATACTAAATGACTCGTCAAGTTGCACATGGTAATACAAAAAAACGCGTTTTCTAAGTAGATCGTCAAATGTACTGATTTGTATGACCTAAACCTATGAGACTATTGATTTTCTAACATGTTCAAGTCTCTTACTCACAATATTTCTATGGTTAAGGAATAATGATAGGTCACCCATCTTATTGTTTATTTAAGTCTAGACTTCCCATTTTCTCCATAGAGAGTCAAACGGGATACAGTGTTTGGCCTGGGATAACAAGAACTTTTTAGTTTTTTTTTATTATTATCCAAAGTATAACATCTATCTTTCACTTTGAGTTAGAAAAAGAGAGAGAGCCCATGTCTTGGTAATACAAAAAGACTTTGAGCCTATTTCAGGTTCCTTTAAAATTATCGGAAACAGATTAAAAACACCCCCGCTCCTTCGAGGTCGCAGAGTTATAGCATTTGTTATCACAGTGCTTACCAGAGTTGTTTAGTTCGGCCTCCCTGCTCCAACCGACTCCTTCTGAGTCATGATGGGTAGCGTTGTCGCAACTTTTTTGTTTATGGTCGATGTGAACTTTAAATTCACATCACCTAGATTTAGCCACTCAATAAAGTCAGATAGAGAGTCTCTAGTGCCCTTCCATAAGAAGAACACGTCATCAATGTATCGTGACCATTCAGATATATTCGCAAAAAGGAAGCTGTTTCATTAAAAATGTGTCTATCCTCAAAGGAGGCAACATATAAGCAGGCCAGGCTGGGAGCACAGATCGCTCCCATTCTTGTTCCTTTGACCTGCCTGTAGAAGTATGTACCAAAAAGGAAGATATTATTTTTAAGAATGTTTTCTATACATTCAATAATAAAGATAGCATGCTTTGTTAGATCTTCTCCCTCATTCCTAGGGAGGCCCTTAATCATTTGGATGGTATCCTCCTGTGATATGTTTGTGTATAGTGCCTCGATATCTAAAGTCACTAACCATTGTGTCTCAGAGTCAAATGTAAGGTTTTCTATTTTCTGAATCATAGATGTAGTATCTTTGATGTATGCTTGTTGCCGTACAACAAATGATTGAAGAAAAACATCCGCGTATTTACTGAGAGGTTCTGTCAATATCCTTGATTCCTTATGTATGTCACCAGTCAGTGAGTGAGTGTTTTGAAATACTAACACTACAGCAGATGAATCAACAACTGGCTAATGCTAACTGGCCAACATTTAGGCACCAATGCAGATGGCACCAGTGATGTTTGCACACTCATTTCACTGTATGACCACTACTAACCAATGGGAACTGTTACATAGTCACAGCATGTACTGTGCAAGCTATGTCATGTCATGTGTAATAGGGCGACAATCACATGAGAGACAGTAGTGAGGGAGCATCACTCCTCACACAAGGAGTGTGGTATAATTGTCTCCCAGTTTTTCTGAGAATATGAGATGATCACTCTCTTCTCCCAGTCATGTGCCTGCTCAAAAGGAAACCATTTGATGTAGATACGACTCCGCTGTGTTTCTGGTTATAAAGACAAAAGGCACAGCAGCATGCACCTACTACCAGACCTACACTAGCAAGGACTCATCTTGCATGTGACACATGGGCCACCACCAATATGGTTGGTGAAATGCCTATCTGTAACACTCGCAGGTCTACAGGGACATTACTCCCTAATTGTAAAATGCATGACTAGTGAACCTCAGTTGTGACATGGCAGACAAGTGAAAAGGGCCAAAAAGAATTCTAGCAACTTGGTGTCAGTTCCAGTCACAGGGCCTCATCCTTTTTGTAGTCACTTCAAAGTCACTTTACCAACACTTGACAAATGGTTAACTGTATGACTAGTGAACCTCAGTTGTGACATGGCAGACAAGTGAGAAGGGACTGAAAGGTTTCTAGCATCTTGGTGTGAGTTTCAGTCACAGGGCCTCATGGTAGTTGTAATCACTTCAATCTCACTTTACCAACACTTTAGAAATGGTTAGTGTACCAGACCTGTTGGCAACATGCATTTGGGATGGACCATACAATTACATTTTGACCCGTATCATGAGTCCTGGAATTATATTTTATAGTTATCCACTTGCAACACCATTACAACATGTGGCATATCATGGAGTTGGATACATATGCTCTTATAGGCACCAATACACATTGACACAGACAAACCAACATCTCCGATACTTTGAGTACTGCATGTTAGGAAACTGAATAGAGGACATAATAGCGAAAGCAGAGTTGAGATCAAACAGTACAGCGTCATATTATTACAGTTATTTAAGTGTAACTTACGAGAGTCCACTCCCACAGTTATTCCTGTCAAGATCTCAGAATGCAGGATTGCCATGACCTTGTTCTCCCAGGAAAGAATAGAAATGGGGTGCTGGAAGGGCCACCGCCAGTCCTCTGTGCCTCCCAGTGGTGACTGTTGTACTGGGTATGCACCCTAAACCTGAGGTCAGTCCACCTCCTCCTTATGATGTTCTGTGTCTGCAGGGTGGTACCAACAGCATTCAGGTTGTTGACTATCCTGTCCCACATTTCAGTTTTCCTACTGAGAGAAGTATTCGGGACTTGGGAACCAAAAGGTTGGGACTCTACTCTAATAATTTCATCCTCCATTACTGTCAACTCTGCCTCTGAAAACTGTGATTGTTTGGGCCAGGCATGGTGACAAAAAATGAAAATGTGAGTGACTATATGAAAGGGAACACAAACAAGTCATACAGTGAAAAATGTGCAAAACAAAAAGTACAGGTGGTGGAGAGTGCTAAATGGGAAGAAGAAAAAAAGGGTTCCGGTAATATCCTTATTATTTAGGTATATATTTCCCAGTTTAGCTATCTCTCTGCTGCTCAGCCAGTGTTGACAGTGAAATATTGGTGTGACTGTGATGGTTGGAATGCTTGGGTGCCTGTGTGGATCCGTGGTGATAGTTGGAAGATGGACTGGGCAGCAGGCAGGTTGCTCCTAGTGTGGCCGGTGTAAAAGGATCACCAGTCTGATGGACTAATGTACAAGATTACCATCCTGCAACTTGAACTTAATAAATACCCAAAATACAACTCGGCTACATCTGGTGAGATACAACGAGTGCCTTATCTGAAAATGTAAAAAACAGTGGTACCTGTCTTGTGGGCTACAGTTGAGAAGCAAACGATCCTGGTCATGGAAAGGGAGTGTTTTATAGTGTGATTTGCAGGCATAACCACTGAGCAAAAGCACATTATCTGTGTAGTTTTTAAATCCATCCAATGGTAACTGTTGTGGTGCTTTCTTGCGCCGTACCACAGCGGTCTACCACCATTGGGTTACCACCGCTGAGAGACCACCAGTATGACTGTTTAGTTGTAATAGACTCACTGGGTACAGTGCAGCCCTGGAAGATTCGGAGGATGCATCGTCAACATTGCAGCCCACCACGGTCCCACCAGGAAGAGCACCATGGCCGTGGTCAGTGTTTCAGACAGCACAACTCGTAATACGGCCGGCGGTAGAACTCCGATGCTGCAGTGTCCTGGAGGACGCAGTAATTGGCAGTTCTGACCACAAAACCAATAGTCAGGGCCTTAGCACAGATTTTTGGAGGTGTCTCCATAAACTTTGTTTGAAATTATAGCAATAGCCTTGTATGGCTGTCTGGAGGTAGATTTTTAAAATGGATTGAATCATGGTTTGGTCAATGTCTATGATGATCTTTTAGGGGTAGCAGTTATTTGTTTTGTGTTTTATATGGTTTAAGGGGTCGTAGTAAGTACAACTTGGTTTATTTGGTAGCAGGGCTTATGTTAAAAGGATATTAGTATTTTGATATTCACCATGTATGGTGTATCTCTGAGTGAATGGTTATCTGCTGTAGAGAATATTATAATTAATTTCTCATCATTCAGGATGGCACGTAAAAGGAAAGGTTCCTCATTATGTGTAACTGTTAAATGGTCAGGTATGTGCATCTTTGGTATCTTCTAGTGGCAAGTGGGGTATAGTTGGTGGATTTTTCAGTTCATGTAATTAGGTGGTAGTTGGCATGTTTTGTGTTCTGGGACTTATGGGGTCCATTAAGATGGCGGGGGGACTTTTTCCGCCCGCAATCTTAATGGTACACGGGACGGACCGCCAGTGGAGCGGTGGTCCCACCATGGCAAATAGGATGCCACCGCCACGGTGGCGGTGGCATCCCGCATATATTACATTGTGGCGGGTGGTGCTGTAAGCAGCACCTGCCACAGTGCAATATATGCATGTTGTGCATTGGCATGCACAATGTGACAGGCACAGCGCGGTGCCTGCCACCTTGTGTATGCCAAAGTTGGGGGGAATAATGGGAACCCCCAAGTTTAGCCCCCCCACCCCCCTGGGTGCCAGCAATGGGCCCCCAAAGTGAACTCTGCATGCCTTTCCATGGCAGAGTCTCCGCCATGGAAAGGCCCTATAAATGGCACATCTTAATATGGATGGTGGGGCCTGCAAGGCACCGCCACCATATTGAAGGCCTTTTCAGCCCGTCCGGGAATCCGACCGGCAGAAAAGCGGCAGACCTTCTTTCCGTCCGCTGCGGTGCCCCTCGCGATGCTAATATGATGGGGGGTGAAGATGGGTCATTTGGCTGTGGCGATCCACCCGCTATGGTAATAGGCCCCTTAGTTAGTATATCTTTAATGAATTTGGTTGTGGGTTCCTAGGAGCTTGTGCTTGCCTCTCTTATATCCTTCAATGTTCACCTTACTTCTACTTCCATCATATTTGGGGGTACAAAATCATCTTTTGTTTTTGCACTCCTATATCATGTATTAGAATAATGTTTAGAACATTTACAGTTTATACTTTATGACGATGCACTTCCTTGACAGTAGGTGTAGCATATGTGATTTAGTAACTGCTTTCCTTTCTGTTAAGTGATCTACTTGCCAGCCTCTCTCATTGTATCTGAAAGTAGTATAAGAGTATTAATATACATAATATTTTACAGTTTGGATGTTTGTTATCTACATGTATAAATATGCAACTACTTCTAATATGTTTACTTACATGTATGTTCTATTTAGATGTTTCATATGGTTTGGCAGCTTTTCCATTGGGGGTATTCTAATGTGGAGCAGGTGCTCCCTTTTTTGTTGGATGAAAAAGAAAAACGTTAAGTTTAATTTTAAATGTTATTTTGTTTGTAGTTTGCAGAAGTTGAGGTCATTAGGTTTATATTTACTTGCTATTTGGGTGAGTTTATAGTTTTTTAAATTAATTTATGTATACTTACTTTCTCATATCTTTTTTCTGGATTGTGATAGTTGTTATTTTCTGGCAGTTTATTCGTTTTTCAAGTTGTATTTCTTTGTTTTATGAAGTCTATGGAAAGATATTGAAATAGGAGTGCACTATCGATTTTATTTTTAATTTTACATTTTTAGTTTTAATAACAATTAGATTTAGTTTAAATATATGTTTTACTTACTTGGTTAGGTAGTTGTATAGACAAATAAATATCTACTTTTAAATGGTCTGGTGACAGAATCCTGCGGGGTTTCCTTGTATTGCAATGTTACTCATTTTTTAAGTATTTAGTTGTTTAAATTAGTGTGCCTTTTATATTGTGGTTAAATTGTTTGTTTGATTTCATTGGGGTAAAGTTATTTATAGTTTCATTGTATTGGTTGGTTTAGTTTTAGTTTGAATTCTTTTTATTAGTTGAGTCCTTCTATGCTAAACGCTAATATAGGTTTTATTTTTGATGTATGTATGATCTATAGTTGTATATATTTTAATTAATATTTAGGTTGGTGTTCAAATGTATGCAGTTAATGCTAAGTTTTTTGGAAGGTTATAAGTTATTTTATAATTTATTAGTGGGTATGATAAATATTTTGTTGATGTAATATATTTTTATTTATTTTAAATATGTAAATGCAACTTTTCGGGTTTATTTGAATAAACTGTTTTATGTCAAAAGGGTTTTATTTAAAAGACTTATTTATGATTATTTAATTATTTTGGTGATAATAGTGCAGTCGATATTATGTGAATCAATATTTTTGACGTATTATTTGTTCATTTAAAGGTAGCAATATTTTTGGTTCCAATATTTTTACTTTCAAGAGAGCTAAAAAAACAATATTATTAACAACAATATTTGTGTTTTCGATATTTGGGGGTTTACAACTTCAGTATAGTTAAGTATAGATAGTAATTATTTTTGTTATTGATATTTATTTTCCGATATTTTTGTGTTTCAATATTGTACGTATCGATATTAAAGCAGTGATCCAGAAATCCACTATGTTAATAACAGAAGGGTAATCTAGATACATCCTTTAACACCTTTCACATATCAAAGCACAACAGCAGAGCATTGAAATGCCCCTGTGTGTGTATGGCCCATCAACCTTGTACCTGTGCATGCCTAGGGTCAGATTTACATTTGTTACAATACAGTGCAGTAAGAAAACTTTCTGCACTGCTATATATATATATGTATAAATATATATATTCACTGAAAAAACCATAGGTTTCAGGGGTGTTATAGTTAGCTGGACTTTTCACTCAAACAAAACCATTGAAATTCCCCCGTTATAGTTAGTTCAGCTAACTATAACTCACGCGACCGCAATGCACTGCTGATGACGTCACATATTACATCACTCATGACATGGTCAGTGACATCACTGATGACATCACTGATGACATCTCAAATCACATCACTGATGACATCACTGATGACATCATCCAGTGAATGTGTGTTTTTGCTGAAAATTACATATGTTTTATATATGTATATCTCAAGGTCGATGGAAGAATAAATGGGTATATAAGTGTCTAAATGGATGATTTGTTTTTGAAAAATTGATTGTATAACTGACTGATTAAGTGTATCTTAGTGAATACATGGCTTAGTGAGTAATGTTTAAATATGTAAATATCTGTCTCAGTCTCTCACTTTGTGTATAAGTGGCTGCATGGGTTGGTGAGTGGCTACATGAGTGTCTATATAGGTTATTAGTTGGTTTTTTGAGTATCAGTATGAGTGTCTGAGTGTCTGTATGGTTCAGTGGGGGGTATTACGTAGTGCATAGGTGCATGAATGAGTGATTCACTGTTTGTATGTGTTGAAGACAGCATATGTGCAGGACTGTATGGGTGGATGAGTGTGTGCATGGGTGTGTTAGTGAGTGAATGACTGTCTCAATAGTGTCTTTATGACTATCTACATATGTTTTAAACTAGTATATGTGACTATTGGTGTATATAAGTGAGTATATGTGAGAGTGAGAGATTGGAAGAGTTCCTGTATGAATAAGTATGTGTTTCTATAAGTGATTGTTTAAAAGACTAAATATGTGTAAGTTTCTGTAGAAGTAAGTGTGGTGGTGTGTGTATAACTGTATATGCAAGTAAATGGATGCTTGATTCTTTATTAGCATGCGTGACTATGTGTGTGAGTAGCTCTATGGATGAGTGGCGTTGTGTAACAGGATTTATAGGTGTATGAGTACATATGATGAGTGAGTACATGTATGAGTGACTGTATAGGACTGTTGGTGAATGAGTGGATGTGTATGTGGATCTTAGAATTACTGAATAGGTTGTTGTAACTGGTATTGGTATGTCCATTGTTTTAAAAATGTTAGTTTCTATTTTTGAATGTGTGTATCAAAGGTTATATTAGGGAGAGAGGAGGTCTGCCACTCTATCACAAGGATGATGTCATCAGCGATGTCATCAGTGCTGTCATTTGAGATGTCATGAGTGATGTCGTCAGTGATGTCACAGACCATGTCATGAGTGATGTAATATGTGACGTCATCAGCAGTGAATTTCGGGCGCGCGAGTTATAGTTAGCTGAACTAACTATAACGGGGGAATTTCAATGGTTTTGTATGAGTGAAAAGTTCAGCTAACTGTAACGCCCCTGAAACCTATGCTTTTTTCAGTGAATTTTTAAGGTTTTTTAAATGCTAATTCCTAAATATAACGTTCCTGAAACCTATGGCTTTTTCAGCGAATTTCAAAGGTTTTTTAAATGCTAATTTCTAACTATGCCTACAGAGATAGGACATGTGAAGAAAGAAGAAAAAACGCACAGAAAGAAAAAAAAGAAATGCAGAAAGAAGCAACAGAAGTCCTCAAAGACGAAGAAAAATGCAGGAAGAAGGATAACGTGCAGAAGGAACAAACAGAAGAGCTGAAAGAAGCCTTGTTGCAAAATCATCCTGTACCCTCAACTTTTTCAGACGGATACTGGTGGTAACTGAGTCTGACTAACCAGTCCTAGAGCCAGTGCTATGTTAAAAGACACTCAGAATACAGTGAAAACACCTACATACACTAGGGAACACTATGCGTTGGGGTCCCCCTGTGATTAGCATGACCTCCTCTGTAAGTCCCTAGTATATTATAGGGCAGGGGAATAAAACTACCTCTTAAAGCGTGCCACAGGGCGTGTTCGCACACGTCACCTCAGGCCCCGTCCCCTCCCTTCCCCACTGTGTAAACACGCCCTGTGGCCGTTTTAAGTTGGGAGATTAAGTGCCCTTGAATCTTGAGGGTACCTAGGGTCCAACTAGCCCACTAGGTACCTCCAGTATGGGCCACAGAGCTGCGTTGCAGAGAGATGTAAAAAGGGGCACGGCCTAGACCGCCTCTCTGCAGCGCAGTGGCGCTTACTGGAAGCACCTGGTGGGCTAGTTGGCCCCCAGGGTCTCAGGATTGAAGAGGAATTATTTCCCCAACTTAAAACGCGCCACAGGGTGTGTTTGCACACGTTAACTCAGGCCCGACCCCTCCCTTCACCACTGTGTAAACACGCCCTGTGGGCGTTTTTAGTTGGGAAATTAAGTTCATTTGAATCCTGAGGGTCCCTAGGGTCCAACTAGCCCACTAGGTACCTCCAGTAAGCGCCACAGAGCTGCGTTGCAGAGAGGTGTTAAAAGTGGCATGGCCTGGACCACCTCTCTGCAACGCAGCTCAGTGGTGCGTACTGGAAGCACCTGGTGGGCTAGTTAGCCCCCAGGGGCCATCAGGATTGAAGGGGAATTATTTCCCCAACTTAAAACGCACCATAGGGCGTGTTTGCACACGTCACCTCAGGCCCCGTCCCCTCCCTTCCCCACTGTGTAAACACTCCCTGTGTCCGTTCTAAGTTGAGAGATTAAGTCCCCTTGAATCCTAAATAGCCCACTAGGTACGTCTAGTAAGCGCCATTGCAGAGAGGTGTAAAAAGGGGCATGGCCTAAACCACCTCTCTGCAACGCAGAGCAGTGGCGCTTACTGGAAGCACCTGGTGGGCTAGTTGGTCCCCAGGGTCCCTCAGGATTGAAAGGGAATTATTTCCCCAACTTAAAACACGCCACAGGGCGTGTTTGCACACGTCACCTCAGGCCCCGTCCCCTCCCTTCACCACTGTGTAAACGCGCCCTGTGGCCGTTCTAAGTTGAGAGATTAAGTCCCCTTGAATCCTAAGGGTCCCTAGGGTCAAACTAGCCCACTAGGTAACCTCCAGTAAGCGCCACAGAGCTGCATTGCATAGAGGTGTAAAAGGCGGTGTGGCCTCAGAACACCTGTCTGCAACGCAGCTACCTGGCACATACTGGAGATACCTGTTGGGCTGTTGGTATCGTTTCAATAAAGCGGATCCGGATGGTAAAAATGTAGAAAAAGAAATGAAGCGGGGTCCCACCCGTTCATTTAAATGAGCCCCCTGGTGGGTAATGTTCCGCGGCCAATCCTATTATTATATTGCGGGGTCTCTGCAGCACTGGGGACCTTAATCTCACATGTAAGTTAGGCGTGGGAGGGCACAGAGACGTTTCGTAACCTAGGCGATCGCCACCTCCCCGGGTAATGTTTACTAATTGTTCGGGGGCTTCGAGTCCAACTCAAATCCGGCGATCGGCAACCTCCGGGGCTTTACTTAAATATGCAGGGTGGGCCTCGCCAGTCCTTGAAGTCTCGGTGGCCCTAGACAGTGCTTATTGGTTCTGTAATCACACGGGCAGTACTCATGGTGTTATAAAGTGATACACTCATAGAACCCTTGCAGTTGTAGAATTACCCAGGCTTCATTTATGTAATAGTCTGTTGGTTTATATTTGGTAGCTTCACCACAAAATTACAAATGTTTTCCCTCATAACCTCCTATCTACCGCCAATTTTCACAATAAACTACAGACAAGTGTTGTCAGAAAAAGAAGACCTATACACTCACTTATTTATTGGTAAAAAAAATAACCTTTATTAAAACAACACAAATAAATGTAAACACGCCTTTATTCGAAGAAACAACAGTATAACATGAAATAAGTGGGTGGGACTCCTCCGGAAGCAGCGTACAAAACCTGCAAGACAAAAAAGAAACATAAGCATGTGTGCCATGTCCAAGAGAAAAAGAATGTTAGTCAGAATGAAAGGAAGAAAGTGAGAATGGGACAGAGAGCGAGTGGGTGGAAGGGAGAAGGGGAGGAGGAGTCAAAAGAACAGAGGGAGGAGGAGACAGAGTGCCGGCCTACTGCACCCAGCACTCACTGTTCACCTCCCATCACCCGTGTGTCTGGGACGCTGGTGTCCACGAGAAAGAGTGCGGTCCACCAAGTCCTTAAAATGAAACAGAGATATGAATGAGGCCAGAGATTACATTATTATCTAAGGCAACTTCACTTGCCTGCACCTGGTCACCCAGGCTGCTGCACCCCAGCCCCTTCCCCTGCACTGTACTCAATTGCAGCTCCTGCGCATCGAGGCTCCACTGCTCACCTGCCACTACCGGTGTGTCCAACGACGTGCTGGTGCGAACTCTGAATCCAGAGTGCCTCTCTCAGGGTGGCACAGCAGGTCTCCGGTCTGGGACAGTGTCTTGATACCACGATGGAAGGTGTCAGAATGCTCAGGGCATCATCAGGGGCTGAGCACCTGCTGTGCGCATTTTGGTACAACTTACTCAGTGTCTGAAAAGGGAGAAATAGTATAATGCTGGAAACGTCTTGAGGTAAATGATGGTTTATTTCAAGCTTAATAGAGAACACCAGTTGAGTGCATCCTTCCTTCTTGAAGTACGATCTACCAACTGTTAGTGGTAATCGTGGTTTAAAGAGGAGTTGTAGTGTACGAGAATACACAAGGTTAAATAATAATATGTTATGCCAACGTTCACATACAAAGGAACAGAGCACATGCTAGAAGCATAATGTGCGCGTGTAATGCAGTGGCAGAAGCCTGTGTGTATGTACACTTAGTAATGAGCTCACTGCAGTGCCCCAAAAGCCAACGCCACGTGTCTGTAGGGCAGCGCTGCCCGCAGGCTCAGGCCTACAGTACGGTTCATCAGGTCCCTAAAATGAGACAGAGATGTGACTGAATGAGGTCAGAGATCACATCATTACGCACGGCAACATCGCTTGTTCGCACCTGCGCACCCAGGCTGATGCACCCCGCCCCTCCTGCAGCACCGTGCTCAATTGCAGCCCCTGTGCACCCCTGCCCCACTGCTCACCTGCTGTCATTGTTCAGGGTTCACAATTAAAATGAAGTTTTGATTGCGAAGATGGTGCACACCTCATGGATCCCTTTTTTTAATTGTGCATTGTGATATGCGAGGTGGATGCAGCCATATCACCTGAGGCGGGGTGGAAGAACTGGGACATGTGGCGTTGTGGTTATCCTATTTATATGTACGTAAAGTGGGCTGGGCTTGCATACGCAAGGCCAGCGTAGGGGTGTGAATAATTAATTCCGGGGACCTGGGCATTGTTCAGTTCCTGCCTGGCCAGAAAGTGTACTTATGTGTGTGTCCCTGTTGCAGTTTTGACATTGCACAATCCGCAATTTACATGAATGTTGCATGTACCGGGAGGGTGGCAACTATCGGTAATGAGAAGCTGTCCGAAAACATTGAATGGCCAACATGACATGTCGTTGTCAAGCTTGTGGATATGCGCAGACACGCATGTCAATGGTGTGGGGTATTATTGAAAGTGAATCACCCACTCAGACATCTATGCACAGAGTCACACACACACCCCCACCCACCCACACAGACACTCAGGCACCCATACATATACTCAGACAACAAATCAATAACCCATATAGAAACTCATGTAGCTACTCACCAACGCATGCAGTTGCTTACACACCAACTGAGAGACTAATACAGACTTTCACACAGTTTAGTCACTAACCCATACATTCAGTAAGACACATTCAATCACTCACTTATACAGTCAGTCACGCATCTACTAAATAATCCCTTCAGGCACTTGTAAATCCACTCATTCTTCGATACACCTTGGCATAGATATATATGACAAATATTTAAACTTTACAGAAACACACATTCACTGGATGATGTCATCAGTGATGTCATCTGTGATGTCATTTGAGATGTCATCAGTGATGTCATCAGTGATGTCACTGACCATGTCATGAGTGATGTAATATGTGAAGTCATCAGCAGTGCATTGCGGGTGCGTGAGTTATAATTAGCTCAACTAACTATAACTGGGGAATTTCTATGGTTTCATATGAGTCAAATGTCCAACTAACTATAACGTCCCTGAAACCTATGGTTTTTTAGTGAATTTCAAAGGTTATTTAAATGCTAATTCCTAACTATAATGTCTGTAAAATCTATGATTTTTTCATTGAAAAAAATATAAATATATATATATTTTATATATTTCAGGGACGTTATAGTTAGTTACAGTTAGTTGCACATTTCACTCGTACAAAACCATAGAAATATGGATGCTATAGTTAGTAGAGCTTACTATAACTCGCGCCCCCGCAATGCACTGCTGATGACGTCACATATTACACAACTCATGACATTGTCAGTGATATCACTGATGATGTCACTGATGACATCTCAAATGACATCACTGATGACATCACTGATGTGTTTTTGTAAACTTTAAATATATTTTATATATGTTAATGCCAAGGTGTATTGAAGAATGAGTTGGTGTTTAAGTGACTGGGTGGAGGATTTAATAGGTGTGTGACTGACTGTATAAGTTAGTGATTAAATGTCTCACTGAATGTTTGGGTTAGTGACTAAACTGTGTGAATGTCTGTATCAGTCTCTCAGTTGTTGAGTAAGCTGCTGCATGGGTTGATGATTAGGTACACAACTGTCTATATGGCTTACTTATTGGCAGCATAAGTATTAGTATGGGTGGCTCAATGTTTGTGTGGGTAGGTGGGTGGGCGGTGTGTAAGTTTCTGCCAACATGTATGAGTGGCTAATTTACTAGGTGTATGGGTTCAATATTTCATGTGGAAATAGCTGTTTCAGTGAGTGTGTGTGTGCACCACTGTGTTGGAGAGTGAATGATTATTTATCTCACTGGTATGTGTGTGAGTAACTACATATGTGAAAGGCAGTATATGTGAGTGTTGGAGTATATAAATGACTCTATGTGATAGTGAGTAATTGTGAGAGTGGCTGTATAAATGAGTGTGTGCTTGTGTCAGTTATTGTATAAGAGAGCCAGTATATGTTACTATTTGTATGAATAGGTTAGATACTGAATGTATAACTGTATAGGTGAGTAAACAGCAGTGTTATAGATTATTTACATGACTAGCTACGTCTGTCAATAACTCTATGGATGAGTGACAGTGTATGAGTGTTTGTATAGGTGTATGAGTACATATAATAGTGCTATATTGATGAGTGACTGCATGTATGAGTTACTGTATGGGGGAATGAATGAATTTGTGTGTATAACTAGGAAGTAGTCTGTGGGTATATAGTTTCTGTTATTGATTTGTCTATGGTTTAGAAAATGGTTGTCAGTATTTTAGAGTGGGTGTATCAAAGGGTATATTAGGGTGTGGAGAGGTGCATCAAATTATCACGTGGATGATGTAATCAGTGATGTTTATTTGAGTTGTCATCAGTGATGTCATCAGTGATGTCACTGACCATGTCATCAGTGATGTAATATGTGATGTCATCAGCAGTGCATTGCAGGGGCGCAATTATAGTTAGCTCTACTAACTATAACGTCTGAATTTCTATGGTTTTGTACGAGTGAAATGTGCAACTAACTATAACGTCCCTGAAACCTATGGTTTTCTCAGTGAATTTCAAAGGTTTTTAAAATGATAATTTATAACTATAACGTCCCTGAAACCTATGTTTTTTTAGTGAATTTCAAAGGTTTTTTAAATGCTAATTTCTAATTATAATGTTCATTAAACCTATGTTTTTATCAGTGATTTTAAATTATCATTCCATATTCAACCTGGTGAAAACAGGCGATATCGCCAGTTTTCCAGCAATAGCTTACATAATGTTTTTTTTGCCACAAATGAGAGCAACAACTAACGCAAAAAATATGCAGAGTAGGCACTCCTGTACAAAAATAACACGAAAACACCACTTCCCGATATTTTCATCCATCTGCCTTTTACTGGTTTAAAGTAGGACGACTACCTGCAGTGTGAAAGGGAGCACAGCCCAGAATCACATCTGAAGACCAACACATGTCATAGAGCTACTGATCATGCACCTCTGATACCCAGGGAAGCCACAAAACCCACTGCCACCACCATCAGGACCACCCCCGGACCACCCCCCTGCTACCACCGAGGCAGCACACAACAGGACAGTGGGCCTTCCGAAATCGGCATGGCCCCTCAGCCACACAATAGCTGAATGTTGCAAGATGTGGCAACCAAACAAGTGTGAAGGACGCAAGTCACCCACCAATAAAACTGCCCACAATACCAAGTGTAGCGGTGATGTGCTCTCTCCATGTGTACATATACTTCTGGCGCTTGTAGTGTTGTGGACAGTGGACGCAACCATGTTATCTCAGGCAGTGGGGAAGATCTTGGTCATGTACCTGTATCGTGGTCCCTTGTAAGCGGAAGCGCAGTGGGCTGGTCCAACATACGCCACTCCAGCTTAGAAGTGTGAATAAATAGGCCGGGACTTTGGGCGTTGTTCACTTGTGTGAAAGCCAACGCGTCTGCCAGAGCAGCGGCCCTCACACTGCCACGTAGCTGCCGCTATATCCACCGGCCTCCTCGACAAAGGCCCCCACAGTGGCACAGCACCGCAGACATATGTCTGCACAGACTACTGCCTTCGAACTACACTGCGGACCGCAGGGCTCACAATTCAGAAGGAGTGGCGATTGCAGATGACGCACTCCGGTAGACAAGAGACATTCCTCCCAGTGCGGCCCACCAACACCACGCATCATCGCTGGCTGTGTACACGCTGAGCGCTAGAGGTACCACTAACTCAGTGCACCACAACTCAATACCACATGGCCTTATTAAGGCAGAATTCATTAGACAAAAGACATTCCTCCCAGTGTGGCCCGCCCACACCATGCATCATCGCTGGCTGTGTACAGGCAGAGCGACACACCTACCACTAACTCTATACAGCTCAAGTCAACACCACGTGGCTGCGGGCCCTTCCTGACCACTGACTCCGGTCAATACTGTGGTCAGCAGGGCTCACAATTCAAGATTAGTACCGATGCAAATTGTGTAAGAGACTATAATCAGTTAAGAAAACCAACTGCTCCCAATCTGTGCAGCTAAAGCTGGGCTGAGGTTACAGAGGGTGACAGACAGACAGAGGGAGAGGGAGGGAGACAGAGTGCGACAGAGGGCGACAGAGGGCGACAGAGGGCGACAGACAGACGGAGGGAGAGGGAGAGAGAGGGAGGGAGACAGAGGGTGACAGAGGGCGACAGACAGAGGGAGGGGGAGAGAGGGAGGGAGACAGAGGGCGATAGAGGGTGACAGAGGGTGACAGACAGACGGAGGGAGAGGGAGGGAGAGGGAGGGAGAGGGAGAGGGAGAGAGAGGGAGGGAGACAGAGGGAGACAGACAGAGGGAGGGAGGAGGGTGACAGAGGGAGGGAGAGAGAGAGAGACAGAGGGAGACAAAATCACCCTTGGGTGGTGTGGGCATGTCCGCACATCAGCAGGTGGACTGTGTGCATGTTGACAAGGTCTGGCAGTGCGTGAAACACCCCTCATTCGTTTGGAAAGCACTGGCCCATGTGTCAAACTGTGCACGAGTCGATTCTCGCTGCAGGCACAAACCTAACCTCACACCCAGTATACCCACTCCCTGTGTTTGTCAGAACCCAGTCACAAATGCATAAGTTTCCTACCTGCATTCTCCAATAGACATGACAAAGCAACATTTGGCCGCGTACAGTGCAACACGTAAGTCGGTTCTGCAGCGCTCGCTACGCACGCTTGCTACACTGCTCCCTGCGTTCAAAACTGATGGAACAACAAAGAGTTTGTCACACATAGGAAAAGTGTTGACAGCCGTGGCCAAGGGACATACCCATGCACCATGCACAATGCACAGGGACTTGCCAAGTACAGACAAAGTAGATGACACTTGGCCCTGCTGTAGACAGCACAAGGCAAACCTGTGACCACTGTACACTCAAACACCAACTTCACATGCCACCTACCCACCACAGGAACTCACATTCACTGTCATGCCACCAGGCACCATGAGGGGATAGACACATCACCTGGTAGACCCAATGACAAATCACACCACACCCAACAGCATGCCCGGTCACACACACACACCCCCCTTACACAAGCACACACCCCCGGGGCAGCCAACGCAAATTGGCACTCCAACAATGGATATGTGACACAACAAGACCAATCCATAGCCAAATAATCATCTCAACACTCATTAGACAGGCCAAATAACCAGGAGTACATATCAATCTGACCCCCGCAACATACCCATCTACAAGTGCACTGTGAGAGGAATGCTAGACATATCCAACTACCCAGAGCAACTGTGACAACTTGAATATGTATGAAACATGGATGACGCATGTAACACCATTAACATTGTCTCTCTCTCACACACAGGGCAAAGTCGTCGATCTCCTCCCAACACTGTGGGGGAAGACACACAGGACCAGGCTCGGCGTGATGATGATCCCACCGGCAGCGACGACTCTCACCACACCGTGGATGACCCCGACCAACCTGGCCCCTCTGGTGCCCAAGCACCTGCAGCACCTGCGTCAGGTACAACTGTGCCAACCACCACCCCCATTCCTGCCACATCCCAGGATACACACAGGAGCCCTGCACGCACACAACGCAGCCAGTCTGACCAGGAGGGACGAGGGACCCCGGGCACCCAGGAGGAGGCAGGCGACCCCACAAATGCCATCCCTCAGGGGTCCCGGAGACCCGACGTGCCCACAAGAGCAGGCCAGGCTCAAGTGGGCAGGGGTGGTGGGAGTGGAGGACGGTGGAGGCGCAAGCCTGACCAGCCAGCTGAGGAACCGGTTATGTCACACGTCCACAACATCCTGGACACATACCAGCTTGACACCAGAGGCATCGACCAGGTCGTGTCAAGACTCTCCGAGATGCAGGGGACCCTCGATGAGATTAAGAACCTGCAGGTCGAGCATCATGCCAGTCATCAACAACAACAAGGACGGATGGAGGCAAGACTGGCAGAGCTCCTGGCGGTGCACAGGGACGTGAGCCAATCACTCCGTCAGATCGCCCAAAGCCTGGCAAACCCTTCCTGTGCCACCAGGTGTAGACCAGCACCAGACACAGGGAGGGAGGAGGAGGAGGATTCATCTGACGGAGCGTCCCCAGCATCGTCAAAGCCTGCATCTGAGGGTCCCCGGAGGAAGGTGGGTCGTCCACGCAAAAGACCGTGAGAGTCAGCGGACCATCACCATCTCCCAGGTCACCTGGCCTGGCACCTGGCCCTCTGGCGCAACAGCAGCACCTCATCAAATGACATTCTCTGCCACATGGACTTGCTGGTCACTGTCTGACCAATGTTGACAAAGACTGTGGCATGGACTCTGATGACTTCCAATGGCAAGGATACCATCTCCCCCTTTGAACATTGGATTCTTTACCCCCGGTACAGCACCTAATTGCATCCCCCCAAACACGTACCCCACCACCAATAAAAATATTAGAAATCACGAGATGATGCCGTCATTTAGCATTATTCCATTACATGTGTGTGTTGGCAAGTCAAACCATGCCTGAGTTTTGAAGTAACTCCAACCATGCATACCCTGGGGTCTGAGTCTGGCACAGGACACACATGGGTCACAATGTATCATCCAATACAGACATGGAGCACCATACTCACCCGTGATGGGCCCAACCAGCTGAGGGGGTGCCTGCACAACTGTGCGGACAGACCTATGTCGAAGAGCAACAGTCATGCGCAGAGGTCAGGGATCATGTGGAGTGTCCTGGGGTGGGAGTCCCAGGTATGTGTAGCCAGGTGGGAGAACTATGTCCTGCAAGCAGGAGTCAGGTGGATGTGGAGAATGGTGGCCAGGCCAAGGTTGGATGCATGGAGATGGCACAATGGGGTCTTGGATGACAGTGCCACATGGTTGTGTTGGGGGAGTGGTCGTGGGCTGCATCCTGAGTGTGGCCGTGGATTGTGAAGGTCATCCTGCAGATGACAGTGATCCATTGCCGCTATCCCTGTTGGACGGTGATGTGGCTGGATTGCCGGATGTTGAAGCAGAGCTGTGCAGATGCACCCTGGATGTGGACAAGTGTCATGGGAGTTGTAAGGTACTTCTCCCAAGAGTGCAGGGTAGGATTGGACATGGATGTCAAAGTTGACCTGGGGGATGGTCTGTCTTGCCTTGAGGTGGATCGAACAGTGGACCATGTGCATAATGCAGAGTGTTCTGAGGCCTGAGGTACAGATGCTGGTGTTCAGCATAGCACATGTGAGCAAGCATTCCATGATGCACACCAGCTCGTGTGCGTGGACACTGTGTGCCTGTGCAGGGCCCTTGCGGGTGGGACACAGGCAGTTGGCCCAGCTGTAAGGGGACAATCCGCAGACGAACACCTCAGTCGTGTACAAGTCCAGCATCAGGTGGCCAACGTGCAGCCATCTGCCAATGGATACCATGCATTATTCAATATGGGAACTGGCAAGGACTGCCTCTTTGGAGAGGGTGAGGAGCACCTGCCTGTCAATGGGACACCAGATGATGATGAGATGCAGTGCGCATATCATGGTGTAGAGGGGTATCCTGGACACATTGTAGACGGACACGCTGAGACATGATACCTGTGCCATGTGTCCCACAACGACACGATACTACATGCAGAAGCCTGGAGTACCACTCACATGGCCATGTTGGGGTACAGAGCCAGTGGGGAGTAGGAGGGACATGACCTGGTTGGTTTGACAGGGCCTGGAAGGCGTGCCAGCGCAGTGTAGGCAGTTGGAGTTGCACACTCATTATGCAAAGGTGTTGTGTGGGCGATGAGTGCATGCCTGAGTGCATGCAACAGATGTATTGGATGGACATTGCTTGGTGGGTGGCCTCAACATCATGGTGTAGTGTGAAGTGGCACATGCAAGGACATGAGGCACGTGCAATGTGCACGTAGCATGTGCAGACGGTCCAGCCTTTGCCACCGCAACTGTGTCACACACAAGCAGATTACACCAAAATGAATGGGTGGAGGTAGGAAGGGGGGTGCGTCTTAGAGGCGTGTGTGTGAGGGCAAATATAGAAACTCTGTGGGCCCTTGCTGCAGGGCCTGCATCAGCAGGCACCATGTCCTGGAAACCATGCTACAAGTTGCACACTAACACAAGCATGTCAGAAAGGACTACTGCAAAAGGTGTATGAGAAGGGAGGAGTGTCTGGTTCAACATGGCACGCACACAGACAATGGATGCACATGCAGCAAAGTGGCCGTTGTGGGGACTGAGATGGCAAAATACCTACACAGTAGATCGTGCACAATACATATCATAATCCCTGACAAACAGCTTGCATCTTGCTACTCTACACATAGACTCATATGCACAATCTGTGACAATTATGCCAGACATGCCGCATGCACAGCGGCAAGAGACCTGCATTGACAGAGATGAGGCACCTTGGAGGCTGAGGGACACCTTTATTAGTCATGTTTTCCGGAAGGCAAATGCATCTATATTAACAGATGCACAGGTCATGTGGATGAACATGTGGAACCTACACTGGCACCCCCCTTTGCACCACAGATGCAGGAAACCCATAGAACTGGCACACAAGTGACAGGTTTGAGGCAAACACCCCGTGCTGCTCACGGAGAGGCTGCAATTCACCATTGAACCACTAATGGGGATGTCCCACACTATGTCAACCCGGTGCATCCCGTATGTTTCTGAGGGCAGTGTTGCACACATTGATGCCTTCATCACAATCCACAATTACATTACAGATGACTGTCACCAAGTGTGACTATCAATTCAGGTGAATCCAGCTCCATGTCATGTGACCCATGGTGATTCTACATGTATGCTAAGTAACCAAACATGAACAGGAGCAGTGCACACACATTCCAAACGGTGAACAACCTTTACAACGCAACTGTTACAACGCACTACACTTACAACGAAATTTTTACAACGCAACATCCACTACAACGCATTCCATTACATAGCATGACACTACAACGCATGTTTAAAAACTACCTTTACAACGCATTCCATTACATTGCATACTACCTTTAGAACGCATACCATTAAAACGCAATCTAACTCTTACCCTACTGTTGCACCCCCTGGAGTTAGAATAGTAATTTTTACCCCTATACTATGCGTTGTAATGGTATGCGTTGTAAAGGTAGTATGCGATGTAATGGAATGCGTTGTAAAGGTAGTTTTTAAACATGCGTTGTAGTGTCATGCTATGTAATGGAATGCGTTGTAGTGGATGTTGCGTTGTAAAAAATGCGTTGTAAGTGCATGCGTTGTAAAAGTGTGTATTGTAACGACATACATCCATTCCAAACATATAGCACACCCAAAAAGCTGTGGTGCATCCCTTACCCTAAGGTGATTTTTCGACATGTCCGTGCATGTTACGCTGATTCAGCACACGTTGCTGTATTCATGAGGAATAGCAGGAGCACAACAATGCCACCAGCAGACAGCATGCGCAAATACCTGGGGATGAGAGACACACAAGAAGTGAGCCAAAAGAAGCACATCCGCATGCATGGGCATGTACTCGACACGTATAAGGTTGTCAACATGCTAGGTGAAAATAGTGTCTCAGGTAAGACATACTGTTATTACACCTTCACTCGAGTGACACATCCAAACACACCTCTGACTCACTTGCCAGACATGTAGATGGACCCACACATTGCAACACATGCCACACAAGGCTCAATGCGTGCACACTCAGACACTGCAACTCACCACTAAGCAAAGAAGTTGCGTATGAGCCGACTCCGGATGTCCTCTTCCTCCTCCTCCTCTACATCACTTGCCTCGTCACCAAGCCCCTCGTCCTCCACAGGTAGATGTTCCTGCTCATCCGGATCCAGGATGAGTGGCACAGCTTTCTTCACTGCCATGTTGTGCAGCATGCAGCACACGAGGAAGATTTTGCAGACCTTCAGCCGTGCATATGGGAGTGCGCCGCCGGTCTTGTCGAGGCACCTGAAGCGGCTCTTCAGGAGGCCAAAGGTCCTCTCTATCACTCGCCTGGTCTGCCCATGGGCGTTGTTGTACCGGTGATCGGCAGCCGTTCTGGGGTTGCGGAGAGGTGTGATCAGCCATGGCATGTTGGGATAGCCAGAGTCCCCTACATGGAAACATCATGGACAGAAGTGGGTCAGGAGAAGCAGTAAGACAGAAAGATGACGCTAAATACAGGAGTAACAGAGTATACCCACCAACAAGACATGCTCGTTCGTTGTGCAGCTGCAGCATCATTTCAGGCACCCTGCTACGCCTCATGATGTAGGCATTGTGTGCTGATCCTGGAAAACAAGCACAGACATGGGAAATCACCATGTTAGCAAGACACACCACAAGGGCATTAATGGAGTGGTAATGTTTCCTGTTCCTATAGGCTACCTCCTGTGCCTGTGGTGGTACCAAAGCCACATGTGTCCCATCAATAGACCCAATGACATGGGGTATCCCTCCCAGGGGATAGAACTCACCCTTGACACCTGTCAACTGCTCAGGAGTTGGGAAATGTATAAACTCATCCAGGTGAACCAACATGGCCTCTAAAAAATCATGCAGGACACGGCTGAACATGGTCTGGGACATGCCACCAACATGAGCAATGGTATGTTGGAACGTACCCGTGGCAAAGAAATGTAGGGCTGACATCACCTTCATCTTTGGTGTCAGTGCAGTAGGATACCTGTGTAGCGGTTGGAGGTGTGGTGCCAGCCTTGCTGTCAAGTTCAGAATCAACCGTTGGGTGAAGCGGTAGCGGCGTACACAGTCACGTTCCCTCAGGGCAGCCAAGTCTGGGATTGGTCGGGGGAGAGGCGGAGCCCTGCAGTAATTTGGAAGGGACAACGAAGAGTGAGTACAGTACAACAACACTGTCAATGTACTGAGCACACGTTGAACAGCCAATACACATATGCTACATGCAGAGTCAGGTCTGTGCAATATATCCTGGACAAGTATGCCAGGCCAGTGACACTCCTACCAAGAGCCATCTACAAATGTGGATTCACAAGCTCAACATGACATGGCATGAGACTAGCTGTGGGCCAGTATAAGTGAACAGGCAGACGCATTACATGAGTGACAGACATCCACATGTGTGCAGGAGAAGGATGTTTATCATACAGACAGGTTGTGGAACACTAGAGGCACAGGTCACATGTCCCTGAAAAAAGGACAGACCACACACCTTGCCATGAAGGGGTACATGTCAAAACTGATCACACATACATTGATACTACGCAGATATGTCCTTGTCTCGCAAGTCTGTGTTCGATGCATACATACACACGTTACGTTTGATTCCACATGTGTCCTGGTGTGCATAATAGTGTGCCATGCCCATCCACACACATGCACATGTTGGATGCAGCAACTGCAGATGCATTGGACAGTACACCAACAGCAAGCTTATGGGAACACATGACACACACATGACATACTCACATCATGCAAAGCCGGTAGTCACATGTCAGGTGTCATTATCCGTGTACCTGGCATCAGGGGACAGTTGCGGGTGTTGGCGACTGTGCCATGCCAGTGACGCAGTGCTCAACAAGTCTGTACTACATGCACACATGTCAACGGTGAGAAGGGGATGTGTGGCACATAGTGCAGCTTGACACATGACATGTGTACACAGCTCATCACACATCTACTGGGTTCAAACATGAGGAGATTTGTGCCACATCACAGCCTGACACACCTAGGCCCGAGACATGTAGAACTGCACTGACAATGACTTGATGTCCAGCCTCGGCCAAGTATGACAGCTCAATTCCTTTCTGTGTGCCGCCTGTCACCAGTGTAAGGTGTGAAACGCACCGTACATACGCTCTGAGGGCGTGTGTAGGGTCCTTATCACTATGGTAGTGCAGCCGTAGGCGTACGCCATAGTGATACGGTCCGTACAGGCGTGTGTAGGGTCCCTATCACTATGGTTGTGTCGCCCTAGGCGTACGCCATTGTGATACGGTCCGTACACACATGTGTAGGGTCCGTACCACTATGGTTGTGTCGCCGTAGGCGTACGCCATAGGGATACGGTCCGTACACGCGTGTGTAGGGTCCCTATCACTATGGTTGTATCTCCGTACGCGTACGCCATAGGGATACGGTCCGTACACGCGTGTGTAGGGTCCGTATCACTAAGGTTGTGTCGCCGTACGCGTACGCCATAGTGATACGGTCTGTACAGGCGTGTGTAGGGTCCGTATCACTATGGTTGTGGAACGCACCATACCTGTGTGTGTAATAGTGAAATTACATAGGGGACACATGAGGGACAAGTATAAGGGCCTAAATGCATGCTGGTTGTCATGAAGACCCAGTTTGAAGTTCACATTTTTTCATCAGGTGGCCAGCAGAAGTCGGTATACAATAGACAATATATAAAGTTGCAAAGTGGTTGTTGACTTGACATCATGCTCATTTTTTTAAACATGCAAAGGCACCCACTGGGGTAGGTTTAAAGGGATTGGAGGAAACGTAGGATGCAAATGAGATTGACCAATCACTCTGTACTCCTGTAAATGTAACAGCCCAGCAAGGCAAATATAAGGCAGCCAGGCCCCATGAGAGAGCACTTGCCTGCACAACCTTTCATTCCACACCACTGCTGCTGCTGCTCTTGATACCTCTGGCACCATGTCCAGGTCTGTGGAGAGGGCACAGCCATTCACCCAGAAGGAGAACCAGGCCCTGCTGGATGTGATCCTCCCACAGTACCCCAGCCTGTATGGGAGACCAGGGGTGCAGGTGAGTGGTGACTCCATTAGCTTAGACTGTGCCCCTTTTTTGTGACTGTCACTTCTGGCATTGTGTCCAGGTGTGACAGACATGCAATGTTCTTTAGAGTGGGTCCCAGGGGTGGGATGCCTCATGTCTCCCATGCAGAGCATGCTGTAGTACATGTCTGCACTCCTCACTTGCATAGTGCTTACTGTGACAATCACTGCATGGTGCATGCCACATTCAGCCTGGCTAATCCTCTTGGGAATGTTGTTTCTACAGTCCTGATGTGATTCTGTGGTCCCCCCAGTGTGACAGGTGACTGTACCCCCAGATGTGTGTGAGTTGAGTGTACCTGTGCTGAGAGTGTCCAAATGTTGTGTTTGTCCCCTGGACATTGGTGTGTGTGTAAGTCCCCTGTCATGTGGGTGAGTGTCTATGTGGAGTGTTGCACCCCAGCTGCATGAGGGATGCATATACCCTACCCATCTGATGTGAGCAGGGAGCAGTGCTGTGTATCTGACGTGGTGAGCCTGCCCCACACCTGTGACACCCCCCAGTCTAGTGGCACATGTGCAGAGTGATGTGTGTACCCGAAGTTGCCAATTGCAGGTGATTGTCCTGTGCCTGTGTGTGTCTGTGTACCCTGCTGAGGTTGCGTCAGTAGCCTGGGGCATGTGACTGCTTTGAGGTGCTGTACATAATCGTGGTGTAGCTTGTGATGCACAGTGTGAGACATGGTCATTGTTTGTGTCGCACCCCTCATTCCACCTGTGTACTTTCAATGCCACGTAGTGCATTTTGCCTTCCACAGAGGAGAATGTCCCTATGACAAAGGTGCAATGACTCTGCTGCATACTATGCCCTCTTCAAACCAGCCCAATTGTTCTAATGTCTGTCTCTGTGACATGTAGCATGTATATTTAAGTAGTCTCACTTTCTCATCCTCACAGGTAGACGCCTATGCCAAGGGGGTGATTTGGAATGAAGCCGTCAGTGCCGTGAGGTCAGTGGAGGGTCGGAGACGGCGCCTGCCCCAGGTGAGGAAACGCTGGCAGGATATCCGGTGCTGGACCCGGAGGATCACCCGGGTCCTGCTGGGGGACTCACCTGAGAGCCACAAGAACCGTGGGCACCGGCGCCTGACCCACCAGATGAAGCGTGTGCTGGCGGTGGTCTTCCCTGACTTGGATAGGCGCCTAGCGGAGAAGCAGCAGCAGGAAGGGGGTAGGTACATGTGTGTTAGTTGTGTGTCACCAGCTTTTGGGAGTGCGCAGTTGCATGGATACACTGCCAGGGTTCATATGTGTAGCACATATCCTGTTCCCCAAAGTAAACCGGTGCTGTTCTTCCTCCCTTCCCCTCCTTGACACGTGTTCCCTGGTCTGTGTGTAGTCACTCTTGCACAAGGTCATCTAGGCTGCCAGTTAATCCAAGTGCCCAATGCTTGCAGCATCATGTGTGGGGGTGGTGTGTAACATGTGTTGGGACCTTGCCTGTGCCCTGGCCAGTTCAGTCAATGTGGGGTCCATGTTAGTTGGCACTGATGCTGAGTCCCGACATAGGAGTGTGTCTGAAAAGTGTACTGCCTTACAGCATGCATGACCAATGTTGTAGCCTCAGACATGATGTGCATGAGTGGGAGATATGCATAGTGCAGGGACGTTTGCTTCTGTTGCAGTCATATCCATCTAGGACCATGGAGGAGTGTGGCCACTACAGTCCCCTGGGGCACCTTTCCCTAGGTATCATGTGTGTCATCCAACAATGTGGACATTCACTGTGTCTTCAGCATAGGTTGGGCTCTGTGGCATTGTACCCTGGCCTAATGTGTATATACGTAAAGTGTGCTACATGTGTCCACTGTACAGGGTGGCCCAATTTGGCTTGTGCATACTCACAGTGGCCGGTGCCAGTGTGTTTTGGTACAACTATCTGATGATGGTTGTTTGTCAATTTTATGTGTGGACAGGCGCACAAGGGTTAGTTTGTGTACATTCAGGATTTATTGAAGGGCATTTTAGTAATTCCTGAGTAAGAGGTGTAAGTCCTTCCTCTGTGTCACTCTCATTGTCTCAGGTAGGGGGGTTGGTGCGGGAAAGGCCTACATGTCCAAACCGTATGTGTCCTTGCCAGGTCTGGCCTGTGTAAATGTAATGTAATGTAAATTGATACTTGTATAGCGCACTACTCACCCGCAAGGGTCTCAAGGCGCTTGTACGAATACCGCTGTGGAACCCATCCAGGCTTTCCCTGTGAGGCGTCCACTCCTGGGCACCCCCAAGGTGGAGGCCAGGCATCCTTAGCGTTGTGGGGGCCGTTGTGGAGATTAAGCAAGCTATTGCCCAGAGTTGCAGAGTGGGACTCCATGATTGGAATAGGCACTGAGGCGAGAATTATCAGGTCCGTGGAATTTTTGAGCCCAAGACCCACCGAGGCGGAGAATTGAACCCTGGTCCCGGGCTAGACCTCTGCATCAGGGTCTGCCGCTCTAATCATTGAGCCACACTTCTCCGGCCTGTGTGTGATGATTGTCTGGACATACACTCAACATGCAGTGACCCAGTCATGTTGGGCAGGGTTTAATGTATTTGCTAAGCAGCATGTGCCAAAAGTTACAAGACATGGTTCCTGCTCATCCCTTTTTTGGCTACGGTGTGTGGTCCAGATGCTGTACTCGACTGTCCCCAGAGACTTGCTCCTCTTTCTAATTTGATATCAAGTTCTTTGCTGTTGTGTCATGCTCTCCATTGTTTCTCAGTGGCATGGTGGGTCAACCAACTGTGTGGTGCAGGACCTACATATGTGCGTAGTATTGTAGATGTTACTCATGTTGCTTTTCATGCGATGCACTGTGACCTATGTAGTTTTGAATCATGTGTCATATGTATACAGGTGTCTGATTATTTCCTGTCTCTTCACCTTGCCCACAGCAGCGTCGGGGGACACCGAGGGAGACACTGGCACGGATATTGAGGAGGGATCCAGCAGCGGTGCCACCAGTGCTGGCGAGTCTGTCTCAGCGAGTGGCATGGAGGCGGAGGGGAGTGCGGCGGAGGACCTGTCCAGTCCCACCACCGACTATGACGCTGACGGGTCCGAGGCTGAGCTCCCTGAGAGGGCGGACACTGCTCCCAGAGCTGAGAGCAGCACTCCATCTGTCGCCGCCCCCTCCATTCCCATCACCCGCCTCCCACCTGCTCGGGTCCCTTCCCACCGTGCTAGGCGCCAACAGGTCTCCTTCGTGCCAGGCACTGCACCCCCTGCCCCTGTCTCCCCTGCTGCCGTTAATGCCGAGTCTGTGGACATTCAGCGGCAGTTGCAGGTTGGTCAGGCATCGATGCTTACTGTCCTCCATGAGCACACCAGACTGCTGACACAGATGTTGTCGTACATGGAGGGCATGTCAGCAGCGATGTCTGATCAACGGATGTTGCTGAAGTCCATAGACTCCTCACTGACTGCAGCAGTGGATCTCCAGCAGTGCTCCGTCCCCCCCTACCCCTGCACCATCCACACTTCCTACTCCCATGCCGGTCCCACACACACCCAGACGTCCCCATGCACGCACCCCACCAAACACAGGCAGCACACCACCAGGGAAGGCAAAGCACACTCCTCCAGTCATGCGCACACAGAGGGAAGTAGGCACACCCACTGGGTCTGGGGGCAAACGGCAGGCACGCAGCCAGAGTGGGAGTCCACATTCCTCAAGACCCACTTCCTACAAAACCACTCCCCTTAGCTCTCCTGGCCAACTGTCACTGAATGAGTCCTTGGTGGCCACTGTGTCCCTAAGCCCCAGTGTGGCACCACCCTGCAAGCGGTGAAGGCAGTTCCTGGCCGCGGGAGTAGAGCACCCCCGTCCACACCCCCCCGGGAGCGCTGCAACCCATCCTTCCGACCCCCCCCCTCCTTGGGGCCTGTGGTTCATTCGGGTGCAGGGGAGACGCTGGGCGACCTGGCAGCAGTGTGTAGCGCCATGCTGGAATCCACCTTTGGCGCTGCCCCACCCGCTGTTGTGGAGTCGTCCGTCCCTGCACCCACAACACCTACCCTTGCCCCTCCTGTCCCTGCGGTGCCTGGTCCTTCCCTCCACATGATGCCCCCCCTTCTGTGGATGAAATGGACATGTCAACTGTGCATGCAAGCTAGGGGCACAGGTCCCGATGTGTACCCCCCCAGGACTTTGCTGATGGCCTGGCCCATGGGCCTTGTAAATAGTGGACATTTCAAACAATTTGTTTTGAATGCTGAATAAAGCTTTTTGTTTTTCTTTTGCACACCTATGCTTTCCTGGAATTGCTGTCGGTGGTGCTGCTCCATGATTTGGGGCGGTGATAATGTGTTAGGTGTCTGGGAAATGTTGTAGTGTGCTGCTCATGGGGTGGACCCTGGTATCTGTGTGCCATCACAAGGGCTCTGCAAATAATCTTTGATCACGTGTGCTCTTACTGTATGGTGATATTGTCCCAAGGTGTGTTCCTTCCTCTGTGGACCCTGACATCTTCCCTGCAGGCTGTTTCCCAATTGTAGTGCTGAGCTGTGTCTACATATCCTGGATGTGTGACGGATCCCTTCAACTTTGGCCATGCCTGCTCAGCAATGTCGCCACCTGCATGATTTGTGGCATCCTTGGTGGTCACTGTACTAGTGTATGGAGTATATTGACTTGACTTCATGTGGACATGTTCCCTTTTACGCCCTATGCATGTGTGTACTCCCAGCCTCGCACACATGTGTTACGTGTTCTGCAGGGTCTTTGGTCACCTGACTGACAATTGTGGGCATTGTATCTGTGGGTACTCCACCCTTTTCCTTCCATGGGAGGCAACAACTTGTTGGCTGCCCCAGCACCTGTACATTCCTATCAGTCCTGGAATGTGTGTGACAGTGTGTGTTCCCTTTGGGTCTCTTAGTTTAGTGGGGTGGCAGATGAGTATACAGTCTTATTGTATGTTCTCATTGTGTGTATCGTGCTGCCAGCACCAGGGGTGGGTATGCATGTGTCATATGTCTGGGCACTGCTGGGAGTGATAGGCACACACCCCTCCTATGTCTGGGCACTACTGGGAGTGATAGGCACCCACCCCTCCTATGTCTGGGCACTGATGGGAGTGATAGGCACACACCCCTCATATGTCCGGGCACTGCTGGGAGTGATAGGCACCCACCCCTCCTATGTCTGGGCACTGCTGGGGGGACTCTGCACCCACCCCTCCTATGTCTGGGCACTGCTGGGGGGACTCTGCACCCACCCCTCATATGTCTGGGCACTGCTGGGAGTGATAGGCACCCACCCCACCTATGTCTGGGCACTGCTGGGAGTGACAGGCACCCACCCCTCCTATGTTTGGGCACTGCTGGGAGTGATAGGCACACACCCCTCCTATCTCTGGGCACTGCTGGGGGGACTCTGCACCCACCCCTCCTATGTATTGGCACTGCTGGGAGTGATAGGCACCCACCCCTCCTATGTCTGGGCACTGCTGGGAGTGATAGGCACCCACCCCTCCTATGTCTGGTCACTGCTGGGGGGACTCTGCACCCACCCCTCCTATGTCTGGGCACTGCTGGGGGGACTCTGCACCCACCCCTCATATGACTGGGCACTGCTGGGAGTGATAGGCACCCACCCCTCCTATGTCTGGGCACTGCTGGGAGTGATAGGCACCACCCCTCCTATGTCTGGGCACTGCTGGGGGTGATAGGCACACACCCCTCATATGTCTGGGCACTGCTGGGGGGACTCTGCACCCACCCCTCATATGCCTGGGCACTGCTGGGAGTGATAGGCACCCACCCCTCCTTTGTCTGGGCACTGCTGGGAGTGATAGGCACCCACCCCTCCTATGTCTGGGCACTGCTGGGAGTGATAGGCACACACTCCTCATATGTCTGGGCACTGCTGGGAGTGATAGGCACCCACCCCTCCTATGTCAGGGCACTGCTGGGGGGACTCTGCACCCACCCCTCCTATGTCTGGGCACTGCTGGGAGTGATAGGCACCCACCCCTCCTATGTCTGGGCACTGCTGGGGGGACTCTGCACCCACCCCTCATATGTCTGGGCACTGCTGGGAGTGATAGGCACCCACCCTCTTATGTCTGGGCACTGCTGGGAGTGATAGGCGCCCACCCCTCCTATGTCTGGGCACTGCTGGGAGTGATAGGCACACACCCCTCATATGTCTGGGCACTGCTGGGAGTGATAGGCACCCACCCCTCCTATGTCTGGGCACTGCTAGGGGGACTCTGCACCCACCCCTCCTATGTCTAGGCACTGCTGGGGGGACTCTACACCCACCCTCCTATGTCTGGGCACTGCTGGGAGTGATAGGCACACACCCCTTCTTTGTCTGGGCACTGCTGGGAGTGATAGGCACACACCCCTCCTATGTCTGGGCACTGCTGGGGGAACTCTGCACCCACCCCTCCTATGTCTGGACACTGCTGGGAGTGATAGGCACCCACCCCTCCTATGTCTGGGCACTGCTGGGAGTGATAGGCACCCACCCCTCCTATGTCCTGGCACTGCTGGGAGTGATAGGCACACACCCCTCCTATGTCTGGGCACTGCTGGGGGGACTCTGCACCCACCCCTCCTATGTCTTGGCACTGCTGGGAGTGATAGGCACCCACCCCTCCTATGTCTGGGCACTGCTGGGAGTGATAGGCACCCACCCCTCCTATGTCTGGTCACTGCTGGGGGGACTCTGCACCCACCCCTCCTATGTCTGGGCACTGCTGGGGGGACTCTGCACCCACCCCTCATATGACTGGGCACTGCTGGGAGTGATAGGCACCCACCCCTCCTATGTCTGGGCACTGCTGGGAGTGATAGGCACCCACCCCTCCTATGTCTGGGCACTGCTGGGGGTGATAGGCACACACCCCTCATATGTCTGGGCACTGCTGGGAGTGATAGGCACCCACCCCTCCTATGTCTGGGCACTGCTAGGGGGACTCTGCACCCACCCCTCCTATGTCTGGGCACTGCTGGGGGGACTCTGCACCCACCCTCCTATGTCTGGGCACTGCTGGGAGTGATAGGCACACACCCCTCCTTTGTCTGGGCACTGCTGGGAGTGATAGGCACACACCCCTCCTATGTCTGGGCACTGCTGGGGGGACTCTGCACCCATCCCTCATATGTCTGGGCACTGCTGGGAGTGATAGGCACCCACCCCTCCTATGTATGGGCACTGCTGGGAGTGATAGGCACCCACCCCTCCTATGTCTGGGCACTGCTGGGAGTGATAGGCACCCACCCCTCCTATGTCTGGGCACTGCTGGGAGAACTCTGCACCCACCCCTCATATGTCTGGGCACTGCTGGGGGGACTCTGCACCCACCCCTCCTATGTCTGAGCACTGCGGGGGGCTGATGGCCACACACCCCTATGTGTCTGTCCAATGGCGTGGTACCACGTGTACCCCTACATCACCACTGCAATGGTGGTACGGGCCGTACCCACACTCTGGGGACCTGGGTACGGCACGTTCTGCCATTGTTGGGGTGCCGTAGGGGTACGGCCCGTACCCACGCCTTCAGAGCGTGGGTACTGGTCATATCACGCACTCCCCTATGTCACCCCAACAATGGCGTTACGGCCCGTACCCATGCCTTTGGGGCATGGGTACGGCCCGTACCCACGCCTTAAGAGCGTGGGTACGGGTCGTACCATGCCCACCCCTACGTCACCCCAACAATGGCGGTACGGCCCGTACCCACGCTCCAAAGGCTTGGGTACGGGTCGTACCGCCATTGTTGGGGTGACAAAGGGGTGTCCGTGGTACGACCCGTACCCACACTCTTAAGGCGTGGGTACGGGCCGTCCCGCCATTGTTGGGGTGACATAGGGGTGTCCGTGGAACGACCCGTATCCACGCCGTTAAGGCGTGGCTACGGGCAGTCCAGCCATTGTTGGGGTGACGTAGGGGTGTCCGTGGTACGACCCGTACCCACGCTCTTAAGGCGTGGGTACGGACCGTCCCGCCATTGTTGGGGTGACGTAGGGGTGTGCGTGGTACGACCCATACCCACGCTCTTAAGGCGTGGGTACGGGCCGTACCCCTACGGCACCCCAACAATGGCGGGACGGCCCATACCCACGCCTTAAGAGCGTGGGTACGGGTCGTACCACACCCACCTCTACGTCACCCCAACAATGGTGGTACGGCCCGTACCCACGCTCCAAAGGCATGGGTACGGGCCGTCCCACCATTGTTGGGGTGACGTAGGGGTGGGCATGGTACACCCCGTACCCACGCTCTTACGGCATGGGTATGGTGCGTACCACAATTGTTGTGTTGCCAGTTCGCGTCCATGTTGACTTCCGTTGTGGCGGACGCAGGCCTTGGTGGAGACGCCCCCACCCCTGAAGTGACCATGCCCCGGGGGTCAGGTATGTACAGGGCATGTTTGATTTTGGACTTGGGTGGGGGTTATGTTACCTGCCCCTGCCCCCCCTTTGCCCCTGGGTGTTGTTCTGACCTTCTGCGGCGTCTGCGTCAGTTCCTGTACACCAGGTGGACTGCAATGAGGGCCGGGATGACACGTAGGTTTGGGTCCATGGCTGTCCGTCGCGTACAGGTGCTCCTTGTGCGCGTCGTCCTGATTTCCCGACAGTTTTTGGCTCCCGTAAAATGTTGTCTGTGCGGAGTGACGTCGGTACGAATCGTACTTGCTGGTTCGTGAAACAATGCCTGACTCCGTCCGGACGTCACGTCCGCGGTGTCCCGGATCGGAATTGTGGGTATTTTTTGTTCGGTCGGTGTTTTTTACGATTCGTACACAAATGGTGTTTGCTTACGAATCGTACTTGCTTGTTTGTAAAGTATTTCGACCGGGTACGAGTCGGACAGAGAAAACGCTCCGTCCGACGGTTCGTACCCGGTTTATCCAGGATCGGAATCGGCCTCATAGTTGGAGACCCAATGCTCCTGAGAAATAAAACTAGAGTTTCACAATTAACCCGAATGCCTTTACATTCACGCACTTTCACACTAGAAAATGTAGTACATTCACACAGAATCCTGTCTTTCCCGAGAACAGCGAACAGTCTGTCCTACTGCAGAATTATGCCATACATTAACAAAGCAGCGCTTCCCTCTACTTTGTCCTTCTAGCAAGCTCAGAGAACACCTGTTACCTTTCCAGTGATAAGCGTTATCGGAATGCCATTTGGACTCCTGGTACCTAAGACCAAAATTTCACTGGTAGCCTTCGCTATCATACACACTTCTCTCACACAGAAAATGTCTCTAATGGCAACACACGGCGATGTCACCGAATCTAACCCAGGCAATGCGTTGTGCAACTTCAATCGTTACAAGTTTCTCCCTGTGTACCTACAGGGCAACAACAATTCCGTCTTTCCCGAGAGCAGCGCTTACCTCTGCTCTACTACGGAACCGTTACAAACTTCCGACTTCCTACATCCCAGAAGCCGTTCAAACAACATATAACTCAACACGACTCACATAGAATGTTAGTACATAAACCAATATCAATAACCAATAATCAATAAGTTACTTACAAGCAATAATCACCAAACCAAAACAATAAAAACCATCATTCTGCTACCAGAAAAACTGTTTCAGCGTGGAACATCAAATTCCCCCTTCGACACGGACCTCAATAATAAATTCACCCAAATACATTCATTGGTGGGGCCCATAACACCAACACTCACACTCCGTTGATCTGTTTCCCTACATGAAAGGAATATCTTTACCTAACTCTAAATGCAATGACTCCAACCCTGAGATATTCCCCTCATAAGGAGATGAATATTTAGTTGTTAAATATGGTTTTAGTGAACACAATCATTTATTTATACTTTACTCATTAATCTAGATTTTCTTCTTCAAATAATCGACACCACACATTGGTCAATTAATCAAATATCATTTATTCAAGAGAATTGCAAATTGTTAGAAATCATCATCAGAACCGCAGAACATCATATTTACCTAATCTGGCTAAAAGTCATCCTCTAAGTCAGTCAAGTCGTAGAAAACTTTAAATTCATCAAAGTCAGGCCGCAATTCAGTCTCTCAAAGATTCAGGATAATAGCTGTCTAGCAGTGTCACCGTCCTCTCCGTCAGCATAACGTCAGGAAATCGAGTTTGTCAAAGAAGAAGAGTTTTTTAGTTCAATTCCCTACATACTTTTATAATGAAGATAATGTCAAAAAGTATCAAGATTGGGGTTTTAGAAAGTTCTGATTGGTCGACTTGAAGTCATCGCACTTGCTGGTTCCGGTTTTAAAACAGTTAATTGTCTTGTCGCTGGCGAAGTTTCCGGAGCAACCTTGACTAGGGTATCATCTCCTGGGGTCAGGACTAGGCCACTGTTGCTGGCTCACGTTCAGCGTCTAGTTCAGCCATTTTGACTAGGCCGAAATGAGCAACTTAAGCAAAACAAACACAAAAATGTAATTAAAACATGGAAATGGCTAGTAAAATGTTAATCCCTCGCTAATACCGTTATGTGTAAGTAATTATCTAGCAGAAAGCAACATTCAAAGCGTTTATACTCACTTAATAAAGCACAATTTACAATCACATCACCAAAGCAACATATATCATGCAATATTCTAATTTTCTATTATCAGTATGCATACATGTGTTAGTTTACAATTAGTTTAGCCATGCAAGGTGCAATTCCCGCGTGTAATTCTTTTGTTAATGTGATTGATAAGTCTTTCACTGCAAACAATTAATAAAATTACTATTAGTTAATTATTCATATTAATATAAACATGCAGAATGGGGGGTGTATACAAAATTTTGTACTACCCGCTCCAGCAGTATCACACTCTTTTTCTCTTTCTCTGTCTTCCTCTATCTCTCTTCCTCTCTCTCACACTGTTTCTCTCTCTCTTTTCCTTGTATCTTACTCTTTCTCTCTTTCTCTTTCTCTGTCTTCCTCTCTCTCACTCTTTCTCTGTCTTCCTCTCTCTCACTCTTTCTCACTCTTTCTCTCTCTCTCTTCCTCTCTCTCACACTGTTTCTCTTTCTCTCTTCCTTGTATCTCACTATTTCTCTCTCTCACTCTCTCTCTTTTTCTCTTTTTTTCTTCCTCTCTCTCTCACTCTTTCTTTGTTTCTCTCTTTCTCCCTCACTCTTTTTCTCCTTCTCCTTCGCTGGACTCATGACGCACCATCTTATCTTTTTTTTGTCTTGCAGGCTGTGATTCACAAAAAGTCCGTATGTAAATCCATACATGACTAAGATTCTTATTTGTCCAACCTCACAAGCATCTTCATATTTAAAATTTTAGAACATTACCCAATTTGTGTGGGGTGGGGGTGAGGGAGGATGGCGGACAAGGGGCAGCTGCTTGGGGGTGTTGGAGCAGTGTTGGGTGTCTGACCTGCATGACCGTTGGCTCCATTGCACCTGTTGTCAGAGAGTTGCAAGCTGGCGGGCTGGCTCATAGATTAAGAGCTGCGAGCTGACTGGTTGGCTCGTAGAGGGAGTGATGCGGCCCGTCGGTTTGCAGAGGGAGAGCGGCGGGCTGGCTCGCAGAGGAAAAGCTGCGGGCCAACTGGTATAGGGAAAGGTGCGGGCCGTCAGCTTGCAAAGGGATAACTGCGGAACAGTGATGTAGGGAGAGGGAGCGTGAAGAGCGTATCTCACAGAGAGAGACCTGCGGTATATTTCCAGTCTTGGCTTCACAGATACAACTGCGGGCCCGAGAACTTGCACCCGAAGAGCTGTGAGCTGACAAGTGGCTCGCAGAGGGAGACTTGCGGGCCCAAGAATGTTGTTGGAGGTATGCTGTTGATGGAGGAAAAGGGTGTGTTACCTGCTGATGGAGAGAGACGCAGCGTGAAAGCGGTATCTCGCAGAGCTACAGTATATTAAATTGCCCCCGGGACCTTTCTTTTATATTTTCACTCGATGCGAGGCACAAGATGGCTGCTAACACTTCCTGGTTTGAAATTTTAGCAGCCAATCAGAGGCAAACTCGTGCTTGGGAGTTCGGCACCGACAAGATATATATCTATCTTTTTTTCCTTTAATATCTCAATAACTATAATGGATTTATACCATTTCAACAAAAGTGCGCTTTCTGGACCAAGACCTTTCTCCCTGCCAAATTTGGCATTATTCCGTTCAGCAGTTTGACCTGTAGCCTTGTCTAAAGTTTCCTATGGAAAATACATTGAGAAAACACTTTTTCAGACCCCCCCTTTTTTCTCAGCCCCCCCTTGACCAATCACCCTGTAATATGTCTTCGCAGCTGCATGGCTACGGTCGTGGGTGCAAATATCTCGCAATAAACTTGCTTTCAATCAACAACCAACCTTGTACGTCCTCAATACACCCCTAAACTTTCAAGATACAAGCTGATCAAAAAAGAGAAACTTTCTGGAAAATATTGCAAAGATTCATCAAACGACGCCAAAGTTATAAGCACATAGAGGGCTCCAGGAGGGGGCCGCGCAACCCCCTCCCAACACAAGTGAAGCCCCGGGTCTGCGGGGACCCCTGCGGTCCACCGCAGCCCGAGCGAGCCCCGGCTATTATTTTTTAAGAAATGCCCCAGGGACCTAGCCCACCCCGGGGTCTCATTAAAATAAAACAAGGGAACCCGCAACCCCAGCACGAATTGCGCCAATATATATGTATTTTTTTTAATGCTTTCTTTAGCCCTGAGAGTCCTTCTGGGACCCCCTGAGCAGGCCTAGGGGGTCAGGGTGTTTCCACCCTGCCCCCTTCTCTTGTTTTATACCTTTGTTTCTCTGTTTTCTGCAGACTCACTTCTACCGAGTCACAAGATGGCTGCCAAAACTTCCTGGTTTGGAGTGTTGACAGCCAATCACAGTGAAGCTCGTGCACGGGACTTAGGCTCCGCCCAGATATCAAAGCTTTTATTTTTCTAATTTCTCAGCAACTACTGAACAGATTTACACCATTTAAAAAAAAAAGGTCACTTTCTGATCCAAGCACTACCTTTTTGCCAAATTTAGGGTAATTCCGTTCAGTATTTTCGGCTCTAGCTTTGCACAAAGTTTCCTATGGGAAATAGATTTTTTGACTGTTATTCTTTCAATTTTTCAAAAACTACTGAACGGATTTACACAATTTAAAAAAGAGGTGCTTTCTGAACCAAGCTCTACCTTTCTGCCAAATTTGGGGTAATTCCGTTCAGCAGTTCGGGCTGTAGCTCGTCGCATAATTTCCTATGGAAATTAACATGTGGAAAACGCATTTTAGGACCCCCCTTATTTCTCAGCCCCCGCTTGATGAATCACCCCCAAACTTCAGGATAGGAGCTGACCTGGATAGACTTTTTTTGGGAGAATTTCGCGAAGATTCATCAAACGACGCCAAAGTTATTAGCAAATCAAAAAATGCTTTTCCTATGGAAACTAGGTTGCAAGTATAACTACCTACTGGCGACCGCCAGTAGGTAATATATATATCAGGAATGCGCCATATTTATGACCCATATTTATGGCACATATGTACTTATATATATGGAGAGAGCAGAAATGCACCATATTTGCTAAGATATCATATATTGATGCTCTCTCTCTGTATTGGTGTACTGTGTGCAGTCTAGCACCATTGTAGGCACCCTTGCACCATCTTTCCAGGATGCCTGCTTTACAGGCAGGATTGAATTGTGCAGAAATGGACACCTTCCTGCACTCAAACAGAAAATCTCTCTGTATTGGTGTACTGTGTGCAGTCTAGCACCATTGTAGGCACCCTTGCACCATCTTTCCAGGATGCCTGCTTTACAGGCAGGATTGAATTGTGCAGAAATGGACACCTTCCTGCACACACCAAATCCTCTGAGGCATTTTTCTCTTTCTATGTGTGCTGTAGAATGCAAATAATGATCAGAATCAAACTTATTTCTCCTCTCTTTGGGGCATATTATCAACAAAGTGGCAAAGAGAGGCGTTAGCCGTCATGGCTTAACGACGCTCTTTGCCACTTTGGAAACGCTAGGCTGCACCATATTACCGAAGATATGGTGCAGCCTAGCGTTTCCCCCAGTGCTGGCGATAAGTTTTACAACTTATCACCAGCGCAGGCATTCTTGCACCAGAGTGCAAGGGTGTCTGCGAGCAGAGAAGGTTTGTTTATGTACAGGAAGGAGTTCCTTCCTGCACATAAACAAACATTAAATGCAATTTTGTAACTTACGTATGTACGGTGCGTACCCCCACCCCCTCATATGTATGGTGCGTACCCCCACCCCCGTATGTACGGGTACGCACCATACATATGGGGGTGGGGGTACGCACCGTACATACGGGGGGTGGGGGTACGCACCCTACATACGGGGGGTGGGGGAACGCACCGTACATACGAGGGGTACGCACCGTACATACAGGGGGTGGGGTGGGGGTACGGCGCACACATGGGGGGGCTTGGGATACGGTGCGAACATGGGGGGCTCGGGGGGTGTTCGCCGTGTATGCGGGCACATGTTTGGACGTCTCCATGGTTGCTATGGGAGTTCGCTACGTACAGTGTTTTTTCCATACGGTTGTGCATTCGGACGGACGGGACGGATCGTACTTGCGCGCTCGGACTTCATTTTCCCGATTTGTACGTAACAATCCGGGGACGTGTCGGACACTTTTTCCGACCCGAGGACGTGTCGGGGAATTTTCCCAATGCGATTTGTATGGATTTTTTTACATACGAATCGTACTTGCCAGTTTGTACGGGACTTGTACGATTCGTACGTAAAAAAATCCGGATACGATTCGTACGGGGAATATTTTTTATGGATCGGAATCGGCACCTTTATTTGGTGCCTTTCTCTATGTCCATGACACTGGTTCATGTTTTTAAAATAAGATATAAGAAGGCGGGGTAAGGGTACCCTGACCTACTGGGCCGAGCAATGGGGACCCCAGGGACCCCAGGAGCCAAATTCAAAAACACTCATGCACACAAAGCAACTTGGATACATGTTTACACATAAATATAATGTAAAAAGCAGCAGATATTTATGCACAAACTAAAACAGGCACACATACATACAGGTTAGTGACTTGAGTGCTGGGATAAGTAGATGATTGCAAACCTGGAAGAAGCAGGATATGAATGGATGTGTACACAATCATCTGTAAGCCAATGAGTTGGTGGATCAACGAATGAAAAAGAAACAGTCTGATGTGCTATGTTCTGTTATGTTAGCAGTTTTTTTTAGAGCAGCTGGTTACTCCATTCAAAGTGTTTCCGTGTTAGGCTTCATGGTCCACAAGGGATCTGCACTTGATCCAAACAAGTAATAGTTGTCTAAATACCAAGTTTTACGTTTTGTTTCTGGACATGGTTTCTTAGCATTTTAGTCTCAGCTCAGAAGGGAGGGAGTTCCACAGTTTTGCTGTCAAATAGCTGAAAGAGTGACCACCCACACATGCTCATTTTATCTTGGGAATCACGGTCAATGCTGCCCCTGAGGACCTGAGGCAACTATTTGGATGGTACCATTTAATCAAGGAAAAGAGTTAGTGAGGTGCTCTATGATGCAGAATTTTATGATTAAAACAAAGAACTTTAAAAGAGACTCTTCCCTGATAGAAGGACAATGAAGTATAGAGAGAGCATCTCCCTTAGGGGAATATCTAGGAATATTAAGCAGCATCCATGTGGCAGCGTTCTGGATCCTCTGAAGTTTCTTTAGTCTAGCCTGTGTTACCCCAAGATAAAGGGCATTACAATAGTCCAATCTGGATACTAGGAGGGCCTGAACTACTGTCTTGTTTGCCGGTCTGGAAAGGAACCCTATGATTTTTGAAGTATTTTTAGAATGCCAAAACATGTATCAGCCAGGGCATTTATCTGGCTGTCACAGGAAAGGGTGTGATCAAATAAAAAGCCCAGATTTTTTACTTTAGGCTTAGGCATTGATATTGAATCTAGATTGTCTGGCCACTACGCCGAGGACCATATCAATGGTTGTTTTCCCACAAACAGGACTTCCTTCTTATCGGCATTAAGTTTCAAGATGCTGGTGTCTATCCATTTGGCTAGATCCACCAGACATGACTTAAAACTATTCGCTATAGTGGCTTCATCCTGCACCAGAGTTACAATTAGGCGAGTGTCGCCAGCGTACAACACGTTTTTCATGCCATGACACTCTATTTGTTTGCTGTAACAGTCTATTACATTAGCTAGTGGGTGCATGTATAGATCAAGTAGAGCCTGACTAAAGGCAGCACCTTGTGGTACTCCTTACTGCAGCAGGAGTATGTCAGTGGTACAGGGCTGCAGTGACAATTGGAATGTTCGATTCCGAAGATAATATGCCAGCCATTTGATTTCCTGACCCCAACAGCGTACTGTCATGGTCATTCCAATAGAAGACCATAGGGCACGGTGTTGAAGGCCGCACTCAGGTCTAGCATGTCCAGGGCAGCTGTCTAGCCCTCATCAGTGACAGCCACAGTGATTCCGAGGCCAATAAAAGTAAAGTACTGATTTTTACTGAAATTAAGTCAAAATACAGACTTGGGTACATGTAGCAAGCCATTTACCTCAATGTACTTCATCAGCTGTTGGTTGAAATGTTTTTCTGCTATTTTAGCGAAAAAAGGCAATAAGTTAGATAGTCTAAAATTGTCTGGTTAAAATTGATCCAGAGTGGGCTTCTTCAGAAATGGAACCACTGTAGCATGTTTCCATTGAGAATCGACTTGCACGGTGGTGAAAGACAAATTGAGCAATTGACGAAGCAAAGGAAGAGTTGCTTCCAGTCCACGTGATGTACTTCGTGTTTCTGCTTTCAAGGGCAACAGACATTACAAAGTTCAGTTCAACTATTATCTACTATATTACCTGAAGCAAAATAATCAACTCACTTTTTTAATGGTATAGTATATGGATGATCATATAGAGCTTGAAGATCATTGCAAGATTGTGCTGGTCTGTTTTTGATTTTAGTTTCAAGTATGTAAGCTAATCAGATTTGTCACTCTATTAGTAACATAGTTATGCACATGAGTACTCGATTATCTTCCTTATGTAGTCTAGTTGTCATCTCATATGTGCACAATTCTCCATGCTATTATGTATGGGGAAAGAATTCATGAACTAGAGGTTTTACAGTTTTGAAGATGTTAACGATTTTCAGTTGAATCAAAGAGCAGCACACTGCAGATAGGGAAGAGATTATAGTTGTTTGTGCTATGGTTTATTTTCTCAATGAAAGGGTCTTTGGTGTTTTGCTTTTACTAAACAGGGACTACAGGGACTACTTTACTTGCTGCTCTGCATATTTTTTTGTAAATGTGGGATCTAGTGTTTTGATCTATTTGACACACTTTGATGGAGCAAATCAACTAAAAAAGAAAAACAAACTGCAATTATTAAAAATGATCATATTATCCTCGCATGCTTTGTGCTCTAACCTGTCTTCCAAACTGAGTGTACTGAGAGATTGATTGAACACTACACTAGCTCCATGGGCAGTAGGAGGACCAGACGCTAGGTGACATATGGCATTTGGAGACATATTAACTAAGGGCTTGAGTTGCCCAACTGGGGTTTACTAAGCCATGGAAAGCCACCTTGATTGACTCTGCATGGCTTAGTAAATCCAGAGTAACAGAAGGCAGTTCAAATTGCATTACTCTGTGTTGGGAAGGAATTTCATGGGTAGAGTGTGAGTGGTCCCATGCATCCATTCATGTTTTTTGTTGCATTTCCAGATTTACAAATGTTAGTAAACCTGGGAATGCTAAAACAAATAGGAGGAGGAAGGCAAAACGTTTGGGGATGACCCTGCTGAAAGGGCCATTTCCAACAAACACCTTGTTACACGATGTACAATTTCCAAAACCATGTATGTAGGTGAAACACAATTCAATATTTCAACGATTTGTCTATACATAATTCAAGGAAAGATGGTACACATTCCAACCCAACGCAGGGCTCGATTACAATGCTGTTCAGAAAGACTCCGAATCGGATTCTGGTCTTCCAGGTCCGATTCGGGAACCCGTCTTTCCCACCAATTTTGAAAGGTTTCTGAACGACAGATTGTGAAGTTCTTAAAGTGTATGGACTTTCCGTAGGGCATTTGGAGGAACCTAGTCATTCGGAGCCGACTCGTACAGGTTTAAGGACCGCATTTCAGACCGAGCGATTACCATGTCAGATTCGGACAGCCTTTCAGAATCAGTTGTTCAGGTTAGGATCGGTAGTCGGAATCTGACTTTGGGGGCCTGTAGTAGGCCTCCCTTCACCCAGGGCCTTCCAAATCGGTCCCGTGGGGGAATCCAAGGGATCCTCCTTTCCAACCATGCACAGTGTGGCAGGCACCAAGGGTTGCCCGCCACAGGGTGCATGATTTTCCCCAAACACCCCTTTCTTCAATGGGAGCCTGTGTATTTGGTTAGAATACAGGCTCCCATTGAAGTCAATAGGAGTCCGACCGAATCATATCCGGAAGCATCATAATCGGTCACTCAGACTCCCCAGATTCGATTCGGTCGAAACCCCTTCCGAGACCGATTCGGTCAGAATGCCTTCCGAACTGCACCGTAATCTACCCCACAGTGAGAAACATTAAGAATTAACAATGAATAATAATTATATATAACTAGAACCAAAAGAATTATGGACCTGTGACATATATCAGGATGACAAAATTCATTTGAATGTGCTGTGACATAATGATCCATCACACCTACCCATTGCAAATCATGTGTTAGGGCAACATATTGCAGAGAAATATATATTGAGGCTGTATCACAGCACTATAACATCATAAAAGAGGAGAAAATATCAAACATAGGCTGAAAGGATGAAGGCACTTGGTGGAATTTGTATTAGAAAGTATCGCAGCACTGCAAATCACCGTGTGGCAGGGAAAGGGCAGGAAAGACCCATATTTAAAAAAGAATATGCCACATTCTCGCTTTGTCCCTGTGCAGGTGCCGCTTTGGCTATCTAGCGTCAAAGCAGACACGTGCACTATGGTGCAAGGGTGGTCTCCTGCATGCAGAATTGTTTTTGTGCACGTAGGGCCACCTTTCTGCCCAAAAACAATCCTGAGAGGCATATTCATCTTTCTATGTGTGCTGCTGAATTCAGCACACATAGAAAGAGGAAGTAATTAGGAGAAATAAATATATTTTTCCTCGTTATGCCTCTCCTGAGAAGGCATATGTTTTTGGCGCATTCCCAGGTCTACCACTTTTGATAAACATGGCAATGCATCAAAAACCACTGGAGCTGCATAGGAACACCCCACACTGCCCATTGAATGACTCCCCAGGGCAGAGTAATGCAAATACAGCCCTGTATTGTGTTACTCCAGATTTATGAAGCCACTCAGTGCCATGTAATGTCGCCTAGCATGGCTTTATAAATCGCATTTTGGACTTGCATCACTCTTGCACCATGTTGCATGTTGTGAGAGAAACGCAGCTCCTCACATAAATATGTTCCTAAGTTGCACTACAAAATATCCTTCTCATGGCATGTGTCATACTCCAACATAATACAAAGACCCTATCAGTATGCCCCAGTAGATAATACAAAGAATTGCACCTTTGAGGAATAACACCCTTGTGGTCAATGATTTCAGTATTAAGCATACCCTACTGCCGGCACTGCGATCAAAGGGGTAATGTGATGTGTTCAAGAGAAATGTATTTTAGAGATGGTTACAAGCAGCAAAATAAGGTAGATTTGTATGAAAGAGTATACAGAGATATCATTGTGAGAGCTAATATTGAATATCATGATACACAGAGAAAAGGAGAGAAAGTACCCTCACTGAGTGAGAAGAATTAAAATTCAAGATCAAACAAGCTCAATGTTAACACATTCATGAGTACACATCACAAAGGCTACTTGGCCAAAATGGCCCCATCTCCAAGTATCACTTGCAATTTGCCTAACGCAAAAATAATTGAAAGAAGTTACACATTATTCAGACAATCAGTGCTGATCATCTTTGTATTATCAGTAGTGTTTTGACAGAATATTGGAAATAAAATTTCAAAAATACAGTGATGTCAAAAATATTGTGGAAATAAAAAAAAATGTATATCGTTTTTAGTCTTGTTTTTAATGTTGTAAAATATATATTTTACTAAAGTATTGTTGTTTATGTCATTTTTGTGATATGTTTGTTCAATAGTTGCTAGTTTTGAAATTAATTGTATGTATTTAATTTTAAAATAGTTTGATTTAATTTATACATGTTTTAATTTAATGTGATATAAGGTGGATTAGGAGAGAGCTGCTTGTCACCTGTTGCTGAGTATGTGAGGGTAGGCATATGTTGAGGCTGGGCTTCAATACAGGCAGTTTTGAAGGTCCTGCAAGAAGACTAGTTGGATAGCCAGGTCTTCAGCTTCTTGTGGGATTCAAGAAGTGAGGAGGAGGCCCTGATGTGTTTGGGGAGGTTGTTCCAGATTTTGGCAGCTTGTTAGGCGAATGATAACCTTAACCTTCTGCGTCTGTCAATGCGGGTTATGTGTGCAAATGAGAGTGATGCTGAGTGAAGTTGTCTGGTGGGTTCGTGGAAGTGAAGCCAGTGATTAAGGTATGCAAGTCCTGTGTTGTGTGGTAACTTGAATACATGTGTCAGAAGTTTGAACTGGCGTCGCTAATAGAATGTGTTGCCGTAACCCAATCTGCTTGTGATTAGGGCCTGCATGATGGTACGTCTCATGTCCAGTGGGTGCCACTTAAAGATTTTATGTAACATGACGAGGATGTGGAAGCATGAGGAGGTGATGGCATTGACCTGGCATGTCATGGTGATGTTGATGTCCACTATGAGGCCTAGGTTCCTAGCATGGTCAGTTGGGGTGGATGTGTGTCCAGGGCTGGTGGACCACCAGGTGGATTTCCAAGGTGAGCTCTTACTCCTGAAGATCAGCACATCAGTTTTGTTGGTGTTAAGCTTGAGGCAGGATTTTTTCATTCATTTGGCCATGCTGGCAATACATTGTTAGAAGTTTGGCTTGGTGGAGACGGTGTCGTCTGAGAGGGAAAAAGTTAGCTGGGTGTCGCCTGAGTAGGAAATGATGTTCATTCCATAGGACCTGATGATGCTTGCTGGAGGCATCATGTATATGTTCAAAAGTCTGGGGCTGAGTGATGATTCCTCTGGGATTCAGCAGATGAGGTCCTTGTGTTCTCATGTTTAATGAGAAAGCCTGACTTGTTGTGTTCTTCTGGAAAGATAGGGGGATATCCATTTGAGTGCTAAACTTTGTATGCCCGCTGTTTGTATTCTGGTGATGAGTGTGTGGTGGGAGATGGTGTCAAAAGTGATGGAGAGGTCAAGGAGGAGTAGAGCAGAGTCGGTCCATGGCCAAGGATGGTAGGTATGTTGTCTGTGGCAGCAATGTAGGCTGTTTCGGTGCTGTAGTTGTTTCAGAATCGTGATTGTGAGCCATCCAGGAGTTTGTGGCATTGTAGGTGGTCTGAGAGGTGTCTGTTGATGGTCTTTCTCAATAACTTTGGCTGGGAGGGGGAGCAGCGAGATGGGTCCATAGTTGCCGAGTACTTTAGGGTCTGCTGTAGTTTATTTTTAGCAGTACCGTAATTTTGGCATATTTTCAGATATCTGAGAAGGTGGCTGTTGTGAGGGAGATGTTGATGTCGGAAGAAAGTGCAGAATTGATTGTGGCTCCTATGAGGGATCTGTGGGTATCCCCGTGTAGACTGCCTTGGTTATTGCTGCAGTGACCTCGATGGATAGAGGGTTCCATGCTGTCAGTTGGTAGTCTTTGGTTGATTAGGTTAGCAGGCTTGGAAGGTCGATGGGGGCGGCTGGGGTTGCTACAGATCTTGGTATTTTTTTGTGGAAGAAGTCAGAGCGGTTATTCCAGAGTTGTTGTTTAGGGGCGATGCAGTGTATTGCATCTGTTGGGCAGGTAAAAAAAGTGCTTTGGAGTTGTTGGAGCTAGATTTGATTCTCAGGGCCTTTTTCTTGATCCCTTTTGCTTGATGGTGGAAGTTTCTTAGTACAGTCTTGTATGGTTTTTTGTGGTGGTTCCTTCGAGGTTCGATTTGGGAAAAAGGGGGTGGTGATGGACAGAGTTTCTGAATGATGCAGAATACTCTTACCAAGTCAAGAGATCATGGTTTTAATCCATCACCGTTTTTTAGCTCACTGCACCATCCCAGCTCAGAACCTGGCTACATGCAAATTAGTCTGTACCTGTCCCAGTGCATGATGGGAACAGGGCAAACCAAACTACCAAGCCAATTCTTATACTGGGAGGAAACAAGCTTCCAGGGACCGGTTTCTGACATCACAGCCTTCGTCGGCCCGGCTTGCCTGAATCCTGATGGTGCAATGAGCAAGGGACTCACGTCTGAGCATACCCTCCCACACTGAGTGTGGATAAAAACGATTTGGGAAAAAGGGGGTGGTGATGGACAGAGTTTCTGAATGATGCAGAATACTCTTACCAAGTCAAGAGATCATGGTTTTAATCCATCACCGTTTTTTAGCTCACTGCACCATCCCAGCTCAGAACCTGGCTACATGCAAATTAGTCTGTACCTGTCCCAGTGCATGATGGGAACAGGGCAAACCAAACTACCAAGCCAATTCTTATACTGGGAGGAAACAAGCTTCCGGGGACCGGTTTCTGACATCACAGCCTTCGTCGGCCCGGCTTGCCTGAATCCTGATGGTGCAATGAGCAAGGGACTCACGTCTGAGCATACCCTCCCACACTGAGTGTGGATAAAAACGATTTGGGAAAAAGGGGGTGGTGATGGACAGAGTTTCTGAATGATGCAGAATACTCTTACCAAGTCAAGAGATCATGGTTTTAATCCATCACCGTTTTTTAGCTCACTGCACCATCCCAGCTCAGAACCTGGCTACATGCAAATTAGTCTGTACCTGTCCCAGTGCATGATGGGAACAGGGCAAACCAAACTACCAAGCCAATTCTTATACTGGGAGGAAACAAGCTTCCGGGGACCGGTTTCTGACATCACAGCCTTCGTCGGCCCGGCTTGCCTGAATCCTGATGGTGCAATGAGCAAGGGACTCACGTCTGAGCATACCCTCCCACACTGAGTGTGGATAAAAACGATTTGGGAAAAAGGGGGTGGTGATGGACAGAGTTTCTGAATGATGCAGAATACTCTTACCAAGTCAAGAGATCATGGTTTTAATCCATCACCGTTTTTTAGCTCACTGCACCATCCCAGCTCAGAACCTGGCTACATGCAAATTAGTCTGTACCTGTCCCAGTGCATGATGGGAACAGGGCAAACCAAACTACCAAGCCAATTCTTATACTGGGAGGAAACAAGCTTCCAGGGACCGGTTTCTGACATCACAGCCTTCGTCGGCCCGGCTTGCCTGAATCCTGATGGTGCAATGAGCAAGGGACTCACGTCTGAGCATACCCTCCCACACTGAGTGTGGATAAAAACGATTTGGGAAAAAGGGGGTGGTGATGGACAGAGTTTCTGAATGATGCAGAATACTCTTACCAAGTCAAGAGATCATGGTTTTAATCCATCACCGTTTTTTAGCTCACTGCACCATCCCAGCTCAGAACCTGGCTACATGCAAATTAGTCTGTACCTGTCCCAGTGCATGATGGGAACAGGGCAAACCAAACTACCAAGCCAATTCTTATACTGGGAGGAAACAAGCTTCCGGGGACCGGTTTCTGACATCACAGCCTTCGTCGGCCCGGCTTGCCTGAATCCTGATGGTGCAATGAGCAAGGGACTCACGTCTGAGCATACCCTCCCACACTGAGTGTGGATAAAAACGATTTGGGAAAAAGGGGGTGGTGATGGACAGAGTTTCTGAATGATGCAGAATACTCTTACCAAGTCAAGAGATCATGGTTTTAATCCATCACCGTTTTTTAGCTCACTGCACCATCCCAGCTCAGAACCTGGCTACATGCAAATTAGTCTGTACCTGTCCCAGTGCATGATGGGAACAGGGCAAACCAAACTACCAAGCCAATTCTTATACTGGGAGGAAACAAGCTTCCGGGGACCGGTTTCTTACATCAAAGCCTTCGTCGGCCCGGCTTGCCTGAATCCTGATGGTGCAATGAGCAAGGGACTCACGTCTGAGCATACCCTCCCACACTGAGTGTGGATAAAAACGATTTGGGAAAAAGGGGGTGGTGATGGACAGAGTTTCTGAATGATGCAGAATACTCTTACCAAGTCAAGAGATCATGGTTTTAATCCATCACCGTTTTTTAGCTCACTGCACCATCCCAGCTCAGAACCTGGCTACTTGCAAATTAGTCTGTACCTGTCCCAGTGCATGATGGGAACAGGACAAACCAAACTACCAAGCCAATTCTTATACTGGGAAGGAAACAAGCTTCCGGGGACCGGTTTCTGGCATCACAGCCTTCATCGGCCCGGCTTGCCTGAATCCTGATGGTGCAATGAACAAGGGACTCACGTCTGATGTCAGAAACCGGTCCCCGGAAGCTTGTTTCCTCCCAGTATAAGAATTGGCTTGGTAGTTTGGTTTGCCCTGTTCCCATCATGCACTGGGACAGGTACGGTGATGGATTAAAACCATGATCTCTTGACTTGGTAAGAGTATTCTGCATCATTCAGAAACTCTGTCCATCACCACCCCCTTTTTCCCAAATCGATTTTATCCACACTCAGTGTGGGAGGGTATGCTCAGACGTGAGTCCCTTGTTCATTGCACCATCAGGATTCAGGCAAGCCGGGCCGATGAAGGCTGTGATGCCAGAAACCGGTCCCCGGAAGCTTGTTTCCTTCCCAGTATAAGAATTGGCTTGGTTGTTTGGTTTGTCCTGTTCCCATCATGCACTGGGACAGGTACAGACTAATTTGCATGTAGCCAGGTTCTGAGCTGGGATGGTGCAGTGAGCTAAAAAACGGTGATGGATTAAAACCATGATCTCTTGACTTGGTAAGAGTATTCTGCATCATTCAGAAACTCTGTCCATCACCACCCCCTTTTTCCCAAATCAAGGTTCTCCATTACTCTTTGAGTTCTTCGCAAACTGTCTTGGGTTTTCTTTGGTCAGGGCAAATATTTTACAAAGCCACTGCAATTGTTATTATATTGCGCGTTCAGAAGTAGTTGCAACCCATTTTAAATTAAAATATATGGTCAATAAATTAAACATTTTAGTAGCACAATATTGAGATTATAGTGTAAAATTGTGGGGAATATTTTTCAGTAAGATTATGTAAATATTTTTTATTTTAATTTTTAATTTTCAATTAGTAATTTTATATTTAAAAAAGTGGAATTTGTAAATATCTATGTGAACAGGTTAGAGTAGTTTTTGTTTTGATGAAGCTTCACTTTTTAAAACGTATTCAATTTAAGTTATAAATGTATGTTTTATATTGTGTAATTTCTGCAATTTCTTAAATGTAGTTATTGCTTATTTAAAATGATGGTATGTTATTTTATGTATATTTTATTTTTATAACAAAGAAAATTTAAAAACTTGAAAAATATATTAAAATATTATGGTAATATTTAGTTAACTTGTATTTTAATTTTAAATTAATTTGATTTTATTTAATCTATATAAATATTAAATTTTATTAAAACAAATGCTGAGAATAAAATGTGTATTTATTAAAATATAGATGAAATGTGATATTATGTTATTGAAGTTTTTTGTTTTCTAATTATAAAATGATTGTTATTTTTCTATTAGTGGTATCTTGAGTATATAGGACAATAGGGTGGGAAGATGTCTGAAATATTTGTTGTTAGATTTATATTTTAGCACATTTTTTACAGTCTAAGCATTATATTTGTAATTTATTTTACATTTTTTAAATAGATTATATAATAATACATTTTTCCAATCAGAAAAATTGAAATTATAATTTTTTTTAATTTAAATACATTTTAAGTATTTAAAATATAATTACATTTTATGTATATATGTGTATTTCTGTGAAGGAATTGTGTTCAGTTTATTATTACATTATGGGGGTCAATACGATGGCAGAAGGACCACCACCGCCAGCCGTGCGGTGGTGATCCCTCCGCCATCAAACAATGATTTCCCCCGTTATTTTATGTATATTTTGTTTTTATAACAAAGAAAATGTAAACATTTAAAAAAATGTATTATTATATATGGTAATATTTAGTTAACTTGTATTTTAGTTTTAAATGTATTTGATTTTATTTAATCTATATAAATATTATTTTTTATTAAAACAAACGCTGACAATAAAATGTGTATTTATTAAAATGTAGATGAAATGTGATATTATGTTATGGAAGTTTTTTGTTTTTTAATTATAAATTGATTGTTATTTTTCTATTAGTGGTATCTTGAGTATATAGAACATTAGGGAGGGAAGATGACTGACATATACGTTGTTAGATTTATATTTTATCAACTTTTTCACATTCTAAGCATTATATTAGTAATTTATTTTAAAAAATTTGAATAGATAATAAAATAACTAATGTTTCATTTCAGAAAAATTGAAACTATAATTTTTTATAAATTATTAAATATTTTCATACGACTCGTACCCCTGGGAACTCTGCTTTTACGTCTGTTTTTGGCTCCCGTAAGTAAAGAGCCGTTTGGAGTGCCGTAGGGACGAATCGTACTTGCTTGGCTGGAAAACACTGCTTAAATACGTCCGGACGTCGCGTACAGGCTGTTTCGGATCAGATTTGTTGTGTTTTTTTACCCGTACGGTCTTTTGTACGATTAATACGGAAAGAGGCTTTCTGTACGAATCGTACTTTCTAGGTTGTATGGAAAGTTTACCGGGTACGAGTCGTACGGAGAAAACGCTCCCTACAACAATTCGTACAGCCTTTTTCCAGGATTGGAATCGGCCCCTTAGTGTTAAACACCTTATACAAATGGTTTTTAGTTTTTACTTTTGTATACTGTGTAGTTTTGTTTAGAATAATAACTAATACATGTCAAGGTTTTTTAGATATTTGCTATTTATTTTATTTTATTCTCACTTATAATTTTTGATACGTACTCTTTTACAAAGGACAACTGCATTAGTTTCACATGTTATAGCGGTAACAGTGTTATATACTTTTTGGCATATTATTACATGTACTGACTTTTTAACACACTTTTAAAACGTATATTTTTCAACATTTATACTCCAGTTGCATTATTATTTTTATCATACATGCATTTTTATAATAAGGGCCCCATTAGTCCTCCCGCCATACCCTCGGGAAACGGGACCGCCGGCTGAGGGTGCGGCGGTCCCACACTCCTGATTAGTATGCGCCTGCCACACTGGCAGGCGCATGGCACATCTGCGACATTGCGGCGGGCGGTGCAGAGAGCACCGCCTGCAGCAATGCCACAAAGGCAGCCTGCGCCTTTCAATGCACAATGTGACAGGCCCTGGGCAGTGCCTGCCACGTTGTACATTGAAATGCAGGGGGGTACCATAGGTACCTCCCATGTGCACCCCCCAGAATCCCTGGGGGCCCGCTACGGGCCTGCCAATATAAAAAAAAAACGCCACGGAAAGGCAGGTCCCCGCCTGCAATGTAATATGGATGGCGGTATCTACCAGACACCGCCACCATATAAACTGCTTTTCCGCCCGGTAGGCAATCGGGCGGATTGCCTACTGGCGGAAAACCAACGGACGGTCATCTCGTCCGCCGGGGTCCCTCCGCCATGGTAATGTGGCAGAGGGAAATTTGCTGCGGGCGGAGGTTTTTAGCGTGGCGATCCGCCCGCTATACTAATGACCCCCATAGTGTTTTCTTATTGGCATAATGCATTTTTAGAACATAATAATTCATACTATGGGCTCATTACCTAAGTCCGCCCGCCATCGTTGCAGTGTATGGGACCACTGCCCAGACATGCAGCGGTCCCACCACTGCAATTAGGATGCGCCCACCATACTGGTGGGCGCATCTAGGCCATTCAACATTGTGGACGGTGCTGCTGGCTGCAGCACTGTACACAATGCCAAAATGTCATACTGTGGATTTCCCTGCACTACGTGGCAACCACCATGTGGTACCTTCCACACAGAGCCGGGAAATACAGGTGGGGTACCATGGGTGCAACCTGCAGGGCACAGCTACCTCCCCCCAAAACAAGGGGGGCCTGTAGCGGGCCCCCAAATCCGTTTCCGCCTGTCTTTTTGCGGTGGGATGAACACCGCAAAAAGACAGGCGTTAAGGGATATTGTAATCCCTATTGCAGTTCCTGCAAGGCACCGCTGCAATGTTAGCCCACAGTTTAGTTCCGCAAGGCAGGCGGTGAAGGACCGCCTTGAGGAACCGTGGCAGACGGTCTTTGCATCAGAATCTGGCAGGGGCAAAATTGCTGCCAGATGGCCACCGCACGCCTCCGCCATCGTAATGAGCCCATGTACTTCGATATGAAATTATATTGTTATAGTACTATTTATTTATACTTTATATACATTTGTATTTTTTCAATACACTGTTTACCATTTTTAAACATTTTAGTAAATTCTTTCACTCTTTTTACTCTTTTTATAGGTTTTTGTAACATTTCTATTAATTTCTATAAGAAGATGGTCTTTTTTTATTTTTTCATTTAGCAGCAATTGTTTTACCACAACCTGTATTTTGTACTCTATTAGGGCTTGATAACAAGTTTGGCAGTACTGGAGTGGTACCACCATGTTACTGCCCGGCTACCGCACAGCCAAACTTGTGTGCCTACCGCCTGCCAGATTCCAACTTTTTTGTCACTGGTGGGTGGTTCTTTGGTGGTCCCACAACGGGCACCGCAATGGGAACGTCAAAGGCAGTACCTGCACAGCATGGATTTGTGCAGTCCATGCCATGCAGGTACTGGGGTGCATGCACACAGGGGGGAACAACATGTGCCCGCCTGCATGCTCCCCATGGCCCCAAGCAATAGGTGGCCCTGTAGAGCTCTATTTGATTCCTCTCTGCCACGGTTTTCATGGAGGAGGAACCACCATGAAAACCGTGGCAGAGATTTAACTCGTAATATGCTTGGCGGGCCTGGGGCAATACCGCCAAGCACATTGCAACCTCAAGACCACCGGACCACTGCCAGGGATCTCTGACCCCTGGTGGTTACAGTGTAGCAGTGACGGTTTGACTGCCAAAGGTGTAATGGCGCTGTTGGTCCACCAGTGCGGTGGTGACTAGACTGCCACCTCCGCATTATCATAAGTTTGCGGTCCTCAGAGCACCAAACTCATAATCAGGCCCTTAGTGTCATTTTAAAGTGGATTTTATTTGTCTTGGTCATGATTCCCTGCTGATGTTCGACGGATAAGGTAAGTCATTTTTTACATTTTATTTTGAGGTTTTTGGGGAAGGTGATGTGGGTGGGACTAGCTAGTGGGGTAATGGTGGCCTAACTAAATTTCAGTAGCAGTATTATGCTACTGTACACATGGTAATATGTTGCACTATGTGTAGAGTTGCAATGATGTTATTGTATTTGGATGTATGTTTTGTGAGGGTGGGTATTTTATGTTTTATTTAAAAGTTAGGAATATAGGGCCCGATAACGATGGTGGCTTGACCTCAGTCCGTCTGCCATCATTTCGTATTTTGGACTGCCATCCTACAAGGCATCGGTCCCATGGGGCAAATTAGGATCCGACTGCCACAGTGGTGATCGCATTGCCCATGTTTTGTATTGCGGCAGGTGCTGGGCTCTGCAGCACCCACTGCAGTACAAAACAAACATCCCACACATATCCCTCCACTATATGGCAGGCACCATGCAGTGCCTGCCACATGTTGCAGCGATATGTAGTGGGGCACTGCAGGTGCCCCCAGGTCCCGTGTCTGTGGGCCTGGGGGTAAAGGGGGCCCTCTCCCAATGTCCCTTTCCACCAGCCTTTTCATGGTGGGTTCATCGCCATGAAAGGGCCGGCGGAAAGGAACATAGTAATGCCTATGGTGGTGCCTGGTAGGCACCGCCACCATTGTAGGCATTACTCAGCCTCTGATGGACTGATGGGCTCCTTTGAGCCCGTCGGATCCGTGGCAGTGAGTCTTTCTGACTGCCACACAGCCGCCCACCATCCAAATGTGGCAGGCTGTAAAGTTGGTTAGGATGGTGGGGAGACCGCCACCGACAACCTGTTTTTGGCAGTCTCCCCGCCATTGTATTCAGGCCTTTAGAATGCATTATTTGAAGGTATTTTTAATGCGGGTTTTTCAAAAGGAAATTCATTTGGTTTAATTCAAACCAACGTTATTTTTTGAATTACCTTTGATTTTTGGGATTGCCTGGAGTAGTTTTTACTTAAAATTTTTGCTTTTTTATGGTTTCCCTGCCCAGTGAGGAGTCGGCCTAATGGCTAGGGCGGTCAACCTCGAATCTGGGGAACTCGGTTTGAGTCTCGGCAATGACGTTGAACATCCTGTGATTTGGGGAAAATCACTTAATCTCCCCGTGCCTAACAAAAATGAATGTGTCCACTTGTAATACACTGGTGCTATGTAAAGCACTCTGATTCCCGATTCGGGTCAAGTTTGCGCTATATAAAACTCTGTAAAAAAAAAGTTTCAAAAAGAGGGCATGGAAACAGATGAAATGATAATTCATGTTTATGTTTATATGAAATGGGGAGGGCCAAGCGGACCCCCCCGGGCCTCGGGGACAACCCTTTCCCGGGGCTTTAATTTAAAAATGTTAGGGGGCCAGAGGACCACGACTTTCCTGGGGCCAAATACATTTATAAAAGTGGGAGGGTGCAATGTGGCCCTCTTCCCTGGCCACATATGTCCTTGAGACACCATCCCCCGGGGCCCAGTCATTCTTCAATGGAAAGGGGAGACAGGCTGCCCCCTCTGCAGGCCAATTTCCAGCAATGGGGACCCCGTCTCCCTGGGCAGAGCCACAAGGAAATGGGGAAGGGAGCCTTGCGTTCCCCTCTCCAGGCCAATATTAGCCCCAGGGTCCCCATCTCCTGGGGCCTGGTCTTTAAAAATGCATATTTTGAAATGTGGGTGGCCCTGGGAACCCCATCTCCCGGGGCCCAGCCTTCAATGAATAAGGGAGGGGGGCATGCAGCCCCCCTCCCTGGTCTATTTTTAGCCCCGGCGACCCCCTCCCCAAAGGCCTGGCAATGTCTCTTGGGTTTCCCCAGAGTACCCAGTGTGCAATGGGCCCATGGGGGGGAGTCTCAAGGGCCCCACGAGACCAGTCGGATCCATACCTCCTGCAGGGTATATGAATTTGGATTTTGCCAAGCTCATTGCAAAAGTCTAAATCATATTTTAAAATAAGATTATTGAGCTTCCTGCCATAATCTGAATATGAAAAAATGGGTTTAGTCCTCATTTGTTGGTGAAATCATACCACAGATAGTTTTCGAGGGCATTTTACATAGTTGGATATTAAAATGCCCCACTCAAAATATAATTTTGCCCCCAGCCCCCTTCGAAACAATGGTGTCTAGATCAACTTCGCTCTAGCGATACTGTCTTGCACACTGTTAGTTTTTTCCGGGATGCCATTAGACTTAGGAAAAGCAGCGACTAATATTTGTATTGCACATCATGTATTTTACCTTGTGTCTTGATTATTTGGATTTTCGTACACCTGTGAATTTGTTTTCTACGATGATATCCTGTAGTTGTTGGACCTTTATGGTTTTATCCTTAAAGCCGAATGAAGTTTATTGATGATGATGGTGTCCAGATCATTCCCAAGAGTGGTCAGTGTGGCCAGTATATCAGAACCGCATGCGTTATTATAAAAATTAATTAAAAATACTTTAAGTGATGGAGAAAGGTCAATGCTGACAATTTGATAAAAAAAGCTAGTGATCTTAAGCTTTACAGCAGAGGATGGTTGTTTATTTGATACATAGGTGCAAAGACCACCCCTGTTTCTACCATAGCTAGATGGGATAGCCGGAAAATTTTAAGTTTTAAAGCCATTGAGATGACAGGGTTCAGTCACCCTGGTTTCTTGTAAACAAGCAATAGTAAAATTATCTATAAAGTTTGGCCACTCTTGAGAGTTAAGCTTGCTACGCAATCCTGCTACATTCCAAGAAACTGCTGTGATACTATTAGAGTCTGGGGACATAATGTCCAACGGTAGCTCTTTACCTTGCAATCATGATGCCAGGGTAGTTAGATCTTCAGAGCTCGTATCTGGCTGCGAGTTCTTAACAGGGGTCAGTATACTAGAACTAGAGTTTTGCGTTAAGGTGACCCCCAGGGATTTATCCTTTAGTCAATCTACCCCAGCAAAATTAGAGAGAATGTCAAATCTATTGGAAGTGTTAATGGATTATAAAGGGGTATTTACATAGTTTGCAATTTGGGGTGATTGTTGCAATATGCCATGTGTTGGGGGACAGTGTGGTGTCAATACTTTCGGCTGTCTAAAACATTGTCTTGGGGGTTTATAGAAGAAACCAAGGGCGAGAACAATGATTTGCTTTTTGTTTGAACACAATGACTTGGCCCTACCCAGTATATCATTAACCAGTCTTGGTGATTTAAACAAGAGGACTATACAGCCACCCTTAAGCACTTTGGCATCAGTACTGACCCATCCAATCATCTGGCTATCTTAAAATCGGCAAAAAGTGTTCCCCCCAATCCAACTTTAGAATTTAGCCAATTGAGAGATTTATTTCACAGAGAGTCCCATGTTTCGGTATGCGTAGATTCAGTTGGTGGGACATTTGCCAAAATGGCCACATAAGGTGTAACATCAGGTGGTGGGTCTAGTCTATCCCTGACAAACAGAGGATATTTATGAGTTCTACCCCCGCATGAATGTTAGAATTGGGGATTGATGGTGTTGCCTTATTATGAACCCCCGTCATGTCCATAGCTGGGATAGCTTGTGTCTGGGTCACTATAGTCGACACTCCATAATGTGGGTTTTGTAATTGCTGGGGTACCCCACAAGACCCCTTCACAGGTTGCTGTATTGGGATCGTGCGAGGTACGCCAGCAGTATTGTCAGTTGGCTCTTCCCTCCCAGTCCCAGTATGCATATTCACTGAACCCAATCTATCTGCACATGATAATACCGCACAGTCAACAGCTTTTAAGCGGTCAGTAAGGCTGCATACAGAGGCTTTAATAAGGTTCACCAATTCATGTACACATGGCACTAATGAAGAACAAACCAAAGAGTCAGATGGTACAGAGGACAGTCCCTTATTTAAATCTCTCTGGGATTTTGAACCTTGGCCTGTTTTCCTGGCAGTTACCTTCTTTGTTAACTTCATTTTTCCGTCACACAAAGTTATATTGGTCTCAGCAGAAATGGGTTTAGTGGTTTTAGGGCGTTTAGATGGAAGAGTAGAACTTGAGGTACCCAAAACAGCATGGGCGAAGGTTTGAACCAACTCAGTCTTTTTCATAGCGTCTTGGCTAATGGGATGTATTTCCAGGGTTTGGTCCAAATCCGAGGAGGACGGCATACATTTGTTTAAAGGTTAATTCCCACTCTCAGTACAGATGGTTAGTGTTTCCTCCACACTTAGAATTTGCTTCTCAATGGCTCCCATTGCCCCTGTTATAAAGTTCATGAGAGATTGCCATGATTTTGGAGGTGATTTCGCTAACACGGAGCTCAGTTGTTCCCTTTTCCCCATGACAAAAAATAAGATATGCTACAGATTGAAAACCTCAATTTAAGAACTAAGTGATGAACGCAGTAACAATCAGGGGGGCAGTCGCAGATTACAGGTTACAGTACCTTCACCGATGAGTCCTCACAAGCACAGGGGTGGATGGATTTAGGACACTACCAGATCACACAGCAAAGAGGGTGGCTCAGCCCTGCCTCCTACTGCCGCTGATGGGCACAGACCAGCCCCCCCTGGCCCAGGCACGCCCGGGTGCCTCCCGCACTGTGGGAGCCCTGGTTGATTTTTAAATGCCTCCTGGTGCTGGCAAGGTGCAGCGGCGGTGGCTTTGCCTCAAAGCAGGCTGTGGGTTGCAGTCCTGACCTCCCCATGAGCCCAGCAGCAATTATGGCAATGGTGGCAGGATAATGAGTGCTCGGGCTCCCCCACAGCCGTAAAACAGCAGCAAACAAACAGGTACGAGCTCAGCTGAAGCTGAGTCCCAAAATGGCTGTCAACACTTCCTGGTTGAAGTGTTGGCAGCCAAACACATTTCAGCATGGGGACTGTCGGATCCTTAGAGGATCCCGTCCCTATATATACAAATGTATATTTTCCTTAATATTTCCAAAACAACTGAACAGATTTATGCTGATTTAGTAAAAGATCACTTTCTGGACCAAGGGCTACCATTATGTCAAATTTGTTGTAATTAGGTTCAGTAGTTCGGTCTGTAGTCCTATCAAAAATCTCTATGAGAATTGACAAGGGGAAATAGTGTTTTGGCACTACTACTTTTTTCAGCCCCTGCTTTACCGATCACAACAAAACCTTCAAGACAGCAGCTGAAGTGAGCATCATATTAGTTTTGAAAATTTCGCAAGGATTTGTCAAACAACCCCAAAGTTACTGGCCAAACAAAAAACGCCCTTCCTATGGAAACTAGGTCCTAATTATAACTGGTGGTTTATATTAGTGAATTATCGATATTTTCTAGTAGGTAGTCTACTACTTAGTATTTTGTCAATTTCCCCTGGTTTATTTAGCTATTTTAACCTTGATTTGGTTTACTGACTGTTCCAGCCTTAGTTCTTGGTTGCTTTCCATCCTATGTTCTTGGAGGGATTCTGTCCATGTGTAGAGCATTGATTGTGTTCTTCCTAGTGTACCTGGGAAGACATTGTGCCATCTTTCCAGTGTGCATTTTGTTTTGTGTTGTAGATATTCCATCATGGTATTTGAAATTTGTATTGGCATCTGTGTCCAGAGCAGTGCTGTTTCTGTTCATTTCTGTGGTAAAATAGGGATTCAATAAGCATGTTGTAGCGATTAGCCACATCTTTTACAGGTACAAATGCCAGAGCTGTTAACGTTTTAATTTCAAAAGCTAACTTGCTGTGTGTTGCGTGATTAACACTTAGGGGCCAATTACGTTGTCGGGCGGATTTCCATGTCAGAAATGCCGGCATGGAAACCCTGTCTGAGTCCATGCATTGTAATCTCAATGGCACAAAGACCGACCTTTGGGATTACGGGCTGGCCTCCGACTGGCCGATCGGCTACTTGAGCTCATCGGAAGTCAGCCGGAATAACTGGCTGGTTTCAATTCTGATCGGCTGATTCATTATCAGCCGGTCGGAATTGAAACCGACAATGGCGGTAGGAAGGCTTTCTGACTGCTATTGTAATAAGCCCCTTAGTGTAGATTGTTGTATATAGTTGAAGAATTGTTTATATCATTGTATGTTCAAAGTCTTTTATAATTTTGTGTGCAGAGTAGTTTGTTAGTTTTTAATCTGATAATACATAAAAGAGCATATTATGTTTCACTTTGTTTGTCAGGCAGCCAACATAAATGAGGGGTATGTTAGTGTTATGATATTCACCATGTACGGTGCATATCTGTGTGAATGGTGGAGAGAACATTTTAAAACTGCCATTCGTCATTCACGTTTCGCATTGGTTTAGCGGGTTATTTTCAGTTGCCCATACATTTATACTTTTTCAATTGTGAATGTCATAGAGGAGGAATGGTTCCTCATTATGTGTTGTGGTTAGGTGTTTTGGAATCTGTATATCTTGGTGTAGTTTGGGCCAGCAGGGGTTTGACTTGTGACTTGTGACTTCATTGGTTTGCAATATTAGTTGTTTTAAAATAGGAATTGTGGTAGCTGGTCTGTAATTTGCTCAAGTACTTTATGCAGAATGTCTATTAAAATGTCAGAACTGGGCTCTTGGGAACTACTGCTTGCCTCTTTTAAATATTGAAGTTCATGTCTTACATCTATCTCATTTGGAGGGTGGTTGTGTTCTGACATTCGTCCAAATATCATTTTTCATTGTTAAACCTTGCATAATAAGCATTTGGATCACTTTTTGTACATTTCCAATGTATGTTTTTGGTGCTTGTGCTTTCCTTGCTGTACATGAATCCCATTTGCAAAAGCAATTGCTTGCTTTTGTGTGATGTTATTCATGTGGCTCTATCTGCTGTTCACTCTAATTTAAAAAAAAGCCTAATTTTAAAATGAATCATTTTGTTAAAAATGTTTGTTCTGTTTACTAATATAATTTAAACATGCTTTCAAATGCTTCACATTTTATACTTACATATATCTTGTTACCTTAAGTTCCACTTGATTTTCATCTGTTTCTCGCTGATGTTGGTGAGATTTGGGTCGGATGGGCTTTCCTTTTCTGTCAGTCAAAATATTTTTGCTTTATTTAAATGTAAAATATACATGTTTGGCTAGTTTTGGGGACAGAGAGGGTTTTGTTTTACGTTCAATGTATGGAGGTTATTTTATTTTATTTTTATAACTATTTATGAGTGTGGAGTTGGATTTTTCAGTGTGCAATGCTTTATTTCTACTGAAGTGCCTCTTTGTAATCTAAGATTTAATATACATAATAAAAGAGAGCGTTCAGTAAATTATTTATTTATTTGTGTTTTAAAATTATAGCAGGTTACATTGTAGATGATTTACTCGTTAAACTAACTAGCTTGTCTTTGTGTAGTCTGGCAGAGTGTCTTTTTCTTGAAATTGTTAAGATTTTCAAGTGAAAATCAGTTAGGTTTTGTGCCCTTTTTATAGTGGTTACTTAATTATTGTATATATGTATTGGTTAGTTTGTTTTACGATAAATTTTATTGGCTACTGAGGGGCCGATTCCGATCCGGGTCGGAAGGGCACCGAACGCGATCCGGTTGGAAAAACTATGCGCTGTACGCGTGTTTCCCGCCCAACTCGTACAGCTGTACGAGCGAGCAAGTACAATGCGAGCTACATGAAATACACCGTCCGACTCGTTTCCGGGTCCGAACCGCTCCGTACGTCTTGGTCGTAAGCTAACCGTGGCGTGCAATGGATGCGATTCACGACCGAGCCAGTACAATGCACGTGCCGGACAGCCTGTGCGAGCCGAAGTGTCCGGCTTGCAAATCGTCTGGGTGGTTGCCTTTGGGGGTCCGTGTCGGACCCCCTGTCACCCGCAGCCCTACGACTCGGACACAGGGGGAGACCCATGGGTCTCCCCAACACAGGCATGTACAGTGCAGATGGCACCGACGCGTACTCACTGTAGGGGGCGCACTTGTCCATGACTTACCCATTCAGTCAATGGGAGCCCATGTACGTGTCGTACGACCAGCTCCCATTGACTTCTATGGGAGTCTGACCAAACCAAGTCCAACAGCATGCGGCCGCATCGTACTCGCTCGGTCGGAAAACACTCCGGATCAGGCTCGGTCAGAGTGCTTTCTGACCCGGCTCGGAATCGTCCCCTTTGTGTGTAGTTCGAATTCTTTTTCGTTATAGCCTTTTTTGGGGAAAACTAATTAGTATTTGCTGGATTGCTGGATTATTAATACATTTTAAATGTTAAATTGATTTTGTTTATTTCTTTTGTGTTCTAACAATTATTTTCTTCTAATGATTTTTTAAACATGTTTATTATTAATAGTGAATATATTGTGACTAGATAAGGTCATATATGGGATTAATTTTTCTGTTTGATGTTTTGGTGCATTATTCATTTATTGTAGTTTATGTATTGCAAATATTATATTTACTTAATTATAAAAAGGAGTTTATGATGTAAAATTTTATTTTTGGGCAATTTTAGTGATAATATTGTAGTCACTATTGTGTGATTCGATATTGTTGATATTCTCTTTATATTAACGTAGTAGACATTATTTTCTGTCTCAATATTTTTCTGTCTGATGTTGTATATCTTCAATGCCGATATATTTTCAACAATATTTATAGGGTTTTTTTTCAGAATAGGATTGCAATCTTTTTGTAATCAAAATTATTTTAGTATAT